>NC_089497.1:59001808-60206308 GCF_036850765.1 Saccopteryx bilineata
TTATTGTGTTCATTAGATTCCACATATAAGTGAGATCATATGGTTTTATCTTTTTCACAGCTTTTCTTAAAGATAGAGAGGGTGCAGATGGTTCAAAGGACCTAATTTTTTAGTAATCTATCCTCATCTCACTTTTCTATTCATTTGTTTATTTATTTACATATTCAACAAATAATGATTAAACACCATTCAAGTCCTGGGGAGACAGCAGTAAATAAAACAGACAAAGTCCCTGTTCTCGTTGGGCTCACATTCTAGTAGGGGAGAAAGATAATACATGTATAATTAAATACAACCATGACAATCAAAACAAATGTACCATTAAATATATAAGACAACTGCTTACTACAAAAACTTACATATAAAATATTAGATGGTAATATTTGTTATGAATGAAAATTAAACGAGATAAAGGGAAAAAGAGTAATAACGTATAACTGAGGAACGATCTTTATATGGTGCTCTGGGAAGGTCTTTCTGATAAGGTGACATTTGAACAAAGAACAAACTATACAGATATCTGGAGGTATTCCAGGTGGAGGGAACAGCATATGCAAAGGCTCTGAGGCTAGTGCACACCTAAAATAGCAGAGATCAATGTGGCTGAAATACATAAGCAGGGGAAAAAGAAGTGATAGGAAACAGAGTCAGAGAAGTAAGAGTGGTAGGAATCAGATCATGTAGGCCTTTGCAGGACTCATTGTAGACACTGAATTTTATTCCAGATATTTGAAGCCATCAAAGAGTCAGCCTTACCTTTTATAAAAAGAGTCTGGCTACTGAGTGGCGAATAAACTGGTTAGTCTAATTTGTCAAAAATAGAGCCATTGGCCCTGGCCGGTTGGCTCAGTGGTAGAGCGTTGGCCTGGCATGCAGGAGTCCCAGGTTCGATTCCTGGCCAGGGCACACAGAAGAAGCGCCCATCTGCTTCTCCACCCCTCCCCTCTCCTTCCTCACTGTCTCTCTCTTCCCCTCCCATAGCCAAGGCTCCATTGGAGCAGAGTTGGCCCAGGTGCTGAGGATGGCTCTATGGCCTCTGCCTCAGGCGCTAGAATGGCTCTGGTTGCAACAGAGCGACGCCCCAGATGGGCAGAGCATCACCCCCTGGTGGGCATGCTGGGTGGATCCTGGTCGGGTGCATGCGGGAGTCTGTCTGACTGCCTCCCCGTTTCCAACTTCAGAAAAATACAAAATAAAATAAAATAAAATAAAAATAGAGCCATTAAAGATTATGAAAGGGAGCATGGAGAACCATCAAGACTCATGCTACTCAGGATGTAACCCATGGAAGCCCTGGCTGTGTAGCTCAATCATCCCGAGACACCAAGTGTGCGGGTTCAATCCCTGATCAGGGCACATAAAAGAATGAAAGAATAAATAAGTGGAAAAACAACATCAATGAAAATGTGTGGCCCATGGACCAGAAGAATTGGCATCACCTGGACCTTGTTGGACATGAAGAATCTTGGACCCCACCCAGACCTCCTGATTCAGAATCTGCATTTAACAAGATCCCCAAGTGATCTATGTCCACATGGAAGTGTGAAAAGCACTGGTATAGTCTAATCCTCTCATTTTACATATGATGAAACCAAGAATCAGTCTGCACAAGTGACTTGTTTATGATCACAAGGTGGAGTTCATAACAGGGCCAAAGCGAGGGCCCAGGTCTCCTGACTCTGGTGAGTCTACTTTCCACAGCCTCACAGAGCCATGAGGCTGAGATTATTATATCTATTTATTCAGTCAATCAGTCAAAAATTCACTCACTCACTAAGGCACCATCCCATAGTCATATATAATTATCTCACGAACAATTTTTACTGGTTAGGAACTCAAGAGCCAGTCAAGAGAGACTGATGAAAGACTAGGGAAATCTAACTTAACTGACTGTAGCATGTACCGGGTACAAGAACAGACGTCAGAGACTTTCAGGAGTATAGATGTTTCTTTATTGGCCAGTTTAACCTGCGCAGGGGTGAATTCCCAGGTGTCCGGAGACACCGTACCCACAAGGAGCTACAAATGGGAATCGTGCCTGGCGCTTACAGTTAGGTCCTTATATATCCTAAGTAAGCAAGCATTATACAGAAGCAGATGTGGCAATTACCTATTCGCTAAGGGGGGTGCACACAGCATAGCAACAGGGGCTGGGTCTAGCTCATTGGCGAATTTCAAACATAAACTTCTGATAAGGGTCTCTAACCAATGGAATGCAAACGTTTGTCTTTCTTTGTTCTCAGCCTTACAGGGTCCCTATCATTACCTCCCTGTCTCTGCTCCTACACTCTGGCAATCCCAGCACACTTTCCTGAATCTAACATTTTGATCTTTTCTTGGTCCTTACACTGACCACCTATACTGATTTTTAAAAAACCTACCACGAGCAACTATAGACTTCAGCAGCAATATTTCCCCCGACCCATTTCATCATCTGCTGATGTTTGCTGGAAATGCCCAGGATGGTTAGGTGTGGTACCCCCTGACATCTTTCTTCCTCCAGAAGGGTGGAAAAAAGCAGAAATTTCATTGTCTTCTCAGCAGAAAATCCCCTATGGCCTGAAGAAAATTTTTCTTTTAAATCTCTATGTGGGTACCACCCAGGATCTTGGAGATTAGACATTGAAACCCAGGTCATGTCCCAAAAGGAAAGAGTCAAGATAGGAAGGATCTATTTTAAGGGATTGATAGGGTGAATGGCTGGAAGTTTCTACAATGGAAGAAAAAGGTGGGGTTATCATCTCTGTCATTGCTATTATTGTTGTTGTTATCAAAAACTTGTAAATAGTGCTCTTAAATTATTGTCCCTTTGAACAATAAAGGAGATAAAGGAGACTCTGAGTGCATTTGCAAATCCAAAGGGAATATTGTTATACTCCAGCAGCTTTGCTTTAAGACAAGCAGCTCAGCACTGACTTTGGAGATCAGGGCAATTCCAGGGGCAGGGTTATGTGTGTTGTCTGAGGACTGAAGAGGGTAAGAGGCCCTTTAAAGAAATGGTTCTGGCGGAGTGAGAAGGGCGCTTCTAAGGAGAGACACCCCACTCTCTAGGAGGCTATTTGAGCTGTTCAGGAGGTAGATATCAGGAGAGAGGGTGAGGGAAGGAAAGGGGAAAGATGAAGTAGATGGGAGATACTGTGGCATTAGACTCCCACGCTAGGGCAGAAGGCAGGGTTCGGAGTTGTCTCTAAAAGATCGAGCTTGAAGGGGTGGAGGAATTTGTGGGTAACCTGGGAAGTTATTCTGTTTCTACATTTTAAGGGATATTAGCTACTGCTCACCGTCTTCCACCCCTTGTCTCAGTATTCAGCATAAACAATAGCTTATTTATTTCCCACCCATTATAGTAAGATGTGGGCAGGTCTCATGGGGCAGTGCTCCCACAGAGCTGTCTTCTAGAGACATGGGCATTTTGGCTGGGCCCCTGTGGTAACTTCACCATCTTGGAATCCTTTGCTTCCAGCCAAAAAAGAAAGTAAAGCTTTTCCTTCACCACCATGAACTATAAGTGACACATAACTTTCGCTAGTTTCTGTTGGTGAGGATTAGTCATGTGGCCCCATCCAGCCTGCAGGGACTGGGAAACCTAGCTCACTGAGGACCCTAGCGCCTGGCTAGGGAACACAGCCAGCACGCTGCCACAGGCTTGAATCGCGTGAGGCTGGGAAGGCTGCGCTGCCTACACTTGTGTGGCTGCTCAGGAGACGGGTCCACTGGCAGGAGTCTGCTAAGAGTGGGGAGCTGGCCCTGGCCGGATAGCTTGGTTGGTTAGAGTATCAGCCCAAAGTGCAGAGGTTGCTGGTTCGATTCCTGGTCAGGACACATACAGGAACAGATTGATGTTTCTCACTCTCCCCCCTCTCGTTAAAATCAATAAAATGAAAAATAAAATGGGGAGCTGGCCCTGGCCGGTGGTGCAGTAAATAAAGCATCCTGCCAGAGCGCCGAGGCTGCAGGGTGGGTCTCAGGGTCACTAGCTTGACCTCGAGACTATTGGTTAGAGACCTGGTCAGGGCATTTTGAGACGTAATCAATGGGGGGACAACTCAGTGGAGCAATGAGTTTATGCTTCTCTCTCTCTCTCTCTCTCTCTTCCTTCCCCCGCCAAAAGAAAGAAAGAAAGAAAGAAAGAAAGAAAGAAAGAAAGAAAGAAAGAAAGAAAGAAAGAAAGAAAGAAAGAAGGAAGGAAGGAAGGAAGGAAGGAAGGAAGGAAGGAAGGAAGGAAGGAAGGAAGGAAGGAAGGAAGGAGGAAGGAAGGAAGGAAGGAAGGAAGGAAGGAAGGAAGGAAGGAAGGAAGGAAGGAAGGAAGGAAGAAAGAAAAAGAGACTGGGAGATCATGAGAGAGATGGGAATTTCCTTGAAGCCTCTGCTCCAAACCCCATTCGCTGAGCTGTACGCACTGTCCCTGGTCAGGACTGGGTCTGGAGGTCCCCGGGACCTCTGCAGTTCGTCAATGCCCCTGTAAATGGCAGAGCCCTGTACTGCGCTATTTACTGTGGCCAGGCTGTACAACCTTCAATGCTCCTTTGATGATGAATATTCAGGGTCTTTGGATTCTCTCCCTGTTTCTACCAGTACCTTGATCGCAGGGGAGTCCCTTCTTCCTGGGCCCTAGTTCCCTAGCTACACAGGAAGGGGGTTGGTCAAGATCACCTTTCCTGTTCTTTCCAGGCCTCAGAGCTTATCTCCCCTTAGGGACTAGGTTGAACCAGCCCATTTCTACTTCTCCTGAGCTCTTGGAAAGGACTGAGATCTAAAAATCCTGGGGTTATTGCTGTGAGTTTTGGCCCTACCTATTGTAGTCCTGCTCAAAATTACATAACAAAGCTGGGGATTCTTTCAGCTGGCCAGTGGCTGGCATTCAGTAGCTGGCAGCTATCCAAGACAAGCAGGCCCTAAACGGGTGGAGGGAGAGGCCCAAGGGCTGTCCGAATGGCCGGAAGTCCGATTTCAAGGCAGCAGAGTGTGCTGCCTGGCTGGGCCTTTTTGAGACTCAGGTGTGAGCAAGGCTGGAGCACCTGTGGATATGAGACCAAGATCATTAGTCTGGGTCCCATTAGGCAGCAGATGCGCACTCAGAAGTATTAACTGGGGGAGGGGGCAGAATAAGAGCTTATTGGAGAGACTGTCTACAAAGGTGTGGCCATAGTTAAGGAACCAACACAGAATGGTGAGGCACCCAGGGACTAGGACCAGGCCTACAGGGCTAAGGACAGAAATGTGGCTGGGGTCTGTGAGAGCTGGAGTAGTGGCAGAGGAGCCTCCCCCAGGGGCCGGAGCCCCAGAGGAGTGTGACTGCTGCCAGAACACCACAGTAAAGCAGGAGCAAGGCGGCCTGGAGGAGGGGTGGTGCAGTGCAGAATAAATACGTCAGCTTGGAATCTCTTGCCAGTGACTCCCATTGGCTGAACCCAACAGGAAGTCAAAGGAACAGGGAGCCTGTTGATGCAGTTACAGAGAACACAGAGCCCACGGAGCAGGGCGGGGATACGTGGTGAGGCGCATGGAGAGTAATCAAGACAAAAGTATTGAGTCTCACCTGGTCCCCACTGTTTCTCCCTATGTCTGTAAGAAGAGTTTGAATGGCCCGAACTGGGTGGTATACTCCTTGAAGTTCCAACCATGTGGGTGGACAGCAATAGTAATGAAGATAGTGACATTATCTGGTTTCTGTAACCATGTTCTCCTGCACTGATATCCAGTTACCTAGAGCGTTTTCCACGGCATCTGAAGGAGCCAGGTCGAATTCTCTGCATCTTACATTCACGATTTCTTTTAGGTACAGATTTGGACTCTGTTCCGCCTTTTTCCTGAGTGGTAACACTAGCTGCTCTGTCAGTCCTGTGAGAGTTGGAAGAGTGGGATAAATTTAGACCACAGAGTTATTGTACTGGAGCCAACATTTTAGATACTTGATTTTTAACATGACCTTGACCCCCATGCCTTGCATAACCACATATTCCCTGTCCTCAGCTTGGTCAGCTTCTCAGTCTCTCGCCCCCCTGCTCGTATGTATGTCCCCCGCCCCAACAGCTATGAATAGTCGGTGTGTACAATGAGACTGGGTGTTGGGCTGTAATCAGTTCCCACTCCATCAGATACCATCACTGTCAAAACAAAGTTGGCTATGTGAAAACCCTCACCATTCCTCCTGCCTCCTTTTGGAATGCACTGTTCTGACTACAAGTACAAAGCAGCAATTTATAAGCATGAGTTGGTGCAGAAAACAAGACTCAAAACCAAGAAAATGAATATGACGTGGCATAACATGAAATTCAGAGCTGTAAACAGGGAGACAAGGATGGAATCAGAATAAAATGACGTTTTGAGATTAATATACATAAAATATGAAGGCCAAGAAACCAAACCTTAGACATTTCTTTTATTTCTCTGCATAGCCAAGTTAACTATAGAATTACAGTCAATAGATTATTATCCTCTGGAATTTTAAAAAGTCTTTAAACAAATGGGTTTGTGCATTGGCCATGTTTTCCAGTACTATTAAAAAAGAAAAAAGATATGAAATAATTTTTCTTTTTTACTCTGTAGTATAGTGTACTGGTTTGAATCCGTGGCTTGCAACCTATTAATAAGACATGAAATTAATTTCATGGAGTAGGCTCAACATTTTTCAAAAAGTGAAATAGATGGGTCCTAGAAATATTGGGAGGAACACTTTGTAAAGTATATGATTGTCTAACCACTGTGCTGTACACCTAAAATCAATACAAAGTAATATTTGAAAGCAAACTGTAATTGAAAAATAAAAACTTAAAAAATGAAACAATTGGATATAAACATCAGAGTATATTACATATAATAAATCTAAACATTGGCTAACACACACAGACAACCGTCTGCTGAGTGTTGAGTAGAATGCACTCTTCACCTCGGGCCTCAGGTCCTGAAGTTGGTTGGGTGCCAGGCCCCTTACGTATTTCCTTGTTCCAGACAGCTATTAATCTTCTGAGTGGTCTCCTCTAGACAGCTGTCCTCTCCGGCCATGGTATCTTCATGTATAGAGTGATAACAATTGGACTGAGTGAAGCCTAAGAGCCTTTCAATTCTCCCATTTAACATGAATTTATTAAGCATCAACTAGGTGCCAAGAACTGGGCATTTAGGAGCAAACAAACAAAGACCTTGCCCTCACTGAGTTTATATTCTGGTGGGGAGATGGTGACAATAAATAAATGAATAGATAAAATGTTGAGTGGTCATAAGTGCAATGAAGAAAAACAAAGCAGGGTAAGGAGACGACAGAGTCCCGAAGGGTATGAGGGGATGTTGCTTTAAATGGCGCGGCCGGCGGAGACATTTTTAGTAGAGACATTAAGAAAGAATGTGAAGGGATCAAGCCACATATATCTCGGGGAAGAGTGGACTCTGCTGAGGCTACAAAGTGCTGGCCTCACCCAAGGAAGAGGCCAGCATGGCTGGAGCAGAGGGGCCTGGGGTAGGGGCAGGAGAGCAGGTCGAGGGAGGTGACAGGCCCCTGGAAAAGAGGTCTGGGAAGGGTTTTGACCTGATGTGACTCATGTTATAAAAAGAGCCTATCCACTAAGGAGTTTATGTAGGAGACTTCTGGAATAGTTTAGAAGCAAAATAATGATATATTTTAGAGTGGTAAAGAAAGAGTAGGTGAGGATTCTTAGCAATGTGAGATGGTAGGACGAGTAGAATTTGTTGACGCTTATTTATAAAGTGAGGGAGAAAGAGGAACGTAAGATGAATTGAAAGTGGGACCTGAGGCCCTGGAAATAGAGAATTTCAATTCATGGAAATAATAAAGAGGGTGGGAGAAAAAGACTTTGGGGAAGGGAAGATGAGGTGGAGGATACTTGTGGAACACCCATTAGCTAAAGATGTCATAGCACTCAGAAATCTGAATCTGAGGAGAGGCCTGGGAAGTGATCAGAAAGCCATAGGACGGGATCGGGTAACCCAGGGAGTGAGTAGTCACGGAGAAAAGAAGCCCCAGGACTGATCCCCTGGCCCATCCAACAGAGAGAGGCCTGGACGATCAGAAGAACCAGCAACATGGTTTGACTCTGAGGCTCTTTCCAGAAGAGGTTGCTGAATGAAAACAGAAAAATCTGAAAAATGTGGGGTTTTTTTAAAACAATTAACATGATTTTCCTATGAATCATTTCTAAAATCGTCATTCCTGATTACAGTGGTGCCCCCTTATCTATGGCTTTATTTTCTGTGCTTTTAGTTACCCGCGTCCAAGCACGTTCCAAAACTATTAAACAAAACAATTTCAGAAATAAACAATTCATAACATTTAAATTGCATCCCATCCTGAATAGCATGATGAAATCATGCATTTTACCATTTTATATCAGAAAAGGAAGGAGGGTAAGTACAATATAATAAAATATTTTGAGAGAGACCACAGTCATATAACTTTTATTACAGTATATTGTTTTACTTGTTTTATTTTATTGTTAGTTATTGTTGTTAATCTCTTACTGTGCCTGATTTATAAATTAAACTTTATCTTAAATATGTATGTATAGGAAAAAACATAATATATATATAGGGTTCAGTACTATCTGAGGTTTCAGGCATCCACTGGGGGTCTTGGAATATATCTCCTGCAGGAAAGAGAAACTGCTGTTTCAAACTCAGTAGATTGCTGGTGGGTTAAATGGAAATGTGTATATTTTTTTTAAGTGAGAGGAAAAGAAACAGTAAGGCAGACTCCTTCCCCGACTGAGATCCACCTGGCAACCCCATCAGGAGCCAGTGCTCCAATACTGAGCTATTTTTAGCACCTGAGGCTGACACACTGGATCCTCAGTACCTGGGGCCACGCTCAAACCAATTGAGCCACTGGCTGCAGGCGAGGAAGAGGGAGAGAAGAGAGGGAGGAGGGGAGAAGCGGATGGTTGTTTCTCATGTGTGCCCTGACCAGGAATTGAACCCTGAATGTCCATATACTGGCTGATGCTCTATCCACTGAGCAACCGGCCAGAACCAAAATGTGTATTCTTTAACTCAAGGTTTCTCCCAGTTTCTTGGTGTTGTGAAAAATATTGGGTAAGTTAAAACTTATTTGTTTTCAGCAACCAATTCAGACTGGTGCAAGTCGATCCCCAGGGCTTCCCCGAGCCCTGTGCTCTCAAGTCCTGAGCTTGGTGGGGAGGCAGTGAGGGGAGAGATTTCTTTCTTTCTTTTTTTTTTCTGTAGGCAAGAGAGCCCAGCCTGGTGGTGTAGCTCTCAGTACATGACTTTCCAGTGCTTCTCGGGCTTCAGGATTAGCTCTCCAACCAGGAGCAGAACAGTTTCAAGTTGGAGGAATGGAATGCAAGCCTTGGCTTGTTAAAACTTGTCCTTTTAAAAAAGAATTCCAAACTGCACCATTCAGAAGAATGCATGGTGTTGCAGGGTGTGTCTTTCTGTTTGTGCTGGATTTTGATGGCAGTTTATATCAACCATTTAGAAGCAACAACAGTTGGAAGGTTGTGGTGGCCACAGTGAGATTAGAGGGGAGAACAGCAGGCTGCTATATTAAGAACAGCCACAAAGGGAACTAGCAATTGTTGCACCCCAGGAAAACTTCCTAAACTGCCCCCACCACCATTGTCCTCTGCTCATTGGGCCCCTTTCCTCCCCCTGACAACATATTCTCTGATTCTATTGTGACTTCTTTGGGCACTCAAGCCAGGACCCCATGCATTCCAGGAACTGTCCCTGGACCTTCACAATCCTTTTCTCACATCCCCTGGCTCTCAGAGCACCCAACTCCTAAAATCATTACCACTGGTGTGCAGGACAGATTAGATTTGGAGGCTTACCACCCAGTAAGCACAGGATGGTGAAATACTGTCTGAATCATGTACTTGTCGGACTAGAGAATGGGCAGGCTGCTCTTTGGTCTCCCCAGCTCTGCTCTCCTAATCACCAAGGTGGAAAGAGGACAACGGAAGAGGACCGGCACTGGAACCAATCAACAGCCTAATATAAAGTCTGTTTTTGTTCCTGGCTACCCTGCTCTGGCTATGTATTATTTTTAAAAGCCCATCCCTAGTTTCCTGTTGCTTGTAGTACAGGGATTAACCTTCGTGGCCTCTCATTCAAAGTCTCACACCATTTAGACTTTCCAAAATAGTGAACCATATCCTCTTCAATATCCATGTGTGTGTGTGTGTGTGTGTGTGTGTGTGTGTGTGCGTGTATGTGTGTGTAAGTACACGCACACACACATTTTGACATTCTATTCTCTGTGGCTACAAGGACTCTACCCCCAAAGTCTTCCCACATCTCTGGGCAGTTGTCCAAGTCTTTCCCTTGTCCCTTGGCTCTCAAATCCATTTCCCAAACCTAAATTACCCTGTTTTCTGGATCATCAGAGCACTTTATAATATGACTTGCCACAGCTAGTACTCAAGCTAGCTGTGTGGGCTTCTGTCTCTCCCTCCTCCCCTAAATGCCCAGACATACAAGAAACTGAGCTCTTTGAGGACAAATTAGCTCTAATGACAGTCACATGGTAGGGGCGCACACCTTCACAGAATCAAATTGAGATTTTGCTAATTAAAAATGGTACCAGTCTAGCAGCTCATGTTGTAATTTCCCATATGAAGACTCCAAAAAAAGGAAAAATCTTTTATCTTCAAAAACAAAGAAAACCTGGCACATAATCTGAGCATTGTTCATGTCAAATGCTCTCTGACTATGGTTTCAGAAGGTGGTAGCCAGACACTTGGTCAAGGCAGCTGCCTGAGCACAGACTTGTGAAGATGCACTCCACATGCTCAGTGATTATGCCATTCTCCTGCTAGAAATTTATCCTGAGGAATAATTAAGTATGCTGGTAAAGATTTAACAACAAGGGGAAAAAACAAAATAAATGCCCCCCAGAAAATATAGGCTGAAACATCAGGGTAAATCTGTGTAAGGAGAATATACTCTGCATTCAATAAAAGTTATATTCTAAAGGCACATTATTGACATGGAAAAATGTTTATAATTTATTGTTAAGTTAAAAAAATCAGGTTACAAAACATTCAATTTTTATGATAAATACCTACCATGGGTATATGCAGAGGATAAGGGCTGGGAGGGTATATGTCAAAATGTTAATAGTAGTTATCTCTGGGTAATAGGATTATGACTAATATTTATTGATTCTTTTAGATTACTTGTTTATTTCTACAGTGAACATGTGTTTCTTCATTAATATAGAGAGAGGTGTGAAATAGAGTACATAGGTCTTTTTTTTTATTTATTCATTTTTTAGAGGAGAGAGAGAGAGAAGGGGGAGGAGCAGGAAGCATCAACTCCCGTACGTGCCTTGACCAGGCAAGCCCAGGGTTTTGAACCTGCGACCTCAGCGTTCCAGGTCGACGCTTTATCCACTGCACCACCACAGGTCAGGCGAGAGAGGTGTGAAATAGAGAAGCAGCAGAGAGCTGTGGATAAGAACATAAGCTCATTGGCATACAACTTGAACTGCATTTCATCTGTCAATAACTTGCTGCATGATTCTGAAGTAAGTTCATTAACTTTTCTTCTTCTGTAAATCTGTAAGTCTGTAAATCTGTAAGTCTGAGGCAATTCAATGGAGAAAACATAATCTTTTAAACACATGGTCCTGGAGCAACTGGACATCACATCCAAAAACATGAATCTAAGCATAGACCTTACATCCTTCACAAAAGTTAACTCAAAATGGATTGTGGGCCCTGGCTGGTTGGCTCCGTGGTAGAATGTCGGCCCAGCGTGTGGAAGTCCCAGGTTCGATTCTTGGCCAGGGCACACAGGAGAAGTGCCCATCTGCTTCTCCTCCCTTCCCCTCTCCTTTCTCTCTATCTCTCTCTTCCCCTCCCGCAGCCAAGGCTCAATTGGAGCAAAGTTGGCTTGGTTGCTGAGGATGGTTCCATGGCCTCCACTTCAGGCGCTAGAATGGCTCCGTCCACAATGAAGCAACAGCCCAGATGGGCAGAATATTCACCCCTGATGGGCAGAATATTCACCCCTGATGGGCATGCAGGGTGGATCCTGGTTGGGTGCATGCAGAGGTCTGTCTGACTGAGTCCCCACTTCTAACTTCGGGGAAAAAAAAATTGTGGACCTAAATGTAAAACACAAAACTATTAAATTCTTAGAAGATATCATAGGAGCAAATTAGATGACTTTGGGTATGGCCATGATTTTTTAGATACAACACCAAAGGTACCATGATGAAAGAAAGAACTTTTATTAAAATTAAAATTTTCTGCACTGTGAAAAACACTGTCAACACAATAAGAAGATAAACCACAAAGTAAGAGAAATATTTGTAAAAAACACATCTGATAAAGGACTTTTATAAATATACAAATAATTCCTAAAACTCAACAATAAGAAGATACACAACTTGATTAAGAAATAAACACCTCACTGAATAAGATATACAGATGACAAATAAGCATATCAAAAGATGCTCAATACCATATATCATTAAGGAATTGAAAATTAAAGCAACAACGAGATACCATTACACACCTATTAGATTGCTAAAATCCAAAATACTAACAATACCAAATGCTGGTGAGGATGTGAGTAATAGAAGCTCTCATTCATTGCTGCTGGGAATACAAATTGGAAAAGCCCACTTTAGAAGACAGTTTGATTTATCTTATAAAACTAAATGTATTTTAACCATTTGTTTTAGTTAGCTCAGGCTGCCATAACAAAATACCATTGACTGGGTGCCTTAAACAATAGAAATTTATTTTCTCACAGCCCTGGAAGCTGGAAGGTCCAAGATAAAGATTCCAGACGAAAAAAAAAAAAAAAGATTCCAGATGATTTGGTTTCTTGTTCGGCTTTCTTCCTGGCTTGCAGAGGGCCACCTTCTCACTATGTCCTCACATGACTTCTCCTTACATGATGAGAGAAAGAGAGAAAGAGAGAGAGGGAACGCTCTATTGTCTTTTTCGGTCAAGACAAAAATCCTATCTGATCAGGGCACCCCACTTATAACCTCATTTGACATTAATTACTTCTTTACAGGCCTCATATCCTAATACAGTCATGGTGAGGGTTTAGGCTATAACATGTGAATTTGGAGGGACACAAACATTCAGTCCAAAACACTATACCATCCAGCAATTATGCTTTTTGGTATTTACTTGAATGAGTAAAAACTTATGCCCACACAAAACCTGCACACAAATGTTTACAAAGACAAGGTGTTATTTAGTAGATGAATGGCTAAAGAAACTGTTATACATCCAGACAATAGAACAGGGGTCCCCAAACTACGGCCCGCGGGCCACATGCGGCCCCCTGAGGCCATTTATCCGGCCCCCGCTGCACTTCTGGAAGGGGCACCTCTTTCATTGGTGGTCAGTGAGAGGAGCATAGTTCCCATTGAAATACTGGTCAGTTGGTTGATTTAAATTTACTTGTTCTTTATTTTAAATATTGTATTTGTTTCCGTTTTGTTTTTTTACTTTAAAATAAGATCTGTGCAGTGTGCATAGGGATTTGTTCATATTTTTTTTTATAGTCTGTCCCTCCAATGGTATGAGGGACAGTGAACTGACCCCCTGTGTAAAAAGTTTGGGGACCCCTGCAATAGAATATTATTTAACACTGAAAATAGATGAGTTATAGCCCTGGTTTGTTTGCCCAGTGGATAGAGCATCAGCCTAGTGTGTGGACATCCCAGGTTCAATCCCCAGGCAGGGCATACGTGAGAAGTGACCATCTGCTTCTCTTCCCCTCTCTCCTGCTTTCCCTCTCACAGCCAGTGAATCCGTTGGTTCGAGCATTGGCCCCAGACGGGGGTTGCTGGGTGGATCCAGTCAAGCTGCATGTGGGAGTCTGTCTCTCTATCTCTCTTCCTCTCACTTTAAAAAAAAGAAAAAAGGAAAGAAAAGAAATTAGCTATTAATCCATGAAAAGATCTGGGAGAAGTGTAAATACTTATTACAAGTGAAGAAGTCAATTTGAAAAGGCAACATATTATATAATTTCAACTATGTGACTTTCCAGAAATGCACAACAATGGAGGCAGTAAAAAGATGACTGGTTGCCCAGGGGTTAGGGAGAGGGAGGCATAAGGAGGCGGGGGACAGAGGAATTTTAGAACAATGAAAACTATTCTGTATGATACTATGATGGTGGATTCAGTTCATTATATATTTTTCAATAACCATAGAATGTACAACATTAAGAGTAAACTCTAATGTAAACTTTGATGTGTCAATGTAAGTTTATCAATTGTAGCAAATGGACCGCTCTGGTGCTGAATATCTATAGTGAGGGAGGTTGTGAGTGTGCGGAGACAGGGCTATCATGGGAACTTTCTGTACTTTCTGCTCACTTCTGCTATAAACCTAAAACTGCTCTAAAAAAAAGTCCTATTTTTAAAAACGTCTCTACCTCACTGAATTGCTGTGACTTTACTTATTCTTGCAGAGTTGTTAGAAGAGCTCCTGGAACAGAGTCAACACTCAGTACAGTTTACCTGAAATTAAGTAAAATCAACACAGACACATAGGAGAAGAGATTTTTTTTTTAAATGCCAATGAATAAAAGACTTCCTATCTGACTGAAAAAGTCCAGGGACTACCTACCATAACTCGCAGAGCCTGGTGTATTCTAGATGTTAAATAAATATCATACTTGTGAATGGGTAAGTGAGGGACTTGATCCCTGATTTAAGCTTGAGGATAAATGAGGTTGCCGAGGGAGAAAGGGCCAGGCCTGGGTCTTACAGTTCTCTAAACTGAAGAAGTGGCCAGATAGGAATCAGGAGTGTTTGTTGTCTGATGACCAAGAAAAGAGAGTATTTCAAGAAGGAGAAAGTGGCCAACTAACTGTGCTTGGTATTCTGCTGAGAGGTTAAAGGGAAGGAGGTGTGAGAGTGTTTTTCAGGCAACAGAGACCTGAGGTTACCTAATAGATGCAGCTCTTGTAGAGTGGGAAGGGTCAGGATAGGAGGGGAGGGAGTGGGTAGCCACATGGTGGCAGCTGAAGAATAACTAAAAGGTCAGGACACAAGACAGAGTACACCAATTTTTAAGAACTTTGGGAAGGGAGCAAAAAGATGCGTTATTAACCAGAGGGAAGCTTCTATTTGTTTGTTTTCTTTTTATGATGAGAATGACTGGAATATGTTTAATTTACTGATAAGGAAGGGTGCTTCCCCGTGTCCATGAGGGGCAGGGAAGAGCCCAGGAGCAGATGCAGTAGTGGCAGGGTGAGGCATCCCCATCAGAGATTTCTATTTTGTTTGTACAGTAGGGAGCACGATCATTTGCTAAGAGTGAAGAGAATTTAAAGAGATGTGGGAATGGGAGCAAAGTGGAGAAGGTTTGAATTGGTCTCTGTGGAGAGCGGAACAACCATAGACGAAAACATGCTGAAGGATCATGGAGTCCTATACATGCTACATTTCTTCTGCAAGTTCTTCCTGCCACTCATTCGACAGCCAAGGATACTGAGACCCAGAGAGGAAAAGCAATTTGCCCAAATTCACACAGCAAGTTAGTGGCAAAGCTTTGACTGGAGTCAGGGGTTTTCGCTCTCAGTTAAAGGCACTTCCATCACACAGTGCAGTCATCTTCCTCTGTCCGCTCTTCACCCTGTGCAGTTGTGTCAGGCTCTTTTCAAAAGGTGGGCTCCTGGGTATTACTAGGTATTCTGTCACCCCTTCACACAAAGCCTGGCACATATCAGGTGCTAAAGTAATATTTTCTCAGTGAATGAATGATTAGAGATCAGGCTGCCTTTCTGTCTCACTCTTTTTTTTTTTTTTTTTTTTTTTAGTGGGAGGTGGGGAGGCAGAGAGACAGACTACTGCATGTGCCCTGACCATGATCCACCTGGCAAGTCCTCTATGGAGCAATGATCTGCCCACATGGGGTGTTGCTCTGTTGCTCAACAACCAAGCTACTTTAGTGCCTGTGGCAAAGCCATGGAACCATCCTCAGCACCTGGGATCAGCTTGCCCAAACCATTTGAGCCATGGCTGCAGGAGGAGGAGGAGGAGGAGGAGGAGGAGGAGGAGGAGGAGGAGGATGGGGAGGAGGAGAGAGAGAGAGAGAGAGAGAAAGAGAAAGAGAGAAAGAGATTAGGGGAGGGGTGGAAAAGCAGATGGTCTCTTCTCCTGTGTTCCTTGACTGGGAATAAAACCTGGGACTTGCACAAGCCAGACCAATGCTCTACCACTGAGCCAACTGGCCAGAGCCATTATTCTTTTTTAAAAGGAAGTCTTTCCTTTATATAACTGCCTTCTTGCCCCCTCACCCATATTTCAGAATAAACCAAGGGTAGAGCGGGATGGGTGCCTAGTCTTTTTGTCATTTAAGTTAGCACGTATCAATTCCTACAATAGCTACCTTTCTTTTCTTTTTTTAAAAATTTTATTTAGAAAATTAAATTTAACAGGATGACATTGATCCTGTTAAATTTAGGTTTCAGGTAAACATTTCTATAGCATTTGAACTGTTGATTATTTTGTACAGAAGTACCTTGAGATACAAACAGACCAACATACAAATTTTTTTAAGATACGAGCTGCGGCTTGGTCCGTATTTTTGTTCGAGATCTGAGCGAAATTCCGAGATACGAGTCGTGATTTGGGAAGCTGCCGCTAGATGGCGCGTTGGCGCACAGGTTCAGTATCAGCATTTTGATTTACGAGTTGACTGACTTACGAGCTCAATTACAGAACGAATTAAATTTGTATCTCAAGGTACCACTGTATATCCATTATACAAAGTCAAATAATTTTCTGTCACCTTATAACTGTCCTTCTTTACACCCCTCCCCCACATCCCTTTCTGCCTGGTAACCACTTTACTTTTATCTATGCATATGAGTCTCAGTTTCATATCCCACCTATGTGTGAAATCATATAGTTCTTACTTCTTCTGATTTACTTATTTCACTCAGTATAACATTCTCAAGGTCCATGCATATTGTAAATGTCACTATATGTCATTATTTCTTATGGCTGAGTAGTATACAATTCCATTGTATATATGTACCACATCTTCTTTATCCAATCCTCTATCAAGGGACACTTTGGTTGTTTCTATGTCTTGGTCACTGTGAATAAAGCTGTGATGAACATGGGGCTGCATGTGTCTTTACGTACCAGTGTTTTTCAATTTTGGGAGAAGATACCCAGTAGAGGGATTGCTGGGTCATATGGTAGTTCTATTCTTAATTTTTTGAGAAGCTATCATACTTTCTTCCATAATTGTTGGATTAGTTTACATTCCCACCAACAGTGAATGAGGGTTCCTTTTACTGCACAGCCTCTCCAACACTGTTATTACCTGTCTTATTGATAATAGCCAATCTAACAGGTGTGAGGTGGTATCCCATTGTAGTTTTGATTCGCATTTCTTTTCTTTCTTTCTTTTTTTTACAGAGACAGAGTCAGAGAGAGGGATAGATAGGGACAGACAGACAGGAATGGAGAGAGATGAGAAGCATCAATCATCAGTTCTTTTGTTGCGACACCTTAGTTGTTCATTGATTGCTTTCTCATATGTGCCTTGACCGTGGGGCTACAGCAGACCGAGTAACCCCTTGCCAGTGACCTTGGGCCCAAGCTGGTGAAACTTACTTAAACCAGATGAGCCCAGGCTCAAGCTGGCGGCCTTGGGGTCTCAAACCTGGGTCCTCCGCATCCCAGTCCGGCACTCTATCTACTGCGCCACCGCTTGGTCAGACTGGTTCGCATTTTTTGAATAGCTAGTGAAGATGAACATCTTTTTATATATCTGTTGGCCATTAGTATGTCTTTTTTGGGAAAAGAGTCTGTTCAGGTCCTCTCCCCATTTTCTAACTGGATTATTTGCTTATTTGTTGCTGAGCTTTGTGAGTTCTTTGTATATTTTGGATATTAACCCCTTATTGGAGCTGTTGTTTGCAAATATCATCTCCCATTTAGTTGGCTGCCTATTTGTTTTGTTGTCAGTTTCTTTTGCTGTGCACAAGCTTTTTAGTTTAATATAATCCCATTCATTTATTGTTGCTTTTACTTCCCTTGCCTTTGGGGTCAAATTCATAAATTATTCTCTATGGCCAAGATCCATGAGTTTAGTATCTATGTTTTCTTCTATGTAATTTATTGTTTCAGGTCTTATATTTAGGTCTTTGATCTATTTTGAATTAACTTTTGTGTAGGACTGTAGGGGGACAAACTGTAGTCAGGATTCATTCTTTTGTATGTGATTTTCCAATTTTCCCAGCACCATTTATTGAAGAGGCTTTTCTCCATTGTATGTTTCTTTTCTCCATTGTATGTTTTGGTTCAGTCCATTTACATTTAGGGTAATTATTGACACGAGGATTTCCTATGTCCATTTTATGTTTTGTTTTCCAGTAGCTCTGTGTTTCATTTATTAATAGTTCTTCTCTTTTGTGTTTCTGTCGGTTGTTTTTGTTAGGTAGTATTCCATACTTCTTTCCCGTTTCTTCTTCTTTTTTTTTAAACTGTGTGTTTGTTTCAGTTGTGGCTTTTTCATGGATGTTGCCATTTGGTTTATTAAGAGAAAAACTGTCATATGTACAAGAGCCCTTTGTCTTATGAGTGCTTCTGCACTCCATCCTCCTTTACTACTGCTGATCTTTAGCCTCTCCCCTCTTATGTTGTCACAAATTACCCTTGTTTTTATTGTGACCTTGTTGAAATTTTACTTATAGTTTTAATTTGTTTTGTTCTTTGTATCTTGTCAAATAATCCCTTTGAGTATTCCTGCAGTGGGGGTGTTCTGGTGATAATTTCCTTCAGCTTCTGTATGTCTACAAAGGTTTTCATTTCTCCTTCATATTTGAAGGATAATTTCAATGGATATAGTATTCTTGGCTGGTGATTCCTCTCCCTCAGTACTTTGAATGGTTGGGTCCACTCTCCTCTGGTTTGTAGAGTTTTTGCTGAGAAGTCTGGTAATAACCTAATGGGATTTCCTTTATATGTTATGTTCTTTTCCTTAGCTGCCTTGAAGATTCTTTCTTTGTCATTGATTTTTGACAATTTTACTATGATGTGTCTTGAAGTAGGTCTGTTTAGATTGAGGTAACTCAGAATTCTGTTTGTTTCTTGAACTCAAGGCTCTAACTCTTTTTTTAAGCTTAGAAGGTTCTTATCAATTATTTGTTTAAATTGACTCTCCATTCCCTTCTCCCCCTCTTCTTCTGATATATCCATTATTCTTATACTATTCTTTCTGATGGAGTCAGACAATTCTTATAGAGCTCTCTCATTTTTTTTTTTAAATTCGTGACTCTTTCTTCTCTCTATAGCATCTCTAGTTGCCTGTATTCAATGTCACTGATTCTTTCCTCTATCTGGCCTGTTCTATTAGCTAAACTTGCTATCTCAGTTTTTAATTCATGTGTTGAGTTCTTCATCTCTGGTTTTTTGTTTTTTTTTTTGTATTTTTCTGAAGCTGGAAATGGGGAGAGACAGACTCCCGCATGCGCCCGACCGGGATCCACCCGGCATACCCACCAGGGGTGATGCTCTGCCCACCAGGGGGCGATGCTCTGCCCCTCCGGGGCATCGCTCTGCCGTGACCAGAGCCACTCTAGCACCTAGGGCAGTGGCCAAGGAGCCATCCCCAGCGCCTGGGGCCATCTTTGCTCCAATGGAGCCTTGGCTGCGGGAGGGGAAGAGAGAGACAGAGAGGAAGCGGGGGGGGGGGGGGGTAGAGAAGCAAATGGGTGCTTCTCCTATGTGCCCTGGCCGAGAATCAAACCCGGGTCCCCTGCACGCCAGGCCGGCGCTCTACCGCTGAGCCAACTGGCCAGGGCCATCTTCATCTCTGTTTTTAAAGCTTCAATCTCCTGGGTGAGGTATTCATTATGTTTCCTGAACTCATTAAGTTGCCTATTGGTGTTTTCTCAAATTTTCATTGAGTATTTTCAGAACAACTTCAATTTTGAATTCTCTATTATTTAACTTCAAGGTTTCCATGTGATTGAGATATTTTTCTGGATATTTTTTATTTGCTTTCTGAACTACATCTCTGTCTTGTTTAGCCATGGTATTTGATTTATTCTTGCTTGATGTCATTTGAGAGTGATATTGTTAAGAACTCTACAAAAAACAACTAAAAAGTGAAAAATAAAAACAGAAAAAATAGCTCTGACTGGCTGGCTCTGTTGGTTGGAGCATCATCCTGATGTACAGAGGTTGCCAGTTCAGTACCTTCTCAGGGCACATGTGGGAACAGATTAATGTTTCTATTTCCTTGCCTTTCCTTTCCTCTCAAATCAATCAATTTAAAAAATTGAAGAAATACTATTAAAAATATAAAAAATTTAAAAATAATGACAAGTAAAAAATAAAAACCACAGAAAACAAAAAAAAACCACTAAAATAATTAAAAACAAAGAAGACACCAACAAAAAACAAGAATAAAAAATATAAAAATTAGGCCCTGGCTGGTTGGCTCAGTGCTAGAGCATTGGCCCAGCATATGAAAGTCCCAGGTTTGATTCCCGGCCAAGGTACACAGGAGAAGTGCCCATCTGCTTCTCCACCCTTCCCCCTCTCCTTCCTCTCTGTCTCTCTCTTCTCCTTCTGCAGCCAAGACTTCTTGGGAACAAAGTTGGCCCAGGCACTGAGAATGGCTCCATGGCCACTGCCTCAGGTGCTAGAATGGCTCCGGTCGAAACAGAGCAATGGCCCAGATGGGCACAGTATCACCCTCTTGTGGGCATGCCAGGTGGATCCCAGTCCAGCACATGCAGGAGTCTGTCTGTCTGCTGCCCCCTACTTCTCATTTTGGAAAAATAAAACAACAACAACAAAATATATATATATATATAAATAAATTAAAGCAAATGAAATTCAAAAGAGGAAAAGAGAATACAAGAAAAAAAGGGAAAATTTTCCGTTTTGAGAAGTTACTGTTTTCTTGCAATAGGTGGTGTTGTAGTACATGTTTTAGCTTCTGAAAGTCTTGGGCTGTCCTCTGCTGAGATGTTGCTATTACAATCATGCAGTCAGATGGGGTGTGTTTTGAGGGCTTTATAGCTTTACACCTTTAGCAATGGTGGTCTGAAGCCTCCAGGTATTCCTCCATACCTCAATAGACCAGGGGACCAGACATGGAACATCTCTGTTCTTCAGGAGAGAGAGTGGCTCTGAAGAGTTAGCTGAGAGGTCTGTCTCTGCTGTGAGTTGAGGGAGGCAGGATCTGGGAGGCTGAGGGGCCGCATTTTGGTTTTCTCTGTCTCTTCACAGAGTGTGGGCTGCGGGTAGACCACAGAAACATTGGCCAAAATCCTTCATTCTGCCACTGCTTTGGTTTAATATCTCCCCGTTCTTCCCTTCAATCTCTCCACTCCTCCCAGCAGAAGGAGGCCAAGTCACTCCGGGCTTCCCTCTCCATATTCCCTGCAGAAAAAAACCAGATAGCCCAAGCTTCCTTCCTCCTGGTAGTCCGGCAGAGAAAAAAACAAGAACACAGTTACTCCAGGCTTCTCTCTGGAGTGCACCACGAATGCATTTTATTTTCTGACCCCCCTTCCAACCCTTCCTTTAGTCCATTCAGTGCATGGATCTTTCAGCTGCACCTCTGAGCCCAATGGTGCACCTACAGTTCCTTCACTGAATTATTGTTGTTCAATTTGTTGAAATTTCAAGGGGAGAGATCAGAAGTATCTCTCCCATGGCCATTACTCTGACTTCATCCTCAATAGCTACTTTTCTACACTAAGACATGAATAATATATTTATTTATACACACACCACCTGGTTCTGGAATAGTTTTAATGCTTCTAGGGTGTATTGGTTGCTTAAAAAAGTCCTTCTGTTTACTGTGGGTGTGCTAATGCTCCACATATCTGGTTTAGCTATTGCAGATTCTACTAATTAAGTCATGGTATTTCCTCAGGGGCTTGGAAACTCATTTATGTAAATTAATGCAAATAGATGGCAAATTAGAATTTCTACCCTTCAAACTTGTCACATTAAAAAGATAAAATCAGGGAATGAGTAATTACTATTTATCCACTGAACAGGCTAACTGTGCTAATATGTTCTTTTCTTTTTTTTCAGTTACATAGATGTAAGTTTGTACAAATGCCAGTAGAATACTGATATTGCTGTGGTGGGTGGCAGGCCTTTGACCATGGGCCACTCAAGTGACAGAATCAGTTATGCAGAGATTGTAATGAATAGAACAATAAACATGTGACTGTTGGGAGACCTTTGTTTTAGGTTTTCATTCTGTCACTATCTTTCTGTACTACATTTTTTCAGGCTCCTAGTTTCTCGGTGGTTAGAGAAAATGAAGCATTCTTGCTGCTCTGACACAGCAAGAACTTGTGGAATCTAAACTATTTCTGGCTGTGGAGCAAGCCTTAAACAGCTTTGGTGTCCCCTCAGCAACTAGTTGCTCATCCCCAGGACAGTCAGCACGTGTCAGCAAACATGAGAAGCATGGGACCTTCCCAGGGGTCCATTTGCTCCCCTGTGATTTGCAAAGGCTCTGAGTTTTGGTGTCTGAAAGTTTGACAGGAGCTCTCCAATAAAGAATAAACTGACAAGTATATTTAGCTTAGTCTCATTAAGTGTTGCCCATCACTAACTGCTGAGCAGAACTAACTCTGAAAGACAAGTCTATGAAACTTCATGTTTGAACCTACCAATAGACTTGGCTAGAGGGTTATAATATAAAGATAAGGCAAAGACCATACAGGAAACTCGGGGGGAAAAGTCTATTTGTCTTGTGTTTCTTAGTTCTGCTTGCATTTCCTGCACCCTGAGCCATCTCTATGAGTAGGGGACCATTCCAGGGCTGGGCATCTCAGGCCTGGGTGAATAAGAACATGAGAACTGGCTGTAAGATGAGTGATTTCTATACTCAGCTGAGGGGTCCCTGATCTCTGGGTTAACCTTCATGGTCAGATCACCAGGTTCTAGGAAGGAAATTAATCCTCCAAAGCAAGATGTTCTCTCTAAAACATATCAGTGTCCAGGTGGCTGGGAAAGTCTTTTAGCCCTGTTGTTATAGGGGCTGGGATTTTAGAGGCAGATAAAACATGATCCTTGCCCTTAAGAAGTTTACAATTGGCTGTTCATTAAGAGGACCCTCCTCCAAACCTTGGAATCCCCAAGGGAGCATCCAAAATAGAGTTTCTGGAACTTAGGGGAAGACAAGATGAACTCAGTGGGAACTTCAACAAAGAGATAGTGTTGGTCAAATAAGTTTGTAAATATGATGTATAATTGTATATGTTTGCTCGCTTATAGTTTGCATTGGGTGTGGGAGACAGGCTATAAACTGACAAAGTCTTTATAGCCTAAGGCTTAGTTTTAAGACTAAGACTTTCCCAGCACTTTAATACTAAGATCTTTTCAACATCCTTCTAACACTAAGATCTTCTCAAAACTAAGCTTTTTTCCCACACCCTTGACTGTTGCATGATGTGGGGTGGTGTACTTTTATGAGGAATCCCGTTTATGCCTCAGATAAGTGGCTTTGTATCAGAGACTTCCTTATTTGTATATTGGCTTAAAGGCTTTAATTTCTACACTATATAATAAGGCAGACCAGGGGCATTCTCGCTCAGATCCTGTCATCAGCATTACAGAGGAGAGGCCAGTTTATGCGGAGTTTGTGCAGAGAAAAGGAGATGGGGAAAAGAGGTGAATAAGGCTGGTGGGGCCTTTGATTCTAGGAATACTTGGACAAGTCAGTGGCTTTAGGAGCCCTGAATGGAAAGGAAAGTGTTTTCCCACTGTGTGTATTTTCTCGCTTGCTGGGTGCGAGCTAGGATTAAAGGTAATAGCCCACCAGTTATTGGCTTTGTTGCTTCATTACTGTCTGTCCATATCAAATGTGAACCTGCATGGGCCAGGCGGCTGTGATGGTGGCCGTGGCTACTGGCATTACAGATAGTAAGCTTAAAAAGAACACAGGAACCATAAAAAAGAAGCAATCATAAATGAAGAATACTTTAGAAGGAATCAAGAGCAGATTAGGTGAAGCAGAGGCTCAAATCAGAGATTTGAAAGATAAAGTAGCAGAAAACACCCAATCAGAACAGCAAAAAGAAAAAAAATCCCCCAAAATGCATAATTTAAGGGACCTCCAGGACAATATCAAGCATAACAATATTTCCATCATGGGAGTGCCAGAAGGAGAAAAGAGAGAGCAAGGAATTGAGAACCTATATGAAAAAATAGTGACTAAAAACTTCCATAATCTGGTGAGGGAAAAAGACACACAAGTCCAAGAAGTGCAAGGGTCCTAAACATTATAAACCCAAAGAGGTTTACACCAAGAGATGTTGTAATTAAAATGGCAAAGCTTAAAAACAAAGAGAAGATCTTGAAAGTAGCAAGAGCAAGACAATTACTTATATGAGAGCTCCAATAAAACTGTCAGCTGA
The DNA here is from genome assembly GCF_036850765.1 of Saccopteryx bilineata. Classification (NCBI taxonomy): domain Eukaryota; kingdom Metazoa; phylum Chordata; class Mammalia; order Chiroptera; family Emballonuridae; genus Saccopteryx; species Saccopteryx bilineata. The sequence continues at coordinate 59,026,175 of NC_089497.1, forward strand.
TTTTTACGAGGAACTTTTTAGGTCACAGAAATTGGCACAAAATATTTAAAGTAATAAAAATGAAGGACCTACAGAAGGTGACGGAAGACAATTTGACTTTGGGTGAGGGGTATACAGCATAATTAAATGTCAAAATAATCTGGAGATGTTTTCTCTCAACATATGTACCCTGATTTATCAATGTCACTGCATTAAATTTAATTAAAAAATGATAAAAAAAATGAAGGACCTACAACCAAGACAACTCTACTCATCAAAGTTATCATTTAAAATTGAAGAAAAGATAAAGAACTTTCTAGACAAGAAGGTAAAGGAGTTCATAACCACCAATCCAGCATTATAAGAAATGTTAAAGAGAATTCTTTAAGAAGAAGAAGAAGAAAAAGAAACATAAATACGAATAATAAAATGGCAATAACTACATATCTATCAATCACTTTAAGTGAAAATGGATTAGATATCACAATAAAAAGACATAGGGTAGCTGAATGGATAAGAAAACAAGATCCATATATATATACTATCTACAATAAACCCACTGGAGATTGAAAGACACACACAGACTAAAAGTAAAGGGATGGAAAATGGAAATGAAAAAAAAAAAGCTGAGGTAGCAATATTTATGTCAGACAAAATAGACTTTAAAACAAAGGCTATAATAAGAGACAAAGAAGGACATATCGTATTAATAAAAGAATCAATTCACCAAGAAGATATAATTCTCTTAAACCTTTATGTACCCAACATAGGAACCTAAATATTTATACGAAACAGATATTGATGAGTATAAAAGGAGAGATAGACATAGTACGGCAGGACAGTAAAGGGCTAGGGAAGTTCTTTGACAAGAGGAGTAAGGGAAACTGAGACAAAATAATTAAACAAAGCCAGAAATTTGAGCAATTTACTGCCAGCTAATGAATCACAAGTTTTATCTTTCCTAATCAAAAACATTTAGTAGCAAATAGTTTACACATTTCAGACCATCTCAGGGCAGATTGGTCCCTGTCCAGGTCCCTTTTGGGTAACATTTTTTAAAAAAATAAAAATAACCAGAATATAACCCAACACATCTTTATGCACATTTTAATAAATCAGCGTATTAAAGGACACACCTAGAAAGCTATAAAGCTATTGAATTTGTTAAGACCCTTAGAGATACCTTAGTATTCCAGTAGCTAAAGAAAGATAAAAAGCCTCAAGACAAAAGAACCCAGCAGCATGCAGTCTCTATGCCCACACCTTTCTCTCTTCCTCTAGGGTCCCTAGGAGACTTGCAAACAGGGAGCAGCAGACAGGGGCTGTTCCTCCTGGATTTACCCTCTGAACCTGTCTCCAAGGCCCCCTTTTACTTTGACTTTCCAGAGAGACAAAGCATCCCCGTCTAGGCTCTCTCCTGTTGCTTCTTCTATCCTAAATCCTTCCTTCATTGCACTGCCCCAACCAGAAACATACTCTCAAAACCACCTGGATTCATGTTGTAAAATCTTTAATCAAGAACCCACACACTATCAGCAAGCCCGACACAGACCTGCTTCAGGCCCAGTCCCTGTCTGGTAACAATAGTAGGGAACTTAACACCCTATTGACATCAATGGATAGATCTTCCAGACAGAAAATCAATAAGGAAACAGTGGCTACATTAGAACAGATTAGTTTGATATTTTTAGAGCATTTCACCCCAAAGCAGCAGAATATGTATTCTTCTCAAGTGTCTTTTAACAATATCCACTCTAGTTTCCTCACTGGAGTCTATCACTATATTCATGCCCTTTCTCCCATCGCTGGATTTCCTCTTCCCACAAAATGTTCATTACCAAAGCATACTTGGCACAATAATAAAATACATTAAAGTTGTTTAAAAGGTGTTTCCTTTTCTTGGGGTATATTTATTAACAACACTTTTGACAGCAAATGTGTGAGTTTTCCCACACCAAGAGTTGGGTCTCCAATTCTGCGAATACCAACCAGATGTTCTACAATTCAATTCTCTTCTGACACTATCCGGAGTTAGCATTAGATTCCACAAGTTTAAGGACTCAAGCCCACAAGACTGCCTCACTTCAGAACGCATTGGGTCCCCAGGGTGCTCATACTTCTGTCCAACTTGGTTACAAAGTTGGTGTTCTCGTACCCCCCCCCCCACTTCAGGTTTGATAACCCACTAGAATGGCTCACAGGATTTATGAAACACTTCACTTATTATCACCGGGTTAGGATAAAAAATGATAATGAACAACCAGATGAAGAATTACACAGGATGAAGTCCAGAAGGGTCCTCAGCACAGGAGCTTCTGTCCCCATGGAGCTGAGGTGTGTCACCCTCCTAACGCCTGGATACCTTTGCCAACCCAGAAGTTCTCTGAGTCCTAAACTTCAATGGAGGCTTCATTACATAAGCATAATTTATTAAATCATTTGGCTGTTGCTACTAAACTCAATTTCCAGCTCCTTTTCCTTCCCCAGAGGTGGAAGGATGATCCTGAAAGTTCCAACCCTCTAATCACAGGGTTGGTTTCTATGGCAACCAGTGGGGGGGAGGTCCTTTTTTCTTTTCTTTCTTTTTTTTTAGGAGCCCACTAGTGACCTCATTAGCATAAACCCAGGTATGGTTGAAAGGGGCTTATAAAGAATAAAAAACACACCATTCACTCAGAAAATTCTAAGAGTTTTATTATTTTTCCTTAAAGATTTCATTTACTGATTTTAGAGAGAAGAGAGAGATAGAAGGTGGAGTGGGAAAGGAGCAGGAAGCATCAACTCATAGTTACTTCTCATCTGTGCCTTAACAGGGCAAGCCAGGATTTCAAACTCACAACTTCAGCATTCCAGGCCAACGCTCCATTCACTGCACCACTACAGGTCAGGCTAGAAAATTCCAACGGTTTTAGAAGCACTTGTGTCAGGTATGAAAACCAAATATAAGCATTTCCTATTGTATCACAATATCACACATTCTCCTTATTTGCTGAAAGTAAGGAGTGAGTGCTACCTTGCCATCTTTTAAAAGTAGAGAGTCCCCTGTGAACAGTTAGCATTTGTCATCATTTTGCACTCCATTGTTAGGTCAGGGACTCATATGAGAACCTTATAAACCATAATCACCCCATCCAAAAATGCACATATATATATATATATATACACACACATGTGTACAATTTTGCGTTTCAATCCTAGGGGCTCACAGACAGCTGAAACTTGAAGTCTCCAATTAAGAAACCGTTTCCGGCCCTGGCAGGTTGGCTCAGTGGTAAAGCATCGGCCTGGCATGCAGGAGTCCCGGGTTCGATTCCTGGCCAGGGCACACAGGAGAAGCACCCATCTGCTTCTCCACTCCTCCCCCTCTCCTTCCTCTCTGTCTCTCTCTTCCCCTCCCACAGCCAGGGCTCCACTGGAGCAAAGTTTGCCCAGGCGCTGAGGATGGCTCTGTGGCTCTGCCTCAGGCACTAGAATGGCTCTGGTTGCAACAGAGCAATGCCCCAGATGGGCAGAGCATCGCTCCCGGTGGGCATGCCAGGTGGATCCTGGTCGGGCGCATGCGGGAGTCTGTCTGACTGCCTCCTCATTTCCAGGTTCGGAAAAATACAAAAAAAAAAAAAAAAAAAGAAAAAGAAACCGTTTCCTGTGTGTCCAGCAAACAGGTGTTGTCTACAGAGATTGTGACAAAATTCGATCACCTCTACCTTACTAAGGGGCAGGAAGAGAAGATATGAAATAAATTTCAATGAGAAATTTTAAAAATAGATTTTGGAAAGGTTTATATGGTACGATTTATAATCACAAAAAAGCTCTATGTATTTACACCATAAAATTCTGTATAAATGTAAAGGATTCAGTCTCCATTAGTATATGTATTATGGTATAGGGCTAAAAGTGGAGGAGGAACATGGACCCTCCTCATTCTCCACACCACATACAGTTGGCTCTTGCTGGACACGTTTTTGAGACATTAAGCATTGTTCAAGGGCCTCCAATGTGCCAGACACTGGGCTGGGCACCAGAGAGAGAGAAGAAAGATCATGAGGACTCTTCCCCTGGAGGGAAGTTAATAACCTGGAGGGAAAGGAAGATGGAAGAGAAACAAATGTACAATATATATGTATCACACTAATAAAAAGAATCAATGATATATTAAAATAGATGGGTGGAAAAACTGTGGAGAAAAGAGGTGATACTAATTTTACCTAAAGGTTGAACTTGAAAGGAACTCTGAAGGATGAGAAGAATGTTCAGGAGAAATTTTCTTTCTTCCCCTTCTAGAAAGAGAGAAATCCTGGGTCCCTCTTCTTGCCTCAGTAGTCTCATCACCAGGCTCTGTGCCAGCCATTCCAAAAAGAGAAAAGGCCAAAGTGTGAACAACCTTCTTCTCTCCAGAAGTAAATAGAAGTGGCTACCACGTGCCAGGAACTCTGCCAAGTGTTTTCCAACTGTTATCTCTGATTCTGACAACAATAAAATGATGGTGACTGTTCTCCCCAATTTACTGAGGAACTGAGTTTAGAGCTGGAACTTGTCATAGCCACACTGCTAGTAAGTGGCTGAGTCAGGACTGAAGCGGACTCTGTTTATCTTCAAAATCCACTGTCTTTCCTTTACACCGCATGGCTGTTTTGGGCTCGTATTAAGACCTTATGATGTCATGTGGTGCACTCAAAGATACACACATCTAGCAGGCCTTTAATACTTGGCTAGTGAATAAATGTAAAGAAAAGAATGAAAGACTAAATTTCTAAGTAGGAGCAGCAACGAGGGAGCCTGTCCCCACATGCTGCAGAATGATTTCTCTTCCTTACTATTGCTGTATCAGCAGTCAGGCCCCAGGGTGCAGAGCAATGATCCCCAAACCCAGAGAAATGGCATCCTCTCTGCTGAAGCTTACACTCCAGCTCCAGGGGACCCATCAAGTGCTGCCTGAGGAGCAGACCCTGTGCCTCGTGCTGCACTTCGGCAGGAGTAATACACACGGGGGTCTTGTCACCAGAAAACATCTTTATTTTTATTTTTGTTTTGTTTATATGAGGCTTCACTGTCTTTCTTTCCTTTTTCTTCCTTTCTTTTGTTTATTTTATGATAGAAAGTTTTATCATAAACAAAAGGAGAGATAATGGTACAATGAACCTCCATGATATCACTCAGCTATAACTATTAATAACTCATGACGAATCTTGTTTCATCACTAATCCCTCTCTGGATAATTCTGAGGCAGATCATATCATTGTCATCCATAAAGATTTCAATACGGTAATTTCCCCTTATCTCTGGTTTTAATTCCCATGGTTTCAGTTACTCATGCTCACCACATGGTCTGAAAATAAAAATGTTAAATGGAAAATTCCAGAAATAAACAATCACGAGTTTTAAATTGCTCACTGTTCTGAGTAACATGAGGAAATCCCTGGCAGTCTGGCTTCCTGCCACCCAGGACATGAATCATCCCTTTGTCCACCTAGCGGCCACCTCAGTTATCAGATCAACTGTTGAGGTATTGAAGCACTTGTGTTCAAGTGACCCTTTTTTGTTTAGTAATGGCCCAAAGTGCAAGAGTAGTGATGGTGGCAATTTGGTGGTTGATCAGATATAGGTTGGCCATTTTGACAAGACTAGTTCATGACTGGTATTTCATCAGGTGATATCTGACTATTTGTCTTTTGATGGTCATTAATGGTCAAAGTCCAAATCCATCACTTCATCGGGGATTGCAAAGTGGTACTAAATTAATCCTTCTATTTATTTTTCATTTAATAGCTGGAATACATCAAAAAGAGAAGCTTGCCCTGATTACCTACGTGGTTAACCTAAGATCTATTGAGTATTTACCATTAGAAGGATATAAAAATTACTTTTTATTTACTAATTTTCAAAATACTTTAGTGAATGGATCTCTAGCACCAACTAAAGGGGACCAATAAAATTTAATTTTTATAAAACATTATCATTAACTTATGGTTAAAACCTATTTGATGAGTGTCAATCCATTATAATATATTTTATTGTTTTTTTTTAATTTATTGATTTATTTTAGAGAAACGGAGAGGCAGGGAGAGAGAAGGAAATGCTTATTTGTTGTTCCATTTAGTTGTGCATTTATTGGCCACTTCTCATATGTACCTTGACCAGGAATCCAACCAGCAACCTTTGTGTTTCAAACAGATGCTCTAACTCCGTGTTTTTCAACCCAGTCTGCAGACCAGTGCCAGTCTGCCAGAAATTTTGTGCCAGTCTGTAAAAGACTTAACCACCCTGATGTTGTATGAAGATTATAAACCGAATGATCTAAGTCAAGTTTGCTTATACTCAGGGTGATTACCACTTATCAGCCTGTATCATGGATGAAAATACTATTGAGGTTATCTTCAACATCTGTGAAAACTGTAGGTTCATTCAAACAACCTTACACCATGCAGAGCATTTACGAATCTTGTGCAACAGACAAAAAGCATTCAGAGAAACTTAGTACTCAGTGCGTAGTTCATGTAGAGGTTGGAAATCAAGCACCAGTTTGTACTGTGTTGTACTATATATTATGTGAGGTAAGATAAAACTTTGTTCGTTTCTTGTTTCCATTTCCAGCCAGCTATGTTGCTGATTCCTAAGGGTAAAAAGGTTGAAACGCACTGCTCTAACAAGCTGAGCTAAATGGCCAGGGCCTGCAGTTATAATTCTTGTTGAATTATATTGTCCCATGTTTGGTTAGTGGGAGGTGTTTCTAGTTGACTCCTGGTGTGTCCTGTGGCTATATGTTTGAAGACAACCCAGGGCAAAGCTAGACACCTCCTTTTTTATCTCACCCCACTGTCCTTAATAGGTTTTTACCATCTAGTTTGTGATGTTCCAGGCTCATCTTGAGTATTTCCTTCTTAGGACTCCAGATCTGAAATCAGCCACTTTTCCAAGGAGTTCTTATTCCTTTTAGTGAATGGCATTGAGGGACCACATTCTGGGTACAAGAAATGCCTGCTCCTGAATGGCTGGTGGTATCTAGAAAAAAATTTTTTTCCCCAATAAACTATGGGCCCTGGCTGGTTGGCTCAGTGGTAGAGTGTTGGCCTGGCTTATGGATGTCCTACATTTGATTCCTGGTCAGGGCACACAGGAGAAGCACTCATCTGCTTCTCCACCCCTCTTACCTCTCACTTCTCTCTCTCTTTCTCTCTTCTCCTGTAGCCATGGCTTGATTGGAGTGAGTTGACCCCGAGTGCTGAGGATAGAGCCATGACTTTCGCCCCAGGCCCTAAGAAGAGCTCAGTTGCTGAGCAATGGAGCAACAGCCCAGACGGGCAGAGCATTGCCCCCTAGTGGGCTTGTTGGGTGGATCCCGCTCTGGATACATGTGGGAGTCTGTCTCTGCCTCCCCTCCTCCCACTGAATAATAAATAAATAAGAAAATATGTCATGAGCTCATACTGATATTTCTATTTCAAATTCGGGACTAATGACTCTATTTAACTTTATTTATCTTACATTTATACCTCCTTCCTCTCTAATCTTGAATCCCAGTTTTCAAAACAACCAATGTAATTATTAATTGCTTTATTCTGCCATACATACAAAACAGTCTCAGTATAATGCTACCAACACTACCATATTTCACTTTCCATTACTGAAAGCAACTTAAGGTTATTGTTTGGTTGGTTTGTTTGTTAGGTGCTATCCCATCAGGGCAGCACAGTCAAATTCCTGAGTCTTAAGGTCACTGAAATAATTCCTCACTGTGTAGTTATGCCAACAACTTGGTTAACAAGTTTATTTATTTTGTTTTGTCACATCTAAAAATTTTAAATAATATCTAATGTATCTACAAATTTCTAAAATAAATTTTCCAAATAAGATGTTTTAAAAAGTCTAGCTTTTATCCCAGTCATCTATTGTTTCCCTTCTTCTCCTATATATGACCTTTAAAATTTTTTTGTGATCTATTTTTTATAACTAAATAAGCATATATAATATATTCATATCTCCCTCTCCAATGATAACACATTATAATAATTTTCTTTATCTAGCATTTTACACATAATGATAAATCCTGGTGATCACCTCATACAGTATAGAAATATTCTTCCTTTCCCTTCCCAGTGTATTGGCACCCTGGTTTGTTCGCCAGTCCCCTATTCTAGCCATTGCTGATTCCCATCCAGTCTTCTGCAATTACCAATAGTGCTGCAATAAATAGCCTTGTGTATATTACTTAATTTTTGCATTATATTGACCATGTGTCTTTCATATGGATTCTTAGAAGTGAAAGTTCTGAGTCAAAGGATATCAATGTCTATGCAAAATTGCTAAATAGTGCCGCATTACCCAGGAAACTAATATCTATTGTATATTGAATTAGAGTTGTAAAAATACAATGATGGGATTAAGACATGGGGGAGGAAATCGAGACGTCCCTGAAGGGCTGGCATCAGCTTCGTTGACAAAAGAGCCTAACCAGACAGGTGGTTCCTTCAGGGCTGCTGAAATTATTGGGGCGCTCCTCATGCCTCCATGTACAGGGGCCCCTCCCAAATCTTTCTCTGAGACAGGGTGCCACTTTACCTTCCTGGGCCTGCTGCTTCTACTGCCAAAGCTGCCTCACTGGCTCTCTGAAAGAAAGTCAGTGGACATGTTAACACACAATCAGCCCATAAAGCAAAATGTTCCAGATAACTTTTTTACTATCAAGGTTCAGTCAGTTCTCTCCCTCAAGAAACAAAATTGAGATCAGGAGATGGTGCCACGTGGTCTGTGGCTCTACGTTCGAAGAGGTCAGCCCAGGGCATAGCTGGCCACCTGGAAAGATGGCAGTTCCTCTCAGGGCTGCTCTTTCAGCTTCTGATGACGTCAAGAGCTTTCTGGAGAGCAAGCGGCTTTTGTTTTGAAAGCCTCGCTTTAGCAAGGGTGTGCTCACATCTGCCGCAGGCACTGTTCGATGAGGCGTAGCTCTGCTCAGCCAGGGCCAGGCTTGTGCCTGAAAAGTGATGGCACCATCTCTCATCCGCTCCACCAGACCTTGCCACTGTCTGCCCTAAATCGTCACCCTGTGTGGAAAGACCTCGCTTTGCATACTAAGCTGCAAGCTTCCTGAAGACGGAGGTCTCCTCTGCATCACTACCCTGCACCAGTGGTCCCTGGGACTGAACAGCTGGGGCAAGGAAAGCCACTCTAAAATAGGAATGTCTGAGGCTCTTGTAAAGATTTACAGAGGCATAGCTGTGACATAAGGCCTTCTGTGAAGTATGACGTCAAATACAATAACTTATTATCAGAGTAGGCACTTGATTAAGCGATTAACAAATGAGTCAACAAATGGTAAGGTGGAAAAAATGCATTGTGGAAATAAGTGTTTCAGGAGTTTAGATTCAAGCCACTGCGGAAGGGAGACCGGAGGATGAGAGGATTTGGCTATGCTGGCATATGGGAATGGGAGTGGAGGAAATTTCTAGGAAGGGGAAACTGAACTGGCAGTTCAACAACAAGTACTACTAGCAACAACATTCTAATCAGAGGAGTCTGATAAGGAAGTTGTGAAAAATAAGGTCCAAAGGTACCTAACATTGATCAAGAGTCACTTTGTGCTGGGCACTGAACTGAGTGCTATACCTGGCGACCTTATTTCATCCTCATGGCAGCCCCATGGGGTGGTTACTGTTATGATCATTCTCAACTAACAGATCAGGAAATTGAGACACAGAGAGGTTTATTAACTTACCTGTGGCTAGTGAGAGCCCAACCTTTCAGTGCATGTCAGACTAGGACTTTGAACCCCTGCAGGCGGAGGAGAGCCACTGGAGGTTTCTGGGCAGGGAGTGACGTGGTAATGTTAGTGCTTCAGGAAAAAGCAATGTAGTATTGTAATTTGAACTTTGGACTTCGGCACCAAACTGCGTGTTGTTTAAAAGTTCCAGTTCCGCCACTTGCTAGCTGTACAATTTTAGGCGTATTATACTGCTCACAAAAATTAGGGGATATTTCAAAATGAGTATGAAGCAATAAAATATCCCCTAATTTTTGTGAGCAGAATATTTAACTGCTCTGTGCCTCAGTTTTCTTGTCTATGAAATAGGGGTAGTAAAAGCATCCAGCTTTCTCTTTGTGTGTGTGTATAAGAGAAAGAGCAAGAAAACGAGGAAGGGAGAGAGGAAGGGAGAGAGATGAGAAGCAGCAATTTGTAAGTTGCTGGACTTTAGTTGTTTATTGATGGTTTCTCACATGTGCATGCCTTGACCAGGGGGTTCCAGCTGAGCCAGTGAACCCTTGCTCAAGCCAGTGACCTTGGAGTCAAGCCAGAGACCATGGGATCATGTGGTTGATCTTGTGGCCAAGCCAGTGACCCTGCACTCAAGCTGGTGAGCCTGCGTTCAAGCCAGATGAGCCTGCGCTTAAGCTGGTGACCTTGGGGTTTCAAACTTGGGACCTCAGCATCCCAGGTTGATGCTCTATCCACTGTGCCACCACTGGTTAGGCAAAAGCATCCAGCTTTCTAAGGAGCAAGTGAGATAATAAGTGTTAGCTCTGATCAGTATGTTAGTTATCTGCTAGAGGGACTGAGGAAAGGTCAGAGGCAGAGAGGCCATATGATGCCCTGACTGAAGCAGTGCTGTTGAGGGTGATGGCACTTAGAATAGAGAATGAGATATTTTAAAGTAAGATTCAATAGGATCCATTCACTGGAAGTGTGGGACAAAGAGTGATAATTAATGACTCTCAGATCCCCAGTCTCACTAAATGGGAAGAAAAGGCTCCTAATAGCAACAGGAATCCTAGGAAAAGACCTAGTTTTGGGAGGCAAGGTTACATTTTGGGAAGGCGGAGGGGTGGGGTGGGGGGTGTTAAGAGGACCCTGGTTTCTATTACCAGTTCTGCATATCACCTTGGCAACAGCCTCATTTCTCTGGGCCTGTTTTCCCATGAGTGAAATGATGTTTTTACATTTGAGATCTCAAAGTTCCCAAGTTAAGTGTTTTTCAATTTTACCTGCGAGTGAGTGCCCTAAGGGAGAATGGTTCTGAAGGTCTGGCTCTTAGGCTTTTTGAGGTTCAGGGGCAGGTGACAGGAAGAAGACCATGATATCAGTGGAGGACCTCATCCCCTTGATTTTCTTCATGCCTGCTGAAACGTTGTACCTCAATCCCTGCAGTAGCTCCGTCAGCCAGGCTCACCCAAACAGCCTGTCCCATACACCGTGGCACCTATCAAGAGATTGGGGGCCCTGTGACAGAGAAAGTTAAGTTCAATATTTATTTGATTTAGCCACATTCTCTTTCACTCGATTGGTTCCGGACTGGGCTTTGTTTTCCTACCAGATGAGAAAAGAAAGGGAAGGCTGTTTTTAAAGTTCACTGTCCTTAGCACTGGCATAAGAGACAGAGACAATGAAACTGGACCTGTGGTGGTGGCGGCAGCCCAGAAGGGCTTGTGTTTACCCAGAGGGTGCACCTGAGAGGGCAAAGCACCACCTGCCAGCAGTGTGCCTGGACCTGGCCTTGCACAGGTGCATGCCTAGTGCCTCCCATTCAGCACGGCTATAGAATTGGCAGGCCCTCTTCGGAAAAGAGGTACATTTTGAAATAGACTATCACATAAAATAAAATAGGATGACAAAACCAAGGGCGAATAATGAACACGTTGAATGCATTCAATCAACCTAGATAGACATAGATACCTGGGAAAACATTTGTTTCAAATGCAATTCCACTTACACAATATAATGGATGGTATCACAGAGAGAGTACTCCCTCCTGCTTTTTCCTTTTTCTTTTCTTTAAAGCTGCTGTCAGTGTCTAAATCACTTTACTCAAGTTGTGACAATATTTAGAATCAAACTTAGGAATTAAAAATTAATTCTACCACATTGTGATTGATAGTCATTTAAAAAAAGTTTAATTGGTTCTTGGACTTAATGAATAGAAGAAATTTGGATGTTAAGTAAGCTTCTTTCAGTTCACATGAAATTATTGGTGTCATCCACACCAGCAAATATTTATTGAGCATTTACATTTTTTTATTTTGAATAAATGTATTGGGGTAACTTTGGCTAATCGCATTATATAAATTCTTGGCATACAACTTTAGAATACAACATCTGTATACTCCATTCTGTCACTACCCGAAGTCTACTCTCCTGCTACCTCCCTCCCTTCCCCTCTGGTAACTACCATTCTTGTCCTTTCCCTTCTGACTTATTTCACGTAGCATGATACTCTTAAGCTCTAGTACTGATTATTAAAATTATTATTTTTTTAATATATCAATTTGAGAGAGAGAGAGAAACATTGTGTTCCCTTTATTTATGCATTTATTGGTTGATTCTTGTATGTGTCCTGACCGGGGATTGGTGTATTGGGATGATATTCCAATTAATTTAGCCACCTGGCCAGAGTGGTTATTTTTATGTTAAATAAGATTTTGGTTGTCAAAAATATTTTATACACTTTAAAGTACTCTTCAAAGATGTTATTTTGTTTGGTGGATTCATAGACTCCAAAAAATGTCATGCCTCATGTTTTTCAGATGAGGAAACTGAGGCCCTGAGAACCAAAAAGACTTACCAATCATCTTTCCCTATTATATTTTATTATTGATTTAAGAGAGAGAGAGAGAAGAAAAAACATTGATTTGTTGTTCCACTTATTCATGCATTCATGGGTTGATTCTTGCATGTTCCCTGACTGGGGATTGAACCTGCAACCTTGGCATATCAGATGAACCTCTAACCAACTGAGCTGTCTGACCAAGGCCATCTTTCTCTATTTTAAATAATAGTGTCAGGCTTGGCTGATTCAAGAGATGGGACATGAAAGTAATTGATGATCTAATTCAAGAGAGAGGACACTTGGAAATTAAACCCACAGTGATATGTTTATACTTTATTTGAATAGCATTCCCTGACACCTCTGAGGGTGAACTGGTGACCCAGAAGCCCAAATCTTCCAAGCAAGGTTGGAGAAACAGTAGAGGAATCTAGATGAGGAGGGTGCACAGAAATGACCACACATCAAAGTATATTCACGGCTCCCTGGAGAGATAGTGGACTGCTGCAACCTGATACTGCCTGAGACCCTAACCAAGTACCGAACCTCTAGGGCAGAAGCCTGGGAATCTGTTTATACCCAGCACCCACAGGTGACCTCAATGATGGGCTAAGTATCAAAACAGAAAACATGAGGAAAGACTGAGGGGCGGTGTGGGGAGAACACATCCTTTGCTTATGTCATTCCACGGATGTCAATCTCAGTGAAATAATCAGAAATATGGACAAGGTTTATATGCTCCGGAGTTATTTATAATTACTTCCCCATTTTTCTCTTCACCCCTCCCTTGCACTAGCCATATGAAATGCTTATAGCTCCCCTAAACCTGCCGCATCCTCTCTCTTGGCTTTTGTATTGTATACATCTGCCTTGATGCAGTATAGGTCTTTATACATATGCTGTAGCTTTGCATTTCCTTTCACTTTTCATTCTTTATCATCCTTCTAAAATCAGCTCAACGTCACCTTCTTCCAGAAGCATTTTCTGTCACTTCATGTTTCGGGCTGAGTTTGTGTGTTCTAACCTAGACCCCAATGCCTTAAAATAGGAGTGACTGTGTTTGACGAGAAGGCCTTTAAAACAATGATTAAGTTAAGATGAGGCCCTGGGGATGGGCCTTGATCCAATCTGAGAGTGGTGTCCTTGTAAGAAGAGATGTGGGCACACAGGCACCAAGTGTGCAAGCACACAGAAGAAAGACAGGATTAGCACACAGCGAGAAGGCGACCATCTGCCAATCCAGGAGACCTCGGAAGAAAACAAACCTGCCAACACCTCCTCTTGGACTTCTAGCCTCCAGAACTATGGGAAAATACATTTTTTGTTGTTTGAGCTACCCAGTCTGTGGCACTTCATAAGTCCTTCCCTCTTTGGGCTACTGGAACCTCTTCTGCCTCCTTTTGTCACCTTACATTAATCGTAGATGTCTGCTTCCCAGTCACTCTCCTTATATTAACTGTAGATGTCTGCTTCCCGGTCCAGTCACTTTCCTTACATTAACTGTAGATGTCTGCTTCCCAGTCCAGTCACTTTCCTTATATTAACTGTAGATGTCTGCTTCCCGGTCACTTCCCAGTCACTTTCCTTATATTAACTGTAGATGTCCGCTTCCTGGTCACTTTCTTTATATTAACTGTAGATGTCTGCTTCCCAGTCCAGTCACTTTCCTTACATTAACTGTAGATGTCCACTTCCCGGTCACTTTCCTTACATTAACTGTAGATATCTGCTTCCCGGTCACTTTCCTTATATTAACTGTAGATGTCTGCTTCCCGGTCACTTTCCTTCTACCTTTTGAGTTCCTCTAGGTCTAGACTGACTCATGTTTGTTCCTCAAACACAGACTGACTCTTGAATGGCAAGATCTCAGTAAGTACAGAATTAATTAATTAGTATAAATAAAAAGGGTATGCAATGTAAATTATGAACAATGAGGGGCTGGGCAAGCAAATTATAGCATATTTATATAACTAAAATAATGCTTACAACCAATTTTTAACAATGTGTGGAAAATGCATATGTTCTTATACTAAGTGAAGAAAAAGTGGGATAGTAGCTTCTACTTTCAGGATGAACAGAACTATATTAAAATAAATCAAAAGTGACTAAAAAATATGCAAAAAATTCCCAGTGCCTCATGTGGGTAGTGGTATTATGAATGTTTGTCTTCGTTCTTGCTTTCTATTTTGGAAATTTGTACCCGTGGTTTTTTTCAGTAAAAGTCTTCCTTACATGCTCAGGAAGTCTCCACAACAATATGTATTTACCTCCTTTGCTGCACCTCTCTTTCTGTATTTCAGTTTCCATGTTCTTATTTCTCTGTGTTGCTAGACTAGACTATAAACCCTTGGAATGGGAGCAGTGTTTTTGCCCTATGTCTTATATTCCAGAAATATGTGAACTATGGCAAGAGTTTGTCACTATGAATGGAGATCAGTAATAGTTCAGGTAACCTTGCACCTAAAAGAAGCATGAGATTGGCCTACAGGGAAAAGAGGAATTTTGTGATTTGAGAATACTTTCTGAAAGACCCAGGTGTGCAACATGGTGAGGGTAGAAAAAGAAAACCTAGCTATATTTTATTCAAATTTTTCAAAATCCCTTACCATTCAGTCCATTTTTTCATCTACAACTTGAGGTCATAGTAAGATAATACACTTATGTTTGCAATGAAAAGTTGCTAGCAAAACACAGGAATTGTTTAGCTGCTACAAGCTGACACATTATTTCTCTTTGAAGTTTAGCCTCAGTTTCTGGTGGAATTTAGCAATGAATACCCACATCCACACTTAGAGATGACAGTGGACCGGTTTCCATACATACGAGGTCACGGACTCCTTCCAAATCTTAAAACTGCAGAGTGACTGTTTATGAACCCCACCACAGAGCCACATAGTGGGCTCAGCACTGTGGGTTCATCTTAGCTTCAATCACATATTCAGAACAAGATGAAGCCCAGTGGGCCCAACACAAAGGTAAGGATCTTAGAAAAACACAGCTGCAAGTCTTAGCTTGTGTGTAAACGTTCCTCTGCCTCACGCACACGCTGTTTTCTGATTTGCTTGGCTCCGGAAGCTAAGCTTTTGGGCTTTAAACTTAATCCTGGCAGACCTGAATTGATGCCTTTTAATTATGCCTGTGATGTAGTAAATCAACACCTTATTAGGAAGTCATTCACATATTAAATATTTAGAAACTTATTACAAGAGAATTGCAACATGTAAGCCCTCAGGCTGGAAGAAACGCTGGTAATCTGTTTCCTATACAGAGCAGAGCCATCTGACATTGTGCAAAACAGGGCTGAGCTACTACTGTTCTTATGCCCGTTCATGTATTTCATCAAACCAAACGTTTAAATCTAACCTTTTAAATAATGAAAACAACCAGTATAATCTCCCACCCCACCATTCTTATGTACTTTTTTTTTTTTTTTTTTTTTTTTTTTTTGCCTCTTTGTGGTCTTCTTGATTAAGACTTAAGTACTGAATTGCAGAGAGCAAATATTTCCCGGACGGAGTACTTTCTCTGTGCTATGCACTGCTCTGGGCACTTGAGATACGTCAGTAAATAAAAGAAAGACCTCTGCCCTTGTGAAGCTTATACTCTAACAGGGAAAATCAACAATAAACAAAAGTAGAATAAACAAGAAAATTGTATAGGATGTTGGAAGGTGACAGGTGATATGGAAGAAATAAATAGTAAGACCAAGTATTGTTAGAGGGGGTGGTGGGGGGAGCTATAGTATTAAACAGGTGGTCAGTCCCGTGCAAAGACCTGAGCAGACATGAGGAAGGTGAGACAGTTAGCCAAGCAAGTACTTGGAGGAAGAGCCTGGCAAGAAGGACCAGCAGAGCAAAGGCCTTAAGTGTACGTGCTGTTTGTGTCAGAAGAACCTCAAAGAGATCATTTGGCAGGTGAGGAGTAAGCCAGGTAGGATAGTAGAGGGGACTGCAGAAAAGGAAAGGGGAGGAGAAGCAGGTCAGGTCCATCGTGTAGCATATATAAGAATGTTTGTTGGCTTTTCGAATCTACACAGAAACTGGAAGAGGTCAAGTGACTGACAGACAAGGCTGGTTCTTTGAGTAAGCAAAATGGAAACCTGAGAATCAGACCTGGACTTTGCCTCTGCCTCAACCACTAAGTTAACTGGCTGACCTTGGACAGGCCTGTTTCAGAGTTTTTGTCTTCAGGGTTGAATTAGATCATTCTTAGGCTCCTTTCAGTTCTAAGATCCGATGACTTGAAGCAACCATCTCCAACAGGTGAGTTAAACAGCAGGGAAATATCTAGAAGTCCAAAATTCTCATGTATCTGCAGATACAAGACCTAAAATCTCCAGAGAAGCCTCAAGGCTTCAGGCTTTCTGGAACTATGAGACCCTTTAAAAAAAAATTGAACAAGAAAAATAGATAAATACATAAATACACAAATAAATTTTAAAAAACTTTTAGGAAGATGTTTCTTTTTAAAAAACTTTTATTGAGTTTATTGAGGTGACATTGGTTAATAAAATTATGAAGTTTCAGATGTACAGTTCTATACTGTTCACAAAAATCAAGGGATATTTTATTGCTCCATATTCATTTGGAAATATCCCCTAATTTTTGTGAGCAGTATGTAACACAGCATCTGTACACTGGACTGTGTGCTCACCAAGCCAAGTCTCCTTCCATCACCATTTCTTTCCCCTTTACCTTCTTCTACATCCCTCACCCCTCTATCCCTCTTTTATTTTTATTTTAAATATTTTTAAAGATTTTTTATTGATTTTCAGAGAGAGGAGAGAGAGGGATGGGAAGCGAAAGGTATCAACTCATAACTGCTTCACTTTAGTTGTTTATTGATTGCTTGTCATATGTGCTTTGAGCCGGGCAAGCCCAGGGTTTCAAACTGGTGACCTGAGCGTTCCTGGTCAACACTCTATCCACTGCGCCACCACAGGCCAGACCCCCTTTTCCCTCTCGTAATCCCCACACTATTGTCTGTGTCTATGAGGTTTTTTTCTTAATCCCTTCACTTTTTTTCGCCCAGACCCCCAACCACCAGCCCCTCTGACAT
This sequence comes from Saccopteryx bilineata, assembly GCF_036850765.1. Lineage (NCBI taxonomy): Eukaryota > Metazoa > Chordata > Mammalia > Chiroptera > Emballonuridae > Saccopteryx > Saccopteryx bilineata. The sequence continues at coordinate 59,043,742 of NC_089497.1, forward strand.
CTGTCAGTGTGTTCTCTGAGTCCATGAGTCTGTTTCTATCTTGTAAGGTTTTTAAATTTTCTTATAATTGATTGATTTCAGAGAGACAGAGATAGGAAAGGAGGTGTGGGGGGAGCATTCACGTGTTGTTCCATTATAGTCGTGCATTCATTGTCTGCTTTCCGTGTGTGCCCTGACCAGGGATCGAACCTGCGATCTTGTTTTGGGACCACACTCTAACAGACTAAACTAACCAGCCAGGGCTAGGGCAAGTTTGGTTTTTTTGTGTTCTCTTTGTGTTTTTTTTTTTTAATTAATTTTTTTAGAGAGCAGGAGAGAGAAAGGAGGTAGGAAAGCAGGAAGCATCAACTCACAGTAGTTGCTTCCTGTATGCAAACCCAAGGTTTCGAACCAGTGACCTCAGCATTCCAGGTCAATGCTTTATCCACTGCGCCACCACAGGTCAGGCAAAACTTTTTCTCTTTTCTTTTTTTGTACAAACTTACTGATTTTAGTGAGAAAGGAGGGGAGAGAGAAAAAGAAAGAAAGAGAGGAACATAAGTCTGTTCTTATGTGCCCTGACCAGGGATCGAACCAGCGACCTCTGTGCTTTGGGACAATGCTCTAACCAACAGAACTATCTGGCCAGGGCTGAGTCTGTTTTTACTTTTTGTTGTTATTTTCTTTTGTTCATTAGATTCCACATATGAATAAAATAATATGGAACTTGTCTTTCTCTAACTGGTTTATTTCACTTAACATAATACTCTACAGGTCCATCCATACTGTCACCAAAAAAATAAAGTATAATTTTGATTGATTTACAAAAATAGTAAAAATAATAACAATAACAATAATAATAATAATAATAATAGTAATTACCTACCCTTTTTGCTCTTTGCTTGAAAGTGACTTTTTTAAAAAATTAGGTGCTTATAATTGCATATAAGGATTTCTGGTACCAAGAATCTATCAGATGCATGTGACATGATCAATAAGATGCAACTCTATTATATGACCTATATATTTATGGTTCAAGACAGGGCATTTAGACAAGACAGTTATTGTTGTATTGGCTGTTCTCATTTCTTTATTTGACAATCCAAGGGAAAAGAGGTCAGTATCCCTGACCAAACAGTCAGGTATTGCATGTTTAAAAAATTCTTGCAGAACATTGGTTGAAAATCACTGATGTAGGCCAGTTCCTTACTAGATATATATGTTCTACTGATTCTACTTCTCCGATTGACCCCTGACTCTTGCAAGGAAAGCCAAATTTACTGGAAAGAAAAGTTAACAATTTTAAACCTCCTTCTCCTAAATTTATTAAAGTTATAGGCTTATTTAATATTTATTGAGTGACTACTACCTGGTGTTTATTGTTCTAGTCACTGGGTTTATAGGAAAGAATAGCATCAAGAAAGGTTTTTTATTTTATTTATTTTTTACAGAGACAGAGAATGAGTCAGAGAGAGGGATAGACAGGGACAGACAGACAGGAATGGAGAGAGATGAGAAGCATCAATTATTAGTTTTTCATTGCGCGTTGCAACACCTTAGTTGTTCATTGATTGCTTTTTCATATGTGCCTTGACCGCCGACCTTCAGCAGACTGAGTAACCCCTTGCTGGAGCCAGTGACCTTGGGTTCACGCTGGTGGGCTTTTGCTCAAGCCAGATGAGCCCGCGCTCAAGTTGGTGACCTTGGGGTCTCGAACCTGGGTCTTCCGCATCCCAGTCCGACGCTCTATCCACTGAGCAACCGCCTGGTCAGGCAAGAAAGTTTTTAACTTCATGGAGGTCATGTATGAACAATAACAATTATTGACCACCTGCTACTGTGACCACATGTGGTAGGGGGATAAAAATGTTGACTATGACTTTATCTTCTACCTTGGAGCTTGTAATTATTTCTGTGGATATTTGAATTGGTATAAAGGAGGGTGGAGTTGAGAAGGATTATTTGTAAGAACACATAATTTCTCAAGAACCCAAAAAAGCTGTTGGTAACACTTGAAGGAATATTTGGAGTCTTTAGCATCCTGACTCTCCTTTAAATTTATGTATATTTTAAAAATAAAACTTAAGTCTATAAATTTATTTAAAGATACCCTAAAAAATCACCAAAGCTTAAAAGAGTATAAAGGGAGCTTTGAGTAAAACCCCAAGATATTTCACTTTGGTGGTCTTTGCTGGTAATACGAGCTATTTAAGTGCATTTAAGGAATTCAGTGACAAAGAACCACATGGGAACAGCAAGATGTTTCTGGCGGTCTCCACCTTGAAATTGTGTTCTCGTTCACTGTCTGCCTGCAGCTGTTGTGAAATTTGCAGAATCTCAAGCTTTTTGGACTCTGTTTCCCAGACTGGAGGTATGTTTTGGATCTACTCACTTTTGAAATATTTATTAGAGAAGTTATTTGGCAATGAAATTTCTATATGGGAGCTTGCTCGATCAATATTGCTTTAATTGACCAATGCTGATGAGGCATCTTTGCTTTGAGGGAAAAAAAAGGACAGGTGGGTTCTCTTTCTTTATTAGCAAACAGAAAAAAACAAACTGTCTTCTGGTGATCACGAGATATTGCCCTGTGGTTTATAGTGCAATGAACATCTACTGGCCTGAGTGAGGCAATCAGAACCTTGTCAGATGTATAGTCATCGTCCTGAGCAATTCTTTGTTGTTGCCAGGAGCGCAAAGGAAATATTCAACCACCCGCAGTTGGGCTTGTTCTTCATTTGCTCTCAAAGCCAGAACTGCCAGATCTGAAAATAGGTCACAAGTGACTAGCAGTCCTTGAGAGGCTCACAGGAAGTAGCTGCAAAGGTCAGGGAAGGTTTTTAACGACTATAAAGGAGGCCAGTGAATGGCAGGTTTTGAGGAGCTTCTCTGCTTGTTATCTGAACTAGCCACATGGTGGAGCTGCCTGGGAGACAGAATGACAGGTTAAAGTCGTCAACCTGCTTCCTGAGCCACAAAAAAGAGGTACTTTGGCTCTGCTGTGCAAAAAAACCCATGTCTATGTGGGAAAATCATCTTGCAGGACTGAAGGGCTGATCGTAGGGATTTACAGCATTAAGTTCAGAAACCCAATACCATGTCTCCAAGTGGGGAATCGGGGTTGGGGTGAACAATCTAATTAATTCCAGCCCTGAGATGTTGAGATCCCATAAAGTCAGATATATGTTTTTATTAATACATTTTTATGATCATTTGTAACTAAAGGTAATACCTAATGCTATTTCACTGACATTATTGTTATAGCACAAATGTTAAGGTACAGTTATAATCTTGACATTATTTTTCACTTGTGTTATTGGCCTAAAATGCAACTTCAGAGCCAGCTTGAATGTGGGGACTATGAGGCTCCTAATAATAACTATTGTCTCACCCCACACAAACAGGCAGGACACCACAGAGCAGGGATCAGATAGTAAATATTTGGGGCTTTGTAGGTCATATGGTCTCTATATCAACTACTCAACTCAGCTGTTGTAACACAAAAGCATCCATGGCGATATGTAAATGAATGGGCATGGCTGTGCTCCAAAAAAACTCTATAAAAATAGGTGACTGGCTTTGACGTGGGGCCCTAGAGTCTAGGGCCTACATGGTAAAAGCATGGGCTCTGGAGCCAAGCTGAAACCTTGGCTCTGTTACTTGCTAGCTGTGTGACCTTAAAGAACTTAGTTAACCTCTCTGTACTTGAGTCTTTTCATCTTTAAATTGGTATTAGTATTTACCCCACAGTGTTGTTGTAAGGTTACATCAGTAAATTTCTAAAGCACTAAACAGTTCCTAGCAGATAATGCTATATAAGTATTTGTTGGATAATCAACCATTTTGTGAGGTGGGTAATATAATTCCCATTAAAACTGAGGTTCAAAGAAATAAATACATTACTTCTAAGAAGGCTAACACTTGAACCTCATTTTCCCATCTCCAGTACAATTGCTCTTTATTCATCAGAGGTAAAATCATTGTATCTAAACAGAAATTCCCTGTAACAGCCTATGAGTCAAGCATTGCTCCTAAAACTATCAGTTAAGGGACCACTTGTATTCTCCTGTTCCTATCCACAATGGGAGTTATACAAGCAGCAGTGTGCTGGAGCCAGATTGTGTCAGCTCATTAGAATAGATTGCTAAATTTTCAGGAATTTTGTGAGCAACTTAAACTGTAGGTATCTTGAAATTGGCTGCAGTGAGAGTATTTACACCATGAAATTGGCATGTGCTACAAGTCAAGGCCTTTTTCCTCTGGAAGGACTGGTTTACTAGCACATGGCTGGCTCTGTGACAACGTGAGTGCTCCTCCAGAAGAAGCCTTACGTCCTAAATAGCGAATTGGTAAACAAGATTCAGTGGCACATCGTGTCCTAGGGTACCACAGCCTGAGAAGCATGCTGGGCCCCTGGCTATTGCTTTGTTGAAGAGACAGGGAAAAAAAAAGATTACATTGCTTAGCAACAGAAACTACTCAGTGGTGCCCCTGGACTCTGATTTCCAGACATCTGACTCACAGCTCTGCTCCCTGTTCCTGTTCCAACACACACACACACACACACACACACACACACACACACACACATACACACAGAGAGAGAGAGAGAGAGAGAGAGGGAAAGAGAGAGAGAGAGAGAGGAGAAAGAGAGAAAACACTGATTTGTTATTCCACTTATATATGCGATCATTGGTCAATTTTGTATGTGCCTTGACTGGGGATTGAACCTGCAACCTTGGCGTATCAGGATGACACTCTAACCAACTGAGCTACTCAGCCAGGGCAATAAAATACTTTTATTTATTATTTAAAAAAATTTTTTTGTATTTTTATGAAGTTGGAAACGGGGAGGCAGTCTGTACAGACTCCCTCATGCGCCCGACCAGGATCCACCCGTCATGTCCACCAGGGGGCGATGCTCTGCCCATCTGGGGCATTGCTCTATTGCAACCAGAGCCATTCTAGTGCCTGAGGCAGAGGCCACAAAGCCATCCTCAGCGCCCAGGCCATCTTTGCTCCAATGGAGCCTTGGCTGCAGGAGGGGAAGAAAGAGACAGAGAAGCAGGGGTGGAGAAGCAGATGGGCGCTTCTCCTGTGTGCCCTGGCTGGGAATTGAACCCGGGACTCCTGCACGCCAGGCTGACGCTCTACCACTGAGCCAACCAGCCAGGGCCAGAAAATACTTTTAATGGTCACTTTTTTCTAGGAAAGACAGTGAGTGCTGTGATATTTTTTAAAAAGCTTTTCTTAAGATGAATTCTTCCTAATCTAAACACACATCCTCTAACCTTTTATGGAAGCAGCAGAGGAAATACAAGTGGGCTAGAGTCAGTCAAAAGGACGGTTAGACGAGTCACTATTTCTTGTGAAGTTGTGAGCCTCATTTTTTGTTTCTATAAGATAGGAATGATAACCATTCCATTGCTAATCTCACATAGTAGTTGTGAAAATCAACCATATATTGGCATATTTATTATTGAGTACTGCAGTTGAAAAACACTGTGCGATGTCTTCTACTAGGGGCTGAAGATCCAGAAAGGTAAGTTAGGTCCTTGCTCATGAAGAGGTCAGCCTCTGGGTGCTTAACCAGATAATTCAGAGTTTGGATCCCAGAAGATGGATCCTTATGGCTTGGTTTGATCATATCAGTGAAGAGTTTGGCCCAAGAGCCAAGTTGTCTACTGTTGAATCCTGGCTGTGCTGTTGTTTACTAGCTCTGTGACCTTGAATGAGTTATTTAACGTCATTTCTTATTCATAGTATGGAATTTTAAGTTTTCCTTAGTTTTATCTGTAAACATAAAGTGACTGTGTTTTGCAGATATTAAGGAGCCTGTGAAAGGAGCTGGTTTGGAGAAGTGAGGTTGGAGTTGAGTTTTGGGTAAGTGAATTTATGAAGTGGCAGTGAGGGGGTAGGGAGGTATGGCCCAGGGACTGTGAAGAAAGACCTGGGCTGGGCAGTGGGTATACAGTGGAGAGTTATTCCCACACAGATGTTAGCTACAGCCATGGTGGATGAGGTCAGTTCAGAGGGCGCACATGTGAATCGGTGCTCTTATCCTTTCTGGGGGTCCCAGACACCTCTGCGAAGCTGATAAAAGCTACATTTCTTCTTTTGAAATTCTTTGCATTCAAATTGATGGAATTTATATACCCCCTAAAGCTCATCCACAACTCTTGTAAGATTTATAGATGACAAATATACTTAAAAAAACAAAACAATAAAACTGGTGTAGAGAGGAAAGTGGGTTATAGATTGAGCCCTGGAAAATAGCACCATTTGGAGGACAGGGAAGTACCCACAATGGGTGGAAGAGGGGAAAGAGTTCCAAAAGAGAGTTATCAAACTAACAGAAAGGTGTTTAAAGAACGGGAGCTAAATGCCTCTGGGGGGATTAGAGAGATAAGGTCTGAAAAGTGTCCCCTGGCTTTGGCAACAGCAGTCACCTGGGAGGTACTTGTGAAGGGTTAGTGTTCTCTTAGGGATGTCATTGCCCTTCTGCAAAAACTTGAGAGAGAAACACTGGATGCAGGTGTAGGTGAATATGGACATTTGTGGGTGTTCCCTCAGGATAGTAGGCCTTTTCAATGATAAGGTGATAACTGAGAGGTGAAGTCATGCAAGGATGGAGTTTGGAGAATGGAGAAGGTTCCAAATAGTCTTTGTGGAAAGTAGAGTTAGAGCTTACTAGGAAAGCTGACTACCTATTACCTATTTTAATCTAATAACTGGACGGTTGTGATCATGAGTTGAGTCCTAAAAAGTTAGTAGAATCAAAGGAGGGAAGGGCTGGATCCTGCATGAACAGCAGCCTGGTCCAGAATCATCATGTGCACAGAATCAATAAATCTCCCAGGACTTCTCAGGACTTGCTCCACTCTCTATCTCTCCTTTTCTGGCTCATCCTTTTCCAGCAGCATATAAACATGCTCAAGCCTTTCCCAGTGACTCAGCATCTCTTCCCATCTGTGTCCAAGTTTTCCTCGTTCTGTTCTCAAAACATCTGTAGCAGGGAATTAAAAAAAAAAAATTCAATTGCTCATTTCTTCCTATAGTTTTCTCTTGCCTGGGTGTGTGTTGCCTTACTCTGGGGGTTTGGGCTTCCTCTTGAAGTCTGGGGCTCTCTATGGTCCTTTAGAATCCTGAGTGCATTGACAGGTTGATGCTGGATGCCTTGGAGGTACACATGCACCAGAAGCCAGGGGAACCTCTGCTGGATTTTAAATAGGAGTGCATTTTAGACAGTTCATTCTGGAGGCTAAGTGGAGAGTGAGTTTGTCTGAAGGAGACTGTTAGGAGACTGCTGTGACAGTTCAAGATGGAAAGCACGGGTGGAATGCATGCCAGTGGGAATGGAGGTGGGGATTTGAAGCTTATTAAGGAGGTGGAATAGATAAGACTGGGTAATCAGATAAGGCAAAGGGCTGAATCAAGAATGACTCACTCGCCTGACCTGTGGTGGCACAGTGGATAAAGCATCAACCTGGAAATGCTGAGGTTGCCGGTTCAAAACCCTGGGCTTGCCTGGTCAAGGCACATATGGGAGTTGATGCTTCCTGCTCCTCCTCCCCTCCCCTCTCTATAATGAATAAATAAAATCTAAAAAAAAAAAAAAAAAGAAGAAAAGAATGACTCACTCATTCGCAGCTTTCTAATTCTGATGACTGTAGATGGTGATGAAAACAGCGGAGGGAGGGGCTGTTATGAAGGTAGAAGATGAGTTTAATTTTGGACATGTTGAATTTGGGGTGACCCTGTGATAACTAGAAATCTAGATAGAATTTCTGGCAAGCAGCTGAATATTTTGGTCTAACTTTAAAAAATATATATTTTATTTTTTGATTTTAGAGAGAGGAGCAACTCCTAGTAGTTGCTTCTTTATTTGCCTTGACCTGGCAAGCCTGAGGTTTCGAATTGGAGACCTCAGCATTCCATGTTGATGCTCCATCCACTGTACCACCTCAGGTCATGCTGGCTAACTTCTGTGGAAGAGCTCTGGGCTGGAGATCACTGATTTGGTAGTTGAAACCACGAGGGTGGAGGAGATCCCCGGAGAGTGGAGTGAGAAGAGCTGTGGATGTAAAGTGGGTCTTGTATCTAAGGTGCAGATTCACAACTAGTGCCACTTAAGGCAGTGGCGTAGCAAACATAACTGGCTCCCAGGGCACGACACTTTATTGGCGCCCCCCTTCCCCCTAACTACGGGTCTACTATGCTTTTCTTGTTTGTCTTGGAGACCATTTGGCGCCCCTCTGTGAGTGGCACCCAGGGCATGATAGACCCCCTTCCCCCCCCCCATGCCACTGACTTAAGGATGCCACCAGAGGAGGATGGGGCCTTATTTACTGATATTGAGAATTGGGAGGCCAGTCTGCTAAGTGTTAAGAAACGAGGAAGTGGAGACAGCCAGGGTAGACCACTGGTTAAGAGGTCTGGATGAGAGGGAGAGAAACACTTGGAAGCTAACTGGAGTGGGCACTTCCAGTGGAGGGTTGGTTTGATAGTTTTGTTTTTGGGACTTGAGAGATTTGAGCTTCTTTAAAGGCTAATGGGAAACAGCCAGGAGCCAAGGAGCTGGGAGAAGTGGAGCAGGAGCCTTTAGCAGTGGTTCTCAAACTTTTTGAAGTCAGGGCGCATTTAAAATCCTACAAATAATTGTAGGCACACTATATATAAATCTCTGAGGAATATGTTATGATAATTAAGTCAAATACAGTGTGTCCATAAAGGCATGATGCACTTTTGACCGGTCACAGGAAAGCAACAAAAGACAATAGAGCCTAAGGAGCCCTAAAAAATCTGTGTGTGAGCCCACATCGAACTGCACTGAATAGGTATGAAACTGGGAGAGTTTTCCTTTTATTTGGTACAGATTTCACATTTCTATTGTCTTTTTTTTTTTTTTTTTTTTTGTATTTTTCTGAAGCTGGAAACGGGGAGAGACAGACAGACTCCCGCATGCGCCCGACCGGTTTGCTCAGTGGTAGAGCGTCGGCCTGGCGTGCAGAAGTCCCGGATTCGATTCCTGGCCAGGGCACACAGAAGCGCCCATCTGCTTCTCTACCCCTCCCCCTCTCCTTCCTCTCTGTCTCTCTCTTCCCCTCCCGCAGCCAAGGCTCCATTGGAGCAAAGATGGCCTGGGCGCTGGGGATGGCTCCTTGGCCTCTGCCCCAGGCGCTAGAGTGGCTCTGGTCGTGGCAGAGCGACGCCCCGGAGGGGCAGAGCATCGCCCCCTGGTGGACAGAGCGTAGCCCCTGGTGGGCATGCTGGGTGGATCCTGGTCGGGCGCATGTGGGAGTCTGTCTGTCTCTCCCCGTTTCCAGCTTCAGAAAAATACAAAAAAAAAAAAAAAAAAGACAATAGAAATGTGAAATCTGTACCAAATAAAAGGAAAACTCTCCCAGTTTCATACCTATTCAGTGCAGTTCGATGTGGGCTCACACACAGATTTTTTAGGGTTCCTTAGGCAGCTATCTCGTATAGCCTCTACAGACTCGTCACTGACTGATGGCCTACCAGAATGGGGTTTCTCCACCAAACTGCCGGTTTCCTTCAACTGCTTATCCCACCGAGTAAGGTTATTCCTATGTGGTGGTGCTTCATTATAAACGCGCCGATTCACGTTGCACTTTGGTCACGGATTCAAGTTTAGTGAGCCACAGAACACACTGAACTTTCCTTTGTATCGTCCATATCTTCTCTGGCATGGCCATGGGCTGCTCTGCTATATACACGGTGTTACATCATTATCTACGCGTGCACACATGCTGCCACATCATCCTACAGAAACTGGGAGGGTTTTCCTTTTATTTGGTGCAGATTTCACATTTCTATTGTCTTTTGTTGCTTTCCTGTGACCGGTCAAAAGTGCACCATGACTTTATAGACACACTGTATTAAAGAAAAAAAAAAGTCCAAGTGTGATTTAATGGTAATTAAATGAAATAAATATGACAACATTAAATTTATTCTGACATTAAAAAACATTTTTATGTTACATTTTTTGAATTTTTAGTAAAAAAGAGCAGTTAAAAATTAAAAAAATGGCCTGACCTATGGTGATGCAGTGGATAAAGCGTCGACCTGGAAATGCTGAGGTCGCCGGTTCAAAACCCTGGGCTTGCCTGGTCAAGGCACATATGGGAGTTGATGCTTCCAGCTCCTCCCCCCTTCTCTCTCTCTGTCCGTCTCTCCTCTCTCTCCCTCTCTGTCCCTCTCCTCTCTAAAAATGAATAAATAAAATAAAATTAAAAATTAAAAAAAAACCAAAACAACTAATGATTGGTGCTTCTCCATTCCTGTCTGTCTGTCCCTGTCTATTCCTCTCTCTGACTCTCTCTCTGTGTCTGTAAAATAAAAAAAAATTAAAAAAATTTAAAAATGACAAAAAAGTTATCTTTTTATATATATAGACACATTCTTAGTAAGACTTAGTAAATTCAGCAGATCCCAGCGCGAATGTGTTAAGCTTTTTCATTCTTGTATTTATGAGAAAGATGAGCCTGATGTGTCCTTGCGATTTCTTCAATGTTTGGGCATGTATTTGAAAGGCAAACTCTCATTTCCTCATCAATACATTGAAGAATTCCTCTCTTTTTACTCTTAATTGTGTTGAGTGCAGAAAACCCCCACCATACATATCATCTTAACTTTACACCAAACAAAGGATAGAAGAAACTTGCCTTTAGTCTTTCCAGGGAACATGGGGGTTAAACAATCCAGCATCACAGCTTAACAGCCTTTTGCAACCTAATCAGGCAAGTGAGGTGGGGGGTTGGGCAGACTGTCAGCTTACAGCCAATTCCCCACACCTCTGTCCCCCAAAAATCTAAACTCTAAAAACTCTGTTGGTTTTTTGGTCCCCAATAGGCACATATTTCTCTGGAATACCATAGGGCACACCTGGAAATCTTCTAGGGCAGGGGTCCCCAAACTATGGCTTGCGGGCCGCATGCGGCCCCCTGAGGCCATTTATCCGGCCCCGCCGCACTTCCGGAAGGGACACCTTTCTTTGGTGGTCAGTGAGAGGAGTACAGGATGCGGATGCACAGGATGCATCTTGTGCTCCTGGAGTACTGTATGTGGCAGCACCGCAAAGCACAACATTGCTCACGTACAGTACTACTTCCGGTGATGCGGGATGCTTGCCTCATGGCTCTGGAAGCACGTCATATCACTTGTTACAGCTAGCAGTGACAAATATGGAACCAGACATTGCCCATCTCATTAGCCAAAAGCAGGCCCATAGTTCCCATTGAAATACTGGTCAGTTTGTTGATTTAAATTTACTTGTTTTTTATTTTAAATATTGTATTTGTTCCCATTTTGTTTTTTTACTTTAAAATAAGATATGTGCAGGTGTGCATAGGGATTTGTTCATAGTTTTTTTAATAGTCTGGCCCTCCAACGGTCTGAGGGACAGTGAACTGGCCCCCTGTGTAAAAAGTTTGGGGACCCCTGTTCTAGAGCGCACCAGTGCACCCTGGCGCATACTTTGTGAACCACTGCTTTAAGGGCTCAACCCCCCTGAGACAACTTCCTTCAGTTTACACACTTCCATATCCCTTATCTCATTTAATCACCCAAACACTTGTGTGAACTGAAACAAACAAACAAACAAACAGACAGACAAACTAATGGTGATACTGAGTCCAGGTGTTGGGAAGAAAGGTGTGAATCCATCCCTCCAGCCCTCCAGCACTGGCAGGGTGGCTAAGTGGATAGAGCGTCCTCCCTGCTCACTGAGGTCACTGGCTGGATCCCAGTCAGGGCACATATATGAGAAGCAACCAATGAGTGCTCAACTATGTAAATGAAACAACTAAGTAGAATAATGAGTTAATGCTTTTCTCTGTTTCTTTTTCTCTCAAATCAATGGGGAAAAAAATGTGGATCCATTCCAGCCTAGTGCGCTGTCCAGGCCACCATGCCATGTGCAGGAGCACTGTCCAGCTCAAATCTTGGGGGAAGGAACAGCATTTTCCTGGCGCCTGGTGAAGTGACATCAGTGACATTGTGTTGGACTATGGAGGGGGGGTGCTGCCCAGATAAGGTGTCACCATACCTCGTGGATCAGGCACGGCAGACCTCAAGAGTCTGGCCATGTATTATGAACCAGAGCCTGAATGCTCCTGCCTCCAGGGAACTGTCCCAGTGCTATTCCTTCCCTCTCTTATGCTCAAGCAGCTAAGAATTCTGTTAGCAGCAAGGTATAATAACAATAACACTGATGTCTCGGGCGACGTAGATTCAGAGCAGAAAGATGGCTAGAGCCTGAGGCAGCAGGTACTGCTGGCTGAGCAGGCACTCGCGTCGCAGAAAGGACGCGGCGAAAACCAATCTCACGATTTGTATATCCGGCCGGGGCCCTGCCGGGAGATAAATCTTCTACGGAGGGAAGTATTTAATACGCATTCAGCACTGTCGGAAGAAACTCCTTCCCGCCGGAGACGGTTTAGTTGGCGCGTGGGAGTTTTCACTTGGTACGCCTCCCAGCCCGCCGCCCGAAGGCAGGCAGGGCGTGCCGAACCGGTTGTCACATGCGAATTATAGTAGTATTTTGTTTGTTTCTGGAGGGTAGGGGGTGCTGTTAAGAATGAAAGAGACCTGGATTGGGAGCTAGGATCTGGCTCCCCCTCCGTCATTTTAGCACAAGATTCCTTCCTGACCTTGACTCGAGGCAAGTCGGGTCTAGGCCCCTCACTGGTTCAGAGTTTACGTGTTCAAAGAACGAGGATTTGGACTATGATCTTGTCTTTGCACAGCCAGGTGGCAAGTTTCACCTCCTCCCGCCCCGCAAAAAGCCATCCTCTGTTAGTAACCTTCAACGCCCGGCTGTTTTGGAGCTCCTCCCCTATGCTTTCTTTTCCTCTCGGGCTTTGGGGGGCGCTAAAAAGGCGAGAGGGTGGGCGGGGCTCCCCATCGCCCCTCCCACCTCCGCTGGTCCCGCCCCTCCCATAGTCCCCTCCGCGCCCCTCCGCCCTCGGCGCTGCGTTGAGGCAATCACGTGATTTCACATCCGGCGCGGGAGTCCCGAGCTCTCGGCGCGCGCTCCCTGTCCGCTCGCCGGCTGTCCCCACGGCGTGATCCGAGCGCCGCCGCGGAGGGGAGGGGGGATCGCTACGTCGCTGGCGGGGGGAGGCCGTTTCCAAGTGCAGACCGCCCCCTCCCCCGCCGCCTCCCCCTGCTGCCCTCCCTTGTTCTCGCTCTGCCAGGCTGCACGCCGCCGTCGCGGGCGCCGCAGAGGAGAGCTCGGACGCCCCTGAGCCCGGCTCGGCCCGGGTCCCGCCGCGGCGCCTCCCTCCCCTCACCCCGAGCCGCAGCGCGCGGCGGCGGCGGCGGCGGCGCCTCGAGCCCGAGCGACCCGCTGCCGCCGGCGCCCGCCGAGGGCGATGGGGCTGGGTTGAGGCGAGGCGGCGGCGGCGGCGACAGCGGCGGGCCCCGGCCCCCGGTGGCCACTGGCTGCTCGGGCCGGGAGGCCGCCGAGGAGACGGCGCAGCGGCGGCCGGTGAGTGCTGCGGGCTTTCTCTGGGAGCCGTAGGGCAGGGCGAGCGGAGCGTGGAGCGGTGGGTGGTGGTGATGAGGGAGGTTGGAGGAGGCGAAGGGCATTGTCAGGGTTGCGGGTTCCAGGTGATTTGACGGTCGGTTTCCTCGGGCCAGAATTGGGCATCACTTCTTGGGGAAGGTGTGTGTAGAGTCGGGCGGCGATCTCGAAGACCGCAGAATGTCCGCCTGGGACAGGTGAGGTGACAGGGAGGGATCCACGTTGTAGGTGTGAGGCCTGATTTGGACACGCTGCTGGGGGGAGGGCGAGCATGTCTCGGGGCTTGGAAGTGGGATGGGGCTCCAGCCCTTGTAGAAAGTTCGGGAGATGGTGTTGAAGGTAGAGGTGTTGGCAGGGCGCTTGATGGGTGTCTGCGGGTACTGACTGGAGGAATCTGGAGTTCGCCCTTAGTCACGGAGTAGCTACTTGCCAATCTCCGCGTTTTACAGATAAACGAAATGAGGCCCAGAGAGGAAAAATGACTTTTGATTTGCCTAAGGCCTCTCACTTTGACTCTCATGGCGAGGACTAGAAAAACCAGGCCCCTTTCCTCCAATACTTAGTGGCTGCTCTCTTTAGGACCTTTCTTTCTCTCTATTCCCTTCAAAAAGTTAGCTTCTGGATCTCCTTTTTGGGGGAACGGGATGATTTATGAATTGGATTGGTAATTGACAGTGGCTTCCCAGTTTTTAAAGGTTTTGTGACAGGTGTTTATCATTCCTCTTCCCGTAGGTCTGACAGGAACATCTTTGGATCTTGGTGTCTGGACATAGGAGGTATGAATCACATAATTAATTACTTTTAATCATCAGTGTCTTAGAGCTATATTTAGTGGTTATATTAGTGCAAAATGAATGGTAAACCTAGAAACAGAAACCAGTGTTTCCCACACATGGTTCTGAACCAAAGGAGAAGAACATTTGTGTATGTAATGACTATTTTAGGTCTGTGAGTCAGAAGTTAGAATTTTAAAATGCAGAACGTTAAAAGATTATTGCAAAATGAACACTGTCTTGTAAAAGCTTTGTTGCAAAAGTAAAGGTGTTCTAATTTGATTGTCTTTTGAAGGGTGATTACATAGTTAAAATGTTTTACCTTTGGTTATAATTAAGCCTCTCTACCAAGGCACCTGTATTCATTTTGTTTCACTAAGAATGTAAGTGGCATTCTTTTCTCAGGAGGCTGGTTGCCTGGCTGAATAGGCTACAGTTGCCAAAATAAATGTATGTGGGCACCCCATTCTGGTTTAGCAACCCTTTTTAAAGGCAAATCAGTTCCTGGAAGTTGTTTGAAATAGTATGCCTATTAATAATTGTTAAGGAAACTTACTTTTGCTACTGTCCTTCGTTTTGCAATAGATCCTTGAAATTTTTTTATGTCGTCCTTAGAACAACAAAGCTTGTTTTGGGTCAGGGGATTGGGTAGGAAAAGTGATGACACTAGTTGTCTCAATTTATAAATAAATAACAATATTAGGTAGCAGTTTATTTTGAAAATAAAGTTGAGAGTCTTCAATTTGATGTAGTGTTCAAATTATGTACACTACATAATTAGGAGGGCTAATTTTGTTCATGCCAACCAGGAAGCTTTATTTGGGGTACCTCTGGTAATTAAAAGTTTAATTTACAAATATTTTTAAGATAAATAGCATAAATTTCTACATAGGAAAATAATTTTACAGTAGTCAGAGCAAAGCTCTGTAAACCTGAATGTCTAAACAGTATCTTTTGTTGAGTTTTATACTTGGTTCTGCTTATTAGATATTAGAACTAATTTACTTCTGCTGGTTTAGTTAGCCTTTAATACTTACCTCATTTAGGTAATATTAGTTTTCCATCTATGTCATGTTTCAAGAATAAATTCTTACGTGGATAATAGGTGTGTTACTGGCAGCTATGGCATATTGTAGTAAAAAAAGCCTGCACTTGGGAATCAGACCTGAATTTGCTTTTTGACTTTTTACTAGTTTGACTTTGACCAATGCTAATTAATAGTTACTAAGTTAGCTTACTGTATACTTGGCTTTGAAGTTAATATATACTTGACATGAAGTGTTTAACTTAAACCTCATTTTACAGATGAGAAAACTGAGGTTCAGGGATGTTAAGTTGCCCAGTCACATACAGTTAACCTAGTAAACCTAGAAATAGATACCTCTGGTCACATACTATATTAGAGAGCTAGGATTCTGGCTGTCTTCAAAGTCCCTTATACTATAAGTTGCTTAACTTCTGTTTTTCTTCTTCCTTTTTTTTCAATTTACAAAGAATACTAATACTTACCTCAGAGTTTTGAGGATTAGCTGAGAACATATGTAAGAAAGTAGCACTCACTGTTCCTGTCACGTAATAAATAATTCCTTTTGCTTTTCCCTTCCATTTACTGAGTCAAGGTGTATCTGTATAGCATGGTGGTTTTGCACCCAGTGTGAATGTAAGGTTTTAAAATGTGAATGTACTTTATACCTGAGGTTAATAGCAGTCCTAGGAGATGGGCTATGGTTAGTGATATGAGGCTATCCTATGAAACTTTTTCTTTATTCTGTATTTTTTCTCTGATGGTCTGGGTGATAATGGAAATAAGAACTTCATGGTGGAAATGACAACAAGGTGGTTGTAATTTCTAAAATCTTGGAAGACAAGTTGAATTTCAAAATGATCTTGGTTACTTGGTTTATCTTAAGCTGGATTCTGTTCACAGGTATACTTGGTAATCTAAACTAACTACTGTCTATAAGTATTAAATGGGAGACCTTGTGAATGGATCATAAGGTGAACAGGAGTTAGCAGCTGATCACTTATTAAAGACAACCTCTTAAGACAATTTAGAGTGGTAAGCTAAAAGAAGATATGTACAGTATCTGACATCTACCTGACACATCATCAGAATGTTTATTTCAGCAATGGAATGTTTTCTGAATGTGCCATAAAGCTTCTTTGGTTAAATCTGGGTCCAAGAGATAGCTGACGGGATTTAGTCTTTGTTTTTAGAATGTAGGTAGTTTGAAATGAAACTAAGTATTCTATAGAGAGATTGTCTGTAGTCATCAAAACCATGTTTTCATGAACTCACCTGGCTAGTCCAGGAAACATGCAGGAAGAAAGGAAAGAGTTATTAGGTTCTTACTTGAATTTTGTTGATCATGTTTTGAGAGTAAAGAAATAAAAGCCCTGGCAGGGTGGTTCTGTTGGTTAGAGTGTATGCGGAAGCGTGGAGATTACTGGTAGATCCCAGGTCAGGGCGCATGTGGGAATAGATTGATGTCCCTTCCTCTCTCACTAAAATCAATCAATAAAAATTTTTTTAATAATAAAAAATAGAAATAAAAGAGAATCAGAATCAGGGCACATATTTTGAGATTTAGGTAAAAAAGTAGAAGGTTCTGGGCCTATTGAAAGAAAAAAGGATGGTATTTTTAAAAAGAATGCCCTAAAGTTAATGGTAATTAATAATTATAAAAGTTATGAGTTAAAAAACATTTGTATTAGTGATTAAAAATAGATGTAATGTGAAATGTCATGGAAAATGGTAATTGGAAAAAATGACCCCTGTTATAATAGTTAAGAATGATTTCATGGTAATCAGTAAGAAGGGGGAAAATGGAATGAAGGAAAGGGAGAGCTGTTCAGATCATCGAATGTCTGAGAGAGGAAAATTGAGGATGGGGATTGGTGAAAGTTCCATAGAGCACTTCTCCAGGGAGAATTGCCCAACACCAGATCTAGTAACATCTTTGACCCAAAGGCTCATATTGGGGCCTTCGCTAGGTCTGAGATGGTAAAACATTAACTCAAATAGCAAACTTTAAGACTGCCAGATTAAAAAAAGGATTTATGTGTTACATCTTCCTAAGGAAGTAGAGAAGCCATATTAGACCTATGGAAACAGAGTTCCTTCCAGACACGTTTCTTTCAAGGTACAGGTGAAAATGTATCTTTTTACCGCTTTCTGTCAACCAAAGGCCACGATACTAGTATAAACTGAGTGCAAGACTACCCTATGTTGGAAGTCTATTTATGTATGTGAGATGAGGTGAATTGAGTTGCAACTAATCTTTTAATCAAAATTCTTTCTTTTGTTGACTCTTTCACTTCTCTATATACCTCACTTTTAAATCACCTATTGGCATTCGAATACTAGTTAGATAAATTAAATTTCCAGGAAAAGTGAGTTAACTACGTTAACTGTGTAAAGTAGCATTTTCTGATTACATGATGTGGAACTTGCTAATGTCTGTGGAATCTTTCTCAGAAATTTTAAATAAAAATAATTATAACTATTGCATTATATGAAAGACAGTTCTAACCTCAATGATAAGTTAGATTAATTGACTCCTTTTTTTTCCAGCTTTTTTTTTTGACAAAAGAATTAGTGATTTGGACATTAAAGAGGTATGAGATTGCTGAATGGTCATAGGTAGGTCATAGACTAGGCATCCCCCCCCCTTTTTAATGTGCATGTGTGTGAGAGAGAGAGAGATAGGCAGGAAGGGAGAGAGATGAGAAGCATCAATTTGTAGTTGTGCTGCTTTAGTGTTTCAATGATTCCTTCTCATATGTGCCTAGACTGGGGGGCTCCAGCCAGGCCAATGACCCTTTGCTCAAGCCAATGACCAATGACCTTGGGCTTCAAGCCAGCGACCTTTGGGCTCATGCCAGCAGCCATGGGATCATGTCAACGATCTCACACTCAGGTTGGAGACGCCTGAGCTCAATGCGTCATGAGCCTGCATCCTGCATTTAAGCCAGTGACCTTAGGGTTTCAAACTTGGGACCTCAGCGACCCAGGTCAACACTTTGTTTACTGCGCCTCTACTGGTCAGGCAGACTAGTTCCTTCTTTTTACAGAAAAGGTAACATATCTGGAGAGGTAATTGGTGCTACTAAAATATCTGGGATTAGAAGCTTTCTCTTAGTTGGGTATTATTTTTTCTCTTGCCTTTATTTTGTACTCTATTAATGGCATGTCTCAAAACTCAATATGTATGTGTTTTATTTTTGCCTACTGAGAACCAACTTCTTTTTTTTTTTTTTTTTTTTTTAATCTTTCTGAAGCTGGAAACAGGGAGAGACAGTCAGACAGACTCCTGCATGCGCCTGACCGGGATCCACCCGGCACACCCACCAGGGGACGATGCTCTGCCCCTCCGGGGCACCGCTCTGCCGCAACCAGAGCCACTCCAGTGCCCGGGGCAGAGGCCAAGGAGCCATCCCCAGCACCTGGGCCATCTTTGCTCCGATGGAGCCTCGCCGTGGGAGGGGAAGAGAGAGACAGAGAGGAAGGAGAGGGGGAGGGGTAGAGAAGCAGACGGCGCTTCTCCTGTGTGCCCTGGCCGGGAATTGAACCCGGGACTTCTGCACGCCAGGCCGATGCTCTACCACTGAGCCAACCAGCCAGGGCCCCGAGAACCAACTTTTAAGGGTTGCTTTTGATTACTTAACAGACTTCTATTACATATTTAGTGTATTTTAAAATAAGTCATGGGCCTGACCAGGTGGTGGCGTAATGGATAGAGCATCGGTCTGGGATGCTGAGGACCTAGGTTCAAAACCCCGAGGTTGGCCCTGGCCGGATGGGTCAGCGGTAGAGCGTCGGCCTGGCGTGCAGGAGTCCTGGGTTCGATTCCTGGCCAGGGCACACAGGAGAAGTGCCCATCTGCTTCTCCACCCCTCCCCCTCTCCTTCCTCTCTGTCTCTCTCTTTCTCTCACACGTCCAAGGCTCCATTGGAGCAAGGTTGGCCCGGGCGCTGAGGATGGCTCTAGAATGCCTCTGGTTGCAACAGAGCAATGCCCCAGATGGGCAGAGCATCGCCCCCTGGTGGGCATGCCAGGTGGATCCCGGTCAGGCGCATGTGGGAGTCTGTCTGATTGCCTCCCCGTTTCCAACTTCAGAAAAATACGAAACAAACAAACAAACAACCCCCCCCCCCCGAGGTTGCCAGCTTGAGCGCGGGCTCATCTGGTTTGACAAAGGCTCACCAGCTAGAACCCAAATTTCTGGCTTGAGCAAGGGGTCACTTGATCTGCTATAGCTGCCCCCCCCCATCAAGGCACAAATGAGAGAAAAGCAATCAATGGCAACTAAGGTACTACAACAAAGAATTGATTTGATGCTTCTTATCTTCCTTCCTGTCTGTCTGTCCCTATCTGTCCCTCTCTCTTGTCTGTCAAAATAAATAAGTCATGGAATAGCTTCTGCGTGTCGCTGTTCTGTTTTTTTCTATTTTGATGGAATAGGTTGAAAAATACTTTAGTTTTTAACTTACTTTGATATTATGACAAATGATTGGGTTCCTAATTCTTTCTGATCTAAAGAGGTGAGTGGGGGCTTTGGACCTAACTTCTCACTTAAGGTAAGAATCTTGTCAAAATTACTCTTGAAACAGCCCTTTAGGAAGGCACCAGTTTGAAAAATAGTTAACTGATTATATTGTTTTTCAATTCCAATAGGCAGTTTTTCCTCTGGCTTTTAGAACAGGTTACTTTTTTTTGGTGAGCTATATTGTAATCAGCTGGGTAGGCTACAATTTGACAGGGACCAGGTTTTTAGGTAGGCTGAGGAACAGCACATTTATAGTCTCCACTGCATGTTTACTGTAGTTCAACGATGTAAGGAGGCATCCTGTCTCCAGTATTTAAAGTTTTTTTCCTCTCTTTTTTCCCTGTAGCACAGATAGTGAATGGGTGTAATTAAATATGTATGTGATATGATTCCACATTGTGAAAAATGGATAATGAAATTAGGTATTTATGGAAATCTGTCTCTCTAGGGTTATACCGAACAAAGAACCTAGCATAATTAAAAAGCTAAGGAATAAAATTGGGAATATTGGGGAACTGTTGATACTTTGTCTAATTCCAGGTTGATGTTCAGCTACTTGCAGTCTTTTTTTATTTTTCTGAAGCTGGAAACGGGGAGAGACAGTCAGACAGACTCCCGCATGCGCCCGACCGGGATCCACCTGGCATGCCCACCAGGGGCGAAGCTCTGCCCACCAGGGGGTGATGCTTTTCCCCTCCAGGGCGTCGCTCTGTTGAGACCAGAACCACTCTAGCGCCTGGGGCAGAGGCCATGGAGCCATCCCCAGCGCCCAGGCCATCTTTGCTCCAGTGGAGCCTCGCTGAGGGAGGGGAAAAGAGAGACAGAGAGGAAGGAAAGGGGGAGGGGTGGAGAAGCAAATGGGCGCCTCTCCCATGTGCCCTGGCCGGGAATCGAACCCGGGTCCCCCGCACGCCAGGCCAACGCTCTACTGCTGAGCCAACCGGCCAGGGCCACTTTCAGTCTTTTTAAGAGCTGTCTTCCTTACTGCTAGCAAAGTCTTCATTATTTTTAAAAAATCATGTAAGTTGTTAATGTTTTTCATGAAATTTAAAGTATCTGAATTTAAACATCATTTTTGAGATAACATAGTAAGAAAATACAAGTCATTTTTTTAGCAGGAGAGGCAGAGACAGAGAGAGGGACAAACAGACAGGAAGGAAGAGAGTTAAAAAGTATCAATTTTTTTTGTTGTGGCACATTTATTGTTCATTGATTGCTTTCTCATATGTGCCTTGACCGGGGCTACAGCAGAGCGAGTGACCCCTTGCTCAAGCCAGAGACCTTGGGCTCAAGCCAGCGACCTTTAGCTTCAGAAAGCTAGCAATCTTTGGGCTCAAGCCAGCGACCATGGGGGGGGGGGTCATGTCTATCATCCCATTCTCAAGCCAGTGACCCCGAGCTCAAGCTGGTGAGCCTGTGCTCAAACCGACAACCTTGGGGTTTCAAATCTGGGTCCTTTGCGTCCCAGGCCAATGGTCCAATCCACCACGCCACAGATTGATCAGGTAGGAAAATACCAATCTTCTTAAAAAAGATATTATGGTGGCTAAAGATGCTGTAGGAGAGGACTTGGTGGGTTAGTTAAAATGTAGGTTTAAGAGCCATTGACAGGTTATTTTGATTCCACCCTCATCACTTACTAGCTCTGCAGTTTGGATCAACTCAATATTTTTTTTAGGTTTTTTACTTGCTGAATAGAGATAATAAAACCTACTTAAGTATTGTGAGGATAAGAGGTTCAGTAAATGGTAATTAACTATTTGTTGATAATGTTTAACATATTATTCAAAACAAATTGTGTGTATGAGAGACAGTGTGAGGGGATGTGATTGAGGATTGCCTTTTTTTTTTAAATGTGTAATTCAGTAGGATTTTATGTGCCTTATTTTTATTTAAAAATAATGATTAATGAAATGTGTCTATATCTTTCCTTTAAAAAGAAGACTTGAAATTTTATTTTACTTCTGTGGCTTTTAGATTTTCTTTAAATGTGGGTTACAGGTTTTTCATAGACCAAAGATTTTTTCATTCATCCCTAGATTTTGCTTTAGCTTCTTAAACCATCAATTTTTAAAAGCTCATTTATAATTAATTTTTGTTTATGATTTCCTAATGTTTCTCTCTCTCTCTCTCTCTTTTTTCTTGTATTTTTCTGAAGTGAGAAATGGGGAGGCAGAGATAGGCTCACACACAACCCGGATCCACCCAGCATGCCCACTAGGGGGAGATGATCTGTCCATCTGGGGCATTGTTTGGTTGCAACCGGAGCCATTCTAGCGACCTGAGGTGGAGGCAATGGAGCTGTCCTCAGCACCCAGGCCAACTTTGCTCCTGTGGAGCCTTGGCTGTGGGAGGGGAAGAGAAAGGTAGAGAGAAAGGAGAGGAGGAAGGTTGGAGAGGCAGATGGGTGCTTCTCCTGTGTGACCTGACTGGGAATCAAACCTGGAACATCTATACACCAGGCGGATGCTCTACCACTGAACCAAGTGGCCAGGGCCCTAATATTTCTCTTTAAAAATGATTTTTTCTGGCCCTGGCTGGTTGGCTCAGTGGTAGAGCGTCGGCCTAGCGTGCAGGAGTCCCGGGTTCGATTCCCGGCCAGGGCACACAGGAGAAGTGCCCATCTGCTTCTCCACCCCTCCCCCTCTCTTTCCTCTCTGTCTCTCTCTTCCCCTCCTGCAGCCAAGGCTCCATTGGAGCAAAGTTGGCCCAGGCGCTGAGGATGGCTCCATGGCCTCTGCCTCAGGTGCTAGAATGGCTCTGGTTGCAACAGAGCGACGCCCCAGATGGGCAGAGCATTGCCCCCTGGTGGGCGTGCCGGGTGGATCCCGGTCGGGTGCATGAGGGAGTCTGTCTGACTGCCTCCCCGTTTCCAACTTCAGAAAAATACAAAAAAAAAAAAATTTTTTTTTAAATTTTATTTATTCATTTTTAGAGAGGATAGAGAGAGAGGGAGAGAGAGAAACAGAGAGAAGGGGGGAGGAGCAGGAAGCATCAACTCCCATATGTGCCTTGACCAGGCAAGCCCAGGGTTTTGAACCCGCAACCTCAGCATTTACAGGTCGACACTTTATCCACTGCACCACCACAGGTCAGGCAAAAAATTCTTTTTTCTTATATTTTCCCAAGCACATGAGATAGAATTCTTATTTACATGCCAACTGTAATAATATAATTTAGTTTACTAAATAAAGTATGAAGTACTACAGGTAAGTTGCTTACTATTGTCTGGAGCACTTAATTATTTGAAAGACGAGAATAACCTAGCAAATTCTTAGTTGAAATAAATTTTTATTTCATGGATCCTTTTGATACGAAAATATACTTTTTAAATAGTTATCACCACTGCGTTAGAGTCAGTTGATGAATAATTTTGAGCCCAGCCCTTCATTGGTTGTTTTCTATTCAGTTTTTGATAAGAATAGAATAAATTGCTTCATTTAGTTAGGTTCAAAAGCCCCTTAATGTGTTGTTTTCCCTGAATCCTTTCTTGTCTCTGGTGCAGCCCATTGAGACTGACCCTCATGTTTTCATTAAAAGTTGTGGCAACTACCAATTATTTTAGTGCATAAGGGTTGTTTGTGATCTTATAGGTAGTAGGAAAGGAGGCTTGGTTAGTGCCTCTTGATTATTCATTTAGGATTGTATTGGCACATTTAACTGTTCAATACTATTTCTGTATGTGCTAAACACAGGGCTAGATTCTGGGTATGTGTTGATGAATGAGTTCAGTTACTATTACTATGGTTAGCACAGCACCCAAATTCACTGATTAAAAAAAATCTTTTGGCCTGACCTGTGGTGGCGCAGTGGATAAAACGTCGACCTGGAAATGCTGAGGTCGCCGGTTCGAAACCCTGGGCTTGCCTGGTCAAGGCACATATGGGAGTTGATGCTTCCAGCTCCTCCCCCCTTCTCTCTCTCTCTCTGTCTCTCTCTCTTCCTCTCTCTGTCCTCTCTAAAAATGAATAAATAAATAAAAAATTAAAAAAAAAACAGCTAAAAAAAAATCTTTTAACAGTAGATTACAGAATGACTACAGAAAGTGAGAAAGTTCAGATTTCTATAATGGTTATACCATGAGAAAGGCCAGCAATTTAAAATGCTGTTTTTGTTTTTAAGAGAGACAGGCAGACAGAGACAGACAGGAAGGGAAAGAGATGAGAAGCATCAGCTCTTAGTTGCAGCACTTCAGTTCCCTGATTGCTTTCTCATAGGAGCCAATGACCTCTTGTTAAAGCTCGTGACTTTGGGCTTCAAGCCGCTGACTATGGGGGTCATGTCTATGATCCCACGCTCAAGCCGAATGAGCCTGTGCTCGAGGTGGTGACCTTTGGGTTTTGAACCTGGGTCCTCAAGAGTCCCAGGCTGACACTCTATCCACTGTGCCCACCACCTGGTCTGGCTAAAGTGCTGTATTTTTTAAGTATTTGTTAAATGCAGATGTTAAGGGCTTTGTACTTCCTTCCTATGCTGAATCAACATGAGTGGGTTTCAAATTGGGAAAAAGAAATAAAGTGGAACAAAAGACTAATTCACATAATTTTAAAAAGTTGATCTAAGTGCCTATCAGTTTTAAGTGTAAATTTGTAGAATTGTAATTTTTGTACAGAATAGTTTCCTAGTGATTTTGTGCCTTGTGTTTGGGTCTTTATGATGTCTGAGAATGAAATGTGAAACACTCTGTAGAATATATCATGAGTAAAACTAATTTTTCTTTCTTGCAAACATAATCCTGAAGTGAACTGTGATGGGTATTAAAAAAAATTAAATTTTTGGTTTGCTATTAATAAGAAAAATGAACATCTCTGGGATCTTTGTGTAACTCCTTAACATACTGAAGACATAGAAGTATAATTCTCCTGAAAGTTTTCTTTTGTTCCTTTCTCTTTTATTCTTTTCTACTCTTTCCTGTCCCCCATTTCTCACCCCACCATCTACTCATCCTGGCCCTTTCTACCCTGCTGCTCTCTTTGTTACTTATTTATTTACACTATTACTTTTTGTTTCAATATGCAACTGTTAGTGTAATCTTTTTGAATAGTTTAATCAGCAATTTTTTTATAGTAATATGCTTTTTTTCCCCTTTTTTTTCTTTTTTTTTTTTTAAAGATTTTTAGAAAGGGAAGAGAGAGAGAGAGAAAGAGAGAGAGAGAAGGGAGGTGGAGCAGGAAGCATCAACTCCCATATGTGCCTTGACCAGGCAAGCCCAGGGTTTCAAACGGGCGACCTCAGCATTCCAGGCTGATGCTTTATCCACTGCTCCACCACAGGTCAGGCCTTAATCAGCAATTTAAACACCATGCATACTACCAATAATGCATTTTACTCAGCTGAAATAGACAATATTATGAACAGTTGAGACCAACTTTGAGCTTGTGCATCAAGCACGCAGTGACCACAGCATCAGGATGGTCACCTGCCAATAGCAACAATAGCTTCATCTAAGGTTCATCCTGTTTTTAGCTGTGCTAAAATATGAAAGTATGAATCTTAGAATTAGTGAATATTTAAGTTTCAAAGACCATCTTTTAAATTGCTCTTTGAAATGCCAAGTTGCTAGGGATTTGGATTAATAGCATTACAGTTTAGAACAAGGGTCCCCAAACTACGGCCCGGGGGCCACATGCGGCCCCCTGAGGCCATTTATCCGGCCCCCCGCTGCACTTCTGGAAGGGGCACCTCTTTCATTGGTGGTCAATGAAAGGAGCACATTGACCATCTCATTAGCCAAAAGCAGGCCCATAGTTCCCATTGAAATACTGGTCAGTTTCTTGATTTAAATTTTCTTGTTTTTTATTTTAAATATTGTATTTGTTCCCGTTTTGTTTTTTACTTTAAAATAAGATATGTGCAGTGTGCATAGGGATTTGTTCATAGTTTTTTTTATAGTCCGGCCCTCCAATGGTCTGAGGGACAGTGAACTGGCCCCCTGTGTAAAAAGTTTGGGGACCCCTGGTTTAGAAGAAACCATCACTAATTTGCATTAGAATGGGACAAATATTTATTTATTAATTATTATTTTTTAAAACTTCATCTTACCTCTGAACTTAAAAGTGTAACTTTTAGTTTGAAGAGTTAGGCTCACTTAGCAATTTGGTTTCTTATACAAGCTGTTATTAGAACTCTTAATTTGCCCATTCCTATTGTATTAGATTCCCATTACACACAGTTTCTTTTGTGCTTGTTTGAAAATACTCTTGTTTCAACTAGATAATTTTCCTTGTAAGAATCCACTGTTGCCCTCAAAGAAAAAAAGCACAATACTTTTACTTACTTCATAAGTCTAACAATACAGAGGAATTTGAAGAAATGGTTAATGGTAACACACATGTATAGGTACAAGTGATAGGAATTTCTAATTGGGATTATTGGATCAAAGTATGTGCGGGTCTTAAATTTTAGTTTACTATTAGTTGGTTTTCTCAAAAGGTAGTTTTATTGATTTTAGAGAGAGGTGGAGTAGGGAAGAGAGAGAGAGAGAGAGAAAGAAACACTGATTTGTGTTCCACGTATGCATTCATTGGTTGATTTTTATGTGTGTCCTGATCCAGGATTGAACCTGTAACCTTGGCATATTGGGATGATGCTGTAACCAGCTGAGCTACCACTAAGGGCAAAAACAGTAGTACCCTCTTAACTACAACATATAAGGGTGCTCCTTTCCTTTCTTTCTTTCTCCCTTTCTCTCTCTCCCTTTCTCTCCCCCCTCCCCTCCCTTCCCCTCCCCCTCCTCTTCTCTTTTCTTCTTTGTGAGCCATGGGCAAGTAATGTTTTACTGTGCAATTTTGTACTTTACCTCATCTTGTTTTCTTAAAGGTTCATGTGCTTTTTAGTTATTACTGTCCTTCCCTCCTCCACAATATTTCAGATCTCTAAATTCTAGTTTCAGACAATTGTGAATTTGGGAGTAATCTATAGTATAAAGGGAATAGTAATGTACCTGCCTTCTACTACCCTCTCCCTATTATCATTTGTTTTGTATTTATTGCATGTCTCATATTCCTGTTGAGACACATGAAACTAAGGCTCTATTACATAGGAAGCTACTGCTTTCCCATATTACTACCTCCAATGATACTAAAAAAAAAAAAATCTGTAACTTGTTATTCATAATTACTGTTGAGCCGTTCCTCTGACAAGTTGTAAGAACTGTCAGCCTCCTTCCTTACCAATGTTGGACCGTCACCTAGTGGTGGAAGAGTGCAACAGCAGACTATATACAAAGGCAATACTTCTAGGTCAAAAACTCAGGGTTGGGCTGCATCATATGAATTATTATTTTAGTGAAGGAGTTGAAACCAAGACAATTGAAGGAATTTGCAAATAGTTCATGTTGAATAGTCATTTAAGGACAAATTAAAGCTGACTCTTGAGTTCTTTGCTTTTTACATTTGTTTTTGCTTTGTATTATTTATTTTGGGGTAAAGTTGTATATCTCCTACTGTTCCTAATGTTAATGAATATGGCATATGTGTTTATTTAGTGTTTATATATATAGTTTGATAAAATAATTTCAAATTTGCTGCTATTATACTTGTATTGCTGGCTCATATATCTCCTCAGTAGAGCCAAAATGTGAAGGGGATTTAAAAAAATATAAACAGCTAGCTGTAGCTTACTAGAAATGTACTTGTTAAAGGAGCCTTCAAAATGACTCCTTGCCAGGGTGATCAGTTTGTAAGTTAATATAAATGTCTAATCACTATGTTGTACACCTGAAACTAATCTAATATTGTGTATCAGCTGTAATTTAAAAATTCTTAAACTATTTTAAAAATGACTGCTTGCTTGGGTTAAAGTAACTTAATTTTAAGAGTGAGAGTCAGAGAATGTGGAGAATAGTCTGACTAGAGCACCATGAGTTTCCTACAGGTTCGGACCCAGGGTTGGCCGTTCATTGTAGAATTAGCAGTTTATACGTAGGCTCAGTCTTTCTTTTTGCAACTCTTTTAAAATATTATTTCACATAGACAGTAAAAGCATTCAGAAAGCACGAAAGTTTCTTCCTTACATCTATCCAAACACTTTCACCACAGGTAGCTGTTACAATGCTTGATGTTCTTAATATTGATTCTATGACAGATAATTGCGTTATCTTTCCTAATTATAACGTATTTTTTATAACTATCACATTGTTTTGTAACATACAAAAAAGTATAATTGCACAAAGACTGCACTTCACCAGTGTAAATACAGTCTTGCTTTGGTGTATGTTGGATACAATGGTCTTCCGTAAGCCTAAACACAGAAACAAAAGCATGCATTATAAGAGAAAGTTCGAGATGGGAAGTGATAAAATGGGTATTGAGTGGAGCTTTGTTAAAATTTAGCTGGGATCCTTGTAAAATTTCCATGTATTCATTAAATTATATTATGTCATTCTTATTGTTAGGACCAGACTTGTAGTAGTAGCTTTTGCCCTCATAAAGAGTTGTCACAATTTGGTTCCTGTAGTTGGGAGACTTGAGGCTTTTTCCTACTCTTTTAATACAAATATGTGTATAGATATTAAAATTGGAGTAGTTCAATGAACAGGGGAAGGATTTTAAATGTATTAAGTCACCTTTATTTCAACTGTAAATGTGGAACAGCTTTTGAATTGCAAGGGGTCATCTTAGTTGCTGGGTATGCTTCAAGTTTGACAGTAAAATAATACTGAAGATGCTGGCTGTGCCATTTATTACTTCAGGATCTTTAAAAAACACCTTTTGCTGAGTGGTCCTCACAAGATGGGTTTATCAAATTTTTATTTTAAATGGGTAGGTTTGCTTAATTCTCAGGAAAATACTATAGAATCACCAAAGTGGAAGGATTCATTCTTTTTCAACTATAAGTGGTAGCACAAACATCTTAGTTCAGTTTTTATTTTTACAACTCTGGAGGTATGTGTTACAAACTATAAAAAATGTCACTTGAGAATTCCTTGTGTACTAACTTATTTACTATAGTTTTTGAAGTTTGAATCAATAAAGTTTTTTTTAATATCAGTCTTGCTGAAGTTGGCAAATACTGACTGAAGTAAATTAAAATGTATTATTATTCAGAATTGTTTTGCTTGAAGTTTTACATCATTCTGTAAATCACCTTGTGCAATTACTTATTTTGGAATACTTGGCACACATGTCGAATATCCTTAAAGAAAACCCTCCATGCACATGTTATTATACCATTTGTACAGCTAATGAGAAATTCACATTCTGAAGCAAAGATGGCTTATCAGTTTGGGGATTTTGATGCCTGTTGAGGTCAACTTACCTTGTTTTAGGAAATGAGATGTGACTGTTGTCCTAGATTAAAGATGTACTTTAAATGGTTCCTAGTAATTATATAAAGTGAAAAATAAGTAGTCTTTAAAAAATTAGTATTAGATTTAGATTTATTTTTGATAGGTTCACTTTTTTCTGTGTTGCTGTGTTCACTCACAAAAATTCAAGTTCATTGTAAATTCAAGGAAGGGTTTGGTTAAGCACAATAGCCTATAAGCTCCTTGCTATTTAGATAACATCAAGGCTCAGGCATGCACTGTGGAATTGGGACTTCAGTGTGGTTAGCTCAGTATGATTTATTCAACTAATAGGAGCTCTAACCAGTGGTAGTCAGATGGCAGACGGGTGTATCTTCTGAAAATCCATTTAAAATTAGTGAATTTAAAAAAAAAATCTAAATTTTAACATCTTATTTTGGAAGCAGTTCAAAAATAACCAAAACAAATATTTGGCAGAAAATTTTTATTTGAATGGATTTTCATGCTTAGTTTTATTACTTTGTTTTCATTATTAAGAGCCAGCTGTTGAAAGCTCTGCTAGTATCAGCAATTGGAAGGAATGATATAGTACTATTGGTAAGAAAAATTTCATGCTTTTTATGATCTAGAAATTAATTTGATTAAAAATGTGTTTCAGCAAACCACCAAAGTTATACTTTTGTAAGTTAAATGGATTTTAGAAGTTTGATATTAATGCTTCAAATGTCTAGTAGTTTTAAATGTATTTTGATATTTATAAGCAATATGTTTTAAAATGTGTTTATATAGATTTTTATTTCTTTTGAAGTCAGATATATTAAAGGATTTCTATTTAGGTATGTTTTTTAAAATTTAAATATGCATTTACAATAAGTATGTTTTAAATGTAAACTTGAAATTGTTGTTTCATTGGATTTTACTGAAAGTTTATGTGAAAAGTGGATTCTTGATAATTTCCAATGAGGTATAATATGTTTAAAGAGAATAATAATTAGTGGTTTTTAGAGGAACTTTTTATTTAAATTATTTTTAATATTTCAACTTTGGTAAAATTTATTAAAAGTTAAGAATTTTGTTTAAAAAAAGGGAAGCTAAGTTTTGAAGAAGTAACACTTGTAAAAAGAGTAAGGAGATAATTTGGTAAAGAATTGTGTATTTTAAACTATGAAAATAGATTGTTATAGGCAGTGCACCATGTATAATTGGTCATTTAAAAACATTGCATTGGGTTTTTTTGTTTGTTTTGGCCAATTTTTTAACTCTAGAAGATGAGATTATAGGTTAAGGTGAACTCTTGTCAAGAGATATCGGAAGTTTTAAATAGTTGCAAATACATGGACTAAGTGAAAACATTAAATTTTAATGGTAATTTTTTTTCTAAAATTATGAAAAGCATGCTTATTTCTCTACTAATGCATTCTACAGTGAAAAATTGGGATTTACAAAAGTGGGGAAACACATCTATATTTCTAGGCAATGGATAAAAAATGAATAAAGAACAGTTAGGTTCAAAACCTAGCAGTATGAGTTTATTGATAATAGGTTGAGTTAGTTGATTTTGGACTTACAGAGGCAGAGCTCTTAAGTTTTATGGCCTTTGGTACTAGGAATCAAAAATTTCTTCATTTTAAAAGCTTCAGTTGGGTATTTTTATTGTTTTAAAGTAATTTACATTATGGCTAATTTTTACATTCTGAAAAGTAGATTAGTATAATGAACTCTCATGTACCTATTTCTCAGCTTTTAACTTGGCTTTAGCAGTATTAACTTATGGCCATCCCCTGACCAACAATGATAAGTTTTTAAGTTAATTTTTTAAATTTAGAAGTAAGTTTAAACCTGCAGAAAAGTTGGTATATTGATGTATAGTTGTTCGTTACATTCCTTAATTATCCTTCTGATATCTGCAGAATCTGTAGTGATGTCTCCTGTCTTATTCTAATTGGTAATTTGTGTCTCTCCCCTACCCTCTTCTCTTTGAGTCAAACTAGAAGTTAGAAATAATCAATTTTATTGACTTCAAAGAATCAGCTTTGGTTTCATTGGTTTATTTTGTTTCTTATTGCATTGATTTCTATTCTGAATTTTATCATTTCCTCTTAGTGTTTTCTACCTGCTTAAGATAGAAGCTGAGGTCATGAGTTGGGACCTTTCCTTGCAGGTACTGGAATGTAGTGCTGTAATTTGTCTAAATATGATACTATTTTAGTGACATCCCACAGATTTCATTTGTTTTTAAAATTCTATTTTATATTTTTTATAAGAGAACATTTATTTAGAAAGTTACAGAGGTAGAAGTGAGCAGTAAAGAAATAGGCTCAGAAAACAAGTTACAGAGGCAAAAGAAGGGGCCCTTGGAGCTTAAGAGAGAAAAGGGTAGAGGTAATGTGCCTGGGTGGGGAAAGGCCATGCTTCTGAGAGGGAGGAGGCTTCCCCACGAATTATAATATGATACATCTTCATTTTTATTCAGCTTAGAATACTTTGTTAAACAGACTATTTTTACGATATCTAAATCTACTTTTCAGTGATCGGTTCCCATCATCCAGCTTAGAATACTTTGTATTTTCCCCATTGACTTCTTTGACTTATGTATTTTTAGAAGTATATTATTTTGTTTCCAAATAGTAAGCCTTTTCTACTAACGTTTCTGTTACTGGTTTCTAATTTAATTTCATTGTATTCAGAACATTCTTTGTATAACTTGAAACATTTCATGTCCCAGAATGTGGTCTTTCTTGGTAAATGTTCTGTGTACACATTAAAAGAATGTATGTTTTCTTTTTAATTTTTTTTTAAATTTAATTTAATTTTATTCATTTTTAGAGAGGAGAGAGAGAAGGAGAGAGAGAAACAGAGAGGGAGAGAGAAGAGAGAGAGAAGGGGGAGGAGCTGGAAGCATCAACTCCCATTTGTGCCTTGACCAGGCAAGCCCAGGGTTTCGACCCGGCGACCTCAGCATTTCCAGGTCAACGCTTTATCCACTGTGCCCCCACAGGTCAGGCCAAGAATGTATGTTTTCTGTAGTTGTTCTATAAAGTACCAATTGGGACCAATTGATTATGTTGTTCAGCTCGTCTATGTTCTCTTTTTTTTTAATTTAATTTTATTTATTTTTTTACAGAGACAGAGAGTCAGAGAGAGGGATAGATAGGGACAGACAGACAGGAACGCAGAGAGATGAGAAGCAGCAATCATCAGTTTTTTGTTGCAAAACCTTAGTTGTTCATTGATTGCTTTCTCACATGTGCCTTGACCGTGGGGCTACAGCAGACCGAGTAACCCCTTGCTCAAGCCAGCGACCTTGGGTCCAAGCTAGTGAGCTTTTTGCTCAAACCAGATGAGCCCATGCTCAAGCTGGCGACCTCAGGGTCTCGAACCTGGGTCCTCTGTGTCCCAGTCCAACACTCTATCCACTGCGCCACCACCTAGTCAGACTCTTCTATGTGCTGATTAGTATTTTTTAATCTACTTGTTCTGTCTCAGGAGTGGTGTTGAAATGAACTCTCCAACAGTAATTGTGAATTTCTCTATCTCCTTCTGTTGTATCAGTTTCTGCTTTGTGTATTTTGAAGGTGTGTTAAATACATATGTATTTAGAATTATTATATTATTTTCATGAAATGACCCCTTTGTCATTGTGAAATGGCTTTATCCTTGGTAATGTTCTTTGCTTTGAAATCTGCTTTGTTTGATATTAATACATTTACTCAAGTTTTATTTTAAATAACTTTTGCATGGTCTATCTTCTTTCCTTTTACTTTAACCCACTTGTGCCTTTAATATTTAAATTGCATGTAGTTTCCTATAGTCTTTTCAAAAATACAGCCACAATCTCTGCCTTTTAATTGATGTTTAGACCATTTTTATTTAATGTGATTATTGATATGGTTAGGCTTTAATCAGTCATCTTGCTATTTGGTTTTAATTTATCTCTTATTTATTTTATTTTGCTTTTCACATCACGGGAGTATTTTTTATGGTTCAAGTTTAAACCCTTTGTTGATTTTTTTTTTTTTTGTATTTTTCCGAAGGTGGAAACGGGGAGGCAGTCAGACAGACTCTCGCATGCGCCCGACCAGGATCCACCCAGCATGCCCATCTGGGGCATTGCTCTGTTGCAACCAGAGCCATTCTAGCACCTGAGGCAGAGGCCATGGAGCCATCCTCAGCGCCCGGGCCAACTTTGCTCCAGTAGAGCCTTGGCTGTGGGAGGGGAAGAGAGAGACAGAGAGGAAAGAGAGGGGGAGGGGTGGAGAAGCAGATGGGCGCTTCTCCTGTGTGCCCTGGCCGGGAATAGAACCTGGGACTCCTGCATGCCAGGCCGACGCTCTACCACTGAGCCAACCGGCCATAGCCCCTTTGTTGATTTTTTAGCTATGACTTTTATTTTAGTGATTATTTGTAGAGTTTACAATATATTTCTCTAACTTATTACAGTTTACCTTTAAGTGATATTATACTACTTCATGTATAGTATAAGAATCTTACTAAGTAGACTTCCATTTCTCCTTGTTCTTTGTGTTTGTTATGCGTATTTATCCATATAGTTACCATTTCCAGTGTTCTTCATTCCTTTGTGTAGATGTATATTTCCATCAGTTATTTTTTTTTTTTTTTACTGCCTAAGGATTTTTTTATAATTGAGAGAGAAGGAGGGAGGAAGAGAGAAAGGGACAGACAGGAAGGGAGAGAGATAAGATTTTTATTTTTAAGTGAGAGAGAGAAAGGGAGAGAGGAAGGAAGGGAGGGACAGACAGACAAGAAGGGAGAGAGATGAGAAGCATTAACTAATAGTTGTGGCACTTTAGTTATTCACTAATTTCTTTCCCATATGTGCTTTGACCAGGGGGCTCCAACTGAGCAGGTGACCCCTTGCTCAAGTCAGCAACCTTGGGCTTCAAGCCAGCGACTTTTGGACTGAAGCCAGCAACCATAGGGTCATGTCTATGAGCTCATGCTTAATCCAGTGACCCTGAGCTCAAGCTGGTAAACCAGCTCTTGAGCTGGCAGTCTAGGGGTTTGAACCAGGGTCCTCAGCATCCCAGGTTGACACTCTGTCCACTGTGCCATCACCTACCTGGTCAGGCAACCTAAGGACTTTTTAAAACATTTTTAAATGGTGTAGGTTTGCTGATGGTGAATATTTTCAGCTTTATTTTACCTTTGAATGTGGAAGATATTTTTGATTGGTATTGAATTCTCTGCATAGTTTTTTTTTCCCCTCAGCACTTCAAAGATACTATTCTGTCTTCTCATCTGCATTATTTTTTAACCAGAAATCTGATATACTTATATGTAACATGCCATTTTTGCTGGCTCCTTTCAAGATTTTTTTTATCATTTGTTTTATACAGTTTGATGATGGCATGCTTTGGTATAAGTTCTTAATGTTTCTTTGCTTAGTGTTAGTTGGACTTATTGGATCTGTGGGCTTATGTACGTTTTTCCATTATATAATAAATTTTTTTCTTTTGGTCTCTCCCATGCTGTATGTATATTAGATTGCCTGAAGTTGTCTCACAGCTTATTGATGGTGGTGGTGGTAGTGGTGGTGTGTGTTTGTTTCCTAGTGTTTTTCCTTTTCATTTTTATTTTGAATATTCTATTACTGTGCTTTCAAGTTCATTGATTTTTCTTCTGCAGTTTCAGACCTCTTATTAATTTCACCTAGTGTACTTTTTATGTGACACATTGTATTTTTTATACAGTTTTGGTTTTTTTTTAATGTCTACTTAACATGCTCTGTTTTTCTTGGATTTTAAACATATAGACTATAATTACAGCAGCTGTTTTAATGTCCTCGTCTACTGATTCTATTATCTGTCACTTCTGGTTTCTTTTTTATTGACTGATTTTTCTTATTATGGGTTGTATTTTCTTTCTTCTTTGCATGCCTGTTAAGTTTATTTGAATGTCAAACATTGTGACTTTTTGGGACTAAATATTTTGTATTCCTAAAGATCTTGAACTTTATATTCTGTGAAGCAGGTCAGTTACTTAGAAACAATTTTCTTCTTTTTCTTTCTTTCTTTTTTTTTTTTGAGAGAGAATAAGAGAGAGGGCGGGAAGCATCAACTTTTACTTGCTTTCCCTTTAGTTGTACATTGAACTTCTTTTTTTCTTTTTAAATTATTTATTTATTTATTTATTTATTTATTTATTTTCTACAGAGACAGAGAGTGAGCCAGAGAGAGGGATAGACAGGGACAAAGAGAGATGAGAAGCATCAATCATTAGTTATTCATTGCGCGTTGCAACACCTTAGTTGTTCACTGATTGCTTTCTCATATGTGCCTCGACCACAGGCCTTCAGCAGACCGAGTAACCCCTTGCTGGATCCAGCGACCTTGGGTTCAAGCTGATGGGCTTTTCCTCAAACCAGATGAGCCCACACTCAAGCTGGCGACCTCGGGGTCTCGAACCCCAGTCCTCTGCATCCCAGTCCGACGCTCCATCCACTGCGCCACCGCCTGGTCAGGCTACATTGAACTTCTTATATGTGCTTTGACCGAGGCTGTGCCAGTGTTCCCTTGATCAAGCTGGCAAGCTTTGGGATCATGTGGACAAATGATCCCCTGCTCAAGTCAGCAACCCCACACAGATGAACCTGCGCTCAGAGCCAGTGACCTCAGGGTTTTGAGTTGACAATCTCAATACTCTAGGTTGATGTTTTCTTTTTTTTTGTTTTTTTTATAAATAAATTTTTATTAATTTTAATGGGGTGACATCAATAAATCAGGGTACATATATTCAAAGAAAACATGTCCAGGTTGTCATTCAGTTCTGCTGCATACCCATCACCCAAAGTCAGATTGTCCTCCGTCACCTTCTATCTAGTTTTCCTTGTTCCCCCCCCATAACCACCACACTCTTGTCTATGCCTTTTAGTCTCATTTTTATGTCCCACCAATGTGTGGAATCATTCAGTTCTTGTTTTTTTTTCTGATTTGCTTATTTCACTCCATATAATGTTACCAAGATTCCACCATTTTGTTGTAAATGATCCGATGTCATCATTTCTTATGGCTGAGTAGTATACCATAGTGTATATGTGCCACATCTTCTTTATCCAGCCTTCTATATATATACTTTTTACAGTGATTAAAGCCTTTAAGTAAACTCTTGGCCAATACAACAAGAATCCATAAAAAAGTAGTGTCCTTAACATGTTCACCAAGTCCAAGTTGACACCAACACCATTCCAAATCCCTGCAAATGCAAACCAACCCCAGTTCAGTCCGTTAGGAGCTATCACAAAGAGCAAGAGTCCAGAAAAAGGTCCACATCCAGGAAAAGTCCGCATAGCACTGGAATTGTTGTCACAATTCTATACTTTGCAGCTCACGTCCAAGTCCCAATGACCGCTGCTTCTAGCTAGTAATGATTCAGGTAGACTGGAAAAGCCATCTGCAGCATGTGTGGAGATGGAGCCTCAGTTCTCCTCTGCCTGGAGAGATGAGACCAGGGTGCTTTTCCCTGGAGCTCTGCGAATGTGGCGTGGTAAAGAGAACCTTGGGATACACTAAGCTGGGTGGCAAAGGTAAATTCACAATAGAAGTTGGCAAAAGGGGGGAGAGAGCTCTAAATTAGGAGTAGGTCCCAGCCTGAAATATGAGTGGGGCATTGAGATAGGAGGAATAAAGGAAACACTATATATTAAACAAAGCAGCAGAAAATAGGACTATCAACACCCACAACGGAGATCTTCGAGGGAAGAATAAAAAACCTGTGACTATTCAGGCAAGACATAGTTAAGTGGCCCTTGTGCAAATGAGATCAGTTTACCTGCTTCTTGGAAGAAATACCCTAGGCTCGTCCACAGTGTCGTAGATGGGGCCGAGGCCCTGGGCACCTGAACCCTTCAGTGGCAAACTCCAGCATTCTGGGCAAGGTTAGGTCATAGGTGGCTGGAGCAGGGCTGGAAGAGACTGAACCCTCCCTTAGAGGAGCAAGGGGGAAGCCTACCTTCCAGTGTCCCTTTTTCCTCATAGCAAAGGCATGTAAGCCTGGCAGGCTTTAGCTCAATGACCTTTTCACTATTGAAGCAGGACCCAGATGGATTCCTATGAGACCCCTTTGGGGCGTTGGAGCCTTTAAGGGCATATCCTAAAAACTGGTAGTTCACCTTATCTCTATTGGGCTTTTTCTGCCTCTAGGTACCTTAAAAGCCATGCTCAGAAGATCTTGCTGAGGGGTTTGAGGATCCCCATCCGCCTATATAAACCTTTTCCGTATTTCTGGAGCTATTTGGAAAAAGACAAACAGTGTTATTAGCTGGATTAAATAAAAGAAGGTAGAAGTTTGCAGGAGAAGAAGATTTGGTGTCTTCTGTTCATCAGCATTCAAAAGAAATTTAAAATTTTTAAGTAAAAAGCATGATATGGTAGACCCATAGGAGTTCCAGGATATGACTCCCCCCTTTTAAATTTTTTAAATTGACCTTAAAATATTTGCTGGGTATGCTTTAATAATACCTTGACTTTAAAGATTGTAAGAAATACCCATAATTTGAAAGGTTTGACAAAATACAGTAAATTTGCTACATATGCAGGAGCATTGTCAGTTTTAACCATTTTAGGAAATCCAATAATAGAAAAATACATACAGACAATGAGCTATAACCTGCTTAGGAGCCTCTCCTGTTCTGGTAGAGGTTACTATGTAGATAAATCCAGAATAAGTATCCACTGTAACGTGGACATAGGGCTGTTTGCCAAATGAAGGTATATGAGTAACCTCCATTTGCCAGAGTTGTCCTGGTAGGAGTCCTTGAGGGTTAACTCCAAACGAGGGGACAGATTATAGTATAGGACCCCTTGGACAGGATTTACCAATCTGCCGTGCTGCTTCCCGAGAAAGTTGAAGCTGTTTACACAGGGCTGCAGTGTTCTGGTGATGAATAGCATGAGACTGAATTGCTCGATCTGTCATGGTTGCTTCAGATAATTTTCTTTTGGGTAGCTTGATCAACAAGGTCATTCCCTTGTGCTAAAGCTCCAGGGAGCATGGAGTGAGCTCGAGTGTGTCCTATAAAACATGGAGCTCTATGTTGACATATAAGTCTTTGAAGAAGGAGGAACTGCTGAAATAGTACATCACAGCAGTTTTTATAGTGGAAACAACCATAAGTAAATATTTGCTGTCTGTATATAGATTAAAGGAGGAATATGGCAAATGCTGAAAAGCCATGATAATGGCATATAATTCTAGTTTTTGAGCTGATTTTAAGTTGACTGTTTCAATATAAAGGTGTCCATTGATTTGCAAAAGTGATTTGCCATTTAGTGGAAGTTTCCCAGAGCCATTGTTGTTGATCCTTTGCAAAAAGGAACAACAATAATTTTGAGGCTCAAAACCTATAAGCTGTAAGGGTCGCCTATGCCCCTTGATAATCAAGGAGGTAACAAGATCAAAATATGAGTGTATTCCATGGGCTATTAGATGGTTCAATGTGCCCAAGCTGTAGCTGCTCTTATACCAATTGAACAGCTGCCCTAAGTTTCTCCTGAGAAAGGGGCCATTGGTCTACCCATACAGGATGATCTGATTTCCAAGTAATTGGGTCTGCACAGTGCATTATTGGGGTAGCAGGAGCTACCAAGGCCCCTATGCTAAATTTTGATATCCTAATCCACACCTTCTGGTATTGGGTGCCATTTCTATGGGGGTGAGAATTCCTCACTGTTCTTTCCCTAGTCCTTTAGTGGGCAAAAATCCCCGATCAAGCATCTGAGTACTGACTAAACCAGGGGTCCCCAAACTTTTTTACACAGGGGGCCAGTTCACTGTCCCTCAGACTGTTGGAGGGCCGGACTATAAGAAAAAACTATGAACAAATCCCTATGCACACTGCACATATCTTATTTTAAAGTAAAAAATAAAACGGGAACAAATACAATATTTAAAATAAAGAACAAGTAAATTTAAATCAACAAACTGACCAGTATTTTTTTTTTTTATTCATTTTAGAAAGGAGAGAGAGAGAGAAGGGGGGAGGAGCAGGAAGCATCAACTCCCATATGTACCTTGACCAGGCAAGCCCAGGGTTTCGAACCGGCGACCTCAGCATTTCCAGGTCGACGCTTTATCCACTGTGCCACCACAGGTCAGGCCAAACTGACCAGTATTTCAATCTGACCAGTATTTCAGTGGGAACTATGCTCCTCTCACTGACCACCAATGAAAGAGGTGCCCCTTCCGGAAGTGCTGCGAGGGCCGGATAAATGGCCTCAGGGGGCTGCATGTGGCCTGCGGGCCGTCGTTTGGGGACCCCTGGACTAAACCATTAGGACTGACAAGCAACGCTCCTGTATTTTTCAAAACCTCTCTAACCTGGGTTGATGTTTTATGTACTATACCACCACCAGTTAGGGCCTTTTAATGTCTTAAAATCTTTGTTAGAGAGGACCACCAAAGTAGCTTTTAGTTTAGGGCTAATTTGATCCCATTGCTGAAGCAAAACCCTTCTAAATATTCTCCCTGATTCCTATGACTACTGAAGTTTTTTCACTGTGTTTGGTGGGTACAGGCACTCTTCCCAGCTGTGTGTGAGCCCTGGTGGCTTTTCCCCTTAGTCCTTTTTGGTGGTTCTTTCCCTAGTCGTGGGTACTTTCCTCACAGACAAGTGCTGATTAGAACTCAGCAGAAGACTTGAGTGGGATCATCTTGCAAGTGTTCATTGTTCCTTCTCTGTGTGGAGCTCTCCTCTGGTAATCTGCCCTGCAATCCTGGTTCCTTTGGTGCCCCCACCCCCCCAGACTCCCAGCTTTATCTCCCCAACTCAGGGAGACTGCTCCGCTCCCCCTGGATTCCCTGCCTCTCTTTTTTGCAGCCTGTAGACGCTTCAGTTTGTAAACTGGGATAATTGTAAAGCTCACCTAGGTCGCTTTATCACCTATTTGGGTATGAGTTTCCTTCATTGCCTGATGCCCGGTTTCTTGAAAACTATTGTTTTATATAATTTGTCCATTTTGTTGTTGCTATCGTTTTATAGGGGGTGAGCCTGGACCCTGTTTCTCCATCTTGGTTGAAGCAGAAGTCTTGACATACAGGAATTTGAAATAGTTTCTCCCCTCAAGACACATTTTAGGTGGTAGTCATCAGAAATGGTGATCAAATTATAAGTTATTCATTAACAAAAATAAGTTTGATGAATCCTGAATGATGAACCTAAGATTCAGTCCAGAACTTGTGGAAGAACTATAGACTAATGGTTAAGAACCACAGACTGGTATTGCTTTATGGGAGCAACATCAGGGCAGAGTGCCTTTGTTACCCTTTGGAAGTAGGTATGTGCACATTTAAATCTTGCAGGATTGGGTTATCTCTTACATATTCGGTAACAACTGCTGATCTTTTCTACAGGGAAGAGATTGGCCTTTTTTATTTTTCCTGTAGTCTTTAGCAGCAGTTTATGGCCCTTTAGAATAACTACCTCCTCAAGTCTTACTGATTTGGTGGGTCATTTGTAACATAGTAGTAGCATGCTTCAGGGCTGTAACACTATTCTACATGGAAAAGAAATTGTTACTAAGTTGCCCAAAGGGTTTTGTATGATGATGTGGCTTGTTTCGGAGAAGTTGGGCCAGATACCTCTAAAGTCTCTTTTCCAAAGATGGCACTAAATTATATATATATGTATTAAAATTCCTGCATTTTATTTCTATAGAAAGCCCTGGCTCTGCTTAGCCCTGACCCAATCTCCAGGGCTACCAGAAGGTAGATAAGTACTAGGTGTTGGTGTAGGCATCATCAATACTTTTACTGGTCATTTTCTGGATGACAAAATCAGGAGATTTCAATAATCATATATGGAATTTGTTTAAGATCCTACAATTGGTTTTACTTGGCTATTCATATCACGTAAACATTAAACAGTTGTTGCTATCTTCGCACAAATTCTTCATTAGACCATTCACTGAACAAGTATTTATTGAATGCCTACCATGTGTCAAGTCTGTGCTACACACTGATAAGGTGAGTTAGAGGTATGGCTTCTGGAACAAGGGAGGTATTATTACCTACCACTGTTCTGCAGAGATCAGCCCTAGTGTAAAGCATTGGCTCTCAAACTCTTTGGGCTCAGACCAGTAACCTTGAAAGTTTGTTATGAATGCTAAAGAGCTTTTGCTTATATGCATTATATCCATTGATACCATGTTAGTTAAACTGCTAATATCTTTGAGAATATTAGTTTACTAAGATATAATTGTAATAAATTTATTACATAGTGTTACATTTTTCTGAAAAATATCTATTTGCCAAAACCAAAAAAATTCATGAGAAAATAGACTTTATTTTACAATTTGCAAATCTCTAATGTTGGCCAAATGTCTAATATTTAAAATTAATCTTTTTTTGAGAGATCCATAGAGGAGGGGAGAGAGATGAGAAGCATCAGCTCACAGTTGCGTAACTTTAGTTGTTCATTGATTGCTTCTCATATGTGCCTTGACTGGGGAGCTCCAGCTGAGTGAGCCAGTGACCCTTTGCTCAAGCCAGCAACCTTGGGCTTCAAACCAGCAAGAGTAGGATCATGTTGATGATCCCATACTCATGCCAGCGATCTTGGGGTTTGAACTTGGGACTTACTTCAACATCCCAGGTCAATGCTCTATCCACTGTGCCTCTTCCAGTCAGGCTAATCTCATTTTTTTAATACTGGAAAATAAACTTTGTTGATGAGAGCTCAATGAATTTTCTCCTCACAAGGATCTTGGGTAGTCAGAAACAATCGTAAAATTGCTTAGTGGACTTGGAATCCAAATGGGGGAGTCATTTGAGCAACCTCCAATAACAGTACACCTGCCATAGGAATTGACTCATGACCAGGGAATGTCCTGTGTGTAACAGATGCTCAGTAAATATTTGTTGGATGATAATTTAATCCCTGAGAGATTTTAGGGTGGTTTCACTGCTGGTCCTTTATC
The DNA here is from genome assembly GCF_036850765.1 of Saccopteryx bilineata. Classification (NCBI taxonomy): domain Eukaryota; kingdom Metazoa; phylum Chordata; class Mammalia; order Chiroptera; family Emballonuridae; genus Saccopteryx; species Saccopteryx bilineata. The sequence continues at coordinate 59,085,768 of NC_089497.1, forward strand.
TCTTCACTACAAACAACTAATTGAGTTATGTGAAGCACTTTTATGGCTCAACTAGGTTACTTCTCTGTGTGTAGGGACTGAAAAAGGAAGATTCTGTATCAGTTTCTCCTGGAATTTAAACTGCTTTGTAGCAAGGCTATTGCTAGTATAAATTAATGGAATATGTCAAGCTTTTGATGGTAAGTAATACAGGTTCAAAAACTGTTACACCATTGAAAATGTCATTAGAACCAGCTAGTACTTTGTTGATTACTTAAATGTCAATTAAACTTTGATACATGTTTCACAACAAGAAATGTGATAATATGAATTTATATTGACTGCTAAGATAAATAATAATTCCTTAACATTTGTTCCTCTCATCTCTCAGTTAACATCAACTGTTCTGAAGTACAAGACCTTTCATATCACTGTAGATATGGACAAAGAAGAAAGGAAGACTATCAACCAGGGTCAAGAAGATGAAATGGTAACCAGTATTTATAATTACTTAAAAAGTACGAAGAATTTATCTCTGCTATTAGGGAAGTAGAAAAGTACATTTAGAAGAAACCCCAGCTAAACCAATGTTCTTTTCTCATCCTGACTGTGTTTTTGAATTGGGCTTATGTAACTTTTCTGCTGTTATTTTAGAATAATTCCTGTTTCACTTGTGAACTGTTAAAACTTAGAAAAAAGAAGTATGTTTTTTCATTTGGTAATTTATGAAGTTATGTTAACTAATGCTATAATAGAATCCCAAATACAAGATGTCTAATTTTGATTTATAAATTTTTTTTAAAAATCAGCTTAATGAAAAACAATTTCTCAACGTGTGTGTGTGTGTGTGTGTGTGTGTGAGTGTGTGTGTATGGTAGGGAAGATAGGGTCGTCAAGTAAAATAGTGTAAGACATCCTGTTAAATATTAAATATTAATTTTAGATAATGAAGGAAGACATTTTTAGTTTAAGCGTGACCCAGATACTGCAGAGGGCAACAAAAAATTTATTTATTATTTGAAATTTAAATTTAACTAGGCCCTCTGCATTTTCATTTGCTAAATGTGGCAACACTTGTTAGGGTGTGGGGTGGGGGAAGGTAACAAACAATTGAAACAATTTGGGTCAGGAAGTCAGATTGACCAGTCATAGTGATATTTGGACAATTAATTAATGATTTGGAAAAAAGTTAAAACCTAGTTCATTTAAATGTAATGTGATATTCTCGATTATATCCTGCAACGGAAATAAGACAGTGAAAAAATTGGTGAAATCCTAAAAAAGACTAGGTTTACTTATTATAATGTACAGTGTTAATCTCTTTGATTTTGGCAAATGTATCAAGATGTTAACATTAGGGGAAACTGAACAAAGGCTATACAGGAACTCAGTATTTGTATAACTTTTCTGCAAATTGAAAATTAGTTCAAAATCAAAAGTTTATTTAAAAAATTTTACCTTATAACAACTAGTTCTGGAGGAATTAACAAGGTAAATGTAAAAATGGGATTATAAAAGTTCTAGGAAAGTATACTAAATATGAATATACTATGTCAGTGGGAAAGTGTTATGTCACTAAGGATGACATCAAATATAAAACCATAACATGTAAATATCAACAGATTTAGCTGCTTAAAAATATACCTTTGACAATGAGCTTGTCAGAAACAAAATTTAAAGACACATTATGGGTTGGGAAATTATTTGCAGTTTATCTGAAAAGACAGTAAGAATTATCTGGAAAACAACTTTGGAATTTATCTCTCACATCATTTGATGATTAATCATGATTACTGTTCCCATGCAGGAGATTTATGGCTATAATTTGTGTCGCTGGAAGCTTGCCATAGTTTGTCTAGGAGTGGTTTGCACTGGTGGCTTTCTCCTCCTTCTCCTCTATTGGATGCCCGAGTGGCGGGTGAAGGCAACCTGTATTAGAGCTGCAGTTAAAGACTGTGAAGTGGTGCTGCTGAGGACTACTGTAAGTCCATCGATTTACTTGTAGCTGATGACTTCAGTAAAGTAATGTCTTTATGTGTACTTAGTTCAAAAATAGAGATGAAGAGAACATCACTGCTGAGATGTAATGAGGAATACTATCCTAGAATTTCTAAAGCATCAGTGTTTGAGGTGAATATTACCAGAGCAATGAGAATATAAGATTGTTAACAATGATCAAATTCACCCTTTTCTTTTAAGCTCTTGATGCTCTAATTAAGACTATATCTGAGATCACTCTCTCACTAGACCAGCTGGCATTACTGTGTGGTGCTGCTGCACCCCAGGTGTATGTGTGTGTTATCCTAATTGGAAGCATTTTATAAGATGTTTTAATACCTAGTGTTAGTAGTATATTGGTGGGTAGATGGAGAAATTACCTATGAACTTTTATAAACATACATTTATGTGTGTTTATGAGAAGTGGTGCTATGAGGACTACTGTAAGTTTATGGATTTAATTGTAGCTGATTATTTGAGGAGTAAAATCATGTCTTGTGTGTACTTTTGTTATTGAAGTATGCATTTAAATGGTAAGCAGTGGGAAGCATGTCAGTTTTGAATTTATGCATCTTTATGAAATGGTCTAGCATTTAGTGGGTAGGAAGTGATACTTTCTCAATTAGAGATGAGTAGATGTTATGTAAAAAAATGGAAATAAAAAATATAGGCAGTTATATAATATACATAATGACTCTACCTTTCTCACTTGTAAGGATGAATTTAAAATGTGGTTTTGTGCAAAAATTCGCTTGCTTTCTCTGGAAACTCATCCATTTTCAAGTCCAAAATCTATGATTAACAAGGTTTCAAATGGCCATGCTGTTCTTTTAACTGAAAATCTGGCTGAAGAGAATAGGCATGAGGTAAGTAAATATTCACAGACGCAACCAGAACAGGTATTGTGATCTTAATCTCAAAGTTTCTTTAAAAATCAGAATTGTTATATTTTATGCTGTCATAGATAGTCTATAATTTTGTTTTTGCAGTTATCTGAGATAAGTTTCTATGCATCTAAAATGCCCATTTATCATTATAACAGCTTAGGTATTAATAGAAGAAACATGATCACTTTAATTTTAATATGTTTAATTTTACTATGTGGATAAAGATGGGATATTGTCAAATGCATTAAACCTTGGGCAGGGCAAATTGGAGTAAACTCGTAAAATTTATTTTTGTGGAGGTTTAAGTTATACAAGTACTAAGTTAGGGTAGTACTAAGTACTAAGTTATGTGATAGATTTGTATTAGTAAACTTAATGGATAACAAGCAATGATAATGCTTTTTGATGTAACATTTATGTGTGTTTTACAGATTCGTTATTTCACTCACCATAGTGTAAAATATTTTTGGAATGATACCCTTCACAATTTTGATTTCTTAAAGTAAGTAATTTTCTTTTGTTTGGATTATATTATGAGTATATTGAAAAAGTTCTAAATAGAAAAGAATTTATTCTAGTATTATATAAAATTGAAGAGGTTTTTATTGAATAACTTTTATTCACTCACTCATTAACAGCTTCTGGAGTTATTTGAATACTGATTATATTAGAATAAATCTCACTTGCAACTTGTATCTTGGCAAAGTTGACATAAAAGTTAGAAGCAGTATGATCCTAAAATCCACAAGTTGAGCTCTCTTCTTTTTGAGGGTTCATCTCAAAGTGAACTTGAGATATACCTGTCTGAACTACACCTCCCAGTTTGCTCACAGTTCCATGCATGTGTACTTGAGGAATGAAGAGATAGACAAAGAAATTTAATTTTACTGTGTGGATAAAGATGGGATATTGTCAAATGCATTAAACCTTGGGCAGGGCAAATTGGAGTAAACTCGTAAAATTTATTTTTGTGGAGGTTTAAGTTATACAAGTACTAAGTTAGGGTTCTATTTTTATTGCTTTTAAAGTGATCATTATAAACACTCAAGTGTCACTGCTTAAGAGTGCTAAAAGAATTCTTAATATTAGCAATACAAAGAGAATCACCTTATGAACATTTATAATATTCATTCTTGGAGTTTGTCCCCTGGCACTAAAGAATTAGAATAATCTATAATGGACCAAGGCATTTCCACAAGCCTAGTTCTGAAGACCATTTCAAGTTAAGAATGATTGCCTTATATAATACTGTCCATGAGTTGCCATTTTGATTTTTAAAAAAATGACTTGGAGCTGATCCCTGCTGCCTTTGGAGAAGTCATCAACTTCAATGGGAAAAAATGTCAAACGTTGTTTTGCAGCCTTTGCCAACCGTATATAGTAGACATTTTAGAATTTAAGCTTTTCCCAATGATAATAGTCCATTATAGAGCTTAGTTTTCTTATCTGAAAAAAGTAGAAAAGGATTGGAGTTAAATGATATGTAAGATTCTCTCTTTAGCATTATAGGACTAGTAGCTAAGTTCAAATCAGCGTAATTAAGACATTTTTGGAAGAAAGTAGCTTAGTTAAATTTCAGTTAGAATTGTTACAGATTTTAGACATTGCCTATGGCTCATATAAGTTCTGTACTCTCTGTGTTAGATCAGGGAAGGATTTAGGTAGATGCTTTTGTAGAGAGAAAATAAATGAATAGAATTTCTTAATGTGAAGCTTAAAAAATTGAATAGAGGGAAACTATATAAGTAAAAAGACATTTTTTTTGTTTTTAGTTTGGAATTCTAAGCCAGCCATATTTTCCCTTTAATTTTGTTAGTATAATTATTAGCTCTTACAGCTTGGGCACACAGCCTTAAAGGGATAACAATATTACATAAACTCAAGTGTTTAGAGCCATCTTAATTGTATAATTAGAAGTTGTCACATTTGAGACTCAGACCTTTATTGTTGTTTATCTTAGGAATTTGAGATTTAAAAATTCTTACCCATTACCTCAATTTTTGTTAAGGATTTCTCTTTGTAAGGAGGTTACACTTTAAAATCGGGAATATTGAAAAATGAGGCATTAAGTCATTAAGACATTTGGATATTTTAAACTTTGTTTAAAGTAAAAACTTTGGATTTATTTAGGGGACTGGATGAAGGTGTTTCTTGTACGTCAATTTATGAAAAGCATAGTACAGGACTGACAAAGGGGATACATGCCTACAGGTAATTTTTATCCAACTACAGCCAGATTATCAACATTCTTAACTACAGTAGTATATATAGTCTACCCTTTCACCATGTAGTTGTACATTAACAGATATTTAAATATAGACATAGTAGTTGGCAACTTATTGGTATTTTATTTGGGTAAGGCTGTCTCTCAGTTTAAGAATTGTAAAAATGTTGAAGCTGATGTTTTGAAGTTGATATCCCTGACAGAAGTATGACATTTTATCAGTTCTAATGTGCACATTTCCCCACATTTTAACAGCTCTGAAAGGGGGATGGATGTGTCATATAGTGGGTAGAGTGTCATTCTTATCTTTCTTGATGATACATAAAATAATGGGTATGTCTTATAATTTATAGCATTTTAGATTTTACTGATATATATTGGGAATTATAAGCATGACCTCTAATTTACTACAGTGAAAATTTGTAAATTGGGAGAGATAATCTTTTTTACCATGTTATTATCTGCTAAAGTATAAAACTATATCAGTGTTTTAAATATTTTAAAGATAAATGCCATTTTCAATTTAAATTAGAAATTTTCTTATACTCCTGTAGCATGTTTTTTTCAAAGTGTTAAAATATAAAAGAAATCATTTGTTTAGACTTATACTTCTTTTTTTTTTTTTTTTTTTTGTATTTTTCTGAAGCTGGAAACGGGGAGAGACAGTCATACAGACTCCCGCATGCGCCCCACCGGGATCCACCCGGCACGCCCACCAGGGGCGATGCTCTGCCCCTCCAGGGCGTTGCTCTGCTGCGCGACCAGAGCCACTCTAGCACCTGGGGCAGAGGCCAAGAAGCCATCCCCAGCGCCCGGGCCATCTTTGCTCCAATAGAGCCTTGGCTGCGGGAGGGGAAGAGAGAGACAGAGAGGAAGGAGGGGAGGGGGGTGGAGAAGCAAATAGGCGCTTCTGCTATGTGCCCTGGCCGGGAATCGAACCCGGGTCCCCTGCACACCAGGCCAACGCTCTACCGCTGAGCCAACCGGCCAGGGCCTAGACTTACACTTCTTTAAAGACAAGAATTGCTCTCATATATAAAGTACTATTAAGGGAATTTTAGTGGAAGGATTTAAGCAACTTCTTAGGTGTTTTTTAAAAAGTCTAATGTACAGTGTTTTGAAATAAACATTCTTAGTACAGTATTCTTATTAGAAAAATTGTACAGGGCCCCTTGAATTTATTTATTTTGTCTTTTGCAAAAATTAATTGCAATTCAAAATTGTTGAGCCCTATTGTGTTCAAGAATAGAAAAGAAAGTCTTTGCTAAATAACATAATTATTATAGACTAGTGGAAAAGATACTTGTCTCACAAAAAATTATGAGATATAATGAAACAAAATGATAACAATATAGTTTATTCAGTATTGACTACTTTGATTTAAACACTATAGGTAGAGAACTTGAATTGTAGAAGATACATATTTTGAAATGTGAGTGTTTAAGTTGTAGATTTAGTAGAAGTCTGTGGGTTGAGCCTTATGTAATAAAGTGCCTTCCCAATATACTATTATTATGTATTATAATGTAATACTATTATTATATTTTCTTGTCATAGAAAATTGCTTTATGGAGTAAATGAAATTTCTGTGAAAGTGCCTTCTGTTTTTAAGCTTCTAATTAAGGAGGTAAGGTACCTATTTCACACATTTGTGATCAATAGATTTGTCAATTTGAAAAGGAGCCATGATTTAAGTAATAAGACATTCTTAGTTTTCTAACTTGCATTTTTTTTCCCACTTGGAAGGTAAAGATAGTAACTCGGTAGAGAAATAATTTGGTATATAACTTTCCTTTTTATTTGTCTATTTTTTGGTTTATAAAATCTCTCTCTTGCTCTTTTTTTTTTTTTTTTTTAACTCAGGAAGTAATATATAAACCTTGCCCTGTTTTACAGGTATATATTCCTGCTTTTTGTTTTTTAATTTTTAAACAATTTATCATGTTTTATTCTTCACGTGGGATTTTGTGGTACATTATTGTAAACTATACATTATACCAGAAGTTTGGAATACAAAACATAACCTGATGATATTGAGGAACTTGCACATCATTAATTATTGTAGTGACTGTTCAGTTGTAAGTGCTCTAGAAGAGGTCTGAATAAAGGTTTGTGTGTAAAGGAAGGGAGTAAGTGATATTGCCTACCATAGTTAGACTTTCTAGTCTGTCTTTTAATTTTTTTGCTAAAGATCAGGTTAGCTGTATTGTATTGGGTGAATAGTAGAAATAACAGATTGTTTCCGGTAAGTTCCCAGAGTGGCCATATAATGTTGCTTTAGAACATAGCAAAGTGTAATGATTAGGAATTAGAGAAAACCTGGTTTGTAATATGGTTCCATCAGTAACTAGCTTTCATCATCAGAAAAGCTTTCTTTTTGCTGCTCCTTTATCTGTGAAAGAGGAGTGAGTTCTTTCTGATTATCTCATTTAATTTGGAAATAAAATGGAGCTATATATGTGAAGTGTTTAGAAAAGCATAGAAGCATCACTTTTAAGATACTGAGATGTTATTAATGAAATTGATAGACTACTATATCTGGGTGGATGAAATCCATTGCTGGGCTCCCTTCTCTCTTTTTTTTTCACTCAGGTTTTAATCTGTAATTGTTTCATTAGAGAAAGCAAATCATTATAACTTATTATCTCATGTTTATCTTTTCTTTGGGCTGCAGTGAACCTTTGACTTATAAGTAAATTATATTCAGAGTTCATAAAATGTAAACATTTGTTCCAGTTGATTAAAAGTTTTATATCTTTTAATAGTGTGATATTGTAAGTAAATGTACTTTTATTGCTAAAACAGAATGAACAGCTAAATTCACATTTTAGTTGTTTCTAGGTTTGGTATGAATGAGTTGTATGTAAATAATTTAAGCTTATTCAGCCAAATTCTAGTAATTTAATGGTTAAAAAAGAAAATGCTATGCTAATGTCTTGCCCTCCTCTTTAAGTAGTGCAGATCGGGAGCTTATCCTGTATCTTGTTGGTTACTTCTTAAATGAAAAGGTGGAAAATCTGTATGGCTATTAATATTTCATTCAGTTTGATTTAAAAATCTTATTTTTTCAGGTTCTCAACCCATTTTACATTTTCCAGCTGTTCAGTGTTATACTGTGGTGCACTGATGAATATTATTACTATGCTCTAGCTATTGTGATTATGTCGGTAGTATCAATTCTAAGCTCCCTATATTCCATTAAAAAGGTAAGCCCAATTTATTATGGGTTTCACAACTGTATTTTGCAAGTTGTATAGAATAGTATTGGTGCAAAATAATACTCAATACAGTTTATCTTTTAGGTATATGAATATGTCCGCTTTTTTTGAGGTGGGGGAAGCCATGTTTTTAGAGTCAGATTACCACTTAACTGTTTATTGGCCATAGGGCTCTAAAGTTGTTTATCACAGACTAGAATACTGGTTCTACTGTTTTCAGGAATAAAGTACTTCTTATTTTGTCTTAAGCTTAAAGAATTGAATACCTTTAAATCTTTTAGTCTTGACATTTACAATTATAAAGTTATAGTATATTAACTTACCTTATTTTATAGCACCTTGCCTTTTAATATCTTGAAGAGTGGGTTTATAATAGCTAGTTTTGAATTTTTTTTCAGCAATATATTATGTTGCATGACATGGTGGCAGCTCACAGTACTGTGAGAGTCTCAGTTTGCAGAGTAAATGAAGGTAAGTACTTCAGGTGACTCTTGACAAAAATAAAACAAAAACGACTTCTATTAAGTAAGCACTAACATATGAAGCAAGCCCATGTGTTTTATATATATTCATTCATTTCTTAAATAAAAAATGTGTTTGGATTTGTACTGATCTCTGAGTTTGTATCAAATTCATTCATTTATATGAAATTGTATTTTTCTTTTTCTACTATACTAGGCTCTGTGTGTGAATGTAGGGATTACCAAGGTGGACATAGTCTTTGCCATTACTGAAGTTTGGACTAGTTGGAAAGACAGATTATGAACTGAATATAAAGTATGACAAATGCTATGATAGGGAGAGGTCAGGGAGCTGATTAGATATTAGCTCACTTACTGTCGGTGTCAGAGATGGCTTCTTTAAGTATATTTTAAGTGGTTGAATTAGATAAGAGATAGGTGAGAAGCTGGTATGGTGGGTATAAGAGAGAGAGAGAGAGGGAGAGGAAGAGGGCTCTAAGTGCTGAAAGGCCTGGAGTTTGGTCATTATACTAACTCAGGGGTAGTGAACCTTTTTATACCTACCGCCCACTTTTGTATCTCTGTTAGTAGTAAAATTTTCTAACTGCCTCCCGGTTCCACAGTAATGGTGATTTATAAAGTAGGGAAGTAACTTTACTTTATAAAATGTATAAAGCAGAATTACAACAAGTTAAAGCATATAATAATAATTACTTACCAAGTACTTTATGTCGGATTTTCGCTAAGTTTGGCAGAATAAATCTTTATAAAACAACTTACTGTAGTTAAATCTATCTTTTTATTTATACTTTGGTTGCTCCGCTACTGCCCATTATGAAAGCTGGAACGCTCACTAGTGGGCGGTAGGGACCAGGTTGACTACCACGATACTAACTTAAAGAAATTCAGTGTGGGCTCTGGCCGGTTGGCTCAGCGGTAGAGCGTCGGCCTGGCGTGTGGGGGACCCGGGTTCAATTCCCGGCCAGGGCGCATGGGAGAGGCGCCCATTTGCTTCTCCACCCCTCTCCCCTCCTTCCTCTCTGTCTCTCTCTTCCCCTCCCGCAGCCGGGGCTCCATTGAATCAAGGATGGCCCGGGCGCTGGGGATGGCTCCTTGGCCTCTGCCCCCGGCGCTGGAGTGGCTCTGGTTGCGGCAGAGCGGTGCCCCGGAGGGGCAGAGCATCGCCCCCTGGTGGGCGGGGCGTCGCCCCTGGTGGGTGTGCCGGGTGGATCCCGGTCAGGCACATGCGGGAGTCTGTATGACTGTCTCTCCCCGTTTCCAGCTTCAGAAAAATACAAAAAAAAAAAAAAAAAAAAAAAGAAATTCGGTGTGGCAGATGTGGATAGTAGATGATGGACATCCTTCTAAGGCATGTTGAGGAATCTTTTGTTTGGTTATGCTTATTCTAAGTTAGAGAATATTCTTTTCAGATCCCCCCATTTTTTTCTTTAAAACCAGAAAAAGAAGAGATCTTTTCTACAGACCTTGTTCCGGGAGATATAATGGTCATTCCATTAAATGGGACAGTCATGCCTTGTGATGCAGTGCTTATTAACGGTACTTGCATTGTAAATGAAAGCATGTTAACAGGTAAACTAAATGAAATGATAAAAATCATATGAGTTGTTTATAATGACACTGGATTAACTGGTTACTGATTAATCTGTTTCAGAATTAGCTGTGCCATTTGTATCTTTTATTTATGAATATTATGAATGTCATGGATATTGAAATATTTTTTTGTTTTTATTTTTATTCTGAGGTGACCAAATTGTGTATTATACTCAACTGTGATACTAAATCACTATGCTGGTCATCACATATTTCTTGGCATGTTCTTGGCCATTCTTTGACATGAGGAAATCGTTTCTAGTAAAGGAAGAGGAAGGAAGTCCCTAGCCTACAGAAAATGGCAGCATATTTACTTTCCTATTTGATGTGTAGGAAGTGGGAGTAAAGGCTGTATTTTTCTCGCCCTGGCTGGGTAGGTCAGTTGGTTAGTGTCATCCTGATACACCAAGATTGTAGGTTTGATTCCCCCGTCAGAGCACATAAAATAATTAACCTATAGCCTGACTGGTGGTGGCACAATGAATTGAACATCAGCCCAGGATACTGAGAGCCCTGGTTCAAAATTCTGAGGTTGCTAGCTAGGGTATGGTCTCCTCAGGTTGAGCACGGGATCATTGACATGATCTCAAGGTCGCTGGCTTGAGCCCAGAGGTCACTGACTTGAATCATGAGGTTGCTGGCTTGAGCAAGGGGCAACTGGCTCTGATTGAGCCCCTCTCCCACATTAAGATGCATCTGAGACACAATCAATAAACAACTAAAGTGAAGCAACTATGAGTTTATATTTCTCATTTCTCCACCCCCCCATCCTGTCTCTCTGCCTTAAAAAAAGGAATCAACCATAAATAAATGGAACAGATTTATATTTCTCTCTCTCTCTAAAATTGATAAATAAAAAATAATTTTAAAAGATTATTTTTCTTAAAGTGGGGAGGAATAGACTTCAAAATAATTTTCTTTTGGAAATTCACAACCTGAAGATAGAGCTTTATATCTTTTTTATCACATGAATTTTTTTTTTTTCATAGTCAGTTTGGCAAGAAAGTGATTCCTATTTATGTTTTCAAACTTAAGAATCTTGTCTTAAACACATTCACATACATAAATATCACCACGCACTTGTTGGCTTTGAAGCAAGAAGTGTGGATGCTATATAGAATTAAATTTCAAAGTTAAAAAGAATTTGGCTGTTCATTACTGTTTGGGAGAACTACCATATTACTTGTTCTTCTCTCCCTTCTCCAGATAATTTTTCTTTTTCTCGCGAGCATGCTCACGTGCATGCATACACACGTATGTATGTGTATGTGTGCATGTGCGTGTGTGTGTGCTTCCTGGGAGTTAGGAGTAGGTCTTTACATCTCTGTGTGCTTGAGGTGGTAGAGTGCTTGACAATTCAGTTCTTATGGATAAGAGAGCAGGTGCTGGAGCTGGGGCAGCTTACCCAGTCTTATTGGGACTTGACACAATCATTTCAAAATGATTATTTGTGAACCACAAATCACTTTCAGGAATTATTGTGGGAGACAAGATTGATATTTGGCAAGGAAATTAGTAGACAGAAGCTAATTGAATAAGTTATGTTATCTATTATGAGAACTCTAGTTTAATAGCTATTGAATATTTTAAACAGCATATAATATTTAGGGTTTTTAACACTTCAAGTGATGTGTGTTTGATGCTAATTTCTATGCTTTAAGTTATGATTTTTTTTTTTAAGGAGAAAGTGTTCCAGTGACCAAGACTAATTTGCCAAATCCTTCAGTGGACATAAAAGGAATGGGCGATGAATTATATAGTCCAGAAATACATAAACGACACACTTTGTTTTGTGGGACTACTGTTATTCAAACTCGTTTCTACACTGGCGAACTTGTCAAAGCCATAGTGGTTAGAACAGGTAAAGAACATTTAATCTCTTTTTGCATGGTTTAGCATATTTGATGCCTACTGAATGTTTAAAAAGGGATTCTCTTTTGTATTGTGATAACTGTATGGTGCCAGGCGGGTACAGGAATATCGAGGGGAACACTATGTAAATTATATCATTGTCTAACCACTAAGCTACACACCCCAAACCAATGCATAATAAAAATATAAATGAGATTCTGTTTTGAAAGATAATTTTTATTTTCTTATAAAAATGTCATTTTATTTTTTAATTTTTTAAAGGATTTAGTACTTCCAAAGGACAGCTTGTTCGTTCTATACTGTATCCCAAACCAACTGATTTTAAACTCTACAGAGATGCCTACTTATTTCTTCTGTGTCTTGTGGCAGTGGCTGCTGTTGGGTTTATCTACACTATTATCAATAGCATTTTAAATGAGGTATGTACACAGGACCTTAGTAAGGTCCGATTCTTTTTTTTGTAACAGAGACATAGAGAGAGACAAAGAGAGGGACAGATAGAGACAGACAGCAGGAAGGGAGAGAGATGAGAAGCATCAGTTCTTCATTGTGGCTCCTCATTCTCCTTAGTTGTTCATTGATTGCTTTCTCATATGTGTCTTGACGGGGGGCTACTGCAGAGCGAGTGACCCCTTGCTCAAGTCAGTGACCTTGGGCTCAAGCCAGTGACCATGGGGTCATGTCTATTATCCCATGCTCAAGCCAGTGACCCCACGCTTAAGCTGGTGAGCCAGCGACCTCAGGACCTTGAACCTGGGCCCTCCGTGTCCCAATCTGACACTATATCCACTGTGCCCCGCCTGGTCAGGCAAGGTCTGATTCTTAATTATCACATATGACTATCGAGGATTTGAAAAGTGGCTATTGAGACTGAAGAACTAAAATTTTAACTGAATTTAAATTAATTTAACTTTAAAAAGCCACTTGAAACGAGTAGATAATATATTTGAAAGTACAGATACATGAACATTTTCATCATAGCAGGAAGTTCTTCTGAATGGCTTTGCTTTAGATGGTCTTTGACTTGCTCTCTTGTGACTTAAAAAAGGAAGGGGAAACCACTTGCTTACTAAAAGCTTTATTTTCTCTTTTTTTAACTTCTGGGATATATGGCATTAAAATTATTTGCAATTACTTAATTAAAGGTACTTCTAAGGAAATCTTGTAAAATTTCTCTTTTCTATCCCCTGTAAATACTGGCACAGTACAGTGCTTGTAGTAAGAGTCAATAGCTGACAAATGTTTGTTAAACTTTGAAGTGTGTAGTGTGTGAAGTATGTAGAGCTGTTAAAATGAGAATTTCCTTTAAAAAAAAGCTGTCATTCCACAGTCCATTAACAGTTTATCGAGCTTTCTATTTTGCAGAATCTCTAAAGAGAAAAGATTATAAAGGGCTAATAGATGTAGGTATACGCACACAGTTATTCTATATAAAATTGAAAATAGCTTATAGATTTTTCACTGAAGAAATAACCTGTTCTAGATTAAATATTAGAGGTCTGAAACTTATTTTTGTGTGAATTACAGGTAGAGGTTGGAGTAATAATTATTGAGTCTCTTGATATCATTACAATTACTGTGCCACCTGCACTTCCTGCTGCAATGACTGCTGGCATTGTGTATGCCCAAAGAAGACTGAAGAAAATTGGTATTTTCTGCATCAGTCCCCAAAGGATAAATATCTGTGGACAGCTGAATCTTGTTTGCTTTGACAAGGTTGTTTCAGTTTCATAACCAGTTTCAAAAGTTACTTTGTAGCTTTTAAATAATTAGATTAATATTTTCTACATTTTTTATTAACCAGTTTGCATACATGCTTTAGTGTTCCTCCGATTTTCCTCTTTTTCAGCTTACTTGGTATATGTATCCATTTTGTATGTTCTCATTTTTTCAATTTTTAATACTTTGGATATTGCTTATTTGCCTAACTCTGCAGTTGCTTAATCATTCATATCCAGAAATATGTCCTGTAGCCGTGGTAAAAGCTTTTGTTTTTTTAAAAAAATATATTTCCATTGATTTGACAAAGAGAGGGAAGGGGGTGGTGGAGAGAGAGAAAGAGAAATAAGCATTAATTTGTTTCACTTAGTTGTGCACTCATTGCTTGCTTCTCATATGTGCCCTGACCAGGGATCAAGCCAGTGACAATGCTTTATCCACTGAGCCAGCTAGCCAGGGCCTAGTAAAGGTTTTCTAATCTTTTGTGTTTTTAACAGAATAGGCTCTATACAGATACTGTTATTGAACTTTTTATTGCTATTAAATATATATGCTTAGTGTTGGCTCTATGAGTTTATTGAATATGTTTCAAAATAATGGAAGTCTCTGATTTTTCTGTTTTATGTGAAAGTAACCTTTTGTACCTATATGAAATATACCTTGCCTCTTAAAAAGGGTTCTCCTTTTTTCTACTAAAATTAGTGTTTCTAAAAGTTTTATTTTGAGAATTAAATATAGGTAACTGATATGATATGAATTTAATTTTGTTTTTTGCATTTTGTTTTTTAAATTTTTTATTAAATTTATTAGTGTGACATTGGTTAATAAGAGTATGTGTTTCAAGTGTACAATTCTATAATACATCATCTGTATATTAACAGATATTTTGTTAAATAAAAGAGCTCACATCCCAAGACTAAATTTTATATTTATCTGTTCAGAAAATTTCACTTATGTTTTTTTGAAATGTTAATAAAAATTTTAAGCAGATACAAAAGTGCAGAAAATATCAAGTATTCAATATAATAAATTCTCACATACCCATTATCCAGCTTTAATAGTTATCAGCATTTTGTCAATCTTTGTGTAGTCTCTCATTTTGAGAGTGGCAGCATCAGACATTCTTTTACCCATATACCTCAGTATGTATCTCAGAAGATGTTTTTAAAAAACATTAGGACACTTTTAACAAAATCAACAATTCAATAGTATTATCTAATATCCAGTTCATTTTCAGATGTCCTTGCCTTTCTCAAAAATGTCCTAAAATTTTAGTTTATTTTTCAGTCAGAATCCAGATGATGGTTGCATTGGGTACAGTTAGTCTGTAACAGTTGCTTTTCTTCCCAGTCATTTTATTGAAGAAATCAGGTCATTCACATTCTGGGTTTGGCTGATTGCTTCTTTTGATGTCATTTAGCTAGTTCCCTTCCCTTTTTAGTTTCCTGTGCCCTAATATCTTTTCTCCTATGTAGGCATTCTTTATTAGTTGATATGTTAGTTGGTGTATTTTTCACTTTTTTTTATAGCGTAGGCACATAAATATACAGATGTGCACTTACGCCCTCATACGTAGAGGATCCATCCCATAAGGAGTGCTCTGCTCTCTCCCCATGTTCAGTATTTGTCCTGGAAGTTATTCTCTATCAGTATATGAGATCTGGTTCCTTTTTTTTGTTTGTTTTGGTTTTTTAATTTTATTTTGCTTTTTTTCCCCAGCTGTATAATACTCTGTTGTGTATATGTAGCATAGCTTTTCATGATTTTTGTTATTGGAGGCTTTATTAACATTTTGTATATGTACTTTTTTTTAGACTGGAACTCTTACTGAAGATGGTTTAGATCTTTGGGGAATTCAACGAGTGGAAAATACATGGTAAATATTAGCTAGACTTGAATATTTTTAATAAGTATTTTAATATGAAACATTCAAACATATAGAAAGTAAAATAATAGACAGCTGTATATACACTCAAAGATTAAAAGTTGACATTTTGTTGTATTTGCCTCAGGGCTTTTAAAAGTTTAAAATATAACAGATATTGTTTTAATCTACTACTTGCCTTACCCCACCAGCATTCTGAAGTTGTGTTCTGTTATTACCTTGGCATGTTTTTATATTTTCACTACATACATATCTATCTATAAACAAGATCTATAAAAAACTACACACAGTTGATATCCTGTACGTTTCTGCTTTTTTGCTGCTTGACATTGTTTTGAAGATTTATCAATATTGATATGTATAGATCTAATTTATTAATCTTAGCTATTGTTCAGTATTCCATTATATAATTAAACCATAGTGCTTTTCTACTAGAAGAGTTTCATTTTTTTCCTCCCTTTTCCCTTCTACTTTTGCATATAGTGTTGCAGTTAACATTCTTATATACAACCTCTGTGAGCTTGTGGTTTTCAGTAAACTTGTTTCCTAAAAATGTCAGTGCTGGGTTTATAGTACAAGTGTGGCTACCATCTTAGGTATTACTTAATTGCTGTCTAAGTGATGGTGCTAACTCGCTCTCTCTCAGTAGATGAGAGATCTGTTGCTCCACATCTTGCCAAACTTATATTGTCAGACTTTTAATTTTTGCCAAATGGATAAACATGAAATATTTTGTTGTGGCTTTATTTGTAGTTTCTTTTTTACTTATAAAGCTAGGCATTTTTTACATTTTTTTGGAACATCTATTATTCTTTTGTGTATTGTCAATATATAGCCTAATTTTTCCATTGTGTTGTTAGTTGTGTTTTTTTTTAGCGAGAGGAGGGGAGGCAGAGACAAACTTCCACATGCGCCCTGATCCACCCGGCAAGCCCACTAGGGGTCGATGCTCTGCTCATTTGGGGTGCTTGCTCCAATGCAACTGGAGCCACTTTTTTTTTTAAGCACCAGAGGCAGAGGCCATGGAGTCATCCTCAGTGCCTTGGGCCATTTCACTCTAATCGAGCCATGGCTGAAGAAGTGGGGGAGAAGAGAGTAAGAGAGAAGAGAGAGGAAGGAGAGGGGGAGGGGTGGAAAAGCAGATGGGCGCTTCTCCTGTGTGCCCTGATTGGGAATTGAACCCTGGACATCCACATACTGGGCTGACACTACCACTGAGCCAACCATTCAGGGCTATTGTGTTGTTAGTTTTTATTTTATTCATTTGGTAGAAGTCCTTTGTATTTTCTGGATGGTAATCTTTTTCAGTACTATATATTGCAAAAATATTCTACCAGTCTATCTCTTCTTTGTACTTTGTTTTTGTTGTCTTTCAGTGCTTGGAAGTTTTACTGCTACCGCTGTGTTTATGTAGTTTTTTTGCTCTTAAAAGTCTGTGGGAGTTTTGTTGTCCGTTGTTTCATTCACGCAATTTCACAGTTGTTATATCTTCTGGTAAATAGGTTGTCACATTATGTCCTTATTTATCCCTAATAATGCATCTTGCCTTGAGTTGTATTTCATCTAATGTTTTTATATAGTTACACACAAACTTTTTTTTGACTGATTTTGCTTTGTGTATCTTCTCAATCTTTCTGTGCCTTTGTGTTTACATTTATTATGCTTTCATATATTTTCACACATACATTTTCACATATTTCTTACATTTTCTCAGAATTTATACATCCTATTTTTAACTACTTATCCTTAAATTATTAATAATTTATATTAGGAATTTAAAGTTCATGGGTATCTTAATAGTTTTTAAACACCCCTAAACAACCCATGGACTATAGAATATTTTTACTTTGATTATTCCCCTCCCTTCTTATATATATTTGTTGCATAATATTTGATGATTATGATTTTGGTTTTCTACAATGTGAATACTAAGATTTACATAGGTTTTACAGGTATCTTTGCTAACCATTGCTTCTCGTATCCCATGCCTTTGGATTAAATTGCCATCTTCTGTAACTACATTCATTAGTAATTGTTTCATTCTCACTTTTTTTCTTTTTAAGTGAGATAGAGAGAGGAACAGACAAGGACAGACAGATAGGAAGGGAGAAAGATGAGAAGCATCAGCTCATAATTGTGGCACTTTTGTTGTTCATTGATTGCTTTCTCATATGTGCCTTGACCGGAGGGCTCCAGCCAAGCCAATAACCCCTTGTCCAATATAGTGACCTTGGGCTCAAGCCAGCAACCATGGGATCATGTCTGTGATCCTGTTCTCAAGATAGTGAGCCTGTGCCCAAGCTGATGACCTCACAGTTTTGAACCTGGGTTCTCAATGTACCAGGCTGATGCCCTATGCACTGTGCCACCACCTGGTGGCTCACTCTCATTCTTTTCTTTTCTTTTCTTTTTTTTTTTTTTTTTTACAGGGACAGAGAGAGAGAGAGAGATAGGTAGGGACAGAGACAGTAACGGAGAGAGATGAGAAGCATCAATCATCAATTTTTCGTCGCGACACCTTAGTTGTTGATTGATTGCTTTCTCATATGTGCCTTGACTGTGGGCTCTCAGCAGACCAAGTAACCCTTTGCTTGAGCCAGTGACCTTGGGTTCAAGCTGGTGAGCTTTTTGCTCAAATCAGATAAGCCCGCGCTCAAGCTGGCAACTTCGGGGTCTCGAACCCGGGTCCTCCACATCCCAGTCCGACGCTCTATCCACTGCGCCACCGTCTGGTCAGGCTCACTCTCATTCTTGAATGATGTTTTAACTATAGATTTCTGTGTTGACAGTTTTGTTCTCTTTGAAGATATTATTTCATTTCTCCTGGCTGCTTTTGTTATTGCTGTTGAGAAGTCTTACTTTTAGTCTCTTTAATAATCTTTTTTTCTCCTTTGTTGTTTAAAAAGTATTGCTTTGTCTTTGATATCTGTAGTTTCACCAGCATCTTTTTACTTATGCAGTACTCATTTTGCTTGTTTGATTCCAAGGATTTATGCTTTTCAGAAATTCTGGAAATTTTTCAGCTTCTTTCTGTTTCATATGACCTTTCCCTTATTCTTGTTTTCTACTCACCTGGAAATTCTAACTATGTGCTGAACAAGAAATTTTATTTGGTTCTTTCCAAATCTGCCTCTCCCCATCTCCCACCATGGTGTCTTATTCTGTTTCTAAGTCTTTAATTTAAAATACTTTCCTGCATTATTTTAGGTTATCATTTTAGTATCTGAAATTTATGAAATTCTAATTCTGTGTCTGTTGTCTGTTGACTAGTGAGTGTTGTGTCCTTGTGCATTTTTAAATTATGAGCTCATCTTTAGCAGGATTTTCCTGTGAGACGTCCTCCTTTCTGTGTTGTGGGAGCTCCTTTCTAGAGAGCTTTGACTTGCTTGGCCAAGAGTTGTATCAGTGGGGCCAGACAAGCTTCAATGTTATTTTCCTAAGTTGGGGATGTTTTGGACCTGGTGGTAGCATGTATTCAAACCAAGTCCCATCCTAAGTAGTGTAGTGGTTCAGAGTTTAGGTCTTGATACCAGACCAGCGATTGAATCCTTGTTCTGTCACCTATGTACTGTGTTTCGGCAAGTTCCTTAACTGCTCTGCTTCAGTTTTCTCATCGTTAAAATGAGGAATAGAACACCTTTCTGTGGTATGAGGAAGAGACAAATCAAACCATACACTGCTCAGAAAAATTAGGGGAGATTTTATCGCTTCATATTTATTTTTGAAATATCCCCTAATTTTTGTGAGCAGTATATTAAAAGTTTTTAGAACAGTGCCTAGAGCACAGTAAATATTATATAGATATTAACTATTTTCTTGAACTTTGGGGGTTGGTCAGGGGGTGGGAAGAGAGAGAGGCTTATTCTTTGTTGTGCCTTTGAGTCTGTGGGTGGATTTTTCCTACTATACTGCTTTTCCAAGATGTAGCTCTTAAAGAGCACTGACTGTCTCAGTTTTGTATGTGGTTCAGATTTTGTCTCCTGTTCTGTGTGGGTATTAAAACCCAAGCTGTTAGGCTTCTCTTCCTCTTTGTCCCACACGTAGTCACAGCATCTGCTCCAGTTCATATCTCTCTGATTTTTCTTTCCATTTCTAGCACTTGAAAATTTCCCTTTGTTTCTCATGAGCTCAGTTTTGCATTTAAAAAAAGTTATGTTACACATTTATTTTATGTTTTTGTAAGAGAGTTTTTATGTATTCTAATCTGTAATATGTCCATAGACCAGAGTTTTAATTATTATTTCATATCTAGTATTTTCTACAGTGTTCTATCTGGCCTACTTATTCAGACTGTATTATGGTCATGCATAATTTCATGGAAGAAAATGTTTTTGAATGCCTAAAGCTACAGTTAAAAATATGCAGAAATGCAAACATTTTATTTTTATTTTTTAAAATTACAAAACCTGAATATTGTTGTAATATTGTCCTAAGTCCTGGAATTCATGAATCTAAATCAGTACATTTTCTATTTAGTTTTCTTTTGCCAGAAGAAAATGTTTGCAATGAGGTGTTGGTAAAGTCTCAGTTTGTTGCTTGTATGGCTACTTGCCATTCCCTCACAAAAATTGAAGGAGTGCTCTCTGGTGATCCACTTGATTTGAAAATGTTTGAAGCCATTGGATGGGTAAGTTTAATATTTTAAAGTACAAGTAAGTTTGGGAAATTGGAATAAAAATTACCTTGCAGAAGGATTGTTTCTGTTGGTTGCTTTAACACTAGTCTGTCTTGTACCATGAGAGGAGGAACTGTGTAATTTCTAAAGGTGCATCACTGGAGAGATGGTTATAATTGTGTAAAAAAATGTCTATTTTTGTTAAATTTACTCCATTTAATACCTTGAATGGAGGATGACCTAACTGTTCAGGCCCCTGCTGCATGTGTATAATAGATATCAGCTATCAGTAACTTGGGGTAGTAAGCTTGAGTCAGTAAAATGATCTTCAGTATCATGATTTGTTGGTCAGGTCAAAAGTATAGAGTAGTGATATAACTTCAGTGTTCTTTGTCCCCATTTTCTACTTCCTCTGTCCTTACACACACACATGCGCAGACACACACACGCAGACATAGGTTTGTGTTTGTTCCTTCTGTATGTTTTGCCTTTGATAATTTTAATTTCTTTGTGCTTATGTTCTTTGGTTGTTAACCATTTCACAGCATTCAGTTTGTTTATGGATGCAATAGTTTTGTTTTTTTTAAAGTTCTCTTCTGGCATCTGAATGATTTATTTTCTCTGGGTCAGTATTTTTTTTCTTCCCTGCCCTTTATCCTTGATGCATTTTGGCTTTTATTATACATCTTGATAATACTTTCATATTTAAGAATGAAAGTTTGATTTGATAACTCTGGGTAGCTGCTGTAAGGTTTTTATCCTTGCCCATCTGTACATAAAAGTTTTCTTGTATTGCCCTGACTGGGGATCAAACCCACACCTAATGTATTGGGACAATGCTCTAACCAACTGAGCTACCTGGTCAGGGCTAAAACTGTTTTCTTGAGTTTTCAGCATCTTCCCTGAAAGGGAAGGCTGACTAGGGTGAACTTGTGTGTCCCAGGTGGGTTCTCATAAGCAGGCGTTTGTCAGTTTCAGAGGAGCAGAAAGTCCTCAGGTTGAATTCCTCACACACTCCCAACAGTGCTTGCAAAAGCAGGGCTTACTTTTGGGTGTTAACCCTCATATCAGAGCCCTTCCTCTCCTCCAACAGGAGTCCGTATCTCTAGGGAATGACTCCCTGATTTTGGTTTTTGGTTTTGGGCTGAGCTCAGCTATTCAAGCTGGTAAAAAATATTTCCACCTCTCCTTTAAGCCCTCTTGTATTTATTCTGGGCTCTTGTCATTCATTGCTATATTCATTGATATGTTGCAGTTTCGCCTCTATCTCCATATTGGAAATCTCCTCTTCCAGGTTTCCTTTTTGTTTACTTTTCAGGTTTATTTTGTTTGTGTGTGTTTCATTGATTTTTTGTAAGGGAGGGTGATGAATGAGTGAATAGTGCTCTGCCATATTGTGAAATATCACAGTAAATACCATCAAACTTAATTTCCTAAAGGAGGCCCACTTTATTTGTACAGAATAGAGCAAAGTAGGACTGATTCATTTTGGATGTTCTCTAAAGCTTTTCTCTAACTGAATAGATTTTTCAGTAGATTTTAGTGTTTTGTTTATAAAATTTTAAAAGATGGGTTTAAATAAGTTAGTATAATAGCATAGTTTGTTGACTTAGATCCTTGAGGGAAGGATCAATGGAATGTTTTCATGTAACTGGACACTTGCTATTTGGTATGATTGATGCAAACCATCTTGGAGACATTCAAGTGTGTTTTAGAATTATATAACACTGGCTAATCAGGCCGTTTTCTTCCCCATCATTTTCCTGTTGATTGATTCCTGCAGTTGCAGAGTCAAATTAGTTGGCTTCTTGTGTATGCATATTTTCAGTACAAGTTCTTATTTGAAGTATTTTACCCCCCAAAAGTGTTTTTTAAAGTAAATTATGTGTTTTTTTAAAGTAAATTAGGGGATTATGGTAGTGGTGTCTTAACTAGAAGAGTTCAAACTGAAACATAAACTCGTACCTTTAGACCTCTGTGTGTTCTTGACCATTGGTTCCACTAACCACATCTGAGCTCCATACACTTTTGAATACTTCTCTGTTAGCAGAGAGGAAGCATCCATCTATAGACTGAAAATTTTGGAACTATAAGAACCATTTATCTGTCTGTCTGTTTATTTTTGTAGAACTAGTCCCCTAGTCTCTAAGCCCAACAGAGGTTGTAGGAGCAAAATCAGAGAAAATTTTCTCTTTCTCTGTTCCACTTCTAACCTCTTCCTCTTCTCTCCCATGATTTGCTAGGACTTGAACCCTTTGAGTAGTGAGTTTTTTCATGCTCACTGACCCCTGGGAGTGAGTTGTGTTTTTTTTCAAAAAATGAAATTAGTTCTAGTTATAGTTTTATTAACTTAAAATCATGTTTGATAACCAATTTATGGAAACAAGAAGAACATACATTTGCCTTTTTTAATGTTGCCTTACACGTTTTTGAAATAAATCGATCGTACTCTGGATGGTCAGGAGGCACGAGGACGTACACGAACAATTGTACTACTCAAAGGGTTAACTAGTTTTGTTTATATTTTCTTTTATTTATGTTAATAATTTAGTAGTGTTCATTTATTCCTTGGACACTTAATTTTTCTGACTTCTTTCAAAATAGCCATAGTGTTTTATTTAAAAATCGATGCGTGAATTAAACTTTATGAAGCAATTTGTTGAATATTTTCCTTTCAGATTCTGGAAGAAGCAACTGAGGAGGAAACAGCACTTCATAATCGAATTATGCCAACTGTGGTTCGTCCTCCAAAACAACTGCTTCCCGAGTCTACACCTGTGGGAAACCAGGAAATGGTGCGAAATCACGTTAAGCGATTATACTGTTGATGCTCACGTTTAATCTTCAGTTTGAAATATAACTAAAAGATGAAATCACATGTCCTTTAACTTTCATGCAGATATTAATATTTTAATTGCATTTATTAGAATCTGCCCCTGGGATATTGCAGGTGTTCTTTGTAAAATAGTGAGATTGATTTCTCAGTACCTTTACTTTTCTTAACTATTTACTAAGCAGCTTAGTGCCTTGTGATTTAGATACATGGTGATACGGTGATTAATCCTTTTAAGTTGCATTTGTGAGAGGCTTTATTTTTAGGTCAGTTTTTAAATATGTTCCCCTTAGTTTATTTTAGTACTTAATATGTTAATATTTTTAGGATAGCAGAATATTTGAAAATATTCAAGATTATACTTTTTAAAAGTGGGAGGCAGAGGAGAAGCAGTCTTTAAACATGACTTTGAAATAATTGAAATTCTTTGCTGTTTTCTAAATAATGTTTTGTGGATGCATGTTTTTTTTTTAATCTGGAGTATGTTAATGGCCTTAATTTGTACTATTTCTTTCTTTTTTGTTTTGTTTTCAGGAGCTGTTTGAACTTCCAGTAAGTGAAGAATGTTTACTTGTTACCTGAGTATATTTGCTTTAATTCTCAAAGAATAATAAATGCTTTGTGAATCTTTTGAAATTACACAGGCCATTTATGAGATAGGGATTGTCCGCCAGTTCCCGTTTTCTTCTGCTCTGCAACGCATGAGCGTGGTTGCCAGGGTGCTGGGGGATAAGAAAATGGACGCCTACATGAAAGGGGCACCGGAGGTCATTGCTGGTCTTTGTAAACCAGAAACAGGTAAGGAGCCAGCTCGGCTTTGAATAAAATTCTTATTTTTTATAAGCTTGTATTAGCAGTTCTAACAATACTATTTATTTTTTCCTTTTAAAGTTCCTGTTGATTTTGAAAAAGTTTTAGAGGATTACACTAAACAGGGCTTCCGGGTAATTGCTCTTGCACACAGAAAATTGGAGTCAAAACTGACATGGCATAAAGTACAGAATATTAGCAGGTAAGGTTGATGAATGCTTTCTCTACACTTCTTCTAAATATGTGTCATTTATGTTTATATGCCAGATAGGATAATTTGTTTTTTTGAGGGGGGGGCTTGTTTTTTGTTGTGTTTGTTTTCATTTTTGGAGTGTTTTTTTTTTTTTGTGGCAGAGACAGAGTCAGAGAGAGGGACAGATAGGGACAGACAGGAAGGAAGATGAGAAACATCAATTCATTGTGGCTCCTTAGTTGTTCATTGATTGCTTTCTCATATGTGCCTTGACCGTGGGCCTTCAGCAGACCGAGTAACCCCTTGCTTGAGCCAGCAACCATGGGTTCAAGCTGGTGAGCTTTTGCTCAAACCAGATGGGCCCGCGCTCAAGCTGGCGACCTCAGGGTCTTGAACCTGGGCCCTTCCGCATCCCAGTCCAATGCTATATCCACTGCGCCACCGCCTGGTCAGGCAAGAATTGTCATTTTTACTGTAACTGATACAGAACTACCCTTTGAGGATAACATTTTTGTTTAGGGATCTTTCATGGTAACCCTAGCATTTGTAAACAAAAAGTAATATTCACTGGCTCTCCTGCTAATTCTGCCTGTGAGATAGCCTTCTTTTCTTCCGTCCCCAATGCCATTGTCTCTAATGCAGGGACTCAGCTCTTTTTTATGGGTTTTTATCATCTGTGTTCCACACTGTCTCCAGAGATTGCTTTTTAATGTTCAGATCTAATATCAGTCTACCTGGAATTCATATAAATAGCTCCCATCCCCTATTGGAGGAGTTCACAATCAGGAATATGTATCAGGAAAGAAAACAAAAGCACGTTAATTTTTTAAATGGGCAAATGAAGCAAACATAAATATCAGAAAAAGATATACAAATGGCCTGTGAACACATGGAAATGATAGGATACTTCAGTTCTTGGGGAACTACAAAATAAAACCTCGTTGTGATGTCACTTTTATTTAAGGTTGACAAAGTTAGAAAGATCAGTAATAGCAAGTGTTAGCAAAGGTTTGAGAAAATTGTAATAACATATTGCTACTACCCTATTGTAAATTTTAAAGGATATTTAAATATGCTTATATTATTTGACCTAACAAGTGCAGTTGTGGGAATCCAGCCTGAAGAAATATTTCTATATGTGTGTAAGTTCATGTCTAAATAGTGCAAATGACATGGTACTCACCAATAGGGCAATAAATTATGGATTATTAGAACTTCTTTTAATTATTCCAGGCATATTAAGAACTGTTTGTGGCACAATCATATTTTTCTGAGTGAGAACTAAAGGAGTAGAATGGATAGCCAAATTAAAGGAAAAACTACATTAGGAATTTTAACTATAAGAGTATTTGGGGGATGTGTTCTAAGGATAAATGTTCTTCCCCTCACCCCCCCCCAAAAGTAATAACCAAATGTGATGTATATACATGATTGAGAGCTAAAATATAAAACTTTATATCCTGATTCCTGTGAAGAGCGTGTTAGGCTCTTTTTTTTTTCTCTACAGCTTCACCTTTTGCCATTTCCGTCCTAAAGACTAACTGTTGAATTGCCTGTAGTTGCTGAGCCTGTTAGAGTCAGACGACACCCTTCCATGCCATTGGATAGGCTGTTCCTTCAGCCCAGGACACCCTGTGCCTCCCTGTCAATTTCCTCTGCTCCCTTCATCCTCATCCTTCAACTGAGACCTCTGTGTTTTTATTCTACCTTCCAGGAATAGGTTTTGGCATTTCTGTTATAGCTTTAACCTTTATATCTTCAGTTAAATACTGTACTATTCATTAGAGGGCAGAATTTTCATGACTTGTGTCACAGAAAGTTAGGAAAACAGCTGCAGCCAAAAACTGTTAGCACCTAGTACCTCATAAGAAAATGGCTGCAGTGCTTTTGACCAGTAGTTTCCAATTTGTAGAGCTTTGTGCTTTGAAATGCATTTTCACAGTCCAAGCCTTGTTTCTCCTATTACTATCATCAGCAGTATAATTTGTATTGTTTTTTAACTATTCTTTAATACACTTAACACCCATTGTTGTAGATAATACTTCAAAGATATTTAAGCTTATAGCTATGTGAAGGACCTTTATTGTTGAAATTTGTGTAGAAAAACTCACCTCAATCCCCCTTTCTCCATTGCAAAAAAAATATTTCTGTGATTTAATTTTGGTAGTTTGAGATTTCTTAACACAACTATCACTAAACAGACTTCATCTCCATTATAGTGCCGAAGCACATACTATTTTTAGATCTCTGCTTATTTGTCCATTTTTCCACAAAAGCATATTGAAAGTAGAGATCATACCTCTTCATCTTTGACATTCCAACAACTAACCTAGTATTTGGTACATGGTATATACTCAACAGTTTCAAAGAGTAGCTTCTTGATAACTATTAAATATGAATAAATATTCTAAAAGACTTATCTCTGGGTTCCAAGTAGATCTCATTTTTGGATTGCTAATGCTTCCTAGATCACACTTCAAGGATCAAGAATTTGGTCAAAAATTCTATAAAATTCATCAAAAATTTCCCTGGCATCATCCTCATACACAAAGCTTGCCAGTTCAATCCCTGGTCAGGCCACATACAGAAATAAATTGATGTTTCTCTCTCTCTCTCCCTCCTTCCCCACCCATCTCCCCCTCTCATCACTGCCTCCCATCTTCTCCCCCCTTTTCCTCCCTCTCCCTTTTCTCCTCTCCTGTCCCAGCCTCTCCCCCTTTCACCTTCGGCCCCTCTCCTCTTCTCTCCCCCACCAATTTCTCTAAACAACTAATAAATAAAAAACTTTTAAAAATTTGTCTAGAAGTTGATAGTGAATCTAGTATAATCGTATCAGATGTGCTTGTGGGACAATTTATTCCTTTTAACTTAAATGTTAAGGTATGTTGTAAGGAGAGCAGTAAAAATAGATTTATTTATACTTGCTCATTTGGTGAGGTGAACATTCCTCAGTACTGTAAGTATTTAGTGTCTTACAAAGGTATAAAGTTGTCTCTTAATATCTATGTGGGAATTGGTTCCAGGACCCCCTGGGGGTATGGAGAGCTAATTATACATTTCCAAATAATCCTTATATTCTTGCATTTCAAAGTGTAAAATTTAATTTCAAAATATATTTTTTGGGAATTGTTTTTCCAGTTTTTAAAATTTTTTTGAGATACTAAACTCATAAACACACACGTGGTTTATTCTGCATTTAAATGTCTTACTTTATATATAATTTGTGGATATTTTAAATTGCTTTATCAATGTAAAGAGAAAATAACCTGTTTCATAACTAGACCAGTATGTATTAAAATTTCTTTTTCTGCAGAGATACCATTGAAAACAACATGGACTTTATGGGATTGATTATAATGCAGAACAAATTAAAACAAGAAACCCCTGCTGTACTTGAAGATTTGCATAAAGCCAACATTCGCACTGTCATGGTCACAGGTAGATTTTATAAAAGGACACAGAAAAAATTGAGTGTGACTCTTAGAATTAAAGATATATAATACTGAGAAATGATCAGTTGGTTATAAAAGCATAGTATATACTGGCTCCATCTTCCATTGCCCTATTTCAGCTCTGAATATTTTTCAAGGTATAAGATAAATTTGCAGTACTCTTTTGAAGTCTAAGAAATTTTATTTAAAGAAAGTATAATGAGATATAGTAAAGGGCACACTATAAAAATTTTAACTCTGTTCCTTTTTATCTCCCTCTAATCATACATTTCTTATAGCACTTAACTGCACCTTGCTTTGTGTTAGTTATTTGTAGATTTTTTTCTCTCTACTAGAATATGAGATTTATGAGGGTGAAGAGTATCTTTTACTTACTTGGGGGTTTTCTACTATTTTCAGAACTATGCCACATGCAGGGAAAAGGATAAATAGATGTTTGTTATAATTATATTTTTATGTATAAAATAGAACATTTATTATAATTGCTTAAATCAGCATAAAAGTAGAAACAGCTTTTCTGTTGATAAACTAGATGATTGCCATTCCTTAGCTGTGTGAAATTTTAGCAGCTCTAGTATTCTTTTCTTAGTAAGTAATCAGAATTAAGATACCCACTTTATGGCATTTATATGTTCAGCAGGACTTATATGATAAAGGCTTGAGCATATTTTTATATTTTAGACTCTGAGATTCATCTAGTAGCATACTTATTAGTATATAGCTCAAGTAACTAAAATTTACTAGCATCAGATTGTTTTTAATGATGCCTTCAAAGCACTTTCCATCTCTATGTCTTCTCTCTCTGCCATGGCTGACTATGACTTTGTTGTCCCAAGAGGTCTGTCTGGTCACAGGAAGACACCGTTGGAAATAGTGTGTGGGAGTTGGGAGACAAAATAACTTTGCACTTCAGGTGTGATAGCAGGTGCCTCCCAGGACCTTTGCTGACTTCTATAAGTTGATCCTGCCCTTACAGTGCTGCTCATTTTTCTTTCTCCTGTCTAAGAAGTTGTCTGTCTTGCTTCTCTTTGTATCTTGGAAAGATTATATTCTTATTACCTTGCCTTTTTTATTTTGAGTGAGAGGAGAGTAGATAGACTCCTGCATGTGCTCCAACTGGGATCCACCTGGCAACCCTTGACTAGGGCCAATGCTCGAATAGCTGAGCTACTGGCTGCGAGAGGGGCCGAGGGAGAGAAGGGGAAAGAAGCAGTGGGTGTCTTTTCATGTGTGCCCTGATGGTGGATTAAACCTGGGACGTCAGGACGCTGGGCTGGCGCTCTGTCCTTTGAGCCAACTGGCCAGGGCCAGTTTTTGTTTCTGTTTTGTGGAATCTTGCTTTTGTAATTTCTTCTTTTTTTTTCTTTTGTCTGTGATAATGTTCTAACCAGCTCACCAGTCACTCCTAGGTTATTTCAACAAATACTTGTTGAGCACCTGCTCTGTATGTAGCCAGGTGTTAAGTAAGTACTGCTAATTCAAAAAGACTGAGAGTATTTGGCTTTAAAAATTGTGGGTGAGAATGTTCTGACTTTTTAGTGTTTATGCACTTGAATTATTTGAGGCTTCCTTTATACGTACATCCTAATTTTATTATTTTTAAATTCCAAAAGTAAAGACCATACATTATCTTCATTTTACCTAGCCCAGACATGAGGACTAATAGTCGATTCTCTGTAAGTACTTGGTTGGTTAATACTTTTATATTTCTATTTAATTTTAATGTGTTTTCAATATTTTGAAAATTAGGTGACAACATGTTGACTGCTGTCTCCGTTGCCAGAGACTGTGGAATGATACTACCTCAGGATAAAGTTATTATTGCTGAAGCATTACCTCCAAAGGATGGGAAAGTTGCCAAGATAAATTGGCATTATGCAGACACCCTAACACAGTGCAGTAGTAGTTCATCAGCAATTGACTCAGAGGTAATGTCAAGATGAATTTTACCTTTTGAAACTTGCTTATTTTAATTTAGTCACAAAAAATGCAAAGCCTTAAATATAACAAAACAAAAAGTAAACAAAAACAGAAGCCTGGATTTCTGAGTCACATTAGATCCAGGAATCTCAGAGTTTAAATTTTGATAGTTAGCCAAAGTTGGGAAGCACAGTTTTAAAGTATAAGAATCTCAAAGATTTATCCTATTTTAAAAGTAGTGATAAATGATGCAGGTTCATATTCAGTTCATGGGTCATTTCAATTTGAAGCTGATATTTAGTCTCAAGGTTGTTTTTTTTTTTTTAATAAACATAGATCCACTTAAATTGAGTTTTCCTTTACTTTCAATAAATGTTAAACTTCCAGTGTCTTGTGTAAAATATCAAATATATTTAAAATAGGTTAGTATTTTTTGGTTTGGTGCCTAAATATTGTTCTGAATATTATGTGCACAGGCTATTCCAGTTAAATTGGTTCACGACAGCTTAGAGGATCTTCAGGTGACTCGTTACCATTTTGCAATGAATGGAAAATCATTTTCTGTGATACTGGAACATTTTCAAGACCTGGTTCCTAAGGTTAGTGCTTTGGGTTTATGTATGTGTTCACATGAATACATTGTAAACAGTATTTTAACAAAACACATATTTTTCAGTTGATGCTGCATGGCACTGTGTTTGCTCGTATGGCACCCGATCAGAAGACACAATTAGTAGAAGCATTGCAAAATGTAGAGTAAGTATTTCTGTGTGTTTTCTTCTTGAGTTGCAGTTTCATTTTCAAACCCAAAAAAGTAATGTTTCATGTATATAATATTGTCCCCTATAGCAGTGGTCTCTAACCTTTTTTGGGCCACAGACCGGTTTAATGTCAGAAAATATTTTCACGGACCGGCCTTTAGGGTGGGACGGATAAATGTATCACGTGACCGAGACAAGAATCAAGAGTGAGTCTTAGATGATGAAACAGAGGGAATCTGGTCATTTTTTAAAAATAAAACATCGTTCAGACTTAAGTATAAATAAAACGGAAATAATGTAAGTTATTTATTCTTTCTCTGCGGACCGGTACCAAATGGCCCACGGACCGGTACCAGTTCGCGGCCCGAGGGTTGGGGACCACTGCCCTATAAGATAGATAGGTGATAACTTTAGGTGTCTATTTGAAAGAGGCTTATGTGCTCATGTAGATGCTTGCAGCTAAAGTATAATATCCATAATTTCTTTTCCAGGTAATATCTATAGAATTCATTCATCTCAGTTTGATAGAAGTGACTTTGTAGTTTTAGTAAATAATTATGTTTCAAGGTTTTAAGGGGAACTCTTTACTGATAGCCTTAAAAGTGAGTGTATTAAAGATTTTACAAACCCAAGTACTTTGTTTTATTTTATTTATTTTATTGATTTTAGAGAGAGGAGGGGACAGAGAGTAGGGGGTGGGAACAAGAAGAAACACCAATCTGTTCCTGTATGTGCCCTGACTGGGAATCGAACTGGCAACCTTTGTACTTCGGGACGATGCTCTAACAAACTGAGCTATCTGGCCAGGGCCCAAGTACTTTGTTTGAAAGATTAGGAAATTGCAATGTCAAAATGGTAAGTTGATTTGTCCATCTTGTGTCAGAAATAGGACAATACCCAGGTCGTAGGTCATTTGACATGCAGGCTGGTGGTATTAGCAAAGCAATGCCTGTGATCATTGTAGTGAGAGGATTCATTTGTTTCACTGGGGAATCTTGGTTTCTTAGCTCTGTAAATTAAATAGTGTATATATTTTAAGACATTAATCAAATTCTTAACAATTTTTATTTCCTAGTTACTTTGTTGGGATGTGTGGTGATGGTGCAAATGATTGTGGTGTAAGTATAATTTTTATGATTTATAGTGTTTTCTCTACCCTAACACGTATTCATAAAATTTAACCAGCTTCCTTTTTCAAACTTTTAGGCTCTGAAGAGGGCGCATGGAGGCATTTCCTTATCAGAGCTCGAGGCTTCAGTCGCATCTCCCTTTACCTCTAAAACTCCCAGTATTTCCTGCGTGCCAAACCTTATCAGGTAGTACAGATGGAGAATTTATCTCTTTGTAGCTTGCTTTAATAATACAGGAAAGGAATTATAGAAAGTAATACGAAATTTTTTTCGTGGTTTTTGGGCTATATTTGATCTGTTACTTATTAGCAGCAGATTGATTGTAACGCCTCGTCTCTTCCAGTTCTGCTTTGGCTTAGTTCTTTGGGTAAAAATGTGCTTTATTGTAGCTGTTGAATGTTGATGTTCATCCGTTAAGATATAAGTGTGGTTTGGAGGAGGAGTTTAAAATGCCTTATGATGTTCATCTGTTAAGATATAATTATAGTTTGGAAGAGGAGTTTAATATACACATTCCAACATTTGTTTTCACAGGGAGGGCCGTGCTGCTTTAATGACTTCCTTCTGTGTGTTTAAATTTATGGCTTTGTACAGCATTATACAGTACTTCAGTGTTACTCTCCTGTATTCCGTGAGTACTGATACTGCTTATAGAGATGGCACTTAGCCCTAAGATTTGAATTAGGATTTTAGCATTTATGTTTGATTTTGAATACATTAATTATTGAAATTAAAAGTAACAGCTGTACATTTTTCTTTAGTTACTATGTTTTGTTTGGCAGATTGAAAAATCTCATTAATCTGGAATAGCATTTTCTTGAAGGCTGACAACTGTGGTTGAACCTTGTGAATAAAAGATGATTGTATTCTTTTTTGCCTTTAGCGCAGATTGGACATCTTTCTTAGAATTCTTCCAAATGTCAAGCTGTGACATCAGAATTGTAGTTAACTTTACTATACAATTGCAAGAAAAGGCCTAAATGACAAAAGATGTTTCAGCAGTAGTTGTAGGACATTATGAATTTGGAGAAAAAGCTTAAACAGCAGTGTCCATATTTATTTCGTCAGATTTGTACTGATCTCACTTTAGATATATCTCTAAATGAACATTAGTGACATTCCAAGGAGTCTTTGTGAAACTATACTTTTTTATCATTTGTAGAAAGTATCAGGAGGGATGTTAGATATTAAGGAAGCTTCAAGATACTAATTTTCAAGAATATTGAATATTGTGAGTAAATGTTTGTGTTTTCCTTTTGCCAAAAAACTTTTGAAAGATTTTTATTGAGTGAATTGTTGAGTGATGCCTTTTATACTAATATATTAAATTGAATGTTTGCAAATATGTTATATTTCACTGATTTGGAAGGCAGATGTATTTTATTTCACTCTTTAAGTAGGTCCAAGTGTCATTTAATAGAAACTTTTGGGGGGGAAGAAAACTAAGACCAGGGGAAAGTGGTATAAAAATAGTTCCTGAAAACTAATTATGTTTTTTTAAAATTCCCTTCTGTAGGTGTTGAGTAATCTAGGAGACTTCCAGTTTCTCTTCATTGATCTGGCAATCATTTTGGTTGTGGTATTTACAAGTGAGTATTTTGTTTTGTTACTGATTTCAGTTTTTTTATTTTTTTAATGGATTGATTGATTTTTAGAGAGGGAGAGAGAGGGGAGGGTTGAGGGACAGAGAGGCATCAGTTTGTTGTTCCACTTATTTGTACATTCATTGGTTGCTTCTTGTATGTGTCCTGACCAGGGATCCAACCTGCAACCTTGATGTATCAGGATGATGCTCCTAGCCAGGGCCAGTTTTGTGATTGATTTCAAAGCATATGAAATTCTAAAGTGACTTATTAAACTTTGGCAAATTTACATCAACAGTTATAACACTGTGCATGCCTCTCCAGATTTCCTGTATATATTCCCCTTTATTGCCAATTGCTTATATTTTGCCCAATTTGTTTTATTCTCTCTCCACTTTTTTTAAAAACATTTGAGAATAAGCTTGTGTTGTCATACTCCTTGCCCTCTGAATATTTTAATATATATTACCGAAAAAACAAAGCCATTATCTTAGATAATTAAATATAGTTATAAAGACCAGAAAATTTAACATTGATACAGTGTTATCTAATCCACAGTTGATATTCAAGTTTTGTCATATGTCCCAGTAATGTCCTTTATACCTTCTTCCCTACTCTCCTAGCTCAGAATCTAATCGAGGCTAACAAGCTTCATATAATTATCCTGTCTGTTTTCTATAATCCAGAATATTGCATCAGCCTTTTCTTTGGGCCTCTTGATGTTGACTCTTGATTTACGAAAGAAAATATATCTGTTACATGGCTTTGTCTGATGTATTCTCATTAGACTCAGGCTATTGATTCTTTTTTTTTTTTTTTTTTAATTTATTTTTTACAAAGATAGAGAGTCAGAGAGAGGGATAGATAGGGACAGACAGACAGGAATGGAGAGAGATGAGAAGCATCAATCATCAGTTTTTTGTTGCGACACCTTAGTTGTTCACTGATTGCTTTCTCATATGTACCTTGACCATGGGGCTACAGCAGACCGAGTAACCCCTTGCTCGAGCCAGCGACCTTGGGTCCAAGCTGGTGAACTTTGCTCAAACCAGATGAGCCTGCGCTCAAGCTGGCGACCTCGGAGTCTTGAACCTGGGTCCTCCACATCCTGGTTCGATGCTCTATCCACTGTGCCACCACCTGGTCAGGCAGGCTATTGATTCTTGGCAGGAGTATCACAGACATGATGCTGTGTCCTTCTTGGCATATCAGATCAGGAGACACAAGATGTTGGTTTGTCCCAGAATTGTGATGTTCACATCAAAATAAATAGTTGTGGTAATGGGATCTGACCCATTTAATCAAATAAAAATTTACAAGTTTGTACTGGCAGACAGGCAGGCAGGGAATGAATGAATAAGTGAGTGAATACATGGGAGTGAAAGGAAAGCTCTTCCTTAACTAAAATGCTAACTAATAAATATAGAAGGAACGATGGACTTAAACTATGGAAAGATCCTCTGAAGCCTTATCAGCATCTCTGGCCTCTACCCAACTAGATGCCAGTAACACTCTCCCAGTTCTGACAACCATAAGTATCTCCAGACATTGTCAGATGTTCCCTGGGGGACAAAATCATATTGAGAATGACTTATTTAGACAATCTTTAATGGATGCTAAAACTAGTGAATGAAAGTTTGATCAAGTATGGAATTTTTACATAGTCTTAGTATACGAACTATTTATGTACAAAGA
This sequence comes from Saccopteryx bilineata, assembly GCF_036850765.1. Classification (NCBI taxonomy): domain Eukaryota; kingdom Metazoa; phylum Chordata; class Mammalia; order Chiroptera; family Emballonuridae; genus Saccopteryx; species Saccopteryx bilineata. The sequence goes on from NC_089497.1 coordinate 59,120,614, forward strand.
GAAAATAAAGACTTTAGTGGAGAAACTCGGTGGTTACCAGCTTAATAAGCAATCAGCCTTTTTTTAAATGTTACTGTTATGTTCGTATTGCTTTAAACTTTCATTATTGTCTTTAAGAGGAAAAAATACATATTTTAACTGTAGGTTTTCAATTAAAAATTTAGAAGTAAGTTCTTATATAGGACAGTGATTTATCTTAGTTTATATGCTTACATTTAATTTTTTTGAGAGAGAAGGGGCAAGGGAGAGAAATGAGAAGCATCAACTTGTAATTGCGTTGCCTTAGTTATTGATTGCTTCTCATATGTGCCTTGACCCAGGGGGCTACAGCTGAGCCAGTGACCCCTTGCTCAAGCCAGTGACTTTTGGGTTCAAGTCAGTGACCATGGGGTAATGTCTCTGATCCCACGCTCAAGCCAGCGACCCTGTGCTCAAGCTGGTGAGCCTGCATTCAAGTCGGGGGTTTTGAACCTGAGACCTCAGCATCCCAGGTCGATGCTCTATCCATTGCGCCGCCACTGGTCAAGCTATTTAATTTTCTTTTGACTTGTACTAATATTTCTTCAGAATTTGAATAGGCTAATTGAGAAGTAACTCCTGCATCATTTTTGGAAATGCCTAAATTGTTTATACTCTTATTTATTATTTATGATTATCTGACTACTTTTTCAGACATTTTTCATATTAAAGATTTCTTAGACAAAAACAAGTTTTTAAATTCCTAAATGAGTCTGATTATATATTTTATAGTGACTAATTTAGTTCCAAACCTTCATCTTTTTCTTCTCATATAGTGAGTTTAAATCCTGCCTGGAAGGAACTTGTGGCACAGAGACCACCTTCAGGTCTTATCTCGGGGGCCCTTCTCTTCTCTGTTTTGTCTCAGATCATCATCTGCATTGGATTTCAATCTTTGGGGTTTTTTTGGGTCAAGCAGCAACATTGGTATGAAGTGTGGCATCCACATTCAGAGTAAGTTGGTCAATCCATTTAGAAATCTGTGTAAAGTGCTTGTAACATATGTAACATAAAAATAAGTAAATTTATATGAAAGTCTTGCATGCAGTTTGATTAAACATTTAAGTAATTTAGCATGTATTTGACTTTATATCATGATAACTTCTATCTGTAGGAAGATGGTCTAGTGAGATCTTATTACCAAGATGGGATGTTGGACTAGTTTCTTAATTTGCTACTGAGCTTTGCTTTTCTTAATAAGTTGAAATTAATCTCTTGGGCTTCTTCCAAACCCAAAAATGTTGATATTTCTAACTTTTCTAATCCCAGTTTAGGAAATGACATTTTAAAACCTAAATTCTTTTTTAAAATAGTATTTGTTTATGGGTAGAGTGTTCTACAGTTCACAAATCATAACATTTTAATTAAACACATAAACTGTTCACTACAGTAATTTTGTAGATTAAAGTTTTTAGGTGTAAACATTTAGTTTGCTTGTGAGGAAGGTTATTTATCTTTAAAAGTTTTTTAAGAGGTTGCTTATAGGTACATATAAATATTGTGTATGAAAAGGAGTAAGTAGATGGGATGGTTTTCAAGAATCTTTCCAGATTTGTAGCAGATTAACATTTCCACTTGACTGCGCTCATTATAGCTGATGTTTTAGTAATGGATACTAGTTGACACTCCTGCTCACCTGGAAATAGAGATGAGAGAGCCTGTAGCTGGAGAATGTTGAGAATCTGTGCAAGTGTTTTTCTGGGCGTTTATACACATTATCTTACTCATTCCCCACAGTGCCCTTGTGAGTGAGCTACCGTATTATCCACACTGACAGGTCAGGACATGGGCTCAGAAATTAAATAATATTTCCTCAGTTATAGCTAAAAAGTGGTTGAGTTAGGGTCAAACCCAAGGTCTGTTTACTATGCTAAATTTACTCCCCAAATTTAAAAAGTGAGAGGGGCTTATTTTTTTTTATTATTATTATTTTTACAGGGACAGAGAGAGGGATAGATAGGGACAGATAGACAGGAACGCAGATGAGAAGCATCAATCAGTTTTTCATTGCGATTGCTTTCTCATATGTGCCTTGACTGCGGGCCTTCAGCAGACCGAGTAACCTCTTGCTCAAGCCAGCAACCTTGGGTCCAAGCTGGTGAGCTTTTTGCTCAAACCAGATGAGCCCGTGCTCAAGCTGGCGACCTCGGGGTCTCGAACCTGGGTTCTCTGCATCCCAGTCTGACACTCTATCCACTGCGCCACCTCCTAGTTAGGTGAGAGGGGCTTATTGATTAATGAAGTTTCTTCTAGTTTTTTTAACTGATTGGAATGTGACTAAAGCAAAAAAAAACAAAACAAAACAACCCCTAATGTTCTATCTGTTCTATATATCTTACCTTAATATTGTTGGATATTTTGATATATATCTTCTATTTATTTTATGATAGTGATTCAAGGCAATTAAAGTAGAATTGGGTTTTTTGGGGAAATTGGTAATGTGTTTAGTAATGTAAAAATTTTTTTTGTGTGTTTTAGTGCTTGTAATACAACAGGAAGCCTGTATGGGAATTTCTCACATTTGTACAATGAAACTGAAGAGGATCCACATAATATACAAAATTATGAAAATACCACAGTGTTTTTTATCTCCAGTTTTCAGTACCTCATAGTGGCAATTGCCTTTTCAAAAGGAAAACCCTTCAGGCAGCCTTGCTACAAGAATTGTAAGTTTGGCATTAATTGTGATTTCCATTCTACTTACCTTCCTTATAAATAATGTAAGAAGAGTTGGAACTGTATTTTCAAAATAAAATAGATATTTACAGATAGAATAAACCTAGTGATTTAGATGTTTACTGTCTTGTTTTATTCTTATGATAGCTGCCATCCAGAGTTCAAAGCCACCAGTTCTAAACAGTCCTAGTTTTTACATCCTGGTGATTCTGGCTCAAACTTTGATTTTTATAGCTTATTGCAGAGAGTTAGAATTAGAGGCAGGAACAGAGGTTTCCTCATTTGGAAGAGAGGGGATTATAATTTCCTTCTGGGTGGGCTGTACAGCGCAGCTGTCTGTTCATTTTTGACACTAGCACAGCCAGTGTTCACCTGGAATTCTTCAGTTCTGTCACCTATGTATCCTGCAGAGGGGCCAGTAGAATGGAGACTTGTGCCTTGGAGACTTGTGCCTTGCAGACTTATCTGTCATAGCATTATTAAAAAAAAAAAAAAATCAATTATATTTTTCCCTTTTTTAATTGAATTTATTGGGGTGACATTGGTGCTAATGAAACCATACTGGTTTCAAGTGTACAACTCTATAACACATCTGTATACGGCACGTGCCCTTGCCACCCACAGTCAGGTCTCTGCCATTCATTCCCCTTTACCATCTCCCACCTCCCCCACCCCCTTTCCTTCTGGCATTCACCACACAGTTGTCTGTGTCTAGAAGTGTTTGTTTTTGTTTTGTTTTAAAGAACTGATATTTCCTGTCTAATAAATAGAAACTATGTTACTGAGAATCATGTTAGAACCATGTTGTGGGTTCTAACATGATTCTCAGTAACATAGTTTCTATGTTTCTATGTTCATAGCCTTCCACAGAAGGCTTCTAAGAGGACATTTTTTAGTGAGTAAACTTATTATAAAGTGAACTTAATAATTAATGTTAATGAAATGTTTTTATTTTAGTTTCATGTGTTTAAATTTTAAGAAAATATTGAGCATGCCCAAGGGTAGCATTCCCATTTAATTTCAGATGGACTTTTAAACTTAATTATTGGCCAGTGGACTATTTTTAAAACATATTAATAATTGTGTTTTCATAGAAATACAGCCATAAAGCCTTTGTCTTTACTTTCAGCAGCTTGTGTACATCTGTTAGTGGATAAGCAGAAGTGCATGCTGTCATAAAACATGCCTCCCAAAAAACACAATGAGAAACAGATACCTTTTGGCTAATTTTTACATCTTGTCTTTTTGTCTGTCATTAGAGTCCCCTGATGGAATACTGTTGAGTAAAGAAAGAAAAGTAGGGAAGAAAAGAAATGACAAATTATATAAAGTAATATATAATGTAAAGTATAAATACAGAGGGAAACGAATGAGGAGAAAGCAAGGTGTTACTAGAGCTGACAGCTTTTTCCCTACAGAATAGACGGTTCATAGTTCTTTGTTAGGACCTGCTAGTTGCCATTCTTTACATCAGTATGTACAACATCTACTTAGACAGAGTGTAGTATAGTAAATCTATCTTGAGATTATTTTCAAAACATCAATCTTAGGCAGTTAAGTCATTCTCTGTAGTTTTTGGCTTTCCTCTACTAGTTTCGTTGATTCTAAATAAAACCTAATTTCGGTCTGTGGTTGCCCATTTTCAACTCTAGCTTAGCCCAGCTATATTTTCTTGTTTGACTCTACTATTATTTCAAGGACCGTGATGATATGGACTAAAATTTTGTACTCTTATTTAATTAGATATAGTTTCTTGGGGTTTTGGCCTCAGTTTTTTGCCATAGTTTCTTACTTTATCCCTATAACTGATTGCTTGTGAAATATGTACATGTCTTTTCTCAGTCTCTGAGGCATTATTACTTAACTGCCAGTCTCCTATTCTTGGCCTGTGTATCATTTTTATGTTCATCTGCCATGCTTGGGTTGATTGGAGCAGATAACTAGAGTTCCTACGTGATAAGGTAGTCTTCTAAAGACAAGTAATTGAGTAAGGAAGGGGGGAGGGGATAGGGATAAAAAGATGAAATTTGACCTGTGGTGGTGCAGTGGATAAAGCGTCGACCTGGAAATGCTGAGGTCACCGGTTCGAAACCCTGGGCTTGCCTGGTCAAGGCACATATGGGAGTTGATGCTTCCAGCTCCTCCCCCTTCTCTCTCTCTGTCTTTCCTGTCTCTCCTCTCTCTCTCTCTCTCTCTCTCTCTCTCTCTCTCTGTCTTTCCCTCTCCTCTCTAAAATGAATAAATAAAAAATAAAAATTAAAAAAAATTAAAAAGATGAAATTTGTGGAACAAAAGAGGTATATATCAACTAGAGACAAGTATTGTGGGCTTTTTTATGCTATTTTGAATCACTTACTAAAGGGAATATGAAGGAAATCCTATATGGTGCCTTACTTTGGTGTCATATTCCATCAAAAGAATCTGGTATCATTAACAATTCTGTGATGCCATAAGATGGGACATATTTTATAATAACTTGAGTTTTTACATATTACGTTGCATTTTAAGTATTTAAATCTACTCTTTCTTCTGGGATCCTCATTATATCCCTATTTTCTAGTTGAAATAATTTGACTTTGAATGACTTGCTCATGTGCACATAGCTTTGTGGCAGGATTTATTTATTTTTTTATTTTTATTTTTATTTTTTTTTACAGAGGTAGAGAGAGGGATAGATGGGGACAGACAGACAGAAACGGAGAGAGATGAGCAGCATCAATTATCAGTTTTTCGTTGCAATACCTTAGTTGTTCATTGATTGCTTTCTCATATGTGCCTTGACTGTGGGGCTACAGCTGACTGAGTAACTAACCCTTGCTCGAGCCAGTGTCCTTGGGTCCAAGCTGGTGAGCTTTGCTCAAACCGGATGAGCCCGCACTCAAGCTGGCGACCTCGGGGTCTCCAACCTGGGTCTTCCGCATCCCAGTCCAACGCTTTATTCACTGTGCCACCCCCCGGTCAGGCTGTGGCAGGATTTAAAGCAATCTAAATCTTTAACTTGAGGAACATTCTCCCCTGGCCCTTAATCTACCACCAACACAGAATTTGTTTTGATAGTGGTCTTCTGAGGAAGAATATTACTTGCACTTCGATAGGATTACTAAGAAGTTACTGACAAGGCCAGGAGAAGCCAGGGGCTGAGAGCACAGTCCACTAGAAACTCATACCTGTAAAGTGAATACCTGTTTTTCCATGCTTGGTTGAAATCCTTACTAGTCTTTTCATTTGAGCTGTTATATAAATCTGTCAGCCATCCACCTCCCCTGTCAAATTCCTTTGAATAGTGCCTCTTTTTCTCCCCTGGCTAAACAGAGGAAAGATTCAATTACGTACTTATTTTCTCCTTTGCATGGAGATTTTAGCAAAGTTGCAGAGGTGTGATCAAAGGGGGTTGCTTTAGGAGAGAGACATGAAAATTTGAGAAACAGTGTTGAGGTGGACATAAGAAGTTTCTGAGCCTGAGTAAACTTTCTTCTAGCAACATGCCAGGAACTAGATTGCAAATCTGTTTTTACTATAGTTGTGAAAATGCAATAGGATTCGAAAAACATTCAATATGGGTTGTTACTTTTTGAAACAAAACTTCTTTCTCCACATCTTTCTCTACATCTTTCTTTGGCATTTCTGTTTTCACCCATTGCTTTTTGTAAACCCTTTTCTGATTTTTTAAAAATTTTTAGTTTGTATATTTGTGTACTTCCAACTGGCATTTTCTAAATACTTTTTCTATAAAAACTGACCATAACTATTTGAATGACTATATAACTTATGTATTACAAACCTATATATGTAAACATGTTTTTATAGAACAATTAGTATTGGCCTATAATTATTAACTGACAAAAAGTTTATATTTACAAATGACTCCCACATTTAATAATAGTGTTGAGGCCCTGCTCATTTACAGTCCATTAAATAGGATATTGACTCTTTTATTCATAATAAAGGTTTCATGATAAAATTTTGGTTATATGTGGACTTAGTAAAGTTTGAATTTGGAGCTGACCTCAGGTAGGAACTTGTGAATAAATATCCAAACCAAAGAAAAGAGGCAAACATAGTTGAAGGCTGTCAATATATTTGGGAAATTTCTGAGCCTCTCTAATTGCTCATTATATAAGGGTATTCTTGTACACATGCATGCATGTATGCACACGTTAAAAAAAAGGGCCGTGAGGCCCTGGCCGGTTGGCTCAGTGGTAGAGTGTTGGCCTGGCATGTGGAAGTCCCGGGTTTGATTCCTGGCCAGGGCACACAGGAGAGGCGCCCATCTGCTTCTCCACCCCTCCCCCTCTCCTTCCTCTCTGTCTCTTGCTTCCCCTCCCGCAGCCGAGGCTCCATTGGAGCAAACATGGCCTCTGCCTCAGGCGCTAGAGTGGCTCTGGTTGCAACAGAGTGATGCCACGGATGGGCAGAGCATCGCCCCCTGGTGGGCATGCCGGGTGGATCCTGATCGGGCGCATGTGGGAGTCTGTCTTACTGCCTCCCCGTTTCCAGCTTCAGGAAAAAAAAAAAGGGGGAGAGGCCGTGAGTGGAAAGTTTAATTTTGGAGTTTGGAAAGTGATACAGAGTACTATTGCAAGGGATTTACTATTCTTAGCTATCACAGCAGGGCATGGGAGTAGCGCACATTTAAAATAATGAATCAGCTCAGTTTTTAGGTTTTAGCTAATATTTCCTGTGGAAATATTTTCACAGAAGTCAATGAAAAAGTGGGATTCACTTAAGAGAAAAATACTTCCATTCAACATAGAATGCCTCTGTTTAGGAGTATAATATACCTAATAATGGAAATAAATATTCAGCATTTTTTATAATCAATAGTAATTGTCACTGTATACATGTTTAAATGATAGTCTCATTTTGCCATATATAGCCTGGTCTCCTATTTGTGAGTTATGTATTGGCTTGCTTAATTTACAAACTAGCTATTCATCTAGGAGAAATACAGATAAATGTCCATAAAAGTCTTTGTCTTACTTTTTTAAAATGCTGGGCTTTATTATACCACATCAGTGAATCCTTTGGGCCCGAGTAATGTATCATACTCTAGGAAATAACATAGAGTTTACTTTATATACTTCATCAACCTAAATGGAAGCATTCGGTATTCAGAATCAAATTTAAGATTGACAGTATTAACAGTGTACCAGTTATTTATTATATGTCTTTATATAAAGGAACTTCCTAATTTAATTGTTTTACTTTCTTTTTCAGACCTTTTTGTTGTGTCTGTGATTATTTTGTATGTTTTCATATTATTCATCATGTTGCATCCAGTTTCCTCTATTGACCAGGTTCTTCAGGTAAGGCTTAATTTAAGCACATCAGTTATTTCTGGTTGTCTGAGGCCTGGAGGTGGTACCCTGGACAGTAACAGATTTGACACATTACAGAGGGTCCTCAGGTTATGACACAGTTTCGTCCCTACGACAATGACGTAACCCAAATTTTGGGGTAAGGTGAAATACCCTAGCCCAACACAAATGGAACCCTTGCACTTTGAGGAGTCCAAAATGGCGTAGGTGAGCATACTGGGGGACACGATCTCGCTCACTCATACACTGCATTACTGCGCGTTCTTCCTCCGCGCACAACCAAACCAGTTTACCCACGCAGTCCCTACGGATGATGCCAATAGTGTAAGCCGGAACGCTCACGTCTTATTTTTTTTTTTAAAGTTTCTGTGGGAGTGAATGTTGTAAACTCGAAACATGATATGTTGAGACTGTCGTAACCTGAGGACCCCCTGTGGTAGTACACAGCCAAATGAGACTTCTGGATGTTTGCTATGGCTTAAAATCTACCCCTTGACTCTTATGTTACTGGGGAAAGAGACCAAACTGTCTATATTTCTTTTTTCTAGGATCTTTTCTATCTGATTTTTCTAAGAACAGTTTTTAACCCAGAGATACCCTATGAAGAATAAAAAATATAATTCAAACAGCAGCTTTTATTGACTCTACTTGCTATTTAATTTTTTTCCCTGTTTTTTCAGTTTGTTTTTGGTTGAATTTCCCTTTGTCTACAAACAAATGTTTCTTGGTTTTTAGAAATAATAAAGTTTGATCCTGTTATTTGATTTGAGCCTTTCCAACCTACTTTCTGAGTAGCCTGCACACACTGCCTCTTCACTGTCCATTGAGTTCTCCATACTTTTTTCATTAAAAATTTTATGAATGATGAAATACTTATTTCATACAAAAGAATATGGGTATGTATTTAAGTTCTTAATTGTAATAGTAACAAAATAACACCCATGAATCCAGTACCAAACTTAAAAAAGGTATCATTACCAACACCAGTAAGATCTTATTATGTACCTTTGGCCAAACACCCAGAGGAAACCACTGTTCTAAGTGTTTCATTAAACACCATATAGATATGAAGTCATAAAAGATAGTTTTGCTTGCCTTTGAACTTTATGAGAATGGTATCTTACAATCTGTATTTTTCTGTGACTTGCTTTTTTCCCATCAGCACTGTTTCTTAGGTTCATCCATGCTTATGCATGTGTTTCATTTTCAGTGCTATATAGTATTCCACTGTAGGATTATACTATAATTCATTTCTCTATTCCTTGTCAATAAATAATTGGGTTGTTTATTCCCTTTTCTTATATCAACAGGGCTTTTATGAACGTTTTCTGTTCGTGTCTCCGTGTATGGGAATGAGAAATGGCAAACCAAAGAGTGGGGATGGGGTTGGTACAGCCCATTTACAAATAACAAGAGGGTAGTGCATTGCTGTAGAGAATTTAAATACAGCAGTTAAGTTCACTAGAAGTCCATCTTTTAAAATGTCCCCATGTCCTGGGAATTCTAAACAATATCAGTGATAAAATACTTGTGCTACCACCCACTCTGCGTTGCTATACCACTAGGGACAAAGGGTTCCTCTGGTTTATTTCAGTGTAAATTTGAGCATGCACTGCACTATTCAGCTTTTCCAAATGTGCCAAGTTGCTTTCTAAAATGATCATACCAGTTTATACTTTCATCAGTGAATGAGAGCCACTGCTTACTCATCATTGCCAACACTTGTCTAGTGTCTATAAAATGTTATATAATGATGGTTTTACAAATTATTTTAAATTGCTAATGGGGTTGATACTTTTTCACATGTTGACTGGTCATTTTTATTTCTTTTGTGAAGTGCCTATTCATGCTTTTTACCCATTTTTTCTATTAGGATTTTGTCTTTTTATTTTTAGGAGTTCCTAATGTATTTGGCTATCTGTGATAAATAACTTCTTCCAGTTTGTGGTTTGCCCTTTTGTTTATAATCTTTCTCTAAAACAATTTCATAATTTTACAGTAGTTAATTACAGTTTTTTTCTTTATGTTCTGTGCTTTTTGTATCTTAGTTTGGAAGATTTGTCTCTCAAGTTGATAAAGACATTTCTCTTTCATAGTCTTTAATCCATTTGGAATTAATTTTGTATATAACCTTAGAGATAGGCATCAAATTTCTGTTTTTCTCATGAATACCCATTTGTTTCAGCATTATTTATTGAATAGTCTCATCTTTTCCTTGATCCTTTAGTCATATCTCTGCCCTCCTAATTTTCCATAGAGATGACCATTGACCTGATAGGGACTCTATAGTTTCTTCTTTAGTTCTCTTTGTCTTTCTCTCTGTCAGTACCACAGTATCTAGATTACTGTGATGTTATAAGAAATCTTGATATATGGTGGGCAGGACTCCTGTCCTCACCTTATGTTATTGTTCACCTTGATTTTTTTGGCTGCTCTTGAACTTTTCCTCCTTCATATAAAATTTAAGTTTAGCTTGTCAAGTACAAGGAAAAGCCCTCTTGAAATTTTTATTAGAATTACACTGGGTTTATAAACAAATATGAGTGAGAATTGCTTTGGTCTCCCTTTCCATGAACAATATTTCCTTCTATTTTTTTTAGCTCTTCATATATCTTTTTCAATAAAGTCTGATAGCTTTATTCCTGAAGATGTTAATACAAGTTTTTGTTAGATTTATTTCTGGAGTATCACTATTTTTGTCCCTCTGATAAATATCTGTTACATTTTCTAATCCTTTTATGCTGGTGTAAACAGTACAGTTGTCTTATATATCATTTCATATCCAGCAGTGTTGTCAAAATTTATTCTAAAAATTTTTAGATTCTCTTGGATTTTCTGTTTCTAGGTAGTCATCATCTATAACTAATAACAGATGTTTTGTTTCTGACATTTCAATACTTATATCTTGTATTTCTCATGTTTATTGACCTTATTAATGTTGGTTGTAATGGTAGTGATATGCTTGTCTTGTCCCTGACTCAAAAAGGAATACTCCTCTAACATTCACCATTGGATATATTGTGGGCTGTTGGTTTCTGGTATGTACTGCCTGTGAGGTTGAGAAAGCTTCCTTGTATAGTGTTGTTGCCATAAACAGATGATTAATTTTATCTAATGCTTTTTCTACAGCTACTGAATGATCATACAGTTTTTCTCCCTAGAGAATGTGGTGAATGATAGTTAACTGACTGGTATTCAAATGATGAACTAATATTGTATTCAAGAAACCCAATTTGGTCATGATGCATTCTTTTTTATAATCTCCAGATTTGGTTTGCTATGATTTTGTTTACAAATTTTGTATCTGGTAGCATGAGTGAGATCAGACTTAATTTTCTTTTGTTGTGTGTTATTGAGAGGTTTGCCTGTCAGAGTTATATGAGCTTTTGGATTGAGTATTCCATTTCATGGACTTTGTCATAGTTTAATCCCCTTTTATTGGGTACTTAGGTTGTTTAAGTGTTTTGCTATTATAATAAGAAGTGATGTATTGCAATTCCTTGCACACTTCATTAAGGACAAGTGTATACTTAGAGGCTAAATGTGCAGAAGTGGAATTGCTCGGTCAAAGGGCATCTAGAATTATAGTTTTTACAAGTGTGGTGTTGTTGAACTTTGAAGAAGTTGACAGTTTATAACCTTACCAGCAGTGTATGAGTGTGTCTGTTTCCCCACGTTTCATTGAGGGTTAGATAAGCACTTTAAACAAAAGAAGAAAACAAAACAAAACACATTTCTTTCCTGCCACATGTGTCTTTTGCTTCACAGCCAAATTATTTCTTGAAAGAGTACTATGAAATTGAGTTCACCTCCCACATATTCACCCACTAGTCTGAATTCTGCACCTGCCAGTCTGCTGAAACTGCCCTTGACAAGGTAGTTAAGTCCAATTAATTGTTTCATTAATTTTTTCCCATTATTACTTGATTCCTCAGCAATATTTGACAAGTTAGCCATGCCATCATTCTTGAGATAGTTCCTCTAGAGTTTTGTGATGCTTTGCTTTCTTAGGATTTTTTTCTTCTTTCTTCTATATCTCCTCATTCTCATTTCCCATTGTGATTCCAAACCCTCTGCCTATCCCTTAAATGTTTTGTGTTCCTCACATTTCTGTTATTATTCCTCATCTTACTCTACATTCAGGTGATCTCATCTGTATTCATGGCTTCACCAGTAGTTGCCATATGTGTAATGAAGACTCCAGATTTTATACCCTTCACCTAGCCCTCACACTGAGCATTAGACATGTATCAGTATGTCTGTCTATTCCACTAACATACTGAGTATCATCTGCATGGTTCACCTATCAGTTCCCTCACTCAATAAGTTTTGAACTAAGCTCATCATTTTCTTCCTCAACTCTTCTTTGTCTCTGTTTCTTGGTACCATTTACCCAAGTCAGAAGTATGCATGTGTGTCCTTGTCTGTTCCTTCTCTTTTTATAGTCAGTCTGTTAATAGATTGTTTTCTTATTCTGAATTGTTTTTCTCTTTTTACTCCAATCCAATTTGTCACCTAAAAGAAAACTATTTGTTTCCTTTACTCACAACATTTCTGACACCAAATGAGTGGGTGTTGTTCCCACACCAACCAATTCTCCAACTCTCTGGAAACCAACTGGGTATCTTGCAATTCAGTTCTGTCACTGACTCCCTGAAGTTAGTGCAGACCCTACAGATGAAGGGCTCACTCCCACAAGACTATCCCACCACTTTAGACACACAGCTGTAAGTCCAAGGCTGTTACTGGTTCTCACAACCTCCTTTTCAGATTTGATAATTTGCTTTAATAGCTCATAGAACTTAGGAAAACGCTTATGTTTACTGGTTTATTGTAAAGACTATAATAAAGATACAGATGAACAACCATATGAAGAGTTACGTAGGCTGAGGTCTTCTGGAAGGGTCCTGAGCACAGGAGCTTCTGTCCCCACAGAGTTGGGAGGCACCCCCCTCCGAGCACAAAGATGTGTTCAGCAACCCAGAAGCTCTCTCCAAACCTCTAGTTTAGGGTTATTTTTAATGGAGGCTTCATCATAGGCATGAATAATGATTAACTCAGTCTCCAACTCCTCTTTCCTCCCTGGAGGATGAGGAAGTAGAACTCCAAGTTCTAAGTTTCTAAGCATGGCTTAGTCTTTCTGGTGACCAGCTCCCATCCTGAAGCAGTCCAGGAGCCCAACAAATGTAGCTTCATTAGAACAAAAAACCATTTGAGTTGGATAATGGGAAACACAGTGCAGTATGCAAATTATGTATCATAGGAATGTATACTTGAGACCAATGTCACTCCAATAAATTAAAGAACAAAAAACATTCTTGATCCCTGGAAATTCCAGGGCATTTAGAGGCTCTGTAAGATACTCCTGTCACCTTTGTCACTCAGGAAATTATAAGAGTTTTAAGAGCTAAGTGTCATGTCATGAACCAGGGACACAGACCAAATACATATTTTTTATTATAATGCCCATCACTCTTATTCAAGCTACCATTTTCTTTTGCCTGGATCACTGTATGAGTCTTCACCCCTCAAATCCTTGCTGGAGTCATAGATGTTTTTCTAAAACATTGAATCATGTCACTGCTGGCCACCTAGCACAGTATCTTAGGTACTCACTGAGTATTTGCTCTTAAAAGGATAAATACATGAGTGAGATTTTTTTTTTTTTTGGTCTTAGAAATTAATCACAGATTTTAAAGTAAAAAGACTTAGATTGTATTTCTTAAATTGATTTGTATAGTTCTATAAACTTGTCTTTATAACAGTATAGTTTTGAGTAATACTTCATTATTCTATCAGTGTCTGCCTCGTTGTTTAAAGACAGGATTTTATTTAAAAATAGGGACCTGTTTGAAATTTATGATCTAACAGGGCATAGGATATTGAATCTTAGTGATTAGGATTTGACTTGAAGCTTAGCCACTTCAATACTTTTTTAATCTTAAATTTAATCTTTAATTTACACTTTGAATTTTATCATCTAAAAAGTAGACATAATATTTACCTTGCTGTTGAGGATTGAGTAGCTATTCTGTGAGAAGGTACCTGGCATATAATAGGAATTTAATTAATTTTAAAGTCAAGATATAATGGAAATATCAACTGCATGCTTCAATTTTAACTTAAAATTTTTGTCTTACAGCTAGTATGTGTACCGTATCAGTGGCGTGTAACTATGCTCATCATCATTCTTGTCAATGCCCTTGTATCTATCATGGTGGAGGTAAGCACTTCAGATCATCAAGTGGCTGCTGCTTTGGGATTCTTGGTGATTTTAATGGTAATGGGGGAAGAGAACAGCCCACAGTTTCAGTTTTACTTTAGTTTGATTCATTTCATCTTCTGACATTTTCAGTTAACTGATAGTAGTCGTTTTAAGGGATATTACTTAGCTGTACTCCTACAGATAGGAGAAAATAAGAATGAGATAGCAAAAGTTAGTGATTGATAGAAAGGATAGACGAATGGTGCTCAGAATAGCGGGGGAAAGGTAGGAGGCACATCAATAAGGAGGAAAACCACCAAGCTGGACTGTAGTGGGCAGGGATTGGCGCTCTGGTGGCCATAAACTGGTACCTAAAAAATCAGAGTGTGTGGGTACTACTGAGTCTTGTTGGTGTACGGTAAAATATCTCATTTTAGGAAGAAAAAGGAGGGGGGATTTCTCCATTAAATGTGGTAAACATTAATAATAAGAAAGTTTATTGAGAGTATAAAATAATGACCATACCGAATTTACCCAATCTCAGCATTGATTTACTGGAACTTCTTCCTCATTGATATTTACTTTTAAGTTCCCACTAGAGGTCTTAAGTACTGATCCATTCTGCATTGTATAATTTCTCTCCTATTAGGTTTGCCTTTAGGTCCACTTCTATAGAAGGAGCTACTGAGTTCTTACTTGCTTCTTATTATAATTTTGTCTGTTCTCAGAACTATTATTATTCACTCCCACAGTAGCTATATATGAAATGGAAGGAGATAACAGTTATGATTTTTAGTTAAGGGTTTCATAGGGCATGCTTTTGAATTAAAATTAGGTAATTGTGAAATGTATACTTTAGTGATAATAGTTCTAGAATTAGAAATTATGCCTAATTTATCTTTCTAAAAGATGACTTGGTCTTTAAATTGGGGCGATAGTAGGCAGCATGGATATTATGGTACTGCTGCTGATCTTTTTAAGTTGCCCAGTGGAATATATTTTTGCTATTGTATGGACGATAGAAAGCACATCTAAGACTGTATTTTAATAGCCTTTTTCTATAGGATTAGGTCATCTTTATACTCAAATGTTTAAGATAAAATATTTTTTAAAAGATTTTAGAGAATCTTTTTATAATCCCTGGTAATTTGTTAGTTTTGCTCACTATCAAAATAATTATTTGTGTTGGGCTCTGATGAAATTATACTCATATAGATAGGTACATATAGATATAGAATTGTATATATTCAGTGGAAATAACTTGTTAAAAAAAACTTTGGATAATAAGCATTTTAATATGGGAAAGACTTGATTGTTCATATAAAAGTCATGTTTTTATGAAAAAATTAGAGATCCCTTTTTATTAAGGATTTTATGATTTATATTTGTTGTTCAAGTTGTGTTGTTCTCTGTTCTTTTGCAATATTAACTAAAATTCTCTATAAAAATCATTTTTTCACTAATGATTCAGCATTGTGTGATCCTTTTTAAATGTGCACATTAATCAAGAGTTAGTCATTTTTAATTCTTAACTCGCTGGAATATCTCTCAGAACTTCTGCCTTGACATGGTCCTTTGGAAAGTTGTGTTCAATCGAGACAAACAAGGAGAATATCGCTTCGCCACCACACAGCCGCCACAGGTTGGAAATCAGCTCTTGCTCTCAATTCTTCATGTCTCTCTAGACTTTCTGTTGTGTACTCTGCATTCTGTAAAGTGGTGTTCTGTTGTGTGTTGCCTCAATCTTTTTCTTTATGCCTGACATTTCATTTCTTACAAGAAGTCCTAGAAAATTCATGCGGACCTTTGCTATAGGCTTTTCAGGACTTCAGAAATTTCATAATTCTCTTTTCCATTACAATCCTTATCTTGTGTGTGTGTAAAGGTCTTGTCCTCAGTCAGTGATGAGAGTTAATTTTTCCATTTCTGTCTGGCTTAAATGTTATGCTTTTGGTTTTCATGAGTCCCATTAGAAGCTAAATGAGCTCTATATAAACGAAGTTATGAAATGAGAATTAAATGGATCAGAGTCCAAAGGTAAAAATTTTCAGCAATTATTTCTGATTTGTTACTGTATCCTAATTTTGAGTGGTTTTTTAGCTTTCGAAACAACATATGTCTCTAATCATTCAGGAAAATTTTCAGACAGACAGTGTGGATTTATATACAAATCATGGCTTAGGATTTTTGACTTTTTGGATCCATTACGTAGCCTTTTATTTGAAAGATATGCAAGCTCTGTGATAAAAATAGATGAGAATCAAATGAATAAAGCACATTTCCTGGTGTTAGGGTATTGATACATAGTTTTAAATAGAAAATATAAGTTAGTCTTATTTTTTAAACTGATGTCATTGAGTTACATACAGCTCTACAACTTTTTGAGTATAGAGAACTTAACAATGCAGTCTCACCCCCTCATTATCTTACCTGTTTGTTTGTGGATTGGTGATGTATTCTAAATCATCATGAGCTTTTAGACATCATGAGCCACAAGGAAGCCTGTAGAGTTCAAGAAGATCCTTAGCATTGCTGAGTTGGGTCATTCACTTATTTTTACCCCCTCCTGCCCACATGTGTTTTGTTTTGTTTGTTTTTTTTTTGCTTTTCCTTTTTTTACCTAAGTAGCAACTTCTTGAGCTTTATTTTGGTAATTCAGCAGGCTTGATGCTCGGTGTAATATTGCAAAACCCTTTTATTAAAGGTCTGGAGAATGGCATTTTTTGTTCTGATGCTTTGTGATGAATAGTGATAGTTTTGTAATGATGGGATGAGTTTGGAATGGTTCTCTTTCTCTTTCTCAAAGCAGTGGAATGCCCAGCTGTCCCTAGTACTGGGTGTGACCACTTGTATTAGGAACTCAAGTTCTTTAGCTAAATCGACTTTGTTTCTATAATTCTTTTCTTTTGCTAACCTCACTGCATCACTTCAGGGTGTTAAATTTGGGTTATATCATCAGTCCTCATAAGAGATACTCGTATTGGTAAGGCTCAGGGCAAAGAAAACATTAACATTGAGTTCCCAGCTTCTCCAGTGAGATCTCCAACTATTGATCTAAACAGGAAGTACCTGTACGTTCTGAAGAGTTATATACTGATTTAGTCAAAATTGGGTGTCATAAATCTCCTTTAGAACATTTGAATTGGAAATCCCTCTTAACTTTTCAACCAAAATTATATGGCAGAAAATTCTGTTGTTTGCTACATCTCTATTTTTTAAAAATGTGTTAATAAGTATCTGTCCTCGTTTTTAAAAGTTGTATCTGTCATGTGAAGTCCTGCCTCTCAAGTGTTTAGGGGAGAGTGAAGAGAGTGGTCTAGAGCAGGTGGCTCCAGCATGTCCTGTGTGCTTGCCAGTTCTGAGAGTCATTGAATAGACAAGGATTTTAGTCTTCAATCGCTGTTCTATGGCCATGATTAAGAAAGCATTTTTTAAATTACTGGTTTAAAAAAAAGTTTTTATAACTCTTAGCACAGATTGATACTTTCATCTTCAGACATTCATGTGTGCAATGTAGTCACCTTTCAAGAGCCAGTTAGTCATATTACTGTAAGGCTGGGGTTGTCAGTCAGGGGCACCCTTCTTCCCCCCACCCTCCCGGGAGACCTTTGGTAATACCTGGAGACATATTTGGTTGGTCACAGGTTGGGGTTGAGGGGTGTTGCTACTACATGGAGTTGGGTAGACGCAGGGATGCTGCTAAATAAACATCCTACAGCAGTACACAAGACAACCCCTTTAAAGCATTTCTGACTTCATTTTCAACATAAAGAAATAGCGTTTAGTCCATTTACCAAGGTTTTGCATCTAATGAATGGCAGCAGAGTTGGGAGTTGAAGCCAGGGTTTCGGATTTCAAGAGGATTGTTTTTCCTGCTCTGCCACTTTGCCTCACTTACTTGGGGCCATACAGATCACACAGATGTAAATTAACATAACAACCAAATGACAAAATAGAGACAAACAGTACTACTGTTTTTAATACCTACTTTTTATAGTAGACACAGTATGAGGCATTTTGTGTAAATTCTAATTGTTCCAACAAACTCAAGACGTAGGGATGTCTTTAGTTTCTCCCCGTTTTCACAGATAAAGAAACAGTGTTGCCTGACCAGATGGTGGTGCACTGGATAGAGCGTCGGATTGGGAAGCGGAGGACCCACGTTCGAGACCCCGAAGTCGCCAGCTTGAGCGCGGGCTCATCTGGTTTGAGCAAAAAGCTCACCAGTTTGGACCCAAGGTCGCTGGCTCGAGCAAGGGGTTACTCGGTGGACCGAAGGCCCACGGTCAAGGCATATATGAGAAAGCAATCAATGAACAACTAAAGTGTCGCAACGAAAAACTGATGATTGATGCTTCTCATCTCTCTCTCTGTTCCTGTCTGTCCCTATCCCTCTCTCTGACTCTCTCTCTGTCTCTGTAAAAAAAAAAAAGAAAGAAAGAAAGAAAGAAACAGTGTTAGAACTAGAATTCAAATTCAGGTTTATCTGGACCCAGATCTATGATATTTCTATACCAAAGAGCTTCTACCCTTTAAAGAACAAAATAAACTTTTAAGTATTATTTTTATTTAATTGTAGACATTTCAGACATTGTGTTATTACCTGGCCTATTCTTGAAGCTAACATAATTTAGCTACAAGAAGGATTTTTACATAATACTAATTTCCCATAATGATTGTTTTTCTTATTGATACTTAATGGCCTGAATCAAATTGAAAACAGGTTAAGTAAACCACATGCAAATAATTAAAGTGAAAACTTTTTAAAGTACTTTTTAAAAAATACTCATTTCATTGATTTTAGAGAGAAGAAGGGAGATTGAGAAGGAAAGACAGGAACATTGATCTGTTCCTGTATGTGCCCTGACCTGGGATTGAACCGGCAACCTCTGTGCTTTGGGAGGATGATCTAACCAAGTGAGCTGTCTGGCCAGGGCTAAAATTAAATCTTTTATGTAACAAAATATATTTTTTTACCCAGATGTTAATATTTTTTCTGACCAAAATTTTTTTTTGATATATTAGTGATTTTTAAGGAGTACTCTTCAAAACATGCATTGAACTTCACCCTTGGCCTACTGAATGAAAAATTTTCAGTGGAGGGTCCCATCATCTCTTTATAGCCTTACCCCTGTTTGAAAAGATCTGTGCTGCATAAGAAGCATTGGTGTCCGCCTCTGTCTGGTACACCGAGGCTGCTTGGTGGTAGATATGAACTTTAATCATTCTTGCCTGAGGATTTGTCTGTTTTCCTTTTTTTGGGCAAAGTGTTAGCTGTGGTCTTTATGCCATTTAGAATATTGAGTTTATTTTGATAGAATGCTAATTCTGATTGTCCTTATTTGTTTTATATTCAGGATTGGTAAGGAAGAAGACTTTTATGAAAACCATAGTACTATTATAACATTGCCTACAAGCATGGCTTTATATTTTACATGCTCTGCATGAAAACATTTCCTAAAAGGCACTGAGAAGATTAAACTGGCATTCAGGTTCTAGAGTGAACAGCTTGTAATGGTCTAAGAAGCAGGAGAATTTTAGCTATTAATCTTTTGAAAGTTCTTGGTGGTCTCTGCTGCTCCGTGATAGCCTCTTTCCCTTCTCTAAGGGATGCACTTGGTTATTTGTGTCCTTTTAGGAGCAAACCCGAAGCTCCAGTTGTTGTGGCTCCTGTGTTGTGTTCTCCTGCTTTAGACACTTACACCTGGATGTTTGGGGAGCCCTGGTGCTCATCCTAAGCCTGAGATGCTCCCTTCTTCACTCTTGGTGCATGGTGCCTACCTTTCTCCTCTTGCCACTTTCTCTCTCCCATGATTTATTTCTCATTCCAGCATGCCTGTAGCACCTTTTATTTTCTGTACTGTGAATTATATTGTTTGAGGATGTGTGTGGTATGTTTGTGCTTGTAAACTAACAAACCTATACTTCTCTTTTGTGTGATACTTGGGGAGGTGAGGGCACAGGAACAAAATATATGTGTAATTACAGTGGAGCAGGGTATCCCTAGTGTTTCTTGTGACTTTATTTTTTCTGAATTATAATAGGTATACCTTGCTTTAATAGGGACATGAGTGTTTTGCTTTTTTTCTTAAACATGTACCTTAATCTAAAAAAAATACTATTCAGTTGTGATTCTGTTTGCAATGAAATTAATTTTAATTGTATTGCTTGCCTCACTTTCCACAGGTAGGGAACAGTGGATTTAGACATGTGTGGATGTCTTCCATTACTCAGCCTGCTCTGTGCTGCCTTTCAACCCTGTTGACTCATTTGTTCAGACAATCCTATGTGTTTCTACGTTCCCCCCCCCCAAAGTCAACATTCACCATTAACCTTTTCTTGTGATCCTTTAACAGTGCTACATGCCATAAAATAAAAAGTGACAGCTTTCAGATTGATTAGGGAACAATGTTCTTTTCTATAATTAAATTAAAGACTTTAAATACCTGTAGGGAAAAGATCCAAATAGTGAGCCATCACCTCAGATTAAATAAGGTTTCTTGTGTATGTGTCTACACTGAAAAGGAATTATTGGTTATTTGGATCACCTGAAGAATTCTTCTGTATCTTAATGCAAAATTTTCTTGTGGGCTTTTAAGGTGATGGTAGTAACTCTCTTTTTAGCTAGATGAGTCATCTTCAAATCTATACCTCCCTTCTGAATTTTAAAGTATACGTTACTTGTGGCCACAGTTTTTGCCAATAAATTTTTGGTGGCAGTGTTTTGTTGACAAAGTAAATGGGCCTTTAAAAGCACTTAGTTATTATTTATCATGGTCTCAAGCTGCCACATGCACACACCATAGTTTTGGAGAAGGAAAGATTAGTAAAGTTCCTGGCAGTTGTCTCAATGAAATGGGAAGACCTACCAAGTCTAAATACAGAAAAGTTTAAAAGAGATTGCATTTTAAAGTATTATGCTATTCTCTATTGGCAATTTTGGAAACATGTTTTATAACATATGTTATAGCAAATCTGCCTTTCTTGATCATGAAGATACTTTGAATGTTAACATTAGCTCGTTCATCTCAGTTATGTTATGCTTCCATTTTGTGAGATTACTTCAATTGAGATTAGACCTCTTTGTAGCCTGGGTTATGTGTTGAATGCAAAATAGAACAACCTGGGATTTAAATTTTGCTTTGGAGAAGTGGCAGCCAAAATAATTAAAAATTGACTTTTTTAGAGGTGAATATAGCCATTGGTCTAGGTATGGTCATTTAGTTTTCTTTTTTCTTAATAGAGAAACATCAATTTGTTGTTCTACTTATTTATGCATTCATTAGATGATTATTATATGTGCCCTCACTGGGCATTTAACCCACAACCGTGGCATATAGGGCCAGGGTTTATTTCATTTCTTGTCTCAAGTTTCAGTTACGATAAATTCTGGGCCCTGGCTGGTTGGCTCAATGGTAGAGTGTCGGCCTGGCTGTGAATGTCCCAGGATCGATTTCTGTTCAGGGCACACAGGAAAAGCAACCACCTGCTTCTCCACTCCTCCCCCTTTGGCTTCTCTCTCTCTCCCTCTCTCTCTCTCTCTCTCTCTCTCTCTCTCCCTCTCCCACAGCCATGGCTCGAGTGGAGCAAGTTGGCCCTGGGCGCCAAGGATGGCTCCATGGCCTCACCTGAGGCGCTTAAATAGCTCAGTTGCAGAGCAGTGGAGCTACAGCCCCAGATGGGCAGAGCATCGCCCAGTAGGGGGCTTGCTGGGTGGATCATGGTTGGGGTGCATGTGGGAGTCTGTCACTCTGCCTCTTTGCTTCTCACTTAAGGAAAAAAAAGGATAATTCTGAAGGCCTCTGTTGAATGTATATTTCTGTACAATAACAAGGGACTGCTTTATTGATCTTTAAGAATTATTTAAGATCACAGTCATTAAAAACATCAGGATTTATCAGAAGGATTTCAATGATAGCAGAGCTTTTTATAATGAAATAATATTAAGTAGTAATTGCTTTATAGCTTTATATGTATCTCTTTTCAAAGGTGGGGCAGCAAGGGAAACCATCGTTATAAAATAGAACTGTTTTTATATTAATGAAAATGTGATTTTAAAAGAAGTAATTGACATTAAACACAATGTTCTAATTGTGACCTAACAATATTTTCATAATGTTTTATGTTTTGAAAGGTAATATTTATGGTAGTAATGATATTTTTACACTGCTTTCTTCCAAATATGATCAGGTAGCTAAGTTGTTAAGAATCATGGTACTAAAGGATAGTTTGGGATAGAAAATGAGGGTTTTCATATTAAATATTAAAAATATTTTCTCTTTCTGAATAGTCTAGTTATTCTTAATGCATTAGGTACTTTGTGTTATCCAGAAATTTAAGTTATTTTAAAAATATATCCATACACAAGAGAATAAAGTATATAAAATAAAGTAAATTATATTAATAACTTAAAAATCTAATTTTTAAAAAGTTTCTAAATAGCAATTGAAAGCTGACTTTTTTTATATGATTTTTTTTCCCATTTGTTTGTGTTCAGAAGTCAGTTGCTCTTATTTTTTCATGTTTATGTACTGTGCTTTAAAAACTTGTTAAGAACAAGCAGGCTTTAATCTACTAGGGTGTTCTTCTTCCTTATTTCCTTAGGAGTCAGTGGATCGTTGGGGGAAGTGCTGCTTGTCCTGGGTCCTGGGCTGTAGAAAGAAGATACCAAAAGCAAAGTACATGTACCTGGCTCAGGAGCTCTTGGTTGATCCGGAATGGCCACCAAAGCCTCAAACAACAACAGAAGCTAAAGCTTTAGTTAGGGAGAATGGGTCGTGTCAGATCATCACCATCACGTAGCAGTGCTTCAGTCTCAGTGTGCTGGAGCAGGGCTGCACAGAATGTAACCCGAGGACTTTTGGTCCTGGGGGTCAGAATGGCGTCACTTCAGTTTATGTCCCTTACGAATATAGTAGCTGAGTTGAGAGGTTTTTTAAAAAAAAATAAAACAAACAAACAAAATAGATTGGCCTGCCAGTTAAATTAATAATTAATATGTAAAGTCGTTTAGTAATTCTGAATGTTATATATATTTTCACAATTTTCTTAATTATTACCCTCAGTAACACTCTTTATATAGGGTACAGAATAAAGTTGGTCACTGGTAGGTTTTAGACTAGTTTACACCTTAAAATTTATTTTCACAACCCCTCTTACAAGAAGTTCCCATTTTCATTTGATTCCAACATTTCTTCCAAAGAATTGTATTATATATACATACACCAGATTCCTTTGATAGCTTAGAGTTAGGAGTGAATTTTATGGTGTTGCTTATAGAACAACTCAGGTAATTTCCATTTATGGTTTTATATTTTCTGTACAAATTGCCTGGGTTTTATCCTTCTAATCGGCAAGGTGCTTCACTGCTTTCTTGAGATGACCCTCAAAACTATTAAGTGTATCTTGTGCTTTGTCTGGTGTCAGTAGTATAATTTGCTTCAGTTAAATGTTGTGAAAACCTTTTTCAATAGGAAAATAGTTCAATTCTTTTGGCAATAGTTGTGGAGCTATCTTTCTAATATCTCTTCATACCTGTTTTCTCATGTTTTATATTTTTTAAAATGTCTTTTTATTTTCTACTTTTTTAATTACCTAAAGAGATTGGATAATAATGAGTTTATTTGTTTTTAGTTTTTTGAGTTAGACTTTTGCCTTGTAAAATTTTAAAGATTTGATGTATAGCTATCCAATCAATAAGGGTTAAAAAATGAGTGGTTTTGAACGACTGCTATTTTTCAAAGCAGTATGAACTTGGTGAGAGTTTGTTTTATGCCATTAGGTGGCACCAGAGGTCAGAGCTTGCCCATTTTGGATAGGATGACAAATGAACATATTTTGTTTGTCAAACTCTCTGGGAGGAAAGATAAATGGAAATAGAATTAAAAGAGTAGACATTCACTGAACCAAAAGAAATGTGGATAATATTTTTCACTTTTCTGTTTTGCCTAGTTAATGTTAAAATTCTAAACAAAATTAAAGTGACTTAAAAAATGCCTTTATAGGTAAGATCCAGCAGTTTGACAAAGCCCAGTTATGATAAACAAGGAAACATACTGCTGTAAAATGGACACTAAACTAGGTGACATTATCCTTTGTTCTTCCTTGACCAGTAGCATGCGTGTACTTTCCACCTCTAGCTAATCATATACTTACCGACTTATCCAGTGTTACCCAGAACTGTAGTAGAATCAAATGGTTCTCGTTTTTATGGTGCAGAGATATGAATGATGTTTGGTAACTAGAAAAATGTAAGTTACACTCAGGATCACTGTTATTGCTGTTGCCACTGATGATTTTTACAAAAATATAATCAAAGTTTTCCATCAAAAAATATAATATATTAATACACATTAGATGATAAGAACAAGTGTTCCATAAATGATTCTATGAAGCTATGCATCTTAGACCTCTTGAGCTGTGAATTAGCACTGTTTTCTATAGTTAATTATTCTCTTGTTTTATAATTTCCACCTTCATTTTCAACATGTACAAGTGTTATTATTCAATGATACTCCAGAATTGTAAATCTTATTCTTTGATTTAAATACTGAAGCATATAACTAAAGTAATTGCTAAGTAGCAGCTTAAAAACTCAATTATGAGAAGTGTGTTTTAACATCTTTAAGAGCATGATCATAAAGAGCTATATTTTTTACACCCTCCCTTTTTTTAATATTTAGATTTTATAAGGGTTTGATATCTCATCTGTCAATATTGCTTTCAAAGGAATAAGGTAAGGCTTTTAGGTAGGTGGAAAAGCATTTGTAGGAAATTAGATTTGAACATAGAATAAGTGGATTGTTCAAGTTGTAATTGATGGTCTCCGTCAATTTGAAGAATGTCTGTGAACACAGGTGTGGTCCTACTCAGTGCCATAGATAAGACTCTTCTCTCTGTAGGTCACCATTACATAGTAATTTTGATTCTGATTTTCACATTAAATTATTTGAGTGTATACAAACCTAAAATTTAAAATTTGTACATATATTATTTTGGTGTATTAAGATGAATAAATATTGCCGATTTAAATTTTATTTATGCACATACTTAAGGACAGAAATGTCTGGGAAAGTAATTGTTAAATAATGATATGTAACTTTTTAACTTTTTAAATAAATAACAAGATTTTTAATGTATGTCTCCCTCAGGGTTGTTTAAAGTTCTTTTTTTTCCTCCCTCAAATATAAATAGTGGTAACTATGTTTTATATCTTCTAGCACCAACTGCTGTAAAGCAATGCTGCAAATAATGCTTGAATGAAAGTGGCTAAGCCAACAACAAAATAAATACTTTTTATATTAGTTTTATAATCCTTGCATTCGAAAGCTTTCCAAATTGCACTTGCATTTAGACAAAACTGTTGGAGTTTTTACTGTATTTATTTTGTTTCTCCTGTTTATGAAAATACTGCACAGTTTCAAAGGCATGATAAAAAACCAGTGTTTATGTATTCTGTTTCTAAAACGGCTAAACATACAATATTCAGAGAAGAGCAAAATTCAAACTTTAAAAAACATTCTAAGATTTCTTGCATGTAATTTTGCATAATCTGAAATAGGTTTTTGTATATTTATGGTGGGAGGTGGTGGGGAACTTTTAACAAGATATGGGATGTTAATTTTTGTACAGTCTGTGGGTATTTACACCTATTTTTAATGTATTAAAATTTGGTAATCATGTGCACATTAAATTAATAAAATAGTTAACTTCCTGTTATGATTTGTTAATTCCCTAAGACTTTGGAATTTTTTTAAGAAACTTTATATGTCAGAAATGATACTACATCTTTATATTTTTAAAATTGTATTGCTGCTCAAGAACGGTACCCTGCTGTCAAAGAGGCATACATTCATAACTAGACATTCGACACTGTAAATAGCCTTAGGAAAATTCTTTGATTGAAGCTATTCAAAATAAAAAAGTAAATAAAGTAGCATTTCTTTTTCTGTGTCTTTATACATTTGTTGGCTTTTTGGTTGTATGAATACTGCCTACTTTTGATTTATTTTCCTGCTTAATACTTGCCTAAATCCTCCCCCCCACACACACACTTTGGATTTTTGAAGGAAATAAATGTAGCATTCCATATAACATTATGTCTGTGACCATCCGTGGAAACCTATCAGTCAGATACAATGTGGAGCCAAGTGTTAAGCCAATGTGAGGGAAATGGTGAATTGTAAGACTGGGGAGTAAAGTCTATTGGTGGTTGGAAGATCAAACCCCAAAACTAATACCATTAAGATGTAAATTTGAAGTGAAGTGGCATCCACGAGTGCAAAGGAGCCCTCCAAGGAGAGGAGCTGTGGAACTAATTTCTGGTCATGGAAGGCCCAGAGAAGGCAAATTTGTGTTAACTTTTGTGCTTGGGTAGGTGTTTCCTGGTACAGCAGATTCTGTGGGAGGCATATGTTCTCTGCTGGGGGCCGTGTGACTGCCTGCGATGTGATGGATTTGGGTGGCACGAAGGCTTACTTTAAGCCCAACTTCCATGCACTGGTTTATATAGCAAATGATCATGTCCCCACAGCCTACTGGTGGGGGCACAGTCCTTCCTGTCTCTCCTTCCTCTTACCCCTACTTTACTGCCAGTTGCTTTATTCTGAGTATATTTCAGGGAAGGACAGGAGTTCTAGGAGTTTGAATGAGACTCCCTGTTCATAGTTGGGGTTGTGGTTACTCTGCAGCTACAGAGATCCTTGCTGTGTCCTGGCCTCTGAGTCTCCCTGGTGAAGGAAGAAAAGCATATCATCCAGGTAGAGACCTGCTTTTCAATTGCCAAAGCCCTTAGGCCAGGGTCCTGTGACTTCCTCAGAAGCCATTTAGGACAGCAGATTTCTGACCTGTTGGATAGATCCCAGCTCCAAAGGACTTCAACACTAGACCGGTCAACCTCATTGCTCAAAACAATTCAGTGTCTTGTTCGTTTGCTCAGTGGATGGACTCAAAGTGTTCCTTCAGTGTCTGCAACTTCTGTACCCAGTTTTCCCTCCTTGGGCAATTAGACTGTCCTGCTCTCTTCAAAGAACAAACCTTTCAGATTGGAGGTCTCCTTGGGGAAATAGGCTGAAGGAGCTTCACCAGAATTTGACTCCCAAGTCTTACTCATTATTCCACAGTACTTCTTCCCAGTCTCTTACCATATTTGCTACCTGGCAGTTTCATGGGCAAAGGGGCTTCCACTTGGTGTGCCTGTGCAAGACTCACTGTGTCACCAAGGTGTCTGTTCTGGGCTCTGGAGTTCCTTTCCTTGATTAAAGCTGAAAGTTGAATGTCCCACAGAAGCTGGCAGAGGCAGTAGTTTAGGACTTCGTGACTTACAAGGGGAGTTCAGTCAGTTCAGCGTTATTGGGCTTTAACTACCAGACATCTGGCTACATCAAAGGCTGTTTGGGTTTCAGTACTTTTTTCTACACCTGCAGATGTCATGGACTGGGGAATTCTCAACCAGGATAAAATAATTTAAGAACCACTTCTTTACCACTGCACTCAGTGATTCCAGAGGTCAATTCTTCCTCAAATCAAGCATTGACTTTTCTCCAGAATATTTTAGTACCTTTATACTTATGTTTTTTTCTTTTTCTTTTTTCTTCTTTTCCAAGTAAGAGAAGGGGATATAGAGAGACTCTTGCATGTGCCCCGACCAGGATCCAGTTGGTAACCCCTGTCTGGGGCCGATGCTCTGCCCATCTGGGGCCATGCTCACAACTGAGCTTTTTTTAGCGCCTAAGGCAGAGGCTCCAGAGCCATCCTCAGTGCCTGGAGCTGATGCACTCCAACCAATGAAGCCATGGCTGCAGGAGAAGAAGAGTGAGAGAAAGAAGGGGAGAGGGAGGGGTAAAGCAGATGATCACTTCTGTGTGCCCTGAATGAGATTGAACCTGGGACATTCACACGCTGGGCCGATGCTCTACCACTGAACCAACCGGCCAAGACCATGTTTTTTCTTCAGTGATGCTATTTCCCTTCCAAATCACTATTTTTTTGCATTAAAATTTTAAAAATAATATAAGTGTGTTTAATAAAAATTTAAACCTCATAGAAAGGTATGTAAGGAAGTCTACCTATTCCCTGGTTTCTACCTCAAAAGGTAAACACTAAAGTTTCTTTGGTATATCATTGCAAAAAAATATGGATATATTCTTATGTAAAGACTTTTTTTTAAATGCTACACATGTAGAATCCCATTGTAGATGTGACACTGCCCTTGTTTTCTGTCATTCTTTGTATCTTAGAAAGGATGTCAGCACTTAGAGCTCAACTTCATTCACTTTAAAGTCTGCGAGGCAACCCATTGCACGGATATTCTATAATTTAAGCTTGTTCCTTGTTGATGGTCATTTAGGTGTTTATTTTTCTGTTACAACCCTAAAATAAGTGTTTTGTGCACATAGGTCAAAGAGCATATCCATGAGATGTATTTTTTGATCAGTGGAGAGGATAATGTATATTTTAAATTTGGCCAATACTACTAAATTTTCCTTTAAAAATTTGTCTCGATTTATCCCACCAATGTATGAAAATGTCTATTTCTTCACACTTTACAAAACACTATATTTTTAGACTTAAAAAATTAAAAGGTTATTTCGGTGTGGTACTGGTGCAGGGATTATCAAGTAGCCCAGTAAAAGACCACAGAATTGTGAGATGTTGGTCTATGAGAGTGCTGACATTGTAGCTCTGGGGGAATAAGGGATTTATATAAATAGGACTAAGCTGGTTATCCTAATGGAAAAGTAAAATAAAATTGGACTCTACTCATATCATAGACAAAAATCAATTCTAGACAGATGAAAGACCTAAAAGCAAAAGACAAAACTACACAGCTTAATAAGGCTTTATAGGAAAATGTTTTTCTGATTCAGGAGGAAAGGGGGATTTATTTTAATAGACACAAAAATCACAAATTATAAAAGATTGGTAACTTTGCCTACATTAAGAGATATCAAAAGACCTCAAAAAGAAGGTGAAAAGGCAAACCACAAACTAAATATTTGTAACGTATAATCAGCAAAGGATTAGTACCTACCAGGGGTCCCCAAACTTTTTACACAGGGGGCCAGTTCACTGTCCCTCAGACCATTGGAGGGCTGCCACATACAGTGCTCCTCTCACTGAACACCAATGAAAGAGGTGCCCCTTCTGGAAGTGTGTCTGGGGGCCGGATAAATGGCCTCAGGGGGCCGCATGTGGCCCGTGGGCCGTAGTTTGGGGATGCCTGACCTAGACTATATAAAGAATGCCTATAATTCAGTTTTTTAAAAAGACATGAGCGTACATATTTTGCATATAGACAAATGGGCAGAAGAAAAACTCAGAAGTTAAAGAAGTGCTTCTTAAAATACGAGATGTTCAAGTTCATTATTAAGGAAATAAAAAACCACACTAACAATTCATATTAATTTCAAAAATTAAATTTAGAAAATCCCAATTTAGGCAGAAGTATGAGGTACAGGGATTGTTATACAGTGTAGATGGCATCACATATTGGTACAACTGCTTTGGAAATCAGTTCGACATTCCTAAGTCAAATTGTACAGGTGAACACCCTTCAACCAACCCAGTAATGCATAATTGAACATATTTAAGAATGTTCTTAGCCCGATTGTTCCTAAAAAGAAACTGAGTGGAGCATTTGAGAATAGTCTTAGCCTTACCATTCATCCAAGGAGGAGGGAGAAACTAGATGAGAGAACTGGAGCAATGTGGCATGAAAAGTAAGACCCAGGCCTGACCTGTGGTGGCACAGTGGATAAAGCGTCCACCTGGAAATGCTGAGGTCGCCGGTTCGAAACCCTGGGCTTGCCTGGTCAAGGCACATATGGGAGTTGATGCTTCTAGTTCCTCCCCACCTTCTTTCTCTCTGTCTCTCCCTCTCCTCTCTAAAATGAATAAATAAATAAAAATTAAAAAAAAAAAAGACCCAAAGGAAAGCATGGGCCACCTGGGGGTGAGGCTGCTGCGCTGATCTAACCGTGCCAACTTCTCTAGCAACTCAGAGTTATATTGTGCCATCTACGGAGAAAACTCCCTCCTGCTCTTATCATTCAGCCTGGACAGTTGGCTTTAGGTCATATATGGTCTCTTTCAGTTTGAAAATACTTGTCATTAAAAGACAGAATGTGCCCTCTGAGATAGGGCCCTCTCCATGATGTTTATTCTATTAAAGTCTTTATCCTGAGGATGCAAGGATTCCACCCTTTTCCTTTGGAAAGTGCCGAATCACAGGCAAGGCTCCAAGTCTTTCAGTTGCTTTGGGGTGCAGCACCATTTCAGGTAAGGCCAACTATTTAAAAAATTAAGATGGGCAACTGGAGGGCTCGTTTAGTCTGTGTGTGCATAAGAAATAAAATTTAGTTACAAGCAACGACTTGTGTTAAAATTACACTTGAGAAACATTGTTTTGGTAGATTATTATTACTCTGTATATATTTCACAGAGAACTCAATGCCATGAGTATTTTTAACTGAGTATCTTAGAAATGATAGCTTCTTATTTTATGGCTCAATTCAGATATACTACACTCAAATTGTGGCTCTGTGACTCTGGTTAAGTTACTTAAACTTTCCATGCCTTAGTTTCTTCATTCTTTGGGGATAATAATAGTGTCTACCTCATAGGGCTAGGTAAGGATTAAATTAATTGATTCAAATAAAGGGCTGGGAACAATGTATAGCATAAAGTGGTTAGTATTAGTACCTACTTTTTTCAGTGTGGTGTGGCTAACAGGGCGGTTACTATTATGGGGCTGTTCATCGTTTCAGTAGAGTAGTTGGTGTTGCAGATATGGCAAGGCTGTGATAAAAGGAATCAGGTGGTGGTTGTCACTGTTGTTTTAACAGACTCTGCTCTTTCCTTCATGACTTGGTTACAGCCACCCCTGGGTAAGGTATAAAGTCGAGGGCAGAGCTATTTTCATAATGGGAACTGCTCTATGATAGCTGGAGCTTGAATATGAGAATGACTATTTAATGAGTTCTATGTAAAGATTTTAAAGTATATATTGGCTTTTCTATAGCTCGAAACGCTTTGATTTCAATGTTTTATACCGAGAGCAGAAAATCAGTAAAGCAAAAGAATGAGACTTCATTGTGTAGAATGAATGTCTTTTCATGACCCAGGAAAATCTGTACGCCTAAGAGAAGCGGGAGACTTGGTTGTATCTGGATTACATGGAAAGTCAGTGATAATTCTGGCGAAAGAATCATGACTCCGCAAAATCAAATTCCCGGAGTTACAAGATCGATTTTGAACATTTGCCCTTGTGTATTGTCCACAGGTTTCAGACATGCTGAAGAGTACCCTACTGTGTGCGCTGTTCGCGCTCCTGCGCGCGCAGGCTTTCCCCTGCCCACCCGCCTGCAAGTGTGCCTTCCGAGACGCAGCGCAGTGCTCCGGGGGCGACGTGGCGCGCATCGCCGCGCTCGGCCTGCCCACCAATCTCACGCACATCATGCTTTTCCGAATGGGCCAGGGCACCTTGCAGAATCACAGTTTCAGTGGTATGACCGTCCTGCAGCGCCTGAGGCTGTCAGACAGCTACGTTTCCGCCATCGCCCCCGGCACCTTCAATGACCTGATAAGACTAAAAACCCTGAGGTTGTCTCGCAACAGGATCACTCATCTTCCAGGCGCGCTCTTGGATAAGATGGTTCTTCTGGAACAGTTGTTTCTGGACCACAATGAACTAAAGCGCATTGACCAAAACATGTTTCAGAAACTGGTTAACCTCCAAGATCTCATTTTGAACGACAATCAACTGGTTTTCCTTCCTGCTAGCCTCTTTACACATCTGGGGAACCTGAGGAGATTGGATTTGTCGGGAAACAATTTGACTCACCTGCCCAAGGGATTGCTTGGGGCACAAGCTAAGCTCGAGAGTCTCCTGCTCCACTCGAACCAGCTCGTCTCTCTGGACGCGGGGCTGCTGAGCAGCCTGCGCAGCCTGGTGGGGCTGCAGCTCCACAGAAACCGCATCCGCTCCATTGCTCCCGGGGCCTTCGACAGGCTCGGCAACCTGAGCACTTTGACTCTTTCCAGAAACCAGCTCGAGTTCCTGCCCTCTGCACTCTTTCTGCATTCGCACAATTTGACCTTATTGACGCTGTTCGAGAACCCGCTGGAAGAGCTGCCGGAGGTGCTTTTCGGGGAAATGGGCCTGCAGGAGCTGTGGCTGAACGGCACCCAGCTGCGCACCCTGCCCACGGCCGTGTTCCGCAACCTGAGCCGCTTGCGGGCGCTAGGGGTGACCCTGAGCCCGCGTCTGAGCGCGCTCCCGGAAGGCGCCTTCCGGGGCCTCGGCGAGCTCCGGGTGCTCGCGCTGCACGCCAACAGCCTGGCCTCGCTCCCCGGCGGCCTGCTGCGCGGCCTCCGCCAGCTGCGCCACGTGTCGCTGAGCCGCAACCGGCTGCGGGCCCTGCCCCGCGCGCTCTTCAGCGACCTCCGCAGCCTGGAGGCCGTCCAGCTCGACCACAACCAGCTGGAAACCCTGTCTGGTGACGTGTTCGGGGCTCTGCCCCGGCTGGCGCAGGTCCTGCTGGGGCACAATCCCTGGCGCTGCGACTGTGACCTGCGGCCGTTCTTGGCGTGGCTGCGACAGCACCCGGGCCTCGTGGGCCGAGCCGAGCCCCCGCAGTGCCGCGGCCCAGAGCAGCACGCCGGCCTGCCGCTCCAGACCCTGCAGGAACGTGATCTGGGGTGCCCGGGAACCGGGGGCCCGCCTCCCCACTCTGCTGCCCCCACCCCGCCGACCCTGCTAGCAGGCCGCGGTTCCCCGGCCTTGGTGCCTAACAGCTCAGAACCTTGGGCGTGGGCCCAGCCGGTGGCCGAGGGCGAGCGTCCAGACCACAGCTTGTTCTGGGGGCTTTATCTACTGCTTTTAGTCATTCAGGCCGTAATAACCGGGGTCATTGTGTGTGCTATGATTAAACTCGGCCGGCTCTTTCGAAAATTAATCAGAGAGAGAGTTCTTGTTTGAGTACATGGAAACACCTTGCAATTAATTAAAACGTGACCAGAGTATTGTTAGATGTGGCTCTGGGAGAATCCACAAAGGCTGCTGCAGTCTTCCTTTCTCTTCTCTTTGACTCCCTCCCCTCTCCTTCTACCCCACCTCTCTGTCTCCTCCTCCCCCCTCCCCTTTCTCAGAATAACCTTTCCATCTGTAAATTGTGACTGCTAGCTTTGCTTTGTCCTCCCTTTCACTGCATGGTCCTGGGGAGTGGATTGTGTTGACCTCATCCTTGTGCCCCCTTGTGCCGAGTGGAGAGAGGGGTCCTTCCAAGTTTGCTGAGGACGGGTGCAGATGAGCCAGCCAACTCCAGGCCAGGGCCTGGCTTCTGCATATAGTAGGTATGTGGCAAATGTGCAATAAATGAATAAAATGAATATACACAATCCAAGTAATGGTGACATTTCCTTGGGGAAAGGATGGATTTTTCTCTTCTAGTTCTTTCCCTTGTCCTATTTTCTCTCTCACACTTTTTGTATCTCTGTGGGCTATTTGGGAGAATGCTGGACCTGGTTCATTCAGCGCTGATTTTCCGAGTAGGCCTACTCTGAGGTAGGCTGAGAGATCAAAGAACACAGGGCCTTCTGTCCTGGAGCTCAGCACCCAGTGACAGATGCCAGGACAGGGTGGTCAGGGCTGAGTACCAAGGAGCAGGAAGAGGGGCCATGTGGAGAGTGGGTGGAGCAGAGATTTGAGAGAGAAGTGGGAGCTTGCCAGGAAGTCTAAGTGTGTGTGTATGTGTGTGTGTGTGCGCACGTGCGCTCACATGTTGAGGATGGGACATTGATTCAGAGTCCCTGTGTGACTCACAAGACTGCAAAGACTTCTGAAACTACTAAGAGAGAGAAGTATGTCATGGACTCTCCGTCGGTTTACCTTTTCTGGAACTAAATTCCACCTTATTTCACAAGCATTTATGAAGCGCCCAACTTGTGACAGGTGTTCATGAATGTAATGACAGGCTCGGTTTCTATTTTATTATACTTGAATCACGTTCTCATTTATTGTTGCAATTGAAAGCAGTAAAACCCTTGTTGCTTTCAATGGATGTCTGTGCTTGTGAACAGCAGCAGTTAAAACATGGGCTGGAGAGTTGACTATGGTGGGTTCAAATCCCAGCTCCACCACTTACTAACTACATAGGCCTTTGGCATGTAAATTCTCTAAACCTGGGTTTCCTCATTCCTGAAAAGGGATAAAGAAGACCTGCTTCGTGGAGTTGTGAGAGTTGGAGGCAATAAAGCATGTGATGACAGCCCAGTGCCCTGCGAGCAGTAAATGCTCAAATGCTAGCTCTTATTAAAGGGCAAGCAATTACCTGTTGTACTGTTGTCGTGACTTCTAAAGAAGAGTTCTGAGCTGCTCTTTATTCTCTGTGTATATTAAAGGTGAGAACAAACTTTCTCAAACTTAAGGTTACATTCAAACTAGTTTGTCTTTTACACGTAGGTGGAGTGGGACCGGTGTAGTTATGATCTGTGCTCAGTGTAGAGCAATGGATCCTCTGAACAACACCAAATGGACGTGGAGCAGGAATTGCTGGGTTTCTGGCATTTGTAGGTACACTCCTCCTTCAAGGTCAAGTTCAAATGTCTCCTCCTGGTAAAGCCTTTTCTGATTGCCCAGTAAGACTACAGTGTTTCCTGCTGTATGCATCCCTTGAAGGCTGTCGGGCATGAGGCACGCTTCCTACCCCTGTTCCTGGTCACCCTTCACTCTATAGTGTGTGTATACGTTCATGTGCCTCCTTGTCTCATTTATTTCCACTGCTCCAAATCTGGCAACTACGTACAGCATAAAACCCAGGCTGTTTTGATGGACTGTGGACTATAGTCCTAACCACTATCCTCCCAGGCCAGCTACCTAACTCTTTAAGCCTCCATCTCCTTACCTGTAGAGTGAGGATAACAAGGGTCCTTACCATAGTTGCAAGGATGGAATAAAATAATCCAGGCCAAATATTAAGTCAATGGCTGGGGCTTATGGGGATCAATGGAAGTTGGCTATTATTATGATTAGCTCTTTTGAACACGCTATGTTTTAACAGGTCTCATTGCCCTTGCTGGTGTTCATTCATTCAGCAAATATTTGTTGAGTATCTCCTCTGTACTGTCCCCTCTTCTGAGTGGAGGGGTAGAGCAGAGGTTAAAACAAAGTACTGTACACACTTCCATTGGATTTACATTTTGATGTCCTTTTCCAATGAAAACACCTTCTCCAAACTCCTAATTGTTATCTTTAAACAGAAAAGTAAGGACAATTGTGGACACCTCATCCTGCTTTATACAATTTTTATACTTTGCTCTATTTGCTTTAGATATATTTAAAATTAAATTTTTTTATTCACTTTATGTATATATAGAGAAGATAGAGAGAGAAAGGGAGGGGGCAGGAGCAGGCAGCCTCAACTCCTGTATGTGCCTTGACCGGGCAAGCACAGGGTTTCAAACTAGGGACTTTGGCGTTTCAGGTTGACACTCTATCTGCTGTACCACAAGTGGTCAGGCTAAAATTGTTGTATTTACTGATTTTTTAACGAGAAAGGAAGAGTGAGAGAGACAGACACACACAGAGAGATACATTGACTTGTTGTTCTCTTAATCATGCTGTCACTGGTTGATTCTTGTATGTGTCCTGACTGGGGATCAAACCCAC
This sequence comes from Saccopteryx bilineata, assembly GCF_036850765.1. Lineage (NCBI taxonomy): Eukaryota > Metazoa > Chordata > Mammalia > Chiroptera > Emballonuridae > Saccopteryx > Saccopteryx bilineata. Next base: position 59,156,498 of record NC_089497.1, read on the forward strand.
GACCTCAGCATGTTGGAATGATGCTTTAACCAACTGAGCTACCTAGCCAGGGCCCTTCACACACACACACACACACACACACACACACACACACACACACACACAACAGAAGGAAATACGACAGATAAAGTTGATGGCTCTTGTACATTTCTCTTTCCTGTTCTCATTGCTCCCCTTCTCTCCTTAGAGGTAACCTAGGTAATAAACTTGGTGCTTCACTTCCCAGGTGTGTTTTTATACTAAGTGTGTCTACAACTCTGAACAAGCTAAAATAATGCTTTGCCTGTTTTCAAATTTTATTTAAATGATTCTACTCTGCACATAGCATTTATCACTATTTTTTTTCTGGGCTAACATATATATATATATTTTTAATTATTTTTATTTTTTATTTTTTACAGAGTCAGAATGAGTCAGAGAGAGGGATAGACAGGGACAGACAGACAGGAATGGAGAGATGAGAAGCATCAATCATCAGTCTTTCATTGCGCCTTGTAACACCTTAGTCCAGGGGTCCCCAAACTACAGCCCCCGGGCCACATGCGGCCCCCTGAGGCCATTTATCCGGCCCCCACCGCACTTCCGGAAGGGGCACCTCTTTCATTGGTGGTCAGTGAGAGGAGCATAGTTCCCATTGAAATACTGGTCAGTTTGTTGATTTAAATTTACTTGTTCTTTATTTTAAATGTTATATTTGTTCCCGTTTTGTTTTTTTACTTTAAAATAAGATATGTGCAGTGTGCATAGGAGTTTGTTCATAGTTTTTTTTATAGTCCGGCCCTCCAATGGTCTGAGGGACAGTGAACTGGCCCCCTGTGTAAAAAGTTTGGGGACCCCTGCCTTAGTTGTTCATTGATTGCTCTCTCATATGTGCCTTGACCGTGGGCCTTCAGCAGACTGAGTAATCCCTTGCTAGAGCCAGTGACCTTGGGTTCAAGCTGGTGGGCTCTTGCTCAAACCAGATGAGCCCACGCTCAAGCTGGCGACCTCGGCGTCTCGAACTTGGGTCCTCTGCATCCCAGTCCGACGCTCTATCCACTGCGCCACCACCTGGTCAGGCTGGGCTAACATATTTTTGAGATTTTTCCATATGAAGCATTTGACTCTAGTTCATTCACTTTAATAGCTGCATGCTAGTCTATTGAATGGATATAGCATGATTTTTCTATTCCCTTGTTAATGGACATTTATTCCCAGTGTTGTTTTTTCCTTTTTCTTCCCCATTACTCTCCGTCCTCCCCAACTCTTAATGTCATAATCTGATAGGTATGAAATGGTAACTAATTGTTGTTTTATCTTTTATTCCCTGATAACTAGTGAAGTTAAATTTATTTTTAAATGCTTGTTAAACATTCAGATTTCTTCTTTTAGGAATTATTTGTGCATAATGGGGCATTATGTCCTTTTTCTTTTGATTTGTAGAAATTCTCTACATATCCTGGACACTAATTTTCTGTAAATTATGTGTTTTGCAACTACCTTTTTTCAGTTTGTGGCTTCTTATTTTACATTATTTATACTGTCTTTTATGAAACAGAAGCTTTAATTTTAATCTAGTCAAATTTAGCAATATAACTTTATGGTTTGGGTTTTTTTAAAAAAAATCTTGTTTAAAAAAGTCTTCCTACTCTAAAGCAGTGGTGGGATTCAAATAGTTTAACAACCAGTTCTCTGCTCTAATGACCATTTTAAGTATAAAAAAAGATATACTGAGCAGTAGTTTATTATTTCATGCATTTAATAGTTAAATAAAAACAATAAAAGAGGTATACAAAACTGGATTATGTTATAATAGTTTTAAAATATTAATTAAAAATATTAAGCCCTGGCCGGTTGGCTCAGCGGTAGAGCGTCGGCCTAGCGTGCGGAGGACCCGGGTTCGATTCCCGGCCAGGGCACACAGGAGAAGCGCCCATTTGCTTCTCCACCCCTCCGCCGCGCTTTCCTCTCTGTCTCTCTCTTTCCCTCCCGCAGCCAAGGCTCCATTGGAGCAAAGATGGCCCAGGTGCTGGGCATGGCTCTGTGGCCTCTGCCTCAGGCGCTAGAGAGGCGCTGGTCGCAACATGGCGACACCCCGGAGGGGCAGAGCATCGCCCCCTGGTGGGCGTGCCGGGTGGATCCCGGTCGGGCGCATGCAGGAGTCTGTCTGACTGTCTCTCCCCGTTTCCAGCTTCAGAAAAATGAAAAAAAAAAAATTAAATAACACCTGACAAGAAATAATAAAATTGTTATTAAAGGTATTTCTATGTTGCTTCTTTTTTTTTTGAGAGAGAGAGACAGAGAGAGAAACAGGAAGTAAGAGAGATGAGAAGCATCAATTCTTCTTTGCAGCACATTAACTGTTCTTTGATTGTTTTCTCATATGTGCCTTGACCGGAGGGCTACAGCAGAGCAAGTGATCCCTTGCTCAAGCCAGCAACCGTGGTGTCATGTCTCTGATCTCATGCTCAGCGACCCGGTGCTCAAGCTGGTGAGCCATGCGCAAGCCGGCAACCTCAGGGTTTTGAACGTGGGTCCTCTGCATCCCAGGCGAATGCTCTATCCACTGCGCCAGCACCTGGTCAGGCTCTATATTGCTTCTTGATTGGCATCCTCATTTGCAATTTTCATTGCCTTTATCTTAACATTATCAGCTGTGTGATTTATTCTTAACCATCTTTTCACTATAGGAGTAGGATCCCATTCCTTTCGAGGTAGGCCAATTAAACTAATAGTCACTGATTTTATATATTAGAAACAGATGACTTCTCTGAACATATGTTCATCTTTGAAAAACCCCTTTCTACTTTTGCTGAACTTACAGCAATTCTTCTGACAATAATTTTAGCTCTTTAAACACTTTCAGGAATTGCATAGTTCTGGAAATTTTTTAAACTGTTTTTCACGAAATCTTGGTAATCATTAATATCAATTTGGTAATTTAAAATGTCATTAAATACTAGCAATTGTTCTTCAGTTGCTTCCCATGGAACTATACTGCTCACGAAAATCAGGGGATATTTCAAAATGAATATGAAATGATAAAATATCCCTTAATTTTTATGAGCAGTATAGTACTTCTATATTCCAGTAATCTGGCTTCAAAAAATTGAGAAATGATAATTTATTACTATCTTGAAATTGGCTACAACTTGCTTTTAAATATTTATGATTCATTAGTCTCTTTTTCAAATTTGTTACGATGTTTTCTGAAAGTCTTTCCCAAGGAAGCCCAACAAATCAATGATTTTCTACAAATTTTATATTTTGGTAGGTTTCTGAAGTAATTAATTCATCAACCTTTTTTTCATATGAACCCTTTTCCTTTCCTAGCATTTGAAATGCTTTAATAGATCTTATCACGAGTTTTCCAGCCTTTATTATGTCTACATTTCTTACTTTGCAGTGCATTTGAAAGAAAAGAAATTTTGTTTAAAATATCAATCATCAATGTCAAATCAGTTATAAAAAACATATTTTCAAGACAGGAGCCATACCTAAGTACTTTTTAATTGAATAAAAACAGTGATGCGGCACCGGATAAGTGTGTCGTGCAGCTGGGGTTGACCTTAAACTATAGGCACCCTGCCATGGTCCCCAAATGCTACCAATCTTTAAGATTTCAATTCCAAGTTGCTCGGATATTTTGGTAAGTTCAATTTGGTTCTTATTAGATTGATGAAAAATAGTATATATCTTATCAATAAATATTTTTAAGATTACTTGCCTTCTTTTCTTTATTGAATCATCTAAAACAAGATGGAGGTGATGGGCTAACAGTGCCATATTATTATTCTTGGGAACTCTTTTGCTATCCTAGTGCTCACTCCAGCTTTTCTGCCAAGCATGATGCTGGCACCATTGAAGCAAAATACAGTACTATTAAGTTCTTTTCTAGGTAGTCATTAGTAAGCCCAACATTATTTAAACTTTCCATAACTGGAGAACACATTGTTTCTGCATCTTGTTTTTCCAATTCAACTAGCTCAACGAAAACTTGGTGATGTAACTGAACCCTCAACTTTTAAGGAAAGTATAATAACTGGTTTGCAAGTTATTGAAGCTTCATCAATAATCAAATGTATTTTCAGATTATTTTCAATAATTTTAGTAAATACTTCTTTTTAAATTTTCTTTGCAATGGAATCAACTACTTTCACAACAGTTTTACATGAATGTAATCCTATTCCCATATCTAATCCATTTTTTTTTTACAGAGACAGAGAGAGTCAGAGAGAGGGATAGATAGGGACAGATAGGAACGCAGAGAGATGAGAAGCATTAATCATCAGTTTTTCGTTGCGACACCTTAGCTGTTCATTGATTGCTTTCTCATATGTGCCTTGACCACGGGCCTTCAGCAGACCGAGTAACCCCTTGCTCGAGCCAGCGACCTTGGGTCCAAGCTGGTGAGCTTTTGCTCAAACCAGATGAGCCTGTGCTCAAGCTGGTGACCTTGGGGTCTCGAACCTGGGTCCTCGGCATCCCAGTCCGATGCTCTATCCACTGCACCACCACCTGGTCAGGCCTAATCCATTTTTAATTTGCACTTCTGTCTCAGCTTCTATGTCTAAAAGTGGTTTACATCTTTTTGCCAGGTTGTAAACTGTATTAAATACTATTCAAGTAGTACTTAAATGTTTTTCATTCATCGTATCTATTACTTTTGTTATTGAATCCTGCTCACATTTTTTAAAGTTCTTTTTATAAATGTTATGAGCTTTTTTATATAAATAAAAATTTATTTTAATGGGGTGACATCAATAAATCAGGGTACATATATTCAAAGAAAACATGTCCAGGTTATCTTGTCATTCAATTCTGTTACATACCCATTACCCAAAGTCAGATTGTCCTCCATCACCTTCTATCTAGTTTTCTTTGTGCCCCTCCCCCACCCCCTACTCCTCTTCCTCCTTCTCTCCCTCCCATAACCACCACACTCTTGTCCATGTCTCTTAGTCTCGTTTTTATGTCCCACCAATGTATGGAATCCTGCAGTTCTTTTTTCTGATTTACTTATTTCACTCCGTATAATGTTATCAAGATCCCACCATTTTGTTGTAAACGTTATGATGAAAAATATTCTTTCATTTTTTTTCCTTGGAGAAGCTTGTTGTACCTCTTTATTTTTCCTTGATGCCTCAATCTGAAAACATTTCCATTCTTTTTTTTTTGTGTATTTTTTTTTTTTTTTTTGTATTTTTCTGAAGTTGGAAATGGGGAGGCAGTCAGACAGACTGACCGGGATCCACCCGGCACGCCCACCAGGGGGCCATGCTCTGACCATCTGGGGCCTTGCTCTGCTGCAACCAGAGCCATTCTAGTGCCTGAGGCAGAGGCCACAGAACCATCCTCAGTGCCCAGGCCAACTTTGCTCCAGTGGAGCCTTGGCTGCGGGAGGGGAAGAGAGAGACAGAGAGGAAGGAGGAGGGGTGGAGAAGCAGATGGGCACCTCTCCTTTGTGCCCTGGCCAGAAATCGAACCCAGGACTCCTGCACGCCAGGCCAATGATCTACCACAGAGCCAACCAGCCAGGGCCTCCATTCTTTTACACATGAACACTTTTATCAGGTCATGTTTTTATTTATTTATTTATTTTTAATTTATTCATTTTTTTTTTAGAGAGAGAGGAGAGAGAGAAGGGGGGAAGGACTGGAAGCATCAACTCCCATATGTGCCCTGACCAGGCAAGCCCGGGGCCTTGAACCAGCGACCTCAGCACTCCAGGTCGACGCCCCATCCACTGTGCTACCACAGGTCAGGCCAGGTCATGTTTTGCAAATACTCGCAACCTAACTTTTTGTTAGAAATTACATCATATCTGTCTTTAAAATTGTTATATTGTTGCACTGTCCAGTATTCAGGAATACTATATTCAATTTTGGAGTTGTTATAATTTTTTATTTCAATAGTTGACGTGCTGCTTTCTTCAAGTTGGACTGCTTGCACTTGTGACTGTTTTGTGCCACCCAAGGCCAATTCTGATATAACAGATTCTGATTTTGGTTTCTTATTGAAAAAAATCTGTCAAACTCTTTTGCCTTTTTTTGCTACTGCAAAAAAATTTTTAAATGTTTTATTTTAATATATTATAATAATAATATTATTAACAGACATTAATACCCTTTATTGAAGATTACAAGATATTGTACAAAAACTGAAAAGTATATGCATCAATAACCAAGCAAGGACATGTAATAATGAATGCAAAGTTTTATAACATATTACTACAATCACCAGAGTAAATTATAGAATAAGAGTAGGCAATAGTTAGAATCAAAAGAAAAAGGAAAAATTCCAAGGTAAATCAAACCAGGGTACAGTGCAGGATTCTTAGTACATTAATGTTACAAAGACCCTTCAGGAAGTGATAAACAAACCCGAACATTTACTGGTTTTGTTAACAATGCCTTGAATGTGCAGTGCATCTTTAGGGCATTTCAGCTTGACCTACCTGGACAGGATGCGTTTTGTTTGCAGCTGGTTTACCCAGTCTGTGATCTGTAATCTCAGATCAATAGAATTGATTTTAGAGAGCAAAGACTTTACTTGTTCAGTATTCTTCGTTTGATGTGGTGATTCCCGAAAATTAAAAATTGTTACAATGTTTGCTCTTAAACATCTGTCTTCAAACTCTCAGTAGAACTTTTTGTCCACATGTGGTCACATCATAAACGTCTATAAACAAAGCACTGTGCTTATACTACTGATAAACATCAGTCAGAACATACATTTTCTTCATTTTATCAATACTAAATAAAAATTTCTAGGTGGAATTGATAAATGGCATAGGCTATGCAGATTAAAAACTTTCCCTGCTTGTCACGGGAGAACTGTGCGCATTCTTCCACGGCTTCCGAAGTGGGCACTAAGGTGACCCTTGAGATCTACATTTCTCCTGGTTCATGTGTCCTAGCTTCCTACTGGTTTCACCTTTTGGGGAAACATCAGTGCACTCATAATTATCTCGAGGGGATTTTGGGTGTAACACAAAGCTGAAACAAGTGACAGATTGTCACCCCTGGTTGTTTGGTACTATATATTTGTTTATAGAATTAACAAATGCACAAGAATTAAAATGTAGTATTTCATCAAAGGTATGATGAGTTTTATGAAGTGAATAAATAAATATTACAAGCCTCGTTCTGTCATTTTTTTTTTTTGCCTATGAATGGAATGAACATTACTACGAGTGCTTAGAATACACTGTTGCACAGATGAACATTAAAAAAGTGTAAGAAATGTAAGTTTGTGATTTCCACATTAGGTGGCTGCCCAGGAGCCCACTTTAGAGAGAACCCTGGATTATAAATTTCATTTTAACAACTGGTTCACTGAACTCAACAAAAAATCAGTTATCGGTTCTGCCAAACTGGTTCGAATCAGCTGATTCCCACCACTGCTCTGAGGCAGATTAAGGTCTGCTGAGGCCCAGGGCACAGAAGAAAATATTGGGCCCCTTAAAAAAAAAGAGAGAGAGACAGGAAAAATAAAAATACATGTTAACTATATTTTTAAATAAATAAAAAATATTATGTACTATTAATGTTAAAATTTCACATATGCAACCAAACTTGGTGTTATTAGAAAAAGTGTAAAGTTGGGGTTTTGCGGGGCCTTTCAGAAGCCGGGGCCCAGGGTGCGCACCCGGTTCACCTGCCGTTAAACCCGCCTCTGTCTCAAGTCATAAAATTACTCTCCTATGTTTTCTTCTGAAAGTTGTCAAGTTTTGTTTATCAAATTTAGGTCTTTAATCCCTATGGAACTTGTTTTTGTATATGGTGTGATGTGGTAACCAACTGCATTTTTCCAAATGCACATGATCTCCTATTGTCCCGGACCATTTATCTGGTCGTCATCCTTCCCCACAGATTTGCAAACTAGCTCTGTCATGTTCGAAGTTTCCAGATATGCATGGGTTGGTTTCTGAGTTCTGTAGCCTAAACCACTGGCCCATTTTGCTATTCTTATACTACACTCACTGTCGTCATTATCATAGCTTTAATGCTTCTTGGTATGGCGTGCCACTCCACCTTGTTCTTCTTCAGGGAAGCCTCCTCTAGTCTGAGCCTTTTGTAATTCTATGCACACTTGAAGATCAGCATGTCAAGTTTCACTGAAGAAATTCTGCTGGATTCTAATAGAATTGCGGTGAAGATGTAAACTAGTTTGGGGTGGGTGGGGGAATTTACATTCTTCACAATACCTAGTGCCCTTGTCTGTAAACATGGTTCATCTTTCCATTTATTTAGGTCTTTCCTACTCTTTCAATGAGGTTTCAGAATTTTCAAATAATACCTTGTGCAAATTTAATTATTAATAGATATATTCCTAGATATGTTTCCCCTATTTTGAGTTCTTGTTGCTATTGTTAGATGTCATCATTTTTTACATAACATTTTCTAATGCTTATTACAAGTATATAGAAATGAAATTTACTTTTACATAATTATATCTGACAATAATTCTAATTATTTGTTTCTTCCTATTAAAAGCTTATACCTTTATTTATCTTTCTATTTTAAAAAATCTTATCTGCACTGGCTAAAACATCCAATATAATGTTGAACAGAAATGGTGATAATAAGTGTTCTTAAAAGCATCTGATTGCAAATAAAATGGCTCTAATGTTTCATCAGTAAATGTGACATTTCTAGCTCTAGGTTGCGAAGTATTTTTAAAATCATGAAGAGATGTTCAATTTTATCAAGATTTTTTCATTTACTGGGATGCTCATGTAGTTTTTCCTTTTGGATGTGTTAAAATGGTAAATAAAACTTGTAGATTTTGAAAAATAAATTCATTATTGCATTCCTGAAGTAAACTGAGCCTGGTCATGCATTTTAAAAATACATTGTTAGATTCACTTTGCTACTGTTTCATTTAGAATTTTTATTACCTGTTCATTGGTGAAATTCTCTTGTACATCTTTTAAAAATAATATCTTTGTCTGATTTTGACTGTATCATCCAAATTATACAGCCTCATAAAGTGAGTGGGGACAATCTCTCTGGAATAGTTTATAAAAATGGGGTTATCTTGTCCTTGATTTTATTACAGAACTCCTTTCTAAAACCATCTTGGCCTGGTTTTATTGTGTATGAGTATTAATTATTTATTGCTGCATAACAATTCTCCAAATCTCAGTGGCTTAGAACAGTAACATTTATTATCTCACAGTTTCTGAGGGTCAGAAATTTGAGAGCAGCTTGATTGGGTGGTCCTGGCTTAGGGTCTTTCACAGGGTTATGATCAAAATGGTGGTTGTGACTGTAGTCATCTTGACAGGGGCTGGAGGACCTGCTTCCAACATATCTCACTCGCCCAGACCTTGGCAGTTCTTTGCTGGCTGATGGCAGGAGGCCTCAGATCCTCACCACATGGACCTCCTCACTGGGGTGCTTGAATGTCCTCATACGTGGCAGCTGGCATCCCTGAGCACAAGGAGTCAGAGAGAGATAGCGGGGCAGAAGTAACAATGCATTTTACAGTGTAGCCTCAAAAGTCACACTTCCTCATTTTTACAATCTTTTGTAGGCAACATAGAGTGGGATTTTCCTAAATTTTATTTAGATAACATCTTTCTGTTTATAATGGAAACTGATCTGCTTGTCTTTATTGTAGCTGGTTGTAATGCCACCAGGCTGATGTAATGCCATTATAAAGTTTTTTTAAAAAAAATTATTGATTGAGTTTTAGAGAGAAAGAGAAACCAATTTGTTGCTCCACTTATTATTGCATTCACACTAAAAAGTTATTTTTGTTTTCTATTTTCCATTTCCTCTCTGCCTCCCCCCCTCCATTCCTTTGTGCCCTCTGGTGGATTGGCAAATTTATGTAACTCTCGTATGTTCTGGGTTTGTTGTTGTAGTTGTTATGTTTCCAGTGGTTAGCTTTTTAAAACATGCATATTTAATTCTATTTTTTTTCTAGCATTTTTTAAAGTATTCAATCTTTCTTTTCTTTTCTTTTTTTTTTTTTTTTGTATTTTTCTGAAGCTGGAAACAGGGAGAGACAGTCAGACTCCCACATGTGCCCGACCGGGATCCACCCGGCACGCCCACCAGGGGCGACGCTCTGCCCACCAGGGGGCGATGCTCTGCCCCTCCGTGGCGTTGCTCTGCCGCAACCAGAGCCACTCTAGCGCCTGGGGCAGAGGCCAAGGAACCATCCCCAGCGCCCGGGCCATCTTTGCTCCAATGGAGCCTTGGCTGCGGGAGGGGAAGAGAGAGTCAGTGAGGAAGGAGGGGGGGGGGGGTGGAGAAGCAAATGGGCGCTTCTCCTATGTGCCCTGGCCAGGAATGGAACCCGGATCCCCCGCACGCCAGGCCGACGCTCTACTGCTGAGCCAACCAGCCAGGGCCTTTTTTCTATTTATAAACATAGCATGGATTTTACTGTGTTAACTGCCCAGTGAACATAACCATCCTCAGTATCTTGTTATCTAACTTTTGGTTTGATCTATTAAAAACTTGGTTTAAAATTTTTTTTAAACTTTTTTTTGTAATTAAATTTAATTTATTGATGTATTATGCATTTCTGCTCATATATATTAGGTTGAATCGTGTGAAATTTCTAATATTCAACCATCTTTTGACCCAAAAAACAACAGTTTTATGTGATTCAAACTTAAGGTTCTAGCACCATATATAGTTCTTCTAATGATTACATTTGTAACTTTAAATCTCACCTTTATGTCTTGCTCTATTAACTATAAATGGTCTCTGTTAACACCTTGCTCTGGGAGTTGACATCAGTGTTTCTATTTGTCCCAAGTTCTCCTTTTCCCTTCCACCTCCCAATTTCTGTTGAGATTGATGACTTCTATATTCTTTTTTCAAATTAAAGTTTTGGGGATTGTTGAAAAGTCTTTAAAATAATAAAAAAGAAATTGATATCATTGTGCCTTTGTAAATATTATTTACTGTAGTGTCAGGTGGTTGCTTCTACTGTTTTTTAAATTCCTAGTTTATGCCTTCATTTTATAACTTCTTGGGAGAAGGAATACAGAGCATATCCTCTTTCCTGAGTCTTTTGCCTGAAAATGTCTTTATTCTCTTCTTACACTTGATTGCTAGTTTAGCTGGGAGTAAATTCTAAATTCATATTATTTTCTCAGACCAAGATTACTGGTGAGAATTTGTTGTTATTATTTATATAGACTCTTTTTTTTTTTTTTTTTTGAAGCCTTTCAGGTCTTTTCTGTTGTCCTTTGTGTTCTGGGTTCAGCGAGAAATACCATGTATATTGCTCTTTATTTCATTCATGCTGCTAGAGAGTCAGAGTCCTCTGGAGACCTGTGTCCTTAAGTTGTGTAAAACTCTTTTATACTATTCTTTTGATAAATTTTCACCTCTTTTTAAAACCTTTTTATCTTCTCTTTTTTCTTACTTTTTATGGATCTCTCTTTTCTCCTTTCTGGAGACTTCTACACTCTTCCAACAATTTAATTAAATTTTTAATTCTGTAATTGTATTTTAAAATTCTGTGACCCTTGTTTTTTTTGTTGTTGTTGTTGTTGTTGTTTTAAATAGACTCTTCTTCTTGTTTTATAGATGCAGTCCCTTTGGGTTTTTCTTAAAATAGTAGAGTTTAATATTTTATAGTTTTTAATCAATGTCACCACATTAAATTTAATTTCTAAATTTAAAAAAAACTAAAAAATTATACTTTTTAAAGTTTCCTTTTACTTTTTGAGCTATGTATCTGTTTTCTTTGGGATTTTTCTTATTATTGTTGCTTGCTTGCTTCTCTTAAATCCTTGATTGTTTGTTCATATTTTTAAAGTGAAGTAATAAAAATAACCAACTTTGAGAGATGGATGCACATGGGCAAGTGTTGTTGACTGGCAAGCTTCATTTTAAGATCCTGGGGTAGCAAGCTGAGTATTTACTGGGAACTTCTACAGGGCAGAATATTGGTGGAGGGTTGTTTTTTCCAGGACCTTGAAATTTCTTTTTTCTCAGTCTTTTTTTTTTTTTTTTTGTAACAGAGACAGAGAGAGGAACAGACAGGGAAAGACAGAAGGGAGAGAGATGAGAAGCATCAATTCTTCGTTGTAGCACCTTAGTTGTTCATTGATGGCTGTCTCATATGTGCCTTGACTGGGGAACTACAGCAGACCGAGTGACCCCTTGCCCAAGCCAGCAACCTTGACTCAAGCTGGTGAGCTTTTGCTCAAACCAGATGAGCCCATGCTCAAGCTGGCGACCTCAAGGTTTTAAACCTGGGTCTTCCATGTCCCAGTCTGACGCTCCATCCACTGTGCCACCGCCTGGTCAGGCTTGAAATTTCTTTAAATAACTTTTTTTGTTTGTGTATTTTCCTAGGGAAACAAAGCAGAGGCAACTGTTTCATATACTAGCTTTCAAATAACTTGTTGGATTTTTTTACTCCTAGATCTCAGACCTGTCCTGAATTGTACCTAGTAATTAATTTTCAAGCCTCTTTGGGGATTTGTTAAGAAAACAAGATCTCTGTTCATGCTATTTGTGGCTTCCTGATCCTCACCTGCCTTTCATTGTTCTGTTCCATAAACTTGCTGAAATCTCCAGTCTATCGATAATCCTTGTCCACTCTCTGTGGTGTTGTACCATTCCAATTCCAATTCCTTTGCCACCAGCTAAGTAGGGTTCAGGGAGGGAGAGGTAACGATGGAGTACAAACAATTTACATGTTTAACTGAAAGCCTATTTATTTCTATTCTTCAACTTCCCAGTTCTGGAAGTTTCTTTGACTTCCTCTGGGCAAAATTTTTGTACTGGGTCCTGGGTTCTTCCTGCCCTTTGGGCCTCTCACCCACTCCACTTCAGGTTGTAATTGTCTTATTTTTCTGTAGCGTTGGGCTCTGAATCTCTGCTGACACTGGGGATGACCAAGGGTGCTTTGGGGAGAAGTCACTCTGGGCTTCCCCGCTGTTAAAGATCACTATTACTACCAGGGCGTGCCGAAGGCAGGGAGATGCCAAGACTCAGTGCCTAGCTGCTGTACACACCCTCATTACGCATCTGGAATGCTGCACAGATGATTTTATCAACATCATGAAGAGACAAGCCTTAACTGAGTCCAGTGGCTGCATCCAGAGTATCGGAGCCTGAGGTGCCCAGGGGGAAACTCCAGTAAACAGCCTCTTCCCAGTGACACCCCTCCTCTTCCTAGTGACACCCTCCTCCATTCCCTTCCACCTCTCTGTCCGCGCTTCCAGTACTTCCTTGCTCTTTACTCCCCCGGCACAGATATTACTATTTCCACATCCAACCCTCGGGAGGGTTCTGTGTTCCAGCTGCTACTGTATTCAACTCACCCTTATTCAACATCTGGCTGTGGCTAGCACCCAGGATTCGATTTTCCTAATCCCCACGACTGCTCTGGCAGTTAGGTATTATTACTGCACTTCACCAGTGAGAAAACTGGAGCAGTAATGTACCTATTGTGTGATTGGCAGACCTGTCATGTGAGCTCAGGTCTCCTGGCTTCTGCCTGAGCTGTTCAAGCCCTCTCCCCCACTGCTGCTTCTGAGGTGGATGGTTTGGTCTGTGCCCAACCCTGGGCTGCTGAAAAGGGGGATGCAAGCCCCAGGAGGACACGTGCACACGCGTGGGTGTGAACATCTAACCGAGGGTTTCCAGTCCCGTAAGCCCAGCGGAGGCTCCCCGAGAGCTGAGCTCTAGCTGTGCAGGCCTTGGCTGGTGAGAAGGAGGCCAGAGGGGACTAAGAGAGTGACATACAGAAGAGAAAAGGGTGGGGAGAGAGGTCCTTTACAGGGGCTGGACAAAAGAGAAAAGAGGTAGAAAAGTGCAGGCCTGGCCTGACCCAGCAGGACCACCCAGAGCCTACAGGCAGTGTCCCCAGTGCTGGAAACAGCAGAGTTGCTTTCAGGGGTGGGTCTCAGCTCTGCCATATCTCAGTTTCTCCACCTTCTCTGGGTCTTGTAAAGTCCGAGTAGATAATGCATGCCAAAGTGTGCTGTACACTGAAGCTCTGGTCAGCAGCGAAGGGGTCCTTGTTGCTGGCACATCACGAGGGCAGAGGAGCGTCTGTGCCATTGCCTCCACTCCCCAGAGAGTAACGGAGAATAGTGCCACCTCGCACAGAGGAGGCCCAGGACCTAAGGACACCAGCAGAGGATGCAGGGGGATAACAGGGATGCAGCTGTGTCTTCTTGGCAAGCCTGTCCTTGTCACTGTCCTCCCTGCACCGGCCCCACGGCCCAGCGCCCCACCCCTCCTCCTGACGGCCTTGGCGGTGGCCCTCACGTGAGGCCTGCCGGAACTCCAGCTCGCCTCTGGCAGGAGGCAGAGAGTTGGGCCTGTGCCCAGCTCCTGATCCTTAACAATTTATGTTCACAGTGACCTAAAAAAAGAAACAGAAAATGTCAGTATTGCTGAGTTTTTGCCCCTTGAAGTTCAAGTTCAAATTCAATAATGGTTCAAGTTCTTTTCAATGGAATTTTAGGACTGGAATAGAGGAAATGGCATTAATGAAATTCTGCAGCACGTCCCATCTTTGGAGTGATATTGCCCTCATAAATGATTGGCCTGGAGACCTGCCCAGGGGCATGCGGGTGGGACACATCTATCTGAGGGCCAGAGCCAGAGAACCTCCTGGACGAATCACACCCAGGTGGGCCACGATTACTCTCGTGGCTCAGGACCCCTTTCTGGTCCAATCACAAGGTACTGTGAGATCTATAACATTTCCAGTGATGATGAAAACTTAAGGTTCAACTTAAGGAAGATTATTCTCTGTTCATATCTGTCAACAGGAAGAAACAAGCTGCCTTGAAAGGTAGTGAGCCTCACAACCCTAAAGCAAGCAGGCAGAGACTGGCTTTTTCTGGAAAAGAAAGAAAAGCAAGCAAAGAATAAAGAACAAAAACTAGCCGTGCTTTTTGTCTCTGTGCCTTGTATTGATAAATTCTTCCGGTAAATGTCTTTTCCCTTCCTTGCCAGGTCCTCCTGCATAAAACTCAAATGAAATGTCTTGTCCCTCAGACAGAGTTAGCTGTTCCCTGTGGTAGGCTGCATAATGGATGCCAAAAATGTTCAGGTCCTAATCCTCAGAACCTCTGAATATGCATCTTACTAGGTATCTTCCACGGCCAAAGGGACTTTGCAGAAGTGATCAGGTTAAGAACCTTGAGCTGGGAAGATGATCCTCGACTATCCAGGCAAACCCAGCGTAATCACAAGTGTCCCCTTAGTGAGAGGAGGAGGCAGGGGTTGAGAGAGATCTGAAGATGCAGCAACATTGATGATGACCAAGGACGCGGTGGCCTCTAGCAGCTGGAAAAGGCAAGGGAAGCGCCTCCCCTCCTAGAGCCTTCAGAAGGAATCCAGCCCTGCTGACACGAATTTTAGCACAGTGAGACCCATTTTGGGTTTGCGTTAATTTATTATAGTAGCTACAGGGAACTAACCGTTCCCATTCCCATGCCTCAGCTATAGCATCTAGCACGTTGTACTGTAATTCTGTAAGTACTGGTCTCCTTACCTGGGCTGCTTGGAGTGAAAGCTATATATAAAGTAGCCTTTCTACCATGGTGTTGCAGGTAGAAACTCAGAGTTAGTGCTCACTTGAATGAATATATACTACAAAAGCAGGTCTTCAGATGAGCCTGAGCGAGGTTAGCTTCAACGCACCTACTATTGGGTAGTTTCACCTTTGAGCCCATTTTCCTTAAACACTCTTCCTTATTAAAGCTTTAGGAAATCAGGATTTGCCACACATATTTTGTCACAGGCCCAGGAGCCCATAACTTTGCTCTTTCTGAGTAAATGTGGCCTTCGCCTCTGAAGGGCGTGTCCGGGAGTCCAAACACTAGATAACAGGGTGGGGAAGGGCCACGTGTATAAAATGTGTTCTTAGGTCTCTAGGTCTCTAGAAGGCAGGGGATCTGAGACGCTGGCTTCCACCCTGAATGTTACGTTCAATCCTGGGAGCCACATTAGTCGAGTGCAGAGAGTGTAGCAGAAAGTAGTTGGGAGGGAGCTGGGTGAAGAAGTGGACCCCAGGCTGGAAACTGGCTGCGAGTCAGAGGCGCTCAGCCAGGAGCAAACAGGATTGGAGAGTGTGTGGGTCACTGCGTTTAACCAGGGTTGTTCTGGGGGAGAGGAAGAGATTTGTTTCACATGGTTTTCAAGGGGTAGAATGAAGGACAATAGATAGGAAACACAGGGTGAGCAGGGAGGAGATTTTGGCTGAGTCCAAGGAAGAACCTGGTCAGTGCCACCCGGGGTTGAGCTGTCTCTGGAGGAGCCCAGGCTGTGGCCAGCGACTCCAAGATGGAAGACATCCCAGTGTCTGGCGACAGGTGTGAGGTTTTTAAATACTCTTTAGGATCCCTTTTCTCTCACACCATCTGTGATTCCTCAAACCCTACCCTGGGTTCAATGGGATGGATATGGGCGTAAGCAGCTGCTGGGCGCTGGGCCCTTCCAGACAGTGGCCATGGCTTTGCTGAGCTGCCTTGTGCAGACATGGTGTTGGTGTGGGTGCTCCCTGCCCCCGGCCCGTGTCTTCACACACACACACACACACACACACACACACACACACACACAGCCGCCCCAACAACAGGCTCTTTGTGGCTCGTTTCCAGGAAGGGGAGCTCTCACTGGCTGTGGAAGCCCCCTGGGGTTTCATATGCTCCCAGATTGCTTGTGAAAAGCTCAGTCTGAGTTCCACACCCAGTCCTCCCAGGCTGCCCGCTCACCAGAGTGTGGGCCTGGTTCTCTCTCACCTCCTTCCCAGTCTGAGTTCCACACCCAGTCCTCCCAGGCTGCCCGCTCGCCAGAGTGTGGGGGCCTGGTTTTCTCTCCCCCCCTGTGCCCTTTCCCCTAGATGCCCAGGCTCCCCACCCAGCAGCCGGGTAACTGAGCGAAGTCTGTCCTCTCTCTGGGCCTTAGTATTCCCAACTGTAAAGTTGGGGTCTGAATCAGAAGTACTTCCCGCTCTGATGCTACAGAAACCCGGAGTCGAGGTGGAATCACTCTCCCTCCCTTGTCCATTAACCTATGTCCCTTCAAAGACAAATCCCTGTTACCTGTCCCTCTCCCTAACCCCACGCTGTACGTGAGTGGGTGACCCTGATTATCTCCCTCCCAACACTTACGTGGCTGTAGAAGAGCCCTTCCCCAGATCGGGTGGAGAATCAGTGCGCCTCCCTGCTGTTCTGGTCCCCTCTGTGCTCCTCCCCCCGGTGCCATGCTGTGCAGAAAGACATTTTGGCTGGTTGTTCTCATGACTCCTGGTTGGAGGGAACCCTGGTGAGGTCCTCTCCAAGTCCATTCTCTGTCTGGGTCCAAGGCTCCTGGCTAACTAGGAACACTTGCTGCATGTTCCTCAGCAGCGACCCACTGCCGAATCCCTGCCCACAGAAAAAAAGGCTCATCCTCTGGCCCCAAGCATAGAATCTCACTTTTCCTAGTGCAACACCAAGAGACCACCGGGCTGTTGTGGCACTCTGTAACCTCTGTGGGTGGCTGCAGATAAGACAACCATGGTGAGACATGGGTGAAAACGTGCTCTGGGCCTGGCAGAGCTTTGCGTGAGGAATGGACATATCCAGCAGGTCCACGGGGCACCCACGGGCCTCGACTCAGGTTCTCCCGGGACTCGGCCTCTTCTGGGAGAGCCTGGGATGCATGTCAGGTCAGCAGGGGCTCCTGTACCTGGGGTCAGAGGTGTTGAGTTCAGGTGCTTCTTGATGAGAGAGGTAGAGTGAAGGGAGAGGAGAAGATAAGAAATAGAGACAGAAGGAGGGAAGGAGGGAGCGAGAGAATGAGTGAATGCGGACTCCCGACTTGGCTGTGCCCCTCACTTCACCACTTTGGGCAAGTTCTCTTTTGCACGCAGTTCCCTCAGCTGTCGAGTCAGAAGGTTCCTTTCAGTGCCGCAGACACCTGTGAACTCAGGATCTTTCCCACCTTCCCGGCACTCCTGGACCACACAGCCTTGAGTCACCAAGGCTGAGGCAGTGTTCGGATGAGGGAGGCAGTGTTCGGTCGAGGGAGCCAGGAGGGCAGTGAGTCCTTGCTCGGGCTGCCTCTCCCCGGGGCCTCCCTTGCTGAGAAGGTGCCTCTGGTAGAGGTGGGGCTGACTCACAGGGACCCATCCCCATCCTGGGTGACAGTTTCCCACGCATGCCATCCTCCTGACAGGCCTGCGGTGCTAGCCTCTTAAACAGTGCCCAGCCCTTTGGGCTTGGTTTATAGATTGAGCTATAGAATGTCACTTAAATACTCAGTTGAAAACCAATTTCTTTTTTTAAATTATTTTTTATTTTTCAATTACAGCTGACATGCAATATTATATTAGTTTCAGATGTACAACCCAGGGACTATCCTCATTTGTTTTTCTTAATTCTTTTTTCATTTTGCTGTTCTGATTGGGTGTTTTTTTCCTTCTTTATGTTCCAAATCACTGATGTGATTCTCAGCTTCATCTACTCTACTGTTGATTCCCTAAACATTACATAATTTACTAAATGATCATACTGATGAGTTTTGTACCCATCTGACACCATACGTAGTTATTAGATTATTATTGATTATATTCCTTGTGCTGTACTTGACATCCCATGACTATTCTGTAACAACCAATTTGTACTTCTTTTTTTTAATTTTTTAATTTATTTTTTATTTTATTTTTATTTATTTTATTTATTCATTTTAGAGAGGAGAGAGAAAGGAAGAGAGAGAGACAGAGAGGGAGAGAGAGAGGAGAGAGAGACAGAGAGAGAAGGTGGGGAGGAGCTGGAAGCATCAACTCCCATATGTGCCTTGACCAGGCAAGCCCAGGGTTTTGAACCGGCGACCTCAGCATTTCCAGGTTGACGCTTTATCCACTGCGCCACCACAGGTCAGGTCCCAATTTGTACTTCTTCCTCCCTTCACCTTTTCCACCCAGCCCCCAGCCTCCAGCCCCTCCCACCTGGCAGCCATCAAAACGTTCTCTGTATCAATGAGTTTCTGTTCTGCTTGTCCATTTATTTTGTTTTATAGATTCAATTGTTGATAGATATGTATTTATTGCCATTTTATTGTTCATATTTTTTATCTTTTTCTTCTTCTTCTTCTTAAAGAAGGACCCTTTAATATTTCATGTAATACTGGTTTGTTGGTGATGAACTCCTTCAGCTTTTTCTTGTCCGGGACACTCTTTATCTGTCTTTCAATTCCATATGATAGCCTTGCTGGTTAGAGTAACTTTGGTTGTAGGTCCTTGCTTTTCATCATTTTGAATATTTCTTGCCTCTCCTTTCTGGCCTGTAAAGTTTCTGCTGAGAAATCAACTGACAGTCTTGAGACCTCCCTTGTAGGTAACTAACTACTTTTCCCTTGCTACTTTTAAGATTCTCTCTTTGTCCCTTTGCATGTTAATTATTTATATGATGTGACTTGGTGTGGGCCTCTTTAGGTTCATATTTTTGGGGACTTTTTGTGCTTCCTGAACTTGTATGTCTATTTCCTTCACCAAGTTAGAGAAGTTTTCTGTCATCATTTTTTAAAATTGGCTTTCATTTTAAAGAAAATTTTATTGAATTTATTGGGGTGACATTGGTTAATAAAGTTATATAGGTTTCAAGTGTACAATTTTGCAATACATCATCTGTATATTGAGTTGTGTGTTTACCAGCTCAAGTCAAGTCTCCTTCCACTCCCCCCCACTAAATAGATGTTCAATTTCTTGCTTTCTTCTCCGTCAGCACCCCCATGATGTAGATGTTTTGATGCTTGAAGTTGTCCCACAGGCTCCCTACACTATCTGCATTTTTTTTTTCATTTTTCTGAAGCTGGAAACAGGGAGAGACAGTCAGACAGACTCCCGCATGCGCCCTACCGGGATCCACCCGGCACGCCCACCAGGGGTGACGCTCTGCCCACCAGGGGGCGATGCTCTGCCCATCCTGGGCGTCGCCATGTTGCGACCAGAGCCTCTCTAGCGCCTGAGGCAGAGGCCACAGAGCCATGCCCAGCGCCCGGGCCATCCTTGCTCCAATGGAGCCTTGGCTGCGGGAGGGGAAGAGAGAGACAGAGAGGAAAGCGCGGCGGAGGGGTGGAGAAGCAAATGGGCGCCTCTCCTGTGTGCCCTGGCCGGGAATCGAACCCGGGTCCTTCGTGCATTTTTTTTTCCTTAATTCTTTTTTCTTTTTGCTGTTCTGATTGGGTGTTTTTTCCTTCTTTATGTTCCAAATTGCTGATTTGATTCTTGGCTTCATCTACTCTACTATTGATTCCCTAAATTAGTCTTCATTTCAGTTACCATATTCTTCATTCATGACTGGTTCTTTTTTATGGTTTCTATGTCCCTTTTCATGCTGTTGAAGTTCTTACTAAGTTTCCTGAGCATTCTTAGAACCATTGTTTGTATCTAGTAGTTTGCCTGCCTCCATTTTGTTTAGTTCTTTTTCTGGAGATTTGTCCTATTTTTTCATTTGGGACATGTTTCTTTGTCTCTGCATTTTGGCTGCTTCCCTGTGTTTATTTCTATGTATTAGGTAGAGTTGCTCCGTCTCTGAGACTTGGTAGAGTGGCCTTGTGTAGTAGGTGTCCTACCAGCCCAGTGGCACAGCCTCCCCAGCCACCCGAGCTGGGTGCTCCAGGTGTGCCCCTGTGTGGACTGTGTGCACTGTCCCATTATAGTTGAGCTTTGATTGCTGTCGGGGACACTGGGAGGGACTGACCTCCCCAGGCTGACTGACTGTGAGGACTGGCTGTGACTACAGTGGAGGAGCTGCTGTGCAGGAGTCAACCCAGCGGAGCAGGACTTGCTGCAGCGGGGCTTTGGTGCTCACCGAGTCCGCCCCCGGAGTGTGTCACTTGTGCAGGTGGTAGGGTTGTAATCCAGTGTGGTCAGAAGCTGTCCACTGTGTGTACTGGCTCTGGGACCTCCTGGGAGGTGCAAAGTCAGCCACCACCTCTGCCCTGCCTGGGGCCATCTCGCATGAGCTACAGAGCAATGTGCAGGTGGCTGCTACTGGTGCTGGCTTCAAGGTGTCCAGGAAAGGATAAGCTGTAAACCAAGGTCAGCTGCTGCTAGTGCCAGGCCTGGGACCACTTAGCCAGAGGTATAGGGTATGCAGAGAGGCCAACTGCTGCTTGTTTGAGAGCTTTTTAGGCAAGTCCAAAGCATGAGGCAAAAGAGGTCATTTGTATGGAAAACCCACTGGAAACAGCTTGGCTGGGCTGGCAAGTTGGGTGGGGCAGGGTCTCAGGGAATCACCTGGGTGGGGCAAACAGTGTGAGCCAGGTTGACGGAGACTCAGATGTGGCACCTGCCTGCTAGCTCTGTTGTGGAGAGGGGGGTGCTCAGCAAAGGAACAATGACCTTAGTAGCACTGTTGTCTGGCAGAAAGATGCTCTCCTTCCTCAACTCTCGTCCTGATGCCGGACAGTCCAGTTCCTCCCCATGTGTTCCTGGTTCCTTTCAAGCCACCGCCCTAGCGCTCGAGCTCAGAGGGAGTGTGACAGGATAAGTCTACGCGTGGACTCTGAAAGAGTAGCTGCCTGGGACTCCTGTGGCCCTCTGTCTGCCTCAGCCACAATCCCTGCTGGTTTTACAGCCAGAAGTTATGGGGACTTCTCTTTCTGGTTCAGGAACCTCGGGTTGGAAGGCCTGGTGTGTGGCTGGACTCCCTCACTCCTCAGAGGGAATCTCTGCAGCCAAGATATCCCTCCCGAGTTTTATCCACCACACGTGGGTGTGGGACCAGCCCATTCCATGTCTCCAGCCCTCCTCCCAGTCTCAGTGTGGCTTCTTCTTTAAATCCCTAGTTGTAGACTTCCATTAAGCTACATTTTAGGCAGTTCTGAGTGATGGTTGTTCTGTAGTTCAGTTGTTTTTTTAAAAAATATTTTTATTGAAATTATTGGGGAGACATTGGTAAATAAAATTATATAGGCTTCAGGTGCATGATTCTACAATCCGTCATCTGTAATTGCGTTGTGTTGTGTGTTCTTCCGCAGGACTACAGTCTCATTCAAAATTCTTGTCCACAGTCCCCCCAGCTTCCCAAGAGAAGCTTCTGCATGCTCAAGAATCTCTTTTGCCTTCTCCCATTCCTGATACACACGGCCGCCATCTTGGTTCACTCTATGCCCTGTGCAGTGGGAGAGGGCCAGAAAGAGGGTATGACTTAGCACTTATTAAACAGCTACGTGGTCTGGGCACTGACGTGTATCATGGGCAGTGCAAGATGTCAAGAGAATCTAAAATTAGTCAAGGTGGATGCAAATATGAGTTGTGAACACGTTTTTCCTGCCTCCTCCCCTCCCTCCATTCCTCCATTCCTGCCTTTCTTCTTTACCAGATGAGATAAGGTGAAAAGTTATGATTTTTTTTTTTCATAGAACAATAGGCTGTCATAAATGGTTAACTCATGTAATGTTCCCACTCTGTGGATGAAAAAACTGATAACCAAAGGAGGAAGTGACTGGCTAAAGTCCATTTTCTGGGCACCTAGCCGTCCATGTGTTCTTGAACCTGTTTATCTGGGTAACAACATTTAACTGTTCCTTTTGGGTTGTACACTGAGAGGAACTTGTAGAAGGAGTGATGGGCAAGACGGGTTTCTCAGAGTGGGGAGCAAGGGGAGAGTGGGTTTCCTGGCTGAGTCCGTGTGCCCCTGTGTAGGAGTCTGTGACCTCCGGTCGTGGGGCATCCGAAGCAGACCTGTTCATTTATGTAGTAGTTAAGAAAAATGCAGCAACTCTTACAGCACCCACTTCTGACCTCTAATTAAGTGTGGTGACGCCGTGGAAGCCGCTCTGGCCGTAAGGACTGCGAAGTTCCTAGTTTAATCATTTCAAAGGTTGCTGTCTTATTGTGGCATAAAATTTGGAAGTCTCATATTAAAATGTACAATGAAATGTAACTCAAATAAATTGCTTTGGGCCAGAGAGAACTTTTCCCTTCCCCTTCCTGAAACTAGCCCTGTCCCCTTTCTCACCCCCCAGTTATTAACTGTCTATTTTCAAACTCATTTAGTCTCTTTGAGGACAAGAGGTGGATGGGCTCTTTAACAAATGATGTTTAAATAGATATTTGGCAAGCTTGCTTGAATTAGTCTCAGACTGTCCTCAAACCTGGTTGGAGGAGAAGGAAGACTCTGAGGTCATTAGATCCTGGTGTACATGTCCCTTGATAAAATAAATGAAAAAAATAATAACCACCACTGTTCTTGGTTCCCAGTGCCCTATGGAAAACAGTCCAAGTTACTAAGCCTGGCAGATGGGGCTTCATAATCCATTTTCCTATAAAATCTCACTCTTCCAAACACAGCATCTTTTTGCAACCGAGCTTTGTTCGCCCCATAGCCCTGGTCTGGAGCACCTGCCCACCCCTTTAAAACCTTTCAGAACCCCATTCATCCTCCAGAGCCCTGCCTCTGTCCCATGACGCTTTCTGTGATCTCTCCTGGCTGGACAAGCCTGTCCCTTTAGGACGCATTGCGTGCACGAGGTCAGGTCTAGTTTTAGTTTGGGGTGTTTTTCAACTTCATTAAACAGTATCTCAGTCCCCTGAACCCTGAAGGTGGGGGCTGAAGACCATCCCAGCTTGTTTTTGCAGGCCCTAGCTGAACGCCTGCCTGGAGCCAGGTTGAGGGCCACGGAGTTTGCTGGGACATTTGCTTATGTAGACTGAAGACCTAGCCCAGCCATCTGATCCTTCCAGCATGACTTCCCTGAGAAAAGAGATTCCACTGCGGGGCTAATCCTGGGCCGGGAGGTCTTTCGTGAGAAACACTGAGCTCTTGGTCACGGGGGCCAGAGGAAGATGAGGTCTTTAAGAAAATTTAAAGAATGTTTTATTCATTATAAAATCATCAAGTCCATTACAAAATATGTGGAAATGTATAAAAGACAAAATTATAGAGAAGGAAGAAATGGCTTGTGCTTCCATCTCTCAGACAGGCCAGCCTTCGAGGCCAGCCTTCGTTACCAGCTCAGATACGCCTGCTGACCCAACGGGCTGAGCTGAGCCCGGAACAGAGGAGTAGGTTCAGCGACCTGTCCACATCCAGGTGACCAGGGACCAGCTCACTCAGATGGGGTTTCTGTGTTCTGTATTTTTGATAATTTTTTCAGAAAAGCCTAATTTCTAATTTCATAGAAAAACATTTCACTAGCTAACTAATGGTCTGCAATTCTCCAGTATAACTTGATGCAAGGATTACTTTTTTATGTGTGGTAAAATATACATAACATAAAATTTACCATTTTAATTTTTTAAATGTACCGCTCGATGCCACTAGGTATATTTATATTGTTATGCAGCTGTCCCGATCCTTCTCCCAAGCATTAAACATAACTTCCATTCTTCCTCCTTACACCCCCCACCAACCACCATTCTACTTTCTGTCTCTATCAATTTGAATAATTTAGGTACCTCACGTAAGTGGAGTCAAACAGTATTTGTCCTTTTTGTGATTGGCTTATTAAATTTATCATATTGTCTTTAAGTTTCATCTATGTTATAGCATGTGTCAGAACTTCCTTTTAAAAAATTTTTAATTTATTAATTTTAATGTGGTGACATTGATAAATCAGGGTACATATGTTCAGAGAAAACATCTCCAGGTTATTTTGACATTTGATTATGTTGCATACCCATCACCCAAAGTCATATTGTCTTCCATCACCTTCTATCTGGTAGAATTTCCTTCCTTTTAAAGGCTGTATAATATTCCATTGCATGTACATACCACATTTTGTTTATCCATTCATCTGTCAGTAAAAACTTGGGTTGCTTTTGGCTACTGTGAATAATGCTGCTGTGAACATGGGTGTACAAATTTCTCTTTGAGGCCCTGTTTCCAATTCTTTTGGGTATATACCCAGAAATAGAATTGCTGGATTATATATCAAATCTATGCTTATTTACTTATTTATTAACTTATTTGAGGACCACCAGGCTGTTTCTCATAGCAGCTGTGCCATCTGACACTCCCACCATCAAGGCACAAGGGGCTTCAACTTTCTCACATCCTTTCTAATCTTGCTATTTTCTACTTTTTGGATAGTAGCTATCCTAGTGGGTATAAAATGGAATCTCATGGTGGTTTTGATTTGCACTTCTCTGATGACTAGTGATGTTAGGCATCTTTTCATGTGCTTATTGGCCATTTATATATCTTCTTTGGAGAAATGTCTACTCGAGTCTTTTGCCTGTGTGTTAATTAGGTTGTTTGTTTGAGGATTGCTTTTTCACGTGTGAAATCCTCTCCTCCACCCACTGCTCCCAGGCTTGACAACCTCCGACCAAACAGCCTCCTCGGAACAGTCATGACTCTAAACACATCATCATCAGGGACGGAACGCTGGGGACGAAGAGCAAGCTCATGACACTCGTCTTCGCAGAAACACCACTAATAACCAGGTGTGAGTGGATGTGAGTCTGGGAGCTGTCACTGGGGATTTTTAGAAGGTGACTGTCTGCTTGGTTGTCCCATTATTATTGCCTTATATATCTTTTAGTGTTTCTGGCTTTATTCTTCCCATATGAAGTTGGTATGCAATACTGTAAATGGACCAAAGTCTGCCCCTTTGGAGCAAATTGGGAGATTATAAACTCATTTCCTCAAAGACTACCCTTTTCCTGCAAGAAACCATCCTGTAAGAAGGGGAGGGTGGGGAGGGGGGAGGGCGCTCCCACTCCCTGAGCACCTGCTGTGATGGGCATGTTACACAAGGTCTTCTTCTCAGCCTGTCGTCATTCACACGACGCAGGGTATTATCTGAATTCACACACTGAGACAAGGAGGCTCTGAAAGGTGGATTAATTTTCTGAAGTCCCAGTCAGTGCCAGGCAGAGCTGGGATTTGGGAACCACCCCAAATGTGACTGAGAGCAGTTCTGCTCCAGCTGCTGGGACCACACCCTAGTGCTGAGGCAGGTGTCAGGAGCCTGTTTCAAGAAGAAAATATCATTTCCTCCATCTCTCCCCATTTCAGTGCCCCCATCTCTGCTGGACATTTCCACTCAACTCATAGGCATATTTAATCCTCTGCCATCCTAAAAGCTCCACGTCCGCTCCAGGACTCCTCCTGCACCTGTTCCTCCTACTCCCCATCTCCACCCCACTCCCCACCACCCACCCCCAGCTGGGCCTCAACCACAGGCCACCACATTCTTCTTAAATGTCTGCCCTCCCAATTCTGCAAACACCCGTCCTGCTGCTCCTATACCCCCTCACTGCTTTTTCTTGGTCCCTTCAGTCGGCTCCTCTTCCTCTGCCTGTCTGGGTAATCTTGGGGGGCCCAGGCTGCCATTTGAACCCTTTTCTTACCTCACTCTACATCCAGACCCCTTGAGAGGCTGTAGGCTGTCTTGGGATGGCTTCCCAGGAAAGGGCCCCAGCACAGCATGCTTCCACATACTCTGACACGCGGTTCCGGGAAGTTCATAGGCTGCTCTCCAGCTCAGTCCTCTCCGGGTAGAAAGCCTGCTTTAACAGCTGGGGTTTGTTGACTCCAGATTAAGCTCCATTTCTGGACAATCTTCTCGTATCTGTGGCTTCTTAGATCCCCTCTCCCCACCCAGAGCCTTTCCCTGAGCTCAGATTTGGTTTCAGACTCAGAAGTCCACATGGTGGTTTGACAGGGTTTGAATGCAGCCTGTTCAAAACGAGTCTGCCACCTCCCCGCCCCCCAGTTCCCTTGCCCTCTTAATAGTATCCCCATCCCCTCCGTCACCCACACTGAAAAACTGGCCACTTCCCTGCCTGAGATTTTCTCTTCCAGCACCTGCGGCACGGACTCCTAATAGCCCCTAAAGGCTGCTTGCCCTACTCCTCTAGTTATGAGAATTTTAAACTTGTGCTTGGGGCTCAGCTCGAGACTACATTTCTTTTGCAGGTAGGGGCAGCCGCATGACTGCGTTCCGGCCAGTGGAATGTGGGCGGAAGTGATGGGGTAGTTTTAAGTGGAAGAACCGAGCCCTTCACTTCCTCTTTCCTGCTTTACCTTTGGCGGGAACGAGACTGTGAAGGCAGAAGCTGAGGCAGCCATTTTGTTCATGAGATGCCAATCGTGGGTTTAGGATGCCAGGCTGAGTAGAGAGTTGGGGTGTTGGTCCCTGAAACAGTCAAACCACATCCCAGTCCTGGGTAGAAACAATATCCACCCTGTTTAAGCTCTTGCTAGTTTTGGCTCCCTTTGTTGGGGTGACCTAAACCCATATGATGGCAGTCCCACTGTGTTACCCCACTTACTACCATAACCAATCTGCCATCATGTTTTACCAATTTCAGTCCTTATGTTACCTCTTGGTTCAGCCCTCTCTCTGTTCTCACTGCCCTGTCTTAGCTCAGGCTTTCTTATCCCCCATCTGAGCTGTCACTAGAATTTTTTATTAGGTCTTTCTGTCCCCATCTGTCCCCGTCGGCCCTCTCTCCCCTGAACCCATCCTCTATAATGCTTCCGGAACTATCCATCTCACATGCTGAATGCCACATTCTGAATGCACCATGGTCTTTCATGTTTTTGAGCCTTTGCAAATGTTATTTGTTCTTCTCAGATTGCCCAAACACTTGCTCATTTTACCAGGCTTAGGCCAAGGGTTACATCCTGGCTGGGAGAAGCCTTTCCACAGCCCAGGCAGGCTCGGTGTCTCCCTTGTGGTCCCATCCCACGTGTGACTTACACTTGACTATGACTGTTCATGGTCTGACCCTCCCCCCCTCCACACACACACACAATGAATTCACTTCTGTGTGATACCTAGCCCAGGCCCTGCCACTTAATAAACTCTCAGTTTGCTGAGTGGAGGCTAGGCCTCTATAGTGAGCAACCAGCATTGCTGAGGGGAGGGACTGTGTGTGGTGTGCCCACAGTGCAGGAAGGGAGGAGGCTGTGAAATTGGGTGAGCCTGTTTGTGGATGTCCGAGGGCCCGGCCCAGGGTGAGCCAGGCACTGTGGGGCCTGAAGCGTGGAAGAGAACCACGTGGGGAGGTTCCAGGGAGGCAGTTTCAATGTCGTAAAAAGAAACATTTAAAAAAATAGAACTTTGGTGTTTGTCTTTTAAAATGGTTGTTCTGATTGTCAATTGAATGCAATTCAGGAATGCATCTAATTTTTATTTAAATGGAACATAAACAACACATAGTTATAAAAATATTTTTATTTAAATGAAACATGAAACAACTCATAGTTATAAAAAATTCTCATCTATCACTGTCCCCTCCCCCTACTGTTGAAGCAGTTTTGAGTGTACCCTTCTGTATTCTTTTCTAAATATTGCTATACAGATGTAGATGAAGGTCTATGTGTATATATACGTGTAGAGATGCATATATGTGTGCCTATGCATGCATATATATTTATGTATATATACATACATGTGTGTATAAATATACGAGTACATTTGTTATGTGTCCATACGTGCACATACATGCACATCATACAGACATGTAGCTGGGTGGAACTTTCTCCCACCTGCACGGTTCTTTTTTGTTCCTCCCCATCTGTGTTGGGGCGGGTTTTTGACAGAGATCCTGGTGGTGCACTCTTTTAGTCCTGCTGTGAGAGGCTGTCCACATGAACATGAGGGATGCCTGTTGGTCTCTGCTCTGAAAACCTAAAATTCCTCTCTCAGAGAACAGCCAGGGCCATGAGAAGGAGATGGAACCACGGCTGCCCACGGGGACCTTGGGGGCCCCATGGCCCCCTCTGCATCCAGAGTGGCCAGGCCACTGCGAGGGGAGCAGCAGGCGAGAGTAGGGGACCTTGGGGGCCCCAGGGCCCCGTCTGCATCCAGAGTGGCCAGGCCACTGCGAGGGGAGCAGCAGGCGAGAGTAGAGGACCTTGGGGGCCCCAGGGCCCCCTCTGCATCCGGAGTGGCCAGGCCACTGCGAGAGGAGCAGCAGGCGAGAGTAGGGGACCTTGGGGGCCCCATGGCCTCCTCTGCATCCGGAGTGACCAGGCCACTGCGAGGGGAGCAGCAGGCGAGAGTAGGGGACCTTGGGGGCCCCATGGCCTCCTCTGCATCCGGAGTGGCCAGGCCACTGCGAGGGGAGCAGCAGGCGAGAGTAGGGGACCTTGGGGACCCCAGGGCCTCCTCTGCATCCGGAGTGGCCAGGCCACTGCAAGGGGAGCAGCAGGCGAGAGTAGGGGACCTTGGGGGCCCCAGGGCCTCCTCTGCATCCAGAGTGGCCAGGCCACTGCGAGGGGAGCAGCAGGCGAGAGTAGGGGACCTTGGGGGCCCCATGGCCTCCTCTGCATCCGGAGTGGCCAGGCCACTGCAAGGGGAGCAGCAGGTGAGAGTAGGGGACCTTGGGGGCCCCATGGCCCCCTCTGCATCCAGAGTGGCCAGGCCACTGCGAGGGGAGCAGCAGGTGAGAGTAGGGGTTCTTGGGGGCCCCAGGGCCCCCTCTGCATCCGGAATGGCCAGGCCACTGCAAGGGGAGCAGCAGGCGAGAGTAGAGCAGGTGACCTAGGAAGCAGAGGAGTGGGCCCCAGGTGGACAGAAGACCCCCAGATGCCCATCTGCAGCTGATCCATGGGCGACGAATGGCCATTTGATGTCTTGTACTGTCTTCTGACTTTTTGTGTGATTATGATCGATAAAGAGCGGGACTGTTTTTCTCACTATGTTTCCCATATGTTGAAATACAACTAAGGAGTTATACATTTATGGTTTCCCCCCATGAAACCAATAAGTGCAATTGTATTATATAAATAAGGTGGGACAAAAGGAGGTTCACAGCTGTTGTATAGAAAATAATAATTAATAAATAATAAGATCAAAAACTGTTCTATGTGCTCACAACTATAAACATACTTTTGCCCTGCCCTGTATATTAATCTGCTTAATACATTAGATTTATTTTATTCCTCAGCAAATAAGGATGTATTCTATCTTTTCAAATTGGCTACTGGGCATGGGTTTTCACAGCACATGGAATCACTGTCTTATGGATGGACATATGCATTACTTACAATGTCCTGTTATTATGAGCCATGCTGTGCCGAGCATCTGTGAGTGCACAGCTTTGTATACACACACGTGGTCATGTCTGCCTATTGGCAGTGACCCCAGTGAATGGGTTTCACATTTTGAATTTTGATAGCCACTGCTCTAGCAATTTATATTCCCATCAGTAGAGACCACCCTTATCCTTACCAACTCTGGGCGTTCTCCATCTTCTTTATTCTGCCAGTCTACCGGGGACCTCATTCTGTGATACTGCCCACCCCATCTCTAAAGTGGGTCTAGCAACATCTTCACTCCATCTTTCCAGGGTGCTATGGAAGGATATTTTCCTGGTGGGGGAGGGGCTAGATCACATGACCCCAGCTCCCTGGATTCTGTGCTCACTAACTGAACTAAAGAAATGTGTGGGTGGGAGGGGTCAGAGTTCTCGAAGCACGAGGCTGAGGCTCGAGGCTCCTGGCCCTTCTGGTTCTCCACAGCAGGGAGGCTGGAAAGTGAGCCTTGGGGTTTAGGGCCTGAGGGCAGTGAATCAGGTTTTTACTTTCACCAACAATAGCTCACTGGGGCCATGTTGTTTTCTCTGTGGGAGAGAAGTCCTTCCTTATAAAAGAGGGGCATCTCAGTGGGCTAAATCCCAGAGGTCCGGTAGCTGGAGCCCCACCACCACCCTCATTCTGGGAAAGTGGCCCCTCTTGCATGACCTAGTTACTGTGTTAAAACCCACATCCAATTGTGAAGACCAGAAAGGATGATAAAAGTGCTTTGAAGACTGTATGCCCTGTGGATACCCAAAGGTCCTCCATAAAGCCTGGAAGCCCTGCCATAGTTCACTTTCATGTGGCTCTGACTGTGTCTCTCTCCTCCTCTAAAACCTTCGTTGGCTCCTTACTGCCCGCAGAGGGACACTGCACTCCTTAGGGAGGTATCCCAGCCCTCCCCAGTGAAGCCTGCCACACACTTGGGCTCCAGCCAAACTCAGTCTTTGGTCCAGAGCCCTCTATTCTTGCTCTGATTTGATGATTTTCCTTAACTCACTCCCCCCACATTTCCAGGTCCCACTCACCTCTTGAGACCACCTTCTACATGAAACTCAAGCCCCATCCCTTCAAATGCACCCATATTTATCAACTTGACCCTGAGGAAGATTCTACCAGTAACTTCTCTCCTGTGTCCTGTCACAATCCTTAATCTGCACAGCCTCACTTGTTTCCAAAGTAGTTATGTGCATCGAAGCACACAACCCAACAACAGTGCTGGAAATAGCATACAATCAATGCACAGGCTTGGGATTGAATCCAGATATTGTCACTCAGTGTGTGACCTTGGGGGAATTAGTTAACTGCCCTGGGCCTTGGTTTTCTTATCTGTAAAATGGAAACAATTACTCCCACTCACAGGATTATTTGATAGACCAGTGATCTTAATTTGGTGAGTGTGTGTGCGTGTGTGTGTATTCCCCAGAGGACATTTGACAATATGTAGAGACATTTTTGATTATCGTCACAACTTGGAAAAGATGCTACTGGTGTCTGGTGGATAGAGACCAGGGATGCTCTAAGGATCTTACAATTCACGAGATAGCTCTTCACAACAAAAACCTCTCTGGCCCCAACTGTCAATAGTGGCAAGGATGAGAAACTTGGTAGAGACGGAATGGTGTATAACTGTAGTCTGGGACCTGTGGGCCCTCTGGTTCACAGTAGATGCTTCCTCAGTGTCAACTCGTCCTCCCCCCACACTGAGTATCAGCTCTTTACGGTCCAGAAATACACCTGACATCCCTGTATTGTACACAGCTCCCAGCACAGTCCTAGTACAGGGTGGCTGAATGTTAGGATTCGGAAGAAGGGAAAGAAAGAAAAGAGACATTCCTTATTCTTGCAGGCTCTATAAAAATGCAGTTGAAGACACCAGCGTTGGGATGTGGCGGGCAGTAAGAGGGGAGGAGTTCTCCACATGGAGCACCATTGGGAAGGGAGACTGGGTGGAAGTGTGTGGGCTGGGAGCTGCGGGAGACCTAGTCCAAGCAGCCTGTTTCTCGTGGGCATGTGTCACTTGTGCTCATGGACAGGGCACTTTTTGTTTCTGGCTCTGAATTATGGTGCCATGGTGAGGAGGAATGTGGCATGATTCAGGCGGTAGGGCTTGACCATGGCAAGCCACCCCAGTGATTGTTTCAGTAATAACACTATGCACATTTATGTCTTCCTTTCATCACGGATCTCAAAGCATGCTGCAAACATTAATTAGGGCTCCTGGTATTCCGCGAGGCACTATGTGTAAATATCACTCTCTCCAGTTGGCTGGGAGGGTAAACTGCGCCATAGGAGGGAGGATGGCTTAGTCAAATGCAGTTCAGACCTAGCTGAGGCTCCTTCCTGGGGGACAAGCAGTGGCATGGCAGCCGCCTGCCCAGTAACTATGACTTGTTCTTCTCCTCCCCAGCCCTCCAGGGGGCACCACAAAGAGAAATGGTTTCTGGTTCTTTATAGGGTTGGCAGGGTGTGTGCTCCCATGCAGAGGTGAAGGGAACCCCTCACTTCAAATATGCCCCGTGACTGATGTGTGTACGAGGGGATGCTGGGTTTGGTCAGAAGGAAATTGAAATCGTTTTTATGAGGGACACCACAGGTCCAACTTTTTCTTTGGAATGAAATGATTTTTTTTTCCAAAATGTTAACAATAAACGGGTTGTTTTAAGTGAATAAAAGTGTTCCTTGTATTATTCTTGCAAATTTTCTGTAAATTAGAAGTTATTCTCAATATAGTTTAAAAGAAAAGAATGAGTCCTGGCCGGATAGATCGGCTGGTTAGAGCATCCTCTCAAAGTGCAGGGGTTGCGGGTTCAGTCCTCACTCAGGGCACATACAGAAACAGATCAATGTTCCTCTCTCTCTCTCTCCGTCCCTCCCTCCCTCTTTCTATCTCTCTAAAATCAATAAAATAAGTATTAAAATTTTTAAAATAAAAAAAGAAAAGACAAGAACGAATACTTTCTCTAGAGTCACAACGGCCAATGCAATGAGTGAGTCCAAAAGAAACCCTGGAGAAAAAGAGAAAAGACGAAACTGTGTTTTAAAAGAGCATGTGGCAGAAGAAAAGCCCTTCCCTTGAGCACGGAGGTCGTGGCTCCCCGGTGGTGCCGGCTGTCCCTGCACGTCGGGGCGCTGCACTGGCGCGGCCGCCCCTCCCCGCCACCGCGCCGACACTGCCCCCTGCAGTGACTCACGCTGGGGACCGTTTAAATACTGGGAGCGAGCGGCGAAGCCGCACTCATGCTGCAGCCGTGAGCCGTCCTAGGTCCTTCTCTCCGGCTCCCCCTCTGGTCGACGGTGGGCAGGCGGGCGCCCCGCGGCTGGTAAGTAGGCAGACCGGCCCCACCACTCCCCGCTCGTCCTACCCACTTAGAAAGACCCGGCTAGCATGCCCCACCCCCACTTTCTGCTCCCCTGGGAGACACTCCAGAAAGGGCAAGACTGGCGTCGTGCCAGGGGATGCCCTCAACGCAGCCACATAGAACCTGCGCTGGAGGGGCGCTTAGCCTGTCCACCCACTGCCCCGCGCGCCCGGGGCCACCAGCCCCTTCTGTGGGTCTGTGACCAGCAGTCACTTGCCCTCACTGTCCATTATGTCAATCTGGGGTTCTGAAAGGACATTTTAAGACACAAGACACGTTGGAAGTTGGCGCAATGATCACACCAGTTATCCAGTGAGTCACCTCTTTCTGATACGAGCTCCCAGGGGCAAGTTTCTCTTCTCAAGAGTCAGGTTATTTGAACCCATGTCCCCCTCCCTGGCGCTTACCCACTTACCGGGGTGGCCACCAGTGGCCTGCCCTACACTCCGACGAGACCTTGCTTCATGGGCTTCCCCGGACGCGGGTCTGTCCCCTTTTCACACTGAGAGTGGCTGTAAAAGCGGCTCGAGCGGATGTGCTGGTGCCCGGTTGTCCCGCTTGGGATTCGGCTGTGGGCTCGCAGCTGCTCCGGGCCCTCAGCCTGAGCGTGCTTAGGCGACACCCTCTGGCAGCGTTCCCCTCTTGCCAGCCAGTGTCCGGGCGGCGCGGTGGAGCCTGCTGGCTTTGAGCAGGAAGAGTCCGGGCTGGAGATGGGTTTGTGATGAGGATGGTATGCACTTAAAATTCCGACTGTTGTACCTTTTTCCAATACTTCTGCTCAAACGCAGAGGCAGGAGTGGGGCCAAGAGCAGAGAGTGGAAAACCAGAGCTTTCCAGTGCCCACCTGTGCCTAAGTGTGAGAGAGCCAGCTTACCTCCAGGGCCAACTATGTCACCTCGGGGCATGCTGAGACTCTCTCTTGGATGACGTATGACCCAGACCGAAGGTGCTGGATGCCTGTCTGCCACACTCTGGATTCTCCTTCAAAACGATCTGGGATTATATCACCATAGCTCAGGCAGCTTTCAGATAATGCATTGGTGCCACTGGCTCTATAATTCAGAAATTCTCTAACGGCTGTCATTTCTTTTACTCTGCATCAGTTGAACATCTGGGATACATTCAGGGCCAGACAGTCCCATTTGCCTGTGGTCCTGAGTCAGCTGGGCGGGCTGTGCAGTGATGAGACCAGCATGTGAGAGAGGCTGGGCCAGTGGGGAGGGTTCTGAGCAGACGGCGGAAAGTCAGGGCGCCCATGGAAGGTTCTCCCAGGGCTAGGCGACACTACCTGGGCTTGCCCAGTGAATGGAGGAGGTGGGGTGGGGCACAGGTGATAGTAGATCCAGATGTAGAGAAATGAGATAGAAGAGAGGTCCCAACCTGATCCTGCCAGAGATCTCTCTGGGGCTGTGCTTACACATGGCAATTTGCTTCCCTAAACCCTGACCACGGAAGATGGGCTGAAGCTTCTGGTTTCACTGCTACTTTTGGCTTCTGGGACACAGGATTTAGAAACCATTTACAAGATGCTTTGATGAGGGGCTGATCCATTTCTGTCTAATCTGGGCCCCTCGGCATTACCCTGAGAAGAGGCTATAACATCTGACTTCTTTAACACAAGCTCTGAGAGGGAGCTTCTCCCTGCCTGGCTGGTGCGTTTGCTAGTACCTCCTGCTGCTTTTGCCGAGCTAATGACAGCCTTCCTCGAGCCTCTGCTGGAAGCCCTACCTCTCTAACCTTGGGGCTAGAAAAGAATTGCTTTTTCTTACTCATTTCCTTTTTTGAACAAATGAACAGTATTTTGGTTTTGAAGGGTTATGAGAGATGGAGTCAACAGTTGACCCAAGTGGGGGATAAGGGCGTGGCCAGTCTTCCCTTGGGGATCTGGGATGTTCTGTGTTTGGGGCAGAGCATTCCTGAAGCGGGTGCTACCCTCAGTGGGGCTGTGTGTTGACATCAACTCCTCCAGTGACTCCTTCTGTTCCTTCTCTCCACTGTCAGCCACTGGGATGAAACTGAGCAAAACGCAAGCCTTAGAGCAGCCCTAAGGAAGGACATCTCTTAAACCAGTGGTCCCTAACTCCCGGGCCGCGGACCAGTACCGGTCCGTGGGCCATTTGGTACCGGTCTGCAGAGAAAGAATAAATAACTTACATTATTTCCATTTTATTTATATTTAAGTCTGAATGATGTTTTATTTTTTTAAAAAATGACCAGATTCCCTCTGTTACATCTGTCTAAAACTCACTCTTGATGCTTGTCTCGTAAGTTCGACAATTATATTTAAAAATACCACAGTTTTTACACCGGTCGCATAATTTTATTTTGTGCATTTATCCGTCCCACCCTAAAGGCCGGTCTGTGAAAATATTTTCTGACATTAAACTGGTCTGTGGCCCAAAAAAGGTTGGGGACCACTGTCTTAAACCATATAGTCTGGGAGTTAGGACCTTTTGCTCATAATGCTGGACAGCTGGAGGTGGATTGTATATGAACCTGCAGTCATTTTAGGATGGAGGGAGCAAAATCACCTCTTGTCGCCTTCCAGGCACTGCCAGACACATGGTTGACAAGGTCCTGAAGGCTTGTGACAAGGCCCAGAGATTCACCAAGCTCTATGGTTAGGTAGAGCCCTGATATGGGTGTCAGAAATCTTCAACTGATTGTGTGACCTTGGACAAGTCCCCTCTTCCCTCTGGGTCCCTTAGTTCTCCCATGTACCAAATGGCCATATGGTCTCACTAGACGGTCTCAAAAGGCCCTTATACCTCTAATGCCCTGAGCTCTAAGCTTTGCTTCGGGAATCAGCTTCTACTGTTGGGTTTAACATAGCATAAACCCTGGATTCCTGATGGAGATGCAGAAAAAGCCACTGTAGGAATTATTGATACAGGAAGCTAACCAGGCCTGCAACCTGGCCTTTGGTGTTTCTGATCCCTAGTCAGTCTCTCTGTTCTTGGCTGTAAATGACGCAGGTCATGAGTGTACGGTCCCAGCTGTTCTAGGCCTATGGACACCTGCATCACAGTCATTTGGGAAATTTGTTAAATGTGCAAGGTCTTGGGCCCTTCAGATCTAGGGATCATGATATCTGTGGGTGGGGCCTCCAGAGACCTCGATTTTACTCCACAGCTCAATGAATAGTGATTGTAAGTAACATTTATTGGGTACTCATTTTGTGCCAAGAATGAATCTAAGGACATGTTAATCCTCATAGCTACAGTGCTGTGAAGCCAAGAGAGAGACAGGAAGGGAATGAGATGAAAAGCATCAACTCCTTGTTGCATCACTTTAGTTGCTCATTGATTACTTCTCATACGTGCCTCAATTGGGGAAAGGAGAGGCTCAAGTTGAGCCAGTGACCCCTTGCTCAAGCCAGCAACCTTGAGCTTCAAGCCAGAGACCATGGGCTTCAAGCCAGCGACCTTTGGGCTCAAGACAGTGACCTTGGGATCATGTCAGTGATCCCACGCATAAGCTGGTGACCCCGTGCTCAAGCTGGTGAGCTTGCACTCAAGCCGAATGAGCCCATGCTCAAACAGGCTACCTCTGGGTTTTGAAACTGGGACCTCACCACCCTGGGTTGATGCTCTACCCACTGTGCCACCTCCGGTCAGGCCAGGTAATTTTTATGTACTGGTCTGGGGGAGGGGGCAGTTACCCCTGTGGAGTGAGGTGGGAGGTCTGGATGCACTGAGTCCCCGGTCAGACAGTGCCTTCAGACGTACGAACAGCTCGAATGAGGCTGACACTGGCTTGACTGAGTTGGCACTCAACAACTCCAACTTGTCATCTCAGTTAGCAGGATGAGGCAACATCTCACTGCAGATGAGACCATGTTAGGGAAACCTTGGTGGGGAGAGGGCACAGACCAGGGAAGGAGTTCTCTGGGCATCAGTTTCCCCAGGTGCATTGGGAGGGGGCAGGACCAGAGGCTCCCTAAGGCCTCTTAGCTCCTGGAGACCATGAATTAGCTATTGGCCATGTGAAGACGCATCGGTTAACAATGGGATGACCCTGCCTGGCACAAGGTGGGCCCGGAAGATGGGTGTAACTTCCTCAAGCGTCGGCACACGGGGAGGGGGTGGAGGGGGGTTGGGCAGGCCACACTGCTGGCAGCTCAGGGTGACGTGTAAGGAAGGGAAG
The DNA here is from genome assembly GCF_036850765.1 of Saccopteryx bilineata. Taxonomy (NCBI): domain Eukaryota; kingdom Metazoa; phylum Chordata; class Mammalia; order Chiroptera; family Emballonuridae; genus Saccopteryx; species Saccopteryx bilineata. The sequence continues at coordinate 59,193,956 of NC_089497.1, forward strand.
ATGAAGAGAACGATGGGGCTTTGGGTCAAATCTCCTGTCTCTGCTTAGAAGGTATCAGAGCTGTCACAGCCCTTGGAAGGTTTTGCAGAAAGTAAACTGAGGCCTGGAGAATTTTCTTACCCTCACATGTGAGCTACGTATCAAAATCAGAGTAGCGCCTGACCAGGCGGTGGCACAGTGGATAGAGCATTGGACTGGGATGCAGAGGACTCAGGTTCGAAACCCAGAGGTTGCCAACTTGAGCGAGGGCTCATCTGGTTTGAGCATGGGTTTACCAGCTTGAGCCCAAGGTCACTGGCTTGAGCAAGGGGCCACTCAGTTTGCTGTAGCCCCCCCCCCCCCCGTTAAGGCACATTTGAGAAAGCAATCAATGGACAACTAAGGTGTCGCAATAGAGAATTGATGTTTTTCATCTCTCTCCCTTTTTGTCTGTCTGTCCCTCTCTCTGTTTCTCTCTGTCACTGTCACAAAAAACAAACAAAAACCAGAGTAGCACATTCATCTCCCAGGCTCTTTCCCAAAGCTTTGCTCTGTGGGATTGATAGAAGAAGCTGTCTCCTCCCCGGAACCTCGTGTTTAGGGAATGTGAATGATGGCATTAAACCCCAGAAGTCCCAACCCACCAACCAACAAAGCCCAGGGCTTCCAGGCTAATTATGTGTTTGTTCATGAATCACAGGCTGTTCTTGCTGAAGAGACCCACAGCCGAAGCGCCTGCTCCAAGCGCTCTCGGGGCGCGACCGCGTCAGAGTGTCCAGGTGAGCCGTCTGTCCGCTCATCTCACCGAATTCCCGAGCCAGTGCCAGACGCCAGGCCCTGCCCCCTCCCAGGACAGGGGCTGGACCGAGTCGCTGCAGTGAGTGCGGGTGCACTCTGCCGCCTGGGCGAGGAAGGTGTAATTAGGGCAGCTTTGTGGGTCTTTAACTGGCATTTGTCATGGCTGCCAAGCGGCACCAGGCGGCGTGGGCTATTAGGCTGCTGTGTGCTGAGCTCTGGAGCTGGGCTGCTGCCTGTGCTAAAAGTGCCAGGGCCAGGCTGGCTCTTGGCCCTGTTTCTGCAGCTGCTCCCTTCCCTGAGGGCTCTGCAGCTGGGTTTGAGGTGGGCTCTTTGGACGTCCCTTGGAGAGTCAGTACCAGCTATGGCAGTAGCAAGTGCTGGGAAACAGGAAACCGCTGTCTGTGGTGCTGGGGTGGGCTCTGTGTACATGAGGATTTAGAAAAAGGAAAATCTGCAAATTCTTGCAATATTTGTCAAGCTAAGTGTGGTCCATTTTCAACAACAGTGGCTCTGTTCCCATAAGAGAATTGTCTTTTCCCTCCTTCCCCCAAGCCGCGAGGCACCCTGCCTTGGCCCTGGGCCCTTCCTGGGGCTGGCTGATGTCTCCTCCCTAGATGGGCAGTGCAGACTCAGAGGAAAGTCTGAGATGGGCTCTCACAGGGGATCCCATCTACACCTTCATTTACATATGGGGAAACTCAACAGAAACTTCCCTAGGCTTGCCAGGTTGTGGGCATTTAATTTAGCACCCAAGTCTCTGACACTTGGGCTGTGACATTTTGAAGTATACCGGATATAGGAGTATGCATTATAAATAAATAACTGCTACCTAGCATATCACCAGGAGTGATTAGAGCTTCAACTTTTGTAAGTCACTCCAAGGATATTCTGGTTTCCAGGTCCCCCCACTGTCGAGGGCCTTCATTGTCATTGCTCTTCTTGAAGTTCAGGGTGGAACTGAGCACAGCACTACAAATGTGGCATGATCACGGAAGTGTAGAGTAAGACCATAACCTCCTTTGTTCTATACTTAATACTTCTATTAATGCAGTCTACAATGACATAACTGTTTGTGGGCAGTTTGTATTCTTTGTTACCATCAATAAGTCTTTCTCCTGGGATGTTAAGTCACTTTTTCCAAGCCCCCTGTTTAGGCTGTTTATTTTCTGTTCTCAAGTCTGAACCTGCCTTTGTCTATGTAACTTCATTTTTTTTAGATGTGTCCATTGCTTAATCTGGCCTCATTTCTTTGCACTGGACTTCATTGGCCAAGTTATTATTTTGTCTTTTCTCCGCTGTTCTACATACTTAGATGCAAAAGTATAGCAGATCAGGGCTTGGATGGGCTGTAAGTAAATGAAAACTCAGGTCTAGGTAGGTGAGAGATGAGCCTGGGTTTTGTCCTCAGGGTAAGCTTGCTGGAGGGCAGAGGAGGGCTACATTGAGCTGAGGCCAGATTGGGAAGCCTGGATTACTCTGAGCTATGGGCCAGTCTCAGGACTCTATGGATTCGGGAGAACAAAGAGACCAGAGAAATACCTTCTCCACCCAGCCAGTTTATGCCTCATATGCTTTCATCTGAAACTCCTTTCTCTGACTCAGGATTTTTGCTCATTAAAAGAAGAGGCACTGACTTAACATTCAAAGTTCTCACTCACCCAGGAGCCTTGAGCTCTGGGTTTTAAGCTCTGAGCTTCAGTTTCCCTGCTTCCTACATTCCCCATAAAATGATGGGATGTATGATCAGCAGTTCATTTTTAAATTTAAAAAAATATTGATTTGAGAGAGAGAGAGAGAGGGAGAGAGAGATGGACAGACAGACAGACAGGAACATCGGTCTGTTCCTACATGTACCGTGACTGGGGATTAAACTGGTGACCTCTGAATTTCACTATACTTTAACCAAATGAGCTATCTGTCCAGGGAATGATGAGCAATTCTTAACCCCTTGCAACTTAGAGATCCCTTTGAACCTCAGATAGAAAGTACAAATGTTCTACATATACACAGAAATCCTTAGTCCCTTGATCAAGATTAGAAGCATGTTGAGGCCTTCTGTCTATAAAGTTCATGTTGAGGATGAGCTTGGAACAACCACACAGCTTGCACAGGACTCCATTCTCTCATTCGCTCTTCACAACAGCCTCAAGGGGGCAGAGACTACCATTTAACAGACGATGAAGCTGAACTAGAAGGCCTTACACTTAATTCAAGGTCAAATAGCTGCTTAGTAGTCCTTAGAAAGACAGAGAGAGGAAGGGAGAAAGAGAGAGAAGCATTCATTTGTTGTTCCATTTAGTTGTTCATTCATTGGGCGCTTCCTGTATGTGCCCTGACTGGGAATTAAACCTGCAACCTTGGTGTTCGGCACGATGTTCTAACCAACTGAGTTAACCAGTCAGGGATGTGTATTGTGTGTGTGTGTAATATTTTTATATATAATGATTATATATATGACATATTTTACATCATTATCCTTGACCTCAGACACCAAATCTTTGTGAGTTTGGCTCTATTCCCAGACTGCCACCTTGGCTATGGGAGCATCTGGACCTACTACCTCTTAACTCAAAGTGCATCCTAAGTTTTCTGGGACTTAGTCAAGGCCACTCAATATTTCTTTGTGGACCAGTGTCCTCAGAAGGGAGACCCCAGGTATCAGCTGAGTCACAGCAGCCCCTTCTAGTGAGACAGGAAGTGGTGCAGATAATTTCCTACGATTGAGAAGGCTGTTTGAAATAAACTTAGATGAAGCACATGTGAAACATGTTAACAGAAGTGAACAAAGAGACAATTTGTTGGTAGTGGTGATGGGGTGAGGTGGGGTGGGTAGGGCAGGGGGTTTCCCAGGGAGAAGAAGATCTGAGCTTCCCTGTGGTCTCTCCTGCCAGCTCAGCAGTGTGGCCTGCCTCTGCTGGCCGCCATGGCTCCTCCCGGCAGGCCACCATGTTTATGGCCTCAACATCTTTCTGCATGTTCAAGCCCTATTCATTTGTTCTTATTTCCTCTCTGTCCCTCCTGAGGAAACTATGTTCACATAGCAAGTGCAGGAGCTATGAAGGTTACAGAGATGGAGACGACACTGTTCTTGCCTTAAGGAACCTATAGAGATGAAAGATGAACGTCCTTTACCTTGAAACGCTTATTGACTAGAGGAGACAGATGGAAACAAATGTCATAGAGCTGGCTATGGTGTGGGCCATAATGGAGGTTTGGGAAGACCGCCTGCCTGGGAGGGTAGCTAACGCTGACTCGGTTGGGTGTGGGACAGCTTCCTAGAGGTGACTGCATTTGAGAGGACTTGGAAGTAGGGCAGAGATTTGGATGAGGATGAAGAGCACTCCCAGTGGGGGAATTGCTTGGGCTAAAGTATTGAAAGTAGGAAGGCATGGGGAAGGCGAAGTGGCTTGCTGACCGGATCACGGGGAGCATAAATTGGGTATTGGGTTCAAAGGCAAGCTAGGTTTTGGTACCAAAGATTGATGGCTTAAAAACAGGCGCAGTGTTGGTGAGACGACCCTGACTCGTGTGCTCTCTCCCTTGCACAGGCCATGCCACTGAAACACTATCTCCTTTTGTTGGTGGGCTGCCACGTCTGGGGTGCAGGATCGGCCTACTATGGCTGCCCTAGTGAGTGTACCTGCTCCAGGGCTTCCCAGGTGGAGTGCATCGGGACACGCATTGTGGCAGTGCCCACCCCTCTGCCCTGGAATGCCATGAGCCTGCAGATCCTCAACACACACATCACTGAACTTAACGAGTCCCCATTCATCAACATCTCGGCCCTCATCGCCCTGAGGATTGAGAAAAATGAGCTGTCTCAAATCTTCCCTGGTGCCTTCCGCAACCTGGGGTCGCTGCGTTACCTCAGCCTTGCCAACAACAAGCTCCAGCTTCTGCCTGTGGGCATCTTCCAGGGTCTGGACAACCTGGAGTCACTCCTTCTGTCCAGCAATCAGCTGGTGCAGATCCAGCCAGCACACTTCTCCCAGTTCAGCAACCTCAAGGAGCTGCAGTTGCATGGCAACCACTTGAACTACATCCCTGATGGTGTTTTTGACCACCTGGTGGTCCTCAACAAGCTCAATCTGTGCAAGAATAGCCTCAGTCACCTCTCGCCCAGGCTCTTCCAGCGCCTAGGCCACCTACAGGTCCTCCGGCTCTGTGAGAACAGGCTCTCAGACATCCCTATGGGCACTTTTGACGGGCTGGGCAACCTGGAGGAGCTGGCCCTACAGCAGAACCAGATCGGTGTGCTTTCCCCTGGCCTCTTCCACAACAACCGTAACCTCCAGAAGCTCTATCTGTCCAACAACCACATCTCCCAGCTTCCCCCTGGCATCTTCTTGCAGCTGCCCCAACTGAACAGCCTCACACTCTTTGGGAATTCCCTGAAGGAGCTCTCTCCAGGGATCTTTGGGCCCATGCACAACCTTCGAGAGCTTTGGCTTTATGACAACCACCTCACTTCTCTACCTGACAATGTCTTCAGCAGCCTCAGCCAGTTGCAGGTCCTGATCCTCAGCCGTAACCAGATCAGCCACATTTCCCCTGGTGCCTTCAACGGGCTGGAAGAGCTGCGGGAGCTGTCCCTCCACACCAACGCGCTGCAGGAGCTGGACAGTAATGTCTTCCGCATGTTGACCAACCTACAGAACATCTCCCTGCAGAACAACCGCCTCAGACAGCTCCCAGGGAATATCTTCACCAACGCCAATGGCCTCATGACCGTCCAGCTGCAGAACAACCAGCTAGAGAATCTGCCGTTGGGCATCTTCGATCACCTAGGGAACCTATGTGAGCTTCACCTCTATGACAACCCCTGGAGGTGTGACTCAGGCATCCTTCCGCTCCGCAATTGGCTCCTGCTCAACAGGGCCAGGTTGGGGACAGACACGCTCCCGGTGTGCTTCAGCCCAGCCAGTGTACGTGGCCAGTCCATCATCATCATCAACGTCAATGTTGCCGTCCCCAGTGTCCAGGTCCCAGTGACCCCGGAGGTGCCCAGCTACCCAGACACACCCAGCTATCCCGAGACCACCTCCATCGCCTCCACCCCCGAGTTCACCAGTCCTGTGGACGTCTCCACGGACCTGACCACCATCGAGCCCATCGACGACCGCAGCACATGGGGCATGACCCGGGCCCAGAGCGGGCTGGCCATTGCTGCCATTGTCATCGGCATCATTGCTTTGGCCTGCTCCCTGGCTGCCTGCATCTGCTGCTGCTGCTGCAAGGAGAGGAGCCACGCGGTCTTGATGCAGATGAAGACACCCAATGAGTGTTAAAGGGGCAGGCAGGAGGCAGGGCTGGGGGATGGTGGGGCCACTAGACGATCTGGGAATTTCATTTTTTGACCTTCATCCCTGGGTCCACAGAGCCATCCCCTGCTTCCTCTCTCTAGTCCTTGAGAGGAAGCATCCCCACCTTTTCCTGACCTGCTCTTGTAGGACCTTCTTCCTACCACCAGGGAGCTCTAACCCTGCAGGGTTTCCAATTCCCATCTCTGGGCTTCCTTCCAGAAAGCCCCTCCTCCAGAGTTCCACCAGCTCTCCTCTGCGAACAACCTTGCCTGTGCCTGTGCCCCTGCCGGCATCTGTAGACTCATTACACGCCTGCTCACTTCATGGAAATAGTTCACTGGGACAGCCTCTCTCCCAAGTACTCTGTAAGTCGATTTTCCTCCTTTTGCTACGCTTGTTTGTGGCGTGGCTCTACCTTGTCACTTCAAATGAAGTTCTCCTTTGATTTTCTGTTCCTGAAGGTAGGGTGAGCTCTTTCTTCAAAGAAGGCCTCCACCTATTTAGCTGGTTTCTTAAGAACTGCCCAGCACCCTGGCTCTCAGGCTGTTGTGAAGACGAAGGGAAAAACGGGGCTGCCCGGTCCCTGGAGACAGAGCCATCACCAGCACCACTCTTGTGATTTTTATCTGGAATTGGAAGAAAGACACCAGTGCGACCAGTTCCGCCTTTTAGAGAATGATATTTCCAAGCTGCAAAATTTGCTTTAAAATGTTTAGTCTTTTAAGGAATAAAATCAGGTAGAATTTCTGACCCCTCACAACACTAAAATCAGCTCACTGGTCCTGGATGGAGAAAGCAGCCTTGTGTCTACCGCGAGGGGTTTCCTCTGTTAACTGTTTATTGAAGGAAAACACACACAGAAAAGTGGGAGCGTTAAAAGTGTATCGTTTGATAGATTTCCACAAACTGTACACACCCTGTAATCAGCGTCCAGATCAAGAAACAGGGCATCACCAATATCCTCTCTCCTGGGCTTTTACTGGAGAAGACTGGGGCTTACGGAGATGGCGCTGTCTTCTCTGGGGACTGGCTCCCCACGGGCCAGGCTGGGCCCTCCACTGCCCACCCCTAGTCAGCCCTTGCAAAGGTCCAGCTGCCAGGGACAGAGAGGAAGATGTGGGGACACTGTGGCCTGGACAGAAGATTTTACTAAATCCATAGACCTCGAGGTACCCAGAGTGGCCAGGTCAGAAGCACGTTGACTCGAGAGGCTCACACAACCGCACACGCTTCCCTGCCAACAGGCCGTCTGCTCTTCACCGGAGGCCCTTCTGCCTGGACCTTTTATGGGCATGATATGCCTATATCTGTTTTTAATTTTCACCCTCCCTTTGGGGGAAGTGAAATACCTCAGAGATGAGGTCCTTTCATTGAACAGCCAAATGTAATGGAACCCAGCAATTCCTCTAATGTGGTGGTGAAATTCTCCATCGACATTACAGTCAGCTAGAAACTGAACTTCAGAATTCGTACGTACAGCAGGAAACATTGGGATGCGCAGACTGGCCACCCTGGGGCTGGGGGCTTTCTGGAGCAACTCTTGCTTGTGGTCTGGTTAGAAGAGTTGTTTGGTCCGAGGTTATCCTCCTTGAGTTACAATCATATGAATACCTGCTCTTGCCACACTTCCTGTTACACACACATTCACACTGCTGAAGAAATTATGCTCAAGGCAACTTCACTGGACACCTGGTCTACTAGTTTAGAAGTAAAAATTCTAAAGGGAGAATATCAGGTGTCCATGTCTGCCCAGGAAAGAGCTATAGCCAACACTATAAAGATTTGGAAATCTGCCATCAATCCTGAATGGCTTTTACTCGTTTCCTCTGCCCCATAAGACAAGTAAAGAAATCCCCTGTGGTCAGTACAATGATTCTGACAGGTCCCCAACAAAAAAGGGTCCAGGAAGGGATGTGCATAAGAACTAGTACTCTTGGCAGCTTTTTACTCTCTGTTCCAGGGAATCTGGAAGAAATAGGACCTGTCAGAGGCAAAGGACACCATCTCCCCAAGGGAAATCTGGTAGACACGCGCCAAGTGGTGCTGCAGCCTGGAGGAAGTGAGCTCAGAGCTCGGGGCATGAGCATCCTTCCGTGGATGGTAGTCTGTCATATTGACCTGGGGCCAAAGAGGGAAGTGTGGCCTTCTCTGCTTCAGACGGGAAGCATGGTTTGGCACTGCGATTCTCAAGGGGCTCCTAAGGAGTCGGCTACAATGTCTCATTGTGCAGAAGCACACTGGGCCAGCGGTGGCGGACAGGTGAGAAGGGAGTCCTCTTCATCCAGTGTGTCCTGCCAGACCGAACCCCGGGGCACTTCCAGCATTGGCCATGACATTGGGGTGCCTTCCTCTCTGGCCTGTGATAGCAACGTGTGTCTTCAGGCCGGAGGCTGGCCTCAAGGCATCTCTCCTCAGATGACCCCACCCAGGAGCACCCAGCTGGGAGTGTAAACCCTTCATCTGACCTTCAGAGCTGGCCTGTTCTGTTCTCCCATCAGAGTGGGTTGGAAGACTTTCCCTGACAGGTCTGTTGGCCTCTTTGAACCACATTGTCTGGTCAGGGAGCTGCCGGGAAAGCTGGGTAGTCTCCTTTCCAACAGGGTGATGTGTCTGCTTACTTCTCAGGGCTGGAGTGAGCCCCTTGACCCCCCCAAAGCTGAAGTAAGGCCCAGAGTTCACTTCACATTTACCCCCTGCTCACTGGCTTCCAGGTCACCTTGCCAGTACCAGGAGCCTGCTTTTGGAGTGGAGGGTCAGTGTTGGAAGAAAGATAATAAAAGCCAGTTAGAACCACTGTTTTTCAAAAGAGCTTACTGTGCATAACTACCCTTTAAAGCACTTAATAGGTATTTTCTTTTGAAGCCTCACAACGCCCTTCTTCATGAGTACTACCTTATCCCTGGTGAGAGGGTCTAAAAGTGCCCTTCTTCTGCAACATTATTTAGTAGGCTGTGGGTTTTCTTTCTCTGTTCAAACTTTGTACAAGACCTCATGGCCTGTCCTGGGCTTTCATCATTAAACCAAAGAAAATCAAAGTCACTCTCCTGTTGTTCCTCAGAGTCCTAGCCACTAAAACCTCACTTGGTGCTGTGTGGATTGAAATTTTGTAAATACCGGAAAAAAAATTAAACTTACTCATCCATTAAAGAAAAATTGGCCCCTCTCATGGAAATTGTTGGGCTGTGTGTATATTGTTTCCCTCTTTAGAATTTAAAGGCACAAAACAGTTCTCAGAACTCTTCATGGGCGACAGTTTTCACAACCTTCCAGATGTCAGGGTAGAGCAGTTTCAGGAATCTACTTCTAAACTCAGGAGGCTTATGGAGAGCAGACTGCGAGAGATAACTAGATAACTAGAGTTGGTCGATAGACAGTGGATGTCTCCCAGCTTTTAGCTGCAAACCTCTCAAAGAGTGCAGCCCACAGACCCCACAGTCAGAACCAAATCCAGATTGTTGGGGAGGCATTTGTGGTCTTGGGGAGAAAGCCATTTCAGAGATGGTGGGTGGTGTCCTCCAGGCCCCACTCCTCCCTGTCTGAGCTTTCTCCTTCACTTAAGGATGGGTTGTTCTCACCAACCCATTGCCTTCACGCTGCCTTCAAAAGTAGAGCATGCTTGCCTCACTTAGAGAATCACTGCAAATAGTCCCAGGAGCTTGGCGACGCATTTAGAGATTTTTAGGCCCCTAAGGTTTTATAGAATATGAGCCTAGTGGGCAGGTTGGGGGTCCATCTTTGCTAGGGCTCGGTCTCTGCTGGGTATTGCTTGTAACAAATTTGGTGTAGAGAATCAACAATAAATGGTACATACAGGACACGTGCTCTCTGTGGATGTCTTGGTTATGGGCTCTCACACCTGGGGATTCTCCTCTTGTCACATGTGTGCAAGGCTGACCCAGACAGCCCCTCACAGAGGCTAGAATCTGGGCTGGGGAAAGGGTCATAGCTGGGCACCAAAAAATGAAATAACAAACGATATCTATAGGTCACTGTATATGGGAGGGTCCTTAACCCTTTGAGTAGTATGAACATTCATGTACATCCTCGTGCCTTTTGACCATCCAGAGTACGATCGATTTATTTTAAAAATGTGTAAGGCAACATTAAAAAAAGGCAAAGGTATGTTCTTTTTGTTTCCATAAATTGGTTATCAAACAAACATGATTTTAAGTTAATAAAACTGTAACTGGAACTAATTTCATTTTTTGAAAAAACAACAACCCACTCCCGGGGGTTAGTGAGCATGAAAAAACTCGCTACTCAAAGGGTTAAGAATAGTGTCAACTATTTTGTAGATGAAGTGAGTGTGATCAAGACAGGAAGTGAACTGGTGGCTGAGCTGGCACACAGCCAGACCCCCAGCCTCCCAGGCCAGAGCTGCTTCTGTGTCACCAGAGAGAAATGGAGTTCCCTCAGGATTCAGTTAACATGCCCATGGCACACATGCATACATGCACACACATGCACACACATGCATGCAGGCTTAGGTGGGCAGGACGATCCTGCACCTCGGGACTCCTAGCAGTGCTTAGCGCCAGGCTCAGCGAGTCACAGGCTCTCAGAAGACACCATCTGAGTGACGGTGGTTCCCTCCGAGTGTCTAGGTGACCACAAGACTCTTCCAGTTTGCCAGGGGAGGTGTCACCTGTGGCATTGGTCCCATTCTTCAGACAGGGCTGATCCTCCCTGCTGTTCCTATATCCCATTGCCACGTCTAGGAAAAGGGTTTCAGGCCATATTTCAAACCATATTTCTTCAGGATCTCTTAGTTCTTAAATCCTGCTGCTAGCTGTAAGCCTGTCCCAGGAGGCTGGACCTAGACAGGGTCAGTAGCGTGTTCACTATACCAAGAGGCTGAGCCCCCCCCTTTTTTTTTTTTACAGAGACAGAGAGTCAGAGAGAGGGATAGACAGGGACAGACAGACAGGAACAGGGAGAGATGAGAAGCATCAATCATCAGTTTTTCGTTGCAACACCTTAGTTATTCATTGATTGCTTTCTCATGTGTGCCTTGACTGAGGGGGGGGCTACAGCAGACCGAGTAACCCCTTGCTCGAGCCAACGACCTTGGGTCCAAGCTAGTGAGCTTTTTGCTTAAGCCAGATGAGCCCGTGCTCAAGCTGGCGACCTCAGGGTCTCGAACCTGGGTCTTCCGCATCCCAGTCCAATGCTCTATTTGCTGCGCCACCGCCTGGTCAGGCGAGGCTGAGCCCTTTTGATGATTGGGGGCAGGGCCCAGTCCTTCCCTAACCACTGCACCTGTCCCAGTTCTCACTCCTAGAGTGGCCTACAGGGGCTTTCTATGGCCTGGTGGGTATCTTGGAGGTCATAAAAGTACCAAGCCTGTGACCTTAGAATGATTTTGGCCCCCCTGGGGATCTGTCTGTGGGGGCAGTTCAGGATCATTTTGTAATATCCAGAGGCCTTGCCCCAGATTCTCTGCTCTCCTGTGACCCAGGTGACATTCCGGGAATACTCAGGCCACGTGAGGGGAGGAACCACTTCCTGGAACTTTGATCGGCTCTGGCCTGCTGGGCCCAGGCTGACCACAGCCCACACCAGACGCCCTCTGCTCCCGAGGAAGAGCCAGGGCAGCAGGTTCTTGCCTGCCAGCCCCTCACGGTAGGTCCCCTCGTCACCACGGCAGGACTCCTGGGTCTGTAGGGACTGGGAGGAATCTGGAGTCCTGCCTGGGGTGGGGGCGGGAGGGCAGCTGGCCACTCCTCTAGGCTTCGGAGCATGTCCCTGAGTCCAAGCGGGCTGAAGTATTCCTGTCCCCCTGCCCTGGGAGGGAAGCCCCCGAGGCATTCTCCCGGGGTGGTGCTGAGCTGAGTGCAGAAGGGGGCAGGTCGTGGCGGGAGGGTTCTGGGACGAAAGGGCCTGGTCCCCGCACTCAGGGAGCTCCTTGTGAACGGTGGGGATGAGCAGGGCAGCCACCTCTACGTTTGCCGGGTTCCGGCCTCGTGTGTGCCTGCATCCTAGCTCCCCTACTATTTCCAGAAGTGTCCTGGTTTAGGTGACACAGTCTGTAGTCCCTCCAGAAATAAAATGTGTATGTGGCTGGCTTTTATTAAACATTTCCTGTTTGCCAGGCCTGTGTAAAGGACTTTCTATTTACTGTCTAATTTAGCACATTTATCATGGAATTGAGGATGAATTTTAACCCTAAGAGAATGGCTTATAATTAGGGTGGGGAAATCGAGGCTTAAGAAGGTAGAGTGTGACCTGCTCAGGCCCATGCAGCGAGTAGGTCACCACATCAGAATCTGAACTCCACTAACAGGAGGAAGAGTCAGACCTGAGACACAGGCTCCTAACAGCCACGAATACATTCTGTTCCACTCAGTGCCCAAGGCCTGGGCAGCTTCTCGGCGCTCAGCCCCCAGCCAGATGCTGGGGTGCTCAGCCAGGCAGAGGATGCTGCAGGGCTCCCCGGCAGGTGGTGCCACCGACGGCGATGAGCACAGAAGGACCCGGGGGGTCAGTGAGGGCAGGCGTGACTTGAGGGATCCATAGAAGGCTTCCCAGGACAAGCGTGACTTGCACTGGCCTGGGAGACAGGTACAATGGGGACAGGCAGCAACAGAGAGAGGGAGGCCCGGGCATTCTAAAGTGGGAGGGGTTGTGTGGGGGAGGGCCAGAGCGGGGCCCATGGGCAGCACTGGGGGAAAGGACAGTGCCCAGTTCTCAGCCTCTTTTTGTGTCAGAAGGTTAGCTGTCTTCCCTGCACGAGTGTTCTGACAGTTGAAAGACAAACTCCCTTGAGCCGTGGCATTGTAACTTTGAGGAAGGAAAATGTCAAAGAAACCCTTACTATATGCCTGGAACTGTGCTGTGTGTTTTACACAATTATCTCAATTTTTATAGTAACTTGCAAACTTATTATAAAAGCGATGTGCTTTCATTATTTTAAAAATGTATAAAGTATATGATTAAACAACAAGAAAAAATTAAATCACCCACAATTCTATTGTTCAGAGGTAACCACAGCAAATATTTTGTGTATAATCTGAAGCTACGCTTTGGAGGGGTCCGTCAAGAGTCACTTCATTTACATAAACTTGGGTGTGGGCTGAAAGAGGCTTATTATGGATAACAAAAGATGCTCCTCTCATCACTCAGGAAATCCCAAGGGTTTTTGGAGCTCAGTGCCAGGAACCAAGATGAAGATCACATATATATTCCTGATTATATCACAACATCACATATCCAATGCTATGATACCCCAAGGAGTGAGAAATTTGCTAGTTCTCTCATTTAATTGTCACAATAACCCTAACAGTGCTATAATTTAAATATTATTATTATTGTTATCATGATTGTTTTCAACTTACAAATGCAGAAGCAGGGGCTCTGAGGGGTTACTTCCCGGCCCAGACACGCTGGGCAGCAGTTGGGAGGCTGCTGGCAGGGGGGGACAGAGGCAGGAGCCGTTCCAGGCCAGTCACCTGGCTGGTTTTCCTGGGTGGGGACGGAAGGAGACTGAGGTCCAGGGAGCAGCGGGTCTTCCCCAGGGGCCTGGGTGAGGCGGTCAGGGGTCTGGGCTCCCATTACCGTCGGGAAGGAGAGAGCATTAGCTCCGTGGTAAATGACAGACTGGCTTGTGGCACACACAGAAATGTACCAACCCAAAAGCAATTTGAGAAGGAGTTCAGTTGCAACCAGTAACCCGCCCCCACTCCTGCCAAAAACAGAAACCCACCCCAGCTTGCTGAGAGCACAGAACATTTCTGTGGGCATTTCTGGTCTCTACATAAATGCAGAGGTGGTTTTTCAGACAGGAAGTAAGACTCTTCTGGTTGCCCTGGTGTCCCCTCTGGTGCCAGCTGCCACAGTGCCTAGGCAGGGGCACTTTCTGTCACTAGAACCCCCAGTGACCTGTTCTTGAGAGTGGACTGAGGAAGGGGCCCACGTCCAGAGCACCCTGGTCAGAGCCACTAACATCTGTGCTCAACCAAGACCAGACCAAGGACAAAGCAATTACACGCTGCCCTTGGCTGGGAGAAAAGAGCCAGAAAAAGTGCCTTAGACAGTCATAAACGCTGCTGGTCCGTAAATGGGGTGGCTGAGTGATCTCATCAGATACTCCACAGCCAAGCTCTGTGGCCACTTCAGAACAAAGCTGGGGCTGGCCTGAACTCAGTGTCCTCAGGGTCAACCATGCTGTGAGTATACACCGCACCAGGCTCTGGGGTGGGAGATTTTCTCATTCAGTCCTCAGAACAATCCCACGAGGAAGGTAGTTTTGAAGTTCATTGTTTTAAAGATGAGAAAATTAAAGCACAGAGAGGTTAGGTAATTCAGTCAAGGCCACACAGCTAGTAAGGGATGAAGATAAGACTTGAATCCAAACTGTCTGACTCTAAAGCACAAACTCTTAGCCGTCTCTAGAGTGATGTGAGAATGACTGGGAGTGGGTCATTTGGAAACTGTGTTCTGCAGCCTCACTGTGAGTATACCATCCCCTGCTTCCTCCCACCACAACAGGGGCAAAAGGAGTCTTGCCTTAAACTTCAGAGGCCCTGTTCTGGCCCTCCTCCCACCATGACACCCTGAGGGGTGAAAAGTTTGCAAGACCAAAGGGACACAACTATCAGAAGCTATGCCCCATTTTATTATTTTAAAAAAGTGATTGATGAATTCATTGATTTTAGAGACAGCAGAAGGGTGAGAGGGAAAGAAACATTGACCTGTTGTTCTACCCATTTCCGTATTCATTGTTTGACTCCTGTGGCCCTGACTGGAGTTTGAACCCACAATTTTGACACATTAGGACACTGTTCCAACCAACTGCTACCTAGCCAGGGCCTGTGCCCCATTTTAAAACGTGCTTCCCGTACCCAGGACCTGGGGCTTGTGTGGATTGGCTCCCCGGGTCTCTCTCCCTTAAGCGAACCATTTCATGGAAGTACTCATAGTACTAGAGAGAGTGGGGGGGGGGGGGAGAAGGGGACTGACCGTAGGCAAGGTCCCTGTGTGTGTTCACTATAGGTCCTGCAAATGTGAGGAATGGGCCTGCCTAACCCTCTGCCCCCTGCCGCCTTGGTATGAACCATTTCATGGAAGTACTCATAGTACTAGAGAGAGTGAGGGGGAGGGGGAGAAGGGGACAGACCGTAGGCAAGGTCCCTGTGTGTGTTCACTATAGGTTCTGCAAATGTGAGGAATGGGCCTGCCTAACCCCCTGCCCCCCTCCCCCACTGCCTTGGTATGAACCATTTCATGGAAGTACTCATAGTACTAGAGAGAGTGGGGGAGGGGGGGAGAAGGGGACTGACCGTAGGCAAGGTCCCTGTGTGTGTTCACTATAGGTCCTGCAAATGTGAGGAATGGGCCTGCCTAATCCCCTGCCCCCCCCCCCACTGCCTTGGTATGAACCAAGCACCCTTGCTTCGAACTCAGGCCACCAGGACAGGTCCTGGCCCCTTACTTCTTAGCTGTGTGCCCTTGGACCTGTCTCTGTGGCCCTGGGACCCCCACTTTCTGTTTCAGGTCCTTCTAGGTGTGTTGTGGGTACCGAGATGTGCAGGAACTTTGGGTAGGAGCAGCCCCTCAGCTCTGCCCCCACATCAGAGAGGTCCCCCTCACTTTCCGTCACCCACTGTTACTTGAGCCAAAGTTAGTGTGTCTACACTTGATTTTCTATGTGACTGACGCTACAGTTTGATTCATGTCCTGAATCTCAAGTTACTGCCTTGGTTGAAAAATCCTAAAGCATGTATTTCCAAATGACAGTGGATTAGAAGTTGGAGGCACAGCCGGGGCAGAGGGGGTGCCTCCTCAGTCTGGCTCAGTAGGTGGGACATGGTATCCTCTCCTTGTACCCGAGCCTCCCACTCTGTTCCAGCGTCCCTGGCGGGAGAGAGACATCAGGAAAAGCAGAGATCGGGCTTCACCCCGAGCCCCACGGTGGGCACCTCTGTGAGGAAGCTGGCCAGAGGGTCCTCGGAGCCTCACGTCCACTCGAGTGGACTTCTCTCTGGAAACTGTCTGTGAGAACAGGGACCAAAGCGGTTAGCAAGAAAGGACTCAGACACATGATAACATGACATGTTAAAGACAGGAACTGCTTCCCTCTTATTGGAGGGAGGGGACTCGAGGCCGTTCTCCCAGTGTGGCTTGGCGGGGGTTGTCACTCCCTCCGGGATCAGACTGTTCTAGGGACATAGGCAGCTCGGGGGTTGTCACTCCCTCCGGGATCAGACTGTTCTAGGGACATAGGCAGCTCTGCCTCCCAGGCTGCCCACCCAGCTGTGGAGGGTTCAGTTCACAAACCCCGAGTGAGCCCATCGGAAGTCAGTGCTGTGCGGAGTGCTGAGCATGGAGAAGGGACTGTGCCAGGTGCTATGGACACCGCCAGGCCCTCATTCTGGGGCCAGCGGGGCATCTAGGGGCTTTGTGTAGGATGCCCAGGGGCAGTGCAGGTGGCAGGCATGGGGCGACAATGGTTACCTCACCCTTCTTCAGCCAGAGCCCTCTGCTTCATACTTGTATTCTGTGCACACAATTGCAAGAGAATAAAGTCTCAGGCCGAACCTGAACTCTGTCACTGAGGCTCTAGGACCAGAAGACACACGCACGCCTGAGGCCTGTTCCTTTCCCTCTTTTGTCCTGAGGAGCAGGCAGGCACGGGGACGCTCACACACCACACCACAGTGTGAAACCCCTCCTGCGGCTTACTTAGCATCTGTGTGCATCAGAGGGGCTTCAACGGAGGTATGCACTTTCTCAGGGAGACATTGTCCCTTCCCTATTAATTAGGCTGAAAATCTCTAGAAAAACTCAGAGTTATTGAGTGTCTGAATGAGAGGGGCTGCGGGAGGTTTTTGTAATCACCATGTCTGCTGGGGGCTTTCACACAGGAAGCCCTTTTACCCCAAGTTGAATTTTGCCATGGAGGACACAACCAGAAGGGGGCAGCAGAGAGGCAGCTAGGAGCCAATTGTGAGTTCTTACTGAAGACAGGTAAATTGAGGAGCATCAGGATTATGTTGTGTGAGGGTCCTCCCTCCCTCCCACCCTTCCTCCCTCCCTTCCTCCCTTCCTCCTTCCCTTCCTTCCCTCTTCCCTCCCTCCCTCTCTCCCTTCTTCCCTTCCTTCTTCCCTCCCTTCCAAATGTGTTCTATCTAAAGGACATTTTGTTTTTCAAATAATTTTTTCTGTCATGATGGTGGCCTTAAAAATAATTAACAGTTTATTAATTGCTTACTCTACCTCAGACACTGATCAAAAACCTTTACCTATATTTACTCATTTAACCCTCCATTACTCTAACACAGTAAGCACTACTATTCTCTCCCTTTTACAGATAAAAACCTGTAGCACAGACAGATTAAGTAGCAAGCCCCAGGTCACACAGCTGGGACAGGATGGAGCCGGAATTCTTATGAATGGAATCTGAACCACTACAAGCCATGTAAATAATGATGTGGGTGGGAGCAGTAGTAACCTGGGCGGTGTACACCCCCTGATGGGGCAACTAATCCCCAGATGGTCTTGTCATGTAGCAACATTGCCCCCAAACCATCCTGACTTTTAATGCAATATTTCTTAATTTTTACATGTTGGCTAACGGTTTGTGCACAAAAAGGACTGAGACTTAAACAAAACAGTGTAACCTGAATCACCAACTTGTGACCTGTGGGTAGATGCTAGCATTTTTTTTTCTTTAAAAGAATTAATATTGCCTCACCAGGCAGCGGCACAGTGGAAAGAGTGTCGGACTGGGATGCAGAGGACCCAGGTTTGAAACCTTGAGGTTGCTGGATTGAGCGCGGGTTCATCCGGCTTGAGCGTGGGATCATAGACATGACCCCCTGGTCACTGGCTTGAGCCCAAAAGTTGCTGGCTTGAGCTGCCAAGGTCACTGGCTAGAGCAAGGGGTCAGTAGCCCCCAAGTCAAGGCACATATGAAAAGCAATCAATGAACAACTAAAGTGCCTCAACAAAGAAGCGATCCCTTCCTCATCTCTCTCCCATCCTGTCTGTCTGTCCCTCTGACTCTCTCTCTGTCTCTGTCAAAAAAAGAAAGAAAATTAATATTTAGTAAACTAAAGACCTGGTCCCCTACCCTGTTTGAAACAAAAGCTAAACAACAAAAACCTACTGGTCTGTCGAATCCCTGCCTCGGTGACCCCTGTGCACACAGTGTTGGAGGTTCCGTGGCCTCCTTGCTGGAGAGGGCTGGGCTGCCGTGGGCAGGAGGAGAGTGTCCCAAGGGACCCGTGGACTTGTTCCAATGTCAGAGCTGAGCTGCTTTTGCCCTCAGGAGCGGATGTGCAACGAGCAGAGGGTAAGATCTCTTCATGATTAGGCTCCAGAATGTGCTGAGATTTGGAAACTCAGGAAGACTATGGTTTCAAAATTTTTAACTCAGGAATAATCTGCTCATATTTTACATATTAGTTTAAAAATGCACAATACCTGTAGTCTTTTTTATTACTCTTCCCTGCCTTTCTGCCTCTTCTCTCCTTTTTCTCCGATCTGGAGAGAACACAGGAAGTCCAGGCGACCTGGGTCTCAGTCCTGCCACCAACCTGCAAGGTGGCTGTAGACAGGCCATGTGACTTTCTTGCTGTCAGGAGGTTAGAACGTTGGTCCCACTGGCCTTGCAAGGCTTCTGTGAGGTAGTATGAAAACCATTAAAAACACAAATTGCTGGCCTCCCTGACAGCTAATTCCCGTCTTCTGGCTCCCTGTGCCGTGCCCTGCTCACGGAGCCACACTGCCCTCGTTAAAGGTGCCACTTCCCTTTTCTCTTCCCACTCGGCTCTAGGCGATGCTTCCCGGAGCCCGGCTGCACTGGGCCTGCCTCCTGCTCCTGGCCCGGCCTGCCCGGCCCTGCCCCGTGGGCTGTGACTGCTTCATCCAGGACGTGTTCTGCTCCGACGAGGCGCTGGCCGCCGTCCCCCTAGACATTCCCCCCCACGCCACCAACGTCGTCTTTGTAGAGACCTCGTTCACCACGCTCGGACCCAGGGCCTTTGGCGGCAGCCCCAACCTGACCAAAGTCGTCTTCCTCAACACCCAGCTCTGCTGCTTTGAGCCCGATGCCTTCGGGGGGCTGCCCAGGCTGCGCGACCTGGAGGTCACCGGTAGCCCCTTCTCCAACCTCAGCTCCGACATCTTCTCCAACCTGACCTCCCTGGGCAAGTTCACCCTCAACTTCAACAGGCTGGAGGCTCTGCCTGAGCAGCTCTTCCACCACATGGACGCCCTGGAGTCCCTCCAGCTGCAGGGCAACCGGCTCCAGACCCTGCCTGGCGGGCTCTTCCGGCCTCTGAGACGCCTGAAGGCCCTCAACCTGGCTCAGAACCTCCTGGCCCAGCTGCCCGAGGAGCTGTTTGAGCCCCTGGGCAGCCTGCGGACCCTGAGGCTGAGCAGCAACGCGCTCTCCAGGCTGCCCCAGCACCTGTTCGCCGGCCTGCACAGCCTGCAGGAGCTGTTCCTGGACGGCAACTCCATCTCCGAGCTGCCGCCGGGAGTGTTCTCGCAGCTCGTCTGCCTGGAGAAGCTCTGGCTGCAGCGCAACGCCATCGGACACCTGCCTCCCTCCGCCTTCTCCTCCCTGCACAGCCTGACCTTCCTGAACCTGCAGGGGAACGCTCTGCGGGTGCTGCCCGCCGGCCTCTTTGCCCACACCCCGCGCCTGGTCGGCCTGTCCCTGTCCCACAACCAGCTGGAGACCGTCCCCGAGGGAGCTTTTGCCAACCTGTCCAACCTCAGTTCCCTCACGCTCTCGCACAACGCCATCACCCACCTGCCGGCCGGGGTCTTCCGGCACCTGGGGGAGCTGATCAAGCTCTACCTGGGCAGCAACAACCTGACGGCGCTGCACGCAGACCTCTTCCTGAACCTGTCCAAACTGGAGCTGCTCAGCCTCTCCCGGAACCAGCTGACCACGCTCCCGGACGGCGTCTTTGACACCAACTACAACCTGTTCAACCTGGGCCTGCACGGCAACCCCTGGCAGTGCGACTGCCGCCTGGCCTACCTCTCCGGCTGGCTGCAGCAGTACAGCGACAGGCTCTTCAACATCCAGACCTACTGCGCGGGCCCCGCCTACCTGAAGGGCCAGGTGGTGCCCACCCTGAAGGAGGAGCAGCTGGTGTGCCCGGTCACCAGGGACCGCTTGGGCTTCCAGGCCCCGGGGCTGGAGGACAGGGAGCCCGGGGACAGCTGGGATCTGGCTGCGAAGGAAAGGGCAGCTCGGACCCGGTGCACGTACAGCAACCCCGAGGGCACCGTGGTGCTTGCGTGCGACGAGGCCCAGTGTCGCTGGCTGAACGTGCAGCTGTCTCCCAGGGGGGGCTCAGGCTCCCCGGGAATGACACACAACGCCACCCAGGAGTGGGAACTGAAGTCCAGCTGTGGCGTTGCGAGGGTCACCGTGTCTATTGAGGCTCAGGCACGGGCGCCCTAGGTGCAGGGTACACAGAGCCTGGAGCCTGCGCAGATGGCCTCGGGGTCCTGACCAAGCAAGACGCGGGGGCGGAGGGGCAACTGAAGCGGACCTCCCAGATGGAGAGGGTGGAGGAGCACGTCCGAGTGGGGGAGGGGAGGCGGCAGTCCGCGGCCCTGTCCCCGCCTCCTCATACTCCATCACCCCCTGGGGGTCTGAGCCCTACAAGGCCTTCCGCAGGTTTTGCACAGCACCCGTTAAAGCTGCATCACGGCCTGGAGAATAAAATAGGGCCACCCCCTGGCGTTTTTCTGTTTGATATCCACCCGTGCCTCATCTCCACCCTGAAGTCCAACGCTTTGGTGACGTTTTACAAAATGGGAACTGCCTTCTTTGACATCCAATTCAAAAGCCAAATGTCTGTTTCTTTTCTTTTTTTATTTTTATTTTTTTCTTTTTCTTTTTTTTAAATCTTTCTTGAAGCTGGAAACGGGGAGAGACAGTCAGACAGACTCCCGCATGCGCCCGACCGGGATCCACCCGGCACGCCCACCAGGGGCGACGCTCTTCCCACCAGGGGGCGATGCTCTGCCCCTCCGGGGCGTCGCTCTGCCACGACCAGAGCCACTCTAGCGCCTGGGGCAGAGGCCAAGGAGCCATCCCCAGCGCCCAGGCCATCTTTGCTCCAATGGAGCCTTGGCTGCGGGAGGGGAAGAGAGAGACAGAGAGGAAGGAGGAGGGGTGGAGAAGCAAATGGGTGCTTCTCCTATGTGCCCTGGCCGGGAATCGAACCCGGGACCCCCGCACGCCAGGCCGACGCTCTACCGCTGAGCCAACCGGCCAGGGCCAAATGTCTGTTTCTATGTCTCTCCCTGGAAATCAGTTTTTATTTGACATAGGAGGTGATAGAAGCAGAGGAGACCAGAAAGATCAGGGGCAAGGGGTTTGACTTGGGTGTGTCGGGAACTCACGTGGGAGTTTCCGCCTCTGGGGCTCCCTCCGGAACTCAAGGTGGAAGATGCGCCTTGGGGAGGTGAACACCAGTTGTTTGGCTTTTAGTCCCCAAAACCCCCAGAGGGGGAGCTGGGGCTGTGCCTGCTCAGCAAATCAGAGGGCTGTCCCCTGATTAAGAAGAAAAGCCAACAAAGACAAACTCACAGATGCAGACAGCAGTGTGGAGATTGCAGGAGGGGAAGGGGGAGGGGCTAAACGGGGACGGAAGGAGACGACTTGGGTGGTGAGCCAGCCCAGTATAATTAATATACAGATGACGTATTGTAGAATGGTACATCTGAAACTTATATAATTCTGTTAACCAGTGTGACCCCAATATATTCAATAAAAAAGTAAAAAATGAAAAACACTGAGCAGAGAGGAGGGGAGGACCTGGGCTGGGGCGGGGGAGGGGGGTGGACATACTTCCGAGGGCCTCCTCACCGTCTGCCTCCGCGCAGTCACGCACTGCGTGTGCCTCCGCGCAGTCACGCACTGCGTGTGCCTCCGCGCAGTCACGCACTGCGTGTGCCTCCGCGCAGTCACGCACTGCGTGTGCCTCCGCGCAGTCACGCACTGCGTGTGCCTCCGCGCAGTCACGCACTGCGTGTGCCTCCGCGCAGTCACGCACTGCGTCTGCCTCCGCGCAGTCACGCACTGCGTCTGCCTCCGCGCAGTCACGCACTGCGTCTGCCTCCGCGCAGTCACGCACTGCGTCTGCCTCCGCGCAGTCACGCACTGCGTCTGCCTCCGCGCAGTCACGCACTGCGTCTGCCTCCGCGCAGTCACGCACTGCGTCTGCCTCCGCGCAGTCACGCACTGCGGTTCTCCCTCGGCTGTCAGGGCACCACCTCGCGCTCAGCCTCGGCCACGCTTTCCATCTGCCCAGCCTCCTCTCCCAGGGGTGTCTTCTCAGGGTTCACTGTCACTGGCCTTACTGTGCACTCTGCTGCGTGCCCCTGGCGCAGGATGCCAGCTCTCCTCTGACGACCCCGAACCTCGATCTCAGGCTCAGGGCTTCTGGGCTCCCTGCCGAGATATCTGCCTGCTCCGCAGCCCTGGGCTGTGTCGTCCTGGTCATAAGCACGTCTAAACCAAACCCGTCCTCAATTCCTTGGAGGCCCATCCAGCAAATTGCCGAGCCCAAGAACTGGGAGGGTTCTCCAATCTCCGCTTCCCTTAGCCCTCAGGGCCAACTAATCAGAAAGTGCTTCTGAGTGTCTGTGTCTCCGTTTCTCCTTTCCCACGCCCAGCCCGGGGAGGCACTCTGTCTCCCTGCACTGCCTCCTACCTGGCCTTCCTGTCTGCAGTGCTGCCGGGCCTGGGTGAGACGCCGCGGGGGCGGAGGGAGAAATGAGTCCCATGTGTGGTGGCCCTCCAGGAGCGTCTTGCGCGTGGGACAAAACGCAAGCGCGAAGTGTTGGGGGCTGGGCAAGCCCGGGGAGTTCAGGAGAGGTGGAGGCCTGGGCGAGCCCAGAGCTCAGGGAGGGCTGCATCGGATCCCAGGCCCAGAGGGGCCACTGGCAGCCCAAGGACTCACTAGAGATGTGTGCCAGAAGGGCGTGAGCCAGGGGATGGAGACAGGCAAGTCTGAAGTCAGGAATGTGGGCGCCTGGAGCAGGCTGCTGATGGGGGAGGAGAGAAGGAGGTAAGGCTGGAAGCCAGCCACAGTCAGATTCTGTAAGGCCTTGCAGGTCTGAGTGGGAAGTATGCATATAGTAAGGGTGCCTGGTAGGTATTGAAGGACTTTATGCCGGGCAGGCCCATGCTGCTGCCTGAGCTGCAGACAGCTGGCTGAGTGCAGTCGGAGGAGAGCGAGGGGCAGGGAGACCAGTGGGGACTCTCGCCTGACTTGACGTCAGAGCCACAGGGCCAGGGAGGTTAAGGAAACAGGATGAAAGGTTTCCGGTTAAGAACAGCACATGCATGGATGGATGAAAAGATCTAGATATGAATTACTGAGACAAGAATTCAAACTAAATAGTGATCACTCTGCACCTGTACCTTCTACAGAACTTGGAAAACTGGATCACGTCCAGTGTGGGCCCCATGTGGGCACTGCGAGTGGGCAGTTTTTCGAGGACAGGCTAGCAAGTCTGAGTCAAAGAAAGAGTTGCTGAGGGGGTCAGCGGTCGGTGGGTGGGTTTGGAAGAGGGGGGATGAGTAGAAGCCCTTGTGAGTCCCAGGTTTCTCACCTGGGTGACGGGGAGGACAGGGAAGCCATTAACCAAAGACAGGAGGGGGTTTGAGGGAAGGAGGGAGCAGGGCTCCAGCTCCAGACATAGCATAGGCATCAGGCTGCCGCCCTCCTTCCAGGTGTGAGGCCAGGATCTGCGGAAAGGGTCCCCACACCTGGCACACAGGGGCGCTTCACAAACATCCAGCGAACAACCGGTTGTCTGAGTCACAGCGCATGGTCCAAATAGTTATGTGTCTACTGCCTGGGATAAATAAGGTAACTGAGCCATTTCTTTTCATTATACCCCCCCCCCCGGCCAAATATAACTCTTTATGAAGTGAAAATATAATGATTTCTCTCTGTGCCGAAGGATGTCGGGTGAAGATCCCCAGCTTAGAGCCACTGCTTGTGTCTCTGGGCGGGTTTGTTCTCCCTTTCAAGTGGGCTGTGCCAGGCCAGGGCCACTGCGCTCTTTTGGATAGGAGTGCCAGTTTCAGCAAAGAAACATACATATGTGCATGGGGCATACTTATACTAAAAACTACCCATAGTTTATCTGACATCCAAATTTAACTGTGTGGCAGGTCTTATATCTGGTGACTCAACCTCCAGGTGGAGGTGGGAAACAGTGGGATGGAGGTGGGGGGTGGAGGTGGGAAACAGTGGGATGGAGGTGGGGGTGGAGGTGGGAAACCGTGGGATGGAGGTGGGGGGGGGTGGAGGTGGGAAACAGTGGGATGGAGGTGGGGGTGGAGGTGGGAAACAGTGGGATGGAGGTGGGGGTGGAGGTGGGAAACAGTGGGATGGAGGTGGGGGTGGAGGTGGGAAACAGTGGGATGGAGGTGGGGGTGGAGGTGGGAAACAGTGGGATGGAGGTGGGGGGTGGAGGTGGGAAACAGTGGGATGGAGGTGGGGGTGGAGGTGGGAAACAGTGGGATGGAGGTGGGGGGTGGAGGTGGGAAATAGTGGGATGGAGGTGGGGTGGTGGGGGTGGGAAACAGCGGGATGGAGGTGGGGGGGGTGGATGGCTCTCCTTGCCGGGCAGGGGCGGTGGGCAGGGCCGAGTTTGCAGTGATGGAAGTCCTGACCACTCCGGGCCACCACCGGGATCCTGAGTTGGAGCTGACAGGGAGCCGGAGGCGCTGAGCATGCCCCAGCCAAGATGGAGGTAAGCAGCTGGAATCAGCTCTGACTGGGCCCTGCACCCCAGGGTCCTCATGTCCTGCTGTCCCGCTCCTTGTGGTGACCCCAGTCTGGTGCAGCTGGAGAGCTTTGGACGAGCTCTGGACTGAAACCAGGATGCCTGTCTCCTCCCTTAACAGTCAGTCTTTGGCAAATCATGGCTACCCTGGGCCTCGATTTTCTCTTCTATATTAAAAAGTTTGTTTGTCACTGCTGATTGAACCCTAGATCACCTGGGGAGGTTAAAAAACATCAATAACAGATGCCTGCGCCCCACTTGCAGAGTCTGATCTAATTGACTTGGGGGAGACCCAGACATCAGGGTTTTCTTTCTCCCCCAGGGATTCTAATGCTCAGCCAGGGTCTCGGGGCTGGATCTTCTCCAGTTCCAGGCCCCACCCCTACTTGCAACTAAACCCAGGGCAGTGGAGACAGTGCTAGCCTCGTCAGACCCCCCTGGTATAATGCTCTGGGGGAATTCATGAACAAGCCACAACACTGCGAACAAAAATATTTCATAGGACTTTTTCTTTTTGGCACTTTTTATTCTACCATCCTGTGTTCTCAGTAGATGTTGAAGAAACAAACTGCGTACATACCGCGGGAGGACAGCTGCGTGTTCCCGGGCACCTCCTTCCACAGTGGGACTCCTTGCCCATCGCCCTGATCTTCCATGTTCTTCAGTGGTTTTCTGCCATTGCCAGCAACGCAACCTTGGCTCACTCAGATCAGATTCTTTGTGCTGCACTTGCCTCATTCATCCTGTTTATCACGAACATAAAAGTAGCCATCTTGTAGTGTTACTGCGCACTCCCGGAAAGAACCCAAAACAATGTGTGCCACGTGATACATGCCCAAAAGAATGGTATCTGTCACTGTTTATTATTTCTAGAGAAGTGTGGTGGGTGTTGGGGGAGGCAGGAACTGGCCAGTTGCTTGGCCAGCGCTTTTTTTTTTTTTTTTTTTTGCCTGTTCCCATCAGTGTTTCTGGCAGGACGTTAAAGTTGCTGTTATAATATCAAAATTGTATTTATGTGGGAAGATTGAAAATGCCATTTATAGAAATTTTCAGTGATATAAAGGATATTGGAAAACTGGACGGCTCTGCCAAAGATTAGACCGTTTCACACAACGCTACGCAAATCCAATATTGAATTATTTCTCACGCTTTTTTTTTTAACCTTTCCCAAACTGGCCCACGTTCCGATTCTGGGTCTCAGGCGCCCCCTTGTGGCGTACTGGAACAACAGTTCTCATCGGGCGTAATACTGCTTAACAAAAAGATGCGGCACTTGACTCCCAGGAAGTTACAACCGGATCCCCTAGACGGGACCTCGGAGCGCACTGCCACTTCTCGGCGGGCGGAGCTGCCCAAGCGGTTCCCTGCAACTCTGGAGACGTGCGCAGCCCTCTGGGTGCGCGCGACCAAGGAGCACCAGCGCGGAGCTGAGGTCCCCACCTGGCGGCGCGTTGGGCTGCGCTGGGGCGTTCCAGTGTGTCCTAGAGATGCCGCATGACCTGCGTGGTGGCACAGCCCTGCAGGCCGCGCTGGTGAGATCCTGGCCTGTGGGCATCTCCACCTAGCAGCGACAATTCAGGTACAAACCAAAGTTGTCTCGGTATTCTAGGACCGCACGGTATCATAGACATTTTTGGAAGATTATGCTTTGGGTTTTTTTTTGAATTTTATCAAGAGTTGTCCAGCATTTTGGAAAAAAAAAATTCCCCCTTTGGAAATGTTTCTTATTTTAAGAAGCCAAAGACAAAGGAAAAACAACCTCAATTCATCCTTTATTCTTAAAGTCATCCTTCACCCACTGTAAGCAGGTGAGAGCCCGCCACCTCCTCACCAGGTCTCAGGTGAGGTCTTGGCGAAGAACTGACAAGTCGAAATGGTATTGTTATTTTTTTAATTATAAAATCCCTTTTATTTCTAAGTTATTACAGTTAGAACATTTAGTTTTAAGGTTCTCTGTGGGATGTGATTATATTATCCGTGAAACTTATTTTAGGAGACTGAAGGGGGTGATAAGGATTTTTAGCTGTAAAAAAAAAAAAAAGGTGTTGGCTCCGTCAGCAAGGAGGTCCACTGTCCCGGAATAACAGAAGGAGCAAAAGCTAGATGTCGGAGTCTCCAGAGAAATAGAACCCAAAGGATTTACAGAGAGAGATGAACTGGAGAGATTTGTTATAGGAATTGGCTAATGGATCAGTCGGAGCCCGAAGGTCTGAGAACCAGGAGCTCCGGAAGGCAGGAGATGCGGGGTGACTCAGAGCAGCCGGGGATATCAGACTCACCCGTCCTCTGCACCGTTTTGTTCTATTTGAGACCTCAGGGGAGTGGAGGATGCCGGCCCACTCTGGTGAGAACGGTCTTCTTTGCTCAGTCTATGGATTCAAATACTGTTCTTTTCAGGAAAAATCCTCATAGACATACCCTCTTAGGTATGCTCACAGGCCTGGGGAGTGGTGAGGCCTGGGCGAGGGCCCAGCGGAGTCTAGACTCTCACTCAGACTTCTGGCAGCAGCTGGACATCTGGGCCACCTCTGATATTCAGAATGCCATCGTGGGACACCTGGGCCACCGCTGATATTCAGAATGCCATCGTGGGACACCTGGGCCACCGCTGATATTCAGAATGCCATCGTGGGACACCTGGGCCACCGCTGATATTCAGAATGCCATCGTGGGACACCTGGGCCACCGCTGATATTCAGAATGCCATCGTGGCCTTCCAGCCTGATGGCACAGGAACTGCACACTAGTTGTGCCCAGTGATGTCACTCACTCCCTCCTGATGCAGCCCAGCCTTCCCTGGCCAGCAGTGACTGTCCTCATGAGCCTCCCTGTTAACATTTCTGCTGGCCTCACGAAGTGGACACCCCTCTCTGTACAACAGCCCTTTAGAAGAGGAAGCAACCTGCAGTCCTCTCCATTGTCAGAGCCCGTCAGCCATTCCAACTCCACTCTAAATACCCCCTGTTTCAGTGTCTCACAAGCTGCTGCATCTCACAAGGTGAGGCCTTCAGAGAAGCCATGGTTTGAAGGATGTGCCCTCCTCCTGCTGTGGCTGGAGCCCTTTCTGCAGGACTGGGACTCGTGGGGCTCTGGGCCAGTGACCCCATGGCAGACAGGAGAGCCATTTTCCTTGATGCCATTGTCTGACAACTTTCACCCTTCGCAGACTCCAAGGGTCTTTTGGTTTTTCTCAGAACAGTTTGGCTGGCTTGCCTGTGTCCTCTGGTTCCAGTCCTATAGAATAGGTTGTCCCAACAACAACTTTTCCTTGTCAAGCTGAATTTCATACAAATTCCAGAGATTCTGGGGCCAGCCGTCATAGAGAAATACATCATGGTCAAAGACATTCCTGTTACTGCACGGGGAGCCCTAATGCTCCTGCATGGTTGAAAAAATTTAGAATTTGGGTAGCGTTTGCCCAAGACCTGCAGCAGGAGCCCCGACTGGAAGGCCAGGTGCGCTCGGGGTTGGAAGCCTCGCCTTTCCCCTGAGACCGGCTCCAAGGTGTTCAGACACCACCCTGCCAGCTGCAGAAGCAGAAACTCAGACTTGAGAATGACAGGTAAGCCAGGGAAAGAGACTGATGACCTTGGCATTGATGATGCTGGAGAACTAGTTTTTAATTAATTAATTAATTATTATTATTATTATTATTATTATTTTTTCCAAGTGAGAGGAGGGGAGATAGAGACAGATGGCTATGTGCAAACTGGGATCCACCTGGCAGTCACCGTCTGGGGCTGATGCTTGAATCAGACGAGCTGTCCTCAGCACCTGAGGCCGGTGCTTGAACCAACTACGAGAGGGGACGAGAGAGAAGGGGGAGAGAGAGTGGGAGAGAAGCAGAGGGTCGCTTCTCCTGTGTGCCCTGACCAGGACCTGTTCTTACATAGAACTGACACTTCTTTCTTACCCAAGGGACCAGGGTGCCAGCACCCTTTGTGTACTGGCAGAGAGAGACCACTGCCCTCCCCTAAGAAGGTCTTTCAAAGACTGTTCCACTGACGCCCTTCTACTAGCAGAAGTCAGAGCCGGATGCCACCCTTCCAGAGTCAGGACACCCTACTGTACCTGGTTGACTTGAGCATTCAGGACAATGGTAGCAAGTTTTTTCTGGAAACTCCTTGAATTGGAAATGATGAGTTAGGGAAGCAACCTCCCCAGGGGCTCCCCCCCCACCACATGCCTGCTTTGGGTCTGTCAAACACACACAGGGAAACAGCGCCAGCTCGCTGGCACACCCCATCGAGTGACGCAGGGCTGCTCTGCCCGGAGCGGGCTGGTCGCACTGCTGACAGCTCCAGGGCTCCCTCAGCTCAGCCGGGAAGCTGGCTGTTCCCCACAGCCAGGTTTCAGCGCTGCCTTAGGGGATCCGGATCTGAGAAACAAATTTCAGCGTGGAGGCCAATTAAATCACCTTTTTAGAGGGAATGTACTTTCTTCTCTTGCAAATTCTGAGGAGTCTCTCCCAGCAGTCGCGGAGGTGGTAAGCTTGTCTCAAGGGGCGTTGCCTCCCTTTCTAAGCTCTCATCCATGATGTTCCTCCTCAGGTGTCCCTGGAGGATCCCTGGTGGCCGGAGGTGCCAGCCTCTCACTGCCACCCTATGCAACAACTCAAGGGTCTGCTTCGCTTATAGACAGCTTCGTCGAGGCCGTGCCATCTTCAGGAGCATCAACATCGTCACTGATGACCACCGCCTGCAGCCCACCACACCGAGCCTCCTACCACACCCCCCATCAGCCTTCTCTGTGTGAACTCCAGCTCTCAGACCACACATTACCTGTCCTCATGCCCAGAGTACCAGTCTTTAGGGCAGGAGTCGGGAACCTATGGCTCGCGAGCCAGATGTGGCTCTTTTGATGGCTGCATCTGGCTCGCAGACAAATCTTTAATAAAAATAATAATAACGTTAAAAATATAAAACATTCTCATGTACTACAATCCATTCATTTCCTACTGCTCATGTTCATGGTTGCGGGTGGCTGGAGCCAATCACAGCTGTCCTCTGGACAACACCAAATTTTTATTGGATAATACATAAGGAACACAGGTTGTTGTATGGCTCTCACGGAATTACATTTTAAAAATATGTGGCGTTCATGTCTCTCTCAGCCAAAAAGCTTCCTGACCCCTGCTTTAGGGTCTTCCTAGACTTGGATCAGAGCCTAGGCCACATTGGGATAGACTTCTGTCTGGATTCCCAGACCCTCCCCAGCAGGGAGCTCGCCATCACCAGGAGGGGCGGAGCTTGTCAGTGGAGGAACTCCCATTCACTGTGTGTCCTGGGGCGTCCAGCAGCCAAGGCCTCCCTCTGTCCCGTCTTACCTTCCCCACAACAAATCCCATGTGCTTCTGCCCTTCCTGTTCTCAGCAGCACGGCAAACACTCAGAGACAGCGCCATTGACCTCTGCTTTTCCCTCCCACCACCACCACTGCCCTCAGGACCTTGGAGGGGGAGAGGTGTTACAATCAACACACTCGCTGCAGTTCGTTCTTGCATCTGTACCTGCAGCTTGAGTCCTTCGTCATCCTCACCAGCTGCGCGTCAGCCACGGCACCCAGCGGCCTGTCCCTTCGAGGCTGAGAAAGCTGCCGGGGAGGGGGGTGAGCCCGAAGCAGAATTCCTCCCCCATGAGGAATGCCATCGAGTCACCCTGAAGCCAGTGTGGGCACACATCTCCTCCTGCACGAGAGGAAACAGCTGGCTCGTAGGAGAGGAAATGGGACCTCTATCTTAGACCCGGAAGCTGAATGGAGGGATCTGTATTCAATCCCTGGACCGATTCTATGTATTTTTGTTCTGAAATGCGTGTGTCAGCCATCATTCCTTGGTAAATTATCATTGTTTTAACATCTGTGAAGCTGGCAAACTTGTGATGTCTTCGGGACTCTTAAAAATTTAATCTATAGCCTGACCTGTGGTGGCGCAGTGGATAAAGCGTCGACCTGGAAATGCTGAGGTCGCCGGTTCGAAACCCTGGGTTTGCCTGGTCAAGGCACATATGGGAGTTGATGCTTCCAGCTCCTCCCCCTTGTCTCTCTCTCCTCTCTGTCTCTCTCTCTCCTCTCTAAAATGAATTAAAAAAATTTAATCTATAAAATTAGCATGTCTTAATAAATGCCAAGTCAAGAGCCTTAGGGCCTTTGTGATAAGTATTGTTAGACCCACTGCATTTGCGCAAAAACACATCCCTATTTAAATAAAAATATAAGGACTCATTTATACAAAATTTCACTATCTAATCTCTACAGCTCCAAATTAGAGCTCTAAGTCAGGAAAACACAAAATGTCTCCTAAGCAGCTAGAATCAGTTTCCAGTGCCTGACACGAAGGCTCGTGCATCTGCTCACAGGAACATTCCTCCACTCAGCCTGTTCACTTTTATGTCCGACACAAGTCCGTCATGACACGAAGTTCAATGGCAGAGCAGCCTGGGCTGTTTAGCGGCAGGCAGCCAGGTAGCTCCTGGGGGCAGCACTTTCCTCCATCCTTATTCCAGCGAGGAGCCGGAAGTCAGTGAGGAGCAGAGGGGGGTAATGATGGCCCCAAGGTGCCCGGGGAAAGTGGGCATTGTATAAATACTGTGTGCCTTTGCGCCTCATTGAAAGCAGAGCCTGGGGCAAACACTCGGAGGCAGTTTAACTAGGAGGGACCCCAGGGAGCAGGACCATGAGACAGAAAGGAGGAAAAACCAACACGAGGATGTGCTGCGGAAGTTGCTGCTGTGGGCGCTGGGGCTCGATGCCTCGCGTTCTGCATGAGAAGCATCTAGAATGTCTCCGGAGCTGCCCTCCTAAAGGACCAGCGGGGGACGGGGTGTTTATCCACCTCCAGCTTCCATTCCCTGACACTTCTGGGAAGTGGGCATGGGGATGAGCAAGGGGCACAGTGACAATGGACAGCTAGGCTGGAGATGGGCAGCTCCTGTCTGACTCAGAACAGAAACTGCTGTTGAAAAATGAGTGGGATGAAGGCATCCTCACAAACTGTTTATAGTAACAGCTGTAAGGGGTATGAGTGTTAAATGTTTTATCAGTTAACAGGAAAAGTCCTTAGTTTTCCAGAGGATGAGCCAATCCACAATGGTCACTCAAGAAGGCTCTGGGCTCACAGAATGTCTCTCGGGATGCTGGAACAGCCCATGTACCTGTGGGCGCACTCGTGTAGGTGCTGTGGACATAGTGACAGATGGAGGCTGTGCTCAGTGGGAGCACCAGCACAGTTTTATTTCTCCTTCTTTTTCCAAGTTAGAGGAAGGGAGATAGAGAGACAGACTCCTGCATGTGCCCTGACCAGGATCCACCCAGCAGCCCCTGCCTGAGGCCGACGTGGGGCCATGCTCTCAACCGAGCTACTTTTAGCATCTGAGGTGGAGGCTTCATGGAGCCATCCTCAGCATCCAAGACCAATGTGCTCGAACCAATCCAGCCATGGCTGCGGGAGGAAAAGAGGGAGCCAGAGGGAGGGAGAGAGAAAAGGGGGCGGGGGAGGGGTGGAGAAGCAGATGGGCGCTGCTCCCGTGTGGCCTGACCGGGAATCTAACTCAGGACTTCCACACACTGGGCCGACGCTCTACCACGGAACCAGCAGGCCAGGGCAGCACTAGCACAGTTTTAATTAATCCTGACTCAGCCCTCAGGACTCTTAAGCGCAGCTCCTCCCCCTTCCTCCTTCACAGCTTCCCCTGTGTTCCGCTAGGTTTCATCTGTACCTCTCTGAGGCGGGTATGAAGGTATGATGCCTTTGTTCATTCCCCAAAAGCTCCCTGAGGTCTTAGGTCAGGTCTCTGGAGGCACCCTTGAGAGGACAGTCCACATGCTGGTGACGTCTTACAAGGAAGTGATCTCAAGAGAAACAAGACAGGGACAGGGGTAGGAAGAGGATCAGCATGAGATCCTAGGAACAGATCATATGGAGAAAGCTCTGGAGGGTTAATATTTTCTCAGTTTGCCCCAACTGGAGCCAAGGAGCGGTGCTTTTATGCCCCTCCGGATGACTCTGCAAAGAGAGTCACGGGTGCCTCGGTCAGGAGTGAAAATCCCCAGAGGCTGGGAAGAGCACATGGAACCAGCGAAGCGACCCTGAGACCTGGCAGCGCTTCTACGGTGTCTGCTCCACTTGGCCCCGCCCCTACTCTGCTGTGTGCTGAACTGCGGGTGTGGCTTTTAAAAGGGATCAAAATTTTGACACCCCAAATTATGCCTTTTGGAATATCGATTTTAAGCTGATTATTAAGAAACAAAAGACCCAGAAAGAACCTCAACCCTCCTCCTTTGCCTGCCTGAAGGAATGCAGATAGAACACCCCGCTTCTCAGAAGGGGACCTCACCTGCATCGTAACAGAGACGGAGACTCACCCGGCGGACAGGGAGACATCTAGCGGAGCGGGGGTGAACGTCCCCGTGTGCCATTGTTTCTGGGCGGCCCCGCCAGAATTGGTTTACCACATGTTTGCTCTTTCTCCTTTACCTGTAAATCACCTGCTTCCTCTTTGAAATCCCAGAGCCCTGCCACCCTCTTCTTAGTCCAAAATGTCATAGAAACCTCAACTGTCCAATGTGACTTTGGGTCTCATGACACATGGCTCTCCCACAGGTGCATCTGTAATCAGTTTTGGACATTTTCTCCTGTTAATCTGTGCGTGTTAATCTGATCATGAGCCCAGCTGGAAGAACTCAGAAGGTGGGAGGAAATGATGTTTGACCCCAGGCTTTGCTGTACTGACTCTCTAGCCACCTGGCTTATGCCATTAGTGTCTCGAGTGGAAAGAGCTGGTCTCTGTAACACGTGCCCCCAAATGCACTATCCTCTAGGGCAGGGATCCCCAAACTTTTTACACAGGGGGCCAGTTCACTGTCCCTCAGACCATTGGAGGGCCGGACTATTAAAAAAACTATGAACAAACTCCTATGCACACTGCACATATCTTATTTTAAAGTAAAAAAACAAAACGGGAACAAGGCCCTGGCCAGTTGGCTCAGCAGTAGAGCGTCGGCCTAGCGTGCGGAGGACCCGGGTTCGATTCCCGGCCAGGGCACACAGGAGAGGCGCCCATTTGCTTCTCCACCCCTCCTCCGCGCTTTCCTCTCTGTCTCTCTCTTCCCCTCCCGCAGCCAAGGCTCCATTGGAGCAAAGATGGCACTGGGGATGGCTCTGTGGCCTCTGCCTCAGGTGCTAAAGTGGCTCTGGTCGCAACATGGCGACGCCCAGGATGGGCAGAGCATCGCCCCCTGGTGGGCAGAGCGTTGCCTCATGGTGGGCGTGCCGGGTGGATCCCGGTCGGGCGCATGTGGGAGTCTGTCTGACTGACTGTTCCTGTTTCCAGCTTCAGAAAAATGAAAGGAAAAAAAAAAAACAAACAAAAAAAACGGGAACAAATACAATATTTAAAATAAAGAACAAGTCAATTTAAATCAACAAACTGACCAATATTTCAATGGGAATTATGCTCCTCTCACTGACCACCAATGAAAGAGGTACCCTTCCAGAAGTGCGGCGGGGGCCGGATAAATGGCCTCAGGGGGCCGCATGTGGCCCGTGGGCCATAGTTTGGGGACCCCTGCTCTAGGGGACCTGGGTCCTCCACCTGCCACTGTGAATTTAAGGGCCTCAGTTTCCCATTTGTAAATGAGGGGATTCCACTGTGTAAGGTGCCCCTCCCCACTTCTACTCTCACAACTTTGGGCTCACTGAAGCTTACTTAACATTATGACGTGTGTGCACTGACAAAGGGTATTCTTTTAAGCAATCATTCTGTCATTTCTTATGTTTTAATCTAGAGAGACATGAGTAAAATTCCATCATAAGGCTGTTGATGAGACAACCAAGTTGTCTTATTAGGTGGTAGGGTGGGATTATAAACATTTTACTTACGGAGATTCAGTCACAAGAGCTCAAGAGAAAGATTGAGCGCCAGAAAGAAGGGGTGTGGACGGGTCTAAGATTTTAGGTGGATGTTTCTAGGGTGGTGAGATAGTTAAGGGGAATCAGGCTTAAGAACAAAAGGTAAGAATAAAATGTAATTGTCACTTGAGGCCAGGGCAGAAGTGTAAACAGGCAGCTACAGTATCGGTTGGCTTTTGCCCACCCACATGGCAAAGCACACACCGGCCAGCTTTTCCCTTAGAGTGAGGAGCTGGCCTCTGGCGAGGGAAGCTGTGGCTGTGTGGGAACCTTGTGGCGTAGGAGCCACCGGGACCTGACTGACCACATGGATGGTGGCTATAGCTTTGCTTCCTGGAGCCCATCTCGGAAGGATCGGTGTTTTGAGTAATGACTTTCCCTGCCTGTCTCCGGCATCCATAAAAGTATACTGGCAGGACATGGGAACATCTCAAAGCAGTGTGCTCCCAGCTGACCCATTCTGTGCCTGGGAAGGGACGCTGAGCCCTGAAGAATGCTCGGGGCCGGGGTCAGGTCACAGCGGAAGCCTGAATGCCAAGCAGTTATTAGGGGAGATTGATGGAGGAGGAGTGCCTGTTGGGGGAGGCCCCCAGGCCTGCTGCAGTTTCATTGTGGTTATTTATGGCCTCGCTGGGGCGTCAGAAACAGGGTTGACAGCTCGCTGTAAGCTGACCTGGCTGGCTCACAGCCGGCAGCCTTCTGCCTGCCTGTCCCTCAACTCCAGGCATGTCAGCCGCAGACAGTGAGCAGATGCAGTAGGTGTGGAAGGAAAGATTCCAGAGCGCATCCTAACCCCGGGACCTCTATCCGCGAGGCGTGTGTGCGTGCGGAACACATGCTGTGCCCCTAAATATTTATACAAGCAGACGTTGGTGAAATAAGCCCAGCACAGCTAGCTTGATTTGGTGCAAGGGAAGGGGCCGCAAATAATCTCAAACAGTAAGTAATCCAAAAGCAGTTTTCTGTCATTTTCTTGGGAGATGTACAGCAAAGGGTTTTGTTTGTTTGCTTTGTCTTTGTCTTGGTTTTGGTGTGTGTGTGTGTGTGTGTGTGTGTGTGTGTGTTTCTTTTGGCAACAGAAATACCAGTCTAATCTTATTTAATTTACCTGAGCTTTTGTTTTCTATGCTGACTGACTGCGGGTCAAGGAGGTCCAGGGATGCTCCGGATGCTAGGGGCTAAGCTAAGATTGTCGGTGCCGGTGGGTGATTCAGTCACGCAGCTCCGTTCAGCAGGACCCAGCACCGTGCTCAGTGGCAGCCTGGCTGACGGTGACCAGAGCGGGGCGAGGGACTCCGCTGCGCAGGCAGAAGTGAGGTGCGACCACTCTCTGTCACGGTCTCTCCGCCCCTGCCAGGTCCGCCTCAGTGACTGTGCCGGGGTTCAGTGAAGCAAGGCAGGAGCGGACACCTTGGGCTGTGAAGCTCCTGGTGAGATCTGCCTCTGAGCAGAAGTTCTGTGCCTGGAGGGCCTTCCCGGGAAGGCAGTGCAGGCTCAGGGCGGGAGGAAGTCTGCGTGGGTACAGCAGCAGAGCGGCATTCGTGTTCGGGGCCCTCGGGGGAGCAACTCCGTGTGGGCACAGCCTCAGGGAGAGCGCAGGCTGTGGGGGGGGGGGTGCGGTGGGGAGGCCCCACAGACTCCGGGAGAGACCAGGAGGAAGAACCCTGCCTGATATTTGAGAACCTCTGGAGTCTTAATCTGAGAAATAAAAACAAGTAAAATTTGGTTTCAAGAGGCCACCTAAGCTAAAAGGTGGAAGGAGGACCAGTGCGTTGGGTTTCTTTACATCCTTATCTGTTTACTTTACACACGATCCTCTCCACGTCCCCACAAGAGACCACAGCCCAATGTGGCCAGCTCACGAAACTGCAGAACTTTAAATGAATACATTCTCACTGATCCTTCATTCACTTAACAAATATATCTAACATATTTAGAGCTGTAGTTCAAATCTTTCTATTACATAGGATTCTTTAAAAAATATTTACCTTTTTTTTTAGAGAGAGAGAGAGAGAGAGAGAAACATTGATTTATTGTTTCAACTATCCATGTATTCATTGGTTTATTCTTGTAAGTTACCTTGACTGGGGATTGAACTTGCAACTGTGGAGTTTCAGGATGATGCTCTGAACAACTGAGCTACCCGGCCAGGGCTAGGAGTTCATTTTTGATCCACCTCTTCATCTCTCATATTTCCTGAGTCTAACTGGATAAACACTTGTCAAGTGCCGCTTGAGTGCCATCAGTGTGCCCAGTCTGAGGCGGTGGCAAGGTGGGCCCTGCCACCCAGCCCTCCAGTCCAGCAGGGGGCAGAGCCCGCCAACAGCCACGACTCTGGCAGAATACACCCTGACAGTGAGAAGCACAGGGTTACAGGACTCCAGAAAAGCATTTTTCTCAATTGCTGCGTACCTAATTACCCCAAAATGCAATGGCTTAAACCCACGGTAATCATTTATATCACTCAGGGTTCCTGTGGGTCAGCATGCAGACAGGGTATGGTGGGGACAGTTTGTCTCTGTGCCATCATGTGGGGCCTCAACTGGAATGACCTGAGGCACCCCCACTCACTGTTTGCCGGCTGCAGGGCCCATGGCTCTCCCTGTGGCCTGTCCTCTCTCACATGTGTGGCTGGGGTCCACGGGCAGGTGTTGAATGGAAGAAAAGAACACGAATGAGAACCAGGCAGAAGTTCTGTTCTTTTTCTGACCAAGCCTGGGAAGGCACAAAGCATCACTTCCACTGCACTCCACTGCTCAGGGCAGCCCCAGCCGGACCCAAAGGGAGGGGCGTGGGTCACACTGCCGGGAGAGCTGCTGGAGAGACACATTCACGGGAGTGTCTATCTTTGGAGCATTTCATCTGCCACAAGCTAGGAGAGGGCGTGAAGGTTTAGAGGGGTGATTTCTGGACGGAATGATGCTTGAGCTAATACAATGTGCGGGAAGAAGGGGAAGGAGACTGACTCCAGGAGGAGGGGCACCGTCCATGAGGGCGAGGTGGTGAAGAGTCATGGGGAGTCTGGGCACCCAAAAGCTCCCTGCGATGCCGGATCTGCTCACGTGACACGGAAGGTGGGAGATGGGGCTACAAAGTGGAGTCCGTGACCCTCTGGGGTTGCCAACTCTTCTGAGAATCAGATGAAAGATAGGGCCCTTCTCTCAGGAAAAAGCACTCACAGGATTTCATATATCATTTCAGGGACCCAGGTCAAGGCCCTCAATCCAAGGGGACCTCAGAGACCCCTTCCTGCCCTGCACCGTGTTCTGCACGCTCGCTGTTGTCCCATCTCCTCCCTTCCCACTTTGCTCCAGCCCAGTGTCTTTCTGCAGGCCCAGCTCCACGCATATCTACTCTAAGCTCAGGGCCAAGCTGCTGACGAGGATGAGGCTGCAGGCCAAGCTCACAGGGACAAGAGTCTAACCCTACCTGGAGGTCTCACCTGCAGCTCTGCTTTTTCAGTCATTTAGAACAGTGGTCCCCAACCTTTTTTGGGCCACGGACTGGTTTAATGTCAGAAAATATTCTCACGGACCGGCCTTTAGGGTGGGACGGATAAATGTATCATGTGACTGAGACAAGTGTCAAGAGTGAGTCTTAGACGGATGTAACAGAGGGAATCTGGTCATTTTTAAAAAAGAAAACATCATTTAGACTTAAATATAAATATAACGAAAATAATTAAGTTATTTATTCTTTCTCTGTGGACCAGTACCAAATGGCAGTCTGTGCCCGGGGGTTGGGGACCACTGATTTAGAATACAGGGGTCCTTGGGTTACCTCACAGTTCCATTCCTATGACAGTGACATAACCCAAATTATGGTGTAAGTTGAAACACACCCTAGCCCAAGTCACTC
This sequence comes from Saccopteryx bilineata, assembly GCF_036850765.1. NCBI lineage: Eukaryota > Metazoa > Chordata > Mammalia > Chiroptera > Emballonuridae > Saccopteryx > Saccopteryx bilineata. The sequence continues at coordinate 59,232,574 of NC_089497.1, forward strand.
ACCTATCCTAACACAGTTGTAGAATCATAATCTAGAACACAAAAACACAAACGTGCCACAATACTGTGTATTCTTCCGCCACACACAACCAAACTAGTTCACCCACATAGTTCATAAGTACGACACTAATGGCCTAAGCTGAAACACTCCTCAATTTTTTTAAAGTTTTTATGGGAGTGAGGGTCGTAAACTAGAAACATGGTATTTTGAGACTACTGTAACGCGAGGAACCCCCTGTATGGGTGCCTGGTTATAAGGGGGATGGCTAGAGATGAGGCTGGGAGTTAATTCCACCCCCTCTCTCCCAGAAATTAGCTTTCAAGGACAGCAGTCAGCTGCAGGGTGTTGGCATCTGCCTCTCTGCAAGTTTATGTCATCCCAGGGGACCCCAGGGTCATGTCCAACTCAACCCAGCCCTCATCCCACGTGCCTCACTCAACCAGGGTGTAGCTGAGCCCCCTAGACCTGGCACCTGCTGGGCATCTTCTAGTGGCGTAGACAGAGCTTCACTGTTCACAAAGGGCTTCATATGGTTTCAATTCACCCAAGGGAGGGGTCATGCTCTCCACTTTACAGGTAGGACACTGAAGCCCAGAGAGCATCATTCACTTGCCCGACATCACACAGCTGGGTGCTGTCAGAATGGGGATAACCTTGTGGGTCTGGCCAGCCCAGTTTCTACCGTCTCATCAACTTTCTTGCATAGGGACCTGGTATGTCCCTGAGCCACCAGCGCCACCTCACTCTGCCCCACCCGCGAGGCGAGGCTCCGGGACTATGTTACTCAGGCATGAGTCAGTCTTTGCCTCAGTTGGGTGAGCCTCTGAAAGCCACGTGGATCCTTCCGCATGTGCCTCCCTGGCCTTCCAACCCTCTGTCTTCACGCTGGATATCCTCCAAGGAGGCACCTCCCCACATTCCGGTCTGCACTCCTCGTCAGGCTCACTCTCACCGCTGGGCCTCCTCTGACGTCCCTGTCCCTGCAGACCTCGCCCTGCTGTCCTCACACGGAGTCCCCGTCCTGCCCAGCCTGACTTCTATCACAGGGAGACATTTCCTAGGTGCCTTGATCTCGAGGCTTTCAAGTAGGCGTGGCCCGTGTAGCAGGTGGAAGGCAAGAGCCGGGAGAAGGCAGCCGGGTGTTTCTTCCCCTCTCTCTGCTCTAGAAAGCACCCCCAGCAGGGACTGGGTCTCCCCTGTGGCCCCAGCTCCCACTGCACGGACCTGCTCTGGCTTCTGGACCTGCTCTGGCTTCTGCTCAGCCTCGTAGCTCCTGGCTTCCTGGCTTCCCGGCTCCAGGTGCCCTGTCTCCCTTTTCATCCGTCCTGATCCTGATGGTGCCCGGGCCCCTTCCCACTGCTAGTCTGGCCCTGCCTCAGCACCCTGTCTGCCTCTCAGCTTTTACATCACTCCGCGGCCAATCAACCCCCTGGATTGAATTCTCTCTGTTTGAAATACTCGTGTGCTTCCTGCTGCCTTGCTGGACTCTAGACTGAGGCCATTCCTTCCTTAGAGGATGGCACAGTCAGAGCGTTCAGTCACTGACCTCGCCTCCCCCCACCCAATTAGTCACCGAGTCACTGAGACAGAGACTGTGCCTCTGGGACGCCTCCTGAGCCATCTCCCTCCTCTCCTCCCCACTGCAGCAGCCTGGGCCAAGTCCTTATCATCTGTGGCCTGGGTCAACTCCTGCCAGGACACCCTGCCAGCTCACCCTCCCACAGCTGCTGGAGGCCCCCAGAATTGTCCCAATCAAGCCTTCACTTTAAAGTTAGCCTTTCCAATCTGGTCCCCAGCTGCCGTCCAGCCTCGCACCCATGCCCTGCACACCAGCCTTGTCATTTTCCGAACACGCCAGGCACTGTCCTTCTCCCTCTTCTTCACCTGTCCCCTCTGTCTGGACCGTTCTTTCTTTCTTTTTTTTATATTTTATTTATTCATTTTAGAGAGTGGGGGAGGGAGAGAGAGAGAGAGAGAAGAGGAGAAGAGCTGGAAGCATCAACTCCCATATGTGCCTTGACCAGGCATGTCCAGGGTTTTGAAACGGCGACCTCAGCATTTCCAGGTTGACACTTTATCCACTGCGCCATCACAGGTCAGGCCGTTTTTTGTTTGTTTGTTTGTTTTACTAGTAAAAGTCCATTGATTCTTTAAGACCTATAGCAGATGCTACTTCCTTTAGGGGGGAAACACATCACTCCCCATTCTGCCTTCCATTGTCTCTGGACCTGCCTTCTTAAGAGTCCCATCCACAGCAACGTGAGTGTCTCAGGGCTGGGACCCTGTCTAAGCACCATGGCTAGCCCTTTCACGGGAACTCAGTAAATGTGTGTTAGCTAGAATGGAAAGAGCTGGTTGAAATCAGCTGGCCTCCCGTTCCCTTGGAGCTGGGGTCTGCCCCCAGGTTCCCTTCCTGTTTGAACAATCCACCAGGGAGGTAGGGGCCTCTCCTCTCCTAACACCAGGGCTGCTCATTTTAGTGACATTCTCAGAGATCTTGGTTAATGTTTAATTTTAGTTCCTTTGTTTTCTGTGAAGCTGGTAACAGGGTGGAATAGCTGGGAATGTGAAAGACCACAAAAGGAAAACAAATACCCACCCATTTTTACTTAACAATTACAAATTGGTTATTTTCCCTGAGCTTTTTGGGAACGAATGGAAATGCATGGAGAATGTTAAGATGGAGCCCTCCAGAATGTTATAACCATATAAAGACCACTGGTGGTTCTCCTGTTACAGGCACCTAAAACTAGAGCTCTGCACATCAGTGATGCGCTGGGCTCCAGAAAGACAGTCTTCCTGAAACTTCCTGCATCACAACTCAGGTGGTTTCCCATGGGATCCTGGATAAAGCCTAAATTCGTCGCCTTGAAATTCAAACCCACCCCCCTTCCACTGCCTGTTTTCTAGCCAGCCATTCTATTTACAGATTCCAGACAAACCACAGGTGGGTCTTGCCTCTGTAGCTTTTGAACATAGGGTAGAGAAGTGGCTCGGGATCACTGTTATCTAGATAAAATGTAGATTCTGACTGAGTGGCTCTGTGGTGGGGCCTCCAAATCTGCATTTCTGCGGAACCCACCCTTTGAGTCGTAGGTTAGCCCTGGTTCTTGAGGTGTGGCCCAGACACCCAGCATCATCTGGGAACTTGTTAGAGCTATGAAAGCCCCGCGGCAGACTTCTCGGGTCAGAAACCATGGGGGGCACCCAGCAAACTGTTGGTGAATCTGGTGCCCACTCAAGTCTGCTTTAAGAGAACTGGGTTCTCGACTTGGTGGTATGTAGGAAACATCTAGAGTGTTTTTTAAAAGGCCAGCTCCTGGGCCCCACTCCAGGGGTTCTAATTTAATTGGGCACTGGGATTTTTCAAAGCTCCCCAAGAGATTCTAATGTGAGGCTAAGGAGCATATTAGAATGTGTTAAAGGTGACAAACCCCATTCCGAGGCCTGCGGGGCTCCTAGACGCGCTCTCCAGACCATGACCACTAGGGCGCGCTGTCGCGCCGCCTGGGAGGCCGGCGGCGGGCGGAGGGCTCGGACTCCTCCGGGCTCAGGGCTGGAGCCGCTCCCGGCTGGGAGGCCTGCACCCAGGGGAGCAGCTCCTGCGGAGGCTGCCCTCCGCCGTGCATCTGCATCTAGTTAATGCTGGCCGCGGCCCCCGAGCGCTTGACGTCAGTGATGTGCTGGATTCGGGGAGTTGTGGCCATAGCAGCCGCTGGGCGCAGGTTGCTTCACCAGGCCAGCTGTGCTGTCCTCCAGGCAGGACGCTGGGCTCACACTGGACTGTTTTTGTTCCGCTCCTCTGATTATTCGGGAGCCCTTCCCTATCTTTACCGGACTGGGGCACCAGTGTCCTCTATGTCCCCCAGCAGTTCCCTGCCCCTCCCCTACCTTGTCAGGACCCTGAAGGTCCCTGAAATCCCGAGGCCAGAGTTCTCAGCTCTGCCAGCTAAGTGGCAGGAACCAGCTCTGCCCTTTCTTTCCCTTCCGGAGTTTCTCTTCTCCCTGGCTCTCCTCTGCTCAGTTCCTTCCCTGCTACCTGCTCTTCCCCCCTTCCCTCTTATCGGAGCTGTGTGGATCAGATATTTCAAGCTAATGTGTTTTCATAGGGCAGGAGTGGAGGAGATGGGGCCGGAGATTGTCTCTGTTTAATATAACAGATAAAGCAGTGCCACTTGTGCAGAACGTTGTTTGGTGGGGAGGAGCAGGGTGAGTTCTGGTTGTTGATGAAGATTTAGCTTACAAGTAAATAAATAAATTGCTCCCTGTCCGCGGCAGTGGGAGTTGATTCTGGAAAGGATAGCCCAGTCAGACACATACAGTTGTGCTCTCCTCTCTAGCTTCTCCCACTGGCAGAAAACATCCTTCCCTCCCTGGAGTTGCTTTTCCAGCCAGGACGCCAGAGTTGCCTTTATCATAAATGCTCCATTAAGTTGCTGTTATCATAAATGCTTCATTCCACCCCTGATTATTTCCCCTCCCTGCCCCCATCTGTTTGATATTCTGGTTTCATCGGTGTGAGATTTCACTTGTAGAAAGACTGTGTGGGTAAAAGCAGCTTGACCACCCCTGGGCCGGGTGATGCCTGGTGACCCTTTTATGTCATCAATAACTGCCAGCTCTAACGGGAGAGCAGAGGTGATTTGGGGAAGCAGGAAGCAGGTTTGATTCCAGCTTCTAACCTTGATTTCAAGAGCCTGTTCCTGTTTCTCCCGTTTGAACCCCTCATGGCCGTTCCCCCGCCCCTCCAACCATGGCCAGCCAGTGAACTGGGCATTTCCTGCAGCCCAGATGAGAGAGGGTGTTCTGTGTTGGAGAGGATCACAGACTTTCAACAGTGGGCTGATGGCAGAGAGCCAGGTCAGCCCAGAGGGAAGACTGACGCCCAAAGAGGGGATGGTAACTTGTTTAAGGTCATACAACTGGTTCCCAGCAGATCCTTTTTCAAGTAAATTCCTTAGAAGCCCCTGCCAGTGCCCCTCAGTGCCCCTGCTAGGCCTCGGGCATGACACTTTAGGGGTGTTGATGGCTGAGTTCCAAGGGGAGCTGGTTTACTGTGAAGAGTACAGTACTACCCTCCTTGAATCCAGATGAATGACCCTCTACCAGAGTCAGATGTGGTTCTAGAGCTCAGCCTGACTCCACGGCAGCTCTGTGTCACAGACCTAGCAGGGGCTCTGGGTCGAACCATCTCTCCAGGGCTCAGAAGAGGGTTTACTTGCCAAGCACAGGACCCCCATGGGGACAGAGGCCAGGGAGGAGGTGTGGATGTCAGTAAGGATTTTGCCTTTTCCAGTGTAGCCTCTGAAAGTAAAGGTCTGACCTTGAATTGGATCTCACGTGGGTCTAGAGGTGGCCGAGGAGAGCCAGGCAGCCATGCCTTTGGGCCAGTTTCCCTACCACCTTAGCAATGCCTCGGCCAGAGCCCAGGTGGGAATTGGGGACTCATGAAATATCATCTTGGGGACGACCAGAAAGATCTGTGCTCATGTTAAATAGGTAAGAAATTACGGTAGGGCTTGAGAGGGACCGGCCCAAGGGCACTGGACAATTCGCAGTAGAGCTGCAGTTTAGACATAGGCTCTGGACTCTGCCACTGTCCTGTTTTGCTTGGGGGCAGGTGCCCTGGCCACACTCTACAGAGGCCACACTCTGTCTCTTTGGGGAGTGTGATGTGTACATATCTGTGAGTGCATGGAGACTTTTCCTGTTTTCTGAGTCTCTGCCTCCAAATCCTATCTGCTTCATAAAACAGAGAAATAGATTTCATAACCTCATTACCTATTCCAGGATCACTATCAGGAAATCCTTGTTCCCACCTCGCCCGAATCTCCCATGCTCCAGCTTAGTCCCTCCAGGTGGGACTGGCAAAGTCTGTGGGACTCACTCCAAGGGCCCAGAGGAACGGCTGGGCTATTTCAGGAGGAATGTTGGCCTGGGGGAGTGTGCGCAGAGAGGACTGTCTCAGAATCACAGTGCTGTCTCCAAGCCCGGGCCCTGTCTCTGCCTGAGAGCTTGCATGATGCTGCTTTCGGGGGATGCCGGTTCTAGCTAGTGATTTATTACATCTTTATTCAGAGGCTGCGTGTTCATCTCTGCTGGTGGGAAGGAATGGAGGGCAGTGAATGTGTGTCCTCTGAGCTGCAGGGATGACTTATCCACACCCCCTGCGGGGTGACCGCCCTTAACTCATCCTCCCGCCTCTCTCCACCTGATGAGAAACAGAATGTAGCCACCACCCCCACCACGCCGGGAGGCTTCCACCACGTTTTCTGCTCAGGGGCCATTAAATGCAAAATTCCACCCAGAAGATGCGGAAGGAGCAAAGTGACTCTAGGGACTACTGGTTTGTGCTTGTGAATTTCACTGGAGTCCACGTTGCAGCTAACACGTAAGCCTTGTCTCTGTTTCACAGAGAAGAGAACTGATGCTCAGATGGCTTCCATTGTCTGAGGTCACACAGAAGTGACTGGAGCTGAGATCCGAACTCTCATTTGGCCAAAGCCTAAGCTCATGCTCTCTCTTGACCAAGGTTTCTTAAGAGTGCATTGTGGGCCACCTGCATTAGAATCACTTCCTCATCCAGTGAGTTCTTTTAAACAAGTATTACCAACCCAGGCACTGCTCTAGGCTCATGGGATTCAGTAGTGAACAAGGCAGTTCCTGCCTTCATAGAGCATTCATTATTGGGAGTCCAAGAACAAACAAATTCTAAGGAATAAGTCAATTATTTGATTGTCTTGGCTCAGGCTGCTATAATATATATCATCAACTGGGCAACTTAAACAACAGATATTTATTTCTCACAGTCCTAGAGGCTGGGAGGTCTAAGATCAAGGCACCAGCAGGTTTGATGTCTAGTGAGGTCCCTTTTCCTGATTTGTAGAAGGCTGCCTTCTTGTGTCCTCACATCCTGGAGAAAGAGCTCTAGTCTCTTCTTCTTAAAAGGCACTAATCCTATCATGGCGGCTCCACACTCCTGACTTCTTTTAAATCTAGTTACTCTCCAAAGGCCCCACCTCCAAATACCGTCATATTGGGGGTAAGACTTCAACATATGAGTCTAGGGGAGCACAGACATTCAGCCCATAGAAACAGTATAATGGAAGGTGATAATGCTGTGGAAAAAAGGAGAGCAGGATAAAGGATCAGGAATGGGGAGGTGGGTTGTGATTTTGAATATAATGATTAGGCTAGGCCTTACCAAGAAGGTGACATTACAACGAAGACTCCAGTGTTCAAAGAGATCAGTGCTTCCTATGCCCACTCAGGCCCGTTCATTCAGAACCTCCGGGAGTGAGGTCTGGAATATGCATTTTAACAAGTTGTTTATACACACCTGAATTTGGAAATTACTGCTCCAAACTCTGGTGCTTTTTCTCTATGGAAAGACTTTTGCCTAAGAGGTCAGGAAATATTTGCTCAAATCTAGGTGTGACTTAAGTAGTAGTTCAAGAATGAAGCTGGAATCTAGGGTCCAGGTGATGACTCCCTTTGTGACCTGATAATTGGCTACACTTCATTATTAAAACAGGCAAAATTTACTTATGACTATGACTAAGTCTGGAAAGATCTATGTTAGTACAGGGCAGGATGCTGATGTCATCTAGTTGAGGTGCAACCTAGGCTGTTGAAGCAACAGGCTGGTGCCATGGAAGAGCCTGACGTAGAAGACTTGGGTTCTAGATCTGGCTCAACTAAGGTGAATTTGGGCAAGTCATTTGTTTTGAGGAGTTTAGCATCCAAGTCTATGTAGCTGCTAAGCTTCCCCAACCTGTCTCACAATGCTGCCACCACCTTCACAACCAGCCAATCTGTGTATCCATCCTTTTCACCCATTTATCCATCCATCCATCCATCCATCCATCCATCCATCCATCTATCCATCCATCCATATCTTCATTTCATTATTAGCAGCATTTCTGATGTTGCCTATATTCAGAGCAACAAAACTCCATTTCAGTAAAATAATTTGGAACATGCCTAGAATTTATTGCAAAGGGTTTTGAAAAAAATAATGAAAAGAAAAACTGTATAGAGCCTGACCAGGCGGTGGCGCAGTGGATAGAGCGTCGGACTGGGATGCAGAGGACCCAGGTTCGAGACCCCGAGGTCACCAGCTTGAGCACAGGCTCATCTGGTTTGAGCAAAAGCTCACCAGCTTGGACCCAAGGTCGCTGGCTCGAGCAAGGGGTTACTCGGTCTGCTGAAGGCCCGTGGTCAAGGCACATATGAGAAAGCAATCAATGAACAACTAAGGTGTCGCAACGAAAAACTGATGATTAATGCTTCTCATCTCTCTGCGTTCCTGTCTATCTGTCCCTATCTATCCCTCTTTCTGACTCTCTCTCTGTCTCTGTGAATAAAATAAAATAAACTTAAAAAAAACACTGTATAGAGAGTAATTAACTGAGATACTAAAATCTTTAATCTTGGAAGACCCGTCCAATGAGGTCCAAAAGTGGGGTTTGTGCTGCTGATCTAGGGAAACCAGGCAAGTGCCTTTCACCTCAGTTGCAGTGAAAGCGGCTGTGAAGGCAGCCTCAGATTCCCCTGACGGCGGGAGCCCTGCCTCAGTGCCCAACCCTATTAACTGTTGGCTTCCCAGTCGCTGGATCCAGCCAAAAACATCCTCCGCCGTTTGAAGTGCTTATTGGAAAAGCAGATTTCATCTTGGCTGGAGCTCTGAGCAGTTCCTTGTGTGGGGTACTCCCCAGGGCTGTAATTGAACACAAGAAAGCATCGGCCTCCTTTTGGCATTCTTGCTTTCATCTCAAAGTCACATTTTAAAATTTATATTTTAAAAAAGTCAGGGAAAAGGGCCAGCACGGCTCATGCGGCCACGGGTGCCAGAACCCCCAACACGGCAGCTCCAGGAGAACGAGGGCTGTGGAGGATTAGCAGGGAGAATTAGGACCATATAGTGTGGCTCTGCCTCACGCCAGGCTTCCAGGAGCCTGCAAAGTGCTTGTGAGGCTGGGCTTTGGCGTGATCTGAGCTTCGCACCACAGGAGTCCTGAGGGTCGGACCAGGCCCACTGACACCAGTTCAGTAAGATAAAAATTTCCTAAAAGCCCCAGAGAGCAGAGACTCTAAAGCCTGCCTGGACACCCACCCAGGGGCTGACCAGCCTGAGCAGCAGGAAATGCTCTCTCTTCCCTATCCAGATGCGCTGTGCCGCTGGGCAGCCCGCTGCCATGGCTTTAGTAGACACTGGTGACTACAAGCAGGAGAAAACTCCCGAGGGAAAAGGCCAGGGCTCCGTTCCCTCTTCCTCCAGGTCCCCCCTTTCCCGGGAGGCAAGGTGGGATTCTGAAAACAGGAGACATTTAATGGATGTTTGGTAAACAAGCTCTCCCATGCAAAAAATTGCAGTTAAACATGACATTGGCCTGGCCTGTGGTGGTGCAGTGGATAAAAAGTTAACCTGAAAAACAGGTCACCAGTTCAAAACCCTGGGCTGGCCTGGTCAAAGCACATATATATGGAAATTGATGCTTCCTGCTCTCCCCCCTTCTCTCTCTCTCTCCCTCTCTCTTTCTCTCCTCTATATTGAATAAATAAAATCTTTTAAAAAATCATGACATAACTTATTTTTTTATATATGCAAGTCTTAGTAAGACTATTACCTTTTCCAGAGACCAATGTGAGACTAAAATACTAAGCCTCCTGGAGAAATTGAAATGAAATTGTGTCCTGGAGAAGAAAGAGCCCTTACAGTTCAAACATGCCCAGTCTCAGAGGCCCCGCCACCCCCTTGCACGGGGTTTTATTATATCATCAGCTTGTGTTCCACTACGACCTCTCAATTGTTTTTAGGAATTGTTGTTTATGGGAAATCATTATTTTTGCAGCTGGTTTCCTTTGAGTATAAGATCCTGCATTTATTCCTGTTTTACACTAAGATCATTGATACCTTGTGGGTTGCCAGCAATGAAAAAAAAATTGGGTGCTTTATAACAAAGAATATAATTTCATATGATCATTAAAATTCTCATCCTATTTCCAGGACCACAGGAAGGAAGAGAAAAGTAAATATATAAAACCTAAAGCTATTATCGAGTAGATTGAACTCTAAAGCTCTTCCTGACCAAGAAAAAAGGGGGAGAAGTATATTTGTTCCTCAAGGGAGATGAAATTTATCTTGTTTTTGAGTCTAAAAGAAATTTCTGAAGGTCTCCTGTAGAGTGATACTGTGGACCAGTGTGCTGACAACAGTTTTATGCTAAATGCACAAGTAGTTTTCACATGACTGTTTTCTATTAGGACCTTCACCAGCACTTAGGGCATCACTGGGACTCGTCTGGACAGTAGAAGTCGACCTTGGGGGTACAATACAGAGCAGGGAGCTCTGGGAGGACTGGTGAAGTCATCCAGCCTCGCACATCATGCATTCCCTGCTTAAGGGCAAGTTTGTGTTGGATCGGAGAGAGAGAAAAAAAGGCAAGCTACCAAAGGTGTAAGCCAGAATATATCTCACGAGAGTCATGAACTCCACACATAGCCAACTCCCCTCCGCCAGGCCTCCGCCAATGAGCAGAAAATGAATGATCCAGTTACGTCAGCTAAGACCTAAGGTTTGGTGTTGGTGCCCACGTGCACGCACGGGTGAGTGGGTGTGACTACAACAAGCCCCTCTGCACAGTCCAACCCCCCCACCCCAACATATACCCACCACAGACAAGACGCTGGACACACTGGGATCTGCTCCCCTGTTGGTAGTTGATTTTGATAACCAGCCAAAACGAAGGATTTATTTGAGGTCTGAGGATCACTCTTTGGAAGAAGAACGACAACAGGACAGTTTCCGGATGTTCAGGATGGATTAGCCAGCCTGTGGGAGAAAGCCTCAATTACTCTAAGGAAAGATTCAGGAGTAGAGCCAGGCAAGCCAACAGAACAGGGGAAGCAGTCTCCACCACTTCATGGCTGTGGGTTTCTTGTCAGACTGAATTGAGCTCCCCTGAGCTGAACTTGATTCCCAAGTCCCCACAGTTTTGATGGTATCCCCTCCCCATCACCACACATTGGGAGGCATTGACTTTAGAAAGCAAATTTAAAAAATTGATTCATTTATCCTTAACTGACAGTCAGTGTGTCCCAGGCAATATGCTAGGCCCTGACGTTCTGCCAGGCAGGTTCCCGGCCCGGGAAGAAGTGGAAGAATCTGCCTCTCACCCACAATCACCACCAACATGCACATGTAATCAGGAGCCTGTGTAATCTCATATGTGCTAAAACACAATGGAGAATAAAAGTAAACTCTGAAATTCTTTCCCTAGGCCAGGCATGGCCAACATACGGCCCGCGTAATGAGTTTATGCGGCTCGCGATTAAATTTTTAATATTCTCCGTTACTTTAAAACCTCAGTTACTCAGAAGCGGAAGCGTCTTTGATTATTGGAAATCGGGATATTTAAGAAGATAGTGATACACGGAAAAGAATTCGCGTGTGACTAATCTAGGGTTAACTTCCAATAATTGGTCAAATGGATTCACGATACTTCTTTATTTTTTAGAAAAATTCCATTATGAAGATTTACAACTTTTGTACTCGTTTGTACTTGATATGACCTGTTTGACATTTAGTGGCGATGTGAAACCCACATTCTTTTAGGTGGAGTTTGCCAGTGCGCACCCAAGGTCAAACAACTCATTATTTTTGTGGTCAAGTGTGCTGAATCAAGTGGCATTGTAGCATAGACAATAGCTGCAGTTGATAACTGAAAACGTGTCCAGGCTGTTTGCAAAAATGAAATAATTGTTTAATTTGTAATATAACCCCCTTCAAGCTCATTCTATTAATTAAATATTGTTTTGATTGATTGTGATACAGTGTGGATATTTATACGATATGTAATTATATTTTATTAAAATATATTTTGATTAAAATAATATTGTACATTTAAATTTTTTTCACTCACTTACATTTATTCATAAACAAATTACATAATAAAATTTTGTTTGCTTAAACAAATCGTTTTTGTATTTAACATTTTTTAATTTTAATATTTTGTCTGTCCTGTGAAAAAAGTTTTCTCTCTAATCTGGCCCGGGGGGCAACTAGACTGTGGCTTTCCTTCCCAGGAACCACAGGCCATCTTCCTTTCTCTACCTTGACTGTGAGCATTACGGATCCTTTGGGTCATGGCATGACTTCCGCCTAAAAGCGGCAAATTTGGTTACCAACAAGTCCTTTCTGAATTCTGAGAATGGGGCCTTCCCTTCCATGTGAAAGGCTGCTGCCAAGGCTGGGGCAGTTTTGCCCGAGGACTGGGTCGCCACAGCACTGAGGGGTGTCTGCCCTCATCCTCTCCTCTCGCCAGGTGCCCTGTGGTCTGGGGATCGCTCCCTGAGAGGCCCTTAACCATGGCCACAAGACAGACCCAGCTTCCTGGTCCTCATGGGCATGGAATCCCCACCTTACTCTCCTCACACCCATGCTACAGCTGAAAGAGCAGCTGGTGATTCCCGGCCTCACTGCAGCCCAGGACCAGCAGGAAACTCTCCAGACCAACTGCGCTCTGTGATTGGGGGATGCACATCTCAAAGCCATTAGCTCCCCTCCCCCCATATTTTACTGTGCAATCGCACTGTCAACATCAGGAGAAGCGATGGGGAAGTCTGATCTTGTTCCTTTGCAATAAACAGCCAACGGTTTCTTTTCAAAACCAGTGGTTCTTAACCCTTTTCTAGCTCAAAAGATCTGAAGGATTTTTAGTGTGGCCCCAGACCAGCATCGGGTGTATCACCTGCAAATTTGTTAGAAATGCACATTCTTGACCGCACCTCGGAGTTACTGAATCGGAAACTCTGGGGATGGGCTCGTGGTTTGTGTCTTACCAAGCCCTCCAGGTGATCCCGATGCCATTCATGCTTGAAAGCCACTGAGTGAGATGACTAACAATGACAGCCATTCTTGGTCAGGGGACACTCCCCCACCCACACATGTGCCAAAGTTCCTGAAACTGGGGTGGGGGTGGTGGTGGAGCATATAGTTTGAAAAAGTCCTGAAAATGATTATAATCTCTTCTTCTGACTTGAAAATCATTGATCTAGAAACTAATTTTGCATCGGAAGAATCATTTCATGCAACTGTCTCTGTATTTTGATGATTTTTTTAAAAAAAGTTTTGTCGTTTTTTTATTATAGCATAGAGTGACCTGTGCTTGGCCTGGAAATCTCTCACTATAGTTGTATGCAAAAACTTGATTTATATACTTTGAGACTTAAAAAAAGGTAGAGTTTCCTCATAGTGATTTTAGAAAATTCATGTTGTTTTGCTTGCTGAATAGTTGTTGGAGGCAACAGCCTGTTCCCCGGGTGGAAGCCCCGCCTGGAAGCCCCGCCCACCTCCCCAGCCCCGGCAGGGCTGGGAGTGTGGCGCTGTGGCTGACTGACGGCCTCCTTGCTTTGTTTATCCTCAGGAATGCATGGCCGCCCATGGTTGGATGGTTTTTTTACAGGTTCCCTGAAGGAAACAGATGTCAGGAGGCTCTTTACTGCCCGCGAGAGGGAGAAGATAAACATTAAGTTGTTGCTTGGTGTTTGTAGAAATGGTAGACATGAGTTTTGTGGGAGTTTTTTCCTCCGCAGATGTAATATTTGAGGAGATAGTGGATATTTGAAACGTAAGGAGAGTTGAATCCGCTCCATCTCAGTGCCGTCTGCAGGTGTTCAAGTACTTCTGCTGGCAGGAAAACAGCTACAGAAGGAGACTGTTTCTTAGATAGTGGGTTTTCCTGTTGAGGTGGGCAGCCTGCTTATCTGGGGCCAGGCTCCACCTCCTCAGAAGGTAGTTACTTCCCTTGTGGCTACTGAGGCAGGAAGCAGGTGGCAGAGAGTTGATCCCACAGGGTCCTCCAGGGCAGGCTTGGGTTTGCCACCAATCTGCCACCAACGGTGGTCGGTGCTGATCTTGCCGATTGCCCAGTGGCTTTGAGCTTGTCAGAGGAGGTGGGATCAGCTGGCGCCCTCAGCAGAGCCAGGGCTGTGGGCCAGGTCGGGAGGCACCTGGTCTCGCTCATGAAACAGAAGATCTGAAAGGAGGAGGACCCAAAGTTGCCACTCACTCTCTGACCAGATGGTGGGGCCAGGAATCCTTCACACCCTGGGGGAGGGAACCAGCTTTGTTGTGTGACACGCAGCCACCTGAGCGACCTGACTGGAATTCAAGCTCCACAGGCCTGGATTTTGGTTGGTTTTACTCCTCTCATACCTGAAGCATCCAGAAAAGTGCCTGGCACACAGTAGGTACTTAATAAATAGTTTTTGACTAAGTAATTGAATTCTTCCTCCTCCCCCTCCTAGCCTCCTCACCGGTCTGATAGGGAAGGAACAAAAGGCCTTGTTCCTGTGCTCTCAGCTGCTCTGCTGGTGCCTGAGAGACAAGGAAGGGATCTCCAAACGCCAAGGAGGAAGATCGAAACACCAGGCCACTGTGTCAATGTTTATAAGTGTTTATAAGCCAGGCTCCAATCCCCAACACTCTGGACTGTAATTTGGCATGGGAGGTAAGGATACACGGTGACTTAGACACACAACTGTTACGGACACTGGGGGGTATGTACAGGGATGAGTAGGGGCTCCGTGTTGAGAGGGTTTGGGCTAGATGGTGTGGTCGGGTCAGTGTGGGCTGTGATTCTGGTTGAGTGCGAAGTGTCAGAGGACACCCGGCCCCAGGCTCTAGGCTGTGTGGACCTTGGACCAGCACTGAGACCCTCAGGTTTGAGGGACCCTGCAGGATGCTTATCCTACCCCATTCCAGGCACGACCCTGTCCTCCGCAGCCCCATGGCTCTCTGCCCTGGACCAGAAGTTTAACGTATTAGTAGTTTAACGGTATATTAGTATTATCAATAGAAAGACATTCCCTGGGGCTTGACTAAGCAATTGAATTTTAACGATGCCTATAAAAGTCAATGAGTCTATGTGTTGTGAGTTTCAGTCTTTCTCTTCTACCTGTAGGTGGTGACACTAGCCCCACGGTGTCCTCCTTACTGGGCCTGACAACAAATATGACAGCATGAGGGTGATTAGGAAAAAGAAAAAGAGCAAGAAATGGATACAAACAAGTGTGAGGTGGTACACTAATCAGCAGCATTTAACTCAGGTGGGCTGAACCTCCCTGTCGAGTATTCTTCACACAGCTTCTAGAACACGACCTTTGTGTGGCTTTCTTTCTACTTCTGGCTGCTCCTTCTCATTCTCTTTTGCTGGCTTCTCTTTATCCTCCTGACAAGGGAAGTACAAAAAACAAAATCAAGGTTCAGTCCTCAGAACTGTCCTCTATACCTCATTCTGCTGTGGTTTTACATGTGAATTTGACACTGACTCCTGAGGTACGTCTCCTCTGAGCCCACTCTCTGATATTCTGCTTGGCCACTAACAGATGTCTCTTCCAGCACTGGCTTCTGCGCGTCTCCATGCCTCCTCACACTGCACACACACACACAAACCTCTCTCGCCATCAGTTTTCCCCATCTCAGCTAATGGCAAGTCCAAAAAACCATTATATTCTCTTTGATTTTTCTTTTAGGCTCACTGGACATTGAGTTATCAAATTCTGGGAGCTCTACCTTCAAAACTCGATACTTCTCATCACCTTTATTGCTGTCACTTTGGTTCAACCCACCACCATCATCTCTTGGCTAGCGTGTTACAAGACTCCTAACTGGTTCTCCTAGCTTAGACCCTTCCCAACTACTTCCCTCATTGCCTTCAGTCTATTCTGCACACAGCTGCCAGAGTAATCCTTTCTAAAAGTAATTGTCTCTTCTTTCTCATCTCATATTCATCCTAAAGACCTGTAGAACCCCTATGTGGTCTGTCTTCCCAGTGCCTCTCTGATAATCTCCTACTACTCTTTCTCTTGTCTACTCTCTCTTGCCTCAGGACCTTAGCACTTACTGTTTCTTCTGTTTAAAACTTTTTTCCTCCAAGATCTTTATCAAATGTCACTTAGTAAGGCCTTTTCAGATAACCCGATTTAAAATTGCAACCTATCCCAACCATACTCCCTACCTCTATCACTGTTATATTTTCTCCACCATAGTAATCATAGGGACATATCAATTCAGTGGTGGAGGGTGGTAAACCTGCCCTGGGTCCAGGTAATAAGGAGGTGTGTTATCTATTGTATAAAAACTTCAAAAGTAATCATAAAATGTACTCAAAATGGCTTGCTGCTTTTCAGCATTGCTGGCTGTAAACAATGTTATATGATATTCTCCCCGCTGGGGTGGACAGCTCCCACTGACTCTCCACTGTTGAACCCACTTTGTCGTTCCCTTATTTATCTGCTGACTGTCCTTTTCCCACCACTAAGCTCACTGAGGCCAGGGTGTATTTATCTGTTTTGCTCACTGCTGTATCCCTAATGTTGACCACATGGTAAATTGCTCAGTGAGCTTTAGTGGAATGAATGAATGAAGTAGATAGTGCTGTAAGTACCAACTCTGTACTGTGGAGGAGAAAGAAACTCTCCTCTACCTTTAGAGTCCTTTCAGCTGGTCTAATAATAGAATCTACATGAGATAGATTAACAAGAAACAATAACTAAATTTAATGACACCCGTATATTTGGGAACCTCACATACATGAGAGGTTCAAGGATGAAAAGTTAATGTGAGGTATATATGGCATTTTCAGCTAAGGGTGAGGTACGGCACCTTTGAGTTTCAGAGGAGAGGTCACTGCAGGGTGATAAGAGCAGAAGTTTACTAATTCGTAGTTTGCCTTGCCATATTGATAGGCAAAAAAAAAAAAAAAAAGATCTCTGATAATCTTGTTATTATGGGCAAAACCCCTCATTGAAATTCTTGTAGGTAGTTAAGGGGGGAGGGCAGAAGTTTCTCTTGAGCCCACAAGATCTCGGTTACCTTTAGCTCAGATGATCTGTATACCACAGAGGCATATCTTGGGGTGACTCAATCTGAACCTCAGTAATACCGTTCTCCTTTTGGTTCCATGTTCATTCCTTTATTTTAACAGTTGTAACATGTAACTATCTTTATTTGCTTCCACATTTGTATCTACTGAATATGACTCCAAGAACAAAAATGGTGTCGATTCAGGCCCTGGTCAGTTAGCTCAGTTGATTAGAATGTCATCCCAAAACACCAAGGTTGCAGGTCAGGGCACACACGGATTGGGGGGAGGGTGAGTAACAAATGCACAACTAAAGTGTAATAACAAATGAATGCTTTCCTCTCTCTCTCTCTCCCTTCCTATCTCTGTCTCTCTTAAATCAATCAATCAATCAACAAATTAATAAAAAAAGAGTAATGACAATTCATTTCAATTGTTCCCTAGCACAGAACTTGGTATATCAAAGGAAATCAAATGTTTGCTGAATAAATAAATAACAAAGCAGATATTGTATAAAGTGCCACACCAATATTAAATAAATATAATGGTTACTATAATGATGCCTTTTTTTTTTTTAACTTTTTTTTTTTTGTTTGTTTGTTTTTTTTGTATTTTTCTGAAGCCGGAAACGGGGAGAGACAGTCAGACAGACTCCCGCATGCGCCCGACCGGGATCCACCCGGCACGCCCACCAGGGGCGACGCTCTGCCCACCAGGGGGCGATGCTCTGCCCCTCCGGGGGGGGGGGGTCGCTCTGCCGCGACCAGAGCCACTCCAGCGCCTGGGGCAGAGGCCAAGGAGCCATCCCCAGCGCCCGGGCCATCCTTGCTCCAATGGAGCCTTGGCTGCGGGAGGGGAAGAGAGAGACAGGGAGGAAGGAGGGGAGGTGGGGGGTGGAGAAGCAAATGGGCGCTTCTCCTATGTGCCCTGGCCGGGACTCGAACCCGGGTCCCCCGCACGCCAGGCAGACGCTCTACCGCTGAGCCAACCGGCCAGGGCCTATACTGATGCTTTTGAATACAGGTCAAAATGAGACTACTACTTCATGGTTATTATATAAAACATATATAAAGTATTTATAATATACATTTTTTTCTGTAAAAGTTATATTTTACTTAACTCTGTTCTTTAAAGTATTAGAGAGCAACATCATCCACAGTTACTTAAATATTATTGATATATTGATACAAAAGTCAGTGATATCAGAGAACTGGTGGTGTGAGAGATACTCCTGGTCTCTCCCCTTAAAATATTGACAAACTGAGCAACTATAACACAGCGAAGGAACCCCAGCTGGACTTGCAGCTGCACCTGAAAGATCCATGCACCTAAGGGACTGAAGGGGGAGCAGGGTGAAAAGAGGGGCAAAGATGAAATGCTTTTGCAGTGGACTCTGGAAAGAAGCCAGAGAACTGGGTTATTCTTTTTTCCTTGCTAAACTGAGGGAAGGAGGCTTGTTCAGCTTGGTTTTTGTTTTGAACTAAGAGAGGGGGAGAGATTGAGGGACACAGAGGAAAGAGCTGAACTAAGGCAGGCACAATAGAGAGCACAGGGTCAGGGCCCGGGTTCCCGTGGTCTTGCACATCGCTCAGCTTATGATAGGCTGGTGTGTGGTGCACACACAGCCTGCAGTGCTCACTTGATCTCTTGGCCTGCAGAGGTTGGCCTGCATAGTGCTGGAGCGCACTGGGTTCACAGCCCACGGCCCACACTCTACCCGTGGCCCATGCTCTGTGCAGTGCCAGAGAAGACCAAAGTGCAGTCCCCCAAGACTTCCCGATGCCGTCTCCCTCCCCTCATGGTAGAAAGAGTGGCAGTGGCGGACCCCCCCCCCAAGCTGACTCTCTGGGGCCATTCTCTCCCCTGAGAGGCTGAGGTGCTCTGCCTCTGATCCCCTAGTCTGTTGAGATCTGGGGAGGAGTGCTAGAGACCTGAAACCACCATTGCTAGAGCCATAAGCTGCAAAGCTATGAAGCCGTAAAGCTGAAACTGTAAAGCCCTTACAACACGCCCCACCCACCAATGGCTACTGCGGTTCTATGGTTCTACGTACTTCATTATGACAGCAATGTCTCAACGGAGTTCCAGTCATGAATATCACAGAGCCAAAACTTGTAGTACAGCAACACTTACTGAGAAAACATAAAAGTAGCCTCTGAAAAGTGAAAAAAGTATTTTTTTCTTTTTTCTTTCCTTTTTCTTTTTTCTCTTTTTCACATTTGAATTTCATTAATCATAATCTTAATATTTTTATTCTTTTTTTGTGAGTGTTTTATTTTTGATAGTTTTTCTTTTACTCTTTTTTCTTCTCTTTTTTCTCATATGAATTATATTTTTTAAATTTTAATATTTGTTACTCTTATTTTGTATGGTATTTGGTTTGTTTTTTATTTTATTTATTTTTCTTTTTTTCTCAGTTCTTGCTCTTTGTTTTCTGTAGCTCTTCTTTTTGACATCATTATTTTTAGAATTTTATTTTTTCACTATATTTTTCAATTATTATTTTTCATTTTTTTAAATGTAAACATTCTTGATTTATTAATTTTCAGAGTAATGTCACAGATTTAGCATTCTTTTTGGAATGGAAAACTTGCTTGTCCAGGTTACTTCATTCTTTTTCTCTTTTTAAAAAGTGCATTGCGTAGTGCCAACTGCTTCTCTTGGAAGGAATGCTTATTTTTCGAGTGCACATTATGGCTATATTGCACCATCATAAAGTTTTTCTGTTTTTTCTTCTCTTTATTTGTGGAACTGGAAAATGGATTCATTTTGGTTTTCCTCCTCACAAATTCTTTTCGGTCTGTCTTTCTAGCCTTTGCAGTTGCTAGTCTTGTCTCCTTGTCAGACTTTGGCTTCTTATGAAGGCATTCAATGTCCTGAAGAGACAGCAACTCACCCTATTTTTCATTTTTTAATGGTTTCTTGTTAGAGTTTTTAATAATACCACTCTCAAATGCCATCAAGAAGGAAAAAATCAAATATCATAGATATACAAGATAGAGATGTAGTTCAGATAGATAATAAAAAATCTCCAGGAAAAAACTCAATTACATAGAAATTTTGCAGTTAAATGACAGAGAATTAAAAATTAAAGTTCTAAAAATACTTAATAATATGTGAGAAGACACTGATAGGCAATTTAATTAGCTCAAAAAACAAATTAATGAATAAAAAGAGTACTTCACCAAGGAGATTGAAACTTTTAAAAAGAACCAAGCAGAGATGAACTCAATACATGAACAAAAAAATGAGGTAGCAAGTTTAGCTAATAAAACAGGGCCAGATAGAGGAGAGAATCAGTGACACTAAAGACAGGCAACTAGAGATACTACAGAGAGAAGAAATAGAACCACAAATTAAAAAAAAATAAAGAAAGAGCATTACAAGAATTGTCTGACTCCATCAAAAAGAGCAACATAAGAATAATGGATATATCAGAAGAAGAAGAGAGGGAAAAGGAAATGGAGAGCCTATTCAAACAAATAATTGATGAGAACTTCCCAAGCCTGTGGAAAGAGTTAGAGCCTCAAATCCAAGAAGCAAACAGAACACCAACTCAAAAAGCCCTACTCCAAAGCACATTGTAATGAAATAATCAGAAATCAATGACAAAGAAAGAATCCTCAAGGCAGCTAGGGAAAAGAATATAACACATAAAGGAAGACCCATTAGGTTCTCATCAGATTTCTCATCAGAAACTCTACAAACCAGAAGAGAATGGACCCAAACATTTAAAGTACTGAAAGTGAGGAATTACCAGCTAATAATACTATATCCATCAAAGCTATCTTTCAAATATGAAGAAGAAATAAAAATCTTTACAGACATTAAGAAGCTGAGAGAATTTATCACCAGAAAACCCCCACTGCAGTAAATACTAAAGGGGGTTATCCAACCAGATACAAAGAACAAAACTACAAGTAAAAGCTCTAACAAGATCACAGTAAAAACAAGGATAATGTGTAACAACAATAACATAAAAGAGGAGAGGATAAAGATCAGCAGTAGCAAAGGAGGATGGAGTGCAGAAGCACTCATAAGATAATGAACTCTTGTAAATATGACAATTTTTCTTTTAATAACCTAATGGTAACCACCCACAAAAATGCCACTACTGAAACACCCAGCTTATAAAAGGAAAAAACAGGGGAAAGAAGTATGGAATATCATCACACAAAACAACTGACAGAAAAACAAAAGAGAAGAACCAAATGAGATACAGACCTATCAGAAAGCAATATATAAAATGGTTATAGGAAATCCTCAAGTGTCAATAATTACCTTAAATGTAAATGGATTGAACTCACCAATAAAGAGACACAGAGTAGCAGATTGGATCAAAAAGCAAAACCCAACCGTATACTGCCTTCAAGAAACACATCTAAGCTGCAAGGACAAAAGTAGACTCAAAGTGAAAGGTTGAAGAACAAATCTCTAAGCAAATAATACCCAAAGAAAAGTAGGTGTAGCCATTTTCATATGTGACAGAGTTGACTTCAAGAGAACAAAGGAAACCAGAGACAAAGATGGTAATTTCTTAATGATAAAGGGGACATTGTATCAAGAAGACATAACACTTCTTAACATATATGCACCAAACCAGAAAACACCAATATATATATAAGACGTCTACTAACTGATCTAAAAATAGAAACGGACAAAAACACAATCATACTTGGAGATCTCAACATATCAATGATGGTTCTAGATCAATTATCCAAACAGAAAATGAATAAAGAAATATTGGCCATAAATGACACACTAGACCCCTGGTCAGCAAAATGTGGCTCATGAGCCACATGTGGCTCTTTGGCCTCTTGAGTGTGGCTCTTCCACAAAATACCACATGCAGGTGCTACCTCGATAAGGAATGTACCTACCTATATAGTTAAAGTTTAAAAAATTTGGCTCTCAAAAAAAAATTTAATCATTGTACTCTTGATATTTGGCTTTGTTGAGTAATGAGTTTGCCAACCAGGGCACTAGACCAAAGGGGCATAATAGACATTTACAGGACATTTCATCCCAGAACTTCAGAGTATATATTTTTCTTCAGTGTACATAGAACATTCTCAAGAATAGATCATATGTTGAGCCACAAAACTAACATCAACAAATTCAGGAAGATTGAAATTATACCAAGCATATTCTCTGACCATAAGGCTTTGAAATTAGAATTCAACTGCAAAAAAGAAGTAAAGAAACCCACAAAAATGTGGAAATTAAACAACATACTTCTCAAAAATGACTGGGTCAAAAAAGAAAATAAAAGCAGAGATAAAAAGATATATACAGACAAATGAAAATGACAACATGGCATATCAAAATTTCTGGGATATACCAAAAGCAGTAATAAGAGGGAAGTTTATATTATTATAAGCTTATATCAAGAAACAAGAGAGAGCCCAAGTAAACAATATTTCATCTTAAGGAACTAGAAAAAGAAGAACAAAGGCAACCCAAAATCAGCAGAAGAAAGGAAATAATAAAAATTAGAGCAGAAATAGAGAACAGAAAAACTATAGAAAAAATACAACAAAGAGCTGGTTCTTTGAAAAGATCAATAAAATTGACAAACCCCTGGCTAGACTCATTAAGGATAAAAGAGAAAGGACTCATATAAACAAAATCCGAAATGAAAAAGGAGAAATTATAACAGGTATCATAGATATATAAAAGATCATTGCAAAACTATATGCCACCAAATTCAACAATCTAGAAGAAATGCATAGATTTCTAGAACTATACAATCTTCCTAGACTGAATCACAAAGAAGTGGAAAGCCTAAATAGACTAATAAGCAGGGAGGAAATAGAAACAACTATCCAAAACCTCCCCCAAAATAAAAGTCCAGTACCAGACGGCCACACTAGTAAATTTTACCAAACAATCATAGAAGATTTGGTGGCTATTCTTCTCAAAGTCTTCTAAGAAATTGAAGAAAAAGCAGTTTCCTAACACATTTTATGAGGCCAATATAACCCTCATATCAAAACCTGGCAAGGACAACACAAAAAAGAAAACTACAGACCAATATCTTTAATGAATACAGATGCAAAAATCCTCAAAAAAATGTTAGCAAATCAAATACAATAACATATTAAAAAAATAATACATTACGACCAAGTGGGATTAATTCCAGGAGCACAACAATGGTTCAACATACATACCTAAATCGATTACCGTAATAGACCATATCAACAAAACAAACAACAAAAATCATATGATCCTATCAATAGATGCAGAGAGGGCATTCAATAAGATACAACATCCCTTTATGTTTAAAACACTCAATAAAATGGGTATAGAAGAAAAGTACCTTAACATAATAAAGGCCATATATGACAAACCATCAGCTAATATCATGCTAAATGGTGAAAAACTGAAAACTTTTTCTCTAAAATCAGGAAAAAGACAATGCTGCCTACTTTCTCCATTTCCTATTCATCATAGTGCTGGAAGTTTTATCCAGAGCAATTAGACAAAAGAAATAAATAAAAGGCATTCATAGTGGAAAAGAAGAAGTAAAGGTTTCACTTTTGGCAGATGACATGATCCTGTATATAGAAAACCCCAAAGACTCCACAGAAAGACTATTAAAAACAATAAGCCAATACAATAAAGTCACAGGATACAAAATCAATATACAGAAGTTAATTGCTTTCATATACACCAATAATGAAACTTCAAAAAATGAACTAAAAAAATCCCTTTTACAGTGCAACAAATAAAATAAATAAAATAAAATAGGAATAATCTTAACAAAGAATGTAAAGGATCTATATACTGAAAAGTATAAAGCACTATTAAAGGAAATTGAAAAACACAATAAAATGGAAAAATATTTCATATTCATGGATAAAAAGGATAAACATAGTTAAAATGGCCATATTACCAAAGCAATATGTAAATTTAATGCAATTCCCATCAAAATTACAAGGTCATTTTTTTAAAAGAAATGGAACAAAAAATCATCAGGTTTGTATAGAACCATAAAAACTCCCGAATAGCCAAAGCAATCCTGAGAGGAAAAAAAAATGAAGCCAGAGGTATTATAATACTTTACTTCAAATTATACTACAGAGCCATGATGATCAAAACAGCATGGTGTTGGCAGAAAAACAGACACACAGACCAATGGAAGAGAATCAAGAGCCTAGAAATAAAACCACAAATACAGGCAAATCATCTTCAACAAAGAAGCCAAAAACACACAATGGAGAAAAGAAAGCCTTTTCAATAAATGGTGCTGGAAAAATTGAAAGCCACATGCAAAAAAATAAAACTTGACTACAGTTTGTCTCCCTGCACAAAAATTAATTCAAAATGGATCAAAGACCTAAATATAAGATTTGAAACAATAAATTACATAGAAGAAAACATAGGTACTAAACTCATGGATCTTGGCCACAGAGAACAATTTATAAATTTCACTCCAAATGCAAGGGAAGTAAAGGCAAAAATAAACGAATGGGACTATATCAAACTAAAAAGCTTGTGCACAGCAAAAGAAACTGACAACAAAACAAATAGACAGCCAACTAAATGGGAGATGATATTTGCAAACAACAGCTCCGATAAGGCGTTAATATCCAAAATATATAAAGAACTCACAAAGCTCAGCAACAAACAAGCAAGCAATCCAATTAAAAAATGAGGAGAGGACACGAAAGACACTTTTCCCAAGAAGAAATACAATAGCCAACAGATAAATGCTCATCTTCACTAGCTATTCTTGGGGAGGGGGTTGGGAGAAGAGTGTTAAGAGGCACAAATATAACGTAACAGAAAATGATTTGACTTTGGGTGATGGGTATACAACATAATCAACAGTTCAAATAATGTAGAGATGTTTACCTGAAATCTATGTACTCTTGTTGATCAATGTCACCTTCTTAAATTTAATTTTCTAAATTAAATATATATATATATAAATGTTATTGATGCAGAATGCCTATTAAAGCATCAATATGTTACAGTTTTCAAATGTGTTAATTAGACTGAAGAGCACTGTTTTCTAAATTAAATAGTGTTACCCTAAAACACAGGTTTTATTACGTATTGAATCTGAGACATGGAGACTAGCTCATGTGCCAGTGCACTGATTCATCCAAAACTGGCAGTCGGCCTTTACTTCACTGGAGAGAAATCTTAGAGGCTTCAGAAATCAGTCTAATATAATAAGATTTTTTAACTAGTCCAAAATCAGAGTTCAGAAACAGGTCAGTTAATATTTAAGTATTGAGTTAAGACAGGAGGTTGAACAAAATTAATTTTGGAACTTTCATAGAGTTTTAAAAAAGCAAAACTTTAGACTTAAAATTAACCGTTTCGTTATATGCAATGCATTTGAGTATTAAATATATGTTAAATTTTCATTTAGCAGATTCCTCCCTAGACTTTTAAAACCACCACCAATAAATATTTACATATTTCCCTCTCTCCCAAAGCATTTCCCCAGGTGCACACAAATACGACTCATTTTGAGGTCCTGTTGCTCCAGATTAAACAGGCTCTCCTTCCAAGAAAGCAGCCCATAGCACTCTGCTCCAGCCAGAGCAAGGTTTCTGGCCCTCAAAGAATTTCACAGCCTTCGGTTGACTACACAGGGCTGAGAATCTCATTATGGAAGACTTCCATCTCCTTTCCGAGCCAGCGCGGGAGAGGAGGCCAGGATTGCCTCATCCATACTGGGCTGCAGCCCATCTTGCTTGAGGCCAGCTCACCAGAAGTGCTTTAAGAGCATTCCAACAGTCGAATCACCATTTGCCCTACCATTCCAGATGGTGGAAAAACTGGTGCAGCTAATTTTCTTGAGGAAGACTGCAGTTGAACTCCTTGTGCCTCTGGGACAGTATTTCTTTACGTTGGACAAACTCAGTCATTAAGTCTGGGAGGCTGCTGGAAAAGTTCACTCCTAAGGAGAGAAGTTATCTATTCTGAGAGGTCACAAGTGGAGAGTGACTATGGACAAAAAAAAAAAGTCTAACTGAAAGTAACCCCACAGTGTGATCTAATCATACAGTCCTCACTGGGCAGATCATGGTGGGCAGTCACCCTAGGCCTGTGAAAGTTTATCTTCACCTTAAGCAACTGTGTCCATTGTTTTTGTGCATCTAGGTTAATGCACCTTTAAAACGGCTCTTTTTTCAGACCCCCGGGCAGCACAATTACCCTCAAGAGAGAACATCTTAACTATCCTGTATTCAAGCAGAGATTTTCCAGATTTGCTTTCTCCCACCTTCATGTAATCTTCCTTATGTTTGTTTCTTCCTTAATTCCAAATGTATAAAAGCAACTGTAAAACTGTCATTCTCCAGATCATCTGAGATCTTGCTTCTGAGCAATTATTAGTTTGGCTTAAATAAATTCTTATAAAAAATTCTCTGCAGGTTTGGATATTCAAATGTTGACACTATAAACCTGGGGTATAAGGGCTGGGAGTGTGACCCTTCTCATCCATGCTCCACACCTTCTTATACACAAGGGCCCAAACACCTCAACATTTTTATGTAATTTTAAAATCTATTTTAGTTTCAATTAGGGCTCATTCATTCACTGAAATATCTAAGTTCTTAGACAATCAAATGGGTTTTTATTTTTTTCTTTTTAAATTTTTTTCTTCTTTTTTTAAAGTAAAAAATAATTACTATTAAGTCATGATCATTGTATAAAAATAGGCAAGAAATGTAAATAAAAGAAAAATATAGGCCCTGGCTGGCTGACTCAGTGAATAGAGTGTCAGCCTGGCATATGGACATCCCGGGTTTGATTCCTAGTCAGGGCACATAGGAGAAGTGACCGTCTGCTCCCCCCCCCCCCCCCCCGCTCTCCTTCTTGCGGCCAGTGGCTCAACTGGTTCAAGCTCCACTGGGGCGCTAAGGATAGCTTGGTAGGTCTGAGCAGCAGCCTCAGGAGCTAAAAATAGCTCAGTTGATTTGAGCATCAGCCTAGACAAGGGTTGCTGAATGAATCCTGGTCAGGGCATATGAAGGTTCTGTCTCACTATTTCCCCTCCTCTCACCTTAACCCCCCCCCCCCCCCACACACACACACACACTGTGTCTGTAAAGTCATGGTGCACTTTTGACCGGTCACAGGAAAGCAGCAAAAGATGATAGAAATGTGAAATCTGCACCAAATAAAAGGAAAACCCTCCCAGTTTCTGTAGGATGATGTGGCAGCATGTGAGCATGTGCAGATGATGACGTAGCACCGTGTATACAGCGGAGCAGCCCACGGCCATGCTGGTCGAGATGTGGACGGTACAGAGGAAAGTTCAGTGTGTTCTGTGGCTCGCTAAATTTGAATCCCTGACCAAAGTGCAACGTGAGTATCGGCGCGTTTATAACCAAGCGCCAACACATAGGAATAACATTACTCACTGGGATAAGCAGTTGAAGTAAACCGGCAGTTTGGTGGAGAAACCCCATTCTGGTAGGCCATCAGTCAGTGACGATTCTGTAGAGGCTATATGGGATAGCTACCTAAGGAGCTCTAAAATATCTGTGCATGAGCCCACATGGCACTGCACTGAATAGGTATGAAACTGGGAGAGTTTTCCTTTTATTTGGTGCAGATTTCACATTTCTATCGTCTTTTGTTGCTTTCCTGTGACTGGTCAAAAGTGCACCATGACTTTATGGACACGTTGTATAAATTAATACCAAAAGGTTAAAATATAATATATACATGTCAAAGACAGTGCTAGATCTAGACAAATTATTAGGCAGGTCTGCCAGAAATCAATCGAGCAAGAAAAAGATGGTGTGCTTTGGAATTGCTAATCTATTGTTTCTTTCCTATTTTCCTCTGGGGACCCCAGTATAACAGCTGGCATGCCATGAACGATAGGCATCACTGGTACCCAGTTCACGCAGCACAGAGGAGGAGGAGTGTATTGTCTGCAGGGCTACAGTTGGCCACTGTCTTACATTTTCCTATATTTTTCTTCATTGCTTCCAGGTGTAGTCCTGATTAGGTTGTGAGCTGGGATCCGGAGTGAGCTCTCCCCAGTCCTAGCTTGAATTGCTGTTTGTTCCCCTCTGCAACAAAGCACTCTCCTCACTGTCCACTCAAGTGAGAAGTAACAAACAGTCTAATGTTGAGATTGTGGCAGGAGGGGTAGCTGGTTCCAGGTGCCCTTAAGTTTCTGCTTTCTACCTGGCAGGCCCAAGCTCTTGTTATCATGAGTCCTCTGTATAGTCACCAACAGAGGCTACACTAACTAACCAACCAACCAACCCTAGAATGGCACTGAGGAGCTGGAGGGGAGAGCTCTTTGGTCTTTTGGGAATTCCCCCTGGGAAGCTGTGCTCTTATTCTAATGGTGAATGTTCTTTCGCCCATGTTCTGTGGGTGCTGCCAGATCCTCTGTGAGAAAGGAGTATGGCAATGTTTCAATCTGGAATCGCCCTCCCAGCCACCCAGAAAGATCTGTCTATTCCCATTATCCCCTGGCTTCCCACGAAATGGCCCATTTGGCTTGTCATCCTGTCTTATGCCTCAGAGCAGCTGGGAATGCCTTTGGGCCATTCTCCAATGACTCAGGCTTTGCCTCCGTTGACCGCCTGCCGGCCTGCACGCGTGCAGAGAGCCTGTTACACGCTCTGTAGGTCCCTCTGAAGAAGAGCTTAGTGGGGGAGGAAGGCGCAGGGGATAGGAGTCTGGAGCAAGCTTTCTCTCAGGGAAGGGCATCCCCCTTGGGGCTGGGCCTGCTGTTTGACCCCACAGACCTCAGCACTTCAGAAGCGGCTGCCATCGGCTGCAGCAGGTTCCACGCTCCCCTGACACTGATTATGACTTCAGCAGCACCCATTAGAAACAGGAGCGTCACATAGGTTGTTGCTCACCCTCAAAACTGCTTTTCTTCATTTTGCCCAACAAGAGGCTCAGAGACTGTTTAATGTCACATATTTGTCTATTTTACATGAAAATCCGGGCAATCGGTTATGCTAAACCAGGCCAGCTCGGTCGGCCGACGGAGGCAGTGGAAAGTCAGAAAGCGGACGAACCAGAGTCCGCGCTTGCCCAGGCCGGGATCTTCCGAACGCGCGCCTCCGGCGGCCGTCCTCCCACCTTCAGGCAGCCGAACTCCCCTGCGCCCTCTCCCCAGAGGGGGACGCGCCAGGGTGCGGGGGCATCTCGCGGGGCAAATCTGGAGGGTCTGGGGCAAGTTTTCTCTCGTGGCCTCGCTTGTATCTGGCTGGCGGGGGAGCGGCCGGTGGGGCCGGAAAGCCGTGGGCGCAGACCGGTGGGACCGTGGGCTCCGTGCGAGATGGAGAAGGGGAAGGTGCGGGGGGGGGGGCGGGGAGGGAAGAGGGCAGGGGGGAGGAGGGAAGAGGGCAGGGGGGAGGAGGGAAGGGGGCAGGGGGAGGACAAGATGGAGCCAGAGAAGTGGGCGGTGGCCAGGCGCGGCGGGCCGCGCGGGTTGTGGCGGCGGCTTTGCTGACAAGGGGCGGGCCCGCTGGGGTGGCGGCTGAGCACCGAATGAAGCCGGGCGCCTGGGCCCCCTTTGTTCTCCGGGCGCCTTTTTAAAAGCCCCTTCTTCAGCTCCGGTGCCGGGCAAGAGGAGACAATGGCCGTAGCGTGGTGGGCCGAGCGGAACGCCCCCCGTTAGAGGGGCCTTTCCAGCCGCGGGCCGGGCTTGGAGGCTCCGGGCATTGAGAGGACCGCGGCACTGCTCTTAGGGGAGGCCAACATGAAAACTACAACGAAAACTTCAAAACCAGATCAAATCAAATCTCTCCACTGCAGAAGTGCGCAAGGCGCTCGAGCCTACGGGTACTTGGCAGATGAGCGAATAGTTTTCCCAGCTCCCAACCTGGCGCGAGGGGAATGGGGAGCGCACGCAACCGTGGGCCGCATCGTCATCCTTGCGTTTTTCGGAATGCCACTGTGGCACATTCTTGGCCTTGGCAATTATTGGGAAATGAGAGGATCTTTTCTTCCATTCTTCACCTCCCCCCCCCCCCCTTCGTGTTTCTTCCAGACATGGAATTATCTACTCTAGCAGTTCAAAAGACATTCCATTCCCATGACAAAAACAGAACCGGTGATGTTGGCATACCATAGCTCTCTTTTTTATAAGGAGATTCAGGCCATAAATCATAATGAGTGAGCATTTAAAATAGTATTTCTTTAACTTTTAATGGTGTACTCTGCTTATTTTCAAAGTGCCGCTAACAGCTTCATTTCTTGACATTCGCCAAGTAGAGCTCACCTCAGATGCTGAACTGACAATTTTACTCCTTTAATATCCTAACAAAAATGGATTGAGGAGATTCATTTTAAACTTCTTCTCAGCCCTAAAATACCTTAAATCTATCAATGAACAAAGGCTGACATTTTTAAAAACAGAGTGGAGGAAAACACTATCCATGGCAAATTATCAACCTCTCTATTCACCCATACTCCTCTCCTTCCCTCCTTTGGCACACTCCTACCTTACATCTGTCCCAGAAGCAATGACATATACATATTGGCTCACCCAAGGCAGACTCACATCAATATATGCCAGAGTATCTGGAAATGGTTGATCAAAAACACTCTCAATCATGTGTAGCCCAACAGGAGACAGTAACTGGGTAAGAATGAAAGATCAGGAAGATATTTCCCCAATAAGAACAAAATATTGCAAAAGTTTGAAGCCGTCTAAACAAAACCGGCTTGGGCTTTCATCCCTAAATGTGTTGTAATTTACACTTGGGCTGGAGGATGGAGGGGTATCTTACTATGTAATTGTTTCCAGGAAGGGTCATTTTTGGCCTCTCAAATCATGAGTGTGGTATGCCACATGGCACAGGTATTTTTCACAACTCATTGGGTCTAAAGAATCGGACAGATTTTTAAGGCTGTCTGAGAGGAGCCCAGGGACATGGTGATTAGGGGATTTCTACAGGAAGCACGGTGGAAGGGACAATGGGCCAATTACCAGCAAAGTCTGCAGACTCCCTTGGAGAGGTTAAGGAGGAGAGCACGCGGCCTTTGAGCTACCGTGTCATCTGTCCTGGGGTTTAATCAAGTTATCATATCACCCCAGTGTCTACAGGCCTCCATCCATCGATTTGAATGAAGACAAAAATTTGCAGACAAATTTCTAGCAGCAGGAAGTTGGTGCTCTCCTGCAAGGCTGGATGAAAAGCACCTGTAACCTTGGCGGCCTTGTCCAGCCCCTGCTGGGAGCCGCTTCAGGCTGCAGCCTGCTGGTTTCAGAGCCTGCTTGTTAGCGGGAGCTGGGGCTTGGGGGGAGATGCTATTATGTGTGTCAAGAGAATGCCCTGGAGCAGGCCCTGCTGTGGCCTGGATAGCACAATGTGGCCAGCTACCCGTGAATGGGTAGGTGGACACTGTCCCCTTCCTTTTGATATTGGCTTGGAGTCATTTTTAAGTTAAGACAGAGCTGTCTTAAAATCATCCTCATGATGGCTGAAATGAAACACTTTGTTTTTCCTTTTCTGTAGGGAGCTCTCCAGGATGCCAGCAAGGCAAGACCCCTGCTCCTCTCTGAGCTGTGCTTCCCTGTCTGTGAAGTCTGGAGGTGTTATAACTTACAACTAATCTGAAGGGTGGAAGGAAGAGGGAGTTTGATGTAGTAGATTGAACACTGATCGGAGGTCATAAGACTTGCCTTGCAAGTCTAGCTCTATGAGTCAAAGAAGTGGTTTAGCTTCTTTTTGTCAGTTATTTCCTTTTAAGATGGGGCTCATGATCCAGGCTGTTACCCACTTAGTCAGTTATGAGTAAATATGATGATAAATGCTGATCAGTAATGAAAACTCTAAAACTGCATTACTAGTGCATCTAAAGCCATAAAGTGCTCTATGATTTGATGTTACAAGAAGGATAAGAAAAGAGGAGAGTAATTAGCATTAATATAAGGATATTCCATGGAGATGTTTTCTCTGAACATATGTACCCTGATTTATTAATGCCACCCCATTAAAATTAATGATAAAAAAAGAATATTTCAGCCTGAGAATAAATTGATCACTGAAAGTGAATTTCATAGTCATTAGCAGGAGAAGCGAGAAGATAGTACTTTTAGCACTCTGTGTGGCTTGTTGATCTGATCGAAATCAACTTCTCTGAAGTCCACAGGAAATGGGCTTTTTGACACTTTGTTGAAAGGTTCATAACCTAAAATAGTGGGATGGAGACTTGGCCAGTAAATCACTTCTTGCCCCACCCTTCAAACTCTGTTTATATTCTGTAGCCACTTTGTGATTAGGAATATCGACCTTGAACCCAATGGCAGCTCCAGCATGTTACCTCATTATTAAAATGGGGTACACTTTCTTTGCCTCTCTAACTCATGGAACAATGGTAGAATCAACTGGTTAACAGATGAAATAAATGTAAATAAAGTGTAAATACACTTTGTAAATAAAGTGTAAGGTTCTAGATATGTTTGTAGAACACCTCCACACACAAGAAGGACTGTTCTTGCCCATTCACCTAGAGCCTGAATGACAGACACACTGGGGCAATTTTGCAGCCTTGTGGACCTGACTGTATGGATTCAATATCATAGATGATCTGGCTCACAAGAGGATTCTTCATATGGAGTTAATGCCTGGCTTCTTATTCTGAATGAACAGGTGTGGGTGCCCTGCTTATCTCCATCTCCTGAGGCGTTAGCCGGGTGGGCAGTGGGCACAGGGAGGGCTGGGCTGCTGGTGCTAGGACACAGAGATAATCAGACAGCACACGGGGAAAATGGAGATGCAGTGCTCTTCATTCTTCGGTTCTCCGCTCATCTGCCCCGAAGCCCCTCCCCCATCAAAACACTGGCTCTCCCCAACATCCCGGGAAGGCCTGCCCTGTGATTTTGCCTCTGTTATTTCCTCTGCCTCCATCTCTCCACATTTTCTGCTTCTCAAATTTTTTTATCCTTCAAAGTCCTGTGCAATGTCTCCTCCTTTGTGAGGCTACAGTCTTCAAACATCCAACCCAGTCAGAACTGGATGTCTTTCCTGTGAAACTTTGTCCTGTCCTTGGCCCCATCAGGGTTTGTTTCCGCTTGCTCTGTGAGCTCCTGAAGGGCAGAAGCTATGTTTGTTTCTTCTTGGTGACCCGGTCCCTAGTATGGCTGCTGCTATGCATCAAATGATGAATTGTGTTTTGCCACTCCATGTGTCAGAGAGTGACATGGAAGGACTGTAGGAGGGGAGGAAGAAATGAAATCTTTTCTTTGCATGTTTATTTCTTTAAACCTCATCCATTTTTGGTTTTGTCTTGAATCCTCTCCACCACCCCCAATTTGAAAATCTGAAAAACTGCTCTAATGTAAGGAGCAATTTACATGTAAGAGCCATGATGACTCTTTCTAAGTGTCTTAGTCATGCCCAAATAAGGCATTCCTTTTCCACCTTCTAAACGACTTAGGAAATCTTTGCAGAAGTGGTTCCTGGCCGAGTGGACAGCTCTGCTCAGGAGCCTGGCCTCACAATATACCCCTTGTGCACCAATCCCTTTTTATTTACTTCCACAGGAGGGTACACTCTTCACACTTTGGCAGAGAGCCAGTGGCCAAGGTTTTGTTTCTCAATTTCTGTATTCACACATTCAACCAGGGAACGCTGTGATGGAGGAGAGAGAGCATCTCTTCCTGTAATTCTTAGTGTGGGGTCCCTGGACCACCAGGGATTCATAAGAGTTGTCAACAAGTCTCTTTGACCCTTTTCAATGTTTCAAAAAGCCTAAGATAAGGATGTAGGACCACCACAAGTGAAGTTGCTGTATTTTGTTCCCTTTTGTTTTTGGCTCAGTTCAGTACTGTAGCTCTAGGTAGTTACCCAGAACTACATTTGACCTTTTAGGTTGAAGTGGTTTTTTTTTTAATTGAGTCATTTACACAATAACAGTTACACACTTTAAGGATGCAGTTTGTTGAGTTTTTGCCTGTTGTGTACAGTCATGCAACTACTACCACACTCCCGAACCAGAGCATCTCCATCACCCCCAGGAGCTCCCTCACGCCGCGTCACAGTGTCCTCCTTAGGACCCATGCTCCAGGCAGTGCTAAGCTTGTCATTACAGTATTGCCTTTTCCAGAAGTAATACAGTATGTTATTTTATTTTATTTGACTCCTTTTTCTTACTGTAATGTTTTTGACATTCATCCATGTTGTGTGTATCAATATTTTGTTTCTTTCTGAATGCTGAGTAGTATTTCATATGATAACTACAATCTTTTTGTCTGTTCACCAATTTATGGACATTTGGGTTGTTTCCAGATTTGGGCTGTTCTGAATATGTGGCTACAAATAATGTTGACATGAACATTCACATACAAATCTGTGTGGGGACATATATTTTCATTTCTCTTGGGTAAAATACCTGGGGGTGAAATTGCTGGGTTGCATGATAGCTGTATGCTTAACTTTATAAGACATTGCTGCACCGCGGTATGTTCCTACCAGTAATGTCTGGGAGTCCAGTTATTCTCCATCCTTGCTAACACCTGGTATTGACAGTCTTTTCTGTTTTACCCATTGTAGTGCAGATGTAGCGGCATTCCATGGTAGTTTAGTTTGCATTTCCCTGATGACTAGTCATGTCCTTATTGGTTAGTTATACACAGGGTGGGACAAAAGTAAGTTTACAGTTGTTCACATAGAAAATAATACAGTAATTAATAAATAACAATATAAGGATAAACTCTGTTTTGCATACTCACAGCTGTAAGCCTAGTTTTGCCCAACCCTGTATCTTTGTTGGGGAGGTGTCTGTTCAAATATTTTGCCCATTTTTTATGCATTGTTTGCTTTCTTATCATTTGGCTGCAAGCCCTTCACCATATATGTATTTTGCAAATATTTTCTCCTACTCTGTAGCTTGTCTTTTCAGTTTCTTAAATATGCCCTTAGATGAACAAAAGTTTTAAATTTTTATGGAGTCTACTTTAATGTACATTATAATTCAGGGTGTTTGTGTCATGTTTAGGTATTTTTTTTTTTTTAGGTAATTCTTTGCCAACACAATATCAAAGATTTTCTATGTTTTCTTCTAGAAATCTCATGTTAGCTCTTATGTTTAGGTCTATGATCCATTCTGATCATATTGTATATGGTGTAAGATAAAGTTTAAGATTCTTTTTTTCCCCATGATACAGATATCCAGTACTATTTCTTAAGACTACCCATTCCCATTGAAAACTAACTTGACACTTCTGTAAAAAAATTCAGTTGACTGTAGAAGTACAAGTCTATCTCAAGATTCTGTTCTGCTCCATTGAGCTATATGTCAATAACTATGCCAATGTTATAAGTCTTGATTACTTGATTATTAAAATCAGGTAGTGCAAGCCCTTTAACACTTGTTTATATTTTAAATATTATTTTGGCAATTTTTGATTTTTTTCTCTTTCATATAATTTTGAAATCAGCTTGTCAATTTCTTCACAACAGTTTGCTAAGATTTTGATTGAGATAATTTAAATCTATTGGTAAATTTAGAAAAAATGAACATTTTAATAATGTTGAGTCCTGGGGGATGACTTTGTAAATTATATAAATATCTAACCATTGTGTTGTACACCTGGAACTAATATAAAATAGTATTGAATGTCAATTAAGCTTGACAATATATAAATAACAATTGCATCTTGAAATCTATGAACATGATATACATCTCCATGTATTTCAGTTTTCTTTAGTTTTCCTTGATAATATTTTGTAGTTTGTAGAGTGCAGATCTGGTACATCTCTCTTTAAATTTATTCCTAAGTATTTTTTATACTCTTTGTAAATGGAGTTTAAGAAGAACCTTTTACTGCTAACTTGCTCATTAATTCTATATGGAAATACAAGTGTAGATTTTTAATTAAGGTTTTAATTTTGGAATGATTATAGAGTCACAGGAAGTTACAAAGGTTGTACCTGTACCCTTCACCCTGTTTTCCCTAATGGTTATATCTTACATGGTGATAGTACAATATTAAAACCAGGAATTTGGCATTGATACAATGTGTGTGTATGTCATTTTATCATATACTTATGTAACCACAATCAAGATACAGAACTTGATTGTGTATCATCCTTTGTAGTATTCCATCATTACAAAGACTCCTTTCTTTCTGCTGCCTCTTTTTATTTTATTTTTTTATTTTATTATTTTTTTTTTTTCTGAAGCTGGAAACGGGGAGAGACAGACAGACTCCTGCATGCGCCCGACCGGGATCCACCCGGCACGCCCACCAGGGGCGATGCTCTGCCCACCAGGGGGGATGCTCTGCCCCTCCGGGGCGTCGCTCTGCCGCAACCAGAGCCACTCTAGCGCCTGGGGCAGAGGCCAAGGAGCCATCCCCAGCGCCCGGGCCATCTTTGCTCCAATGGAGCCTTGGCTGCAGAAGGGGAAGAGAGAGACAGAGAGGAAGGAGGGGGTGGGGGTGGAGAAGCAAATGGGCGCTTCTCCTATGTGCCCTGGCCAGGAATCGAACCCGGGTCCCCCGCACGCCAGGCCGACGCTCTACCGCTGAGCCAACCGGCCAGGGCACTGCTGCCTCTTTTTAATCATAACTATCCCTGTCTCACCATCCTCAATCTCTGACAACCACTAACCTGTTTTCATTATTATAATTTTATTATTTTGAGAATGTTATATAAATGGAATCATATAGTATGTGATCTTTTGAACTTAGCTTTTTTTTTTCACTCAGCATATGCCCTTGACATTTTTCAAATGGTTGCATGTATGAATATTTCATTCCTTTTTATTGCTGAGCAGAATACAGGGGGTCCTCAGGTTACGACAGTCTCAACATACAATGTTTTGAGTTTATGAAACTCACTCCCATAAAAACTTAAAAATATTGAGAAATGAGTGTTTCGGCTTACGCTGTTAGTGTCGTACTTATGGGCTATGTGGCTGAACTAGTTTGTTTGTGTGTGGCGGAAGAATACATAGTAATGTGGCACGTTTGTGTTTTTGTGTTCCAGATTATGATTCTACAACTGTGTTAGGATAGGTGAGTGACTTAGGCTAGGGTGTGTTTCAACTTACACCAAAATTCGGTTTTGTTGGCCCTGGCTGGTTGGCTCAGTGGTAGAGCGTCGGCCTGGTGTGCGGAAGTCCCAGGTTCGATTCCGGGCCAGGGCACACAGGAGAAGCGCCCATCTGCTTCTCCACCCCTCTCCCTCTCCTTCCTCTCTGTCTCTCTCTTCCCCTCCCACAGCCACGGCTCCATTGGAGCAAAAGATGGCCCCGGGCGCTGGGGATGGCTCCTTGGCCTCTGCCCCAGGCGCTAGAGTGGCTCTGGTTGCGACAGAGCGACGCCTGGATGGGCAGAGCATTGCCCCCTGGTGGGCGTGCTGGGTGGATCCCGGTCGGGTGCATGCCAGAGTCTGTCTGACTGCGTCCCCGTTTCCAGCTTCAGAAAAATACAAAAAAAAACAAAACAAAAAAACAAAAACTCGGTTATGTCACTGTCATAGTAACGAAACTGTGTCATAACCCGAGGACCCCTGTATACCACGTTTAACCATTCAACCACTGAGAGACATTTTGTTGTTTTTAGTTTTTGGATATTACAAATATACTAGCTAAAAACAATCATGTATAGGTTTTTGTGTTGATGTAAGTTTTTATTCCTCTGAGATAAATGCCCAGAAGTGCACTTGCTGTGAGGTATGGTAAGTGTATTTAGTTTTTAAAGAAACTGCCAAGCTGCTTTCTAGAGTGGCTGAACCATTTTATACTCCCACCTGCAATACATGAGGAATTCAGTTCTCTGCATTCTTGCCAATATTTAGTATTGTGACAATTTATTTATTTTTTTGAGGAGAGAGAGAGAGAGAGAGAGAGAGAGAGAAGATAGGAATGAGATGGGAAGCATCAACTTGTAATTGCAGCACTTTACTTATTCATTGATTGCTTCTCATACATGCCTTGACTGGGAGGTTCCAGCCAAGCCAGTGACCCCTTCCTCAAGCCAGTGACCTTGGGCTTCAAGCCAGCAACCATGGCATTATGTCGATGATACCATACTCTACCTGGTGACCCTACGCTCAAGCCAGTGACCCTGAGCTCAGGCTGTTGAACCTCCACCCAAGTCAGGTGAGCCCATGCTCAAACCAGTGACCTCAGGGTTTCAAACCTGGGACCTCCGCATCCCAGGTCTCTGCTCTATTCACTGTGCCATCACCAGTCAGGCAATGACAATTTTTTTAAACGATTTTAGTTGTTCTAACAGATATGTAGTGATATCCTGATCTTGTTTGTATTTCTCTAATGGCTAGTGATATTTAACTTCATTTCATATGCTTATTTACCATCTCCAGTGACATATCCCCTTAAGTCTTTGCCCATTCCTTAATTGGATTTTTTAACTGTTGAGTTTTGAGAGTTCTTGATATAGTCATGAGTCCTTTGTCAGATATGTGCTTTGCAAACATTTTCTTCTAATCCATAACTTGTTCTTTCATCCTCTTAAGAGCTTCTTTTGCAGAGCAAATTTTTTAAAAATTTGAAAGTATTCAGTCTCTCACCATTAAGTATGATGTTAGCTGTAGATTAAAAACTATCTTCTTCATCAAGTTGAGGAAGTTTGCTTCTATTCTTATTTTTTGGAAAGTTTTAAAATTATAAATAGGTGTTGAATTTTGTCAAGTGCTTTTTCTATATTTATTGACATGATCAAGTATTATGCTTTTTTATTATTGTGGTGAATTACATTGATTGGTTTTTAAAATTTAAACCAGTCTTGCACTCCTGCATTAAATCTACATGGTCATGATGTATTATTCTTTTTTCATATATGGCTTAACTTTATTATTAAAAATTTTTATTTTGTGTCTATGTTCATGAGGAATATTAGTTGGCAGCTTTCTTGTGATCTTTCTGTCTGGTTCTAAAGTCAGGATAATTGTCGTTTTCTAAAATAGGTTGAGTTGCGTTTCCTCCTTCAGTTTTCAAAAAAATTTCTGTAAGATGGACATTATTTCTTCTTTAAACATTTGGTATAATATACCAGTAAAGATATCGGGCCCTAAAATTTTCTAATAAGAAAATTTTTATTTATAATTTCAATTTCTTTAATTGACAGGAGGTTATTCAAGTCTTTTACTTCTTCTTGAGTCAGTTTTGATCATTTGTCTCATTATGATTTACCCACTTTGAGTTGTCAAATACATTGATGTAAGTTATTAATAACAAACCCCTTAGGCTTTTGGAATCTGTACTAATGATATCTCTTTTAGTTCTGATATTTCTGATAACTATGTCTTCTCTCACTCTTTTTCTTTTCTTTTTTTTTAGGTGAGAGAGGGGAGATAGACTCCCACATGTGCCCCAATTGGGATCTACCTGGCAACCCCTGTCTGGGGCTAATGCTCGAGTATCAAGCTATTTTTTGCACCTAAGGCTGATGATCTCAGACAAACTGAGCTATCCTCAGCATCCAGGGCCAGTCTTGAACCAATTGAGCCACTGGCTGCAGGAGGAAAAGAGGGAGAGAGGGCAAGAGGGGGAGGGAAGTACTGTACATGGTCACTTCTCCTATGTGCCCTGACCATGAATCGAACCCAGGAGTCCATATGCTGGGCCAATGCTCTATACACTGAGTCACCAGCCAGGGCTTTTCTCTTGTTTCTCGATCAGCTTAATTAAAAGTTGATTTAAAAAAAAATCTCTTTAGAAAACCAGTTTTTGTTTCATTGATTTTTCTCAATTGTTTTTCCATTTTTTGTTTCATTCTATTTATTTATTACTTTATTTTTTTAAGTAGAACTCTTTTTTAATTTATTCATTTTAGAGAGGAGAGGGACTGAGAAAGAGAGAGAGAGAAGGGGGGAGGAGCAGGAAGCATCAACTCCCATATGTGCCTTGACCAGACAAGTGCAGGGTTTTGAACCAGTGACCTCAGCATTCCAGGTTGATGCTTTATCCACTGCGCCACCACAGGTCAGGTATTACTTTATTTTATTTATTGATTTTAGAGAGAAGAGAGAGAGAAATGGGGGGAGGAGTGGAAAACATCAACTCATAGTAGTTGTTTCTTGTATATGCCTTCACCAAACAAGCCCAAGGTTTTGAACCAGCGACTCCAGCATTCCAGGTCAATGCTTTATCCACTGTGCCACCACAGGTCAAGGCTCCATTTTGTATTTTATTTATTTATGTTCTTATCTTTATTATTTTCATCCTTAATTTGGATTTAATTGCTCTTCCTTTTATAATTTATAAGAAAGGAACCTAGATCATTGATTTTAAGTACTCTTTTATAAGCATTTAAAATTCTTCATTTTCTGTAAGCATTAATTTAGTGCATGCCACATATTTGATATATTCTATTTTTATTTATTTAAAAATATTTTTCTTCCTGGCTGGGTGACTCAGTTGGTTAGAGCGTGGTCCTGCCTGATACACTAATGTTGTGGGTTTTATTCCTAGTCAGGACACATATAATCATCAACTAATGATGCATAACCAAGTGGAACAACAAGTTGATGTTTCTATCCTTTCTCTCTCTAAAAAAAAAAAAATCAGTAAATAAGAAAAGAAGAAAGAAAAAGAGAGAGCGAGAGAAAGAAATAAAGAAAAGAAAAGAAAGAGGAAGGAAGGAAGGAAGGAAGGAAGGAAGGAAGGAAGGAAGGAAGGAAGGGAGGGAGGAAGGAAGGGAGAGAGGGAGAGAGAGAGAATGAAAGAAAGAGAAAGAAAGAAAGAAAGGGAAAAAGAAACTTGCTGGGGCTGACACAGAATAAACCTTAAATTAATGCTCAGGGGATAAATCTCCCCACATCCCGTTCTGCTGGATTACCCTCGGCAACAGAGTGCTCACTACCTCATAAAGCAACCCACTTAATTTTGTCAATAGTTAATTCTGACCATTTAAAACATTCCCTTTGATATGCTCAGAAAAAGCTTCATTTAAGCTCTCCCTCCTCAGTCCCAGCTCCAGCCCTCAGGGCCACACAGGATGAGCCCAATTCCCTTTCCTACAAATGGCCCTGAACTCTCCAGTTGAGGATGCAGCCCCTCCAACCAGTCTTTATAGTGCAGGATTCCTAGTACTCTCATGATTCTGATCTCCTTCCCTTGAACAGGATCCTGTATCTACATACCTCTCTTAAAATGTGATACCCAGAAAGGGCTCAGCACTTGGGGCAAGGCTTGGGCAGCCCAGAGGTCCCATCTTTCCACCAGGCAGCTGAGATTCCCATTGGTGTACTTCCAGTCATGTAATGCGATCACATTAAGCTGATGGTCAGTGAGCACTCCGGGCCCTTTTCCATCTTTCCCTCTGTAGGTGTACACACCAACTTTCCCCAGCTGGCCTCCCAAAGCTGCCTTTTAAGGGAACACATCAAACTTTAGAAAATTTGCTGCCATCAGGGCCTGTCTTGCCCTGAGACCTTCCCTTGCCCTCAGGACATCAAGGCTGGACAGGGCTTGGAATTAGATGCCCTACAGCAATGGTCCCCAACCCTCGGGCCGTGGACCGGTACTGGTCCGTGGGCCATTTGGTACCGGTCTGCAGAGAAAGAATAAATAACTTACATTATCTCCGTTTTATTTATATTTAAGTCTGAACGATGTTTTATTTTTAAAAAATGACCAGATTCCCTCCGTTACATCTGTCTAAGACTCACTCTTGACACTTGTCTCGGTCACGTGATACATTTATCCATCCCACCCTAAAGGCCGGTCCGTGAAAATATTTTCTGACATTAAACCCGTTCGTGGCCCAAAAATGGCTAGGGACCACTGCCTTACAGCCCTTAAATCTGTCTGTATTTCTGCTCTCTAATTTTTAGAAAAATTAATCTGCATCATGTAATGGCTTATATTCAAGTCAGAATCCTATAGTTTACCAGTTTCTATATCACTTCATAGGTCCCATGGAATAACCAGAATAACTGGTATGAAGTATGCAGACGAAGGTGTATTATCCCCATTGGACAGGTGACAAAACTGAGATTGCTGCCTCCAGGCTGCCGGAACTAGGGACAAAGGGTATCAGAACTATTACAACACTTTCTACCGTTACCACAAAACGTTTTTCTCAACGTCTCGGAGACTTCCATCTACCATTCGAATTCATCTCTAGATAGAACGTTTTATTTCATCAGGAGATTTTTGGATACAGATATCTAAATTTATTCCCCTGTCCCCTCACCCGCAGCCCCAAGAGGTGTGTGGTACGGCTGTGCATATTAACAAGGGAAAAGGGAGTCCCTAGGCTGCTTTCCAAGAAATTGCTTCTAGAATCTTTCTGCTCCAGCCTCGCACAAAAAGCTCAGGTATGTAAGCTTGGCTTGCCCCTGACCTTTCACATCCCCAGAGCGGAGCCGTGGGGAGGAGCAGGCTGCTGCACAAAAGGGTCTGCGGAGTGACCCGGCCTGCCGCAGCTACCTGCTGTTCCGCACAATGGGGCCGGGGCCCCCGCCGCCTCTGGAGGCCCGAGAAAAGGGCCGAGATAATGACAGGCTCGGCTACCGCTGCTCTCTTCAGAGCAATGAGAAGAGGGAGGCGGCCAAACCTCCTGGATAATAAAGAAGTAACAAATGAGGAATAAAAGCTTATGGAAGACATCTTAACCCGGGGATGAAAAAATGTCAACATCTGTGAGGCTTTCTGCACCAGCAGACCCGGGCCCTAATGAAAACCCTCGAAAAGCCATTCACTGGAGCAGAGGAAAAAGGTTACATTTTTCTATGGGGGCGTCGAGGGGGCGTCGCGGGCGCGATGAGACTGCCCTTTCCCTTTCGGGCGCTGCTGAACCAAGCGCTAATGTTCATCTCCAGCTTCATTAAGGAGCCAGGGGCAGGAGGAGAATGGAGCGCCGGACCATCTTTTTGCTGAAGTCTGTGAGGTGGGTGGATTTAGGAGCCGGCGAGATGTGTGCACGTAGAGGCCAGGAAGAAAGCCAGAGGAATTAGAGCAAACGCTGTTTAACAAGGCTCTCCTTTGACCGAGGCCTTTGGGAAGGATGGCGCTCCAGGAAAAGTAATCCTCTTAGCAGCGACTTACGTGTGTGTACAAAACAGGGAAATCGAATCTGAATGTCCTCATTGCATTTGCTAAAATACCTAATGAAAACACAAAGATTCCTTATTCTGATCTTCACCTTTCATTCAGACCACGGGGAGTAGCAGATGTTTGCTTATAGGGCTGATTAAAAAAAATTCCAACTGGAAATTTGGGGTGGGGGAGGAGCTGGCCCCACTCTCCTTTTCTGAGAGGTGTGGATTGCAGAATTTGGAGTCTTTGTACCTTTCCCTGGGGTCACCCTCTTGCCTTGGGCCTTTGAGGAGCTCTGTGTGATTTTATTTCTTGGGTTTGTGTTCAGTGTTCACCAGTGGACTAAGTCTCCAGAGGCCTCAATCAGAGAAATCTCAAATCCTGGCCAATAAATGCAGCTTTCCAAGAAGAGTGGGAAACTTGGCATCAAAGGAAATGTGCTCCCAAATTTGTGACTGTTTTTGCATTTAGGGAACAATGTCCCCTGGTCTGAGAGCACTGAGATGGTCCTCACCACATCCACACGCCTACATACATACACCCTCTCCACGTACACCTGCACACAGACATAAATCCTCCCCGCCACACACACGTGCACACAACAATCCATACCACTCACTCTCATGTGTGCACGCACACACATGCATCCTGCTAGGTATAAATACCACTCCCAAAGCCCCTCCCACCTCCTGCTCCCAGTCTGAACTCTTTTGGTTAGCCTTGTGGACAAACATCGTTCTTAACCTTTTCCAGAGGTTTTTGGAGCAAATATTCCAATTATGATATATTTTTTTAAATGAAACAAAATGCAAGTAAAATGTTTTTGGGATTGCCAAGACTTTACCTAAACTAACTAGGAGAGCATACAGTACTTTTCTTTTTCTTTTGATATGTTAGGGACCTGTTTGAAATTTAAAACTATTGTTTGCTGTTGAGATGCAAAACGAATAGCTGTGAAAGGGGCAGCCACAAAGACCGGCTGTGGCTCCAGGCTTGGTTCAAGCTGTCCATCTGTGGGTCAGCACTGGGGCCCTAGGCTCTCAGGACAGGTAGTGAGCTCCCAGGCTCTCCTAGTATGCAAGCAGTGGTCCAAGATCAGTCATCAATTGGAGACGATGCCCATGCAATTGAACTGGATGAACTCGGATGTCTTTTGTAATGCTAATATTAATAATAAGATTACTATGAGTATTGATTATGTGCTAGTCACTCTTATAAGGGCTTTAATGAATTATGCCATTTAATTTTCTCAGCTCTATGATATAAACTCTCTGATTATGCCTATTTTGTAGTTAAGAGAGATTAAGGGCATAGCTACTAATGACAGAGCCAGTAATCAAACTTAGATCCATCAGATGCCAACCTTAGGCTATTAACCTCATGCTACAAGCTTCTTAAGAGAATTTGGTTTGGGTGGTTTTCTGTTCCCTCCTTTACTTGTTTAGGTAAGAGAAGGTTGACTCTGTCTTTCCTGGTTCATTCGCTGATGTTATAGCATCTCTCCCACTATTCTTTTGGAAGAATGAGGGAAACCTGGGATGTCTCTGGTCAACTTGTCCCTGCCGTGGGCTGGGGAGGGTTTTATACCCACCCACCAGGCACCAGAACATCAGGGTGGCCAGACATTTTTCCTTGCCTGCAGCAGGACGATGCCCAAGTCAGGTATACCACTACTGGTGTATAGACTCTTTCAGCAGCTCCTCTGAGATACTGGGTCATTGAAGAGACTCCCAGACCCCGTGATCTGTGCCCCCTTTAAGAAGCATACCTTCTCATTCTCCAGGTCCTTGCTACTGAGATGAGAATGTGGCCCACCTAGAAGGTTATCAGACACTTCCATTTTTTGTCTGCAATGCCTTTTTGTTTTGTTTTGTTTTTAATGTGCCAAGGAGTCGGGGAGCCATAGTGACAGACTTGGAAGCTTTAAGGAGGGAGCTTTCGATCTAACTCTCTAGGGTGGTTTTCAAGATGAGTCCACAATTTCTTTGATACAGCGTCCCTCAAGAGGTAGAGCTTCATCACCCTCTTCCTGAGTATGAACTGGACTTGGTGACCAGCCCACTAGAGTAGACTAGGGCAGAACTGATGGGATGTCACTTTCAAGATTAGGTTAGGAAAAGATGGGTTCTCTGTCTCTGTCT
This sequence comes from Saccopteryx bilineata, assembly GCF_036850765.1. Taxonomy (NCBI): domain Eukaryota; kingdom Metazoa; phylum Chordata; class Mammalia; order Chiroptera; family Emballonuridae; genus Saccopteryx; species Saccopteryx bilineata. The sequence goes on from NC_089497.1 coordinate 59,277,545, forward strand.
CTGTCCCTCTCCCTCTTGATTCAGTTGATCTGGGGGGAAACCAGCTGCTGTACTGTTAGGCAGCCTGTCTCAGATATGGAGGCCTGCCAGCCACTACACGAACGAGCTTGGGAACAGTCCTCTGAGCCTGCCGACAGCCACATGAGTGATCTTGGCAGTAGATCCAACCTCAGCCGACCCTCGGCTGACTGCAGCCCCGGTGGGCATACTGACAGCAGCGCAGCCTCAGGGACCTCAGGGGAGACCGTGAGCCGGAACCACCAGCCAAGCCACAGTCAAATTCCTGACCCACAGAAACTACAAGAAACTCTTTTTGTTGTTTTTTTAACTGCCACATTTGGGGGTCATTTGTTTTACAGCATTTCCTTATTGTGCAGTTGGGAGAACCGAGGCCCCATTGGAACAAGTCACTTACCCATGTTCACAAATGACAAACCAGTACTTGAAATTAACTCAAATATTTTGACTTCCTGTCTAGTGTTCCTTCCTCTATATCAGACTTCTACTTGCTCCCATTTCCCACTAATGGATGAGAGGATTTTAATCTGGAAAACTTCTGCCTATCTGTGTGCTCAGGTCTTGACGTTCTTTTTTTTTTTTTTTCTTTTTTTTAAAATTTTTTCATTTATTTATTTATTTTTTTTTTAGAGAGGAGAGAGAGAGGAAGGGAGAGAAAGGAGAGAGAGACAAGGGGGAGGAGCTGGAAGCATCAACTCCCATATGTGCCTTGACCAGGCAAGCCCAGGGTTTCGAACCGGCGACCTCAGAATTTCTAGGTCGATGCTTTATCCACTGCACCACCACAGGTCAGGCAGGTCTTGACGTTCTGAGGGACGTGGGCACAGCAGGGGATGCAGCAGTGGCTTAGGATTTGGTAGAAACAGAGGATCCCTTTCGGTGCTTGTTTGAGAGGATGACAGCCCCCCTCACATTTGCCCCACTTCCCAGGGCTCATGTTTTGGTTGATGTGGGAAGGTCAACCCACACGTATGAATTTTGAATTTAATACAAAACTTGCCACCCAGAAATGACTGTGTGAAGCAAGTGTAATTTGCCTGTGTTTATTTTTTATTATGAACTTAAGCAAAGTTTATGGGGGAAAAAAAAGGAATCTGATGATCATGCAACTTGGCTATTTACATCCTTCCAGATTCTCTTTGTTGGTGTTCTTTGTACAGCTGTAGTGGCCTGTGTGGACTATTGAGAGTTTTTGCTCTCCTCACTCAGCAAGTGTCTGTTGTAGCCCAGGCTCTGTGCGGTGGGGAGCTCAGAGCCTGCTGTGCGTGGCTGTCTCCCAGACCACCCTCCGGATTGCCCAGCTCACCCCCTTGCCTTCTGCTCCTTGCTCACAGCCCCAGCTCTCTGACCCCTGGGCTGTGCCCCAGACAGACCTTCCCCCACCCCAGCCCTCTGGCCTGTCTCACTCAGTGGGACACGATGTGTGGCAGGGCCTGGAGTCTTGGTGCTTTCTCTGCCTCCACTGTGGACTGGACTCCTCGCTCTTCATATCGCAGAGACCTGGAAATAGTGCTCCTGAAGGCTGCACAGTCTTGCTGCTGATGAAGGACCCGAGAGGTCACTGTAATGACACCTTAACTTCCGTGGTTCTTTGGTTGCCAGGCCCTAGGTCCTCAGTGTGTAGTGCTTGTCCACCTGTGTCTGACTCCCTGGGTGCAAGGACGGTTAGAATGCAGGTTGCTGGGCCCTCACACACAATCCTTCTGAATCTGCATTTTTGCAAGCTCCCTTGGCAATGCTGGTACTCAGTACACTTTGGGGACTTTGGCTTTGCTCTGTCCTGTTGTTTACAATTTGGACCTTTTAAAAACTGTTGATTAAGCCTGACCTGTGATAGTGCAGTGGATAAAGTGTCAACCTGGAATGCTGAGTTTGTTGGTTCGACACCCTAGGCTTGCCCGGTCAAGGCACATACGAGAAGCAACTACTACAATTGATTAACCTGGTCTTTAGCAAACTTTGGAGAAACCACCGAAAGCAGCCCTGTTGATTTTCTGAGCCTGAGTCCTCAGCTGGACCGTGTCTCCTGCTGTTCCAGTTTCTCCTTACCATCCACCGTTCTGTCCCCATCACTCACTCCCACCTGCAGCACCGGGAGGTCAGGAGAAGCCGGGACGTCGTCTTGTTGGTCCACTGGCTTCCTGTTGGATGCCTAGGGAATGGTTTCTGAGGGCAGATAGTTCATCTTGTTCTCTGTCAGATTATGTGCAGTGTCCACTTGGGACAGCCATGCAGTGGGAGAGCTACAGAGTGGACCCTGAGTGGACTTTGAGGGGAATGCTGCAGGGCTGAGCTTCCCTGCCATCCTCCCTTGTTGCACCTTCCCATCTGGTGAGCCATTTCCCAGGGCTTTCAATTCACTGCTCCTCCTAAGTAGAGAAAACCATCCTGTCCTGCCTGGGGTTCACACAGTGTTCTTCATCCCCCTGTAAGGGTGGCCAGGTCCGCCCCTGGGCCTCAGTAGCCCCAGTTGTAACATGAGAGTTTCCAAGTAAGTGGTCTGAGAAGTCCTTTCCAGCTCTGAAATTCTGTGACATTTGATTTAGATAGGAGTCTCTCGCTACCACCTAGATCCTGTCCATAAATGACCTGTGCCCCCAGAGGTGGCCTGGACCTGTGCTGTTCACAGCTTGGTCCATTCTCTTGTGAATGGAGAACAAAAGAAGGCTCCAGACCCTGAGTCCTGTGAAATCCAGCCAGACTCAAGCATCAATCAATCAGAGGGGAGATGAAAGCTGGAGGCGGCCCAGGAGTATCGTGGGCTGCAAATATGTCTGCAGATAGCTGTTCACTGCTACACCCTAACTGCCCTCCAAGGAAGCCTGAGGCCCCTGAGCAGCGGCCAGCTCCAGCCTTGAGGTCTGGAATGTCTGGATTCTCCCCCAAACATTTCCCCTAACTCCAGGCCCCCTGAGGAAGAGCCCCACCAGTTACAGAACCCAGGGAGGGTGAACCGTGGGAGATGAGATCGGAATCTAAACAAACCCTGCAGGGAGGACCGGAAGTTTGACACAGTCGCTGGCCTGAACCACCAGCCCTAACAGCTGTTCTCCCCATGTGACAGACGGACTCAGCTGCAGCCTGGAAATGCCACCCTGGGTGTCATCTGTGTCGCCTGCCACCATCCCTCCCGCCCACCCTCGTCTTCCCTGAAACCACAGGCCTGATGGCTTCCATGTGCCGACACTTGGGGTCTTGTGAGACGTCAGTCAGGACAGTAATTATTGTACACAACCCACGATGACCTTTCCCTGGTGTCCCTGTCACACGCACATCCCTTCCCTCTCCAGTTGCCCAGACTCCATGACAAGCCCTTGCCGGCCCAGTCTTCCACACAGGCCCCAAGAAAAGAAGCCACATTGAGAACGGGAGCACACTGCTTTGTCATCTGCCCTCAGGCCCCCAATGAGGACAGACGGCCCCATGAGTGAGATAGGCAGAATGTTTCTCAGATTCTAGGGCCTTTGGTCCCACAAATGAAACTGTTCCATTGATTTGAAATTGACTTCCACTGGAGACTGATCCCATAAATCCTGACTCGATGCCTGACAGCAACGAACCTCAGGGCAAGAAGGACGCACAAAGCTCCTGTGAATGGGAGAGAAAAGTAAGGACCTGATCTGACCCCAAGGACCAAGATGGGGCAAAGGGGTGTGAAGAGTTGACTCTCTCCCCTCAGAAAAGAAGATGATCCAAGAAGAGACTGTCACAGACATGTCATCAGGGCTGTGATTGATGAGGAGCTTTTAGCTCTACCTCTGCCAGTCATGGGCTGGGTGACCCTGGGCAAGTCATGTAATAATACCGGGTCTCGGTTTACCTATTTCTAAAATGTCAGAATACCCTGATTAACAGTTGAGGGCTGTCCTGGTATTTATGTTCTATGTTTTACTTCTGTGAGTGTCCAGTTTCCAGAAGGATCTGTCTGAGGAGCTCATGGCTGAGGAGACGAGAGGAGGGGTCTTGTCGTGAGTATGAGAGGGGAGGGTGTCTGTGGCCATATCACCCTGAAATAGCACCATCGCGTCTGAGAGGGCAGGGTGAGGACTGTCTCCTCTGGTCCGCACATGGGGAGCCAGACCCAGACAAGCCAATGTGTCCACTAGCAGGAGTGCGGCTGGGCCAGGGCTTGGACCAGCTTTGCTTTAGACTTTCTATAGAAGCACGTTGCCCTTTTCCTTCCAACGCCACTTGTCAGAACCCTGCCACCCCCTAACCCCGTCCCAGTGTCACAGCCGCCATGTGGCCTTCCCTAAGGTCTCCAGGCAGAATCGATCATATCGCCCGCAGCACCCTGATACCCTTCTCTCGCCCCTTACTTCTCCTCAGACCAGAGACAGCCTGCCTGCCCATTGGCCCAGGAGCCCCTTGAAGGCTGGGGCTTCAACATATTGTCTTTCTTTCCCAGCCCTAGTACAATAAATGGCACACAGTAGGTTCCAGTGAGTGTGAAATTAAAGCTACTCAGAGGGTCCTTCAGCTTCAACATGTGGGCTCCCCAGCTCTGCCACTCTCCCCTCTCGCAGGCCTCAGAGGTGAGACTGTGGAACCCCCAACCCGGCCCCTGAAGCACAGGCCACGACATTTAGGAGGCCTGAGAGAAAACCCATGGTATCAGTTACGCATTAAAGGGGTCTCTCCCGTGGGGGGTCCTAGACCAGGTGTGAGAGGGGAGATGGCATGCCCTGTGCTTGCCAGGGGAGAGGGGTTTGCTGAGTCCACCGAGGACTCCAGCCTCTGAGTTGTGTGACTGTCACCCCTCCCTATTTTCCCATGCCCGTTTTCACGTGCAACAACAGGAAGTCGGAAGAAGCCAACATGTCATGTTAGGGTCCTTACCTTTCCTGTTAGAAGCTCAGGAGGAAGATCCACTGTGGTCCAGGTTTGCTCTGGCTCCTCACCTGGGTGAGGCCCATGCAAGGGTCTCAGCAAAGGACTTTTAGAGTCGAGTAGAATGTTATTCCTGTTTGTCCCAGGACTGCTGAGGGACCTTACGGCTCACGCAGTGAGTGAGGGCAGCGCCACTGCAGTCATGGGCTGCCGGACAGTCCAGGAAGAGGTTTGTTAGAGTTGCATGGAGCCGGTGCCCACGCTCCCTCTGTGCCCCGTGGCTTCTCCCTCCACGGCGGGCGGCACTCTGCAGGGGCCAGGTGCTCTCAGGAGGTGGCTACACAGGGTGTAGAAAAAGCCTGGGCTTTGGGTTTGAAAAGACCTGAGTTCAAGCCCTGCCTTTTCCTTTCTGTTGCCTTGGCAATGACTTCATCTTTCTGGCTTTACTTTTATTATTTAGAAAAGTGAGGTAATAGCCACCTGCTAGGTTGCTGTCGTGTGTAAAATGAGATCATGTTGGCAGAGTGCTGGAGCACATAGTCGGTGCTCAAGAAATGTAACCACATCACTGCCCTTCCCTTTGAATGAGAGGAGGGATATAGGACATGTCAGGTGGGGACTGATCAGGCAGCTCCTGCAGGGTATTTGAGGTTGCCCAGGGCAAGAAGTTAGAGGGAAATACGATTTGTGGGAAGAGGGTTTCTTCCCTGTTGGTGCTACTGGGGCCTAGAGGGGCACAGGGACACAGGCCCCAGCTCTTCGCTGACAGAATCCCAGTGCCTGGCTTCTTACCTGCAGCCCTGTGATCTGGGGCAGCTGCGAGGACGGTGCCTGCCCCCTCGGCAGCTTGGGCTGCTGCAGAGATCTGCCAGTGTCCGTGCATGGTGAAGCGCTCTGCAAACTGCGGGGTCATCAGTTTCACTGAGCACACCGCTGTTCTCTTAGAGAAACTGTAAGAGGTTAAAGAACCTTGCACCATGTCTTGGTTCAAAACCTTTTTTTTTTTTTAAGCAACAGAAAAAAGGAGGGAGAGAAGTTTAAAAGAAAAAAAGGAATCAAGCCAACAACTCTGAGTTGTCAGCCAAATAGAAGTGAGTAGCAGAGATTGGTTTCCAAGGCTGTTTGCTGAGCCAAGAAGGGCTGTTGCCAAACCCAGCAGGGGCCTGAGGCCAATGTCTCCTCAGGGGGCCAGCGCCCTGCCCCCCTCCAAGCCCTGTTTCTCCCATGGGGTGTCCGATGGGGCTCTTTGGTGCTGGGTGCTGAGGGTGCCTGGAGACCTTAGGCTCTGTTTCTCTGGACGGGATCTGCTTTTCCTACTCCTCCCGGAGCCTCGAGGAAGGGGAGGAAGATGGAAAACCAGACCCCTTGCTGGGAGTGTATGAGCCTGAGGCTTAACTAGAGAATGTCCAGTGACCGCCCAGCTCTCAATCAGGGCTGGGGAGGGAGGGGGTGGGATGGGAGAGGCTGGGGACAGCTGGTAGGGGATGCTGGAGAGGGCTGTAGGGAGTGGCAGTGACAGGCATGGAAGGCTCGGGTCTGGGGGAGGGAGAGACGTACGAGTGGGGTGCTCCTTCTCTTGCTCTCCCTGCCTGGCTCGATTTCCTTGGCTTGAACCATCCTTATTTCTTTGACCAGGTAACTTGTTTTCCCATCACTGTTTCCTGCCTTTCTTAGCTAGATTTCAGCCCAGGTTCCACAACTGGCCTTGGGAATACAAAGCCTTTGAGGCGGCCTCCCTGCTGCGCTTTCCCTCCCCAGTGTCCTGTCCGTCCGGGCCATGCTCCCCAGTGTCCTGTCCATCTGGGCTGTGCTCCCCAGTGTCCTGTCCATCCGGGCTGTGCTCCCCAGTGTCCTGTCTGTCTGGGCTGTGCTCCCCGGGCCGTGCTCCCCAGTGTCCTGTCCGTCTGGGCTGTGCTCCCTGGGCCATGCTCCCCGGGCTGTGCTCCCCAGTGTCCTGTCTGTCTGGGCTGTGCTCCCCGGGCTGTGCTCCCCAGTGTCCTGTCTGTCTGGGCTGTGCTCCCCGGGCCGTGCTCCCGGGCTGTGCTCCCCAGTGTCCTGTCCGTCTGGGCTGTGCTCCCTGGGTCATGCTCCCCAGGCTGTGCTCCCGGGCTGTGCTCCCCAGTGTCCTGTCCATCCGGGCTGTGCTCCCTGGGCTGTGCTCCCCAGTGTCCTGTCCGTCCGGGCTGTGCTCCCGGGCTGTGCTCCCCGGGCTGCCTGTCTGGGTGCTGGCCTCCCTGGCGCAGGTCTCTGGCACCTTCCTCGGGCTGTAGGCTGGGTGGAGGCCTTGGCACTGAGCATGCTGAGAGCTGGTAAGTCCTGAAAACCATCTGAGGCCTGGTTAGAAGGGGGTGAGGGGATGGGATTAGCCAGACCATTCGAGGGCAGCTGCCTCCAGCAGCCGCCGAAACGTCACGTGGGCCCTTTGGGGCACTGATGGGTGGGAAGGCCCGGTGGGATGGGGCTTTCTCCCTTCCGCCCTGAGCTGCTGGCTGCTTGTTGTGCCTGACATTGCCTCCTTTTACCAGGGTTAAAAGGCAGACAGAATTGGTGGGGAGGCCTGGCTCCAGGACAGGAGATGGAAGGCAGGCAGGCACTCCTGTCTTTTCCTGGGTCCTGGTGGGGTAATGGGCCCACAGACACCTAGAAAGAAGAGATCAGCAACTGTAGACACCTTGTTGTCAGCCTGTTTTAAAGACTGGGAAACAGGTCCCGATAGGGGAAAAGACTCACACGCTGGCAGAGCCTGGACAGGAACCCAGTTTCTGTGGCTGCTCAGCCCTATGCTCCTTCCAGCCCCGGCCGCCCCTCATTGACTAAGCACATGCAGGCGCTCCAATGAGCCCAGGGAGCACAGGGCTCTGAGTCAGCTGATGGGGAAGGAAGCGCACAGAGAAGCAGGTGCTTCCTCATCGCTGTGCCTCCCAGTGCCCAAGGATCTCCTCCTCTAACCACATTTTCCCCAGGTGTGAGTCAGGATGAGCTTTCTAGAAGAGAGTTTTGTTCCTCCAGTTTATTTCCAGGTGCTGCGATTTCTGGTAAAGCAATTATCCAGGCACATTCACGGACACGGGAGGGGGTGGGGACCTTTGGGGTCAGGGAGGCACCTCACGGGCTTCTGCTTTCAGGATGAGCCGTTCCAGATTCTCAGACCCACGTCCCTCTCTGAAGGTACAGGTTTTCCAGAAGCTCTTGTTTTCTGGCACCGTCTCCAGTGGGGAGCAGTGAGGCAGGGCATGTGGAGAGGAGGCGAGGACCTGGGTGGGGGGTCTGAGAGGGCATTGGGAGTGGGGGCTTCATGTGACGATGGTGGGGAGGGGCGAAAGGCCATGTTATTATTACTGTAGTTGTTCATTCTCCCCACCCTCTGCCACCCTGCACTGCCTTGTATCAGACTGATTGCCTGGTTGCCATTTTCCCAATTCTGCCCCAAGCAATCCTTTCTGGGGACCCCCCACACACACACCTTACATGATAAAGTCTAAAATTTTCCACTGCCCCTTTAGGCTTCCCTAGCTTTTTGTTGCCAGAGACCCCCAGCATTCTGCAAAGCTTCTCCCAGCCTCTGTCCTCCACGCTTTCCCTGACAGCCTTTGCAACGTCACCTCCAGCCATCTGCTCCTCCCTCCTGCCTCCCACTGCATGCACGAGCCTCCCTTCAGGCCTTGGATCCAGTGGGCACATGCCCACCTCTGCACCTGCTGTCCCTCTGCCTGAAGCCCCTTCTAACTAAGCCCTCCTACCTCCCCCTCCACCCCACTTTGTCCTGGGGACCTTCCACCTCTTTCTTAGAGCGTAACTTCCATGACTGCTCCCTCAGCACCCGCGGCCCTCTCTTCTCTTCTGCAGTTCTCTCTCCGCAGAATCAAAGACAGAATTGAAACTGTCAGGAATTTCTCCTTCTCCACGTGTTGATGAACTGCTCAAGGGCAGGCAGGCCTGTTCCTCATTCACTGTAGGCTGCCCAGTGTTTACCATTTAGTAAGCGCTTAAGAAAACATTTATTGAGTCAAAATAATCTCTTTCTTATTGGCCTGAGAGCTCCCCAAAGGCGGGACCACCGCTGCACCACCAGGATGTCCAGCCCAGTATGGGTCTCTCAGCCTGCCCACAAATGCTTAGTGAATTGAATTTCAGTGGCACTGTTATGAGGAGAAGGGAGTAATCAATGGTGTTTTCTATCTCTGAACACCCCCTGCTTGGAAAAACTTCCAGGCTTTATTGGTGAGCAACCATTCTTGGTTTCAAAAGGTAAAAAAGCAATTTGCCACAAGTAGAGAATGACAAATACTCAGGAAGGGAGAAGAAGAAGGGAGGGAAGCAATTATAGGAGGGGAGGGTGGGGAGAGCAGGCTGTCAACCTCAGCTCTGAGCTTTCCTTCTGCAAGTGAGCAGGAAAACAGAGAAAAGTTATTTTCAGAAAGTCTCATCTGCTATTCAAGAGACCAAGAAAATACGATACTTTGTGCTTCTTTCCCTGTTAGGTATCTGGATCTATTAGCGTGAAGTCCCCGATTACATTGGAGGTGCTGGCCAAGGGCGCAGGGACCTTGTGAGTCACCTGAGGGAACTCCCACAGTATTCAAAACATCAGATTTAATATCTTGACACATATTCAAATCTCTGCCAACTCCAGGCTGCTGACAATTAAGAATGAAATTTTCACTTTTGGTCATTCAACCATATTAGTTAAGCAGCTGCCTGGTATCTACTCTACTATTACTTAAATTTTACTGGGAGGAGACAGATTAAACACATACATATACACATGTATCTAAACAAAAATAGCAGGTTTTTTTTATTTTTTATTTTTGGGTTTTGTTTTTGTTTTTGTTTTTGTTTTGCGAGAATTAATACCAAGCAGTGATGTGGAGCTCACAGTCAGGGAAGGCTTCCTGGAGGAGACAACTTTTGATCTGAGGCCAGCTACAGAAGCTGGAGAAGTGTATTCCAGTCCAGGGACACAGCAAGTGTGTAGTAGCAACAACTTAACTTGGCCCGAGTTCTGGAGAGGAGGAGGGAGAAGACCACATGAAGTGGGTCGAAGAGGCAGCAGGTGTCGGTGCTCTTGGCTTCTGAACCCTGCAATTCTCATGGAGCGAGGCTTGGAAAGAGAATGGTGACTCAGGAGATGGGGTTCTAGATCTGGCTCAACCACTGATTTATTGTGGGTCAGGATGGGTGCTTTCCATTTCTGGGACTCCAGTTCCTCTTGGGAAATCTGCTTCACTTTTTCTAGGTAACGTCCGACCACCCTTAACTCTGCAAAGCCATGCCATCCCTGTATATATCTGCTGTGGTACAGATGAAAACTAGACAAAATGTCATCTGCTCCATTGATGTGAATTTGTCTGAAGAAACCCAGCACCCTTCCATTAAGAGCTGCACTTTCCTGGGGGTCTGGGTTGAGCCCTCTTTTAAGATGAAGACTGCTCTTCAACTGTCATGACTCTTAGTTGCTGGCTTTCCTTGTTCCAACAGCTGGTCTACAGCTGGCCAGCTATTGGCCTGGGTCCTTGGCTGATGGGGTAGCTGGATTGAGAGGAAGCTACATGGCAGCCACATGGGGTTCCAGCCCCAAGAATCACAGGCAGCCTCTTTAGAAATAGGCCACCGCCTGGCACCTTCCTCCCTCCTGACTCGGGGGGATGGGAGTGTGGATTTTGGCCAGTGAATGCCATGTACCAAACTCATGTGTGGCAACTAGGGGACCACCCAGCCCTGAGCAGTCGGCCTGCCATGTTTCAGGGTGGGTTATTTTCATGCGCGGACTTGTTTTTCCTGGCACTGGGAAGACCACAGGCTTCGTGGCAGTGAGGAGCCTCTGCAGGCTCTATTTACACAGTGAGGGGAGAGAAACACACTTTTTTTTGGTGTGTAAACAAAAGGTTACATGGAAACAGAACTGTTTATAACCCATTAAACTGCGTGTCCTGATAGATGTCGGGGCCGCTCCTGCATGCGACTAATATGTCCAATGTGTGCAGTGCTGCGGGCGGTACCGGCAACACGCTCTGGCCATGAACTTCTGCTATGAATAAATCTCTTTGGTGGTGCCAGCTAATTAATACCAGGGAGAAGCTGGGATCCCATGGTGAAAAGGGGTTCCTAGAATCCCCAGGAAGAGGAGAGGACCCCCTAATGTCCTTTGCTGATGATCCCCTTTATAGAATTTTCTCCTACCACCGTTCTGTCCAATCTGAAAACAGACACATCCAGTGACTTATGAGTTCACTGTCCACGAGTCTTCTAGTTGTGCGATAGATAGCATTGTTTTCAGAAGGGTCTTTCTTAGAGTAGCCAAAGTCTGCCCTGTACATACTCATTCTGGGGCCCTATGGGGTCAGCCAAGGTCCCCGCCCCCTCGACTGCGCTGTGCTGTTGGAAGTCAGTTCTCCCGATCTGGGTTGAGCTGCCTGAGGCCCTTCAGCTGTTTCTTCTATGACCTGGTTTTGACCCCCTTCACCAGCTGTCTGAGCCCCATTACGTCCCTAGAAATGTGGCTCCCAGGTGCGCTGAATAGCTGGGGAGAGGGGACAGGAGAGCTCTCCGACCAGTCCCATGCCAGGGCCCCTCTCGGGTCCGCTTTGCCCATCCTGCCTTTGGCCACAGGTGGCCACAGTGGCCCCCCTGCCAGCCACAAGGGACTTGGAATGGGGGCTCCCCAGGCCCAGCGTAGATGGCTGAGGTGAGCCAGCCTCCCAGCCAGGGGCCCACGCTCTCCTGGGTCTTCACCTCCTCTTCATTTTCTCCCCGTGTGCAAGATGGAAGTACTCAACCAAGTCAGTAAGATTTCAGTAACAGGAATTCCTCGTGTGAGTATTGCGCCTTAGACATTTCCACAGACGCACTCACTTTAAGGCTTTGAGCAACCAGGAAGCTGGGGATTGCAAGGGTTATTGCCCGTGGTAGAGCTGAGAAAACCGAAGCCCAGGAAATGACGTGACTGCGGTCTCACCGGTAGATAGCAACTCTAGCAGGGATGAGAACCCACAGTTTCTGAGGCAGGGAAATGGCTTTTCCATGCTCTGGAGCAGCTCAGCCTAGCAGGGGAGGTAAGACATATCGTAGTGAGACAACTGGACATGAATCCCACGTATGCTCAGACATGGCACCCCCAGCATTGTAGCGCCGTTCAGTTCAGGAAGCAGTTGCCAAGGGAAAGAGCTGAGTGCTGCGGTCCCTCCTGCCGCGGTGCCCTGGCCCAGGGGCCGGAACCAGGGCGTGCCTGCCCGGCTGGGGCCTGAGGTGGGCCCGCTGAGGGTGGCGGTTCTGCCACTGTCCTCAATACCCGGAAGCCTGAGGGCACGAGGACTGGCCGCCTTCCCAGAAAACACAGTTCACTGCCTGCCTGTCCTGTCCTTGAGCCCAGGCCTGGCTCTGTCCCACTGCAGGGTCCGGGCAGCAGCAGGGAGGCCAGGGAGGGGAGCAGGCTTCCAGGCCTGGGAGAGCCTCCCAGTGCGATAGGGCCCCAGGCCCACCTCTCCTGCTCTGGTCTGTAAGAGAGGCACCAGTGGCAGTTGGGACACTAGACCCAGGCCCCCATCCCCAGAAACCGGGGAATCTCAGGGCTGCATGTGGCTGCGTTCAGAGCAGGAGGCCAGTCTCTGGAGAACTCCAAAGAAGCACTTTGTTTTCAGGGAAGAAGACAGGGCAAGGGTCAGCTCCCCCTCCCGGATGAGGGAGTGGTTCCAGAATGGTCCCTGTCCAAGCTGTCTCTGCCAGGGCGGGGGCACGGGCGGACGGGGCAGAGTCACTCCCTGCTGCCCTCCTCCTCGGCTCAGCACTGCCTGGGCTCAGCACGGTCTGTGTGTGGTCAGGGCAGTTCCGGGAGAAGACTTCCTGAAGCCGAGGCCTGACCACAGTGAACAGAAGCTTTCTCCTCCTGAGGGAGAGGGGCACAAGCCCGCTGGTGGAAGGGAAGACGGACCCTGAGATGTGTGCTGTTTGAAAAAGCGGATGATCTTGCAGGAAAGCCTTGGGTTTTAATAGGCCCTGAACACTGAGGTTCTTGTGACTGAGGGGCAGAGAAAAAGAGCTATCCTGTTCTCAAGATGGCATGTTGTTGGTGTTAGGGTTGGGGGCTGGAGAGGGTGGACAAGAAAGTGGCCACTATTCCCTCTCTGCTGGTTTTGAGGGTGGTACACTGAAAAAAAACAAACACAAACCCGTGGGAAATAGAATGAAAAGACTTGCTTTCTAGTCCCAGCTCTGCTATAGACTCACTACCGGATGCTTGACTCAGTGTTCCCATCTGTGAAATGGGTGTTAAAATGGTGCTCCCCGGAAAATCACCAAGCTATTTGGGGATTGGGTGTGAAAAGGCCGTTTCAGCAGTGATGTGCTGTAGAAGGGGACTGAGACTTCCACCCGCTGCTGGGCCAGCCGAGACACCCTGCCTTTACCCGGCGTGGGGGGAGGGCAGCCAGTGGGACCTTGCATTGTTCCTTCCCCGCTAGGAGGAGCACTTGGCACTTCCAGAAACTGGATTCTCTGCAGGGTAGGAGGAGAGGATGCAGTGGGGCAGAGCCTGTCTTATCCCACCCCCACCCCTGCCCTCACCCTACTTCTCCAGCCGCCCCCTAGGCTTCCCGAGGGCAAACGTCTGAGCAGGACCTCCCATTTCCCTCTGCCAGCCCCCCCCCCCCCACACACACACTGGCAGGCTTCCACAGGCTGAGGAGGAGGCCTGACTGCCAGGAAGGGTGGGGCTGCCCGGCATGGCCCAGCCACCGCGTGACCCTACCAGTCCCGAAAACTCTCCGAACCTTGCACCTCCGTGGACATCCAGGAACTTGGAGGGGTGTCAGTAGGGCTGACAGGGGGACTGAGGGCATGTGGGAAACCTCGGAGGTCAGGTTGTTGGAGACTTCCCATGTGAGAATGGAAAAGCTGTGTTTTATCCTATTCTAGGGTCAGAAGGCTCTGTGATGCACTCACTGTGTGGACAGAGATAGCCCCCAGATCCTATACAATCGGGCCGTGCGTGTAGCCTAGATGTATTAATTTTTAAAAAATAATAATAGTCAACACTTGTTGAAGAGTGTTCATTCACCATGTGCTGGGTACTTGCTAAGCTTGTTTGTTACCTAAATGAGTTCTTCAGTAGCTCAGTTAGGGCAGATGGTTGTTAATGCTCATTTTATAAATGAAGAAACTGAGGTTCAGGGGCAAGAGTCAGTTACCCAAGGTCACATAAATGCTAATTGCTGGAGTCTGGACTCAAACTCAGGTGGGTCTGGCTGATTCCAGACTTGGGTTCTTAACTTTCTAGGAAGGCAGGAATCATAGTTCACTCATCTTTACAAAATGCCTAGTACCTGGCAGGTACCCAATAAAGATATGTTGAAAAGGGCTTGATGCATTTTTTGTGGTCTGATTCTCTCCCATTATAGACTGATGAAATGACATAAAATGTGTGAAGGCACCTAGCTCGGCGGCGAGCATGTAGTAGATCCACATAAATTTGAAGGTGAAGCCCGGCTTTCCTCCTTTCTACAGCATGAATAATATTTTTAGGGAACACAGCCTCCCCTTGGGTCCCTGCCCAGGCAAGGCTGTTGAGAGCATGAGGGGCCTCAGAGGTGGGATGTGGGGAGGGAAAGGAAGAGCCTGTGACTCTCTTTGAGTCCCAGACGCCGCAGGTTTGGGAGTGGGGAGAAAAGACACCTGCTTTTTTTTTTTTTTTTTTGCTGATGTCGCTGAGGGAGTCCTCCTCCTTGGCTTTGATGGCGGAGACATGGACCGGGAAGCTGGCTTGCTCAGAACTCTGAGAGGCTGAGTCATGCGGTCTGGCCGATGTGTGTGAGAAGCACTGATTGTGTCATAGCACTGAAGGATGCCAGGGCTGGTGGGGCTTTGTGAGAGGGACAGGGGCCCTTCGGTGGGACAGCTGGGCTGACTCCAGGTCCTCTGGTTCCCATGCAGAGTCACAGGTGCACTTGGCCTGCCTCCTCATCCCCAGGCCACTGCGGACCTGGTCCTCCCTCAGGGTCCTTTTGGCTTGCCTGCCTCTTGGACTCTCCTTAGGGTGGCCAAGATAAAACTGGCCTGTATTTCCTTCTGTTTAACCCTCTGTGGGCTGAGTCTCAACATTGACACAGGATCAATCAGAGTCCAGGCAGAAAACATAACTCATTCCAGAAACCTCAACAGAGGGAAACCAGGAAGAGATGGAGGGCAGACCGGGGTGCAGGGCAACCTTGAGAGGCGCAGCCACAGGAAAACAGCACTATTTCTGGACTGAAAGGTCAAAGAGAGGAGGTGGTGTTTGCAAAACCAAGAGAGAGCCGGAGTGCTGGCAGGGGCTCCCTGGCAAGATGGGGACCCCATAGGCGATCCTCCAGATAAAGGGGAAAGGGAGGAAAAGACTGGTTCCTACACCCCCCTCCCTCTCTCTCAGGCTCCTGGCTGAGTGGCACCTGGCAAATGTAGCATGCAGGGGTCCACCCACTGTGAGACAGAGCAGAGCAGAGGAGGCAGGGAGGGCATGGATCTGAGGGCAAACAAGCCAATTACCTGCCTAATCTGCAAGGCAGACCTTTGGAAAAGATGGCACCCTTCCAACATGGGGGTTGGCCCTGGAATATAAACTTGCTTCTGGAAATTGTCCCAGAACTCTATTGAGCACTGCAATCAGTAGTAATGCCCAAACCTTTTCCTGCTGGGAGGATCTTTTTATTTTATTTTTATTTTTGGAGGAAGACCTGTTTCCTGTTCATTTTTCAAAGGACAGGGAATCTCTGACCCTTTTAATGAAGCAGTAGGTCTCATGTTAGAACATGATATGATATCAGTCTTTGGGGCAGAAAGGTCTACAGCAGGCAACGAGACAGACCAACATGCACTGAAGGGGACACTAGACTCAGGACCAGGAGCCCTGAGGATAAGTCTCAGCTCAACAAGTCACTTACCATCTTTGAGCGCCATGTGCCACATATGTCCAATGGAGACTCTATATTTTTCAGGGTCCTATAAAAGTGACGGACAAAATGTAGGCTATAGAAAGACTTGTTCCTGTGAACACACACCTTAACAGTAGAGTTGCTCAGCCTTGTGTCAGAGCTGGTGTTTCCCCTTGGAGTGAGCACCTAGAATTCTTGCCTTATAACCATAGAGTCAAAGACAACTGGATTCTAGTCAGCTGGTCCAAACTCTCTTTTGAAGGAGGACTCTATTCTCTAAAGTTCTTAAAGATGATCCTTTTCATCTTCTTTCCCTTATTTCCTTCCTCCTACCTATCCTTCTTCCCTCCCTCCTTTTCTTCCACAAATATCTTTGCCAAGCACTTGCTGGTTGTTGGTTCTGTAGGAGTGAGGGAGACTGTCATGGACCCTCACAGAACTTACAGTCTAGCCCAGGGGTCAGGGGCCAGGAACCTATGGCTCACAAGCTAGATATGGCTCTTTTGATGGCTGCATCTGGCTCGCAGACAGATCTTTAATAAAAAAAAATAATAATAACGTTAAAAATATAAAACATTCTCATGTATTAAAATCCATTCATTTCCTACCGCTCATGTTCATAGTTGCGGGTGGCTGGAGCCAATCACAGCTGTCCTTTGGGACAACACCAAATTTTTATTGGATAATTCCTAACGTACACGGGTCGTTGTATGGCTCTCATGGAATTATATTTTAAAATATGTGGCATTCATGGCTTTCTCAGTGAAAAAGTTTCCCGACCCCTGGTCTAGCCCTTGAAAATCCTGACAAACAATTTCTGTTGAATTCTTCTAGTAACAGGATGCTCACTACCTAGGGGATTGTCTGCTTTTGAGAGTTAGTTTTTCCTTGTTTAAACTGAATTCTTCATCCATCTAATGCTTGTTCTGATCTCTGGAGCAATAAAGAACAAACCTAACCCCATTTCTTAATGTCGCTCCTTTGAAACATGGAAAAAGAAACAGGCTATGCTCAGAAAATATTCTCACTCTCTCTTCAGGTTCCACCTGTGGAAGGGAAGCTGATTCTCTGTGAAATTAAATTCCTCAAGGTCATCGTGTCAGAAGCAGAGTGGGCTGTCATCTGGGTGCTGGGGCCCTCTTCCCAGTCCTCCCCGGGCTGTGGGAAACCATGTCGGGGAGACACAGGGAGGGGCGCAAGGTGACGGTTTGCAGGTGGCGAGGGCGGTGGGCCTGTGTGGAACAAGGGGTCCCATCAGCCTGGAGTGGGGTGTCTGTGAGGCGTGCTTGGCCACCTGCACAGGACAAGCTTGAGCTCCAGGTTTCTGGTCTGATTCACAGCTTCCTCTCTCCCCGAAGGAATCCCCTTTATAGCTCTCAAGGCCTGACCCCAGTGTCCCTGTGAACGTCGTTTGACAGCTGCACGGAGTGCAGCCTAGTTCCTGCACCGGGTGCCAGCTGGACGTGCTTGGCTTGGCGGCCAGGAACCTGGGAGCCACCTCTAGGGATGTCAGAGGAGAGCTGCAGCCGCCCTTCCGTCAGCAGGAAGCCCAGCCACAAACACTTGGACAGGAAGCCCGGGCGCTGGCCAGCTGAGCCAGCTCTGGTGTCTCCTGCGTCTGAGGGTTTGGCCCAGGGTGGAGGAAGGCGAGCCAGGTGCTGTGGCCACACTGACAGGGCCGGCGGTTGGGCTCCCCCTTGGGCCGGGGATGTGGGTTCAAGGGTGTGAGCGGAAAAGCATCATCGAGCTGGGCCAGAAGAGGTGCTTCCTGGAGGAAGGTCGAGGGAGCAGGGAACACGGTGTCTAGCAGAGCCGGGCCAGCTGGCTGAGAATATGCAAAGACCCCTTTGTGATAGTTCCAGACAGAATGTGTCCTTGTGTCCAGACCGCCAGTGTAAACCCAGACCAACCTCCAGGCTGCCTCCAGCTCTAGGAAAACACGCCACACTCACTCCGGGTGGGACGTCCGCACATTCCCAGCTTGACGAATGACTTCTCTCAGGAGAGGACTCTTTCGTAACCTACCAAGCTGCATCGTGAGTGTATTAATAAAAAATAGAGTGCGCTCAGCTGTAGACAAAGGCAATTTTGCATCCAGGGCTGACATTTCTGCTTCTAAGTGCACCGCAAGATTACCCTCCAGGCAGTCCGTGTGTGTAAACCGCCCAAGGACGCCCAGGGCTTAGAGCACTCGCGTTTTTTCACAAGTTACTCAGGTATTCCACCCCACCCCCAACATTTGCATCTCACAAGCTGATAGTCCGGTGAGAGATGGCTGATGTCTTGGGACCAGGAGGTAAGTAGATTGGTTCAAAGTCATGCAGTTCAGCAATGGCAGAGTCAGGGCCATTCTCTCATAAGAAAACTTAGTTGGCTCCTTTCCAAGTGACTGAGCATCCTTTACCTCCTTCTGGACGGTGCCTTCAGGCACGGGCACAGGCCCAGCTGGGAACCTGCCCCAGAGGGGAGGGGCGTCTGCTGAAAAACACCCCACTGCTGGGTCCAAGTCCGTTCTGAAAACCTCCTCCTGAATGAGTCCTGCCTGTGGCTTTCTCGGCATTCCTGCAGCTTCTAATTTGTGATATTTTAATCATCTAGACTTTTCTCATTTTCTATGGCCTTGATGGCTCAGACTCGAGACCAGCGGCCGGCACGTGGCAACTTTCTCTGTGAAGGGCAAGACAGTAAACATCTTAAGTTTTGTGGGCCACTTGGTCTCTGTGGCGACTGTTCAACTTTGCCATCGGGGTGCACAAGCAGCCACAGACAACATGCACAGAGATGGGCGTGCCTGTGTCCCAGTGAACCTTTATTCCTACACACAGGCAGTGGGTTAGATTGTCCCCCAGGATGTGGTTTGCTGACCTCTGCTTAGAACTCCGTGAAGACAAAGATTGATTTGTTCTTATACAACCACAAGCACTCTTCCCACTCCCAGGACCCATGTTGCGTTGACTCTAATTATAGCTTGTGAGTAATAGGAGTTCAGCGTTAATTCAATAAATGAGTACTTGAATGAATGAGTTTGCAAATAAAAATGTTATACAACTATTAGGCTTCAATTCTGATGCTCATCTGGAAGCGATAATATATAGTTGAGTATAATCTTATCGAGGGGAATTTGTAGGCCTGGTTTAAAACACCAATTGCTGCTTTCTAACTGTGCATATTTGGCTATGTAAATTTTCTTTCTCTGCTTGCCCATATGAGAGGTAGGGTGATACCTACCTCAGAGAGTTGTTGTGGGATAAAGAGAGAATGTACGGAAGCTTCGGGCTCCAGTGCGGGACACACAGCCAGTGCTGAGGAGATGGTGGCAATTGCTTCTGGAAGGAAGTAGTGTGACTGCTGAAAGCCACTCTGTGCTCAGGGTCGGGTTCCAGACGGCCTCAGCATCTTTCTACCCTCTGACGCATGGAGACGATATTGTGAGAATAAATGGAAAGATATCCCTTAGCTCGGAAAAATCAGGGTCCTGTAAACCCAGGCAATTTTGCAGAAGTGTCTCCATGTGCCTCTCCTGCAGATATCCCAAACTTGGGGTCCAAAACAGACCTTCTTGTCTCTACCCTTCACCTCCAGAGCTGCTGTTCTTCCTCCATCTTCCCAGATCCTGTGTCAAAAATCTGAAGGTCATCTGCAAAGACTTGCTCCCTCCTACCCCAAAACAAGCAGCCACCAAAGCATTCATCATCCCCTCCTCTTCATGTCCCTGCCTGTTCAGGGACTCTCGCCTGTGCTATTGCACTAGCTGCTTCCAGTGGTTCCCTACTCCAGCCATTCAAACACTTGGCTGTTAGGTTTAGGTTTCAAAACACAAATCTGGCACTGGTCTTGCTCAGCTTCTAAAGTCTTCAGTGGCTCCCCATTCATAGCAGGTTGATGTTTAATTCTCCAACGCTTAGTTTAGTTACAACTCTTCATTGGTCACGATAGTCTTTCTAGCCTCATTCCTTGGCATTCTTGCCTGTCACATGTTCTGGCTTCCAGATAAACCTAACTATGTGCAGTCTCATGTCTTGTATCTTTCATGCTGTTCCCTACTCCCTTGTCATCACACCCCAGAATTCCCCACCTCTCTAAGACATCATAGGTCAGTCATTAAAGAGCATTCTCTGGTCCTAGAGTTTTAAAACTCAGTTTTTGAAGGTATTTCACTCAGTTCCAGTTTGGAACTTAGCTCTGGGAAAACCTGTGCTGATGGCATGATTAAAAAAATTTTTTGTTTTG
The DNA here is from genome assembly GCF_036850765.1 of Saccopteryx bilineata. Lineage (NCBI taxonomy): Eukaryota > Metazoa > Chordata > Mammalia > Chiroptera > Emballonuridae > Saccopteryx > Saccopteryx bilineata. Next base: position 59,297,524 of record NC_089497.1, read on the forward strand.
TTTTTAACTGAAAGGGAACTTATACGTCAGATGCTTTCTACCTGGAGCCCCCTGACATATATCAGAAAGATCCAGGCATGGGGTTTATGGATCAGCTTTCTAGGAGCAAACACGAGGCTTCTGGTCCACAAGAATAATGATGTGGCCAGTAAGGATGCCATTTAATTAAATTGCTCTCATAATTCCTCTTGTGTCACTGAGCACAAGGCTCCTTCCCCAAGCATGAGCCTCCAGCGGAACCTGTCATTGTGTGACCACTTGTGACTCCAACATGACAGGCAGACGAGACTTGGCCTCCTGTAACCTCAGTGGAATTGGAGTGAAGAATGAGCTCTCCAGGAAGGGTGAGAAATCACAATAGGCTCTTCTTTTATTCCTGCTAATGGGTAATAGTAGCTCTCCTTGTCATTGGAAAGGTCCTCAAGTACGAACACCAAGGGCCAGTCCTCTCTGTTCTCTACTCTATCCCCAACCCAGTCCCTAGTCTCACCTGCTGCCCAATAGGGATTGCAGACATTCTCCTGGCCTCTCTTGCTTTCCTGAGAATAGGGAACCAAGACATGGGGCCCTGTTCACTGTTGACGGAACGTTCATCCCCACCTGTTTGCATATCAGAGTTAAGTAGCCTGGCATCCTTTCTGAATACACAAAGATTTTGTTTTCCTTTTAAGGAGTAATAATATATAAAGACATAATTCTTCTTAGACCTGAAAACTTGGGTGAATGCAATGAAATATTTTTCTTAAAAATAAGAACAAGACATTTGCTTTTACTTAAAATCTGCTATTACTAACCTCGCTGATGTAAAAATTCCTGTTCAGTTTAGAAGCAGTGGAGTATAATGGACAGAGAATGAAATGGAAAATTTCCCCTCAATTATGAAGGGAAATTAGCTCATCTTTTTCTTATAAAAGGTACTTCTTGATACCTAACTCATCTCTACCCTGGGGCTGTTAGGGAAAACATTGCAAGTTTAAATTTGTATAGTGCTTTGAATTGTTAGTAAGAAAGTACTGTTAGAAGCATATCTTGGTTTTAGAAACTTGAAATATTGAAACCTCAACTTGTTAAACAAACAAGTTGGATGGATTTTGGCTTAGTAAAATCATCCACAATATTGGAAAGATGAATATCACAATGCATTTAAATGTGATTATATTTACTAAGTTTTAGCTGAACAGTTTAAGTAAACTTTCTATGCCATAAAGCAGTTAAAGGACTCTTTTAATATTGTATTGATTAGGATTAAGTTTGGGTTTATACAAGGTAGAAGTTTGTTTCTCTATCATGTAAAAGTCCAGGTGGGTGGTCTGGGGCTGACATCACCTCCCAAGTAAAAGATACCCAGACTTGTTCATTTATTCATTCATTTAATCAGTCAGTCCGCAAATATTTATTTATCACCAATTAGATAGTGACATTACAGAAGTGGGGAAAAATAGACAAAAATCCTTGGCATATCATAGAGTTTACATTTTGTTGATCCACTGTGCATTGCCTTGACCTCATGGTCTCATATGGGAACATCTCTGCCTTCTAGGCAGCAGGATGGTGGAAAGAATGAAGAAGAAAGAGGCAGAGTGCATCTAAGTAACCTCTTTTCTTAAATCAATTTTAATGGGGTGACATTGATAAATCAGGGTACATATGTTCAGAGAAAACATCTCCAGATTATTTTGACATTTGATTATGTTGCATATCCCTCACCCAAAGTCAAATTGTCTTCCATCACCTTCTATCTGGTTTTCTTTGTGCCCCTCCCCTCCCCCCCATTACCATCACATTCTTGTCCATGTCTCTGAGTCTCATTTTTATGTCCCACCTATGTATGGAATCATATATTTCTTAGTTTTTTCTGATTTACTTATTTCACTCCGTATAATGTTATCAAGGTCCATCCATGTTATTGTAAATGATCCGATGTCATCATTTCTTATGGATGAGTAGTATTCCATAGTATATATGTACCAAAGCTTTTTAATCCACTCGTCACTGATGGATGCTTGGGCTGTTTCCAGATCTTTGCTATTGTGAACAATGAATGCTGCCATAAACATGGGGGTGCATTTCTCCTTTTGGAGCCGTTCTATGGTGTTCTTAGGCTATATTCCTAAAAATGGGATAGCAGGGTCAAAAGGCAGTTTGATTTTTAATTTTTTGAGGAATCTCCATACTGTTTTCCACAGTGGCTGCACCAATCTGCATTCCCACCAGCAGTGCAGGAGGGTTCCCTTTTCTCCACACCCTCGCCAGCACTTATTCTGTGTTGTTTTTTTGATGAGCGCCATTCTGACTGATGTGAGGTGATATCTCATTATGGTTTTAATTTGCATTTCTCTAATGATTAGTGACGTTGAGCATTTTTTCATATGCCTATTGGCCATCTGTATGTCCTCTCTGGAGAATAAGTAACCTCTTAAAAAAGGTTCTTGAAAGCCACATGACTCTACTACATTCCATGCAATGATTAGTCACATGGTCTCACCTAAATGCAAGGGAAGCTGAGTAACATAGTCTTTCTTCCAGGGGACCACCACATGCCCAGCTGAAAGTCTACTATTATCAAGGAAGAAAGGAAGATGGATAATGGCAAGGGGCAGGGAACTACTGGTATCTTCTATAAATAAAACTTGTAATTTAAAAGATAATGCATTTAATTCATATATCTAAAATATTATTTCAACATGCGACCAACATAAAAATTATTTCTCATTCTTTTGTTTTGTTACTAAGTCTTTGAAATCCAGTGTCTCTTTTATACTTATATCACTTACATTCTCTCATTCACTCACATCTCATCTCAGTTCAGATTCTTCACATTGAAAGTGCTCAGTAGCCACATTAGACTGTGCAGCCCTGGAGCCCTGGCAACCTGAGGCATGGTCCATGGGCCAGCAGTATTGGCAACAATGCAGAGCTTATTAGAAATGAAGATTCTCTGGCCCCACTTCAGAGGTACTAAATTATAATCTGTAATATAATGAGATCCCTGAGTGCTTGTTTTGCACATTAAAGTATAACATACACTGTTTTATAATTATTCTTTTTTTCTTTTTAGGTGAGAGGAGGGGAGACAGAGATAGACTTCTACATGCATCCCAACCTGGATCCACCTGGCAACCCTGACTAGGGCTGATACTTGAATCAACTGAGCTATCATTAGTGCCCAGGGCTACGCTCTATCCAATTGAGCCACCGGCTGCAGGAAGGAAAGAGGGAGAGAAGGGGAAAAGGGAGAGAAGGCAAAGAAGGAGGTATAGAGAAGCAGATGGTTGCTTCTCCTGTGTCCCCTGAGTGGGGATCAAACCCGGGGTATCCAAACACCGGGCTGACACTCTATCTACTGAGCAAACCAACCAGGGCCTATAATTTTTCTTTAGATGCAATTTGCAATAGAATCTAATAAAAGGTATAAAGAAAAGAGAAACTACCCTCAGTGAACTCTAGAATCAAGTGTGGAAACTTGTCAGACCCCCATTTTTTTTCTGACCCCATTAGATGGCTGAGAGCTTTAGAGCAGGGACCATTTTTAAAAATTGCATTTAAACAAATCAATTAAGTTTGGTTAATTGACCAGGGGAGAGACTTAAAAATCCAAACAATATAAAATTGTTGTTTATGAGTAGATTTAATTTTCTCTCCCCCCTCTACTTTGCATTTTTTTTCTTTTAATTGAATATATTGGGGTGACACTGGTCAACAAAATTATACTGGTTCCAGGTGCTCAATTCTACAACTGATCTCTATACAGTGTATTGTGTGTTCACCAGTCCAAGTCCAGTCTCTGTCCATCACCATTTATCCTCCATACCCTCCTCCGCCTCTTGAACCTCTTCCTCTAGCAACCACCACACTGTTGGATTTAATTTTCAAGGCTATCCTCCAGTGCCATGAGCACAGCTTTGAAGTACATTGAGTTTGTCTTGTTTGTTGCCTATTTTTTTAAACAGATTTATTGAGATACAATTCATCAATTTCAATTGCACAATATAGTTTTTTTGTATATTCACTGTTGTGCAACCATTACCATGGTAAGTTTTGGAATATTATTATCATTCCCAAAAGAAACCCTGTACCTATTGGCCAGGACTATCCATTTCCTGCTAGCCTTAGGTGACCATTAGTCTATTTTATGTCTATTCTATCTACCATAGATCTGCCTATTTGGAGCATTTTAAATAAATGAAAGCATACCATATGTAGTCTTTGATGACTGGCTTCTTTCACTTGATCTCACGTTTTCAAAGTTCACCTATATTATAGCATGTGTCAGCACTTCCTTTTATGGCTGAATAATATTCTACGGTATGGATACAGCACATTTTATTTATCCATTTATAAACTTGTAAAGTTTTAATACAGAAGCCAGAAAGAAGAGAAAAACAGTAAGCAGGAGCTCAAGGAAATTATAGTTCCTATAGGGTTCAAAGTCACAGATTCAGAATTGAAAAAAACCTTAAAAAAATCACTCAGTGCCTTGCTTTCCATGTGGAAAACCTCGACATTTTGAAGTCAAGCAGGGATGAGGACCCAAGTTCTATGCTGCTCCTGCCACCATACACATCCAGGGCCTCTGAGCTCTGCTCCAAGGGAACCATAAAAACAGTAGTCCCTGGTGATAGCCAGGAGAAGTACAAGTCTTTCCACCTCTGTCTTGGTCTCAACTTTAGAAAACCATTGGGAGTTCAGAGCCCCCAGGGAGATTGGGAGTTACTTCTGGAAAACCATTTTGAAGATCTTGTCATGAGAAGTTTGTCTGCTATTCTGGACCTCTCTCCATTTCACTTTCAGCTACATCTCTTAATCATCAGTGAGAATGTATTAAAAGCTCAGGAATCGAGTGCATCACAGTGGGGATGGACCTCACACCATCCACTCAAATAGGGGCCCAGGGAGGGAAGAGGACTTGCCCACGGAGCAGCCGGGGCTCACAGGGCACCATCTCAGGACTCTTCCCTGACTGCCGCCTTCCCAGCTGAGTGGTAACAATCTCTGTCTCTGCTTTCCTGTCAGGTTCAAGCTCCTGGGCATGAGCTGAAGGAGGGGAAAAAGAATGTTGCTCTTTTTCAGCCTCTGTCAGGGGAGGCAGGGTCCTATCTCTCACCTATTTTAGGACTCTTCTAAATTAGAAGACTGGATACTGGGTCCTCAAAAAACAAAAGGTACCCACAATGGTTATAAATCTGGTGTTCTCAAGCAAGAAAAATCCTGAAGCCCTGTCCCACCAAACAATACCAGTGTTGGCCAGTTTCTCAGGGAGGCAGCAGAGAAGTATTAAGAAACAAAAGACAAGAGAACTTTTTTAAAGGAATGTGTTCCATTGTGACTCGAGGGTCCAATGGAGGATGAGCCCACAAAGAACCAAGAAAATAGGTCACAAAAGGAACAGCAGAAACAACAGGGGTCGTTTAACCAAGAAGAGGCTGAGACTGGGGAGCCAGGGGAGTGCTCCCTGTCTCCAGCCGCGGGAACAGCTGCAGGGGCAGAGGGGGTCCAGAGGGCATGGCTAGTGTTGAGAAATGGGCAATTAAAAGGAGGCAAACTTCAGGATGATGTGAAGATGTTTCTAGTAATCAGAAGTAGCCACCAAGTAATTAGAGTGACTCAGAGGTGGGGACTCTCCAGCCCTGGAAGTTTTTAAGCTGGAACACAGAAAGGCAGTCGCTCAGCCTCTGGGGTTGTGCTGTCCGTTACAGTAGCCATTAGCTGCACGTGGCTTTTGAGCAAATATTGAAGTGATGATCTCTTTGATATATAGGCCAGTCCAGAAGGCTGTCCCCTACTCTGAATTTTGGAGGAGCTGGGTCCCATTGGCACAGTTTCTTCTCCCAAACTCTCCAGTCAGGCACATCATGCCCCTTCCTCAGGGAAAAGGGCAGCTGGGCCTGTCTCTGCCAAAGCTATCAGTAAGGAGTTGTATAGGCGAAGGATGAAGAACTAGGTCTGTCCAGGCTCTAGCCTCTAGAAACTCTCCACTGTCCACTGTGGGAGATGGAAAGACTAGGGTTAGCCGCTGGACACCTGGTAAGCTTCTGGGCAAGCTACTCAACCTGCTTAAACCTTGTTTTCACCCCAGTACTGGTGATGCCCACAGAAGCATGAGACGTGACTACACAGAGAAGGGCACATTGCCTCGCTGAGCGCATGCCAAGTGCTCGGCACAGAGCAGCTATTGTTTGAGTCCTTGACCACAACACGTGGTGTAATGTATATACGACATCATGCAAACTGGGCACTGGGGCCGGGCTTTTTCCTGTCTCATACCAACTGCCCTGCTATCTGAGTTACAGAATTATGGGATGTCAGAGCTGTTAAAGTTCCCAGATACCATCTTGGCATATGGCAGATTAGGTAACTAACTGCTCTGTGAGAGGGGAAGTGAGGCTGCAGGGAGGAAGAAGGCTGAGGGAGGGTGGTAGGTAACACGTGGAACTTCTGCCTCCCTCTCCCCACCCTTGTCACCACTGCTTCCTAGACCTCGTAATTCCGGAAGGCAGTCTGTCTGACCAGAAGGCAGGAAGTCCGCCAGGCCCACTCCCATCCTGGTGGCGGCTGGTTCTATTCTCAGGCCCTCAAGGACCACACACCCTTCGGGCTTGTAACACAAGCTCAACTGCTCCCTTCAGGGCTGGGATTGGCCACAGTCTCTCTCTTAGCTGTTTATATTTTCCTGGTATTTTATTACTTTGTGACAACCTCAGGTCATCTCAGGTTCCAGTGGAGCTATTTCTGCCCCAGCATCTGGAAGAGATAAGAAGATATTTTTGTGATTCTTTTTTTTTTCCATTTATTTTTTATTTCTTAAATGAAAACTATTAAGTTTAATATTTTAATGGAAATCTATTTCAAACTCCAAGTATGTGATAATAAAAGAATTTATTTTTATGAAAATATTTTGAATAACAAATCTAGGATGCATTCAAGAGAATATATATTAGAAAATCAATTTTTATCTTAAAATAAATGTAATTGAGCCAAAGTTCCCTAGCTTTGAACCAAAAGTGTGATATGTTTATTAGATTGAATCTTTGTCTCTGTGTGTTGGTATTTCTCTAATGTCCTTTTTGTATGCACTAGTGCATAATAATTTGCTATAGGTAATTCTACTCCTTGGAGACTGATAGAAGAAATAAGACTTTTTTATTTGAAGAGAAGAGAAATATAGGCAGATAAGGGTGAGTGTGCTCACAGTTCAAGTTCAAAGCACAAATGAAAAGCAGCTGCGGCCTGACCTGGGGTGGTGCTGTGGAAAGTGTTTGATCTGGAATGCTGAAGTCTCTAGTTCGAAACCCCGGGCTTGCCCAGCCAAGGCACATTTGAGAAGCAACTACTACGAGTTCAGTAGATATTTCCTGCTCTTCGTCCCCACCTTTAACTCTCTTAAAAAAAAGAAAAGAAAAGAAAAGAAAAAAAGAACAGCTTCAAAGCTGCAGTCAGAGAGCTGAGTTCTTTTTTTTTTTTTAATTTTTTAATTTATTTATTCAGTTTAGAGAGGAGAGAGAGAAGGGAGGAGGAGCTGGAAGCATCAACTCCCATATGTGCCTTGACCAGGCAAGCCCAGGATTTCAAACCGGCGACCTCAGCATTTCCAGGTTGACACTTGCTTTATCCACTGCGCCACCACAGGTCAGGCAAGTTCTTATCTCAGCTTTGTCAGAATTGAACTGAAAATCTCCACAGGCCCCTCCTTCTCCGCTACCTCTTCTCCAGTCTTTTAAGATGGTCTGATCTGAGCCGTGTTACCAAGGACAGCACTGGGATTAAAGGAGAGGCACTGACGCTAGTGCCCTGTGCCGTGGTGAGTTGTCAGAGCAGCTCAGCCCCCACCAGGAAGTAGGGGTGTGGGAGGGTGGCATTCCTGCGGCTAATCAGCTAATCATACATAACTTCCATCCTGTAGTTCAGTTGGGTGTGAATCTCCCTTGAGTTATGAGCTTCTAGCTGCTTTATAGCAGGAAGAAAAATTCAGATCCAGTCACACTAGGTTTGCTTCCCACATTGTCCTGTTCTCTGATTGAACAGGATGCTTTTGGTGCAAACTTTTGAAACTTCCCTATTCACATGGAGCTCATCTCAAAAAGGATGAGCTTTGACAGTGAAAATATTCTTTCCATCTTGGGTTGGCTGTTTGTTCTCATTTATCCCAGGCCCTAAATTTTAACCGTATTTGTGATGTCTGGGTATTTATTTTAAGTAGTCAGCCTGGACTTCATCAACATGGCAGTCTTTCAGGGAATTCAGTTAGAGGGCTAATGTCTGAGGTTTCAAAGAATGTAAGCTTTAAGCCTTTGACCTACGCTCCAGAAAGGTAAAGATTGGCACTAAAAGTTGCCATTTTTATGGGGAATATTAAGCAAACGGGGCTTCCCCTAATACAGCCAAAAGACCCAGCAGCTCCAAGTCAATGCGGTGAGAACTCAGTGAGGCCCAGTGCCATTTCCATCACTAGCGTCCCCCGCTTTCTGCTGAATGTCTACATGCTCCTAGGAGAACATTACTGAGCACTCACTCTCTGACCAGTCGTGGCGAGAGCTGTGGGGGACAGACCTCACAGATGAATAACTGTATCAGTGTGAGCGCTGGCTCCTTCTCCAGTTTTTTCAGCCCTGCTAGCTTCATCTAGAGCAGGGGTCGGGAAACTTTTTGGCTGAGAGAGCCACATATTTTAAAATGTAATTCTGTGAGAGCCATACAACGACCTGTGTACGTTATGCATTATCCAATAAAAATTTGGTGTTGTCCCGGAGGACAGCTGTGATTGGCTCCAGCCACCTGCAACCATGATCATGAGTGGTAGGAAATGGATTGTATTACATGAGATTGTTTTATATTTTCGATGTTACTATTTCTTTTATTAAAGATTTGTCTGTGAGCCAGATGCAGTCATTGAACGAGCCACATCTGGCTCGCGAGCCATAGGTTCCCGACCCCTGATCTAGAGGGTTCCCACAGCTGGGCCTGGCCAGTCCATGAGCAGGAGGGCACTGGCATGGGTTTTGCTACCATAGTCTCAGTATCTGAAGCATCTAGAATGAGCTGATGTCCAGCCTTTAGCACTCCAATTCCCTTTAAGATGAGAACTCTCTCTGAAACCTGACTCTTTGGAGCTGGGGCCCAGGCAGCTGGCTAATCTCTTGTCACCTTCTTAAAAGCTCCCTGTATCATCAGCTGGGGTTCTGCTCCAGTCTGGATGGCCACCAACTCTCACCTCGCAGCCTGACTTAGATGCTGGGCATTGCTGCTGTCCCACTGGTTCTACAAACAGGCAACATCAGAGCAGGCTCATCTTTCCCTAGCCCCTAGTCTGCTTCCATCTGGGTGCTTTCTCCCCTACAGGCAAGGGCACCTCCCCTACTCAGCATCCAGATAGAAACCTAAGAATCATCTTAGACCGCTCCCTCTCCCTCACCGCCATCATCCAATTAAACCTGATGGTCTGTCTCTCTGTTCTACCTCTGTTTCTCTCTGTTCCCACTGTTGCAACCTTAGCTGAACCCGCATGTATTTGTCTTTCTCACCATCATAGTGTCTGCACCCAGTGTAGGGCCTGTCAAATGGTTGCTTGTAATATTTGTTAAGTCGGTGGAGTGCTCCCTGTAATCAGTGAATGAAAGAGTGAATGGGATTCCATGCCGATCTCTCTGGTCTCATCTCTCCCCTCGCCCCAGCTTACTCTTTACCTGACACCCATCCTGAACTCCTGTCAGCCCCCTGTATGTCCACCTCTTCTGGAAGCTGTCTCTTCTTGTCCTCCTGTCTGAGTGAGATGTCTCCTCTGTGCCCCAGAGCACCATATGACCAGCCTGTTTCTACAGAGCATGTATCCCATGTCATTGGCTTGCCTGCTTATATATCTGTTGTTCTCACTTGACACTAAATTCCCTGAAGCAGGGCCTGGTTTTTACTAGTCATTGGATGACCAGCACTCAGCACATAACAGGTGCTCCTTAAATATCTGTTGACTAAATAAAGGTCTAGAAATACCTGCTTCTGTGCCTAACCACTTGCCTCTTTCATGCCTCTCCCGGTGCCCCCACCCACCCATCTGGTTACTTTAATGTGTAGTGAGGTGCTCAAGCCTTGAAGCCAGTTTCCCGTGGGAGTTTGTTTCTGGCCATGGGCATCATTCATTCTGTTTCTTGCCCCACCTTGGTCACTTGGTACAGAGTGTCCTGGCCTGCTCAGTGGCATGTGCTTTGCTGTTTTGACCTCCCGGAGACAATCCAGTGCTGGTGCCCTTCTCTGACATTTCTTGACAGGTTTCTTGTGATATTTTATGCCAGGCTGATCCCTGCACTGGGCTGTGAACCCTTGGAGCAGGGGCAACACCATATTCATGTCTGGCCACCCTCCCCCACACCCACAGCACCCAGAACAAGGGCTTGTTTGTACATAGTAAGTTCCCAGAAAGGGCAGGTGTTGGACTGATCGGAAGCTGGGGTGAGTCGAGGAGGGGTGGGGCTCTGGGCATTATTAGGTTGACCAGAGGGAAGCCCTGAAGGTGAGAGAGGAGGAGAAAAGGAGAGATATTTCTCACCACAAGTGTGGGAGGAGGAGAGACCGCGGCCAGAATGACAGGAGAACCAGGGGTGTAGAGAGAGGGATCTGGGTGAGCGGCGTAGCTGGCCTCAGTGCCCTAGTAGACAAGCTCAAGGCCCCCTGGCAGCCGCTGACCAGGGCACTGCCCGGGTTTCCTGGACGGCAGAAAGCCGCAGGGCTGTGCGTGCTGGAAGGAGCTACATGCGCCCCTCCATTTGCTCCTCGGCCTCCTCCCCATGTGATGTAGCGAACTTCTCACCCTTTTTATCAAGGTAAAAATCAAGTCAAAGTATTCTATGTCCCTTCTAAAAAAGATGTCAACCGAAAGTTAATCATCTTTCTCACGTCACCACCACCGCTCCGGGCTACTTCTCACATCTGAGTGCAGCTACATTAGCTTCCCTGGGCGTTTGCCTTTGCTATCTCATTTACATCATCACAGCTGCCACTGTTTACACTTCAGAGCTGAGGACACCGGAGTTCAGAGAGGTGGAAGGACTGACCCGAGATCACACAGCCAGTCTGGGGAGGGAGGGAGCTTGCTCCGCAGTTTCTCTTAGACAGCGCTGGCCAGGGCAGAGCCCGAGTCCGTGGCGGGTACTCGTGTAAGTGTGTCCACCTCAGTCTTCCTGCGCACCTGGGTCTGCGGCTGTGCGTGTCGGGGTGAGTGGACAGTTTGGTATGTGCCTCTGTAGGTGTGGAAGTGTGAAACTGTGCTGGGAGTGTCCTTGGAGTTGAGCGCGTGTGTGAATGTGGCCTGGGCGTGGACGCACGCGTGCATGCAGGCGGTCCGCCTCCTGCTCAGATGTCTTGGCCGTGGGTTTCACAACTGAAACCCAGCTGCGCTCTGGCCGGGAAACATCCGCTGTGGAAACCTAGGAGGAGCTGACAGTCCCTAAAGAGGGGTTACACATGCTGCCAGCAAGCGCTCTGGCCCATTGCCTAATTCCCTGCAAATGCTCTTGAAATCTGTTTCTAATTTGGACTCTGCCTTCCCCTGCCCCCACCCAACCTCCCCACTCTCCAAACTTGCCTCAAACCAGAAAATTATGCTGAATAATGGCTGCAGAGCGAGGGCGGGGGGCGGGGGGGGGGTGATAAAGGTCGCCAGCGGGCTGTCGAAGGGTGTAATAATGTCACATTTTAATTTACGTGGGGAACAGCGCAGGAATCAAAACCAATAAATTTGGGCGGCCCTCGCAACTCCAGCCAGCGGTAACTCCTGCAGGTCATGCCACTTGCAGGGAAGAAATCACTAACTGTCACAGCGCACAGTCCACTGGGCTTGAGAAAACCCATGTGTGTCTGCACATGCAGATACAGCACACAGGCTCTCTGTCGGCAAGGGGACTTGCGTTTGTGCAGACTTGCAGCATCAGCAAGAATCTCTCCAGTTGTCTGAGCGTTACCCAGATGTGCTGGGTCTTACCGCTCTAACAAAATATGTCTTCCATATATTTTACAGTCTTGTGAAATACTCAACACCAGTGTGACCCAGATCCATGGGAAAGTGTATACAAAGTAAAGTGAGAAGAGCTAAAAGCAGAGTTGTATGTACACATTGATGGCTGCTCGCAAAGTTTATTTACATGCAAGAAAGGGGGTAAGGGGCTGCCGGAGACAGCTGTTGGAACCGTGTTCGCGTTGAGGGGTTGGGCTTGGGATTTGAGATACAAGTGTTTTAATAGTTCATGTGAACTTAAAAAGAAAACATGCATACTTTGAAGGCAAGAGACTTGCTCTACTGACAATTTATGGTCCTCTGCAGACCAATGGAGCCCAGAGGTTGGCCGTTTAAAGATAGTTCCCCACAGCGCTGTGGGGCCAGGCAGCAGAGGAAGCTAGGAGCAAGAGAAGGCCATGGGTTTTCAGTGTCTGGAGGTCTTCGCAAGGGAGGCCATGATCATGGAGATCTAGTGGGAAGCTCAGTCCCTTGAGCATCTCGAGAGTCTGCAACTGATGTGTGCTCCAGGGGCCACGAGGGGGCCTGGCGGGCTGCCCATCCCTCAGCTGGCTGTGCAACTGCAGGGAGGTGCGGCTTGAAGTCCTAGGGGCCACCTGAGAAGCCACAATGCTGTCAAGACTCTGGAGCTCACGCTTCTCCATATGTCTGGAAAGGAAGACTGGGAGAGGGAGTTGGGGGAGCGGGGTTGGAGAGGAGCTGTTCTGTGCTGAATGACACCCCAAGGACTCCTGTTCCCCTTTCCCAACCATATGACCAGACAGCAGCCACCAGGATGCGCTGAGAAGAAAGGGGAGGAGGGTCCCACGCTCCAGCTGTGCCTCGGCACCTGCCTCCTGTGTCAGCCTTCAAGGCACTTCCCTATCCTATCTTTTTCATTTTTAAATTGTTGCCATTTATTTAGTTGTGTGTCATGCTAGCGACTGTGTGTATGTCAAAAGCTTCATTTAATCTTCAGAACACACCTGCAAGGTAAGTGTGGCAGAGATAACTAACTTTCAACCGAAAGTGAAGACTTCCTTTTCTTTAAGGCTGAGTTCCTGCTGGGACATAACTGCTCATCCAGGGACCAGTTTTCAGCCCCCTTTGTCATCAGTTACAGCCAGAGGACTGGGGTCTGACCTGTGCAACGTGAGCAGAAGTGAGTTGCTCTACGATGGAGCGGGGCCATGAAAAACCCCCAGGAAACACTCCCTAAACTCTATCCCCCTCTGCCTGGTTGAAATAGGGCAACCTTGGAAAACCTTGGGAGCTGCAGATTTAAAATGGCAGAACATTTGTCAATAGCTGAGTGGAGAAAGACTGGCTAGCCAGTATGTTCTCTGCGCTGTCCTGAGCAAGAAATAAGCTTGTATCCTATTGTTTCCATTAGACTTTCTGGAGTTTGTTATAACTGTGAATCTCTTCTATATAACGAACTAGGAATTTTTATTCTCATTTTACAGATGAGGGAACCGAGACTCTGAGAGGAAAATAAATTGCACTAACTCACATCTTCAGTAACAGCAGGGTCACGATACAAGTCTAGGCGTCCCTGGTTTCATTTTCTAGTGAGTTTCTCTTAGTGTGTCCCCAGAACACTGTTAAAATAACAATGTCTCCAAACTTGCATGCTCAAATAACTTTGAGAAAAGCCAATTTAAACAGTCAACAGGTTTCTTTTTTTTTTTGTATTTTTCTGAAGCTGGGAACGGGGAGAGACAGTCAGACAGACTCCCGCATGTGCCCGACCGGGATCCACCCAGCACGCTCACCAGGGGCGATGCTCTGCCCACCAGGGGGCGATGCTCTGCCCCTCCGGGGCGTCGCTCTGCCACGACCAGAGCCACTCTAGCGCCTGGGGCAGAGGCCAAGGAGCCATCCTCAGCGCCCGGGCCATCTTTGCTCCAATGGAGCCTCGGCTGCGGGAGGGGAAGAGAGAGACAGAGAGGAATGAGAGGGGGAGGGGTGGAGAAGCAGATGGGCGCCTCTCCTATGTGCCCTGGCTGGGAATTGAACCCGGGTCCCCCGCACGCCAGGCCGACGCTCTACCGCTGAGCCAACTGGCCAGGGAACAGGTTCCTTTCCACAGCTCTTTTTGGGATGTCAGCATGCTAATGACCATTGAGATTCACCACCAGGCATGAGCACGCAGGGTGCAGCGTTTTCCAACTTTGTGAGATCACAGGAGCCTCTTCTACCTAGAGCTTCTGATGAGACTAGTGCACTTGGAATATATATACTTTGGGAGAAATTGAATTCCCGTCTGTTATGGGTTGAATTGTGTTTTCCCCCTCATCCTTCCATCACCAAAAATAAAAAGATACTTTGAAGTCTTAGCCTCAGTACCTCAGAATGTGACCTTATTTCCAAGGTCTTGGAAGATTTAACCAAGTTAAGATGAGGTCTTTAGGTGGGCCCTAATTCAATGTAACCAGTGTTCTCGTACAAAGGGAATGTGGACACAGAGACGGACAAGCAAGAGAGAGGACGTGAAACCACAGGGATGCATATGGAGAATGTCGTGTGAGGATGAAGGGCCACAAGAGGCATCAGTTAGCCAGGGAACACCGAGGATCTCCAGCGAACTCCAGAGACTGGCAGAGGCCGGGAAGGGCTCTCCCTCAGAGCTATCAGAGGAGGTGTGGCCTTGCCAACACCTTGATCTCAGCCTTTCAGCCTCCAAAACAGAGAGAATACAGTTCTGATTGTTTTAAGCCACCCGTGTGTGGCAGTAGTCCTGGGACAGGAACACACAGCCTCCAGCCGCTTTCAAGACCAAAGTTTCTTGGCAATGTTATCTTATGTATAATCATTCAAATGACAAAGTGAGGCAGCTTTGGTTTACCAAAACACAGCTGGAGGGAAAAGAACGGGGGGGGGGGGGGTAGGCAGCAGCTAATGAGCTGCCCTGCTCTGCATCCCACTGGGCTGCTCGACTTCGCTGTGCAGAGCGTGCTTTTCTGTAAGGTGGGGGAGACGAGGTTCATGCTAGCTTCATAGGTCAAGGGCGGGGTTACATAAACTGACATTCCCAAAATATCTATACTAGTACCTGGCAGATAGCTAGAGCCTGTTCTTTTAAAATGATACAAGCAGGATCATATGCTCATTTTAAAGACAGGTGTACCGGCGTTTGAATCCAAACTCTGTTATTCACCAACAGTGTGACTTTGAGAAATTTGTTTAATCTTTCTCAGTCTCAATTTCCTCGTCTCTACAATAAAGAAATGCCTGTTGTGAAGGGAATTTTCAAAAAAAAGGGCAAATCACTAGTCTCAAAAGGAAGACAGATGAACATATGGGAAAGATTTTATTTAACTTAGTATTAATAAGTAAACTAGGGAGATGTTACAATTGGCTCAAAGGAGAATCCAAACAAAAGTCTCATGTAGAGATCTGACATCTTGAAATTCATTTTCTCATGGACAGAATGGCCTGGCTTTTACCCGGTGTGGGGGTGGTGGCGGTGAGCTTGTCTGTGTCCTCAATCAAAAATCCCTGTGTGTCCTTTGTCCCCTACAGTGCACAGAGCTGCAAACTGAGCTCCAGGGCTCAAATCATGTAACTGGAACACTGTGCTCTAAACAATACACACTTTTGTCTTAGAGACACCCAGTAATTTTTCTTGCTTATTCCAAATTTTATTACAGTTCCTTGCATATTTATATGTACAGAATTGTAAAAAGATAGATGAATATGTGAAAAAAAACCAAGTTGCTGAATAAGGCCTGATCCTGTTTTCCTAGAAACAAACAAGCTGTGTGTGTTTGCGTATATATATAGAATGTTGATTAAATATAGACAAATGTCAGAAATAGTACACAGGTCTGAGCACGGTGCCAAGTGCCCAAGGCAGGTTGGTGATGGTAATGGTGGAGGAGGCTTTCACGACTTACTTTCTAAACTTCTGCACTGTTGGAATAAAAACAAATGTCTACTTCACAGTGTATTGTGAGTAATGGATGTCTCAATGAGAAATGACTGTGATGCTTGCTGCAGTGCCTCGCGTTAAGGTAGGTTTGGTTATCATTATTCATGTATATTCAATCAGCCCAGAGCACCTAGGCTTATTCTCAAGAAGTTGAGAAGAAATGACGAAAAAGGACAACCAGAGTGCTGCCCAGGGACTTTTCCCTGGGAGAGAAGTGAGGTTTGAAACCCTACACTTGTGTTTTGGGAGACACTTGTGTGTCCCTGCCTCCTGAGGATGGGAGGAGGCCTCCTTCTTGAGTTACGGCCTTGGGGTGGCTCTTGTCACTTACATTTCCTCAGCCCTGCTCACAGCCCCGCTCAGTGTTTGGCTGTGGTGAGCTCATTGACCACAGGGGCAGGCCTAGCTGGGCAGGAGGAGGCCATGGTCTAGACCAGGCGTCCCCAAACTATGGCCCCACATGCGGGCCCCTGAGGCCATTTATCTGCCCCCCCGCCGCACTTCCAGAAGGGGCACCTCTTTCATTGGTGGTCAGTGAGAGGAGCACTGTATGTGGTGGCCCTCCAATGGTCTGAGGGACAGTGAACTGGCCCCCTGTGTAAAAAGTTTGGGGACCCCTGGTCTAGACAGCTATACTGTCTAGAGCAGGGGTAGTCAACCTTTTTATACCTACCGCCCACTTTTGTATCTCTGTTAGTAGTGAAATTTTCTAACCGCCCACCGGTTCCACAGTAATGGTGATTTATAAAGTAGGGAAGTAACTTTACTTTATAAAATTTATAAAGCAGAGTTACAGCAAGTTAAAGCACATAATAATAATTACTTACCAAGTACTTTATGTTGGATTTTCGCTAAGTTTGGCAGAATAAATCTTTATAAAACAACTTACTATAGTTAAATCTATCTTTTTATTTATACTTTGGTTGTTCCGCTACCACCCACCATGAAAGCTGGAACACCCACTAGTGGGCGGTAGGGACCAGGTTGACTACCACTGGTCTAGAGTTTGACCCAGAGAGGCACTATTTTGATTGTTTTTAATGTAAAAACTAACTTACTCCTCTTAACCCTGTAACTATTTTATTAACTAACCCCCAAACTCGTTTATTCTTTTCAACAAGTCTGTGCAGTCGTTGAGTAAAGAAATGTTTTTAAAGTTTGCTCGCTTTTATTGGGGCAGTGCCATTGTGTACAGATTGCCTTCCTGCTTGGGAAGGGCAATTGTTTGCTATTGTTTGCTGGAGAAAGGGTTTTTCTCCCCAGCCTGTTTTGCTAGCAGAGTAGAGTTCAGAAGGTGAGGCAGGAGAATGAGTCCGGGTTGTGGAATCAGACACTGAGTTGGGGCTTGGGAGCTCTGATATCCACCGGTCTTGTTTGAGTGGGGACTGCTGAGACTGGTGGGGTCCTGGGATGGGAGGAAGGGAGGTGGCCTTCCCTGCTTATTTGCTCGTCCACTGTTACTAGACTAATAAAAGGAATGGCCCGCCACTTTCTGGCTCCACAGTTCCTTTACCATCTACCCGACTCCAGTGAGGACCTGCATGAGGACTGCCACTGCCAGTGGCTTTACAGCAGCAGTCAATACTAATAGCACCATCATTCAGAAAAAGGGAAGCAGGCCCAGATGTCACCACAATATTTGCCAGAGAGAGCAGCCCTGTCTCTGGAAGTCCTTGATTCAGGGACTCCTAGGTTTGTATCAAAACCATACTCTGACATATTGCATTCTCACTCTGATTGAACTTTCATGATCTAAAACTAACATGTCAACTATAAATTCTTCTTCTGTCTTTTAGGAGGTTTGCCTGCTAGGCAGCCACTAACTTCTGGGTTCCTCACCTCCAGGTTTCCTTGTGGGTGTAAGAATTGTGAGTTCTTATCAGGCTAGCTTAACAAGCCAGCTTTGGGGAAATGGCCCATCTGCCTGGAGCCCTTTGGCCTTCTGGAAAGTAACAGCTGCCCGCTTACCTTGCTTACCTTTCTCGTGATGCTAGAGAACCACAGAAATGCTTTTCTATAAAGACATTCAGAGAACCACAGAAAGGCTTTTCTATAAAGACATCCGTTAGGCGCTGTTTAGTCCCACCACTTTATTAAATACCTACTTTTCACCCCACCTACCTGATAAAACTAGGTCACCCTTCCCCAGATCCTAGAGTTGGGTTCCTCCTACCCAGCCCTGAGGCTGTGGTTAAAGCCACGAGTCTCTCTTTGTTTCATCTGCAGAACTAGGATAATGATCTTTGCATCATATAGGGGCTTCGCTTGTCTAAAACTCTTTATCAGAAAAAGGGAACTAATAATACCTCGTAGGAGCTTCAGCAGCCAAACCTCAATGTTCTATGGTGAGCCAAATGTCTTTGCCCCAGAAACATGAAGCAGGTACCAGGGGTCAGGGGATTGGAAAGTGGCAACAACCTGCAGTGGCAAGACCAGCTACGTAATTTGCTAGGCTCACTGCAAAATGAAAATATGGAGCCTCTTGTTCAAAATTATCAAGAATTTCAAGATAATGACAATAGAGCATTAAACCCAAACATGGTGTCCTTCTAAGCTCTAAGTCGTCCCTGGCAGTGGGGGCCCTCATTGGCACTTCAGGACTCATGTAAAACACTTTTATAAATGGCATGGTTTTGTAAAATGAGACCAGCTTAGCTGGGTTGTATATGATGCTACTTTCTTTTTTTTAAATTCAGCGGCATAAAATTTTACTATTATTTATTTATTTATTTATTTATTTATTTTTTGTATTTTTCTGAAGCTGGAAACGGAGAGAGACAGTCAGACAGACTCCCGCATGCGCCCGACCGGGATCCACCCGGCACGCCCACCAGGGGCAATGCTCTGCCCACCAGGGGGCGATGCTCTGCCCCTCCGGGGCGTCGCTCTGCCGCAACCAGAGCCACTCTAGCGCCTGGGGCAGAGGCCAAGGAGCCATCCACAGCGCCTGGGCCATCTTTACTCCAATGGAGCCTTGGCTGCGGGAGGGGAAGAGATAGACAGAGAGGAAGGGGGGGGGTGGAGAAGCAAATGGGCGCTTCTTCTATGTGCCCTGGCCGGGAATCGAACCTGGGTCCCCCGCATGCCAGGCCGACGCTCTACCGCTGAGCCAACCGGCCAGGGCCTATTTTTTATTTTAATTGAGATAAAATCTCATTAGTTTCAAGTGTACAAAATAGTGACTCAATATATGTATATATTGCAAAATGGTCACTACAATAATTAGAGTCAACATCGATTATCTCACATAATTACAATTTTTTTTCCTTGTGAGGAGAACTTTTACAATCTGCTCTCTTAGCAATTTCCAAATATAAGATACAGTGTCATTAACTATAGTCATCAAGCTGTGTATTATATCTCCAGGACTTATTTATAACTTCAAGTTTGTACCTTTTGACCACCTTCACACATCCATCCCCTCAACCACCCGCCCCCACCCCCTGCATCTGGTAATCACCAATCTGTTTTTTGTATTTATGAGTTTGTTTGTTTTTTAAGATTCCACATGTAAATGAGATCACATGGTATTTGTCTTTCTCTGTCTCATTTATTTCACTTAGCATAATGCCGTCAAGGTCCATCCATGTTGTAGCAAATGGCAGATTTTCTTCTCTTTTATGGCTGAATGATATGATACATATTCTTTATCTATTCATCCATTCATGGACACTTAGGTCATTTCTATGTTTTGGCTTTTGTAAATAATGGTGCAGTGAATATGGGGGTGCAGGTATCTTTTTGACTTAGTGTATTTATTTCCTTCAGATAAATACCCAGGAATGGAATTGCCGATATGAGACAATAGAAAAGGTATATATTAGTTTCTATCCCTTGTTTCCTGTCCAAGTGCTTAAAACCCTTGTAATTTCCTAAGTGATAAGAACACTAAGAACATCTCTTGTTCTAATATTTGTCTTTGGCCCTGTCCCTGGCACAGGACTCATAAAACCCTTGTAAATTCTTAAGTGATAAAAGCATTAGAAGCATCTTTTGTTCTAATGAGGTGACTCTGAGTAGGCTCCTGAATGTGAGCTGGTCACCAGAAAGACCAAACCGTGGTAAAAAGTTTGGAATTTTCACCCCCGTCCCTCTCCATCTTCCAGAGAGGGGAGAGGGGCTGGAAATGGAATTAATAATTGATCATGTGTATGGGAGGACGCCTCCATAAAATCCCTTCCACAGGGTCAGAGAGCATCCAGGTTGGTGAACACATCCATCCTCACCAGGAAGGCGAGACACCCTAACTTCAAGGTGACAGGACCTTCCTGGACCTTACTCTCTGCATCTTCCATGGATTATTCATCTATATCTTTTATCATATCCTTTAATGAACTAATAAATGTAAGTAAGTTTTTCCCTGAGTTCTGTGAGTCACTCACGGAATCGAGCCTGAGGAGGGGGCTATGGAACCTCCCATCTGTAGCCAGATCAGACAGAAGCTATGGATACATCCAGAACCTACTACTTGCAACTGACATCTGCAGTGAGGTGAGAGTAGTCTTGTGGTTCTGAACCTGTGGGGCCTAACACTGTTCCTAGGCAGACAGTGTAACAATTGAGTTAAATTGTGAGACACTCAGCTGGTGTGCAGAGAGTTCCTTGAAGTGGGGGAAAAACTTCCCCACGTTTGGGAACCGGAAGTGTCAAAGTGAAGTGTTTTATGTGAATAAGAAAGAAGACATGCAGGGAAAAGAACACCAAATAAGAGAGAACTGGGCTTCTCCCTACAAAAAAAAGAGTTCTTGTTTTAGTATTTTTTTTAATAGCCATCCTCACAGGTGTGAGGTGATACCGCTGCATTTTTGACTTGCATTTCCTTGATGACCGGTGCTGTTGAACACCTTTCCACATACCTGCCAGCAAGCTGTATGCTGCTACTCTTAATTGTGGCTCCACAAACTCTGAACTGTGGAATGTTCCAGACAGCCGTTACAGTGAGAATAAACAACGAGAGTCCAAGGTGGGAGTCTAGGAGTGTCTGAAGACCACAGCATGGCAATAATGGCTTTGCACGGTGATGGTCACCTCAGTTGAAGGGATGGGAACAGGTAGAACAGGAAAAGCATGTTTGGTGATTTTGTCACACAGGCAGACTGTAGAAAGTAAAGCTCCACAGAAGCTCCTTGGCCTCTTCAAGACGAAGAGAAGTTAGGGTGAGACAGCATAGCAGAGTCAAGTTAGAGAAGATTGAGAAACAGTGTCTTTGAGTCTTTGAAAAACAGCAATGCAAGGAGAAACATTTGGTTGATGTTTACCAATATAAAAGAGAACTGGAAATGTGAAATGACGGATGGAGATGAGATTTCTTTGAGAACTCCCAGCAGAATGAAGGTTCCGGTGTACCTGCCTTCTTCCACTTCCCTGGAGCAGAGAAGTTGGCCACCATGTGGGCAGGAGGGTCTGGAGTGTGCACCAGGCAGTTTTCCACCCGCTACTTCTGCGGGATCTCAGAAACACTCCCTTCAGAACACCGAGGGAGAAGAGACCTCCCTGCTCCCCAGCCAGGGCCAGCGGCACCATTCACATCACCACTGAGAAGCCATGCCACAGGCTCCAACAGGATTCACATCCCCGGAATTGTGTAGTGTGGCTCAACCTTTTCCTCCTCAGAGTTCGCTGGGGCATTCTCTAAAATAGTGGCTTTCACTTGGTGGTCTTGTGTCCCCTGCTCTGGTTACGCTGGACCTTCTGTGTTCTTGCCTCATTTCCACTTCTTCAGGCAATACCCCAATGAGCTCCCATTAGGGGCCAGAACCAACTTGTAGCCAAATCACTTCAACTCTAGCAAACAAGACTTGGTCAAATCAAAAAGCTACAGCCCTGGCCGGTTTGCTCAGTGGTAGAGCGTCAGCCTGGCATGCAGAAGTCCCGGGTTCGATTCCCAGCCAGGGCACACAGGAGAAGCACCCATCTGCTTTTCCACCCCTCCGCCTCTCCTTCCTCTCTGTCTCTCTCTTCCCCTCCCGCAGCCAAGGCTCCATTGGAGCAAAGTTGGCCCGGGTGCTGAGGATGGCTTTGTGGCCTCTGCCTCAGGCGCTAGAGTGGCTCTGGACGTAACAGAGCAACACCCCAGATGGGCAGAGCATTGCCCCCTGGTGGGCATGCCGGGTGGATCCCAGTCGGGCGCATGCGGGAGTCTGTCTGACTGCCTCCCCATTTCCAACTTCAGAAAAATACAAAAAGCAAACAAACAAACAAAAAATCAAAAAGTTACTTAATATAGTCCTAAATGCTTATTTACTCCTCTAGTCTGGCAATTTTTTCACCCTGGCTCGATGGTAATTCACTATGATTATAGATGAAAGGTTGAGGATTGCAGTGAGTGAGAGCACAGAACCTGCAGCCAGACAGCTAGAGTTCAAATCCCACCTCTGCCAATATTAGCTGTGTGACCTCCAGCGTGTTACTTAACCTCTCTGTACCTCCATTTTCTCATCTGTAAAATGGGGATAATATTATGGACTTTTGAGAGAGTTATATGAGTTAATCACAAGAAAAGCCCTTTGTCATGTAACGTGTTATTATTATTGAGTAATATGATTAATTAAATAAATATATATCATCATTATTATTATCAGAGATCACCTCTCTGGTTTCTCAGTAGCTCTGCTACATTACAGTGGGATAATTTTTCTGTCTGTGACTGAAATGTTGAGTATTATTACTATTTAAAATCAGCTTCCCAGTTGACTCTAAAGTCCCTATCCCATGCCTCCAGATGAGGAGATTTAAGGATTTAAATTTGAAGATTCTTTCTGGATTGGAAAGAAAAATGAAAAAGGAAGAACTGATTTCTTCCGCGTAGCTGGATGCTTCCCAGAAGCGTGGCACCATGGCGAGTTGCCGGCCCAGAGCGTGACAGGCGGAATGGCTGGGATGGTAAATAAAATGATAGAAAATGAGAACAATTTAGTGTGTTTCCACCGGGGCATTTGATCTGACCAGAGTTCTTTCCAGAGCAAATGAGACCAGAGTGAGTCAACACCTGTCACACCATCATTGGTGTCACTGCCTGAAGGGCAGCCACTGCAAGATGGAAAGGGAAATAAACAGTAGTGGAGGAGGACACACTAAGGGCAGGTGCAAGCTTGGGGACTGCATCGCGTCATGCCACTTTAGAAATGACAATAGGATTTTTTTTTCAACCTAGCAGAACTTGAAACAGGACAGGAAGCAGCTCCTTGCCTGTACAGATGAAGTCCTGGCTAGCCTGAATCAGGCGGGTCTGGACTCGCCAGTGCTGGAGCTGTGTATGGTCCACCTGGTCCTCTGGCCTCCGCCCCCCTCACTGCGACCCCTCCCCCACCTTGGACGGGCTGCCTCGGGAGCATCAGGCCCCAGGCAGAGGGAGGCAGACTTATCCTCACGAGGCTAAAGCTCTGATACGCTAACTCTCTACAACAGTTATGAAATTTAAAAAATAATACATGTCATTTGAAGGAAGCTTAGAAAAAACAGAAAAGAAGAAAACTAAAGAATAAATTCTTCAAATCTAACTACCTATAAACAACATTTGTTAAAAGTTTGTTGTGTTTTCTTCTAGACTTTAAAAATAAAAGTTTAGTTGTCATTATATCTCACTTAACATTATTTTATAATTATTCTGCCTTGAATTAGAAAATTTTGTAGACCTAATTGAATGGGTGTATAATATTCTATCAAAAAGGCTTACTATGTTAATTAGAATTCTTTTATTTTAAAAAGGCATTTTTAATATTTCTTTTTTTACCAGCATAAACGTTACAATGAATAATTTTTTAAATAACCACTTTATTAAGATGTTGGAGCCGACGCCACCTATTCCTTTGGGGACCCCTGGACCAGCTGGAGCGATCTCCGGCATTGAGATACAATTCAAGAACCATAAAATTTACTCTTTTTTTTTTTTGTATTTTTCTGAAGCTGGAAATGGGAGAGACAGTCAGACAGACTCCCGCATGCGCCCGACCGGGATCCACCTGGCACGCCCACCAGGGGGCGACGCTCTGTCCCGACCAGAGCCACTCCAGCGCCTGGGGCAGAGGCTGAGGAGCCATCCCCAGCGCCCCGGCCATCTTTGCTCCAATGGAGCCTCGGCTGTGGGAGGGGAAGAGAGAGACAGAAGGAAGGAGAGGGGGAGGGGTGGAGAAGCAAATGGGCGCTTCTCCTGTGTGCCCTGGCCGGGAATCGAACCCGGGACTTCTGCACGCCAGGCCGACGCTCTACCACTGAGCCAACTGGCCAGGGCCTAAAATTTACTTTTTAAAGGTACACTTGGCCTGACCTGTGGTGGCACCATGGGTAAAGCATTGACCTGGGATGCTGAGGTTGCTGAATTAAAGCCCCAGGCTTGCCTGGTCAAGGCACATACAACAAGAAATCAGTGAACAACTACAGTGAAGCAACTATGGGTTGACACGTCTCACTCTCTCTCCCCTCTCTCTCCTGTCTCTGTAAAATCAATAAATAAAATCTTTAAAAAAATGTACAGTTGAGTAATTTTAGCATACTCAGCGTTGTATAACTATCGTACTAATTCTAGAGAATCTTTATTACTCCCCAAAGAAATCCATACCCAGTTCTCCCTTCCTTTACTCCTAGAAAACCACTAACCTACTTTCAATCCTCTGGGCTCACCTATTCCAAACAGTAAACAGAACCATCTAATACATGGTCTTTTGTGTCTGGCTTCTCTCACTCAGCATGATATTTTCAAGGTTCATTTATGCTGTCGCACGTATCAGCATTGCATTTCCTTTTGTGGCCACATCATATTCTACTATATAGATGTATCACATTTTGTTTATCCATTCGTCAGTTGACGGACCTTTGGGCTATTTTCACTTTTTTGGCTATTATGAATAATGCTGCTATGAATGTTCACGTACAAGTCCTTGTGTAGGCATATATTTTCAATTATCTTGGGGATATACCTAGGAGTGGAATTGCTGGCTTATATGGAAACTCTGTTTAAGTTTTGAGGAACTGCCAAACTGTTTCCCAAAAGTGGCTGCACCACTTTACATTCCTACCGTCAATGCATGAGATTTTCAATTTCATATCAACACGTTATTTTCTGTGTATTTATTTTTTGCTGTTTTTTTTTTTTTTTTTAATTTTCCTGTTGAGAGAAGAGGAAGAAAAAGAGAGGGAAGGAGAGAAACATCAACTCATTGTTCCACTTAGTTATTTCATTAATTATGTAGTCATTGATTGCCTTTTATACATACCCTAACCGGGGACTGAACCCACAACCTTGGTGCGCCAGGATGTCGTTTTATTCACTGAGCCACTGGCCAAGGCCCGTTGGTTGTTGTTTTTTAACAGTCATTCTAGTGAGTATGAAGTGATTACCTCATTGTGATTTTGACTTAAATTTTCCTGATGACAAATGATATTAACATCTTTTCATGTACTTATCAATCATTTGGATATTTAACTTATTTAAGAAATATCTATTTGGCCTGACCTGTGGTGGCGCAGTGGGATAAAACATCGACCTGGAACACTGAGGTTGCTGGTTCGAAACCTTGGGCTTGCCTGGTCAAGGCACATATGGGAGTTGATGCTTCCTGCTCCTCCCCCTTCTCTCTCTCTCTCTCCTCTCTCTAAAAATCAATAAATAAAATATTAAAAAAAAAGAAAAATCTATTTAAATTCTTTGTTCATTTTTAAACTGTGTGATTCTTGTTTTTATTATTAAGCTGTACAAGTTATTTTTATATTCTGGATAAAAATCTCTTATATGTGCAAAAATGCAAATATTTTCTTCCATTCTGTACATTGTCTTCACTTTCTTGATAATGTCATTTGTTGTTATGAAAGTTTTAAATTTTTTTTTAATTTTATTTATTTTTTTTATGATTTTATGTGATGCCCTTAAATTTATTTTTTTTATTTATTCATTTTTAGAGATGAGAGGGAGAGACAGACAGAGAGGGAGAGAGAGAGAGAGAGAGAGGAGAGATAGAGAGAGAGAAGGGGGGAGGAGCTGGAAGCATCAACTCCCATATGTGCCTTGACCAGGCAAGCCCAGGGTTTCAAACCGGCGACCTCAGCATTTCCAGGTCGACGCTTTATCCACTGCGCCACCACAGGTCAGGCAGTTTTAAATTTTGATGAAGTCCAATTTATCTGCTTTTCCTTAGGTATTCTTTTGTTATAATGTCTAAGAAACCATTTCCTAAGCCAATGTTGCAAAGATCTATAACTGTGCTGTTTTCTAAAAGTTTCATAATTTTGGCCTGACCAGTGGTGGCACAATGGATACAGTGCTTTGACCTGGGATGCTGAGGTCCCAGGTTTGAAACAACAAGGTCACTGGCTTCAGCCCAAGGTCACTGGCTTCAGCAAGGGGTCACTGGCTCTGTTGGAGCCCCTTGGTGAAGGCATGTATGAGAAAACAATCACTGAATAACTAAAAGTACCACAGCTTTGAGTGGATATTTCTCATCTCTCTCTCTTCCTGTCTCCCTCTTTCTCTCTCTCTCTCAAAAAAACAACAACAAAGTTCCCTAATTTTGATTTTTATACTTAGATCTCAGAGTCTGTGTCTCATGAAACACCTAGGATTATTTTCTCGAAAAGAATTGACTCAGTTAAGTGGTATAAAACTTTTGATGTTGCTAGATGCATATTGCCAGATTGTTTTCCAGAATGGTTGTACATAATGTACTTGCCTATTAGCAAGTTTGAGAGAGCCCACTCCATTGCACAGTATGAATCTTTTTAAACGTCTTTATTATTCTTGTTAGACTGATATAATCAAATTCCAGCTTGACTTGCCCACTGTGCCATCCACTCTTTTCTGACTCTTTTGTAAGTGTTAAGATACTTAGCAATGAGTAGAGTCTTTATTGTGTGTGTTGCTAAAAGTAATGTCTAAAAATTGAGATAGTCATAAAATGATTTATTGCATTGTTGAAAACAAACATCTACTGAATAACTCCTTTGTGCAAAGTGCTATCAAGGGCAGGGGAGAAAAAAGGATGTGAAAGGGACACAAAGATGAATGGTACACAACTCTAGCATGTCCAGGGCTCATACCCTGGCCCTACATGAAAAGCTTTTTATATTTTGAAGAACACGCTTAAAACCAAACAGCAGACAAGATGTCATTCCTACTGCATTGATGAAGAAATCAGCTCAGAGAGAAAATAACTTGCCCAAAGTCACATGGTTAATGAGGTAGTAAGTACATCATTCAACTAATATTTATTGAATACCTGCTATGTGCCAGGCACTGATTTAGAGAACTATATCAGTGTGAACAAAGAGCTGGCATTCTGGTTGAGGGGAGACAGACATAATCAATTCAACAAATAGATAAAGAAGAACTTCATGGGTAGGGTAGAGGAACAGCTTGATTAGAGTTCTCCTGAGAAATATATATATACTGGTATTTGTCATTTGCTGTCAGACATATATATATATATTTGTCTTATATGTTTGTTATAAGAAATCAGCTCATGTGCTTATGGAGACTGAGAAGTCCCAAGATCTGCAACGGTGAGCTAGGGACCCACAGAGCTGACAGTGTAGTTCCAGGTAGAGTCCAGAGGCCTCAGAATGAGGAGAGTTGATGGTGTACATTCCTGCCTAAAACCTGGGAGGTCAAAATGCAAGAAGAGCTTGTGTTTCAGTTTGAGTCCAAAAGCTGGGAAAGACTGCTATCCTACTTCAAACAGGCAGGAGAAAATTCCCTCTTACCCAATGTAGGGTCAGCCTTTTCATTCTATTCAGACCTTCAACTGATTAGATGACGTCTACACACATTAGGGCAGGCAATCTGCTTTACTCGGTCTACCAATTCAAATGCCAGCTTATCCCAAAACACCTTTACAGACAAACCCAGAGTAATGTTTAACCAAATATCTGTGCACCCTATAGCCTAGTCAAGTTGATGCAGAACGTCAATCATCATACCTAAGGTTGATGAAGACCTCGCTGAGGTCTAACATTTAGGCTAAGAGTGTGAATATTTGAGAAAGAGTTTTCAACGTAGAGGGAATAGCAGGTTCTGAGTCAGAAGGAAAGGAAGCTGGAGATAGGGGAAGGACTAGATGGTGTGAGGTTCGTAGACCATAACTAAAAGTTTGGATTTTATTCTAAGTAGAGTGGGGAGGCATTGAAGTGATATCAGAACAATGAAGATGATGAAATGAAAAGGATATGCTGTATGTGTGTGTGTGTGTGTGTGTGTGTGTAGTGGGGGAGGGAGACCAGCTGCAAGATCAAGGTGACAACAGCTTGAATTAGGGTGGTGGCCATACAGGCGATTGTCGGAGGTTGAAGTAGGGTGGTGGCCATACAGGTGATTGTCAGAAGTTGAATTAGGGTGGTGGCCATACAGGTGATTGTCAGAGGTTGAATTAGGGTGGAGGCCATACAGGCGATTGTCAGAGGTTGAATTAGGGTGGAGGCCATACAGGCGATTGTCAGAGGTTGAATTAGGGTGGTGGCCATACAGGCGATTGTCAGAGGTTGAATTAGGGTGGTGGCCATACAGGCGATTGTCAGAGGTTGAATTAGGGTGGTGGCCATACAGGCGATTGTCAGAGGTTGAATTAGGGTGGTGGCCATACAGGTGATTGTCGGAGGTTGAAGTAGGGTGGTGGCCATACAGGCTATTGTCAGAGGTTGGTCATGTTATGGATGTAGAGCTTATAGAACTCATTAGTGGACTGAATGTGAGATGAGAAGATATCAGATAAATCAAATATTTCTCCTAGATTTTGGCCTGAGCAACTGGACTAATGGTGGTACCATTTATCAAGATGGGAAGTGTTTCCTGGCGCTTTGGGGTGAGGAGTGGAGTTTCGCAGAAAATGAGAAACTCTGTTTTGGCCTCATTGAGTTTGTTTATTTTGACTAGAACCTAGACCTTCTAACCAGAAAGTTGTTTCTCCTACAATGCTACCATATTTATCGATTCAAAATATATTTATTAAGCACCTATGTACAAAACTCTGTTCTAGATGCTAAGGAAACAGCACTGAACACGCTAGACACAGCAGGGGTGTTATTGCCAACAGTGCCTGACATCAGAACCAGCAACTCTTTACTGAGACTCTGTGTGTGCTGGGCACACTGCAGAACACAAAATGAGTCAGAAACACCTGCGACTTGCCCAACGCTTTCAACCTAGTTGGGTACTTTAGACAGAGAGACAGATAAATAACAATTGATAGCCATAAAATAGTTTAAAATGCATTTATTGCATACCTGCTATATTCCAGGAATTATGCTAACAAGTGCTGGAAACACAAAGCTGAATTAAGATGCAGTCCTGTTCTCCCAAAGTGTACCTTCAAGTGGAGGAAAAACTAAAGGACTTTAGTCCAATGTGGTCAATGCAGGGCAACATGAAAGCACACAGAAGCTTAGCTGAGGCTATTGTCCACCAGTGGAGAGGCTACGTAGAAAAGGTAATAGCCTGACCAGTGGTGGTGCAGTAGATAGAAGATTGACCTGGGACACTGAGGTCCCAGGTTTGAAACCCTGAGGTCACCGGCTTGAGCACAGGCTTGCTAGCTTGAGTGCAGGGTCACCGGCTTGAATGGTGGATCATAGACATGATCTTCTGGTCACTGGCTTGAGTCCAAAGGTTGCTGGC
This sequence comes from Saccopteryx bilineata, assembly GCF_036850765.1. Lineage (NCBI taxonomy): Eukaryota > Metazoa > Chordata > Mammalia > Chiroptera > Emballonuridae > Saccopteryx > Saccopteryx bilineata. The sequence continues at coordinate 59,327,035 of NC_089497.1, forward strand.
TTAAGACCAAGGTCGCTGGCTTGAGCAAGGGGTCACTGGCTCAGCTGAAGCCCCCACCCGTCAAAGCACACATGAGAAGCAATCAATGAACAACTAAAGTGCCCAACTATGAGCTTGATGCTTCTCACCACTCTCCCTTTCTGTCTCTCTCCTTCTCTCTCTCACACACACAAAAAGACAAGAAAGAAAAAAAATAAAAAGGAAAGGTAATAACTCAGTGGAGTCTTAAAGAATAAGTCAGACCAAGAAAGAACAAAAGCATTCCTTCGTGAAGGGAGCGGACCAGCCCTGGACAGTGAGCTGCTGTAGAGTTTTTCATCGGAGAAGTAAATGGCTGGCCTTGCATTTTATAGCTTCATGTATGTAGATAACTGGTGGTTGACATGGGGGCAGGGATAGAGTGCTGGGGGGGGGCACTGGAGGCAAGATGTAAACCGGGAGTATGTGGCTAAGAAGGACATTGAAGAGAGAAAAGATGGGAGCTGAAAGGAGTGGTGGGAGTTGAGAAGGACTCAGCCCGGGGAGTGCTCTGTGAATCTGCAGATCTGGGTGGTCAGGCCCGCTCTGCCAGGGAGGGGGCATTGGGAAGGGCTGGAAGGGAGACTGCGGGGACTTGGACTAAAGGAAAGCAAGAAGCTGGCAGAGAGGCTTCAGGGAGGTGTGTGGTCCATGACAGCAACCACAGCAACCGGCAGGAACTCCCCTTCACTATTTAACATTTCATGATGTCATGTAATCCTCAGGGCAATGTTGTGGGTTAGGCACAACACCCCATTTCAAAGGCAAGGAAATGAAGGGTCAGAGAAGTTGAGTGATGTGTCTGAGGCCAGACACTGCACAATGGTGTGGGTTTTCATCTTGTCCTTTATCTTTCCTGGTGTAATGGGTTAGAATGCAAACAGCACCAACCCAAGAGAGACCCTTGGCTTTATAAGTGAAGGCTCAAGGAACAAGAATGATGGGGAGGCTGGGCAGAGATGGCGGAGTTCCTGCACAGAACGCACCGCTTCCAGCCCAACAGCCCCTCCCAGTGCTGGGAGTGCCCTCCCCCATCCCCTGAGACTTGTCTCCTGCCTTCCCTGACCCCGGCAGGCCTGACAGCTGTCAAGCTCATCACCTCTGAGATCAGAAAGACTGGAAAGTAGACATTAGTGGTCGTGAGCTGAGGAAACACACAGAAGAGCAATTAAAGTGGGCGCATGGTGGTAAGCTCGCCTTTAATGGTTTGCAGCTGCAGAAAGCACTGCTTCCCCCTTCGGGTTCTGCCCTGCTGCTGGGGCTGCCTGTCTGTATTTCGCATCCTGACCAATTAGATCCCCATGTGTGCTGCAGGCGTGAAAAAATAGAAAGTGAATAATCCTTCATTTTCTGCATGGCGAGCGGCTTTGATCCTCTCAGTGCGTGGTGGCCCTGTTCCATCAGAAGTGCATCCCTTCTCGGTTTCCTTTTTTTTCAAACCCAGTTTCCTTGTCTCAAAATGACATTAACCTCCATCCAGAGACCTGTGAAATGACAACAATTCATCTTCAGACCCTTGTGATCAAAGCTGGGTTAGGTTTTTTTCCCCTTCATTTCTCTTTTAAACTTTTGCTACACAGTCCCTCTTTTCTCACATTGGTTGGCTGCCAATGTTTCCAGGCTGAAATCAAAAGGAATAGTCTATTAATATCAGGCTGCTGCAACAAGGCCACCATTGTCTGCTCCATTTCACAGTACCTATGGTCTTTTGGTGAGAGGAGAGATTGTGAACCTGTGTGTATGTGAGTGTGTGAGTGTGTGTTTAGACTAAGCAGTTTCAAAAAATGAGCAGGAAGAGAGGGAGTTAATAACCCTGGTTTATTTCAACTGTGTGATAAATCTCCGTGGCTCTGGGGAGTTTGGGGGTGGGTATGGTGTTGGTGTCAGTGCAGAGGAGATGGAAAGTAGACTAGTAGGTGGGCGGGTGCAGCAGTGGAGGGGTGGTAATAGAGACAGCGTAGAAGTGATGGAGGAAGTGGTGGTGTTGGTAGAGGAGTGAAGGAGGATGTAGGGAGGGGATATTAGAGGGGTAATGTAGTAGTGGTGATGGAGAGAACAGAAGAGGAAGTGAAGGGTGAGGCCATGATAGTAGTGGAGGCAATGGTGGTGAAGAAAATGGAGAAGTGGCAGGTGGTAGTGGTGGTGATGGTGATGATGGTGGTAGTGGTGGAGGCAGTGGAAGTGGTAGAAGGATAGTAACAGTAGAGAAAGAGGAGTAGAGTAGAGGAGAATATGAGGGGGTGGAGGTGGGGGGGATGGTGGAGGTAATGTTAGAGGTGATGGTGGTAGTGGAGGTGATGGTGGTGATGGTGGAGGTGGAGGTGATGGTGGAGGTGGAGGTAGAGGTGGAGGTGGTGGTGGAGATGAAGGTAGTGGTGAAGATGAAGGTAGTGGTGAAGGTGATGATGGAGGTAGAGGTGGTGGTGGGGGTGAAGGTGGAGGTGGAGGTGAAGGTGGTGGTGGAGGTGGTGGTGGAGGTGGTGGTGGAGGTGAAGGTGGAGGTGCAGGTGGTGGTGGAGGTGGTGGTGTAGGTGAAGGTGGAGGTGCAGGTGGTGGTGGAGGTGGTGGTGTAGGTGGAGGGGGAGGGGGGGAGGGGGAGGTGAAGGGGGAGGTGGAGGTGGAGGTGAAGGGGGAGGTGGAGGGGGAGGGGGAGGGGGTGGTGGAGATGGAGGTGGAGGGGGAGGTGGAGGTGGAGGGGGAGGTGGAGGTGGAGGTGAAGGGGGAGGGGGAGAGGGAGGGGGAGGTGGAGGTGGAGGTGGAGGTGGAGGTGGAGGAGGAGGTGGAGGTGGAGGTGGAGATGGAGGGGGAGGTGGAGGTGGAGGTGAAGGGGGAGGTGGAGGGGGTGGTGGAGGTGATGGTGGAGGTGGAGGTGATGGTGGAGGTGGAGGTGGAGGTGGAAGGGGAGGTGGAGGTGGAGGTGGAGGGGGAGGTGGAGGGGGAGGGGGAGGTGGAGGTGGAGGTGATGGTGGAGGGGGAGGTGGAGGTGAAGGTGGAGGGGGAGGGAGAGGGGGAGAGGGAGGTGATGGTGAAGGTGGAGGGGGAGGGGGAGGTGGAGGTGATGGTGAAGGTGAAGGTGGAGGGGGAGGGGAGGTGGAGGTGAAGGGAGAGGTGGAGGTGGAGGTGAAGGGGAAGGTGGAGGGGAAGGTGGAGGTGGAGGTGATGGTGGAGGTGGAGGTGATGGTGGAGGTGATGGTGGAGGTGGAGGTGGAGGTGGAGGAGGAGGTGGTGGTGGAGGTGGAGGTGGAGGTGGTAGTGAAGGAGGAGGTGGAGGTGGAGGTGGAGGTGGAGGTGGAGGTGGAGGTGGAGGTGGTCGTGAAGGAGGAGGTGGTGGTGGAGGTGGAGGTGGAGGTGGAGGTGGTAGTGGAGGTGGAGGTGGAGGTAGTGGTGAAGGAGGAGGTGGAGGTGGAGGTGGAGGTGGAGGGGGTGGGGGAGGGGAGGTGGAGGTGAAGGGGGAGGTGGAGGTGGTGGTGGATGTGGAGGTGGAGGTGGAGGAGGACGTGGAGGTGGAGGTGGAGGTGGAGGTGGAGGTGATGGTGGAGGTGGAGGTGGAGGAGGAGGTGGAGGTGGAGGTGGAGGTGGAGGAGGAGGTGGAGGTGGTGGTGGAGGTGGAGGTGGAGGTGGAGGAGGACGTGGAGGTGGAGGTGGAGGTGGAGGTGGAGGTGATGGTGGAGGTGGAGGTGGAGGAGGAGGTGGAGGTGGAGGTGGAGGTGGAGGAGGAGGTGGAGGTGGTGGTGGAGGTGGAGGTGGAGGTGGAGGTGGAGGTGGAGGTGGAGGTGGAGGTGGTGGTGAAGGAGGAGGTGGAGGTGGAGGTGGAGGTGGAGGTGGAAGTGGTGGTGGAGGTGGAGGTGGTGGTGAAGGAGGAGGTGGAGGTGGAGGTGGAGGTGGAGGTGGAGGTGGAGGTGGAGGTGGAGGTGGAGGTGGAGGTGATGGTGGAGGTGGAGGTGGAGGAGGAGGTGGAGGTGGTGGTGGAGGTGGAGGTGGAGGTGGAGGTGGAGGTGGTGGTGGAGGTGGAGGTGGAGGTGATGGTGGAGGTGGAGGTGGAGGAGGAGGTGGAGGTGGTGGTGGAGGTGGAGGTGGAGGTGGAGGTGGAGGTGGTGGTGAAGGAGGAGGTGGAGGTGGAGGTGGAGGTGGAGGTGGAAGTGGTGGTGGAGGTGGAGGGGAGGGGGAGGTGAAGGAGGAGGTGGAAGGGGAGGGGGAGGAGGAGGGGGAGGGGGAGGTGGAGGTGAAGGGGGAGGTGGAGGTGAAGGTGGAGGGGGAGGGGGAGGTGAAGGAGGAGGTGGAGGTGGAGGTGGAGGGGGAGGGGGAGGTGGAGGTGATGGTGAAGGTAGAGGGGGAGGGGAGGTGGAGATGAAGGGGGAGGTGGTGGTGGTGGTGGAGGTAGAGGTGAAGGTGGAGGGGGAGGGGGAGGTGGAGGTGAAGGGGGAGGGGGAGGGGGAGGTGGAGGTGATGGTGAAGGTGGAGGTGAAGGTGGAGGGGGAGGTGAAGGTGGAGGGGGAGGGGGAGGGGGAGGTGAAGGGGGAGGTGGAGGGGGAGGTGGAGGTGGTGGTGGAGGTGGGGTGGACGGGGAGGGGTGGGGGAGGGGGAGGGGGAGGTGGGGTGGAGGTGGAGGGGGAGGGGGAGGGGGAGAGGGAAGGGGAGGTGGAGGTGGAGGTGGAGATGGAGGGGGAGGTGGAGGTGGAGGTGAAGGGGGAGGTGGAGGGAGTGGTGGAGGTGATGGTGGAGGTGGAGGTGATGGTGGAGGTGGAGGTGGAGGTGGAAGGGGAGGTGGAGGTGGAGGTGGAGGGGGAGGTGGAGGGGGTGGTGGAGGTGATGGTGGAGGTGGAGGGGTAGGGGGAGGTGGAGGTGGAGGTGATGGTGGAGGGGGAGGTGGAGGTGGAGGTGAATGTGGAGGGGGAGGGGCAGGTAGAGGGGGAGGGGGAGTTGGAGGGGGAGGGGGAGGTGGAGGTGGAGGGGGAGTTGGAGGTGGAGGTGCTGGTGGAGGTGGAGGTGATGGAGGTGGAAGTGATGGTGGAGGTGAAGGTAGAGGTGGAGGTAGTGGTGAAGGTGATGGTAGAGGTGATAATGGTGGTGGTGGTGATCATCGTGGTTGTAGAAGTGAGTGAGGGTGGTAGTGGTGATGGAAGTGATGGTGGTGGTGGTAGAAGTGATGATGGAGGTGATCTTGGTGGCAGAGGAAGTAGAAGAGGAAGTAAAGGAGTAGAGGGGAAGGGAAAGTAATAGTGGTGGAGGGAGAGATAACATGTGAGCAGAGTTATTAAAAATAAGAACAAGCTGCTGTCCTTGCTTCTGTCACTCTGTCCCAGTGGATCCCACAAGCTGGATGGAAAGAACCAAAGCTTCCCAGGAATCTCGGTGTCACCCAGGGGTGTGCAAATCCTTTTCTCCTGGGTACTGGGCAGGTTTTGGGTGGTGGTTATTCCCAGCTGAGGTCTTTTTGAACAGCTCTTGTTGGAAGCAGCTCTCCCTGGGTCAGTATCACATTAGTAAAGCCATATCGTCACACTCATGACATCCATCTATAACAGTGTAGCCTTCTTGGAGTGGTGGAAAGAGTGGAGAGAGTGGTGGGCTAGAGATTACTTGGATCATTCAAATAAAATAATTTTAGGGCTCTTGAGTGACTGCGTGGTTTAGTAAGAAAAATGAACTAGTGGTCTGGGGCCTGGGTTCTAGCTCCGCCTTTGCTGGCTGTTGTCATGAATGGGCCCCTCTCCCTCTCGCTTCCCAAGTCTCTCACTGTGTGGAATAAAACTATTGAATCAGAAATCTTTGCCCACTCTAGCACTCTATTTCTATTGTGGAGGAATTAATACAATCATTAATTTGCTTGAGTTCCATCCCGACTTTTTGAGGATGAAGTTCTATTTTCCATTTCTTCTGACTGGTTCTTTCCTCAAGGTAGAGCAGAATGGTCCTTAATTTACCTTTGTGAACCTTGGTAAATGGTAGGCCACACCACCCAGGGCAGTTATCCTTAAGGTATGGCCAGACAAACCCATCTCAAAATCAGGCTGATTCTTCCCATACCTGCCTTAGAGGAAAAATCACAAGTGTTGATGAGAGGATTCCAAATTGGTCTGATACCACCTTTGAATCCATATTGCCAGCGGTGAGAAACACAAGTCAGAGCCTCAGGACAAAGCCAGGTTCTCCTGAGAGCAATGAGTAAGCACTGCCATCCCCTCTGGAAAGGTTGGGAGAACAGGGGCAGGGAAGGCAGCGAGGCAGGCAGGGCGATTCAGGTGTGCTGCTGCTGGCAGTGGGTCAGGATAGTTGCTGGGGGTGATCTTTCCCACCAAATGACAAAACTCTCCTTGTCAGGATATGGCAGTGTGGCAAGAACACTGGATAACTACTTGCGCTGCAACTTACTTTTTTTTTCTTTTCTTTTTAAAAAATGTATTCATTTTTAGAGAGGAGAGAGAGAAAGGGGTTGGAGCAGGAAGTATCAACTCCCATATGTGCCTTGACCAGGCAAGCCTGGGGTTTCGAACCAGTGACCTCAGTATTCCAGGTCGACCCTTAATCCACTGTGCCACCGCAGGTCAGGCTGCAACCTCCTTCTAACACCTTGTGCACATCACTTCCCCTCTCTAGACCTCAACTTCCCGTTCCCATTGTAACGGGAAGTAATAATGTCAGCTCCCACACTGCCTTGTGGGTAAAAACACTGCAAACTACTCAATACTTTACCCGTGAAAAGGTTTTTGTTTCTATAGCTCCCCTGGACTTTTGACTTGGTTTGATGTGCAAGGTAAGAGAAAAGGTGAGCTGAGTGGGAGCTCTTCTGACACACCTGAGCAGTCTGCAGCCATTGCTAATTTAATTACAGATCCTCAACAGAGAGAGCAGTACTTAGGCATCTATAATTGAAATACTCTCTGAGGTGCATTGGCTATAACCATATATAATTAGCCAGTTGAAGAGCCAGACCTTGAAAGGAGGAGACCCAGCATTTCCTGAGTATAGACAACATGTCAGGCCGGGTGCTTTTCACAGGATGATTGCAGTAAAATCTCGTAAGGTAGAAATTATTCTTATTTTACAGGTGAGGAAATTGAGGCTTGGAGAGATTAAGTAGCATGCCCAAAGTCAGAGAGCTGAATCAGAATTCAAACCCAGGTCTGTCTGGGTCTCCACATGTCACGTTTGTATCTTGCCAATACAAGTTGAAATCTTCCTCCGATTGATTTTTTTTTTTTTTTTTTTTTTTTTTTTTTTTTTTTTACAGAGACAGAGAGTGAGTCAGAAAGAGAGATAGACAGGGACAGACAGACAGGAACAGAGAGAGATGAGAAGCATCAATCATTAGTTTTTCATTGCGCGTTGCAACACCTTAGTTGTTCATTGATTGCTTTCTCATATGTGCCTTGACCGCGGGCCTTCAGCAGACCAAATAGCCCCTTGTTGGAGCCAGCGACCCTAGGTCCAAGCTGGTGGGCTTTTGCTCAAACCAGATGAGCCCGTGCTCTAGCTGGTGACCTCGGGGTCTCGAACCTGGGTCCTCTGCATCCCAGTCCGACGCTCTTTCCACTGCGCCACCGCCTTTAAACGAGGCAGTCAGGCCCGCCTGGTTCCGGTTCTTTGGCATTGACACTGCTTTCTCAAGGCTTCCTCTCCTGACTGGGACTCACCCCAGGGAGGGGCGTAGAAATGGGTCAGAGAAACCCAGAGTGCTATTTCCCAGCGTCCATTCTCACCTTCACCAGCAAGGGAATCTAAATGCGCTTCCCCAAAATAAAAAAAATGCAAAGAAAAAAAAAGCATTTTTGTACAAACTCAGAAGGGAAGGAGCTTTCTTGTTCTTGGTTTTGTTTGCTTGAGAGCAAGCCCAGGACTGCTCACAAGCTTTGTTAGGGACCACAGTAATAGTGTCTGCATGGCTGGAGCTGGTGCTGACACTCAGAGGTGCTTAGGGAAGGAGTGGGCACATCCTTTTTGTCTCCCAGGTCCTAAGACCATCCCGATTCAGAGTGATCCAGAATAGAATATGTGATGCTTAGGCGCTTCTGTTTAAAAAGGAGATGGAAGCACATATCTGAGTCTGGGTTGTTCCCTCTTATGGACATGCTCTTCCGCCCGCTCTTCCTCAGCTAGAACCTTCTTATCTTTCAGATCTTAGTTTAAATGCTACCTCCTCAGAGAAGCCTTCTCAGATGAGCAGATCCTAAGGCTATCTCTCACAGCACGCCACCCTTTCCCTTCAAAGGTACACTAATCACAGTCAGTAAGGACACATTTAGTCATACCAAATGTTACGCAAGAAACAACCACACCAGATCATTAGACCCACGAAGATAGGCACCACCAAGACTGGTCTGTATCTTTACCAATTTTACTGAGTCCGAGCATATGGCAGGATGGATAGGCAGGGGAGAGTGGTTAGAGTAAAGGCGTTTCATGCTCGAAGGGGTGAGCTCCATGGGAAATCTACATCTATAAAAAGAAGAGAAGACCCAGTTCTAAGCAGCTTAAACAATAAGGACAGATATCATAGCACCTAACAAGGAGCCTCATAGTGGTACTTCCAAGATTGTCACAGTGACTCCCTAATGTCATCAGCAAGCTTTACCAGAAAGCAAGAAATTGGAGGGTTAGGGTTAGGATAGGCTGGTGTGTGGACAATAGCTGTGTTCACTGACCTTCCTGGTGTAAGCCCTGGAGACCCCACAGTGGGGACTAGACTTGCAGACAGTAGGATTAAAAAAGAATATAGCTTGGCCCTGGCCGGTTGGCTCAGCGGTAGAGCGTCGGCCTGGCGTGCGGGGGACCCGGGTTCGATTCCCAACCAGGGCACATAGGAGAAGCGCCCATCTGCTTCTCCACCCCTCCGCCTCTCCTTCCTCTTTGTCTCTCTCTTCCCCTCCCGCAGCCGAGGCTCCACTGGAGCAAAGATGGCCCGGGCGCTGGGGATGGCTCTGTGGCCTCTGCCTAAGGAGCTAGAGTGGCTCTGGATATAACAGAGTGATGCCCCAGAGGGGCAGAACATCGCTCCCTGGTGGGCATGCCGGGTGGATCCCGGTTGGGCACATGCGGGAGTCTGTCTGACTGCCTCCCCGTTTCCAGCTTCGGAAAAATGAAAAAAAAAAGAAAAAAAAAAAGAAAGAATATAGCTTTTTACTAATTAAAGAAAAAGTTTGGGTTGTAATTGTTCCCTGGTTAATTGATGTAATGGTAGCTTTCACAGTTCAGAAAACTAAGAAATTCAGTAGACATCTGCTATGGAATTAGCCCCATGTCCATGCAGCTTAGAAATTAGACTTGGGCCCTTTTCTTGGAAGACTAAGTTAAAGAAGTCCCTGTGCTGACACCACTAAGGAGTGTCACCTATCCTGTTGAGAAGAACTAGGAGCCTTCTTTTTCCATTCCTATACCCAGCCTTGGCCTCAGTTTTCCTGCTAGACTTCAAAAATTCCTCCATTATTATATATGCCTTGGGTTGTATGTCTATCTGCTTATCTGGCGTCTCACCTAGATTTTCTTTTCTTTTTCTTCTTTTTAGCAAGCGAGTGAGAGAGACAGACAGACAGGGACAGAGAGACAGGGAGAGAGATAAGAAGCATCAGTTCTTCGTTGCAGCACCTTAGTTGTTCATTGATTGCTTTCTCATATGTGCCTTGACCAGGGGGCGCCAGCAGAGCAAGTGACCTCTTGCACAAGCCAGCAATGTTTTAGGCTCAAGCCAGTGACCATGGGGTCATATCTATGATCCCATGCTTTAGCCAGCGACCCTGCACTCAAGCCGCTGAGCCCGTGCTCAGGCTGGCAACCTCAGGTTTTGAACCTGGGTCTTCTGTGTTCCAGGCCAACGCTCTATCACTGCACCACTGCCTGGTCAGGCTTCACTGGACTTTCTAATAAATGTTTTGAACTCAATGTTCCCCACTCTACAAATCTGCTTTTTCCTAAGTGTCATATTGGGAAATGTACCACCATTCATATACTCAAGCTAGAGTCTAGGAGACATACTTAATTCATCGCTGTCTCCATTGCCTACATCCAATCCATAAATAATTCATATCAGTTCTAGCTCCAAGTATTTCCCAAGTCCAGTCACATCTCAGAGTCCCCACTGCTCCCAGCCTGTTGCTGGACCACTCCCCTCTCATCTGGACCACAGCACTAGCCTCCTAGTTTGTCCTCCTGTGGCCACTCTGTGGGCAGCCAAGCCATTTTGGTCATTCTGAAGTATAAAAAGATCATATCACTACTCCACTTAAAAACTTCCTATGGCCCTGGCCTGTTGGCTCAGTGGTAGAGCGTCGGCCTGGCGTGCAGAAGTCCCGGGTTTGATTCCCGGCCAGGGCACACAGGAGAAGCGCCCATCTGCTTCTCCACCCTTCCCCCTCTCTTTCCTCTCTGTCTCTCTCTTCCCCTCCCTCAGCGAGGCTCCATTGGAGCAAAGATGGCCCGGGCGCTGGGGATGGCTCCTTGGCCTCTGCCCCAGGCGCTAGAGTGGCTCTGGTCGCAACAGAGCGACTCCCCGGAGGGGCAGAGCATCGCCCCCTGGTGGGCAGAGCGTCGCCCCTGGTGGGCGTGCCGGGTGGATCCCGGTTGGGCGCATGCGGGAGTCTGTCTGACTGTCTCTCCCCGTTTCCAGCTTCAGAGAAATACCAAAAACAAAACAAAACAAAAAAAAACTTCCTATGGCTTTCTGATGCTTACAGAATAAAATGGAATCTTCCTCCACGGCCTACATGAAGCCTATGCAATCTGCCTTCTGCCCACCTCACTGCTCGCAAGCTTTGCTCACTATGCTGCGGGAACAGGTCCTCAGGACTGCCACAACAGGGCCTTCCTCTGCTCGAAACGCTTGCCTCAAAGGCTCTGCAGGCTGGCCTTTTCTCATGACTTAGCCTTAACTTAAATATGTCCTTCTCAGGGAAAGTTTTTCTGATTCCTAATCCAAAATAGCCCACTCCACACCTCCTGTCTCTAACTCCTTACTATGTTTTCTTTTTTTCATATCACTGGTCACTATCTGAAACTATTTTATTTATTGGTTTACCTTAATTATCTGTCTTCCACAGTAGAATATATGCTTCATAGGGCTAATATTGCTTATGCTGTACCCCCTATACTATTTATAGGTACTCAGTGAATATCTATTGAACAAGAACAAGTTTTAAAACCTTTGAATCTCATTAAACTATAAAACTCTTTGCAAGAAAAAAGAAAGCAATATTTCTTTTTAGGTGTTGGGAAGACTGAGACCCTGTAGGGAACAGATGGATGGTACCAAAAATATAGGTAGAAGAGGTCTAAGATAATATTGTGATGTGTGAACTCAAGACCATACAGGAAGGATAGGAATGCTGTGTGGACAGGTGGTCCAGGATTTGGTCTTGGCCCGTCCATCCATGACAAATTTAGAGACTAAGATGCTAGAATCAAGGAGAGGAGAGTTGCTCGAAGTTCTGCCTGAAGTCCTTGGGATTTTCCCAACCAAGTTTGGAATCTTAGGTGAGTTGTTCAACTCTTCTGGGCCTCGGCTTCTCAGGGCATGATGCTGGATGATTACTAAGGTTTGGGCCAATTATGATTATTCCATGTTCGTTTAAAGGCTCATTCAGTAAGTATTAATTGAGCACCTACTGTGTTCCAAAAACTGTGCTACATGCTAAGTGTAAAGCAAAGAACAAGGCACAATCCCTTTCCTCATGGAACTTCTAACATAGAAGACAGAGATGAGGCAAATAGTCACACACACAAACATGTCATTACAAATTGCATTGGGAAAGGAAAATGCAATGAGAGTTTGTAAGTGAGCACCTTGTGGGAGTTGTAAGCTCACGTAAACCTACTCCAAAGAAAAGTTCAAGCTCTGCGGTCTGGGATGGGGGGTGGTCAGGGGGGGCTTTGGGGAGAGTTTCCGGCTGAGTGCTTGGCTGTGTGCTCTACGTGGGGCAGAGGCTTCTCCATCACAATGGATTCCACTGGTCCTTGTACCTGGCATGTTGGGTCCTCCTGGAGCTGGTGGGTGAGGTCAGTGGGTCACCTCTGGGCTGGGAGTGGGCTGGGAGGAGAAGGTTCTCTGCAGTGTGAAGAATGGTTTTCCTCTGGGTCTGATGAGGGTGAAACTTGGCATTTTCACCTTTGTACGCCAATCCCCTGCCCCTGCCTGGCCTGGCCACGTTCTTACTGACAGGCATCAGATAGAAGTTTGAGATAGAAGGACTGCCTGCTCCCCTCTTTAGTATGTGATTTTGTGGTAGGTATGAATCTTAGCACCTACATTTATTTGTGCAAGAAATACTGCTTTCTTTTGTTTAGAATTATCGTAAGTCCTTCTCTGTGCCCTCATCATTACTAGAGTCCACTCTCCCCAGGAGGTCCCAGGGGGGGCTGGGGGTCCCTGAGACTGCCCAGGCCTGTCCTCCCTGGTATGCCTGGGCTGTCTGGAGGAGGCTCTGCGGCCTCCTGAAGGGCTGAGACTGCGCAGGGCTCCAGAGTCCTGTGTCCAAGGCTGGGAGAAATTTCTCATCACTCTTTTCTCCTGGGCTACATTGAAAGGTCCCTCTAGGACACCTGGCATCTGTCTGCAATTTGGCTTCTACAAAAGATAGCAAAAAACTTGATTTTTAGGCTTTTTTGCTTACTGTTCTACAAAAACACCTGAGGCAGGCCTATCCATCTACTTGGAAGGCTTGTGAAATTCAGGAAAAATGCATACAAATTAATACTTTAAAAATGATCCCGCCATAAAGCTAGGGCTTTGCCATTAAAAAAAAAATCTGCATTTGTCTGAGTCCTCACTTTCCCTGGGCAAATCGCCGTCTCTTTCAGCCTCATTTTTCTCATCTGTAAATTAGAGAACATCATAGTAGAGACTCCTTCATGGAATTGTAATAAGGATTAAATATGGATTGCATGCAAAGTAGGCCGGTGTCTGGCACAGGGCAAGTATTCGACGAATATTAGCTACCATTTTAATAATATATGACGTTAGCTCTGGTTATAAAGTACACTGTTTTGTTTTGTTTTTTCTTTTTTTGTTTTTTTTTTTTTTTTAATTTTCTGAAGCTGGAAACGGGAGAGACAGTCAGACAGACTCCCGCATGCGCCCGACCGGGATCCACCCGGCACGCCCACCAGGGGCGACCGCTCTGCCCACCAGGGGGCGATGCTCTGCCCCTCCGGGGCGTGGCTCTGCCGCGACCAGAGCCACTCTAGCGCCTGGGGCAGAGGCCAAGGAGCCATCCCCAGCGCCCGGGCCATCTTTGCTCCAACGGAGCCTTGGCTGCGGGAGGGGAAGAGAGAGACAGAGAGGAAGGAGGGGGGTGGGGGTGGAGAAGCAGATGGGCGCTTCTCCTATGTGCCCTGGCCGGGAATCGAACCCGGGTCCCCCGCACGCCGGCCGACGCTCTACCGCTGAGCCAAAGTACACTGTTAACTTTTATTTCCTAGCTTAGTGAATGTGTGTGTATATGAAGGTTTTGTGGAGAGAGAGTGGTTACCCTGGTGCTCCAAGCTCTCCCCACCTTCCCCAGGCTGTGAATGGGGCTAGGCCGGCACTGTTGTTCATGCTCGTTGAAGAAAGCAGATGCAAGTCTGGTCATGACTTCTTCCATCGACCTTCTTGTCAAACTCATGAAGAGTGATGATCTATCCTCCTCAGAGGTCCCCACTCACTGTGTGGCAGCTTTTGAATCATACCTCTCCTGTTCAGACAGAGCTTTTCCTTCCCACTACCCCTCCTTCCCTGGCAAAATATTACAAGAAAATATCACTTATACTAAATTTGCTTATAAACTTACCTTTAGGGAGCCCATTCCCACCCCCGGAAAGTCTAGGAGACTGGCTCCTGACTGTGTTCTTTCTAAGGCTAAGTCAAATTTTTATTTGTTATGGAAATATTAAATCTTTTTAAAAAGCAGCCTCTAGTCTTTGGGACCAGCACTGACTTGGTCTGTGCCCACGTGCTGATGACAGGCGGGTGAAACCAGAAGGATGTCAGGGCTTCTCCTGACGAGCAGGGCAGAGGGGGGAAGGGAGAGAAGGGGAAAAGATGGGTGTTTCTGGGCTGGAGATGGCAGAGAGACAGGGAGAGACAGATACGTGAGATGAGAACCTAAGGGGGAAAAATAGAGCAAGGGCAGGTCGCCTGTGTAGTTTTGGGAGAGTTCAAACTAAGAAAGTATATTTAAATATGAGAGAAAAAGTGCGTGTAAGAAAAATGGCTTTAACAGACAATTTGTACCTTTAAACATTAAAAGCCAGACCCAGTAAATTTCATTCAGGAATTAAACACAATAGTAGAACTGATAAACTGGGTAAAAGTCACTTTTTTCTGACTTTGAGGCATTCTATGGATTTGAATAGATTGTCTCTGTATGTATTTTCTACACTTGTAAGAAACAAACAAAAATGACCTTATGGGTTTTGCTTGTAATGTTTTGGAGGGTGAGATTTTATTTAATGCCTGGAATGTATTGTGTTTGGTAGAGGCTTTATAAATGTTTCTGAATCAACTCTAGAACTATCCTGTGTGGGAGATACTCTTTTCGTTCTTTTCCTTCTCTCTTTTTCTTTATTTCCTTTCTTTCTTTCTTTCTTTCTTTCTTTCTTTCTTTCTTTCTTTCTTTCTCTTTCTTTCTCTTTTTTCCTTTTTCTGTTTTGCACTTGAACGGAACTGAAATAGTCAAATGGCAAGCATGTTATTTGGTTTTTAACACTAAGTTGAAAAGGGTTGTTAATGTTTTAAACAAAAAAAATTCAAAGTGACTTTGATAAATAGATGGTCAAAAGAAGTTTAACAGGGATAATTTTAATAATTTCAAAACTGTACAGTTAAGGAAAACAGAATTAACTCTAGCAGTCAGTCTAGTGTGTCAGCTGGAAATTGGGAAGTACTCAAAAAATGTTTCTTAGAATGAGTTTGACACTTCAGTTCTGATTCTGTTTTTTAACAGAGAACCTAAAACCCATTGGGGGTTCTTAGACCAACAAAAAATTGGGGTGGGGGCTATTTTTCTACTCTATGGACGTAGAAAGTGAGGCTCAGTGTGCTTCGGTAGCTGGTCTAAAGTCATGTGACCGCTAAGTACAGAACCTGGGATTCGAACTGGGTCTGACCGAGGCTTATTTCCCAGTGACGTCCACCTCATCTGACAGGGACTGACGGTTATCTTTCGAATGCTCTCCCTCCTCTCCTGCCTCCAAACTTCCATTGTTCACAGAGCAGAGCCAGCTCCCCAGGGGTTCCTCCCAGTCCCAGCTGCATCCACTCAGGACAGTGGCCTGCCCCCCTCCCCCCTGACTTTTCTGCACCTCCCCCTCTCCCTCTGAACAGCCCAGTATACTTGGGATATTTCTTACCTGACAGTCTCCCAGTGGTGTTGTTAACCCCTTGACAACAAGCACGTTTCATATTTAAAATTAAATCGGCCAGTGACTTTTTAATTTTAGTTTTTATATTTATCAGAGTTTCACAAGCACATAATTTGGAGAGTCAAGTAGTTCTGCAGGCATTGTCTTTAACACGCTTGTGTTTCTGCTCTGATTTTTCAGTTTTCAACATTAGCTCTTGAGTTCCCACTATGAAAGGTAAATCCAGCTCTTTCCTCCCCTGCCTTCGCCAGCCCCCCCCCTTCTGTACACGTCTCTCCTAGTCCACATGCTTCCAATGTTTTTATACACTAATGTATTTATCACAAATCCCATTTACAATGTTAAAAAAGAAAACTCAACTGAGTACATTTTAAAGATCTTATTGGCTTTTTTTTCAATGATTCATGAATCAGGCAGGATCCAATATAGCATATAGAAAGAGCTCCGAGGAGCTGTTTAGAATGAAAGACTTTGGCAGAAGGGAACGGAAATAAGGAAGCAATACTAGAAAGGCTACTTTCAGTGATGGTAGGGGCCACTAGCCAGATTATGTTACTAGGGCTGATCAGGTGGTTCCTGATTCACTGGTTTAAGATTCTATTTTTGGGATAACAGGAAACTGTACTCTAGTCTTGGTTGGGTAGTATGGGGCTTAGCATAAGCAACTCCATTTTGGGCCAGCTGTTTTCTTATTAACAAAGGTATAAAGCTATAAATTATATTTATAACAGAGCCCCTCAGTAAATTGTGATTGCTTTTCTTTTTCTATAGTTAGTAATTCTTATTTTTTTCATTTGCTTTGTTTCCTTTGTATGAAGCAATAAAGTTCAAACTCTTTGCCAAAGATCTAAATTTCCCCCCCACACACCAGTTATTTGGGTTAACATGTTTTATCAAATTCATCTCTGTCCATAAGCTTCTCCTGGAGCCCTTCCATGAGTAGTGGGGACCACTGCCCCGCCCCCGCCTGGTGTTTCGTCATCTTCCTACAGCGTCCTGGGGTTCTCTTCACTGATCTTCCCTGTTCCCTACATCCCATGTCTTCCTCTACTCAGTTTACTCGTATATGTGAATAACTCACTTTCCAGTAACCTTATGAGGAAGGAGGTATGCAGTCATGCTTTTAAAAAAATTTTTTTTTATTTATTCATTTTAGAGAGGAGAGAGAGAGAGAGAGAGAGAGAGAGAGAGAGAGAAAGTGGGGAGAGGCAGGAAGCATCAATTCTCATATGTGCCTTGACAAGACAAGTGCTGGGTTTTGAACCGGCAACCTTAGCATTCCAGGTTAACTCTTTATCTGCTGTGCCACCACAGGTCAGGCAGTCATGAATTTTTCATCTTAGCATCCCCAGTGTTTTGAAACATAAGGGTTTAATAAATGGTTATTAAATTAATAAAAATATTAAAAAAGAAGGAGAACATCAACAGAAAAAAATGATCACAAAGCTAAGAGATAAAAGAAAAACCATAAATCTTGATAATCTGATGTTTAAATGACCAAAACTTTTAATTTGTGATTTATATAAGTAATAATGAGAGTTCGCAAGAACACCTGGATTTAGGAAACTCTTCTCATCTTTTCGAAAGGCAGTCTGGCACCTGTGAAAGCATATAGGCTAAGAATGAGTTACTTCCACTTTTTGTCTCTTGTTCTTTGTCCTTCAGAAATAGGGATGGTAATACCTAACTACAAAAACTGCTTTGTTGAATGAAACTAATGATTGCTGAACACTTTCACCTGTTATACCATTAAAATGTCATTTAAATGTAATCCTTTGTATGCAAAATACCTAGCTCAAAGCCTAGCATTTTGTAGCACTTGGCACATGAAATGGCTTCCCTTCTTTCTTCTCTTAAAAACCTAGGGCTCACTAAATTGCCACACACAACAATATCAATTTTGTTGAAAATATTTAATAGTTATATAAAAACTTAGATTTGGATTCAAATATTATATGATGGAAATGATCGTGGTGAAATGCCAGTTTCTATTCCTGGTCCTCACAGCAATTTCCTGTGTAACCTTAGGTAGGTCTCTCCCCTTTCTGAGCCTTAGTGCTTTCTCCTTAGTAAAATGTGGGGCTGCATGAATGGTGACTAAGGTCCCCCACTCCCACCCCAACTCTGTCCGGCTATGCTCTTGTTCTATGAAATGCCCTTCCCAGGATAGACTCCACCCAGCTGCAGTGAGCACAATTTGCCTGCAAGATAGGTGCTATCTCTGCCCCTGGCATCAGGTTTGTACTGACCCTGGGGCCCCTACTAGATGTCCTGAAGTTGACTGGGGAGAAGAAGCCGTTATATTCTTCTGCAATGTAATGCAAAACAGATCCGGCCTTGGCTCTAGCCAACACCAGGGAAGTGGACTTCATTGTAAAAGCTACCTTGTCAGCCTCATGCCGGGGTGATTAATGACTCTTTAATCCCACAGCAGAATACCTGACAAAATACGCCTGGGCCAAAAAGGCAGAACAAACCTAATTAGCCTGGTCGACCCACTCACAAGGTGTGGGTTGCTAAGGATCCCAACAGCTTGGAGAGGAAGCCTCTCCCTGCCTCTCCCCTTTAGGTCTGTGAAAGAATCAAGTGGCCACAATGGGGAAGGGACTCCATTAAAAGGAGGGGGCTGGCCAATGAATAAACATGCAGGTTACCGTGTTGATATTTCTCTGAATGCCATTCTGAAGTGGGGTGCTTGGGGCCTCGGAGGCCGGTGCCCCTGGTATTGTGCTGGGGGAGGGACTGGCCATTTGAAGTCAAGGTGAGGACATACTGGGGGCAGATGGAACCTGCTTTGTTTGTGAAAGAGTTTTTCTGCTATTTATGCTAATGAGTGGGAAACACTTCTCAAGCATTTCAGATGATTCTGTAATGAGGCCCGGCAGAATGTGCCAACATTGTTGGCCCAGGACAATTTTAAACTCCCACTTGCCACATTAGCAGCCCCTTTCTTTACATGAAGGCCCTTGGAGGGTGAAAGAGGACAATGAAGGAAGAGTGAAAACATCACAAAGAGAGGCTTTTGTTTCGCGTTCCTTTGAACCCTCTCAAAAGCCCGGTTTCAAGGGGTGTGTTGGGCCTGCCTTTCAACGTTACTGAACCCAGAATCCCCTGTTGTTTAGCAACATAGAAAGCTGACCTTAATTGACTCCACTTCTGAGCAGCCTTTGTAAATCACTCTGCCCTGAGTGAAATTTCCTGATGGGGTCTGCATGTGATATACATACACCAGGGGTATATGGGAGTATCAACATGCCAGTGCGATCCACAGCCTTCACCTGTGTACACTGATTATCAGCATACAACCCCCCATTCAGCTGAATTCTCACTAACACCCTACCTCTGGGTTAGGAATCATTAGTCTGGTTTTACAGAGAAGAGAATCGAGGTGCAGAGAAGTTAGGTGACCTGCCCAGAGTCACACATCAAGAAAGAGTCAGAGCTGTGACCAGAATTTAGATGGCCCTGACTTTTCTCACTCTTTCACGGTGGTCCCAGGGATTGGCAGTCAGGTATGTGTGCATGCCAGAGAGATATTGTCAAGGATGAGTTTCTTGAAGACGTTATTTTTTGGAGAAAGAAGGGCACCAGTAGATTATGGAGACATTTTGAATTTCCCGCTTAATTTCTGATCATGACAGCACTTCTCTGACAAGCCTGCTCCTTGCACTGTAGTCTGGCTGTGCCCAGCTGCTCTGCGCCCCCTTCCTGCCGCACCCCAGACACCCAGCTCCAGGCACATGGCTGTCGAGAGGAGCAGTACTGGGTGTTCATTCCGTCTCCCTACAGGACGGGGCTTCTCTGAGACTCATTAGTTCCAGGTGTGTTGTGAGGAAAGCAGTCCCACCCCAGAACTCATCAGGAAGTTTGGCTACAGGCCTGAGAGATATGTTAACACCCTCAAAGCCTCTAGACTAGTAATAATCAGAATTGATTTCTAACCAGGGCGGGCTTCATGGACATACGTTCTTCTAATGCAGTTTCCCAGGACTCTGCGCTTGGAAGGGCTCTGTGCTTGGTTTAATACTCGGCTATCACATAGTGCATTCTCCATGCCCCAGGAGCACAAAACTCCAGTGGGCCCACAGAGCATGGCGTTCAGCGAGACTCACAGCGAGTTATTGTGCTGTGTCTGTAACTGAGTAAGCAGGGAGCTGATGGCCCCAAGAGCCCATGCTTTCTGTTCAACCCAGAATGCAATAATGCAGAAAGAAGACAATGGCATTCTAAGAACTGTGCTTGACTACAGAACCCTCGTATCTTTTCTTACTCATGAGATTTTTCCATATTAGCCATCGTTCACACTGAGACCAGTGGCAGAGGATGACGGAGCAGAGGCAGGAGGATGCAGAGTTGCCTGTCCTCTGAGCGGCCTCATCAGAAAGCTAAAGGCAGAGCACTCAGAGAATGTGTGTGTTAGTTACAGAGTGAAATAAACAGAGTTGTGTTGGTGTTAAGCAGCACTTCCACTGTTCTGGTGAGCACATAAAACACACGCGGGTGTGGCTACAGAAGCAAAATTCTATAATTTTAATGGTTCTGTGTAGGAGTTAAATGGTCTCATATTTGCATTTAAAACTGGCATTGTACAATCTAAAGATGAATGGTAACACTCATATGAATAATTAAAATTTTTTTAAAACTTAGAATGATATTAAAAAGCAAATGAAAACCACCATGACAAGTTGAGAGAGAGACCAGAGAAAAGAAAAGCTTTTATTTTAGGATTCCTAATCAGAGGCGGATTAAGGTCGGTTGAGGCTCTGGGTGCAGAAGAAAATATTGGGCCCCTTACATTAGAAAAAAGAGTAAAGTTGGGGTTTCACGTGGCCCTTCAGAAGTTGGGGCCCAGGGTACACTCCTGGTGTGCCTGCCGTTAAATCTGCCTCTGCCCCAATGGCACTTTTTCTTGCTTTTTTTCTTTTCTTTTTTTTTTTTTTTTTTTGGTGTGTGTGTGTGTGTGTGTGTGTGTGTGTATGTATGTATGTGATAGAGATAAAGAGAGACAGAGAGAGGGACAGACACTGACAGAGACAGACAGACCAGAAGGGAGAGAAATGAGAAGCATCAACTCCTTGTTGCGACACCTTAGTTGTTCATTGATTGATTTCTCATATGTGCCCTAACCCGGGGGCTACAGCAGACCAAGTGACCCTTTGCTCAATCCAGCAACCTTGGGCTCAAGCTGGTGAGCCTTGCTCAAAACAGATGAGCCTGTGCTCAAGCTGGCAACCTCGGGCTTTCAAACCTGGGTCCTCCGTGTCCCAGTCCGACACTCCATTCACTGCACCACTGCCTGGTCAGGCTCTTCTGCTTTTTGAACAAAGAGTCCCACACTCTCATTTTGTACTGGGTCCTGCAGATTATGTAGACGGTCCTGTTTCTGGCAAAAGACATATGGAAATGAATATTATGTGTTTAAAAAAAATCTTCTGTGGTCACAGATCTCACAATTAACTCAAAAAGAACAGCTTCATTAATGGTGCCATTCTTTGCATTTTATTTGGGGTTTGTGGAAGGCTGGTGCACAGCGCTGCATCGCTCTGTAGGCAAAGGGTGGTGTGGTGAGGGCACATGGATGTGCTACCATGGGAGCATGGATAAGCCCTAGTCCACAGGCCTCTGTTTTCTTAACCTGCACAATGGAGATAACACATGCCTTGCCCATTTGTTAGGGGTTCCAGGAAAAGAATGGATATAAAGATGTTTTGCAAAAGTTAAAGTGTTGTATATGTATAAAATACTTTATAATTTATAGTACTATTTAAAAACCACCAGTCATGGAGTCATGGAAATTACTGTCTTTGTTCCCTCTGATTTGCAAATTAATTTAAAGTAAATTTCTATCAAATATGAATCAATTTTATTCATTTTCTCTCTCTTTTAAACAAATATGTTAATAATTGTTTTTAATTTTTTTTTTTTTTTGTATTTTTCTGAAGCTGGAAACGGGGAGAGACAGTCAGACAGACTCCCGCATGCGCCCGACCGGGATCCACCCGGCACGCTCACCAGGGGGTGATGCTCTGCCCCTCCAGGGCATTGCTCTATTGCTACCAGAGTCACTTTAGCGCCTGGGGCAGAGGCCAAGGAGCCATCCCCAGCGCCCGGGCCATCTTTGCTCCAATGGAGCCTCGGCTGCGGGAGGGGAAGAGAGAGACAGAGAGGAAGGGGAGGGGGAGGGGTGGAGAAGTAGATGGGCACTTCTCCTGTGTGCCCTGGCCGGGAATCGAACCCGGGACTTCTGCACGCCAGGCCGATGCTCTACCACTGAGCCAACCGGCCAGGGCCTGTTAATTGTTTAGATGATAGTATGAAACTTCAGTATATTCACAACTTTTTCTTCTTGTAGTAATATAATATATATCAGTATACATCAATGTTTTCTTCTTCTTCTTCTTCTTCTTCTTCTTCTTCTTCTTCTTCTTCTTCTTCTTCTTCTTCTTCTTCTTCTCCTCCTCCTCCTCCTCCTCCTCCTCCTTCTTCTTCTTCTTCTTCTTCTCCTTCTTCCCATTTTAAGTGAGAGGACGGGATATAGAGAGACAGACTCCCGCATGCACCTCGACCAGGATTCACCTGCAACCCCCATCTGAGGCAGATAATCTGCCCATCTGGGGCCATGCTCCAACTGAGCTATTTTTAGCATCCAAGGCAGAGGCTCCACGGAGCTACCCTCAGCACCTGGTGCTCAGACCCAGGGCCAACATGTTTGAATTAATCAAGCCATGGCTGCAGGAGGGAAAGACAGAGAGAGTGAGAGAGAGAATGGGGAGGGGGAGATGCAGATGGTCTCTTCTCCTGTGTGCCCTGATGGGGAATTGAACCCGGGACTTCCACTCTTCAGGTAGATGCTCTACCACTGAGCTAGCTGGCAAGGGCCACATCAATGTTTTCAAAGGCCAGAGTATTTTGGCCAAAGTAAGGAAGTTTTATTTTATGAAAAAAACAAAAACAAAACAAAAAGTAGTTTATACAGTATTCTATGATTACACAGTTGTTAAACCTGTGTATAGAAAAATGACAAGGAAATAAACCAAAACCTTAACAGAAAAATAAACAACTGGGAACAGGAGACAGATGAGCCATAATGACATTGGGCCCTCGCATAACATGGTGTACTGTTTTTATCACTCAGTTTAAGTAACTTCTGGAGTAAAACATGTTTCTACAAATGTAATAGCTTCTCACAGGCAAAGTCTGATTGGTTAACCTGCTGAGACTACAGAGAATGTGATAATCTTTTCCCTTCAATACCAGCATTATAAATAGGTCTCTGACATCTATAAAAAATGGCAGACTAATACAGTAGAATAATGATAGTATTGGGAAGGAAAGCATTTTTGCCTGTGACATTAGAAGAGCAACTCCTCTCAGCAGGGGCCTTAGTTTCCCCATCTGTCCTTGAGGTAGAGTAGACCATGAACCTCAAAGGGTTATCTAGCACAAATGTTCTTTGTTTTGACGGCTTTGATGTGGCTTTCAAAGCCTTAGTGCCAAAGTCCTCCTTGGGACCACCTGAAGTGAGGTGATGGGTACACGTGGAGACCCCCTGGCATGGAGAGGTCCTGTGTCCCGAGGTGACACAGCAGATCCAGGCTCTGGAACACCTGTTCCAAGCCCACATCCAGCCTGCCGCTCAGCTTCATCTGCTCTTCTCTGGATGGGACTCATTCTCCCAGGCTGGGAGGCTCCTTTCCCAGTGCTCAGAGGAGTGGGTTCAGCCTTTCCTCTGTAGGTGATCAGACTGTCTCCCCAGCACATCAGCAAAGCAGGTGACCCATGAGTGTTTGTTGAACACTGAATTATGGTTCCATAATTTATTACTCATTGTATTTCTCCTTTTACACTGCAAGCACTCCAAAGATGTAGGCTCATTAAATTCATCCCACTCTTTCCATAGTCCCTAGTGCACTCACAGGGCCTAGCACATAGTAGGAGCTCAGCAGATTTGAGTATACCTGAATGATGGCCACTTTGCTGAGATAGATATTCTTGCTCATGAAGGCCGCAAGCCGCCTTGGATCAGTCCTGGTGTATACCTCCAGCCCACCAAGGACAGTAGTCAAGATGTAATTTCTGCTTTCTGGGGAAGATGTGGATAGCCAGGAACTATCAAGTTCCAGAAACTCTTTCCTGTCTTTCTTCACTTTGCAGTCTTGTTTGAAATGGCATTTCGAATACACCCTCTGATCTAGCAATAAAAAATTGTGTAAGGCCATTCATAGCAGCTACATTCATAACAGCTTCAAACTGGAAACAACTCAATATCCATCAGCAGGAGGAGGGGCAAACAAAATCCATTATCCTTACTAGGAAATACTACTCAGCAAGAAAAAGATGCAAAAGACATGGATGAACCTCAAAAGCACACTAAGAGAAGGAGCTAGGCACAGCGGACCCCAGACTGAATGCTCCCGTTTAAACACAGTTCTAAAACAGACAAAACTGATCCAGCGTGATAGAAATCAGAGCAGTGGTTGCCTGGGGGTGGGTGGGGATGGGCTGACTGGAAAGAGGGCACGGAGGAACTTCTGGGGTGCTGGAAATGGTCTCTGTCTTCACTGGGGTGGTGGTTACACATGTCAAAACTCACTGATCTGCATGGACACTTACAAATCTGGACATTATATTGTTTGCTAAATTAACCCTCAATGAAACCCCCACTGTGTGTGTGTGTGTGTGTGTGTGTGTGTGTGTGTGTGTGTGTGTATTCGTGACAGAGACAGAGAGAGGGACAGACAGGAAAGGAGAGAGATGAGAAGCATCAATTCTTTGTTGCGGCATCTTAGTTGTTCGTTGATTGATTTCTCATATGTGTCTTGACTGGATGGGGTGTACAGCAGAATGAGTGACCCCTTACTCAAGCCTTACTCAAACCAGATGAACCCACACTCAAGCTGGAGACCTCGGGGTTTTGAATCTGAGTCCTCCGCATCCCAGTCCGATGCTCTATCCACTGTGCCACCACCTGGTCAGGCAACTCCCATAATATTGGGAGCTGATGTTTTTAGCCTTTCAGTGGCTGTTTGCCTCTCAGCTCAGACACCAGGAAAGCAAGCTGTGATTCCTGCAGCTGTGGCCATGCCATAATTTCCACACATGCACCTGGGGCAGCCCTGCACATGGCCCATTTCTCATCCAGGCACTTTGCCGGCATTTCATGAACGCCTGTCTCTCTCTGGGCTCTCTTGGGACTCATGAAAGACACCCTTCCTCCCTTTAGCACTTCAGATGTCAAGTTCTCTGCATTTTCTCTTCTCCAAGCTAATCCCCAGGTTTGCCATCCATGCTTCGCTGAACGGGATTTTCGAACCCTTCCTCCTCGTAGTGTCCCTCCCCTGGCTATGTTCCAGATGCCCAGGGTCCATTCAAAGGATTCTCTGAACACTTTGGCAGGTGAGCTTGACTTCTCCCTCCGAAGTGATTTCAGCAGGAGGAGCCAGGCTGTGAGCCAGCCTCTGAATGACTCACTCAACAGGTCAAACTTTTTTTTTAAGGGAAAAGAGAAATGAAAATGTGGTGGGAATTCTACAAAGGCCCCTGTGAATGATTGACATACATTTAGGCAGACAAGGCATTTGTGTGATGCCGGGGGGCTGATGCACTAATAGATAGAATTTGTAGGCTCCCAAGGAGAGGTTAGAGAGGGGAGCACAGATTCCTTTGAGCCCACTTGGCGCTCCCATGTCATCCATCCCAGCCTTAATCAAGTTATCATATCAACCCAGTGTCTCCTGGACCCCAGCTCTCTGGCTGAATGAGGAAAAAATTTGCAGACAAATTCCGAGCAGCAGGAAGTTGGTGCTCTCCTGCTAGGCTGGATAAAAAGTACCTGTAACCTCTTCAGGCCTCCCTCCTGCTCCTGCTGGGAGCTCACTTCAAGTGGCTCCCTTATTTGATTAGGCCTCTCAGGGCTTCTCTGGTGTAGGTATCCAATTCACTGCCGTGTCCACCAGCTTCCTAAGAGGCAGCAACAGAAACATTAGAGTTACTCTTTTGTGAAATTATGGGGAAGCTGAGTGGGCCAAGCGCTGTGATGTGTGTGTGCAAGAATGAGAGAGAGAGAAGAGACACACAGATGTGCATAAAGAGAATACCATTCGTTAACAAATGTGACATTGATTTATATGTGCTTCCTTTAGTCATGGAACAACTGAGTGACATCTCCAAATTCTCACGATATAAAAAAGAAGAAGAGAATAAAGACCTTTGCCTAAGTGCTATCTATCATTATTTTTTAGTATTTGCAAAAGCTTCTTAACATGTATAATTTACAGCCAATGGACCAAATTTCCATATTATGGATTTCTTTGCTTCATGACTATAAAATTCAAATTATAGTGCTATATATGATTTGATAGCAAGAGTATGAATTATGATGATCCTTGTGTTTTCACACAGGAGTATCACTGGGCTGACGTGACCTGTTGGTAGATGCGTGTATATTCATCTCTCCTATGTGTGAGTTTATGAGTAGAAAGAGAAGAGGCCGTGGGCCTTGTCAGCCTGTGCTGCCTCTAGATTGCCTTTTTTCTTTTATTTGTTTCTTTAAAGGAGGGGGGGGGCTACATGTTTCTCACACAATCACTAAAAAACACAAAAACTTTGCAAGGCAAGGCCATATTGTGTATTCATTTCAGGAAATGTCAGTCTAATCAAGAAAAATAATGTTCACATCTCTTCATTTTCAGGTGCTTGAGACAGATGTGAATCTGGTCCCCAAGGCATTTTCAGATCAGCCTGAGGCTCCAGGACGACTTCAGCACAGAGCCGAGCTGTCGGTGCTGAAAACTCAGGATAAAATGGGACTTGCCGGGGCGAGTTGAGGACAGTACTGGGCTGGTGAGAAATGGAGAAATGGAGTTATCATTCATCTATTCATTCCCCCGGGGGGGAAAAAAGGAAACACACTCTCCAAACTCAAGATGCCTATTGATTTATCCCCTTTAACAGGCAAGACACTTGAGAACCCAACGTCTTGGGGCTCGTTAGCGATTTTTATTGAGAGAAGAACCTCCCTGGCGAGTTCCCACAGCGGCTGGGAAGTCAGAGGAGCGGGCGGGGCGGCGCGGCGAGGGACCGGGAGCTTTTCTTCTGCGCCATAAAGGCCTTCACAATGTCCGCTGGGGTTTCAACGGTTAAAGAGACCTCGCTGCACAAAGGGGCGCGCCGGCTGTAATCGGGAAATAAATTTGATTTTCTGAATTCTTTGGCAGCTGGTGACAAAAGGCCAGGTATGGCGCCGCGGCGGGGGTGATCTTTGCAGAAGGCAGCCGCACGGCGGGGGCGCACGGGCCCCGGACGCACAAAGGCGACCGTCCTAGCGCCACAATGGCCGGACGAGGGCTCCGCTTCCAGGGGCCCGGCCGCCTGGGCACTCGTGAGCCCCCCAGCCGGCTTCCCACCTCGGCCAGCGGCCCGCCCAGGCCGAGGCCATCCGTCTGCGCAGGGGCTGAGTCAGGGGACACCTCGTGAAGTAGAAGGGACGTTCCACTCTGTCTTAAACCTGGAACTCCAGGGGCCTTCTGCTGCGGCCGCAAGCAGCAGGAGAATTTTAAAACTTAAATCAATTCCCCGTGGAACAAAATGTTTTAAAATTATTTATCTAACAAATGACTTTTATCAAGAATATATAGAGGATTCCACACTCAAGAATTAGAAAACAAGCAACCCGAGTTTTAAAATGGGCAAAAGACATCGATTGACACTTGACCAAAGTGAGCATAGGGATGCAAGTAAGCAGATGAAATTTGTTCTGTATCATTAGACATTAGAGAGACATTTAAGTGAAAACCAAAAATATCATTCCGCATTAAAAGAAAAGAAAAGAAAAGGAAAGAAATGTACACAAACTCCTCGCCTAATCCAGCCTTTGCTAGGGTTTTGGAGGGGTCGTGAAACATCAGTCTCCTGAAGTTTCCCTAATTCCCCCGGGCTCGTTGAACAGCAGTCCCCTCTTTACCTAGAGGATTATATTTCGTCAGTTCCTGTAAGTTCCTTGAAGGGCCAGGGTAGGTCTTAGTCTTTCTTTGATGACAAAGCAGAAGTGCCACCTGGAGAAATGTAGCTGCTAGGCCTCCAGGGGCAGGAACCAAGCTTCAGCTGTTCATTCAGAAATATTTACTGAGCACTACTCACCCCCCACCCCCCGCACTGATTTTAGAATATCTTTCCCTCCGTGGGCTCCTGCCACATCTTGCTCCTGGGTCTGCTGCGGAAACAGCACCGGTCAAGCTCCGGTCAAGCTCTCCCGGAACAGAAAGGGTCCGGCTCCCCCACCAGCTGGACGGCGCTTGCCTTAGAATCACAGACAGGTTCCCCTCATTCTCCATGCGTGTGGGCCCTGTTTCCTCAGCACCGCGCTGGAACGTTCCTGCAGCCGTCCCCTCAGACACTAGCCAGACTTTGGTTCCGTTTCTTTCATATTCAAGATGAGGCAGCCTATAATGTCAATTTTATTTGTAGAAGATGTCAGGATTCCAGAAAAGCCGGCTTGAAAACATGTGTTCAATAACATACAGCTCACCATGTCTCTTTCACTGTGTCTGAGCAAATCTGGACCTAAAGTGGAGCCCAATATCTTTAACCACTAATTAAAATACAAGTGGCCATAATATATATATTGCAATAATATAAAATATATATATTATATATATATATATTATTGCAGAAATGGGGCTTCCCTGCTAGATTAATTCTTCCTCAGGCTTAATTCATTTTGGAAGATCTTGAACCTTTCTCGCTGGCCTAACACTATCAAATTGCCATACCAAAGTCTCTTGCTGAGTGTCCTTAAGACCCTATGTAAGAGGAGTTCTCTTTTTTGCTGGAGCCATCTTATTTCAGGTTGATCTCTAATTAAATTCAGTGTAAAGTGGGACCTGTGTGTGAATGTGGACCCATGTGTGTGAGAGTACGGTGTGGGCAATCAGCAGTCAGAAGCCTGGAAATGAGCCTGACCAGGCGGTGGCGCAGTGGATAGAGCGTCGGACTGGGATGCAGAGGACCCAGGTTCGAGACTCCGAGGTCGCCAGCTTGAGTGCAGGCTCATCTGGTTTGAGCAAAAACCCACCAGCTTGAACCCAAGGTCGCTGGCTCCAGCAAGGGGCTACTCGGTCTGCTGAAGGCCCGTGGTCAAGGCACATATGAGAAAGCAATCAATGAACTACTAAGGTGTTGCAATGCGCAATGAAAAACTAATGATTGATGCTTCTCATCACTCTTTGTTCCTGTCTGTCTGTCCCTGTCTATCCCTCTCTCTCTGACTCACTCTCTGTCTCTGTAAAAAATAAATTAAAAAAAAAATTAAAAAAAAAAAAGCCTGGAAATGAGGTCAGATTCAAGGAGAATTTAAATATAGAACAAGGGTCCTAGGAGTTCTAGAAAAATAAGTTACTCTCAACCCAGCACAGTGACAGCAGCTGACAACATCTTTATCTATGCCATAATAGAATGGTCTCATGTGTCTCTGATAGCATAAGATTATAATTATTGTTCTCATAGCAGGTCAGGTATGAAGGTTCGGCTGCTCCATTGTGTTAGCTATCTATTACTGTGTAACAAACCTCCATAAACTTAGTGACTTTGAACAACATAAATTTATTTTATTTTATTTTTTAATTGATTTTAATTTATTGTGTTTTCATAGATTCTAGTGTTGCCCCAAATGCATCCCCCCTGCCCTGTATTTCCCCCAACATCTCCATTGAACCCCTCTCCATAGCGCCCTCCCCCTTCCCTTCAGGTCTCATAGTTTCTGTGGGTCAGGCATCTAGGCGCAGCTTAGTGGAGTCCCGTGTTTCAGGGTCTCACAGCCTCTCATCCAAGTGTCAGCCAGGGCTGGGGTCTCATCTACAGCTTGACTGGGGAAGGATCTACTTTCAAACTCATGTGGTTGTTGACAGGATTCAGTTCTGAGGACTGTTGGACTGAGGGCCTCGGCTCCTGGTGGGCTATCAGCCAGGAGTTCATTGCCTCTCTACATGGCAGCTTACTACATCAAAGCCAGCCAAAGAGCTGGTCAATGAAGAGAGTCTGCTAGTAAGATGAATGTTACAGTCTTGTGTAATGTAATCATGGGAGTGACATCCCACCACTTTTGTCATATTCTATTGGTTAGAAACAAGTCACAGGTCCTGGGTGCTGGCTCAGTGGATAGAGAGTCAGCCTGACATATGAATGTCCTGGCTTCGATTTCCAGTCAGGACACACGGAAGAAGTGGCCATCTGCTTCTCTCCTCCTCCCTTTCCCCTTCTCTCCTTCTTCCTCTCCCACAGCCAGTGGCTTAACTGGTTCAAGCATTAGCCCTGGTTGCTGAGCTTAGTTGGTATGAGCGTGTCAACCTCAGGCGTTAAAAATAGTTCAGTTAATTTGAGCATTGGCTCCAGACAGGGGTTGCTGGGTGAATCCCCGTCAGGGCACATGTGAGAGTCTGTCTATCTCCTCTCCTCTCACTTAAAAAAAGAAAAAGAAAAAGAAAGAAACAAGTCACAGGCACTGTCTACAGATGAGGGGAGGGGATTACACAGAGTGTAATTATCAAGAAGTGTAAACTATGAGGATCTCCTTCAAGTCCATCTACCACATTTATTTCACCCACAACTAAACTGAGGCCCTAAAATAGGGGTGTGCCCTGGTGATAATCTCAGTGAGTTGGTGTAGGGGTGAGACTCTTGTGTACGACTTCAGTTCTGTCTGTGATCTTTCCCCTACAGCAGTGGTCCCCAACCTTTTTTGGACCACGGACCAGTTTAATGTCAGAAAATATTTTCATGGACCGGCCTTTAGGGTGGGATAGATAAATGTATCATGTGACCAAGACAAGCATCAAGAGTGAGTCTTAGACAGATGTAACAGAGGGAATCTGGTCATTTTTTAAAAATAAAACATCGTTCAGACTTAAATATAAATAAAACAGAAATAATGTAAGTTATTTATTCTTTCTCTGCGGACCGGTACCAAATGGCTCACGGACCGGTACCGGTCCGCGGCCCCAGGGTTGGGGACCACTGCCCTACAGCACACCTCCATAACACAGGTTTAGCATTTGGGAAGCCTCTGGTTCTGGAAAGCAGTCCTTGATTGCTGCCACATCACTACCACCCCCGTGGTCACTGTGGTGCCCCACTAAGGAACTCAAGGAACAAAAGGCCCCTGGTCCCTACAAAATATCCTCAAACCAAAACGGTAGAAAGAGTTCCCTTTCCAATTAAATCAGAAACTTTAAGAATCTCAGGGCTGGCCCTGGACAGTTGGCTCAGTGGTAGAGTGTTGGCTCGGTGTATGGAAGTCCCGGGTTCTATTCCCAGCCAGGATGCACAGGAGAAGCACCCATCTGCTTCTCCACCCCTCCCCCTCTCCTCTCTCTCTGTCTCTCTCTTACCCTCCTGCAGCCAAGGCTCCACTGGAGCAAAGTTGGCCCAGGCGCTGAGGATGGCTTCATGGCCTCTGCCTCAGAAGCTAGAATGGCTCCGGTTACAACAGAGCAATGCCCCCTAGTGGGCTTGCCGGGTGGATTCCTGTCAGAGTGCATGTGGGAGTCTGTCTGTCTGCCTTCCCGCTTCTCACTTCAGAAAAATACAAAAAAAAAAAAAAAAATCTCAGGGTTTCCTAGTTTCCCACTGCCACCTTGCCCTAACTCCTTTTAACAGATGAGAAAACAGGTGTAGGCAAGAAAAGTGATTTATTCAAGCTTACACTGATACAGCCGGGTTCGCTTTCTTTTTAACACACTGAAATCAATCACAGAGAATGCATTGGCTTCAGTGACTGAGCATGGGAAGGTAGGGCTGGCTCTCTGTGTCAACATGCAACTCTGGGTCCCCAGCTCAACCCAGACCCCAAGACCAAAAGGAAGATGATTAGATATAAACAACAGTCTTAATCCCAATAGGTCATGTTGACTCTTGAGGGAAAAAGCTGCTGAGCTCATAAAGTCTGGATTGCAAAGGCTGCTTACATAGTTAATTCCCAAGGCACCACCCATCGTTGACAGACACAGCACAGTGTAGTTGAGACCTGAGCTTTGCCTCTGGGATTTCAGTAAGGTTACAACCCACCTCAAGAGGTGGCAGTTAAGTCTATTTTGACATGACGTGTGTGTGTGTGTGTGTGTGTGTGTGTGTGTGTGTGTGTGTGTGTGTGTGTATTTCTTTCTTCTGAGTCCAAGCCTTTGTCTCCCATCCTCTCTGCACTAAGAAGAAAAAGTAGTATTTTCTGACCTCTGGTTGCTGCATTTAGTAAAACAGGCTCCCAGCAAAGTTATGAACAAGATTTCCTCCCCACTAATGCACTTATGAAAGAAACCTCTGGCTGCATTCACCTTCCATTATTCCCAGAGAACAACGGAATGAAGAAATGAAGTGGTGTAGTGAGTTCTATGCCCATTCATCTTGAGCATAGATGCCCTAAGTGTGCTGTTTGCTGGCTCTGAAGAGCTGAAATTATTCCATATATTGGGGTGGCTCAGAGAATAGGAAGAAGTTGCTCTGAGGACTAGGTGACCTGAGTAGTTCTGATCTAACCATCAAATAATTTGGAAAGAGATAAGAAAAGAATATTTATTTTCACCGTAAAATGATCTCTTCTGTCATGTATAACTAATTTGGTGGAAAGGTGCCCATTTTAAGTAAAGTCCACATGGGTATTAGAATAAAGTAGATTGACTTCCAGGGCCCTTTAAACTCACTGACCTCACCATTTTCTGAACAAGGACAGTCACAACTGTGTCCCTTTGCACATGCTGTTCACTGTACCTAAGAGTAGGTACAGTAGCTTCCACCTCCTCTTTCTAACCGGCTTCCTTTTACTCACCTGGTAGGGTCCAGCTCAATCATCACCTCCTCTGTGAAGTCTGCCATGGTTCCTGATCCCCCTGCTCTCTTTACCATGCTCAGAGGCAGTCGCCTTCCCTCTGGATTCTCAGCCCTTCTTGATAGCTCTATCGGGACAGTGACCACGTCTGTGCCGGGAGACTGTGATAACATAACGGTAGAGATTTCATCTTGTTCACTTTTATTTTTGTAGATCTGCAGGACTTCCCCAGTTCACAATGGCACGAGTTTCATGGATGGATGAGCTGGGAAATTGCTTTGAGGAAAATCTCTTTAACTTGATTATTTTAAATCTTTGTTAACAAGTTGCCTACTAGCATTCAGCCAGATGTCCAACAGGACTGAAATGACAGTGACCTGCCACGTGCAAACGAGTGTACTTTAAAGAAGACAGAGACTTCCAGGTACAAATGAGCACAAATGGAATAGAACGCTCTTGAAAATCAAAAGGAAATTATACTCCTACCGTTCCATATACCTAATAATTTTCTAAGCTCATTGAGCAGTCAGTGTATCCAGACAGTATGCTGGGAGTTTTACAGAGACCATCATAAAGTTCCTTTGAAGTAGGTCTTATTGTGCTCATTTTTCAGATGAGAAAACTGAGGCA
The DNA here is from genome assembly GCF_036850765.1 of Saccopteryx bilineata. Classification (NCBI taxonomy): domain Eukaryota; kingdom Metazoa; phylum Chordata; class Mammalia; order Chiroptera; family Emballonuridae; genus Saccopteryx; species Saccopteryx bilineata. The sequence goes on from NC_089497.1 coordinate 59,359,826, forward strand.
CAGAGATGAAAGGAGTTGCCCTAGGTCTTCTAGCTAGTGACAGGCAGGTGTCAGAGCCTGAGCTGTCTGCCACAACCTCTAAAGCAGCGGTTCTCAACCTGTGGGTCGCGACCCCGGCGGGCGGGGGTCGAACGACCAAAACACAGGGTCGCCTAAGGCGGGGTCGCGACCCACAGGTTGAGAACCGCTGCTCTAAAGGATCGCCAAAGCTTTGTCCCCGGTAGGCACTGGCTATACTTGAACATCTACGGCCCATCAGTTCCTGCTCCTGGTGCTTTCAATGCACAGATGTTACTGCCCTTGACTTTCTCTGAGGAGGGGTGGAGGTAGGAGCTTAAACGAGCACATAGTTATTTTAATGCAAGATGAAATGAAAGTGTCATAAAGAGGCACTGCATGCTGGGGGTAGGGGGAAGTATGCCACATCTGGGGAAGGATCAGGAAGGGCTTCTTGTAGCAGCAGGTGGCATGTCAAGTGAGTCTTAAAGGATGGGGAGGACATCAGCAGATCTGTGGGGATGGATCCGGATGGAGGCTGTGGAGGAGAGAACCATCGGGGCCAGGTAGGAACTGTGGGAAAAGAGACTGGAAGGGAAGGTGGGACCAGCACTGCCCCGCCCCCCTGCGCCAACCCTGGGCTCTTTCCCAGGAGGATGCTACCGAGCTGGAAAGCAGGGCCTGGGCTATTTTAAACGAGCAAAGAGAGCCTGCACTCCAGGTGGACGAAGCACAGTTTAGGCAGGGGCCTCAAACTCAACTCAGCATGCGGGCCGCAGAGCAAGATCACAGCCGTTGGGCGGGCCGCGCTAGGTCTACAAAAGGCAGCTGTTACGCAACACTTTTCTCACTGCGGTTGAAAACAAAAAAAAATCAGTACAACATTGTTCGGCAGGCCGCATGCGGCCCGCAGGCCGCGAGTTTGAGACCCCTGGTAGTGGGCCTGAAGCTCTAGTTTAAACTACTAGTTTAATGTTGCTGTTAAATGAATTCCAACCTGTCCCTTCTTTCTGAATTTCTGTCCTTCTATCATCTCTGTAGGCTTCTAACAATTCTCTACTCCTATGCCCACACCCCCTACCCATCCCTATTACCTTCTAATTTTAATTTGAGAGTTTATGGGAACTTCTAATTACCCTTCATGTATTTGAAAGTGGTTAATAACTTGTCACCTCCCCCTTGGTCATCCCTGCTGAGGGCTCCCTGCCTCCCTGTCCTCTCAGGCCTCCCTAGTTGCTCCTCTGTAGCCCTGTAGTGCTCAGCCATGGAATCCCAAGTTTTAACTACCACACACATGGTCCTTTGGGCCTCTCTCAGCCTAAGCAAACATTATTAAAATCCCATTGTCTATAAAGTTAGTAGAAACGCATTTATAAGAATCCACTTGATGGCTTTGAAATGAGGAACCATCTGAAAGTTCGGCCAATATGGTGTTCATGGGAAGGACTCGATCTACCATCCCTGGAATAGGTTATCCTTCACCTCTGCCTCATTGTGTCCGATGGTCGTAGTCACCATCCAGTAAGGAGCTTGGCATCTTCCTGCCTTCCTTCCTTCCTTCCCTGTGTCATTAGCTGGAGCAAACCCAAACCCACTGGAGCAGCTGAGGCCACACCTCAGGAATTCGGTTCCCCCGTTCTCCCCTTGGCTCTGTGGCGTCTGCTCACTCATGCCTCCCACTCCCTGGGGCTTAAGGAGATTGCACAGCCATCCAAAACATTCTTTGAAGGGGGTGCTTTGCTTATTCATCTTTGGATCCACTTAGCATGGTGCCCTGCACACAGGAATCACTCAGTAAGTGTTTGTTGACTTGCTTCTTTTCAGTTCACTGGACCTCATGGACTTGGAATCCACTCCCAGCGCTCCTCTGGCTGTCTCGCCCGTGAGGGCAGGCCCAGGAATCCTGGCTCCTTCGTCTGGCTTTCTTTGTGGGTCTTGTTCCTGACACTGTAATCATGTGCTTCGCTCCATTCTGAACCTCCTCCTCCTTACCATGTTCCTCTAAAGCTATCAAGCCTACACCTTGACTCTCAAAATGGATGCAATGGTCTTTAAAATACCTTTCAAACTCCAAAGTGCTATGCAAATGTAGAGAATATGACAAGTATAATGATGAGTTTTCCTTGAAGAACCATAATAGTTAAGGAAGTAATAGAGTGATGAAATAAAGAATGACTTTAGCCTGACCTGTGGTGGCGCAGTGGATAAAGCGTCAACCTGGAAATGCTGAGGTCGCCGGTTTGAAACCCTGGGCTTGCCTGGTCAAGGCACATATGGGAGTTGATGCTTCCAGCTCCTCACCTCCTTCTCTCTCTCTCTCTCTCTGTCTCTCCCTCTCCTCTCTAAAAATGAATAAATAAAAAATTAAAATTAAAATAAACTTTCCTTTAAAAAAAAAAAAAGAAACAGATTTCCGCCTGACTAGGCGGTGGTGCAGTGGATAGAGCATCGGACTGGGATGCCAAAGACCCAGGTTCTAGACCCCGAGGTCGCCAGCTTGAGCGTGGGCTCATATGGCTTGAGCAAAGCTCACCAGCTTGGACCCAAGGTCGCTGGCTCAAGCAAGGGGTTACTTGGCCTGCTGAAGGCCCGTGGTCAAGGCACATATGAGAAAGCAATCAATAAACAATTAAGGCATAGCAATGCTCAATGAAAAACTAATGATTGATGCTTCTCATCTCTCCGTTCCTGTCTGTCTGTCCCTGTCTATCCCTCACTCTGACTCTCTCTGTCTCTGTAAAAAAAAAAAAAAAGAAGAAGAATGACTTTAACATACAGACAAGGCAAATGGTAGTAAATTGATTACAGTAGTCTTAGAATAATTATCTTTTTGCTTAACAAATATTGATGAGAAATGTATTGTATTTTGTTTTTAGTTGGAAAATAAAATGGATTTCTTTCATCCACTTCACTTCCTCTACTTCCAGAAGCCATTTGAGAAACATACAATTAGTCATCAGCTAGGAAAACAGAAAAAATTTGCATATCGGCCCCAGTCTTAAAACTGTGTGACCACTTCCCCTTTCTTGACTATCTGTTTGTAAGATGAGGAGGTTAGAAGAGATAATGTGTCCAGTCTCTTCTGGCACTGATAGTCTATGGCTTATTGAGAAAACCAAACCATCCTCTTTGATTTCTTACATGGAAAAGGACCCTTTTCCATGGGTCTTTTTTTTGGGGGGGGGGGAACACACTGATTGACATCTTTTGTTTAAGTATAGTTTTCTCTGAGTAGACCATGAGCCCTCCCAGGTCAGGATGGTGTCTTGTTCTGCTTTGCACCAACCCAACACAGTGCCTGGCACATAGCAGATGCTCAAAAATACTGTCAAATGAAGAAGTCAGAGATGCTGAAGACAGGTGAGTGGGTTAATGAGTAAACAACACTGGTAAAAGAAAGGACTTTACTGGGAGAAAAAGATTTTAAATAACTGGTCTGAAAACATTCTTCAGGGTACTTTTCCATGTCATCTGAGGTTGTGACTAGGAAAGGCCAAGAGGCTAGCAGATCTCCATTGTACATGGCATTTTCAGTTTGGTTTAGTTTTCTGAGTTCTTTTAGATTTTGCTGGTGTCTGCCTGACACATTTTAACATCATGAGCAGCTTCGCAGACAGAGGTTGCCATGTGCACTTAGTCATTTATTCAGAAATGCTGGGGTGTTGTAGTTCATCATTCCACCCAAGCTAAGGTAATGTCACCACATCATTTCTTATGGGGAAAACTCAGTCATTCATCCAGATGTTTTGTCTGGATAATGTTTTATCTTCCAGGAGTAAATATCCTAACCTCAGGACATATATATATATCTATACACACACACACACACATGTATATACATTTACGTGTATATATACATATATAAACATACATACATATATGTGCATATACATACACCAAGGTCCAAGAAAATCCTGAAAAGATACACAACATTGAGACTGTGCCACGATGGCTGAGTTGGGGAGCTGACTGGTTTCCCTCCCATCAGAATGACTACTGTAGTCTTAGTTTGGTCACTGCTTTTTTAGGGCAGCTTACATTACTGTTGAATTTACTTTCCCTTGTAAAAACTGAATTTCATACACAGGACCATTCAAATGGAAAATGTTGTTGAAGGATGCTACAGTTTTGATAACAGCACGGTGTTTAATGCATCGGAATCCCTAGGCCTCACCCCCTCCAGGCCTGGAAAGTGTTCTAGATGATACAGGGTCAAGGTCTATTGGCTACTGTTGTCCTAGGCAAAGAGGTTCAATTCCTGAGCAGATTCAGTGGGCAGAACGTATTCTGTAAACCCAAGTCAAGAGCTTGGAAAATGGCAAGACAAGTGCTATGCCTTGCTTGGCTGAGCAGATAGAATGAAAAGAATAAATAAATAAAAAGAAGATGAAGACCAATGTAAAATTCAGGAATATAGAAATAGAAAGAGGGAAAATATTTTATTGCTCTACAATTGAAGAAATGTACGATTCAGAACTTACAGACTCGTGCAAGTGAGTTCAGGCCTCTGGTTATATAAATATAACCGGTTATGTAAATAAGGATCAGTGAAGGGCAAAGACTGTCCAAGATCACACAGCTAGTTAGAGACCCACCTGGAGTTGGAACCCAGCCCTCCTGGCCTGTGCTGGTAACAGGAAGGACATCATATAGTCTGCCAAAACTTATTTTTACTAAGATCATCTTTGTTTATTTAAGGCCAGAGAGCCAGAGAAGAAAAAGCAATTTAATGAGTTACGATTCACCAATTGGCCCTCAGTTCTTTTTTACCTTTATTTTTCTGAGTCTTGCCAGAGAAATAAACTCTAATCTACTCGTTTTATGAGAAGAACCTATAAGAATGCCTATCTCAGGTATCACCACAGCAACCCTATATAGAATAAAGTTTTATCCCAATCTGTTCTTTTTTTAAAAAGTAGTTTTTCAGTCTTTAAATATAAGACAGTTCAAACATTTCTTACGTAGCATATGCTTCTTGATTTGACTGGGTGCCAAATAACATTTTGAGAAATTAACTACTGTATTCTCATTCCCCGCCTATCCCCAGCAGACACACACATCTGGGATTTCCTTTTGTCCAAGGGGCCCTTCCTCTCTAGTCCAAACAGCTGGGGTCTAATCTCATCACTCACTGTTTCCAGGAAAAGTGTGACAGTAAATTCAGTGAGCCAAGACTTCTCCCTGTCACCAGGGAGTAGCAGGGGACAAAGCTGAAAGAGTAACTAGGGTCAGCTTAGGAAAGCTTTAAATGCCAAATGAAAGAGTTTCTTCTTGATCCTATAGGCTGTGGGATGGCCAAGGAAGTCTTTAAAGGGGAAATACCATGATCAGATTTAGATTTAGTTTAGAAAAGACTGGTTGAACTGTGGAGATTAGGGGCAGCAGAGAGTTGGGAGACCAATCACCAGGCAGTTGGGATTGTTGGGAGAGTGCTGATGGCTTGACCTTGGGCAGTTCCACAAAAGATAAAAAAGAGATGGATTCAAGAGGGGACAAGAAGATAGAAAGGAGGCTTGGAAGGATCTGGCTATGATGAGTGGTGATTAGAGCAGGCCATGAGGTTGGGGGAGGAAGAGAGGCAGGGGAGGTGGAGGAACGTGAGAATTCTGACCTGTGGGCTGTGGCGTGTGTCGGGGAGGAGGGGGAGCGGAGAGGTGTGGCAGCATGTGGGGCAGTGGGGGAGAGGGAATGACGAGGTCTGCATTGAGTGCATCAAGTTAGAAGCTTGTGGGACAGGTAAGTGCCCGACAGGGAGCTGGGCACGCAGGTCTGAAGTCACAGAGGGAATAAAGCTGAGCATGCAGCTTACAAGCCAGATGGCGATAGAAGTCATGGGCGTGACGCTCAGACAAGCTTATGCCTAAATGAATGCCCGACACCCTAACCAGAGTGTCTTCATCTGAAGCACTGTTGCTGTATTAATCTTCCTAAAGCACAACTAAGACTCGATTACCTTTCTGATGTGCACAACCTTCAGTGGCTTTTTAAATGAAAAATGAAAGTTTCTGTCAAGGTCCTTCATGATCTGGCCTCCCTCTGCTCTTCTAGAATTATTTCCTCTGCATGCAAATACAAATACACTCCTTATAAATTAAACTGTCTTCTCTTGAATGTATTTTAATTCTCCAGCTCATTCTCTTTTGTCTGCTTGTAATGTTTCTTCTATCTCTTCCTGTTGAAATCTTACCAGTTCTTCAAAGAATCAAAGGAAAATCTTTCCTGGTCACCTCCATAAGTGGTCTTTCAGTTTCTTATACCTCTTAGTTTGAATTGTGATCATGCTTTTGCTCTGTGACGCCCCCTACCCACTACCACCACCGCATAACTTGTGACCCTCCCCAGCTCCCAAAACTTCCATAGCATGTGCTTCAAGGAAGGGCAGAATGCAGAGAACAAATGGGTCAGAGGTTGGCTTTTTACTTTCAAAAGTTGAGTTACAAGAATCTGGACTTTTGAGTTTGCATTTGATGTAATAAATAATAGATTAAGGACAAGATTTCTTTTCCCTCAGATTAGATGAAGATTCCCCAGACTGAGTGAGAGGGGAGTTGGAGGGACATGATAAAGGAAAGATATTTATGGGGCTCAGGAAGGGAGAACCCCTCCAGGGACAGAAGAGGAGGCAGTCTCCAGGGTTTATGCAAACCCTGTTCTGGTGGGGACTAGCTGGCACCATAGGTAGCCAGAGTCATGCCAGAAGACCACCCCGTCTCCATCTCAGCAAGTCTCCTGTCCACCACCACATTGTTGGTCATGAGGAGGTCTGTCTCGTTGGAGCACTGCTCGGGACCATCCATCAAGGACCACTCCTGTCAGTGCCCACAGACTTTGGCTGGTCCCCATCGGGCTTGCTCATGTAGACAACTCCCTTTCTGACAGCTTGGGACTTCCTTAAGCCCCAGAATGAAGGGCAGGATCCCAAACATCCAGAAGACCGCTGGTGATGTGAACTTCCCCCTTCACCTCATCTATATTTTGTGATATTACATGGAAATAGCTCAGATTTCCCTCTGGTAGAAATAAACTTGCTTACACACTTCTCTGTTGGCATGAGATGAAAATCTTCCTTGCACGGTAGACAGTTATTACTGTTGGTATCTTCTGTTTACCTCCCCAGAGGTACTCTCCCCTCTTTTCTTTTTTTTTCCTTTTGTATTTTTCTGAAGTTGGAAATGGGGAGGCAGTCAGACAGACTCCCGCATGTGCCCGACCGTGATCCACCCGGCACGCCCACCAGGGGGCGATGCTCTGCCCATCAGGGGCGTCGCTCTGCCGCAATCAGAGCCATTCTAGCGCCTGAGGCAGAGGCCATAGAGCCATCCTCAGCGCCCGGGCCAACTTTGCTCTAATGGAGCCTTGGCTGCAGGAGGGGAAGAGAGAGACAGAGAGGAAGGAGAGGGGGAGGGGTGGAGAAACAGATGGGCTCTTCTCCTGTGTGCCCTGGCCGGGAATCGAACCCAGGACTCCTGCACGCCAGGCCGACACTCTACCACTGAGCCAACTGGCCAGGGCCTCTCCCCTCTTTTCCATCTGCTGTCTTTCCCAGAGGCTGATCAGTGTGGGCTTTAGGCCTTTGGGCTTTCTGTTGGGTTTGGCCATGAGGGAACTCTGGCAGGAGATTTAAAGAGGGAGAGAGAGGTCAGGGCATTTATCCTTCCGCTTCTTCTCTGCCTGCTTGTCTTCTCAAGGGAGCCCTTCCTGAGCTCTTCTCTCCTGGTTTGCTGTAACCTCTCCCTCCTCTGTTCCTTCTGAACAGGTGTGGTAACAATTCCTCTGTTGCTGGTTGCGTCGGGATACTACCCTTAACTCTTGTCTCCCTACATCCTGCCTATTCTTCACAACTTCTGCCTTTGTTAAGCCTCCTCAAATTATGCTAGTTTGAATGTGATGTTTGTTTTTCTGCTGAAATCTTGTTGAAGTTTTCCAAAGAAGGTTAAAACCATCTCTCTCATCCCATGTGCTCTTCTTACAGTGTGACCTTGACAATTCTCCCTTCCAAGGAAGTGACACTGTGACTCCTGAACTAGTCATAAAAAGATGATACAGCTTCTGCCCAATTCTCTTGGGACACTCCTTTTTTTTTTTTTTTTTTGTATTTTTCCGAAGCTGGAAACGGGGAGAGACAGTCAGCATGCGCCAGACTGGGATCCACCTGGCATGCCCACCAGGGGGCGACGCTCTTCCCACCAGGGGGCGATGCTCTGCCCCTTCGGGGCATCCCTCTGCTGCAACCAGAGCCACTCTAGCGCCTGAGGCAGAGGCCAAGGAGCCATCCCCAGCGCCCGGGTCATCTTTGTTCCAATGGAGCCTCGCTGCGGGAGGGGAAGAAAGAGACAGAGAGGAAGGAAAGGGGGAGGGGTGGAGAAGCAGATGGGTGCTTCTCCTGTGTGCCCAGGTCGGGAATCGAACCCGGGACCCCTCGCACGCCAGGCCGACGCTCTACCACTGAGCCAACCGGCCAGGGCCGGGACACTCACTTTTGGAGCCCTGAGCTGTCATGTAAACAGTATGTACTCAGGTTGCCATGTCATAAGGAAGCCCAAGCTGGCCCACACAGAGAGACCACGTGATGAGGCCCGGAGATTCTGTGTAGAGAGAGGTTCCTGGCCAGCCTCGATCTGACCACACCCCTATCTGACCACAACTACAGGAAAGGCTGGAGCCAGAACTGCCTCGCTGAGCCCTTCTTCAATTCCTGTCCCACAGACTCTGTGAAAGATACTAAAATGACTATTCTTTTAAACTGTTAAAATTGAAGTGATTTGTTATGTACTAATAGATTACTAGGACAGATCTTGACAGATATGTTGCACAAATATTTCTCCCTTTCTGAGCTGTGAGTTTCAATCTGTGGTGAAGGGATTGTGCCTTATTATATTTCTTAGAAAAATCACACAATAGTCCATTCATAAATATTAGTGAATGGATCTAAAGAATGGGACTTCTTTGAGCTTTGGTCTTCAAGGAAGACTCGAGTGTTCTGTTCACTTGGGAAATAAGAAAACGGAAAACATTGTATTGTTGACCACATGAAGGCAGATTGTGGATCCTGCTTCTTATGCTTACAAACATGCCTCTTTGAACTCCAGTGACCAGGAACAGATTTTTCTCAGATTTAAGATCTTCTTTAAAAATAATATTTGCATTAAAAAATAGAAAACTAATTGTGCCAAAATGAGCTTATGTGCTTTCCCAAAGACTTCTTTAAAGTCCCCCACTAGTTGTGGCCTCCCTGTTTTCTCTCATTTGTGTGTGTGTGTGTGTGTGTGTGTGTGTGTGTGTGTTGTCAGTTCAAGGCCAGAAAGAGAACTGTCTCAAACTGGGAAATGGAGTTAGATGTGTGGAGAATGAGGCCACTATTTGGACAACATTCCTGATATGATGGGTTTGAAGAGAGGGTGTGCCAGAAATTTCCTGGAAGGTTTATTTTTGCTGAGTTTTAAGCCTGATTTCAGACCATTAGAGCTCTTGGATAATGCCAGTTTGTTGAAACATGTAGAGAGCCAGCTGTCCCTAGAAATGAGATTCTCTCTTGCCAGCTGAGAGAGAGTTTTGTGGTCTGGCTCACCTATGTGCTTGAACACTTAACTTTTAAAGCAAATCATAAGAAAAGGTCAGAGAGATGTTGTGTTGTCCAGATGCAGGCCTGATAGGAGTTCATCTAGACCAGGGCCTCTCCCTGGAGGGAGGCTGTGAAAACGCAGATTCTGACTCAGACCATTCGGAGGAGGGCTGAGATGCTGCAGTTCCTACCGGCTCCCAGGTGCGGGCCTGCGGGCCCACCGCTACACTGAGGAGCAGCCCTCTGCGGTCCTGCGGGCCCACCGCTACACTGAGGAGCAGCCCTCTGCGGGCCCGCGGGCCCACCGCTACACTGAGGAGCAGCCTTCTGCGGTCCTGCGGGCCCACCGCTACACTGAGGAGCAGCCCTCTGGGGGCCCGGCTCCACTCTGAGGAGCAGCCCTCTGCGGGCCCGCGGGCCCACCGCTACACTGAGGAGCAGCCCTCTGCGGGCCCGCGGGCCCACCGCTACACTGAGGAGCAGCCCTCTGCGGTCCTGCGGGCCCACCGCGACACTCTGAGGGTCAGCCCTCTGCGGGCCCGCGGGCCCACCGCGACACTCTGAGGAGCAGCCCTCTGGGGGCCCGGCTCCACTCTGAGGAGCAGCCCTCTGCGGGCCCGCGGGCCCACCGCTACACTGAGGAGCAGCCTTCTGCGGTCCCGCGGGCCCACCGCGACACTCTGAGGGTCAGCCTTCTGCGGGCCCGCGGGCCCACCGCGACACTCTGAGGAGCAGCCCTCTGCGGGCCCGCGGGCCCACCGCGACACTCTGAGGAGCAGCCCTCTGCGGGCCCGCGGGCCCACCGCGACACTCTGAGAGGAGCAGCCCTCTGCGGGCCCGCGGGCCCACCGCGACACTCTGAGGAGCAGCCCTCTGCGGGCCCGCGGGCCCACCGCGACACTCTGAGAGGAGCAGCCCTCTGCGGGCCCGCGGGCCCACCGCGACACTCTGAGAGGAGCAGCCCTCTGGGGGCCCGCGGGCCCACCGCGACACTCTGAGAGGAGCAGCCCTCTGCGGGCCCGCGGGCCCACCGCGACACTCTGAGGAGCAGCCCTCTGCGGGCCCGCGGGCCCACCGCGACACTCTGAGAGGAGCAGCCCTCTGCGGGCCCGCGGGCCCACCGCGACACTCTGAGAGGAGCAGCCCTCTGGGGGCCCGGCTCCACTCTGAGGAGCAGCCCTCTGCGGGCCTGCCGGGCCTGCTCTCCCTGGGGCGGTCCCCAGTCTTACCCACCTCCCTTGGGCGGTCCTACCATAGGGGCTCAAAGTTTTGTTTTGTTTTAATTTCAAGAATTTTTTAGTAAAATGAAAATGCCCTTGGCTTAGAAAAAAATTGGTCTCCACCTGAATTTGGTCAGCAAATGTCACTGCTATTTAAAATACAATTGAATCATAGTAACAACTAAAATTATTATTGAACAATTAAAATGATTATAGAAATTTACTCTTTGCCAGGCTCTGTGTGTTGTATCAACAACTCTGATCCTTCCAATCGCCTGGTGAGATGAGCCCTCGTGTGCCTTTCTACCATGAGGAAACTGAGGCACGGAAAAGTTCGGTTCCTTGCCCACGGTCAAACAGCTGGTGTGCGGCAGCACCGAGATGGACTGTTAGGCATCAGAGCCCCGGGTCTCAAGGAGGACAGGGGAGGCTCCTGTATGTAGCAGGAGGGTCAGGTCCCGGAGGAGGCAGGGGCAGATACGATGGCTCAGTCTTGCCAACTTCTAAGTATTTTCAAGTACAGTTTGGCCGACTACATGTTTGGCCTAACATGGTACCGTTTGCTCACATTAAGCCATTTGTCTATGTCTTTATCTAGCATTTCCTAACACACAGTGGCACACCAGGGCCTGCACTAGGCACCAGGCTAACAGCAGAACGCGCCATCTCCCTGCCTCCCAGGCCTGCACTGTTTCTGCACTGCATCAGTGTCAGGATGAAAGAAACCGACAGGCAACCACAGGCTGCTGATCTCATTCTCACTTTCCTGAGCCCAAGAGTAGACACTTGACATGATGACATTTTAAAGTCTCTGCCCCAAACACAACTCTCTCAAGGATTTAATGGGTGTCTTGGTGGCACTTGGGTTGACATCCTTGGCATACTCCTGCCTCTCTGTCTTTGCTGATGCTGTGTCCTTCTTCTAAGTATCTTTTAATCCCCTCCCCCCTTGTCTAAATTCTACTGAAAAGACAGGTCACTTTCTCCATGAGAGCTGTCCAGATCCACAGCAACACATCACACAGGCCTGCACTCATCTAGGGTGACCAGTTGTCTGGTGATTGAAGAATTTCCTGGGATATTGCATTTTTATTGCTGTATAACCAAATTACCACAAACTTAGCAATTTAGACAACACTGATGTTAGGTTACAGTTCTGTAGGTAGAAGTCCGGGCATAGCCTGACAAGCTCTCTGCTCAGTCTCGAAAGCTGAAACTTAGGTGTCGACCGGGCTGAGTTCCCATCTGGAGGCTCTGGGTAAAAATTGTTTCTCCAGATCATTGGGATGGTTGGCAGGATTCAGTTTCTCGTGGTGTATGGCTGAGACTTCCGTTTCCTCGTGAGCTGGCCGCGGGAGACCGCTCAGTCCCAGAGGCCACCCATACTCTTTGCTATGCCACTCCCTCCATCTTCAAAGTCTCCTTGAATCTCCCCCATGCTTCAAATCACTCTGATTTCTCTGTCTCTGACCTCCAGACTAGATTTAAAGGGCTCCTCTGATAAAGTCAGGCCCACCCAGCTAATCTATCTTAAAGTCAGTTTATTTACACTTGAGAAATCCCTTCACAACAATACCTAAATTTAATGTTTGATTGAATAACTGAGTGAGGCTGTGAGTTCAGCAGGGACCAGGAATTTTGGGAGTTATCCTAAAGCTCTGCCTACCCCTGTAGGATGAACAACTCTTGGTGTTGAACACTGGGACAGTCCCGGACAAACTGGGACTGTTGGCCACTCTGTGAGTGAGTTCAGCAAGGGTGGGCTTTGGGCATTCATCTTTTGTCCTCACTTCTGATGCTAACCCATGGCTCTACACAGAACAGGTTCTTGGTAAGGTGCGCTGAATCTGCATCACAAGGCAGCTGACACTTTTCCACGTGTGTCAGTGCCATGCCGTGTCAGGCCAGGTGGCACAGTGGCTGAGACTCTGGCTGCCAGGTCAGACAAGCCTGGGTTTGAATCTAATTTACCAGCTTTGTGATCTTTGACTGGACAAACTCTAGGAGCCTCATATCTTTTTTTTCTTCTTCTTCTATAAAATAAGGATGATAACAATACCCACCTAACAATGTTGCCTTGAGAATCACATGAAATCATGTATATTACACATTGAACTCAAGGCACTGTGTATAGTAAGCACCCAGTGAAACCAGTTATTGTTATTATTACCGTACCAGAGCCTGTTGAGCGCTGGCAAACAGATATTACCTGTGGTGCCATCTTGAGACAAGATGTACAGGTAAGGGCTGTCATCTGATCAGACAGAGTTCCTGGCACTTGAAGTAATAGGAGGGTTTTCTGCAGTGATGTTCCGGGCAATCTAGGTAACTGAGTTCTACTCTGAACATTCCTTTGGTAATTTGGTGAGAAAAACACATCTTCCTTCAATTTAAAACTTTTGGGTGGTAGAGCAGTACAGATGTTAAATATTTTCTGTGTAGGACTCCAGAGGGTAGGGGGTGGGTCGGTCATTCTGAATCCTTTGAACGTCGTAGCGGCCTGTCTGGATGAAAGGTGCATGTTGAATGTGGCATTTTATGAAATTAAAAGAAAACAATTTTCTGCTAACGCAGCTGTGGGGTCTTTGCAGAACAGAAGGATGTCTCGAAAGCAGTCTGTGTAGCTCGGGGCACGAAGCCTTTTTGGAAAACATCTGGAAATTGCACATCCAACTCCAACACAGCAAGTCAAGTATAAAGTTGTTTATTGAGGAATTCCTCTGTTTTAGGGCATTTCCTTGCAAAAAAAAAAAAAAAAAAGAAGAAGAAGAAAGAAAAAAGGAAAAAGAAAAAAAAGCCTTCCAGTGCAAACTTGTGCCATGAAAAGTGTACTAAGGAGCTTTTATTGTTTTAATTAAAACAATTTCAGCTTGGAACAATTCTTTGCAGAACAGTGCACAGACGCAAACAAAAGACATCCAAACATCCCCTTCTCCTCTTCCTTCTTCTAAAGGACACCGCTTTAGCTGTCAAGGGGGACTTACTGCCTTTGTCCTGGATTCAGCAAACCAGGTGGCCACACAATCAGCAAACCAATAACAATTACAGACATTACAATTTTCTACTTCGCTGCCATAAACAAACACTGAGCAATGGGGCAGAGAAGGCCTGGAACCAGCAACTCGAATAGAAAAGGAAGACAAACAGAACCTGTGTCCCAAGATTTCCACGAGGCCTCAGGCAGCTCCAGAGCTACAAAAAAAATAAATAAATAGAATAAAGCTTCCTCCTCCTTCCTTCAACACAAATGTTCCAGTGAAGGACCCCCTAATACCTGAGCTTAGTGGAGCTTAGCGAACTGTAACAGGCCCAAACAAGAGCTGTTGTGACCTCCACGATAAATCACGTTAGTAAATGGTTGGGAGATAGACTCCCCTCACTCCCTGCCACCCTTACACTGCCTGTAGATTACATTTAAGGTGTTGAAGTTGAGGGGAAATTTTTAAAATTGCTTTTTCAATTCTGTTTGTTTATGTGGATCGTATTTCCCATCACAGGCATTATTTTTTTTTTTTTTTGAAATCTTGAGTCCGTGAGCTGTCCAATCTTCCTTTCCCCTGTTACTTAAAAGAAAGTTCCATCTCCAAAGGACTTTGATGCAATTTATAGTAACCTTTCTAAGTGCTTGTCCCTGGACCAGAAAGAACTCCAGTGGTCATTTAAGTCCAGCGGTGACTTAACGATAGTGTTAAGTGATGGCGGGCTAGTTACCAGCAGCGGCTTGGAGGTTCCCGACTGACAGAATCGGGCTCTCAGGGTTGGCTCAGAGAGCGTGTTTCAATGCTCCCACCCCTCACCTCACCCTTGGTGAATCTGATGTGGTTTATTGGTGAATCTACACCCGGGAACTGCAGGAGGTCTAAAACCTACTCCCCATCCATCACCCACAATTTACAGATGTGAAAGCTGAGCTCCCGAAGGAGGTCATGACCTGTCCAAGGTCATCTGGTAAGTGAGTGACAGGAGTCTCTTAAGTCCAACATGGTTTCCATGCCCTGCAAATCCCCTGAAACGTTCTCCTTGTTGGCCCACTGAGGTATGGGACGGTTCCTAACAGTTGTATGCACATGGATCCTGACTCCAGGGCTCCACCATGGTCCCAGAGTGACAGGGCATGCCAGCACAGTTTGAATTTACAGGGAAGTTGACTCTTCTGCTGACCACATTCACATCACCAACACCCCACTTGTAAGAAACTCCGCTCCTTGGCTGACTCATTCCATCTGGCTCAGTTTCCTCTGGGCCGTTTCTCATGTTCAGTGTGTTTGTCCAAGACGAGTTGTTGTGGCTGAATATGTGACTCATAGTAGCAACAATATCATCACAGTGAACCCTTTCTTTTTCTCTCTCTTTCTTTCTTTCTTTCTTTCTTTCTTTCTTTCTTTCTTTCTTTCTTTCTTCCTTTTTTGCTTCCTTCTTTTCTTCTTTCCTCATTTTCTTCCTCCCTCCCTCCCTCCCTTCTTTTCTTTCCTTCCTTCCTTACTTTCTTCCTTCTTTTCTTTCTTTCTTTTCCTTTTTTTCTTCCTCTTTCCTCCCCCTCCTCTCTTTACTTCTTTATTTTCCTTTAAAGAAGAAAAAGCAGCCTGACCAGGCAGTGGCGCAGTGGATAGAGCATCGGACTGGGATGCAGAGGACCCAGGTACGAGACCCTGAGGTCGCCAGCTTCAGCATGGGCTCATCTGGTTTGAGCAAAAGCCCACCAGCTTGAGCCCAAGGTCGCTGGCTCAAGCAAGAGGTTACTCGGTCTGCTGAAGGCCCGCCGTCAAGGCACGTATGAGAAGGCAATCAATGAACAATTAAGGTGTTGCAATGTGCAACGAAAAACTAGATTGATGCTTCTCATCATTCCATTCCTGTCTGTCTGTCCCTGTCTATCCCTCTCTCTGACTCTCTCTCTGTCTCTGAAAAAAAAAAAAGAAGAAGAAGAAAAAGCAGTTATTTCCTTTAGCCACTGATCTTTTGAATATTTTTATTTGCTGGAGCTTCATGAGCATGCGCAGAGCTCAGCCGTGGAGTTCCTGCAGGCAGAACCCACCTCTGTGCACAGGCGCTACCTCCCCCCAGCCCTCTAGTCGGGGTGCTTGCTGTCAACTTCAGTGCCCTGGCTTTGTGCCTGCTTTCCTTACTAAAAAAAAAAAAAAAGTTGTAATTAATCTGTCATCACTGTCAGTTTGTCACTGCAGTCTGCAGGGGCAGGTGGGGGGCCAGTTTTCCACTCTAACATTCCCATGAAATGGTTTAATCCTAAATTAGAAAACCAATAACCTTACTTAGTACTGTCTTTTCTCTTCCTCACCATCTCCTTTTCCCCCTTCTTTTTCTCTCTTTCTTCCCTTAGCCTTTCTGTTTCTGTTTCTTCCCTTCATCTTCCACTGTGGTTTTCTGCTCCCTCCTCCTCCTTCTTATCATCATCATCATCATCATCATCTCCTACTCGAGAGCTGGCACACAGGAGAGGAGGAGGAGAGAGGGAGAAAGAGAAGGAGAAATTGGTGAACGAATGACTATAGAGTGTAATTATGATTATCATGGCTCTGGGTTGAGTCTGAGAGTCAATGGTATAATCCACAATTGAACTGCTTAAGCAGTAGGCTTTTTTCTGAAACTCCTTCCTGCATCATTCCATTTGATTTAGGGATGCTAAACTCTCTTCTACTTCTCCCACCACGTAATCTCAGAAGTCATGTTTTTATTCTACACTAGATGGGCCTCAGTCAGCTGCAGCTTGATGGGGCTGAACGTACCAGTAACAGCTAAATGAACACCCACCAACTTCTACCCCAAACCACTTTCTTCTCCCACTCACTTGAGTTAAACACTTCAGTTTTGTAACCGAGGTCATCCTACATTCAGTGCCCTGCTGAGCCCTATTAAGAACTGAGGCAAAAGAAAGCTTGGTCAAGGCCACATCCTACAAGGATGCTAGAGTCGAGGTTTTAATCAGAAGACAGCTAGGACCAGCCCAGGTGATACTGCTCTTTGTTTAATTAAAAAAAAAATCTACACAACATATAAATTATTATTTTTTAATTTTAAAAAGTTTAAATAAAATTTAAACCTAGACTTAGAAGCAAAAACCTCACCCTTCCTTCACCCTTACCCCAACCACAATCTTATTCCCCCTATTCTAGTCCCATGAATATATACTTGCTCTCTATTTGCAGGAAAAGAGTTCGAAGTGAAATTGCTGGGCTGAAGGGTATGTATACGTTCATTTCAGTAGAAACTGCTAAATTATACTCTCAGAAGGGCACAGCACCAACAGTAGAGTCTGAGTGCTCCGGGGTGAGATAGGAAATACACCGAACACCAGTCAGTGCAGATGTCGGCCATCAGCCTGGAGTCCGAAGCAGGTCCTGGGGAGAGGAGATGACCCGAGAGAGGGCAGGGTGGCCGGGTCAGCAGGGCACACTGAGGAAGTGTGAGTCGGTAGGTGGTCGTCGGCTGTCATGGGAGTCCTCGACCACCTTGATGCCTACGCCCGTTTCTGCACCAGGACAGGAACATTGTTCAGATGGCCTGGCTCCCCACCTAGCTGTGATGTCTGCTGGGATAAGCTTCTCTTCATTATTCTTTTTCAAAATTCTCTTGGCTTTTTCTTTTTTTAACATTGTCTCTCTGAGATAAAGTTTGTGCAAAAGGCTCTGATTTCCAGATGGTTAATTTGCTCCGTTGGTAAAAGCAATGTACCTTCCCTCCCTAAGGCATTTCTGTGACCCTGTCTGTATACAGGCCATTCTTTGGTACGGTTTTTTTTTTTTTTAATTAACTAGTTAGAGCTAAAAGTAAACTGACAATGTGGAATAAAAGTCTGAGAATGCAATAATAGGGGGGAAATGGCAATGGAAAGAGAAATCTTTCAGCCTGCTGTGTCCCATCTTACAAATAAGATCACTTGGATGCAGAGAAGCGAGGTGGTGTGGGGAGGACCATCCTGTGAGTGGGCAGCAGGTGGGAAGACGGGGCTCAGGGCTGCTGCCCTTCAGTCCAGAGCAGCACCCCCAGGCCCCCCTACCCCAGAGCAAGGAGCTCGTGTGTTGTGGTGCTTTTGTGAGGGACTCAGCCCTTCACAGCTTTCAGGGCACATCTGTACTGATCATTTCATGTTCCCTGCCTGCTCACAGACCTAGTAGAGAGAGATAAGACAGTGGTAGAAAATGTCTGAGTCAAGCCTGGCCTATGGTGGTACAGTTGATAGAGCATCACTCTGGAATGTTGCGGTCATGGGTTCGAAACCCTGGGCTTGCCTAGTCAAAGCACATGTCAGAAGCAAGCAATGTACAACTAAAAGTGAAGCAAATATGAGTTGATACATCTTTCTCCTCTGCTGTGTAAAATCAATAAATAAAACTTTAAAAATAAAAGGTCTGAGTCAAGGAGTGCTAACAGGCAATTCTGGAAACATTATTCTTTAGACAATCACCCTTACCCTGCTGTATTTTCTTCAGACTACCATGATCACCTGGAATAGCCTTTATTTATTTCTCTTTACCATCTGTCATGACCTCCCTCCCTCAGAACAGGAGCTCCCTGAGAGCAGGATGTTATTTTGTTAGTGACTATATTCCCACGTGCCTAGAACAATACCTGGCATGTAGTTGCTCAATAAATGTTTGTTTTGTGACTGGATGCACAGAGTGACGGTTTAGTTTGGCTGCAATAACAGAACGCCATCGATTGAGTGGCTTATAAACAACAGAAGTTTATTTCTCACATCTCTGGAGGCTGGGAAGCTCCAGATCAAGCACTGCAGATTCGGGGTCTGGTGAAGGCCCGCTCCCTGGTTCTTAGAGGGCTGTCTTCTCAGTGTGTGCTCACATGGTGGAGAAGGCAAAGAAGCTCTCTCAGGCCCCTTGTGTAAGTCCCTAATCCTGGTCCTGAAGGCTTCACCCTCGTGACCTAGTCACCTCCCAAAGGCCCCACCTCTTCATGCCATCACATTGGGGCTGGGTTTTAATATATAAATTTTGGGGAGACACAAACATTCAGACCATAATGGTGACTGAGGGAGCTCTTGTGGGTTTGTCACCTATTTCTCCAGGAAGAGGAAGAAGTTGACAGCAGTCAGTGCCACAACCCTCTAGAGATGGGAATCAGGGCAGGGTACGGGGGCAAACAGAGATTGAGGACACAGTCTCAGTGGTCTTGGTAACAGGGCACAAAGACCTCAACCAGAGAGCCCCCAGGAATTTAAACAGTTCTTTTCATCATTTACTGGATTTCTTTCCAAAACCTTCAATTGCTGAGATTGTTTATGATTTTTGGTTCTATTTTTTTTTTTAACCTTCAAGCTGAGTGAACAAAAACAATAGAGATAAGAAGACTTAAATATTGTGTTTAGTTGTTAAGTTCATCAGGCTGTTTGGTAGCAAAGGAGGAAATATATCATGGTGTGGTATTGACAGCTGTTGGTTTACTGAGAGTTCGGTCAGGTTCAGAGGATATTTGACACGCACGGCTTGCCACCCTCTCCTCAGTACCAGGAAAAAGGAACTACAGATATGTCATCGCTTCACTAAGCCTTGGTCTCCTCCTCTGTAAATGAGGTGACAGAGAACTAGCTTGCAGGGCCGGAGCACGTAGCCAGCCGTGAGTGGGAACGCGCCCTGCAGCCTGGCAGGTGTCGTACAGGTGCGTGCTGGTTTTAATCATGACAAGATCTGAATTCTGCATGGTACAAGTGGAAGACACAAAATGGCAGGATAATTTATTGAGGTGTCTATTTAGAATTTGTTCCCTCTCTCATTCTGGGTAGATAAGCCTTTGAGTTTCCTTGTTAAAGGACTCTTTGGGCCACAGACTTGAAAGCAATAGTTCTTGCAGATTCTTCTCTCCCCCCTCTGGCCTGGCTTTAGTGACCGTGCTAATGCACTAACTGGGGGGGGGGGGGGACAGCAGGGAGCCTGGAAGGCAGCAAGTGAGAGAAGGGGATGGGAGAGGACAGTGGGCTAGAGAGTGTCTCCCAGATGAAAAGAGAAGTGTTTGGGGTTTCAGGCCCAGACTCTTTTCCTCCTCAGGGCTGCAGGGTAGAGGTAGAGCTTCAGTGGGCCCAGGGACCTCCTTCTTCTGCAGTGGCCACAGCCCTGGAGCAGGTGAGTTGCCAACCTGTAGTGACCTTGCGCTGTGCGGACTTGAATGGCCAGAAGCCCTTACAGCTGCTCCACGTCCACACCTTAGTCTCTTCCGTGGCCCCCAGTTGGGTGGTGCTGCTGCTTCTTCTAGAATGAGCCCCATTCACTCATGACTGACTGAGTGAATTCATCCACCAACCCAGTGAACTGGATGCTCCTAGTCATAATGAAGTCATCCTTTAAAAAGATCGTGTGGCATTTCTTTCCTGCTTACACTGGTGGAATGAAACCCATTACCAGCTTTATGTAAAACACAGTATCTAATAAATGCCCTTGGACAAAAATGTTAGGTAAATAGCAACACCTGGAAGAGACATGCCCTGAAAGAACCAGTAGAAACCAGGAAATCACTGTCCTCTTTTTGCCTCTGACACTAATAACTCTGTGACCTTATGTCGGTCACTTCCTCCGTCTGTGACTCCATTTATTTATTGGTTAAATGAAGGAAACTGGGCTAAATTTCTGCTCCACATTACTGCAGATTTGGAATGGATTTGGGAAACGTGAAATAATTATGAGGCCATATTCTTAACTAATTTCCACGTTGAAATGATTGCCTTTTCGGAATAACAGTTTCTGCAGTTGTAGAAGACAGCCCAAATGAGTTTTCATTCTGTTACCCGATGAAGCAACAACACTTGTCCATCTCTCTGCTGGGATGTGGGTCTTCATGGTAATGTGCACTTCTTGCGATTTTTCATTTTAAAAAGAAAAACGCCTTTGAAAAAAAACCAATTCTTCCACAACAGGCTCAACTTTCCCTGGGGCTGGAGGAGTGTAAACAGGACCACATGAGGCTCCATGTTTATGTTTTCTCGATGACTTCCAGATCAAATTTGCTGTGTTTACAAGATGGAGACACTTTTTTCTAACCGCTGCCATTGCAAATCCAAAGGAGGGGGGAGGGAAGTACACCCCAGCTGGGCTCTGCTGAGTGACCCCCTCTCCGGTGACAATGACCGCTCCATGGGTGCCTTGCAGGGAAAGCGTCCAGGTCAGCAGCCGCCTGTAGACACTGATTTTTCATACTTAAATCAAATCAAGGTGCCAGGTAATTATTATTATTTTAAACTATTTTTTTTTAATTTCATTTATTCATTTTTAGAGAGGAGAGAGAGAGACAGAGAGGGAGAGAGACAGAGAGAGAGAAGGGGGAAGGAGCTAGAAGCATCAACTCCCATATGTGCCTTGACCAGGCAAGCCCAGGGTTTCGAACCGATGACCTCAGCATTTCCAGGTTGACGCTTTATCCACTGCGCCACCACGGGTCAGGCTTTTTATTATTATTTTAAACTTTAAGCCTCGGGCTCAGAGGTGGGATCCTGACTGCTTGACAAATGCTTTATTTTCCCCATGTTTCTCAGTTCTTGTGTCATCCAGACTCCGTGAATCCCATTTTGAAGTTTCTCTTAATTTTCTTAGATCATGAACCATGTTAACCTAATGCCCAGAGGTTTGCAGATCATGTGTTAAGGTACCCATTAGTCTTCTGCAAAACTTCAAATATGAAGCCCTTGAATCTTTCACCTTGAAAAATAAACTTATTCCTTTAAAACAACCATTTCATTTAAATCCCCTTGTGTTAGATGCTTAATACTTATAAGGGTTGGGGCTTTGACCACGGAGTTTGCACCCCAACTAGCTGTCCCAGAGTCTCCGCAAGGGTTTTGTTAGTGAGCAATGGGGTGCACTGGTTCATCTGTCACTGTCTGTCATTCTTTTAGGGGACCTTCAGCAGCCTGACTCAGTCAGGAGCAGAGCCTGCAGCAGCGCTGCCTGGCTGGGCAACCTTGACCAAGCCTGACTCCCTGAGGTACCATTTCCTCTTCTACCCTCTCACCTCACAGGGATAAGCCATTCCATGGGACATGCCAGGCATGAAAGGATATTATACCTAATAAAACACTGTAGAAGTAAGAAGTTATGTGACCAACAAGCTCAAGTTTCTTGAGCAGATGGCTGAAAGGGACCAAGAATACTGTCTGCTGCTGTGCAACTGGGTATATTTGTAAAAAAACAAGTTCAATGTTATTTTTTTTATTTATTCATTTTAGAGAGGAGAGAGAGACACACACACAGAGACAGAGAGGAGAGAGAGAGACAGGGGGAGGAGCTGGAAGCATTAACTCCCATATGTGCCTTGACCAGGCAAGCCCAGGGTTTCGAACTGGCGACCTCAGCATTTCCAGGTCGATGCTTTATCCACTGCGCCACCGCAGGTCAGGCTCAATGTTATTTTTAATTGTTTACATTGCTTGAACTCAGACATGAGGTGTCCAATGTCACTCCAACGCCTTTTCTTGGGCTGCGCCATTACTGTGGCCCATTACCTCTCTCTCTGAGGTTCCTGTTGTCTCTCTGTCAACTGGAAGCTTGGACCGGGCAGTGTATAAGGATCCTTGAGGTCCAAAGGGCTACAATTCTGCTCCATGGTTCTCAGGCTGGTGTGTAGGAAGATAGGATAAGGTTAGAGAAAGAAAGGGAGAATCTCTAGTTACACCTCTATTGAAAGTTGTTTCTAGTTTTTATAAATTAGCAAATGAAAACTTTATTACCAAGAAACTCAAATCTAATCAAATTTAGTGATCATTATTATTAGAGGTTTTTATTTTACCCCCCCAAATTATTCTTTGACCACCTCTCCCCACCCACTCAGACCACACACGTGCATACATATGTGTATGCATTATACACACGTTCTAATCTCTGCCTCCCTCTCTTCTCTCTCTTTTTCTGGTTTAATTGCAAGTGTTTTATTGTACACCATTTTAAAAATGTCATTGAAGTTGAATAAGTAAAAATATATTTCTAAGAGCCATATATGTGTGTGTGTGTGTGTGTGTGTGTGTGTGTGTGTGTGTGTGTATATATATATATATATAAAAGAAATGAATTGTGTTCCTTTGTATTTTCAGTACTGTTATCTTATTCCTACAACAGGCAGCGGCCCAGGGAGCTCTGCTGTCTGTTAATTGAATAACTAACTCCTCGGCCTGGATCTGGAGGTGTGTTCACAGTCCTGGCTCTGATGCTGGTTGCTCTGTGACCTTGGGACCATCACTTTCCCTCTCTGGACCACAGTCGCCTCATTTAGAAACTAAAGGGTTGGACCAGATAGTCCTTAAGGTACCTTCCAGACTTAAAGCTTTCCATACATGTGCCTCTCATTTTATAAACCCAACATCTGAGACAATTAAGAAATAAAATCCACCTTCCCAAAGCACTTTTACTTATAAAACAGGACAGTAAAGGTAAAAATGCTTACACTGTAAAAAAGAATTTTAAAATATAGCTGCTTCTATTTGAAATAATTTGATTTACGGGTAGCATTTCAAGTCTCTCAGTTCTGTAACTGACAAATTTTTGTCTAGTTGAACATTTCAGTGATGGTTCTTTATCCCTGGCAGCTGACCCTACCACATTTATCAGACAAATCCCCAAGAGACATCTCTGTAATGTTCAGCTAAAATCTCTAATGGGTGTGATCAAATCAGGTTTAATGTTTGCTCTGGTGAATTGTCACTTTGAAAGCATATGTTGCTTTCTCATTATCATTTTATTTCTACCATTAGCCACACTTAAAAATATAAATCACTACCAACATCTTTCAGAATGAAGGTTAACCTCTCACCTGAGAGCTAATCCTTATACAAATTAGGGGGTGGGGCATTATGGAAAAAAAAGAGGGGGGACACAGAGTCAAGTGAGCATGCCCCATGTGACCTTGGGTAAGTCACTTCACTCTCAGAAGCTCATATGAAATCTGGGGTTGAACTAAGTCACTCCAAGGGCCCTTTGGTGCTGATGTGCAAAGATGTTGTACAATAATTTCAACTGTTGCTGTACTGTTGTGTGTAAGGAAATTAACCCTTAAATCATTTCTGATGATGACCCCTCAGTTAGTTTACGCTGGAGTATAATGGACCAAAACATGACATCATGTAGTTTTAGAAGGAGAAAGTGGTTCCCCAGACCCAAGGAAGCCACTATTATGGAGAAAATTGGGGAGTTACCAAAGGGCTTCCATTATGAACAGTCACCATGCCCGCCAAAAACCTCAGTGCAAGTGCCTCCTGGTGGAATTGGCTTGAGACTGGGATTTCCTATTGAGTGCCACCAGAATAAGAACTGGTCTGTAGATAGGTAGGTCTCAGGGTCCTGGGAAATAGGAAGGGCAAATGTGGGTCTGGGGAGCGGATAAAAGGCTCAACTTCCCTGCAATGGTCTAGGGAGGGACTTTCAAACTTTTTGAGACACAGAAGTCATTTTTTAAAATGAAATCTAATGTGGAACTTAATATATAAAACAAATAAAAATGGTGTTGAGTTGGCACAAATTTCTTTTGTATGTTCAAATTTGTAACATTTATTGTAAACCCAATGAGATATTGTTTGTTTTGACTAGCACAATTTTTTTGTCAGCACATTCTGAAATTGGAAAATATGGGTGACAGTTGCTATCTTATTGGCCTCTATATCTAATAAACTTTTCTAATTTATCTTGTTGCATCATTTTTGTGAAAGATGACATGAATTGAGCCATGTTAATGTAGAGTCAGAGTTGCCATTTGAGAGGAACTTCTTTGCATGTCTTGTTTTTCTTTATTTTTTGCACTGGACCAAACTGCCAACATTTCAAGAAGTCAGTAGGAATAAGAATGTCCTGTTTGTAAGAATCGATGAAATTAGATGTCACCAATGACTGAATTGCAAACCAATCAATGAAATAGAAATCTAGCCTTTTGCCTGATGACCAAATATATGCTAATTTATGAAGTATAAAAATTTAACTGGCCTGACCTGTGGTGGCGCAGTGGATAAAGTGTCAACTTGGAATGCTGAGGTCGCCAGTTCGAAACCCTGGACTTGCCTGGTCAAGGCACATATGGGAGTTGATGCTTCCAGCTCCTCCCCACCTTCTCTCTCTCTCTTCCTCTCTGTCTCTCTCTCTCTCTCTCTCCCTTTCTCTCTCCTCTCTAAAATGAATAAATAAAATTTAAAAAAAATTTAACTGTACCTCATCTAAAACCAATAAACTCTTTTTTAATGCAACTTACCTCATCTTCTTCCCTTTTTTCCATAAAAAGTCTGAATTCTGTACTGGGTGGGAGAATACTATTTGGGTTTCAGCCTCAATTTGTTCTCCCCAAATTGCAATTCTTTGATCTCAAATAAATACTTGTTGCCTCTCATTCTGACTATTTAATTTTAGATGAACAGTTTCCAGGTTGAAAATGGGCCCCCCTTTTTTTTAGAGATTGGCATTGTTGTCATGGGACAACAATACTTTTCAAATATACGGGTATAGCAAACTTTTTATTTTGAAGTCAACCCTAAAATGAGTTAGAGATTTCTGTCAGTCTGATATGTGACTGTAGTATAGTACTGTGGAACATGCATATTATTTCTTGTTTTAGTTTTTAAAAAATATTTCTAACTATGTTATGAAAATATAGATTTAACTGTAACACTTATAGAATTTCCAAATCCATTGCATGGAATGTCTTTGGGCAACAGACATGAAGAATTCTGTTGGCTAAGGGAGCCCTCCTGGGGCTACAGGTGCAATGTGTTCTCAGCCACACAGAGTCAGGGAAAGCACCGCTGTGACCTGGAAGTTCCTACCACTTAAAGCTGTGTTTTAAAGCCGGGTTCTGAAGACTTGCTGAATCTCCGTTACCCCATCTTATGGTTTTCCATTGGTCTGTAGAGTCTTTTGTTTTAATGCTCCCGCCTCTCCTCAGCAGGCTGCAGACCTCATCTGGAAAAGATGGTGGGCCCTGCGTGTTAGAGGAAGTACAGCCTCTCCCTGAGACCGCGGTGGAGGTGAGAGTGGTGGACCCAACATCACTCCAAGGGGGAGGCAAGCCCAAGATATGGAATGGGGATCTTGGGGGCTGCCTTTCTCAAGCCCCCATTTTGCCCCCTAGTTTGTCTCCTCTCATTGCCAACCCTGGAGGTCCTAGGCTCTATTTCTAATAATAAAGCCAGTATTTCCTTACTACTCCAGTGTGCCAAGGTGTTTACTAGGTCCTGCGGGGACACAGAGATAAATAGACTCAGGCTGGGCCCCCAGTGCTCACAGTCAACAGAAATGTGAACTCCTGGGCTGGTCCCCCTGAAAGAGAAGCTGGGTTCTCGGTGCTCCTCAAATATTATTTTCAACATCGACTCAGCTTGTGTCAATGATCTTTTGATACTAATGCATTCTTTAGGTCCCAGTAAGTCCTATTGAAGTGTTCACATTCTTCGCCGTCACCCCCATCCCCACCTCTGAAGTATGAGAAAACACACTTCAGGATGTCTACTCATGATTGATGGCCCGGCTCTCTCTTTGTGTTTGTTGGCCTGTAGGTTTAGATCCCAGATTGTTTCAAAATGGCCAGAAGCAGTCAGCATGTGGTATCTCTGAAATCTTAGAGACACCAGGTCACATGCTAGTCATATCACACAACTGAAGGAATTATAAGAAAAACAATGAAATTCTCTGACATTTGTTAGTGGAAGCTGAAGCTTTTATTTCTTGGGCAGTGAGGAACAGAATCCCAGGGGAAGCAATATTACAGAGGTAAAAATAAGGAAGCCTCAGCTCATATACTATTTCGGCTTTTCCTGGGGTCGTCAACAGTGGAGGGAGGCTGGGGCCCACGCCACCCTTGTCCGACCTCATGGATCTACCACACAGCCTCACTGGAAATCCAACTGTCCTTATGTGAGGGGATGGGACACAGGCAGTGATTCCCTGTCTCTGAGCCCCAGACTTTTTAGGAATGTTAAAAGTGTTAATGACATGGAAGATGAAAAACAAGGTCTGTGAGCAATTTTTAGTATTTCAAAGAGCTCGGTGAGAATTCCCCATTTGCCTGGGTGTGCACTGCAGTCTCACGAGGTCCTCTTCTTTTGCTTTTGGCTGCAAGGTTACACCAAGGACTACCTCGTGCAAACCAGAAAGAAGCTCTGCTGTGCTCAGTAGAATAGTGATACACTACCTGGGCTTTGACAGCAGATCTGGGGTTAGCCTGAGCGTGTCCACTTCCTAACCCAATGACGTTTATGGAGCTACGTGATCTCTCTGAACCTCAGTGTCCTCGTCTGTAAAATAAGGACAAGAATAACATCCATCTCACAACATGGTTGGGGCTGGTCTATAGCAAGTCCTCGATTAAAGGGAGCTGTTACTATTAGTATCTGTGATGAATGAAAAACGAGAAATTAAATTCTTATTTAATAAAAGTGGCACATTAGTAGGCAAAAAACTTTTCAGAACTTGTAGCCTGGAGGGGCTCTAGCAGATAAAAGGTTGAGACCCTTTATACCAGGCAACTGTAAGGTTTTTTATTTTCATTCAGGCAGTGGAGTGGACACGTGCATAATTAAAATTTAATTGAAAGACTTTAATTTCTTTCCCTTGGGCTGACTATGCATGTCTTCTGGTGTCATAAAACAAGCCGAGGACCATAATGCAGGCCACATGCCCCGTGGTGACCTCTTTCTAAGCCACCTCTGTGTCCTTGAGATGGAAAACTGTTGATTGAAAAGGACAGAACAATACCCTCTGTCATGACGGCCACAGATCACATTCAATCAGGACAGCATTCTATTGATTCAAAAGACACACACACTCACACACTCACACACACACACTTCCCAGATGGTGACATCAGTGACCTGGGTTGAATGGGGGCTATTTGAGGGCAGTTTACCTGGGAATGAAGGTTTCAATCATACTACCACCCAGTGGTGGGTGGAAGTAACTTGGATAAACAATCCCTGTTCTAGAATTTTGATTAATTCTCAATGATCTTACGGTTACTCTTTGTTCTTGGAAGTCATTCTTGGCAATATGTTGAGACTCATGGTTTTCTTCTTTAAAAAAAATACTGTGAACCTAAAACTGTTCTAAAAAACAAAGACCATGTTTTAAGAAAGCATGTGTGTGTTGTGCTGAAAACAGCCATGAAACATAAAATCTGGGTCCCAACTTTTCTTCACGTAAATGTGTTACAAGATTTGAAGACTAGAGCTTTATATCTAATATTATGATTTCCCTATTTATTGAGCCACTGTGGAAATCTGCTAAATGCCAATTTTCTTCGCCTCCCTCCCAACACACAGCCCTCCAACCCACTCACTTTGTAGTAGATGCTCTTTAGAAGGTCTTTTTAAGCTCTTTTTCACCACACATGGAGGTTGTCATGAATAAAAAATTCTTTCTACTACTGAAGACTTTAGCTTATGACAAATGGGATAACTTCATGTTCTTCTCTATAAGACACTTGAAATGAAATAGTTCATTGAAAGGGTAGGGGGAAACTCATGTTTGAAATCCATCTAGTTCTAATCTTGACTAAAATGAAAGGAATGGAGATTAACAATTCAAAAATGGAGCTTGTTAATCAAAATGAACTACAATTATACAACTTGTCAGGCAGCTCACTGGGAATTATTTCTCTCCCACTTGATTATGTGATGAAAATTTACCTTTTACTAGGATAAAATGAAGTCATCCTTATCAGAGAGAAAAACTGTTTAATACTGGTTGCAGAAGTGTTTGCTTTATTAGATTTTTTAATGCCCCTAAAGTGATATGTTAAATGAAGTTGTTCCCCTGACCTCACTGTGTATTAGTGTATTTTGAATATGGGGGAGCGCATTTCTCACATAATGAACCCAAACTTAATAAACCAAACATATTAACATATTTAGATTTCTGCAGGTGGGGAGTTTCAAAATTGTAAGTACCTCAACAGGTACACCATTTCAAACTAATTCGGA
This sequence comes from Saccopteryx bilineata, assembly GCF_036850765.1. Classification (NCBI taxonomy): domain Eukaryota; kingdom Metazoa; phylum Chordata; class Mammalia; order Chiroptera; family Emballonuridae; genus Saccopteryx; species Saccopteryx bilineata. The sequence continues at coordinate 59,388,510 of NC_089497.1, forward strand.
GATTACTGAAGGCATACTTAAAATGCTCTGTGCCTATATCACATGCTGTATTAGATATAAATGACCATATTCTAGAATTCCCTTCTCTCTAAAGAAGATTAATGTATCTCTACGTGGTTACTGCTATGCATCATGTAAATATGATATGTTACCAAGCATGACATCATCCTTTAAGAAGACTTCCCCCACACCTGCCCCAAAAATAAAGTGATTCTATAGGAAGCAGAGGAGTGAAGGGAAATAGAACTCCAGGCTTTAATCCCTGCAATAATTTCAACTCTGTAACAAGAGAAACAAGATGATCCTAAGCAGCAAACTCCACTGGCTCATGTGATTATGAGGGACCCTCTCCAGCAGGAAAGCCATTCAACCCTTGCAAACCATTTTGCCTACCACTGGCCTTTGGACAGCCTGTTCGTAAGAGAAAGAAAGGTCTCCTTATATTTAAATCTCACTGCCTCTGAAACTGCCTTTCAGAAACCCTATCATTCCCCTTCTCTCTTTTCTTGGCAACACTCAAAGTCCTTTGTAAACATCCTCCCGGAAAAGTCTCTGAAGATCTGTCTGATAAACTTTGAACAGGGGAGTTTAAACTCCTGTCTGAGAGCAGATTGGATGGCGAGCTCAAAAGCTTATTCCCTTCAGAGAAGTAGCTGAAGTCACCAAGCTTGAAAAGGTGTCAGAGAGAAATGGAAATGACATAGTACTGGTCTTTCTGTACAGAGCCTTTTCTTTCCTCAGAACAAGCTCTTAGGAGCCTCGTTGCTGATCAGAAGGAAGGGAGGCCCATGCTCTCTGTTCTAAATGCACAAAGTAAGGGCCCTATCCAGTTGGCTCAGTGATAGAGTGTTGGCCGGATATGTGGAAGTCCCAGATTCAATTCCTGGTCAGGACACACAGGAGAAGCAACCATCTGCTTCTCTACCTCTCCCCCTTCTCACTTCTCTCTCTTTCTCTCCCACAGCCATGGCTCAAAAGGTTCAAGCAAGTTAGCCTCAGGTGCTGAAGAAGGCTCCATGGCCTTGCCTCATGCTAAAAATAGCTCGGTTACCGAGCAAGGGAGCAGTGGCCCAGATGGACAGAGCATCACCTTATAGGGATTTGCTGGGTGTATCCTGGTCAGGGTGCATGCAGGAGTCTGTCTGTCTGCCTCCCTGTCTCTCACTTAATTTAAATAAATAAATGCACAAAGTTGGGGAAGTCAGTGAGTGTTAAGAGATGTGCTCAAAGTCACCAGAGCTAACTAGAGTAGAAGCCATTCAAGAATGACCACTGGATCAGAAATGCAATTTAAAGAAAAAGAATTTATTGACAACTTAAGTCTCATTTTCCACATCCATCCATTTCTTCTTCCCCTACCTCCTCCATTGAAAAACAATTGATTTCCTCCTAAACTTAAGATTCCCAAGGAGCCACACTGAAAGAAAGGTTAGAGATTCTGATGGGTTTTAGGGACAGCTCTCTCATTTCCCCTTGCCTTCGTCTGACTTATTCCCATTGGGATGTAGCTAGTTGCTTTATATTCCATGAACAGTGGGCGTTTCCATCCCAAACACATGGCAGAGAGTAGATGATGCTTACTCCGAAGTAGAGGGGATTTTTGTATTGGATGGAGGTGGGAACTGAAGATCCCAAGTTCTTCAATCCTACCTCAGAGGGCCATTTGTGGTTCAAAAGCAGTTGGTGCAAATCTCAAGAATTCAGACTTAGATATCTGCCCCTCCTCCTACCAGATGCTCTAACAGCAGGTGTGGACGCTTACGGGGACAGCAGTACATTGTAAGTTTATTAGGCCAGGTGTTGAGTGATTGAGGAGAATGCTGGACTAGATGATGTTAAAACAAAACAGACAAACAAACAAAAACCCTTCCCTCCTTTGAATGGTGTCTCTTCCATGAGACCATGATTCTGAGCTCCTAGATGACAGACTATGTCTATTTTTTAAAATTAAGCTTTATTGAGATATACTTGACGTAAAATAAACTACAAATAGTAAAAGTGAACAATTTGATAAGTTTTGACATATATGTGCACCCGTGAAACCAACACAACAATCAAGATAGTGAATATATTCATCACTCTTAATAGTTATTTCATCTCTCTTTGTGACCCTTCTCAGCCCTTGCCAGCACCCTGTCTGCTGCCTTCCTCCAGTCCTAAGGCAACTGGTTTGTTTGCCTTTTGTCATTATAGATTAGTTTTCATTTTGTAGGATTTTATATAAATAAAATGTAGAGGATATATGCTTTTTTTTTCTGGCTTCTTTCACTCAACATAATTATTTTGAGATTCATCCATATTGTTGTATATATTAATAATTTATTCTATTTTATTGTTAAGTAATAACTTATTGTATAGATATGCTACAAGTTGTTTATTATGTGTTTCCCTTATTGATAAATATTTGTGTTGTTTCCAGTTTTTGGCTGTTACAAATAAAGCTGCCTTGAAAATTCATGTATAAATTTTTGTATGAATATTTGCTTTTATCCCTTGGGTACCAAGAAGTGTTATCGCTGGAACATATGTTAGGCATATGGTTAGCTTCTTAAGAAATTGTTTTCCAAACTGACTAGACTATTTTATATTCCCAACAGTAGGGTATGAGAGCTCTAGTTACTCCACATCTTTCCCAACACTTGATACAGTCAGTCTCTTTAGTCTCAGACTAGTTCTAGTGGGTGTTTTACGGGTGCTATCTCATTATGATTTTAAAAAATATTTTGTTTTTATTGATTGGTTTTAGAAAAAGGAAAGAGAGAAAAAGGATGGGAGGGAGGCCCTGGCCGGTTGGCTCAGCGGTAGAGCGTCGGCCTAGCGTGCGGAGGACCCGGGTTCGATTCCCGGCCAGGGCACACAGGAGAAGCGTCCATTTGCTTCTCCACCCCTCCGCAGCGCCTTCCGCTCTGTCTCTCTCTTCCCCTCCCGCAGCCAAGGCTCCATTGGAGCAAAGATGGCCCGGGCGCTGGGGATGGCTCCTTGGCCTCTGCCCCAGGCGCTAGAGTGGCCCTGGTTGCAACATGGTGACGCCCAGGATGGGCAGAGCATCGCCCCCTGGTGGGCAGAGCGTCACCCCTGGTGGGCGTGCAGGGTGGATCCCGGTCGGGCGCATGCGGGAGTCTGTCTCTCCTTGTTTCCAGCTTCAGAAAAATGCAAAAAAAGAATAATAATAATAAATTTTAAAAAATAAAATAAAATGTTAAAAAAAAGAAAGAAAGAAAGAAAAAGGATGGGAGGGAGTGGCAAGCATCAACTCATAGTAGTTGCTTCTCTTATGAGCTTTGACCTGGCAAGCCTAGGGTTTCAAACTGGTGACTTCAGCATTCCATGTCAACGCTTTATCCACTACACCACCACAGGTCAGGCTCATTGTGACTTTTAATTTGCATTTTTGTAATGCTAATAACATATATCTTTTCATGTGCTTGTTTGCCATACATATTCTTCTTGGGTGAAATATTTGTTTAACTACTTTGCCCATTTTGTAACTGGTTTGTATTCTTATTATTGTGTTTTGAAATTTCTTTATCTAACCTGGATACAGTTCTCTTATCAGACCTGTGATTTGCAAATATTTTATCTAAATTCTTTTTTTAATTTTTTAAAAGTTCTTAATTTTGGTAAAATCTAATTTATTAATTTTTTATAATAGACTATATTTTGGTGCTGTATCTAAGAAATCTTTGCCTAACCCTAGGTCACAGGGATTTTCTCCCATATTTCTTGTAGAAGTTTATTAGTTTAAGGTTTTATATTTAGGTCTAAGACTTATTTTGGATTATTTTTTAAATATGATATAAGGTATAGATCTTTCTTATTTTTATTTTTTATTTTTTGCAATGTTTACCTAATTGTTCCAGTACAATTTGTTGAATAGATCATCCTTTTTCTGAAAACACTGAAAATTATAATACTTTGTATCTTTGTCAAAAATGAACTGAGTAAATATTAGGTCTATTTCTGAACTCTCTATACTATTCCATTAATCTGTTTGCCCATTGTTACACCGATATCTTACTATCTTGATTACCGTTGAATAAATCTTGGAATCAGATAGTATATGTCCTCTAATTTTGCTCTTTTTCAAAAGTATTTTGGCTCTTCTAGTTCATTAGAATTTCCAAATGGATAGAACTAGGCTAGTGTGGCACATACAGAAGAGAATATAAACGTCTTTAAACCATACTGGTTACCAATTCCTTGAGAAAGAGAATTCAGAGGTAGATTCCAACACTCATTGATTATGTACAGCATACACATATCTTTAAAGATAAGTGTTTTAGTAACTAGAAAGCAAAGAAGGAAGAGAAAAGACAAGCTTCATGAAAGATGAAATGCATTGGTAGGATTCTGATAAGTAAGGGGAATATAAAACATAAGTTTGCACCTAGAGAGGATGGTACAAAGTATGTTCAGCAAAAATTCTAATTAAATTGTAAGAAAGGGTGCATGAACAAAGTAGGCTGTCATCATATTGTAGAGGGTTTTGAAACGGAGTTGAAGCATTTGTCCTTAATTCTCTAAGTAATGAGTAGCACTTAATTTTTTTTTTTTTGAAAGTGGTTTTTGTTTTTTTGAGGAGGGGGTGTTAAGAAGGAGAGGATTGTTATAGTAGTTGAATCAACAACTCTAACTTAACCTCTTCCTGCTCATGTCCTCTTACAGACCCAATCACCCCTCGCTTGTGCTGCTGGAGTCAAGAGGAGGAGGAAGGGGGGAGGGCTGGGTCTTGTGGGAGAGGTGGGTTGGCACAAGGCTTTAATTTCAATGGAATGTTTTCATGGGCATCGCTTTTCTCTTCTTGGATGGGTGGATGAGTGGAGTTTCCTTGGGAGTGTTTTTCTTGGGCACTTTTATTGGGTTTCAACTGAAAACACAGGATATTGGTATGGATCTTCAAGGTTTAGGTTGAATTGCAGTCCACCCCCGAAACTTCCTTGAGGTATATTTTATCTAAGCTTTCAAATACCTACTGAACATAGATTTATAGAATGCCCAAGCTGGAAAGGGCCTCCATCCTCATCCTCTTATTCCTTCTGTTTTGTGAAGAAATGAGGGAGAGAGAAAGAGAGTAACTCAATTTCACTAACATGAATTGAATCACACTGGTTGCCTCTATAAAACCCTCCACTGACAGATCTTTAGCTAGAGTGACCATACATCTTGGTTAGCCCAAAATGTTGCTAGTTCTTACTTGTTTTCCTGGTGCAGTTACTCATAATGACCCCTTTAGTGCTTCAAGTGAACCAGTTTGGGTGATAGATCACTGTATTTGACCTCCTTAAATAATGCTTTCCAACATATGGAATCCTGTATGGAAACAGACATGAGGGTGGGGGAGAGTCTCAGAGTTACTGTGGGAAGTTTGTAAGCCCATATCCTTTATAGTTTCCAAATTAGCATAGAGAAAGTAAAACCACTACACTGTAAGGGTCTGATAAGGGTGTTGAAGTTAAGTATAGGAACAACTTGAAAATACTGGGACAAGACCCAGCCTTCCTTATCCACTCTCCCTCCTCCCTCCTCATCCTAATGCTTGGCTTCCTTGCTGCTGTCCAGCCTTGAGGGAGGGACAATTTGTGCTGCCCTGGATTCTGCCATGTTGTTTTAAGGCGTAGTGCTTTCTTTGTGTGACAGAGACAGAGAGAGAGACAGATAGAGGGACAGATAGTGACAGATAGACAAGAAAGGAGAGAGATGAGAAGCATCAAGTCTTCATTGCATCACCTTAGTTTTTTATTGATTGTGTTCTTATATGTGCCTTGACCAGGGGGCTACAGCAGAGTGAGTGACCCCTTGCTCAAGCCAGCGACCTTGGGCTCAAGCCAGCAACCATGGGGTCATGTCTTTGTTCCCACGCTCAAGCCGGCAACCTTGGGGTTTTGAACCTGGGTCCTCTGCATCCCAGTCCGATGCTCTATCCACTGTGCCACTGCCTGTTCAGCAAGGCTCAATGCTTTTGAAAATTTTTTTTCTTTGCTGGAAGATACCTGCCCTCCCCTCACCACCACCTCCCCTCTTATCCAACTGATGAACTCCCACCTTTTCCTCAATGCTCAGAGCTGCCACTGCCCTTCTGTCCTGCCACCCCCCACAGAGCAGAGCTGAATTCCCCTCTTCTCAGCCTCCCTGTCTGTACCCTGTTTTCTCTTCTGTCCCCACTATCACCCTGTATGGCCAGTAGCCACGGCCACCATCAACAGCCGCTTGGCCCGTGCAGGTTCGCATTTGATTCGGACAGACGGTAATGAAACAACGGAGCCAAAAACTGGTGGGCCATTAGCTTTAATCCTACTTTGCACCTGGCGGGCAAGAAATACACACAGTGGGAAAACACTTCCCTTTCGTAAAGCTGGTAGCCGCGGCCACCATCACAGCCACCTGGCCCATGCAGGCTCGCATTTGATTCAGACAGATGGTCAAGAAACAATGGAGCCAAGAACTGGTGGGCCATCTTTAATCCTAGCTTGTACCCAGCGGGCAAGTAAAAACACACACTGGGCTCCAAAACCCACTCATTCAGCACTCACAAAACTACTGACTTATCCGAGTTTCTTAGAATCAAAGGTTCCTAGCTCACCAGATTTTTTCACCTCTGTTCCCTATCTCCTTCTCTCTGCACAAACTGGTTTCTCCTTCAGCACTCTGCCATCTTGGCTGCTTCTTCTCTCCTCACGTGGCCTTAATCTGGTCTCTCCTCTAATGCTAATCTCAGGAACCGAGAGAGAGCAAGCTCCTGGTCTGCCCCATTTTATAGTGTAGAAATCAAAACCTTTAATCCAATATACAAACAAGGAAGTCTCTGATATAAAGTCACTTATCTGAGGCATAATAGGATTCCTCATGAGAGTGCACCACCCCCTATCATGCAACGGTCAAGGGTGTAGAAAAAAGTCTAGTCCTAAAACTAAGCCTTAGGCTAGAAGGACCCTGCCTGCTTATAGCCTGTCCCCCACACCCAATGCAAACTATAAGCGAGCAAACATATATATCATATTTGCAAACTTATTTGACACACACACCTTATGTCAGCTGTATTGTTTTTTATGTGTCTGTCTTGTCTCCCTCTTGGATTGTGAGCAACCTGAGGGTCAGGGCTGACCTTCAGCTCTGAGCACAATGGCTGGCACAAGAAAGGGACACAGGAAATACTTGTTAAGTGTATTCATTCAATAAATATTCATTGAGCATTAACCTTATTCCAAGCACTACACTGCAGGAGACCCAGCAGAGCACAAGATAATATACCTGTCCCCAGGTGTTGCAGCCCAGTGTGAGTAGATGCGGCGTGAGCTTGCGGGTGCATCTGTGCGTGCATCACGCATGCGTGGACACCTGTGCTGTGCCGGCTCAAGGAGGCTTCAGGAACCTTGGGTTCCTCTCAGGAAGCCAAAACACTTCAGAACAAATCAGTCATTTTCCAGGCAGCTTTTTTGTGAATTGAGCAGCATAAATTTCTGATCTATTTAAAAACAGGGGAAGGGAAGTCTGCAGAGGCTAAAATAAGTTTCTCAAGGTCGCTGAATTGTGTGCTTGGTCCCCTGGGAGAGAAGTTTGTGCCTGGGACCCAGCTTAGCCCAGGGTGAGGGGTGGCTGTGGGCAGTACAGCCTGGCCTTGCCAGTTCCCCCGGAGCCTGTTAGGTCAGCTGGGAGGTAGGGCCCTGTGCTGAGTGCTTGTGAGAGGCAGGGCCCCTTTCCAGGAGCTGGTCCAAGGCCACAGGGGCTGAGCAGAAGCCCACATGCTGTTTGTGGTGAGGAGAGCTCTGTTCTCAGTGATTTATTTGTGAAATTCCTGGAGTGGGGAGGAAGACTCACAGCTGAGGCTGAAGTAGACACAGGTCCTGAGGGTCATGGAGCTTGGCAGTGATAACGGAAAGCCCTGAATCAAAAGGAAAGGGAGGGGCCTGGGAGGAGGGGTGGGGTGGGGTGGTGGAGGGATAGAAGAAAGATTGAAACACTGAGATGCTCGTGCTGAGCTCTGAGATCCTGCTGTGGAGAGGAAGGATTCCAACTTTTTGCTCTCAGAATACTGTAAATCAGCCTCGTTCTCTCTCTCCACACATACCCACCTTCCCACTCTCTCACCTCAATTCATTCCTGTCTTTAAACAACCCTCCCCACTCCAATTCAGGCATTTTTTTTTCTTATTTTACTTAAAGGTTGCAACTACGTTGGGCTGCTCTGTGTCCCCAGTTCAACATTCCTTTTTCCTGCCTTCACCACTTCCTTAATTACACCTATGTAGAGCCAGGAGCCACAGCCAGCATCAGAGCAGCCCGGCCCATGCAGGTTCGCATTGGATTCGGACAGTCGGCAAAGAAACAGCGGAGCCAAAAACTGGTGGGCCATAGCCTTTAATTCTAGCTTTGCACCTGGCGGGCAAGTAAAAATACACACTGGGCTCCAAAACCCAGTCACATTCAGTGCTCACAAAGCTACTGACTTATCCGAGTTTCCTAGAATCAAAGGTGTCTAGCTCACCAGACTTATTCACCTCTGTTCCCCATCTCCTTTCCTTATCCCAGATACAAACTCTACACAAACTGGCATCTCACTCAGCACTCCGCCATCTTGGCTGCTTCTCCTGGCCTCCTCCACGTGGCCTTTCTCTGCTCTCCTCTGCTCTCTCTTCTAATCTCAGGAACCAAGAGCAAGTTCCCATTCTACCCCCATTTTATAGTGTAGAAATCCAAGCCCTTAATCCAATATACATACTAGGGAAGTCTCTTAATACAAAGTCTCTTCTCTGAGGCATGATAGGATTGTACCACCTCACACCAAAAAGGGTGGGACAGGCTTAATCCCAAAACCAAGCCTCAGGCTACAACAATTCTCAACTCACATTAATATCACCTGGGCAATAGCCTCTTTAACAAAGTGAGCATAATACATTTTATCTGCCCAACAACCTACGAACGCTCTTTAAACAAAGAAGGTTAGGGGTAAGATGTGGCCTCCCAAAGGACAGAAGGAAAGGCTATGGCTCCTGCTCTCTCAGGGAGGCATTGATAGCCAGGTCAGGCTGGGGGGTGGGGGGGACTCAACCCCAGCAGAAGCCCAGGCCTGCCGCTCCGTCTATGGCTGGGGGATCTTGCCCCGTCTCCTTTGAGGTAGGTAACCTCAAGTTCTGAGCATCAGTTAGAAGCCTCAGAGAGAGGAAAAAAGGTGACTTGGAGGTAGGGATAAATGCCAGCTGTTATTGGGTACCTTGAATCTTGAAACCCAGATTACTCAGCTACTGGCCGGCTTCGCCAGGGGCCCTGTAAAGCTAGTAGCCATGGCCACCATCATTGCCGCCTGGCCTGTGCAGGTTCACATTTGATTTGGACAGACGGTAATGAAACAGCGGAGCCAAGAACTGGTGGGCCATTACCTTTAATCCTAGTTCGCACCTGGCAGGCGAGAAATAGACACAGTGGGAAAACATTTCAATTTCTATTCAGGGCTCCCAAAGCCACGGACTTATCCAAGTTTCCTAGAATCAAAGGTTTGTACCTCACCAGCCTTATTCACCTCTGTTCCCCAACTCCTTCTCTCTGCACCAGCTCTGCACAAACTGGCTTCTCCTTCAGCACTCCACCATCTTGGCTGCTTCTCCTCTCCTCCACGTGGCTTTTCTCTACTCTCCTCTAGCGTGGGCTCCTCTGCCCCATTTTATAATGTAGAAATCAAAACCTTTAATCCAATATACAAATAAGGAAGTCTCTGATACAAAGTCACTTATCTGGGGCATGATGGGATTCCTCATGAGAGTGTACCACCCCCTATCATGCAACAGTCAAGGGTGTGGGGAAAAACTTAGTCTTAAAACTAAGCCTTAGGCTATAAGGACCCTGCCTGCTTACAGCCTGTCCCCGACACCCAATGCAAACTATAAGCGAGCAAACATATATAACATATTTACAAACTCATTTGACCAACAGGCCTTTCTCCAACAGGCCAGGGCCTAATCCCTGTTCTAGCACAACTTTCTTCTGTTGCTTCAGTCCTCTGCTGGTGGGCCAGTACCCTTTCCTCGCTTGCTTGTCAGGACCACACTCGCCCTAAGGAATATAAGAAGGCCAAAGGTACTAAAATGACTTGAACTGGAGGGGAAAGAAAGAGTACTCCTACTAACTAAGCAGAGAGGAGTAATGTGAGGAGGAGGGAATCTCCAGCTTCATTTCGAAGTGCTGAGTCTCAAGTGTGGTAGGACATCATGCACCGTAACTCCCTCGCCCTCCATTCCAGGAAATCTGCTGAAAATCCAAAAATTGAACAAGATCTTCCCTAGAGCTGAGAACAGATCCCTGGGACCAGCCTTCAAGCACTTTGCACTTAGAGGGTTCCTCCCAGAGTGGGGTTGCGATAGCTAGTGGTGCCTCATCTAGTGCCCGGTACTCAGCAGGTGTTAAACGTTTTTGTTGAATGAATGAATGAATGAATGAGCAAAACCTAAACCAAATAGAGAAGAGGAGAGGAAGACAAAGGAAGTAGAAATCAGGAGTGGGCAGAGATTGGGGAAAAGGGTGGATAAATGAGAGATTTCTGTGTCCTTGGGCAAATAATGTGTACTTACAACTCATGAATCATAACCATCAGCTTCTAAATGCAACATTGGGCATACACAGTTTCATAGTTCACATTGTCTGCACACATTGAACCCCATTCCGGGGACAGGTCTATTGGGAAGGCAATTCAGGGGCTTGTGTCTCAAGCTGGAGGATCTCTGGGACCAAATGACCCAATGCTTCCATTTAATAGTAAAGAAACTAGAGTTAAATGAGAGCAAGTGACATCGCCAAGGTCTTGGTGCATTGGGGCAGGGCCTGTCTCCAGGTCAGATTCTTCTGGCTTTACCTGGCCCCCTCAAGGGGATTTAAAGAGGCAGCTTTTCCTGGACAACATTGATTGATGACTCATTAGCACAGAAAAAACCAGTCAAACTTGACCTTTCTCTGCCCTCCCTCTTTAAGTCACACCCATCCCTGAAGCGTATTCTAACCTTTTCTCCATCTGCTTCTCCAACCTTCTCACCTACCAAGCTGCCTAGAGTACAGCCTCAAAAGAAGCACTCATTTTTTTTTTAATCACCTTAAGGGACCTCTTTTTAAAATTCTTCATTTACACCTAAATTCCCCAGAGATTGAAAGGCAGGTGTCTCATTCATCCATCTCTCCACAGGACAGTACACAGTAGATGTTCAGTAAGAGTTTAGTGTTAGGAAGAGGTTGAAAAAGACAGATGACCAAAACTCAAAGCAGCCTGAAGAGCCATGAGTAGTAAGTGCTTTATGAACTCTGAAAAGGAATTTATCTGTCAAAACTCCTTATGGTTAAATGGACCTAAAATTTAAATCTCACAAATCTTGCACCCCAGGAAAAATTACAAACTGAACTTCTAACCTCCTGCACCGTCCTGCCTGTTTACGCTGCTGTCTGAGTCCATCACTGTAGGGAAGTTCCTTCTTCCGTCACCATGCTACCATCGAGCCAGTAGACTATGACCTACCCTAGCCAATCAGAGCTACAAAATTTGGAAGCTTCATTTGCATGAAATGAGCCAAAATGAGAAGTATGAGAGGGAAGTTTCTCTATAAAAGGCGGCTTCTCCTTTGTCTTGGGGCATCATTTATGTTGCTACCTGAGTCTGTGTCTCTCAGGCGGCAGCTTTTTTTGCTCAGATAGATGCTTTGATTCTTTATCACAGTCTAAACTTAACTTTGGTTGGCAGCTTTGTTTGTAAGTTTTCTCAGGAGAGCCCTGGACACCTGGTCTGACAAGGAGAAGGGCCTTTATGTGCCTGTTAGACAAACAGAAAGCGTTTGCTATTAGACTTTCATTTATACTGAAATATATGCAAAGGACTGAAGTAGACTCCCAAACCAAATTAAAATCAAGCCAAATCAAGTTGGAAGACAAGATCTAGGGAATGGGGCCTCCCGCTGGAATAAACTCGTGAGCCCCTTGCCTTTCAATATTAATTTTCAGAGATGCAAGCACAAGCTTCCTTCAATAACAAGTTATGACTCGATTGACTTCCAGTCTAACTCTGGAGTTAATATCTCACATCCATAAATAGTCAAGAGCAGCTGTGTGACATGTACCGGCATGTGGCCATCATGTGAATTTTGTTTTGATGGCTCTTTTGGAATGGGGTCTGCAAAAATTACATATTCAGTTACTTAAATGTTTCAACCAAGGGGAAAAAGAAAAACATGAGGAATGGCCTTCAACCACACTTCAAAGAGGGTGGTTAAGATGCCCTTACAAGGTCATAACCAAAGTCAAGGAGGATTTTAGAGATTTCCAGCCTGGACTTGTTATATCCCATAGTGTTTCTTATAATTTCAAGTGATGTCATAGGGGTTTTTTTTATTTTTTATTTTTTTGTTTTTTTTTTACAGAGACAGAGAGAGTCAGAGAGAAGGACAGACAGGGACAGACAGACAGGAATGGAGAGATGAGAAGCATCAATCATTAGGTTTTCGTTGCGCATTGCTACACCTTAGATGTTCATTGATTGCTTTCTCACACATGCCTTGACCGCGGGCCTCCAGCGGACGGAATAACCCCTTGCTGGAGCCAGCGACCTTGGATCCAAGCTGGTGAGCTTTTGCTCAAACCAGATGAGCCTGCGCTCAAGCTGGCGACCTCGGGGTCTCGAACCTGGGTCCTTCCACATCCCAGTCCGACGCTCCATCCACTGCGCCACCACCTCGTCAGGCATGATGTCATAGGGTTTTAAAATAGTTAAGTATACTTTAACTTAAAATCTGACATACACATATGCAACAGGTATGATGTCTGATTATTTATAGCTGCCATGCATCACTTTTGCTAAGAGTTGGTGATGGAACAAAACAAATCAAACAACAAGCAGGCAACACATATCCAAACATTGCAGGTCACTGGAATGGCAGTTAAAAGAAAAAAAGTACTTTATAAAATAAAAACTATCAAATAATATATAAGAAACACTTTTATACAGAGAGGAAAATTACTATTGAAGAAAAATGATAAACAGAAACAAATCCTGACAGCTTCCAATGTCTGACTATAATTAATCCACAGTGTTTAAGGATATTTTGGGAAATAAAATAAGTCACTGGAGCAAGTGTGATGAAGTGGACCATGCTGGGACCTGGGTTTTAACTGTGTTGTATAAAGAGAGCCATGGGAAAGAAGGCTAAAGGAAGAGGTGAGGTATTTTAGGAGGGATCTTATAGGCCTTCCAAAGGAGTTAGAACTTCAGGGGTCAGGGGAGCTAAGGAAGATTTTGCAGGGGAGAGGGGTGAAGATAGAAGCTATGCTTTAGCAGGACACATCAGTAGCCTGATAGAGAGAGAGATTGGTGGAGTTAGAGCAAAGGCAGAAAGTCCAATTCAGAGAATGAAGCAATAACTGATGTGCAAAGTATTGAAGACACTTGAGCTGGAGTAGAGATGATGGGATACACATGGTGGTTTTTAGATGGAATTGTGGAAGTTCGTGGTGGATAATGATAATAGATGAGTGTGAAAGGAAGAGAGAAACGAAAGCTCTAAAGATGATTATTAGACCTTCCAGTGTTGCTCTGGCCAATATGGTAGCACTTGTGGCTAGTCTGAATTAAAGTGTGCTGTAAATATAATAGATATTTTAAAGACTGAACACTATGCTTGCTTTGGCAGCATATATACTGAAGACTTAGCACTGAAAAAAGAATGTAAATTATCCCGTAACTAATTTTACATATGGATTACGTGTTGAAATAATATTTTGGGATATATTGGGTTAAATAAAATATCAAAATTAATTCTGGTTAATACCTCTTTCAATTTACTTTTTAAAAATGTGACTACTGCAAAATTAAAAGTTGCTTATGTTGCTTGCATTTGATTTCTAGTGGGCAGTGCTGATAAGGTGGCTTCCTGTTGCCCTGAGATTGAGATCTAAGTTCCTCACCATGGCCATCAAAACCCTATGTGATCTGACCTCAGCTAGCCTTCCTGGCCTCATTGTGGGCCATACCCCATTTGGTCAGCATGTTTCAGGCACGCTGGCTTTTCTGCCCCCCCCCCCCAGCATGCCAATGCACTTCCTGCCTCGTGGACTTTGCCCAGGCTGTGCCCCTGCCTATAATGTTCTCTACTGAGAGCTTAACTTGTCAGATGCTTCCACCATTCACAGGTCATCTGGTTGCAGATGTCATCTTCTCAAAAAGACTCCTATTGCCTGGTATTATTTTCCTCAGAACACTCCATTAGTGTAGAATTACTTTAATTTTTTGTTTAATGTTTTATTGTCTATCTCTCCCTGACTACAGTTTAAGCTCTGATAAATCAGGGGCCTGTCTTATTCTCTGTATCTCCAGTGCTTAGCCTTGTGCTCGGCACATATGGGTGTATAATATTTGATGAATGAATGAAATACAGAAACACCGAGAAGTGGAAGTTTTGGGGAGTGTCTCAGTTGTTAACTGCTGCATAACAAACCGTCACCAAACTTAGTGGCTTGAGAACCAAAGTCAACCAGCCCACACTCTGCCTGGACAGGAGAACATAAACCACATCTTATTGTTTATATTAACATGACTTTGTGCTATTTCTTTCTCTTTATTAGCAGAACTTTAATATTCCCCTGTCTTCACTGGTATGACTTTAATTCTTCAGGAGTATCCTGCCCAGGGAAATGGTTTAATTGTTCATTATAGGAACTTCTGTCAACTCTTCAATGAGACACATCAACAGTGTACGCTCTATGATATTTTTTACTTCTTCGGCTAGAAATCCCTAGTCTTGCTATTTCCACCAATCTTGGATTGCTATATGGTGATTCTCGCCCAATTCTAATCACATCTCTCTAATGAAACACTGCCTTAAACCAAGCTTCTAGTCATCAGTAAAATCTGACTGTATCTTCCCCTCTTGGAGACACTGACAAAGCTTTGTCACGCGGCGTTCTCCCTTACAGCAGTAAGCAATAAACTCAGCTTTGTTTTATCAACAGGTTGCATTGGTTATATTTGGGAGCCAGCTTGATACACCTAAAAGAATAACCATTCTATTATCTCTCATCCTTCTGCAGGTTGACTGGGCTCAGCTGGGCAATCTTCTGCTCCCTATGCCACCGTCTGCCGTGCAGTCATCTTGGGACTCTACCAGCTTCAACCCCAAGGTGCTCCCCTCATGGCTGGTGCTTTGGCAGTGATGGCAGGAGGGCTGGGCTCGTCTGGGATGCTGTGATGGCAGGAGGGCTGGGCTCGTCTGGGATGCTGTGATGGCAGGAGGGCTGGGCTCGGCTGGGATGCTGGGATGGCAGGAAGGCTGGGCTCGGCTGGGATGCTGTGATGGCAGGAGAACTGGGCTTGGCTGGGATGCTGTGATGGCAGGAGGGCTGGGCTTGGCTGGGATGCTGTGATGGCAGGAGGGCTGGGCTCGGCTGGGATGCTGTGATGGCAGGAGGGCTGGGCTTGGCTGGGATGCTGTGATGGCAGGAGGGCTGGGCTCGGCTGGGATGCTGTGATGGCAGGAGGGCTGGGCTTGGCTGGGATGCTGGGATGGCAGGAGCGCTGGGCTCGGCTGGGATGCTGTGATGGCAGGAGGGCTGGGCTCGGCTGGGATGCTGTGATGGCAGGAGGGCTGGGCTTGGCTGGGATGCTGGGATGGCAGGAGCGCTGGGCTCGGCTGGGATGCTGGGATGGCAGGGCCTCTCTCTCCATGTGGTCTTGAGGCCTCTCCCTCTTGATGTGGCTGCTCCCCGTCACCACCACCGCTCCCCCTTCATCAGTGCAGCTGACTTCTTACCTGGCAGTTCAGGGCTTCTTGATGTGCAAAAGCAGAGGCTAAGCTAGGAACTGGCACAGGGAAAATTCTGCTGCTCTCAATTCATTAAAACGTAGCCACCGGGCCATACCAGAATCAAAGAGGGGGGGGATCTCTACTTCCTCACTGGGGAAATGACAACACATTTGCCTCTACTTTAATCCACCAGAGAACTGAATTCAGAGACTTAGACATTCATTAACCATCCCGATTGGGGAAGAGAGTTGTGAGGCAGGGCCAAGAAGGAGGGGTGCCTTGTCTTCAGTCTGAGGCTAAAAAGCCCTGGTACTGAGCTCAATCCTGCTACATGAGCAAGGGAGCCCAGCAATGCTTTCTGAGCAGCCACACAACATGCCAGGCGGGCCCTGGGCTGGTCTTAGTGGAGAAAAGCAGCAGACTGTCCCTGTGTGCCAGTCCAGCTGTGAGACTCGACAGAGACACTCAGGAACATAATCATTAAATACTGAGCCAAACTGTACTGAGCATTGGCATAACTGGCACACAGAAAAGAGAAATAGTTTCTCTAAGCTGTTGTCAAAGACTCACTTTTTAAAAATATAAACATTTAGGCTAGACAAGTAGCATGACTACTCACAGAGTAGTTTGAAATGTTCTCCTTCAGCACAGCCACCCTGACAGTTCTGGGTGTTTCCTCCCAGTCTCGTTCTGGGAGTGGGTGCTGTGGGGTCTTTGGGAAACTGTGAGGGAATTCATGGCTTTGTGGGGCCGATCTGTGCTTATTCACATCACAGAGCTACAGAGAGGACTTCCTAGCCTTTTGCAAAGGGCTGCAGTTGGGAGAAACAGGCTCAGTGGGGCTTTTCCTGTCTTCTGACTGCCAGAATGCCCAGACGGGGTAAGTGCGGCAGGAGCAGTCTCCAGGCCTGTTATCGAAGGCAAGCCTCAGAGACGCCCTGGTGGGACGAGCAGGCACGCTGGGGTCTGGGACGCTGCTTAGAGGTGGGAAAGGGAGGAAAGCGGGGAGGTGAGGAAGAAAGGAGAACAAGCAAAGACAAAGGTTGCCTCGGGTTCAGGGTGAGGGCAACATGCTCAATAGCTTTGTCTACTTGTATACTTAGTCAACAGAACTTTATTGAGCCCCTACTGTGTGCTGGGCATTGTAAAGACCCGAGGATGCAGTCTACCCGGAAGGACAGCTCAGGATGTGATGAGCAAATTGATGAGGGAAATACCAATGGCAGCGCAGCACACAGTGAGAACGGGACAAAAAAAAATTAAGAGGGCCTGACCAGGTGGTGGCGCAGTGGATAGAGCATCGGACTGGGATGCAGAGGACCCAGGTTAGAGACCCAGAGGTCGCCAGCTTGAGTGCGGGCTCATCTGGTTTGAGCAAAAGCTCACCAACTTGAACCCAAGGTTGCTGGCTCCAGCAGGGGGTTACTCGGTCTGCCAAAGGCCCGCTGTCAAGGCACATATGAGAAAGCAATCAATGAACAACTAAGGTGTTGCAACGCGCAATGAAAAACTAATGATTGATGCTTCTCATCTCTCTCCATTCCTGTCTGTCTGTCCCTGTCTATCCTTCTCTCTGAAAAAAAAAATTAAGAGGAAAGAAACTGGGGAAGGCTTCTGAGGATGTAGAGCTGAGGTAGAGTCTGAGGTGACAGCTGACGGCTGTTAACCAAACAGACTGGTGAAGCTACTGGGGACAGGGAAGTTTTTCCAGGTGGAAGAAACAGGAAATACAAAGCTGAGAGATTTCGGCGGGTGAAGGGTGGAGAGAACAAGAACTGAAGCAGAAAAGCTCTAAACTGGACACCCGAAGCCCAGGGTTCTAGTCCTGGCCCCGGCCCTGCAGGCGTCAGGTGGGGTGGTGAGATGAGATGACCACTTTTAGCACCTTTCCTCCTCTGTGGTCTTCCCACTTGACTGTGAGCCCCAGAAAGCCTTTCACATCTTGCTGAGCAAATGGCCACAAAGCAAACCAGTGCCCCGGAAACAAAGAGGCTGATTTAGCCATCTCTGAATGAGCATCTACCTCAACTTTTTCAAGTGCTTTGCGAACTGTAGAGAAGTGTTTAGTAATTCTGTTTATCACAAAAACATCAGCAGATGACACTAACCTTATTTATTGTCATGGCACCATGGTCAGCCATTTATAAACCTGGCCTAGGCTGGCCAGAGGTCACAGTGACTGGGCCTATAAACTCAGGTGGGTGTTTTTATCTGTTTCCTAGTCTTTCTGGCTTCAGGAGCCTCCTCCTTAGTGAGGCTTTCTCTGACCAGCCATTGTAAATTAGACCCAGCCCCACTTCGGTCCCGTTCTATCACAGCGCCCTTTCCTCCTCTGTGGAGTTCACATTCTTTATCGTGTTTACTGTAGGTTGACATTCTGTTCTTTATTTATTTTCTTTTCTATCGTCTTCTCCATGGTGGAACATGTACTCCCTGAGAGCTGTGGTCTGGTCTGTTTTGTTCGGTACCTGGAACAGTGTCTGGCACAGAGTAGGTGCTACCTAAACCCCTGACAAGCGACTGACTAGCCAGCCTGTCCTGGCAGGTGTCTGTGGGCCAGTGACCCACACAGGTACAGAATGTCGCTTACTTCTGGCACTGCATCCTAAGGGCAGGTAACCTGAACAAACTGTGGTATTTTTTTTCTAAAGATACCCCTCAGGTTATAAATGCTCAATTTGATTTATCACAAAACTGGAATGCAAAACACCAGCAGTCATAGACAGGAAAGAAAAGCCCAAACAAATTATATCTGGAAATCCATAACTGCTTTGTGGCTAGGGGACATTTTGCTTACAGAGACCATATTGATTTAATTGCAAATCGCCACGCTGTATTGGTGGCTTTCCTGGTGTGGCCTTTCCCATAACTGGCACTTTGGAACCCCTGGTCACACCCTCCTGTGCTTCTCCTCACGTTTCTCTGGGTCATGGTGCGACTCACTCACCTATGAAAGGATCACTCTTTTTCGAATCAGCCACATAAATATGATCTTCAAAATCAAATACTTTTCTTACTTTTAAGATTTATTTTCCTATTTTCATTACACATTTGTGTTTCTGAAAACTTCTTGTGCTAATTCATTTGTGCTGAGCATCATTAATTTTTATGCTTTTTTTTTAAAGCCTGCCTTCAACTGCATTAATTCTTATGCCACTGGGAAACAGGAGAAAGGAAAGTCCCTGAAGTTCTCACGTCCTGGAAAATTTTATTTATGTGTGTTAAGGCCCCAAAGCAGGAGTGAGGAGAACAGATTTCAGCTGCTCCCAATTGGTTCTGGTTCTGTACGTAGCAAAAGCGCAAGGACCATGGAGACTGAACGTAGGTTTATTTGCCTTAGGCATTTGGCGGGGAAGGAGTTGTCATGCAACCACGGAGACAGACTTTAGAGAGCTGGGCTCACGGCTGTCCAGTTCTATAGAGAATGAGGGAAGCATGGCACGAGAGCCAGAGGATGCCAGTTGCAGTGAAGCCTCTGTTGCCTTCTACTGTCACCTGGGTCAAACCCCCTACATACTCTCTATGAATCTATTTTTTTTTTAGATTTTTTAATTTATTCATTATAGAGAGGGGAGAGAGAGAGATAGAGAAGGGGGGAGGAGCAGGAAGCATCAACTCCCATATGTGCCTTGACCAGGCAAGCCCAGGGTTTTGAACCGGCAACCTCAGCGTTTCCAGGTTGACGCTTTATCCACTGCGCCACCACAGGTCAGGCCACTATGAATCTAATTATCTGTGTTTGCTACGAGGATAACAGTTATTTTGGCAATCAAATGAAATGGTGTTTATGAAAGCATTTTGTGAACCTTAAAGTATTATTCAAATGTAAGTTGCTATTTTTGTTAATATCCTCCTTCTTACTATCCTAGTACTATATAGCTTCCTGAATGACTTCTGTATAGCAGGCACTGTGCCATGTGCTGGGAGAACAGAAAAAACACATCATTTTTGTTGCCCAAACTCGCACAGTCTGGGTTGGGGAGACAGATTAACAGTCACTATACCCCAGATCACCCATGCTGTGTTAGATGCCTCAGGAGGGGCCCAGAGTAGTGAAGAGAGCTCAGAGCAGGGAACTGAAGCCATCAGGATGGGCTTCTGGAAGCAGGTGAACTGATCAGCATCTTGGAGGACACACAATGTAGGAGGTCTCTGGACAAAGTGGAGGAGGGGCTCTTCCGGCACAAGGATGGGAGTGCAAGAAGGGATAAAAGCCAGGTAGAGCACGCGGGCCTCTGGCACTGGAGCGGTTGTACATGTGGATGGGTCACGGACGGGATTGGTTTCCTTATAGGGAATAAGGCGGGAGAGTAGGCCGGAAGCACACCGCACAGGTTTCTCCAGTCTCGGAGGTAATAGGAAGCCTTTGGAAGTTTTCTCACAGAGACATGATTGTTTAAATACATGACTGGAGTACAGCTGATGCATTGGAGAAAGGCAAGATTGAAGGTGAGGAGATCTGAATGTCTGGAGAGGGGAAAGCAAAAAATTGAAACTCCTGCACAGAGGCAATGACAATGGGGGTTAAGACGCAGAAGACAGGGCAGCCTGATGGTTCCTGGTGACCTGTGAGATGCATGGACGAGCTAGGTGGTGGGGTTCAAAAAGATACATTGAAGCCTGGGAAACAGGGGTGTGG
Source organism: Saccopteryx bilineata (assembly GCF_036850765.1). Lineage (NCBI taxonomy): Eukaryota > Metazoa > Chordata > Mammalia > Chiroptera > Emballonuridae > Saccopteryx > Saccopteryx bilineata. Next base: position 59,408,909 of record NC_089497.1, read on the forward strand.
TACCTTGTAAAGATGGGTACCAGGGTCATGAGTTGAGTTTGAAACATATTGATTTGCATGCAGAAATGTCCTGTGGGAAGCTGGGTCCATGGTTTGGAGCTCAGAAAAAAATTCTGGATTAACCCTTTGAGTAGCACAAATGTTCATGTACATCCTCGTGCCTCCTGACCATCCAGAGTACGATTGTACATGTACGTCTTTAAACTCTGAGCTGGAGAATATAAAAAAGGGTAGATGCATCTCAAGACATACTACAATCATGTTAGCTCAAAGATGGCGTGACAAAAGAGAGGTCAACATGCTAACTACAATTCATGAGAACTTGATGATTGAAACTGGCAAAAGTGATTACACTACTGGGCAAAGCATTACCAAGCCACTGAGTGTGGTTAGGTACAATGAGAATATGGGTTTGATTGACAAGGCTGATATGCAAATAAGTTTCATAGGAAATGTAAGAAAAACCATGAAAGGGTATATAAAACTATTTTTTCATGAAATTGACATTGCTGTTTTGAACTCATACAATTTGTATCAGATAAAGACTGGAGGAAGACCACGGTTATATGACTTCAGACTGAAGTTCATTGATCAGCTTTTGGAGGAGTTTGTGAAAGAGAGGAAATCACCCAGAGGAGGCCGACCGTCATCAGTAGGAGACAGCCTTCGTCTTTCAGGGCGTCACTTCCCAAAGCCAGTCCCTGAAACAGCCTCAAAGGATAAGCCACAACATAAATGCTTTGTCATATGTCAGCACACTACAAGAAGGGCCATAAACGGGGGGACACAAGAGTGATGTGCACAGAACGTAACAAACCACTTTGCCTGCATCTGGTTTTGAGGAATATCACAGTTTGAAAAAATTTTAAATGTAAGCAATAAATAAAAATACCTATAAATTGTCCTAAGAATATAATCATATGCAAGTACCTATTTGAGACACTACTAATAACAATACTTCTTTATTTACAGATGGGAGGTACACAAGAATTGCATGAGATAACAAAAATTTTTATTTTAAAAATGTGCAAGGCAACATTAAAAAAAGGTAAATGTACGTTCTTCTTGTTTCCATAAATTGGTTATCAAAGAAACATGATTTTAAGTTAATAAAACTGTAACTGGAACTGATTTCATTTTTTGAAAAATAAAAACACTCTCGGGGGGTCAGTGAGCATGAAAAAAACTCACTACTCAAAGGGTTAAAAATACCAGATTTGCTGGTCTTCTTCATGAATGCCAATCACTGCCATGGGCGGCTAAGTGACAAGAGAAAAAGGACATGAATAGGACCTCAGGGATGGAGACCTTGGTGAAGTGGGTAGAGGAAAAGAATCCATGATGGAAACTGAAGAGTTGTCAGAGAGGCTAGAAGAAGTCAGAAGGAGATGCCAGAGGAGCTAAGGAAGGAAGGAATCTTAAGGATGGAGTTTGCACATGGTCAAAACCTTGCAATGTTGACAGAGGAAAGGACAGGAAAATAATCGACTGGTTTGTTCACTGAGTTGCCATGGGCAGAGCGTGTCAGTCAAGAGGGGCTGCAGAGGCCTGGCCACAAGGGTGGCATGAGAGAGCGGTGAGGGAGGCTGGCTCTGAGCAAGATTTCAGGAGGCTTTGATGAGAAGAGGGCAGAGAAGTTGCAGGTGTAGAGAGAGGTACAGGGTTGGAGAAGTTGTCTCTTAAAGATTGTAGAGAAATAAATGTGTTTGTATGCTGGAAAGACAAGTTAAAAAAAAAAAAGAAAAAAAAAGTAAGTTAGGTTGAAAATCCAGGAATAAAAGCAGATATGTTGTGGGCCACCTCCCTGACAAAGGGGAAAGGGGTGGGATCCAGAGCACAGTTCCTGAGAAAGGAGGGAAGGGAGCCAGGTGAAGGTAGTAAGCTGAGGCGGAGACCTGAGGAGATGACAAGGACCAGAAGGCTAAGGAGTGGGAGGAGCTGGATAACACAGGAGACTTTTACTCGAGGAAGGAGGAGCCCTTCCAGCAAGGGTATGGAGGCAGAGATGTGTCCTCACTCTCCGGCCCAGTGCCACACTCCCTGGTCCATGGTACCCATGCTCCTGGGTCCAGGTACAAACAAACGCCAGCTCATAGTATCCCACTAACCAGCCCAGGCACCCCGACCCTCCCATCTCACTATAACTGCTCCCTACTTTACTCACACCTGGAGTGGGAAAAATGAACAGCCAGCCATCCAGCAAGTTTATAAAAAGGCAGACCAGCCTGACCAGGTGGTGGCGCAGTGGATAGAGCGTCAGACTGGGATGCGGAAGGACCCAGGTTCGAGACCCCGAGGTCGCCAGCTTGAGCGCGGGCTCATCTGGCTTGAACAAAGAGCTCACCAGCTTGGACCCAAGGTCGCTGGCTCCAGCAGGGGGTTACTCGGTCTGCTGAAGGCCCACGGTCAAGGCGCATGTGAGAAAGCAATCAATGAACAACTAAGAAGTCGCAACGCGCAACGAGAAACTGATGATTGATGCTTCTCATCTCTCTCCGTTCCTGTCTGTCTGTCCCTGTCTATCTCTGCCTCTGTTAAAAAAAAAAAAAAAAAAAAAAAGGCAGACCAGGAAATGAGGGGATTCTTACCGAGGTTGCAGGTAGAGGGACATTTATTTAAAACAGAACAAGTTATGAGAGAATCCAGTGCAAAGTCTGAGAAGGGACCCACCAGATTAGGGGAAGCACGGGGTGAGATCTGGACCTGTGGCTGGAGGTTGTATGTTAAACAGGAAAACTTGGCTTCTAAAAAATTAAGTTGAATTTAGGCCTAATATCAATTTAGCAACTGATTGCTATATCTCAACACAATCAATGACTGTTTGAAATTGAACTCCTATTTTTAAGCCAGTGTATATGTGTAAATATGATGCTAGCCTTAGGTCTTTGATATAGTTGTGCAAATATTTGAGGCAAGAACAACATTTTAAGTTACTCTTTTTGAACTGCTCCCAGCATTAAACTGTTTCAAACGGTCTCTTCTTTGGATGGATACTCTCTATTTTGAACTTGAAATCTCAGAGAACACACTTAAAGTAGTTTCAGAATTCTCTACATGATTATTATGTTCCCCCTGCAACCAGGGCTTCTCCATCTTGCCTCTCTCCCCAACTCCAAAACAAGAAGACAAAAAATAACACAGGTGAGTCTTTGGTCTCAGGGTTCCTTAGAGACTTGTTCTCCCCCGCCAGGCATTAATGGCCAACTCCGCAATTACTTTGTTTTGAAAGTTTTAAGGGAAGTATCTATGGATCCCATAAGATTCTATACTGCTCACAAAAATTAGGGGATATTTCATGGCTTCATATTCATTTTGAAATATCCCCTAATTTTTGTGAGCAGTATATTTGTTTGAAAATGATCATACAGGTCCTAATTATAGAACAGAAGACAGGAAAGAGTAACTTTGTGTGCAAAGAGTATTTGTTCTTTTTATAAATCTGGGCTGTGAGAAGCCTTCCCTATCCCTGACCCTAGATATCTACTGGGTATTCACTAAAATGAGGAAATGCCTTAAGCACTTTTACACGTACTTTTATTCCAAAATGTCACATATGGTAGTTGCTTCCGAAACTGATTTGACATGGCATTTGCCCTTTCCTGGCCCTGTTAAGGAATAATATTCCTGTTTTACATTTTGATGCCTTAGGGACAAATTTTATGGCTCAGGGAAAAAGCTGATAGAGGGGAACTATATAGCTGAAAACATGAAGTTATGGGGGGTGGTGTTTGTCAACATGGTAGTTTCTTTTCTCTAGCTGGAGTTTCTTATAGACTGTATTTCAGATCTCACATTGATGACTAAACCAGTAAAGTCAATCTGACACAAAAATGGATCACATTTGTGATTAACAAAATAGTAAGTTACAAATAGTGCTCTTTGACATTGCTATCATTAAGTGATCTTGCAATTCTAAGGGAAAAAGAAATATGTTTTGATCCTTGCTTGACTAAAGACAAATTACAACTGAAAATATATCTGGACATTAAAAGAATAGTGACAGTAAAGCCTTATTATTAATTTAGACTCAAGTTATTTTCTTGGATTGTAACCATGGCTCCTCTTATTCTTACTATAAAGATTTAGCCTGATCAGGCAATGGTACAATGGATAGAGTGTCAGCTTGGGATGCTGAGGGCCCAGGTTCAAAACCCTGAGGTCACCGTCTTTAACACAGGGTCTCCTGCTTGAGCACGGGATCATAGACATGACCCCATGGTTACTGGCTTAAGCCCAAAGGTCGCTAGCAAAGGGTCACTTACTTGGCTGGAGCCCCCAGGTCAAGGCACATGTGAGAAAGCAATCAATCAACAACTAAGGTGCCGCAACTATGAGTTGATGCTTCTCATCTCTCTCTCTCTTCCTGTCTGCCTGTACCCCCCCTCTCTGTCTCTCTCTCTCTCTCTCAAAAAAAGTAAAATAATATTGCAAGAGCCATATTTAACCTGCTTAAGAGAATACATTCTTAGTATTTAGAGACTTTAACACACTAGTTTTATGAGAGCAAGTGCTTTTGTAAGCTGTACATTCAGACCCACTACAAGTATTTGCAAAGTACACTGCTTTTCCTGTTGGATATTTAAAATACAGGAGTTTTCACTAATTCAGATTGGCATTCTTGTTTAACCAGACTAATTCAGCAAGTGTACCAGTGAAAAAACTCTAGCCATTTGGGGAAATAAGTTTCCTCGATGGAAAGAGTCCTGATCACCTACAGATCACATTCTCCTCAGAAAAGAGGTCAAGTGGACAAGGTGGCAAGGCATTTTTCAGGATGAAGAGGGAGAGTAGAGGTATTTTTAAACTCTTGTTATTGTTTTCCAAGTCAGATAACAAGATATTACAGCAAAGGAGAGGGTCTTAGTAGCTGATTTGTGAGCAAACCCTGTCCAACACAGCCTTCCTTGGTTGGATGTGCCACACAGTGGGCACAATTCTCACTAACATGGCAGGTTTCCAGGAATCTAACATGTGACCTCTTTTCTTAAAACAGTGGAACTACAATGCACATCCTTCAGGTTTGTTTTCATATCTTTAATTGCAAATGAGAATACTTGGTTGTAAAATCATCCCAGGATTTGGTTGCAAGTTTTGAAATATGCCCAATATGGGCTCTTATAGCCACAGAGCACATGTTAAACTGTAAGCGGCACCCAGCAGTATGCTGAGCAAAGCAGATCACTGACTGTGGAGTTGAAAGGACTTCCGCTTTAACCTTCTCACCATGTCAGCAAGGAAACTGAAGCCCAGAGACTTATGAGGACTTGCTCAGCATCTCACAGGTAGTAGCCAATTTGGAACCAGGGCTTCATGATCCTGGTCAAATTCCTTGACCACATTAAGATGACCATGTTGATTCAGAAAATATTAGCATTGTAAAATGATTAATCTTGAAATTAACCATTCGACAATAACTTCTATTAGGTAAAATTTGACTAGTTATTTGCTGTCCCAGAAATTTCTATGGTCACAAAAAATTCACAAAGATTCATCATTATTTGGAGGATGAAAAAGTTACCTGTAATGACATGTGACCTTTCTTTTGTATCACCATGCATACTACTCTTTTATGGCACTTAATATAGAATAATTTTTTTTTTTTTTTTTTTTTTTACTGGTCTGTCTTGCCTCCCAGAATGTGAACTTTACAGCTACAGAGATCCTGCCTTTTTTCTCTCTTATCTCCATAGTGTCCGATTCAATAATTGTTGAATGAATACATGAAATTCAGAAACGAAGGAAGAAGCAGTGATCCTTTCCCATGAAGTCTGGTGCAACTACAAGCAGATTCTGAAACCACTGGGCAAAGGCCAGGGCTCGCTTCTTGTTTGGTGAACAAACCTCATCGTAGTTGTTTAGAAATCTTAATAGTGGATGCGTATTGAGGGCTTATGGGCCAAGCACCATTCTTAATGCTTTATGAGTATTTTTACCCTTTTCATCCTCACAGCCTTATGTAATACCACCTGAAGAGCTGTAAGTTCCAAATGTGGCACAGAGTTACAAAACTAAGGTACAGAAAAGTGAAGTCATTTGCCTTGGTTTTACAACCTAAGAAACTGAAGCCAGATCATGTGCTTTTAACCCCGGGGCCTTGGCTGCACTAAACCAAGCACTTGCGCAGACAGCTTAACTTTCTCTTTTTTACCTTAAAACCAATTTATGTATTTGAAAACTGAAATATAACAACCGCCTAGCGAATTTCCTGAACTCTCCCCAATCTGGACCTATCTACAGTTTCCTTTACCTTCCTATTGCTATCTCTTCCTGTTGAACTCACCTTTTACCTCTCCACTTCAAGTGCCAACTCTCTGAAAAACTTACCTGGTTTCCTCTCAAATCAGAATTACTCTCAGTTCCGAGGTGCCCTTGGTTTAAACTTCATTTTTGGCACTTACCACATCATGCCTGTGATGAGTCACTTGCCCATCTCCCTAGACTGAGAGCTCTGTGAGGGCAGGGGCTGTGTGGGAATCACTGGTGTCTGCCTCTTCAGCGCTTACAGTGGGCTTGCTGGGCACTTAGTAGGTGCTCAGGTTTGGGGAAATGCGACTCATTTTTTAAGAACCCAGAGTTGCTGTCTGGTGACTCTGTCTTTTCCGGGACGACTGTGTGGGCTGAGATGCCCTTGTCCTGTCCCTCGCCCTCCCTGCCTACTCCTGCCCTGACTTGGCCTGACGTTGGCAGTGCTCTGGAGGCCGCGAGGGCCTCTGGTGCCCTGACACTGGCCTCAGCCCAGTTTCCCGGCTTCTAAATGCGGCTGGGAGCTACCGGGAGAACTGGAAAAACACTGGCAGGCGGCCCCACCCCCAGGCCCTGGCGGGGCCGGGCGGCCGCATTTCTGCGGCTAGGGCCTGCTGCTTGGGAGGCGCTGGGGCCCGGGGCGGGGGAAGCGGGGGCGGCGGCCGGGCGCGGGCGGCTGCCTGCCTGTCAGCGGGAGCGGGCGCGGGCTCGTGTGTCAGCGGCTCCCTCCTCCCCCCCCCCCCCTGCCGCCGCCCGCCCGCCCGCCGGGCCTCCCGGCCTCCCGCCGCCGCCGCCGCCCGCTCCCCCCGCGGCCTGGCAGGCTGCCGGCTGCACAGGCGGGGGTTCGCGCCGTTCTCACGACCTCTCAGGTTGCCTGAGCTCATCTGGGAGCTATTCATTTCCTGCCAGAAAGCAGCCGGGCCTGCTAAGCAAACCACCTTGGCCGCAGGGCCGCCGGGGCTGGCCCGGCGTGGCCGCCCTGGCCTGCTCCCGCCTGGGCCGCGGGGCCCCGCGGCCTCCCTGGAACCCCCGGGCCGCCCCGGCGGGCGCGCGGCGGGGGCAGCTCGGCCTCCCATCTGGTTGCACTTAGGAGCCAGGGAGGAAGCTAGCAGCGAGTCGTTACCGGCCAAGGGGTGTGGGAAAAGTTAATTGACTTTAATGACAGGTTTCCCGGGACGGTGGTGACGCTGAGGGGGTCCATTTTAACCCTTGGGTCCCCATTCCAGAAACACATGGGTAGAATGGGGAGCGCCGAGGGGGCGCACCGCCGAGTCACGCGCTTATTCACCATTTAGGGAAGGCTCCCTTCTTTAGGGAGGAGAGCCCCCCTTTTAGTTCAGCGTCTTTCCCGCTCCGGATCCCTGGGACAGAGAAGCCGGGGCCCTCGAGGGTCTTCATTGAGAGGCTAATGTGCGAAGGACCGAGGCCCGCGGCCCGCTTCCGGGCGTAGAGCTTGGAGTTGCGCCTTATCTCCTGGAGCCATCAGCTCTGCCCCCGGGCGAGGGAGAGGGGCTGCTGGGTGTGCCCTGAGGCCGTATAATTAGGCTGGGTCCCAGGGGTACGGGTGAGGGTGGGGCAAGATTGAATTCGTCTTTGAAACTTGCCTCTTCCCCAACTAAATTACTCCAGAAATAGCCTAGGTGCAAGAGGGCACGAAGTCTTAGAAATAAACCCACTCATTTTACGGATGTAGAATTGTCCCAGAGAAGGGAAATGACTCATTCAAAGTGACACTGAGTTTAGTGACATAGCTGGCACAAGAGCCTGAAAAATCCCCATTGGGGCTTAGGGTCTCCTCTTTTCCCCACATTGTACAGCAACAAATGCCTCATCTAGTCATCTAAACCCATATTTCAGGAAAAAAGACCACTTTAAACTACCAATTATTTTCAGATGAACACATGTTAACTGACTGATTTTCCTTAAATTTATTACTACTCCCCCCAAGATTTCTTAAGTACTGTTGATATTAATAAAAATTCACGTTTTTTTTCATTTGTTCCCCTTCAGCACAAGAAAAAACAAAGAGACTTAGTTTTAAGTTGGTGTAGAAATTGCACTGGAGTGCGTGAATTTTTAAGAACCTAAGTATACTTTTATAAAAATGAGACCTGATGTCCCCATTATTGCTGTCAGGACAGTTAAGGACTTCGAATGGGGCCAGAGGACAGGTTTACCAAATGAAATTGGGTTGGGTGTCTTAATAGAACAATTGTCACTATGTTTGTGTTTAAACAAGAAGGAAAGCATGGAAAAATATGATAAAGAAGGGTGTGTGTGTGTGTGTGTGTATTTCTTCGGGAGGAGGATATGTTGGACCCCTTTCACATACTCAAAATAAGGCATATAGGAGCCAAATTTTAAAGAGTATCTTTTAAACCTCTCTCTCTGCATGTAAAGCTGTGTGGAAGGTATATGAGTAAAAAACTGCTGTCTGCTAGATCATTCTTGTGATAGAGCTGCTCTCCACTGGCCTGTGGGAAAGGCCAGAGCAGGCAGGGGCGAGGTAAAGCTTTTGAAACAAGACAGAAAATCGTTGGCTTTATCTTTGTTAGGAAGGCTTCAAAGATTGATCTCTCCCGCCTCATCCTTCTCCCAGAAGCCGTTCTAAAGGAAGGAGGGTGAGAGGAGGCTGGCGGGAGGGGCTGGCAGGGAGGAGGACTGGCCGGCGTGCAGGAGGAGGGCGCGCCCGCCAGACCCACAGCGCGGCTGATGTGTCTGGTCTCGTAGGGCTCGTGGTTTTCATTTCCCCAACACCTGGATGCAGTCAAACACCTGGCCAAATCTGACAAAATCTGACAAGCCTTTGTGATGGGATTTGGAAGAAATTCCCTGCAGATCCTGGCACAGTTTAAAGCTGTCCGCTTTGAGTTAGGACTTGTTAAGGAGGGTTATGTGAGCTGAAACCCGAGACAAGCCTTTTGCTCCTATCTGGAGCCCACATCTTGCCTGGAAATGGGGCATGACCAAGCGAAGGGGTCGCTTGCTGTTTGTATTAAAAGGGGGAAGATGGCCTATGTGCCTGCCAGCTCGGCCCCACATGCTTTCTCTATTAAGAGCCAAGCACAGAAACTTATCAAAAACATATGTCTGGTGTTAATCATCTGGACTCCGGCTCCACATGGGAGTCTAACTAGCTGTCCCTTGGCAGAAGGAATCTGTTGACCTTCTCAGCTTGCCTGAAGAGGGTGTAGAGAGGCATTTCAAACTTTTGGATGATGGTACGAACATCTAGCTGAACCTAAGGACTGACTAATTAAAGGAAGACTCCAACACTTGAAGGTTGGAGGCTGCAGCCCTTAACTGTTTTTACTTTGGATGTTGGTGAGCTATATATACCCCAGGGGAGTAATGCTGCAGGATCCCCCCTTAACGTGACCTGGGCAATGCTACTACATCCATTAACTTCAAGAATTCAGCCCCATCAACCCTCTTCATGCATTAGTACACTGAATGACCTACCCAACTGAAAATGTTTGAAATCCTTTAAGAGATTTACCACAAATTGATCAGAGAAGCCACATCAGGTGTGTTTTTGCAAATTAAATGGAATGTAGTTTATGGTGAAAGGTTTGATAGGTTTTTTAAAATGTTCTTTGAATAACAAAAGAGCCAATTCCTGAATTCTCAGATTTCATGTAATTCAAATTATGCCAAAAGCCTTACTTTTACATATTTTGAAATAATCAGTTCTAAGACCTAAAAGCCTTCACTTTTTCTTTTATTATATTTTCTCAAATAAACTTCCCAAAAGGAAGATATTTTAAGAGCATTTTCAAACATCTTTGGCATCACATAAAAAAGAAATCTCGTGTAAAAAACGAAATGTCATCTGAACTTTTATAATACAAAGGCGCAATCCAATATGAACATATAAAATATATACAAATATAGTGCATGATCAGTCACTTAATACAACTCTCTACAAAAAAGTAACTTTTTAGAAATAAAAAAGAAGTAACCACTTAATCACAAAAATCCTCTTCTCTCCCAGCATCCAAGTTTCTGTTCAGTGTCCCGAGGGAAGAGATATGTTGGAGAGTTTAGGGGGAGGGTTGGCCTGAGCCCCTCAGTTCCGCCAGGGCCTCCACATGGAGTCTGCGGTGAGCGAGGGGCCGCTGGAAGGAGACACTGCATTGGGCCCCACGGTGGTCCCGCTGTTGCTGGTGTAGACTGGAATGACCGGGCCACTGTGAGCGAAGGCTCCGTTGGGGATGAGGAAGGCAAACTGGCCATCAGGAGCCGGCACCACCTGGAAGCCACCGAACACCTTAGCCGCCTCTCCAGCTGGGCTGCCCAGCTTGCAGGGCGCGCCGCCGGGAGGGGGCGCCGCGCCCCCGGGGATGGGCACGAGCGGCGGCGGCGGCGCGAACGGCGCGTGCTGCGGGCCGCCAGGTCCTGGCGGGGGCGGGGGCGGCGCCTGCAAGACTGGGTGCGGCTGCCCCGGGTAGGTCATGGCGTTGATCTGGGTCATGCAGTTGGCCAGGTGGCCGAGCAGCCGGGTGCGCACCTCGGTGTTAACGCCCTCGCACGTGGACAGGAAGCGGGTCACCTCGTTCATGCACTCGCTGAAACCCGCGCGGTACTTCCCCAACACGCTCGGGTCTGTGCTTAGCGCGGCTGCAGGCCAGAAGGAGACAGATGGGTCACTGAAAGGCCCTGGCCCCGAGGCCACCGCCTCCGCCCTGAGAAGTCCCCGCGGCGGGCCTCCCTAACCACTGGGCCCGCGGAACTGCCTCTGGCTAGGTGGGGTGGGTTTAGTAAAACCATCCACTTCCCCACACTAGCTCGGCGACTTAAGCCAAGACGCAGCAGCCTCTCTCCATTTCCAGTTGCTCGATTTAAACCCCTCTCAGCCTTATATCTACCCTACCCCCATCAGCGCGTGAGATGTGACCTTGGGTAATGCCCTTCCCCGTCATCCGAACCTCCTTTACCTTTCTGTAACCAGGGAGGAGGGAGTGCTAAACCAGAAGACCCCCACGCTCTACGCTCAAAACCGCAACAGTTCTAAATCCCTTCGCCCCCACCCGCTTTTCCCACTGCCAAGCCGCCCGCCGCCCTAGCCGCTGCAACCACCCTCCCCTTTCCGGAACAGCAACAACTTGGAGTTGTGGCTATAAATAAGCCCCAGACCGTGGGAACATAAGAGTCAGCCAAGGCAGTAAAATGTAGCTGAATGCCTCTCACAACCACGGACGGAAGTCTGGAAGAAATCACCGCCGGGCGAGAGGGACGCCCGCAGTGGGGGACGCGGCAAGCCGCCCTTACCGGTCATCTGTGCCCGCTGCAGATTCCGGAGGTGCTTCACTGTCATTTCCAGAATGTCTGCTTTCTCTAGTTTGGAATGCCGCGAGCTCTGCACAGAAGAGGAGGCAAGGAAGACTAGTGAGACCCCGCCAGCGGTCTCGGAGTGCTGGGGGTCCTTCCCACGGCACCGACCTCCCCAGACCCCGACTAAGGGAGGACCGGCCCTCCCACCTCAGAGAACACAGTTGCTGGCGGGGAAGATCCGCCGACCGGGGGATTTCATTCTTAGTACGTGAGATAATGTTTCATTTTTTGAATTAAAAAAAAATATATATATATATAGCATTATCCACTTACATCTTTCTTAAGAGCATCCAAAATCAGTGTTTTCAGCTGGCTCAGACTTTCATTTATTCTTGCTCTTCGTCTTTTCTCCATGATAGGTTTTGATGACTGTAAGGAGGAAAAAAAAAAGAGCTCTGAGTTCCCATGGGATCTGCCATTTCACCCGGGGTTTTACGCGATAAAAGACCCTCCAACCCCGGCTTAATTTCTTGGGGCTGCAGAGATGCAGGTACTTACTACCCTTACCTTTCTGTGCTCAGATGCTGTCTTTGGTTTATCCGGTGTCGTGTTGACACTGGCTGGTGTAGCAGCCACCGGGGACGAGGAATTTTTCTCCATTATATCAGCTGGCATTTTCTTTCTTTTTTTTTTTTTTTTTTAAGTCCCTAGAGAATTTATTTTTGGAGTCCTGCACACAAGAAAATGTTTATGTCCCTTTTACTCGAGACTTTCACAAAACTACTAAGCAAGTGCTGAGGGTTTATTACAATAGCTGGTGGCTACTTAGTGATCGGTAGCACTATTCCAGGACCAAGGAGAGAGGTAGATAGGGGATTCCGCTGTTATCAGCACAAGCTCCGGATCCTGTGTGATCCCCGGGCCCTGGCGGCCTCTATATATATCTGGGACTGCACGCGAACGGCTCGTGTGAAACTTCCCAAACTTTCTTTCCCACAGTAACTTTCAGCCAATGGGAGGAGGAGACACGCGGCACCGCTCGTGGACCGCGCCCCCCCATTGGCCGCCAGGCACAAGGCCTGGCGGCCAATGGCGCGCGCCTGAGCCCGGGGCACCGGAGGCTACAACGTCAATCAAAAGGATTTTAACCCTTTGGTACTATCTCTGCTGGGTTTTGCTTTAGGCAGGATTTATTCCGCATTGGTATTACTCAAGCCTAGTTTATTTCTTTGGAGGCTAGGGTCTTTGCTCTTTATTTCCTTTCAGATGTGTAGTAGAGCTGCTTTGACGCTAAGAAGTTCATTTGAAAAAATATCTTTAAAGGTTTAGAAAGACGGGTAAAAGATTATACCTATAGTGGTTAAAGAAAAGGGGGAACGTGTGCAAGGGTGTGAGTTACCGAAACATCTAAATGAATTCCTGTCAGACTATACATGGAGGGGGTGGGGTGAAAGTCAGTCATACAAAGGACAAAAAATTCTTTTTACACGCAAAAATGGGGGGGGAATGCCTTCCGCTTTACATTTGCAGGTAGTTCAGAGCAAAGTGTTTTTTTTTCTACCCCTGTACCTCATTTCTCTTCAGGAAATGGGGTTTGGACCCCGCGCTTCTCTAAGAAACCATCAGAATAATTTCCAGCGGGGCAGAAAGGAAATAAATTTTCAAATGAAAGATGTACAAGGGGGACTCTGATGGCAATGCCTCAGGGACGCGAGCGCGCCCTCGCCACCCCTTCCCTTTCCACCCGCAGGCTTTCGGTTCTGCGGCACACTGATGTGGCGGGCCGCGAGGCAGCCTCTCCCCAACTTTTCGTCCCTCAGGCAGCCGGCGCAGCCTCAGCACCCTGCGCGCACGGGCCCTTTAAGAGCTACACCAGCCGAGCTGCAGTTTGACATCAGCCGGCCGGCGAGGGCGCGCCTGGAGCCGGAGCACGTGCCAGGATGTTTTATTGCCGCCGCGGCTGCGGCCGGGCCGAGAGGATGTGTGTGTGCGTGCGTGTGTGAGTGTGTGTGCGCGCGCCCCGGGGGCAGGGAGGCGGGGGGCGGCGGCGGGCGGCGGAGCGCGGGGGCTGGTTCCTGGTCCCCGGGAGAAGCCAAGAAGGTAAATAGCAGCTGCTGTGCTCAAGCCTGGGAAAACCCCGCCCCCTGCGCCTGGCCGGGGCTCATTGGCGCGCGCTGCGTGTGGGGTGTGTGTGTGTCCGGGGCCCCCTCCTCCGGCCCCCGCCGGGCCAGGAATCCGAGGGGGCGGCGAGCTGGGAGCGGAGCCCCGGCGCTTACCTCCCCCTCCCACACCTCCCCCCGGCCAAGGTCAGCCCTTCCGGGCGGGGAGCGCACGCCCCAGGGTGGAGAGTGGAGAATAATTCCAACCCCCACTCCACCCCTGTTTTCAGGCTTGGAGTTTTAACTCGGCCGAAAGCTTCATCAGCAACAGCGCGGGGGAGGGGGAGGGCCCTTCTAGTTTGCTCTTTGCCCGGGCCAGCCCGCCTTCCCTACCCCCGCGGGGCCCCCGGCGCCCGCTGCGGTCACGAGATGCCTGACCGCACTTAGGAAGCGGCCGGGTCAGCCTCCTGCCTCCGCTCGGCGACTGCGGTTAAAGCGGCTTCGCGCCACCCGCCTCTTCCCGGGGTCCAGGGCAGCCGAGCTGCTCCCCCTTACTGCGTCCGGGAGGCCGCCGGCGGGCGGCCGGGAGGAGGCGGGCGGCGCGGGCGGCTGCGTGCTGCCGGCTGGCCGGGCCGCGCGCCGGGAGGATCCGCCGCCGCCGCCGCCGGGTGCCACGTGGCGGGCGCCAGGCCGAGAGCGCCAGGGCTCTGGCGGCGGCCTCCCTGGGGGATTTGCAGTGCAGGGCGGGCGACGCGCACTGCCCCGGCCGGCCAGCCGCCACTGCCGTCGCTCGCCCTCCCTGCGGCCCGCCTGCCGAGGTCGTCCGCCCCTGCGCCCCCACCCCCTCCATCCTTCCCGCCGCCCCGGAGCTCGGCGCGCTGCTCCGGCGGCTCAGGGCAGCCCAGGCGTCTTGTTTGATGTCGTCCCCCCGCCCTTCCCCAGCCTAGGCGGCGGCTGAAGGCCTGGCACACATTTCTCAGACACTTCATTCCTTCCTTCCTCCCAGTTCCCCACTGAGATAATGTTGTAAATGATTTCACCAGATCTCATCCCGGATGAGATTCAGCGGTTCCTGATTCTGGGTGACCTTGTGCAAGCCCCTCTTTTTCTTTCATATGGAACACGGCTCTATGCCAGACACTGTATTAAACCCTGGATTACCACGATGAGAGATACAGTGGCAGCCTACAAGGAGTTTCCAGTCAACTCGAGGCAGACAGACCCCGATTTTCTGATTGATGACCAGGCATTCCTGTTAGGGCTTAGATGATGGCGGAAAAGATGAAGAGAACATAAAAAGCACACCTGTATGGGCAACAGTATTGATCTACTTGGGGAAAACAGGGATGAGTAAAATAGTTACTGCCCTCAGGAAGCCCACAGACTATAGAGATACTAGTTAAGGGCAGCTAACCTCTCTTTCCCAGTATATTCCTCTATTATGTCCTAGGTTCACTAGAGACAGTTGTGTGTCTAGATAGAAGTACAATGCGGGGGCTTGACCCATAGAGGCAAAGTGGATAAAGAAAGCATCAACCTGGAATGCAGAAGTTGCCAGTTTGAAATTCTTGCGGGGTCAAGGCACATACAGGAAACAACTAAATTAATGCTTCCCACTTCTCCCCCCACTTTCTCTCTCCCACTCCCCCCCCCAAAAAAACCCTCAATAAATAAAATCTAAGAAAAAAAAGAAGTAAAATGATAGAGAGGTTTAAGATGATTAAATTACTCATAAATTGGGGTATCCCAGAAAACAACCTGGAGGAAGTAGCCTGTATATTGTTCCTTAAAAAAAGTAGGATTTGAGGCATTGGAAATGTGGTGAGCCACGGGGTTGGAGAGAATGGAATTACCTATGGCATTAAAGGTGTGTCGATTGTGAGATTTGAGGTCCTCATTCAGGGAACATGATTTGGAGCCCTGGGTGTGTGACTGGCTAGAGTATAAGAAGGGGCTGGGAAGGAGGCTTGAAGCCATGTCACAAGACTCCGAGATATTTTGCTAATGGACTTTGGACTTATCTTTAGACAATGGAGAGAAGGGACATTAGGATTCTATAAAAAGGTGGATCTGGCAAAAGTGTGGAGAGTGGGTTGCAGGGTTTGGAGGTACAAAGCCCAATTAGAAGGATCTAGCCAGTAAAGGCTGTTCCTAAGTGACAGGTGTAGGCTGATACCCAGAAGCACCTGCCCAGAACTAGCTCACCTGGGCATTCACTGCACACTACCTGATGATCCAAGTTAAGCAGAAATCTACCTACCCTTTAATGGTGTGTCCCTGAGACCTGAAGTCTAACTAAGGAGTCATTGTAACTTTTACCATATTTACCTTCCAAGCT
This sequence comes from Saccopteryx bilineata, assembly GCF_036850765.1. Classification (NCBI taxonomy): domain Eukaryota; kingdom Metazoa; phylum Chordata; class Mammalia; order Chiroptera; family Emballonuridae; genus Saccopteryx; species Saccopteryx bilineata. The sequence continues at coordinate 59,424,863 of NC_089497.1, forward strand.
TCATTTCCACCTTCCAGGACAGCCCTCAAGTCTACAGCCAAATCTTAGCTCATTGCAGGCTTGATTTACTCACTCTTGCCCTTCGGGCTACTCTCTGGGATTTTGTGTGTGTGTGTGTGTGTTTTCTTAACATACTGCAGAGTGGGCTGTGCCCTATCATGTTCTGAAGAAATGATGAACAATGCCTCCTTTGTTGACCTGCAACCTGGGCCAATGGGGTAGGACTTTTCTTTCTTATTTTAAACAGATGGAAAAGTGGTGATGACAGAAAATTGTCTGTTACTTTTGAAAGTTGTGGAGTTTTCCTGTGTGTTTGAAATCCTCTTGGTGAAAGGTGATGAGCCTATGAAGTTACCCTCCTTTCTGCCATGCAGGCTGCAAGCTTCTTAAAATGCTTCTGCTCAGCATCTGACTTTTTACAAAGCTGCCTACATACTCTGACCCAGATTCTTCCAAGGAAATAACCTCTTCCCAGGGAAGCATATTAACCCTTTCCAGATTCTCCCAAATCTATGAGAGCCAGTGACTTCCTCCAGTAAGCTTTGTTATGACATTGACCGCTATCTGTTCTTGGGCCCTAACTAACTAGCTGCTTTTATGCCACCACCATCCCCCATCTCTTTTAGCCTAACAGCTCCCCCCTTTTTGGGTCTGACTTAGTCATTCGGCACCCCGAAGGAGCATGGAGAATGTTGAATATAGTCAAGTTGGGGTCTTACTGCGGTGCCTACAGCAGTCTTCTCAGCCAGATAGTTAACCAGCAACCCATTTATGGCCACTTTAGAAGTGCTTAGGCTGGTAGAATGAGCAACTAAGTCTTACACACACACATACACGCACACATTTTTAGACAGGGGGCTCAGTCAAAATTTGCCATGAGTTTGTGTCTGGGCCAAACAAAGAAAGAAACCAACCCAGGAAGCTACTGGCCCTCCACCCTAACCATTTAAGAAGAAAGCTTCTTTGCAAATGTGCTCACAGACTATTTTTCAGTACCCTTATCCTGGGCAGTGAAAATAGCACCAAATTGACACTCTCTCCACCCCTTCTCAAATGGAGAACTAAGCTCCTAAACTTAAGAAAAGACTTTTGGATTTTGAAGGCTCCTTTTAGATCAAAACAGCCTTTATTTTTCAGTCATCCTCCTTTTTCTCCCATAGTAAAGAGAAAACGGAATCCTGTTCATCCGCAGCCACTTCTTTGATCCCACTGTGAGACCAGCGACACACAAGGCATCTTCGCCACTGGATCGTGCCCAGTCAGTACACCCGGGGCTGCTGTGTTTTCCCCTTCCCTCTTTCTGCCCCCAGGAAGGCCTTACTGCTTCACCTGTTTGCTTTAAACCATAAAACAAATAATGCATTTGTAGTGAGACTCCCCTTTGTCCTGAGGTATCCGAACGGTTTGTGGGTTTGGTTTAAAGCTATAGAAAGGAGAGCAAGAGAAGAAGAAAAAAGGTATTTTGCCTGAGGACTCGAAGCTTTTTTTTTCCCCCTTTTCCTCCGCTTGACTGACTTTCTCACACTCAGATTCCCTGCAGCCTGCCAGAGACACGGTGGCGGCCCTGCCAAGAGCCATCCTGGGAGAGCTATTGAAAGAGCCTTGAGTAAGCACACACTGGGCGGACCTTCTCCTCCCCTTAGTACCTGCTCTGCACCTGTACCGGGAGCAGTCCCACACATATCACCTGATCACAGGCCTTTCAGGGACCGTGAGAAAAATAAAGTCCAGGACAGAAGAGATGTTTGTCGTCTCCCCAGGGTTGCAGCCGCTCCCTGCAGTCACAGTGCCCCAAAGCAGCACATTCCAGGCCGTTATGCATGCTTGTTTACCTGGGCGCGTGTCGTGTGGGGGCACCAGGAAGGGGCGGGAAGCCCGGGATCACCTTCGTAATGACTGCCTTGCTGCCTTTGTTTTCTGGCACCTGCCTGGTTGGTAGTTTTATGATCCTTTACTAGATCATTATTATGGTTCTTCTCCATAAGAGTCCATATATCCTCTTCACAGCAGAATTTATAACCAGGACTTCTTACCTTAAGGTTCATGGATGAACTCCCAGAGAGCCTATAAAACCCATAAAAGGGAATTCAGAATTGTCTCGCTGTGAATACTTTTTGAAAGAATGAACAGATGTGTTATTTTTTTTCTGAGGGTCCATAGCTTTCAGCAGAATTTCAAAGCATTTTTTGTTACCTCCCCTCAAAAGATTGAGGGAACTGAGCCAGAAAGTCTCCACTTACAAGTGGGCACTCAGCTTCAGAGAGGTCAAGGGACTGGCTCAAGGGTCCACAGCCTCATATGCCAAGTGGAGGCCAGAAGACAGCTGAGAGCTCTTTCCATCACACCCACAGTACTGTGGTCCTGGGTGAATTTAGGGTGGGGTTAATGGAGCTATGATCACCACCAAAGCCTGGATTGAATATAGACACGTGAATAAAGACAATGAATTTCCCAAACATTTTTTCTCTACTAATCTTAATTCTGAGACACTGGAGCTGTTCTGCATCTAATTTCTAGATGGCAAAAGAGATAGGCAAGAAAGCCAAGTGTCTAGAGATAGAAGAGGATTCCCTAGTGCGTAGAGTGAGAGTCCTGGTTGCCATGCAGAGACATTTACAAACAACCGCATCTCTGCATTCTGCCTTTGATAAAAATTGCTACTTCTGAACAAAACTGCCTAGCTGGTTCCAGGCCAAGCTGGGACCTCAGACTGCAAACTGGGGGTGGAGGCGGAAGACAGAAGCTCTCAGCGTTGGCTAACAGCAGCCTGTAGTGCTTTCCACAACCCCCACCTCCTCTTGGAAAACTTGACTAGAGCCAGGGAGACCACGGGAATGTGCACTTTCTAATGGGCTCTGAAAGAGAATGGTTGCCAAAAAAGCCTTTCCCAATGGGGTGGGGGCAGGGCACCCTCACCTCCCACATTTGGCCTGACCACAGCAGCGTGGTGGGAAGGAGGCTCTAAATGTGCTCTTGGCTAACCTTTTACCCTCTGAGCAGCCCTCCAGTGAGCCAAGCCTGCCAGCCTGGGAGGCAGGGGCTCCTTCCCGAGGGATCTGACTTGTACCCTGTGTGTAAGAGGCTCAGAACTTTACCCAGGCTGTGCCCATGGTGGCCTCTGAAAAACTCGGGAAGGAGAGCCAAAGCCTAGCTCCTTTCAACCCAGAACATGCATTTTTCGGCTTACTGAGAGTTACTCAAGTAGTGTTATCAGATCAAATTTCTCAGAAAAATCAAAAACAAAACTCAGCTAGCTAGGAAAACTATTTAGGTAAAACTTAGGGCCTAAAAGTAATATAGGATGAATATATACAACATGTTTTAATTAAAATCACCATCATTCTTATCGTGGTATTCTCTCTCAGCTTCGAGGAAAGGGGAGAGAGGAGGCAGGGGAGGGGACCTAAAAGGTGGCTGAAGGGACCCATTCATTGAATACCCTGAAAAATTGAGCCCATGAAGAAGTGACTTACCCAAGGTTGTCAAACAGCCTCCCCAGAGAGGGTATAGCAATGCCAGAATAAGCTCAGGTTTTCTGCCCACCAGTCCAGAAACTCGTCCCACTATATATGAGGACATTTTGAAATATTATCTATAGCAAGTGATTGACCCTACCAACACAGATGGATTTTCCAGTTGGGCTATGTGCTAGTGAGTGATTTTGGTAGTATGACAGAGTATGTCCAGCACAGAAGAACATGGTTAAATTTGAGGCTTGCTGCGTTGTGATTCTTGGGTTTTCTTATCACCCTATAACAACTGGAAAAGAAGGATCTTGATTTCTGAGTTCCAGATGATTGGAAGCCGCTTGCAGGGTCCACAGAGGAGAATCAGACCGCCTCTCAGTTAACCTAACCAAGCTAAGCTGCATGTCATCCCTTTTTCCTTATAATTGCCAACCTGTTTCCCTTATTTGTGCTGTAAAAGGAAGACTGAGGGAGAGAATGTTTCCAGCCCCCGAGTCCGTTCCATCAACGCTAGGCTTTTGTTAGAACAAGAGAAGGTGTGATGCTAATAATATAGTGAAGACATTAGCGCTCTATCCCGTCGAGCTGCTGGTTGACTTCACGTGCAGCAGAGGGAAAGGTGAGAAACATAAGAGACTTTCCAAGTGGTTGGTAAATGGTATTTGCATGTGAATCATAATATATTTTCCTTTAGATATCAAGCTTAAGGGACGGGAGAAGATGTTCCAGGCAGCTGCCACAACTGCTTAAGACTGGTGGGTTCTAGCAGGGTTAAGACCTTCTGGTCTCTTCTGGAGTTGGAAGTGCCTGTTTCTCTGTTTTGTAGTACTTGACAGTTGACAAGGCACTTTTCAGTCTATTATGACATCTTGTCATTATGTATAGCCTGATGATCTAGAGCAGGGGTCTCAAACTCAACTCAGCATGTGGGCCGCGGAGCAAGATCACAGCCATTTGGCGGGCCGCACTAGGTCTACAAAAGGCAACTGTTACACAACACTTTTCAGTGTCACAAAACGACCAGAAACTGTAGTTCGCATCACAACTGCTGTTAACTAAGCTAATATCTAGCTAGGATGCTAGAGAAATGAAAAATACAAGTAGGCCCCTAGGCTTACTTAATTTTATCCAAAATATTTTGAACTTCGTGGATTAGTCTGCGGGCCGCACAAAATTGTTCGGCGGGCCGCGAGTTTGAGACCCCTGCTCTAGAGCGACATTGGTGGGAAGCCCAGGGATGGGGAGAGAGAATTCAAGTGGACAGTAAAGGAGACATTTGGCTGGGCCCTGGGCTACTAGAGGCACAGGGTGTATGAAAGATGAGCTTTCAGGAAAATAATACCTCTAAAGGGACAAGGCAGGGCACGGACCTTAGAGGCCAGGAGAGAGCCAACTTTTCTTTCTCAGCCACAGGCAACAATAAGATTTCCAGAAACTGGAACAGAGGGGCCAATTTGACATAGAATATTAGTAATCCAGAGGATGCTCTTTGGAGCAAAGAGGAAAGGTCCTTCCTCACAGTAAGAAGCTGGGGTGGGTGGGGGTGGGAAGAGGGGAGAAATAGGGGAAGGAGTCTCACTAAGTAAGAAGGTGATCGAGCAGGTTCTGGGGAAGACCTGGAAAAGGAATGACCGTGGTCCTTCCTGGCTGGGGCTAGAACTGCTTAGTTCAGTATCCAGTGCCTTCCTTCCTGAGAGGCTCCCTAGAAGGATCCCAGGAAGGGAGGCCAGGTCTGTGACTGAGAGCCACTTTTCATCATTACATTCGTTCTACGCTGTCTGTATCTCCGTAGGCGTAACATCAAATACCACAGACTGGGAAAGGTTGAGGGATTGCTTGGGGTGAGACATGTGAGGAAAAGAAAAGGGACCTCTCCTTTGGCAGGGTGGAGCCTCCAGAGCCAGCCTTGACCGAAGTCTGAGACGAGCAGGGGAGGGGGCTCCGTGGGACATACGGGCGTGCGGCAGGCTTGCCTGACCACGGAGGCTCCTGCAGAAGTCCCAGAGTGCTCCTGGCTTCCCGAGGAGATTGGCAAGCTGTGCATGTATCACGTGAGTATCCAGGGGTGGCCCTTATCTCACTGGGCTCCCACTGTCATGGAGGGCCCGCTAATCATGTTCAAGTCATTGAAATCCTTTCCTGGCTGGCTATTCAATGCTCTACACCCTCCTTGCCTGTCCTCAAAGTCTGGCACCTGCGGCAGGCCTACACTGGGTGTCTAGGTCATCTAGACAGAAGGGAGGAGTCTCAGCTTATTTCCTGTGTATCCAGTGAACCTGTGTTGATGGGAGTCAAACAACAGAGTCAGAGGTTGGTTGAAACCATTCAATTTCCAATGACCTGAATTTTATTTGAATTAATTTTCAAATATTTGGAGAATAAATGCATAAATGAGCTTTGACTTAAAGAGGTATATTTTATTGACAATTTAATAGAACCCTCAGAGGGTCGGCATGTTTTCCCAGGTTTTCTTCGGTTGCTGAATCAGAGAGATGGGTTAAGTGTGACCGCTCCTGGTGACTACCTGTAGGCAGCCAGCATACCCTTGCAGACAGCCCTTTTCTGTTGCAGTCAGGCGAATTTAGAGGAGTCTGTGGCTGTCCATGTTTTCCCAGGCCTATCTTTATTGATGGTTATTAAATACACACCACCGCATGGCAATATGAAAGTACAAAGCAATTCCCAGGGTAAGGTTCGTGGGAAGAAGTGAGATACTGAGCTCCCAAATAATTCTACTGTAATCGCAGTCTGCCATATCTGCGTATAGTTAATAAGTAAGATTTAAGCAGGCAGGTTCCACCACTGGGAAGCAGACAAAAAGGGGAAAAAGGCCAGTGGGAGATCCTGGAAAACTGGGAAAGAAACTAAACAGGAAGACACCTGGGAAGGGGAGTCCGGGAGTGGCCACTGCAGCAGGGCGGGTCTCTCGAGGAGGCCCACCGCTGGCCTCTTTTTCTGCCCACCGCTCATGGGAGATCCTGCATAACCAAGCAGTACACAGTACTCATGCCCAGACACACTGGGCTCAATGAGCGTAAATATACACAAAACCGCCTGTTTTCATGGAGCACCCCAACACACCTGTTGTTTTACGATGCTGAGTGATATTGATAAAGGGGGCTATAAAGTCAAGGTGAAATGGCCTCTTATACTTAAATAGCACCTTCCTCTGTGAACTTCAAGTGTTTTACAGCTGAGATTTGACTGACCTGGTGATATTTCTTACAGGAATGTTGAACACATATCTCTATATGGGTTCAGAATAAACTACAGCAGGTGGCTGAAAAGCAAAGACTCTAGAGCCAGACTTCCCTGGTTCGTGTTCCAGCTTATTCCCTTTCTAGCTATGTGACAGAACCACTCTGTACCTCAACTTATTTAACTATTAAATGGGGAAACAGTCACATTACTTACCACATAGGTTTATTATGGGAACAACTATTTATAATGTTGTTCATAACAATGCCTGACATATTGTAAATATAATACAGTGGTACCTTGAGATACGAATTTAATTCGTTCTGTAACCAAGCTCGTAAATCAGTCAACTCGCATATCAAACTGCCGATACTGGACCCGTGTGCCAATGCACCAACTAGCGGCAGCTTCCCGAATCACGACTCGTATCTCAGAATTTTGCTCGGATCTCGAACAAAAATACAGACCGAGTCGCAGCTCATATCTTAAAAAATTTGTGTGTTGGTCTGTTCTATCTCAAGGTACCACTGTATAAGTTTTCAGCTGCTTTTATCTTTGCTATATATGTATCTCTGACATGTGAGATAGATACCCTCATTCATCTAAAAAAAAGTCACAAGATGTTAATATCCTCAAAGAAATGATGGACAATGACTGGTAAATTGGTCCATGAATATTTGACAAAGCAGAAACTCCAGCCAGTCTTTTATGAATCTCAGGCTGTGGGAACAGGAAAAACTTATACATTGATCATGCTTCCTCTCCTTTTCCAGGGAATAGGGTCTTTACCATCCAAGCACTATAGTGGTAACTTTGTGTCAGATGTAGTGTATGGTTGCTGAATAAGAGGGATTATTGAAATGAGCCCCAGGCTCATGGAAAGGAGAGTTCTGGATGGAGGCAGGGGCATCAGCAAGATGTGTGGGTGACTCCTTCCCCCCCCCCCTCAGGAATGAATGGGACAGGCTGCAGACGGACACAATCCAAAGACATAAACATACTCATAATGGTGGCAGGCCTGCCCGGATCCCAATCACATTTGTATGAGATCAGATTGGTGGGGAAGATGAATGTCTGAGACTTTTCCTGCTCTAACAGGTTCTTGTAAGTGACCATATAATTTATGGTACAAACTGGGATGCTTTTGAGGGTGAACGGTGGTAGTTCTATTAATAATCATGTCAGGACAATTGGTATAAACTGGGACATTTGGGCATCTTACTTCTGTAGGCCTATGACAGCATGTGCTAGGTTGTTTGTCTGCCTGTTATCTGTTCATCAGAGATGCTTCCTAAGTCACTCGTGTTTTAGCACTTCTATATCTGTGGCAGGTGATGCCATTGGTCTACCTTTCATAGAAGGAGGAGCCCCATTTTTGAACCTAGAGGATATAGGAGTAAGCAGGGTCAGGGGAAGACCCATGATGGTTGGAGGGTTGTGCTCAAGGTATGTTTGACATGACTCCATAGAGCAGGTGTGCCCTGAGCTTCCTCCCTGCTGCTGTACACCCAGGTTGTGGCTACAGCTTAGCAATGCTACCAGAGACTCTTGCACATACCGACTGTGGCTGAGCATATCTCTTTTTCTCAGGTATGTTAGTGTGGAAAAAGCAAGTGCTAACATTTGAAATCCAGGCCATTGTTTAAGAGCTGAAAGAAGACCCCAAAGGAAGGAGAACTTTCCCACATGAAATATTTGCCCCTTTTGCCTTGAATTTGACTTTGTCTTTAACAAGAAAACAAATAAAAACCCAAAAAACAAAAAACCCAATCAAACAAAAAACACCTTTTTTTTCTGAATAGGTCAAAGTCAAGGTTTGCTCTTTGTTAATTCTCTTTTAAAAAAAAAAGTAAAAAAGACAAAAAGAAACAGAGCTCCCTTGCTTGAGTGTTCTTATATGTGCCTATTTAATGATTAATAATACCTTGTGGGCTGTTGTTTGATGTGGCCTCTGCTCGTTTGAACAGGAGAGTACTGATTCACTTGCAAGGTATTTATGAGTGACAAGACAATAAAGGAAAGGGGGGAGATTTAAAAACACCCAAATATGGAGATAACATGGGATCTCAGTCTTTGATACCCTGTGTGGAGCCCACTGCTTTCTCTCAGAGACGAGTGTGTGGAATGACCAAGACAGGCTTTTGAGTTTTGTAGATTTTTTTCCTTTCACTTGCTGATAGGTCTGAGGCAACTTTCCCACTCAGTTTCCGTATCACGTGCATTCATTTTTCTTCTCACCTGCCTGGTCACTCCATGTCAGTCGTTTGCAAGGGAGTCTCTTTATGGGCCGTTAGGGGCCTCTTTGCTTGAGTCTCCCTCTGCTGTTTCCCCCGAGTTGGGAAGGCTCTGCAGTAACCCCGAGGGGAAGACTGAGCACTGCCTTAGTTTTGGTGGGGCTGGTGGGACGAAGAGAGTAATTCAAGAGGTTACGAGACCTGCCAGGCCTCGACTGGACAACAATGGGGAAGGAAGAGTCAAAAGATGACAACTGGTTTGTTGTTTGGACAACTAACTGTGTGGGCCCTATTTTCACAGTTCCACTTTTAATAACTCCTAGACTTGTTTTTTCTTCTTTCTGACCCAAAGCCTAGGGTTCAGTGAAAAAGAAAAAAGACTGCCAAATTTGCTCTGATGACCCTTAATATTTTTTATTTTGAGATAACTTTAGACTTACAGAATAATTGCAAAAATAGTACATTAGCTCACTTCTTCCCTCTAACCAGCTTCCCCTGTGGTACCACCTTATACACTATGCAGTGATCATCAAAACTAACAGTCTTGCCACAGTGCTATCAACTACCAACTTAATTCAGATTTCACCATTTTTTCTATTAATGTATTATTTTTTCTTTCTGTTCCAGGATCCCATCCAGGATTCCACAGTGTATTTTGTGGTCTTGTCTCCTCAGTGTGACTCAATATGTGACAATTCCACTATCTTTCCTTGTCTTTCATGACACTTTTAGGAGTATTAGTTGTTTCACAGAATGTCCCCCACTGGGGTCTGTCTGATGTTGCCTCACGGTGATATCAAGGAACTGCATACTTGGGAAGAACACCCAGAGGCGGTGTGCCCTTCCAGGGGCTACATGAGGTTGTATTTCACTGCTGTTAACCATGATGGTGCCTCCAAGATTGTCTACTACAGAGTTACAACTTTTCTTTTTGTACTTCTGAAATGTTTTAGGGGCCTTATTTCAAAGCTATGCAAATACACCGTTTCTGCTTACACTTCGGCATACTAAATTCAGAATCTAACAAAAGACCTCACCTGTGGCAATGAATATGGTGGTAATCTAATAGCAGGGGTCCCCAAACTTTTTACACAGAGGGCCAGTTCACTGTCCCTCAGACCATTGGAGGGCCAGACTATAAAAAACTATGAACAAATCCCTATGCACACTGCACAGATCTTATTTTAAAGTAAAAAAAAACAAAACGGGAACAAATACAATATTTAAAATAAAGAACAAGTAAATTTAAATCAACAAACTGACCAGTATTTCAATGGGAACTATGCTCCTCTCACTGACCACCAATGAAAGACCACCAATGAAAGAGGGGGCGGATAAATGGCCTTAGGGGGCCGCATGTGGCCCGCAGGCCGTAGTTTGGGAACCCCTGCTAATAGTGATTTTTAAAAATTTCCCTCATTCTGTGTGCATTTATAAATTGCAGTTCTTCTTGAGGAGTTACATGATGTTACACTGTGATAAAACAAAAATAAAAATATCTATCTTCATGGAACCTAAATTTTAGGTGGAAAGAGATAGACAAGCAAAAGAAATAAGTGCATTAGATAGATAGTACATTAAATGGCGAAAACTACTGCAGAAAGCAATCAGGTAAGGGAGGAGAGATGGAAAGTGCAGGGAGAGGTAGGTTTACATTGCAGAGTTAGGAAAGGCCTTCTTAGAGAGAAGACTTGAAGCAGAGGAGGGAGCCAGCCTGTGATTATCTGGCAGGAAGCTTTCTCAAAGGAAGAAACAGTGCCCTGGCCAGGTGGCTCAATGCATAGTGTCTTCTTGCACACCGAGGTCATGGGTTTGATGCCCCGTCAGGGCACTTACGAGAAGCCATCAATGAGTGCACAACTAAATGAAACAACTAAGTAGAACAATAGATAGATGCTTCTCTCTTTTTTTCTCCTTTTCTCTCTCACTCTCAAATCAATGGAAAATTAAAAAAGAAGAAGAAGAAAGAATGACAGCAAGTACAAAGGCTCTGAGGCAGGACCATGTCTAACCTAAGTGCTCTAAGAAAGTCAGGAGGCCAAAGTGGTGCTAAGTGAGCGAAGTGGGAAGGAGAGTGAGTGAGTGCTGAAGCAAAAAGTGACAAGCCAGATGGTGAAGGCTTGGGGACATGCTACCGACCTGGCTATTGATCAGAGGAAGGAAGGAGCCATTGCAAGAGTTTGAGCTAAGGGATCACATAATGTGCTTCATATTATTAAAAGATCACTTTGACCTGACCAGGTGATGGCACAGTGGATAGAGCATTGGACTGGGATGGGGAGGATCCAGGTTCGAAACCCCAAGGTCACCAGCATGGGCTCATCTGGCTTGAGCACAGGCTCACTAGCTTGAGTACAGGGTCACTGTCTTGAGCCCAAAGGTCACTGGCTTGAAGCCCAAGGTCGCTGGCTTGAGCCCAAGTTCGTTGGTTTGAACAAGGGGTCACTTGCTCTAGTGTAGCCACCTAGTCAAGACACATATGAGAAAGCAGTCAGTGAACAACTGAAGTGTTGCAATGAAGAATTGATGCTTCTCATCTCTCTTTCTTCCTGTGTCTGTCCCTATCTGTCCCTCTCTCTGTCTCTGTGAAAAAAAATTGCTTTGGCTGCTCTGCAGTCAACAAGGACAGGTATGGTTTTCTCTGCTTAGGAAGGGAAGCCATACCATTCATCCAGGTTAGAAATGAAAGTGGCTTGGACCAGAGTGGTAGCAAAGAGGTGACTGGATTGGGGCTGTATTTTGCAGGTAGAACTGCCGCTGCTGTGGACACTGCTGTGGACGGTCTCCAGCAGCTCAGGCCACCTCCTGAGCGCCCGGGGCATGTCTCCTCCCTCTTCCCCCTGGAAGTGGGGCTTCAGGAACAAGATGAGGAGCACTGGCCACCTTGAGTCTAAGCTCTGCAGCCCCTCATTGGAACTTTCTGTTATCCGGGTCTTCCTTCCCTCCTGCTGCACCCACCACACACTTCTCTCTGCCCGGGGCAGCCTTCTGCTCAGGCCAGCCACGCTGCTCTGTGGTAGTCTCCCACCCTCCTCTGCCCAACGAGATCTTCCCCATCCCGTAGGCCTCAGCTTTGTCACACCCAGGGCCATTCTAGGAACACCTTTCCTCTTGTTTGGGGACACTAACTAGACTCGGCTTTACATATGCAGCCCCTAAAGACCAGACACATCCTCAAACACCCCTGCAGCTCTGGGACCCGGAAACACAGAAGCAGCACCGAGCGCTTCAGCGGCATGGTGGGCGGTTTGTTGGTACATGGCATACAGTTGAATGAAAATATTATAATTTCCTCTTAATCATCCGAGTACCTTTAGCATGACAATTCACATATATTCATATTTCTTACATATAAAAATGTTTTTGCCTCTCCCTCTGCCCAATCTTTAAAGTAAAATGACAAATTCATATTTCCTCTTGTTGGGCACTCTGTATCCCTGGAAGTCCTGTGTACCCCAGTTTGAGAAATCAGATGAGGGATACAGGGAGAAGCAGGCATCACTAGGTTTCATTTATTGCTAATGAATTTATGTCTCTTTACTGATTAATTTAACAAAATGCATATGGTTAAAAATTTTAAGACATCCAAAAGTAACCTTCCATCTGTCGCCCAATCCCCCAAGCCGTGTCCCAAAGGCAGTCACTCTTACCCATCCCTGATATACCCGTCCTGGAATGGCTAGTGAACACCGAATGGCTGGTAGTGGCCAGTAACAACTGCACATAAACTGCAGGCGCTGTGGACACCGGCCCCAGCTCCGCACTGCCCGGGGCTGACGCGGCTCCCACCGCGGGCGCTGTGGACACCGGCCCCAGCTCCGCACTGCCCGGGGCTGACGCGGCTCCCACTGTGGGCGCTGTGGACACCGGCCCCAGCTCCGCACTGCCCGGGGCTGACGCGGCTCCCACCGCGGGCGCTGTGGACACCGGCCCCAGCTCTGCACTGCCCGGGGCTGACGCGGCTCCCACTGCGGGCGCTGTGGACACCGGCCCCAGCTCCGCACTGCCCGGGGCTGACGCGGCTCCCACCGTGGGCGCTGTGGACACCGGCCCCAGCTCCGCACTGCCTGGGGCTGACGCGGCTCCCACCGCGGGCGCTGTGGACACCAGGCCCAGCTCCGCACTGCCCAGGGCTGACACAGCTCACCAGCCCCAGCTCTGCACTGCCCAGGGCTGACGCAGCTCCTACTGCGGGCGCTGTGGACACCGGCCCCATCTCTGCACTGCCCGGGGCTGAAGCAGCTCCCACCGCGGGCGCTGTGGACACCGGCCCAGCTCCGCACTGCCCGGGGCTGACGCAGCTCCCAGGCAGAAGGGCTGCCTATAGCCCATCCAGCCTGCCATTTTTATTATTGTCTTTGACTCAGACCACATAGGGCTGAGTTTGCAAAGACACCACACTTGGGGGGATTGGGCATTTGGTACCACCTTCTTTGGCTCCAGGTTTGTGTCCTCACAGGAAGATTCATTGTCATTGAGATTTCCCAGGTTGGCTGGTGTCTCTCCCTCAAAGTCAGCCAGCCAGAGGAGCACAGCCAAAAGCTACATCAGGAGGAGAGGTGGGTGGGAGAAGGAATGGAGGAAGCCAACCCATGAGCTGCAATGACAGCATCGCAGGGGATTACAGGGAGGTTTCAGGGGGAGCTGTGTCCCCGTGTCACACACTCCTGTGTTCACCTGAAGGGCTGCACTCTCTTCCACCTTTCCCGTGGGAATTCAGAGCAGCCAACAGAACCCCTGAACTCTGCTGGGCCACTGCCAGCAGCTTTCCAGCCTTTCCCCCTGCCGATCCCAGTGACATGTCATTTCTTATTGAGGCAAGATTAGAATTTTTTTTTTAAGTTTTCAAAAGTATGGTTCACATGATCTCTAGTACTTTTCCAACTGCCTGAAGACCACAGAGCTGCCAATTTCAATTTGCTTCAGCTTTTATCACTAGAAGAAGCTTAAAAGAAAAAAGAAAGGGGGAGAAAGGCTGGATGAAAATATTTCTCTGGGCCCTGGCAGTTAGTGTGAGGGTGGCAGGGGACACACACATCGCCCACTCTCTTTTGTGTAGCTGGTGTAATAGGAAAATGTCAGGAGATTGAAGTTGGGAGTGGCTAATAGACAACATACAACGTCCACTAAACTGAAGGGTTTTGATGCCATAGCCAGAAAGGGAGTGTGCAACATGGAGTCATTCGTGGTAGCCAGCAAACTGTTCACGAGAATGCTGGTTTCAATGTGCAAATTGGTAAAAATCAACTCAGAAAAGATGTCCTTCCTCTTAGTTCTGATTTTACTAATTCTTCTCTTTGGAAGCAAGATTTCCAATTCATTCATTCATTCATTCATTCATTCAACAAATATTGAGCACCTACAGAGTGCCTGACTTTACTAAAAATACAAGGTGAATAAGGCAAAGTCCAATTTTTTTTTTTTTTAAAAATTGAAGAGTGCCTATTTGCAGGGATCAGGGCTTTTCAGATGCCAGCTCAGCCCTCAACATGAGTGATGTGATGCAGAATTATAAAAACATGAGATCTGATCCCATTGTTTTGGCCTAAAATTGGAGGATGAGGTCTGAAGAAGTAAAGGACATGCTGAGGAAATAAATGTTTCCCACTCCATTGGATCTTAGAGTAGAAACATTTAAATATCACCAGCATTGAATTTCAGAGTCCTAACAGTCTGATCCCCACACCAGCCTGGGGAGTAAAGAAGGGAACATTCACCACAGTTCTGCATTGCACCTGCCTCATCGTCGGTGCTTGGTGAGTGTTGAATGAATGTTGGGTAAGCCTCCAATTTTCAGGGTGGGACCAGTTCAAGAGTAATCAAGAAATTGATCCTGAGTGACAGGGTAGTAAGTGGCAGAGTCTCGACTTGAATTTGGAGATCAAGCCCCATTGTTATTCCTAGTGGCACCATCTCTGGCGATTTCTCCAAACTACTGCCCTTCCTTTGACTGGCAGGAGAGTGACTGTGGAGTCAACATCCTCAAAAGTTGCAGCGAGTCTTTGGAGAGTGATTTCAGTGGACTACAACTGTGGACTGGACACTTCAGGAGGAGACCTGGCCTTCTTGGCAGGTTCTCCCAGTGTTGAGTTGGTTGAATTAAGAACCCTAAGGCACTGGGTATCTTTTGGGTATAAACATCTAAGACAGGGGTCCCCAAACTTTTTACACAGGGGGCCAGTTCACTGTCCCTCAGACCATTGGAGGGCCGGACTATAAAAAAAACTATGAACAAATCCCTATGCACACTGCACATATCTTATTTTAAAGTAAAAAAACAAAACGGGAACAAATACAATATTTAAAATAAAGAACAAGTAAATTTAAATCAACAAACTGACCAGTATTTCAATGGGGACTATACTCCTCTCACTGACCACCAATGAAAGAGGTGCCCCTTCCGGAAGTGCGGTGGGGGCCGGATAAATGGCCTCAGGGGGCTGCATGCAGCCCGCGGGCCATAGTTTGGGGACCCCTGATCTAAGATGTCCCAGATTGAGTTGAAAATACCTTTGTGGAAGGAAGTCTATGCATCTCTCAACTCATTCTGTTTCTGTCAAATATCTGGACAGTAAAAAAAATGGTTTTAAAACAAATGTGAAGAAATTACTCCCAATTTGTATCTCATGAACCTTGATTTTCCTCCTCCACAGAGGAACAGAATGGGGCAAGTCCCAGGGAGTTGCGAAGGCTTCATCAGGGTTGTAGAGGTAGGAAGCCTAATTATAGCTGTAGCATCCCTGTGCTAGAAGAGGACTAGAAAGTCATTGAGTCCCTTCCCCTGCCTCCAAGGAAACATGGTTAGAGTACATGCCCAGGGGCTGGTACTAGATATGTCCCTGCTAGCAGAGGCGAATTAAGGTCGATTGAGGCCCCAGGCGCAAAAGAAAATATTGGGCCCCTTAAAAAAAGAGAGAGGGAAAATAAAAATACATGTTAACCATATTTTTAAATAAATAAAAAATATTATGTACTGCCTGACCAGGCAGCGGCACAGTGGATAAAGCGTCGAACTGGGATGCAGAAGGACCGAGGTTCGAGACCCCGAGGTCACCAGCTTGAGCGTGGGCTCATCTGATTTGAGCAAAAGCCCACCAGCTTGGACCCAAGGTTGCTGGCTCGAGCATGGGGTTACTCGGTTTGCTGTAGCACCATGGTCAAGGCACATATGAGAAAGCAATCAGTGAACAACTAAGGTGTCGCAATGAAAAACTAATGACTGATGCTTCTCATCTTTCTTTCTTCCTGTCTGTCTGTCCCTATCTATCCCTCTCTCTGACTCTCTGTCTCTGTAAAAAAAAAAAAAAGTTATGTACTATTAATGTTAAAATCACACATATGAAACCAAACTTGGTATCATTAGAAAAAAGTGTAAAGTTGGGGTTTTGCAGGGCCCTTTAGAATTCGGGGGCCGAGGGCACGCACCTGGTGTGCCTGCTGCTAAATCCGCCTCTGGCTTGAGGAAATGCAGTGTGGGGACAAGGAGATCCTGCAGAAAAGGGGAGTCTAGGTGAAGTGGGAGCCCAGAGGATGGAAAGTGCATCTTCTTGTCCACTTTACCCTAAGAACAGGAAGTAGTGTGGAAAGCTCTGGACTGGGAGTCAGGGAAGGATGTGAGTTGCAGTCCTGCCTCTGCCGCAGACTCCCAGTAGATATCCTCGGATATGGCATTCATTGCCTCTCTGGGCCTTGGTTTCCCCATCAGTAGTCTAATGGTTTTCAACCAACGCCCCAGGAGGAGTTTTCTCCCCAGGGAGCTTGGGAAGGTCCTGGAGGCGGTGCCAGGAAGCAGGGGCACTTGCAAACCCCTCACCCTTCTACCAGAACCATTTGGCTTTTGCCTGTTCACACATTGCATGTCCTCATATAATTTTGTTTTTTTTAAAAAAGTTCCATTGGTTTATGTGTTTAAGTATGAAACCCACCAACTTAGATGCTCTCAAATATTCTCTCCAGCTCTAAAATCTTATGATTCTTCCTCGTGCCTTCCTGGCTTTTGGACTTTTTCTCCTCTAGTCTTCAGCACCTTGTGCTTTAATCCGGTGGTCCCCAACCCCCGGGCCGCGGACCGCTACCAGTCCGTGGGCCATTTGGTACCGGTCTGCAGAAAAAGAATAAATAACTTACATTATTTCCATTTTATTTATATTTAAGTCTGAACGATGTTTTATTTTTTTTAAATGACCAGATTCCCTCTGTTATATCCGTCTAAGACTCACTCTTGATGCTTGTCTTGGTCACATGATACATTTATTCGTCCCACCCTAAAGGCCGATCCGTGAAAATATTTTCTAACATTAAACCGGTCCATGGCCCCAAAAAGGTTGGGGACCACTGCTTTAATCATTTGAATGCTTGTTCATTTCTTTTCCTGAAGGCTCCTTGCAGCCCAGTCCCACAAATAATTATGAGTATGTGGGACTTCCAGCGACAGGCTCTGTGACCCTCAAACTGCTCGTATTGAAGTGGGGTGGGCTTGGGACAGTTCAACAAAGAATTACAAAACTACACAGTTATATTTTGAAAATTCTTCACCAATAACTAGGACCTTGTCTTATCTCTCTTAATTATGGCCAGTATATGAAGGACACTTAATAGATGCTTAGTAAATATTTGTTGAAATAATTGTTAAATAAATGGCACATTTCCATCTTTAGGGGGAATTGCAAATGTATATCGATAGCTAAGCATCTTCCCAGGACTGACTGGAGTTATGTGGACACTGGGCTCTGTGATTTCTTTTTATGAGCTGGGCTGGTTACAGCTTTGGGGAGTTGTTAGCTGTTACGGGTTGAATTGTGTCCCCTAAAAAGTATGGTGAAGTCCTAACCTCCTGTCTTTCATAATGTGGCCGGTATTTAGAAATACAGTGGTTGCAGGTGTAATAGGTTAAAAGAAGAGGTCATACTGGAGTAGGGTTGGTCTTTAATCCAATATGTCCTTAAAAAAAGAGAAGAGTCACAGAGAGAAAAGTAGACCATGTGACAGTGGAGGCAGAGATGTATCTACAAGGTAAGAAACACTAAGGAATACTGGCAAACACCAGCAGCTAGAAGCAGCAAAGAAGGAGTTTCCCCTGCAGGGGTCCCCAAACTTTTTACACAGAGGGCCAGTTCACTGTCCCTCAGACCGTTGGAGGGCCGCCACTTACAGTGCTCCTCTCACTGACCACCAATGAAAGAGGTGGCCCTTCTGGAAGTGCGGTGGGGGGCTGGATAAATGGCCTCAGGGGGCTGCATGCAGCCCAGGGGCTGTAGTTTGGGGACACCTGCACAGCATTCAGAGGGAGCATGACCCTGCTGACACCTTGATTTCAGGCTTCTGGACTCCAGAACTGTGAGACAGTACAGTTCTATTGTTGTGAGCCACCAGTTTGTGGTACAGGACTGTGTTATGGCAGCCCTAGGAAACTAATACAGTATATCATTCCCCTCCCCCCACCAATATACTGCTGGAAAGGAAAATCTATAATCTCTTTTTCCTTAACTTCCGTGAAATGTTCGCAGGAAAATATGTTTGGCTTGAACTTACTTTTTTGAAGCATCAATTACAGTCTGTCATCAAAACATTTCATTTATTAAAAGCTCTGAAACTTTTGGATGTCGGGTCATATGTGTGGCATGTATTGGATAATAAAATGAACAAATCAAAAAGCAAACAAACAGCCTATCCCCCAACAAAAGCTCCTTCCCTCATCTTTTTATAGCAAATTTGCTAAGAATTGGCTGCTTTGTTTGACCTGAGAGTTTGCGCGCTTGTTCAGTCTGGGTGTGAGCTTTGCTTTCTCCACTAGGAGCAGGGTATGATTATCTGAGTTAAATGCAGAATCATTATTCATCTCTCCTCAGAAATGATGCCACTTGCTTCTGATCATCTTTCCCACATTTTGTTTCATCGACATGTCCTCCTGGGGGCAGGATTACAGTTCTGGCTTCTCCTCCTGTGCCCTTGATCAAAGAAGCACAGCCACACCTCCTCCATCCCCAAGGAGATTCAGGAATTTTGTAGGACCCACCTCATTTCTGGTTACTGAATAACTAGGGGGCATCGAATGTCAAGGCGAAGAAAACAGAAGGGCCTACCCGTTGGACCCAGTGACCTCATAGCCCAAGCCGTTCTCATGGTGTCGGCTTGCACTGTCTGTCAGCGACTCTTTCATCACAGCCCACTTGTATCATACTGTCCTGAACACCTAACCTGATCATTGTCGCTGTGCTTACAACACGGGTGAATGGTGGCAGCTTAAAGTGTTGATTTAGCCTGGGACAGTCCTGTAGGAAGGGGAAGGGTCTTTTTATTTCCAGCCTTAAGAATGGAAGCTGTGGATGGGAAGGGAATGAGGAGCTTATTGTGTTTTGATTCAAAACTCACCATTAACTTCCCAACCTGGATTCTCAGCCCAAGACTTTTCTCCAGGGGTAGATGTGGAGAAAAGCAAACCATTATCTCCTTCTCCCTCAATTCTTCCCCACCTGGCTGACTAGGACTTTCCTTCAGGGAAGAGAAGGTTCTGGAGCCATTTCCCGGCATGGGCCCCACAGCAGCGACACCTCAGGATGACTTCAGTCCACAGGTTTCCCTCAATAAGGCCCAGCCAAACTGTAAGAAGGGACCCCATGGGGAGGAGCCCAACCACAGAAAAAAATCACCCAGAATCCAATCTTAGAGGAAGACGATATTCTTTGGGCTTTTGCAGATGACGGACGAGGCAGGCTTCCTTTTGGTTGTATGTGTGGAACTGCTTTTCACCACTGGTGCTGACTTCCCAGGCAGTGCCCCTGAGAGATTGCCTCAAAGACCCAGAGAACGAAAAATGGTCTTGAATAGCAAGTCACGGTTTCCTCAAGTTTGAGTTGGAAGAATTGGGAGGAAACCGAAAGGGTGGTAATTATTAAGGTGACCAATCATCCTCCTTTAGGGTGAACAGTCCTTCTTTTGTAAGTTTTGTCCTCCCTCCAAAAGTTTCCTCCTACATGTCCTCCTTTTTGATATTGGAAGACTGATCTGTAAATGTCTGTATTTGATTGGTGCAGAGTCGATCCATTGCATGTGATGTATTCATATTTGACATGATGATTAGTCAAGGATCAGTACAGTGCGATGAGACGTGATTATGAGATGCATGTGCTCCACACGGGAGACCTTTAGAGAGAATGCGATATACCGAGTGCACAAATGGCTTTGTGTACTTCTTTCTGAAACACAACATGGCACATATAACATTGTAGACTCACAATTAATTCTTTCTCAGTGAATATTCAATCATAGACAGGTAAGCACAATTCACGTTTTATTAATTCATTATCTATTTAATAATTTCCAAATACGTATAATTTTATTTACAAGTATTTTCCCAAAATTTGAGTTTTAAATTGGAAATCTAACCTCAAACCATATCTATTAATAACACATTTTGATTAAATAGTTGCATAAAATAGACGTTTTTTAATTAAAAAAATGATAAATACACCTGAATATCACTCTAAATTAGTGGTTTTGTTTGATATTTAGTTTTACTAAATAAGTACTTTTTTCTTACAATTATTAAAAATTAATAGGCATGTAAGCATAATTACAATATAAAATATTACAAATGTGTTTATTATGCATTTATTATATTATGGGATATTATTGTTGCAATGAATAAAATGGTTTTTTTATTTATGATATTGTTTTGTTCAATTTATTTTTGTCCTCCTTTTCATTGTAAAAATGTTGGTCACCTTATAATTATTCTGTGCAGATGTTAAATTCACTCACTCATTCATTTACTTATTTGCTCAGTGATTCACAGATACTTTCTGAATACCCACTGTGAGGTTGCCAAAGGAGGGACACACAACGCCTGATGAGTTTTATAGGAAATTTATTTATGCGTCTGCAAACAGATGAGCTGAGTCCAAAATGGCATCAGCAGTGAGAGGAAGAGAAGCCCTACCCCAGGCATGGCCAACGACCCGCGGGCCGGAACCAGCCAGCGTAATGAGTTTATGCGGCTCGCGATTAAATTTTTAATATCTCCACTACTTTAAAATCTCAGCTAC
This sequence comes from Saccopteryx bilineata, assembly GCF_036850765.1. NCBI lineage: Eukaryota > Metazoa > Chordata > Mammalia > Chiroptera > Emballonuridae > Saccopteryx > Saccopteryx bilineata. The sequence continues at coordinate 59,445,806 of NC_089497.1, forward strand.
TCAGAAGCGGAAGCGTCTTTGATTATTGGAAATTGGGATATTTAAGAAGATAGTGATACACGGAAAAGAATTCCGCGTGTGACTAATCTAGGGTTAACTTCCAATAATTGGTCGAATGGATTCGCGATACTTCTTTATTTTTTTAAAAAATTCCATTATAAAGATTTACAACTTTTGTACTCGTCTGTACTCGATATGAACTGTTTGATGTTTAGCGGTGATGTGAAACCCACATTCTTTTAGGCGGAGTTTGCCAGTGCGCACCCAAGATCAAACAATTCATTATTTTTGTGGTCAAATGTGCTGAATCAAGTGGCATTGTAGCATAGACAGTAGCTGCAGTTGATAACTGAAAACGTGTCCAGGCTGTTTGTAAAACAAAATAATTGTTTTATTTGCGATATAACCCCTTCAAGCTCATTCTATTAATTAAATATTGTTTCAATTGATTGCAATACAGTTTGGATATTTACATGGTATATAATTGTATTTTTATTAAATATATCTTTATTAAAATAATATTGTATATTAAAATTTTTTCACTCACATTTATTCATAAATTACATAATAAAATTTTTGTTTACTTAAACAAATCATTTTTGTATTTAGCATTTTTTAATTTTAATATTTTGTCCTGACAGTGAAAAAGTTTTCTTTCTAATTTGGCCCGGGGGCAAAAACTGTTGGCCACGCCTGCCCTAGCTTATATAGGATGGGGTTGGGAGTTATTTCCTGCCACAGGGCAAAAACTTCTGTTACCTGTGGTGGTTAAACAATGGGAGAGGGTGGTGATTAATGACTAAGTAACAGAATATTTAGATAAGTGATGGGGAGATGACTCATTGGCAGGACGTCCCAGGAAACAGGTATCAAAGCCAGAGGCCAGATTCCAATGCTGTAGAGGGTTTGCTTTCTTCTGGCCTTATCAGCCTTACATTCTAGGCTTTCTTTTCTATATTATGTTAGAAAAGGGGCGAAGGTCTCTTCTTTTATAGTTGCTTCCTGCTGAATATGGACATTGTTTTGAGTAAGGGAGAAAAATAGGATGGTGAACAAGTGATGGTGGGAATGGCTGGTACCTGGCATAGGTTTGTAGTATGATGATCTCACCAATGGTTTGGATAGTGAAGGCATGAATGTGGTCGTGAATGAAAGTGGAGAGAAGTCTAAAATATACAGGGTTCAGAGAGGAGAAGTAATGTTAGTAGTCATAGAATTTCTCTGCCCTAGATAGCATGAGGAGCTAGCAGTCGGATTCTGGGTGGTTTTTTCCTGCAGTTGGGTCCCTCCCCATAGGGTTCCCTCTTACAGTTTTGCTGGGCCTTGTTGCAGGAAACCCAGTAGCCAAGTGTAAAGCCAGTAGGCACGGCCACCATCACAGCCGCCTGGCCCATGCAGGTTCGCATTGGATTCGGACAGACGGTAATGAAACAACGGAGCCACGAACTGGTGGGTCATCATCTTTAATCCTAGCTTGCACCCAGCGGGCAAGTAAAAACACACGCTGGGCTCCAAAATCCACTCATTTAGTGCTCACAAAGCTACTGACTTATCCGAGTTTCCTAGAATCAAAGGTGTCTACCTCACCAGCCTCATTCTCCTTTGTTTTTCATCTCCTTCTCTCTACACAAACTCTGCACTAACTAGCTTCTCTTTCAGGATTCCACTATCTTTTTTTTTTTTTTTTTTGTATTTTTCTGAAGCTGGAAATGGGGAGGCAGTCAGACACTCCCGCATGCACCCGACCGGGATCCACTCGGCATGCCCACCAGGAGGCGATGCTCTGCCCATCTGGGGCATCGCTCTGTTGCAACCAAAGCCATTCTAGCATCTGAGGCAGAGGCCATGGAGCCATCCTCAGCGCCCGAGCCAACTTTGCTCCAATGGAGCCTTGGCTGCAGGAGGGGAAGAGAGAGACAGAGAGGAAGGGGGGGGGGTGGAGAAGCAGATGGGCACTTCTCCTGTGTGCCCTGGCCGGGAATCGAACCTGGGACTCCTGCACGCCAGGCCAATGCTCTACCACTGAACCAACCGGCCAGGGCCGCATTCCACCATCTTGACTGCTTCTCCTCTCCTCCATGTGGCCTTAATCTTCTCTCTCCTCTAATGCAAATCTCAGGAACCAAGAGAGCAAGCTCCCGGTCTGCCCCACTTTATAGTGTAGAAATCAAAACCTTTAATCCAATATACAAACAAGGAAGTCCCTGATACAAAGTCACTTATCTGAGGCATGATGGGATTCCTCATGAGAGTGCACCACCCCACATCATGCAATCAGTCAAGGGGTGTGGGGAAAAACTTAGTCTTAAAACTAAGCCTTAGGCTATAACCACTCTGCCTGCTTACAACCTATCTCCCACACCCATTACAAACTATAAGCGAGCAAACCTATATACCATATTTACAAACTTATTTGACCAACACCAAGGGAGGCCAGGTATTTGAGAAGGAGGTGAGTGTTAGATTGGGAGATTTATGCCATGCGGCTACATAGGAGGAGCTCATCTTTGTACTGGAAGACAGTGTAGCCTGGGAGGGAGAAGGAAGCTAGATCTTTGGTCAAGGGTTGGCCAAAGAGGTGGGAGCTGTCCCAGAATCCCTGGAGGAGGATAGTCCAGGGGAGTTGTTGGGAGTGATGGATGTCATGGTCCATCTAGGTAAAGGCAAAGAGTTCTTCTAAGTTGAGGTGTAACAGAATGGAAAAGAATGTATCTTTTGATTCTAAGACAGTAAGTCAGGGAGAATTAAGGAGGGGAGGGTGAAGGGGTTAGGGACAATGGGGTGGAGAGGAACTTGGCATTATTTATGAGGCAAAAGTCCTAGACGAACCTATAGGAACCACCTAGCTTTTTGACAGGTAAGATTGAAGCTTGTAAAGGATGGGCGGGAATGCCTGCCTAAAGGAATTTTGGAGATAAGGAGTTTAAGTCCTATTTGTCCTTGCCGTGGGGTAAGGTATTGTGCCCTGGCTGGGTAGTGAGATGAGTTTTTTAAGGAAATGAAACAGGGGAATGGTGGGAAGCTGTAACAGGTTGGGAGGTATCCTAGACTCAGGCATCTATGTCATCTAGCATTGGATCAGGGTTGAGAAGAGGGTGTTTAGGTCGGAAGAGGGAGTGTCAGACAGAAGCCCAATGAAGATAGTATCAGAAGAGGAAGAGGATAGGGAGGGGCTATAGAGGGTAATGGTGGTGTGGAATTCGGTGAGGATGTCTTATCTAATGATGGAAATGGGGCATCGAGGAAGAATAAGGAAGGAGTGGGTGAAGGGGTGACTTCCTAGATGACAGAAGAAAGGGGAGGGTGATGAGTGGGTTGGAGGGAAAACTGTCTACTCCAATAATCAAGATTGAGGAAGGAGACAGTGGACCCAAAAATCTGGGAAGTGGCTCCGGTATCTAATGGGAAAGAAATGTCCTGACTGGTGATCTATAGAGTTACCCAAGGCTCCACCATTTGGATGGTGGATGTGGAGGCCTGGGGCAAGGCCAGCTTCCTTCAGTATTCTTCCCCCAGGATGCCAAGAAGTGCTGCTGTGTCCAGGCCCGTGCTGGCGAGAGACCAGCCCTGGGAAGGGACGGCCCCTGGGCTTTGAGTGGCTCATGTGCAATGTGACTTCCAGTGGCCCACACAACCACAGAAAGGGCAGGGTCTGACTGGTGGTCTGGGATTAGGACAGGAGCCGCTCCAGTGAGCCTCCTGTCTACACTTAAAGAGGCCCTCAGGGAAGGCTGAAAAATCCCTGCTGGGGTCTTTTGGGGCCTTTGGGGCCTTTTATGGTTTTCTGGCCTGGGAGACCACCTCTGCGAACGTAAGGCCTGGGTTTGGGCTAGTCTGTTCCTTCTCCCGATTATTAAAGACTTTAAAAGGCCAGGCTTAGAATTCTCCTTCTAATGTCCCTTTTTAAAAAAAATTTATTTATTCATTTTAGAGAGGAGAGAGAGAGAGAGAGAGAGAGAGAGAGAGAGAGAGAGAAAGGGGGGAGGAGCAGGAAGCATCAACTCCCATATGTGCCTTGACCAGATAAGCCCAGGGTTTTGAACCGGTGACCTCAGTGTTCCAGGTCCACGCTTTATCCACTGCACCACCACAGGTCAGGCTAATGTCCCTTTTTACTAAGTATTTTCCAGCTTCTCTGTAATAAAAAGGCCAAAATTAGGTGAACTAAAATTTACCTAGCAATTAGTGTTTCAGTATGACATGTTATTTTTTTTTTATTTTTATTTTTTTTTTGTATTTTTCTGCAGCTAGAAACGGGGAGAGACAGTCAGACAGACTCCCGCATGCGCCTGACCGGGATCCACCCGGCACGCCCACCAGGGGCAATGCTCTGCCCACCAGGGGGCGATGCTCTGCCCCTCCGGGGCATCGCTCTGCCGCCTGGGGCAGAGGCCAAGGAGACATCCCCAGCGCCCGGGCCTTCTTTGCTCCAATGGAGCCTTGGCTGTGGAGGGGAAGAGAGAGACAGAGAGGAAGGAGGAGGGGGGTGGAGAAGCAAATGGGCGCCTCTCCCATGTGCCCTGGCCGGGAATCGAACCTGGGTCCCCCGCACGCCAGGCCGATGCTCTACTGCTGAGCCAACCGGCCAGGGCCTGACATGTTATTTCAAAATATCTAGATATTCAATAATTTTTTGTCAAAACTCAGTAATTTAGAAAGGAACAACAGCTATAAGTTAGAGATCTGCTCAGATAGCTAAGGGTATTCTCTTTCCTTTTAATAAGATTTACCTCGCATTTAAAAAAATGGCATAGATAAGATTTGGTGGGCTTTGAATTGTTTCTGAAGCCACACCTCTGACTTCTGAAAAAATTTTATTTGTAAAACAAGGGCAGTTATTTTTAATACCTCAAGGACTGGATTGCCACCCAAATGTTGGCAAAAAAACTGGCAAATTCATTCACCCATCTTGGGAATTTTTCCATCTGGGTGTATTTTTCTTTCAGGCTCTGTAACGATTACAGAGAGATCTACATCGCTTGGGGTCATCTCTGAGAGCCATGAAGGCTTGAGTACATGGAGCCTCCGTCCATTTTCCTGGGACTGGAAAGACAGGTCTAGCTGCAAGTTGTTCAGTTAGAATACAGCCTAATGGACTTTCTGGTGGAACCAACATCAAACCACTTTTAAAAAAAAAACAAAATTCAAGACACAAACTTTAAACAAGTGAATTCTGTACACTAAATTCTCCAGGAGGAGGAGGGACTCAGACACAAATCTTAGAATGTTATCTCATATCACGTCATGGCAAATGACCTTTACAAGGTCCAGATGACACAAAGCCCAAAGGTCAGGGGCCGAGGATTCCCAGGATGTATAGAACAGCAAAAAATTTCAGACAGACAGACAGATGAGAGCTCTCAAACTGAAATTAATTCCTCCTATTTCACAGACCTGAGTACAAATTTACAAACAAACAAGACAATTACAGTACAGAAACACGAGCATGACACATTAATAAAACCTTATTAAACCTAACAGCAGAGTTGCAATTTGGCCCCCAAAACAGGAGAGAATGAACACTGATGTGGATAATGCCCTTTGCCCCAACTACCTCTCAAAGGGGAGCGGAGGCCTAGCAGTGCGGGCCCGGGTATGGCGTGGGGAGGTCAAGGTAGAGGAGTGAGTGGGCATTTGGGAAGAGACAGGACCTGGGGGTGCACAAAGAAAAGGCGTATGGTCAGCAGGATCGAAAGACTGGTCACAGCTAAGGGAGGGGAGTTGGTGTTGGAGGAGTCGCCTTTCAAGTGGAGGAGAAGAATTTGGTGGGTAGAACACGATTGACAGAGAGACCAGAGAGAGAAAAAGGCCTGGTCATAGGAGGTTGGGCATGCCAAGGTTCGATGGGTCCTGTTGTCCAGAGGGAACGGATGGGTCCCTACCTTGAGAAGTCTGGTTGCAGTCAACCTTCCAGTGGCCTTTTTTGCCACATTTGTAATAGGGGCCTGGGAGAGGTCAGGGGTTAGGGCAGGCACTTGCCCAATGTCCCTTCTTGTTGCATTTAAAGCAGGGACCGGGGGCAGATTATTCCCCTCCCTCCTCTGGCCCTGAGTATTTCCATTGAAGCTTTGGATGGCTGTGGCTAACACTTGGTATTTAGTCTGATCTCTTTTCTCTTTTTGTATTTTGGCCTCTTTATCTCTGTTATTAAAGACTTTTGAGGCTATATTTAAGAGATCCTTTTGTGGGGTTTGAGGGCCTTCCTCTAATTTTTGTAGTTTTCATCTAATGTCTGGGGCTGATTGGGAAATAAAATGCATGTTTAAAAAGAGTTGTCTCAGCTTGACCTGTGGTGGCGCAGTGGATAAAGCGTCAACCTGGAATGCTGAGGTCCCCAGTTCAAAACTGGGCTTGCCTGGTCAAGGCACATGTGGGAGTTGATGCTTCCTGCTCCCTCTTTTCTCTCTCTCTCTCTCTCTAAAAATGAATAAATAAAATCTAAAATAACAATAATAATTTTCAAGAAATAAAAATAATTGTTTCTCAGTAGACATGGGGTCAAGGGCTATATATTTTGAAAGAGGCTCGTTAGGTAGGGAAGAAAGAGGGCAGGATTTTCATCAGATCTCTGGTTAATCTCTTTAAGTTTCTCATTGTTAACAGTCTTATGGGCAGTTTTCTTTAACCCTGCTAGTAAACAGGTGATCATATGGGCACAGTGGTGGTGCCCATGAAAGTCTATTTGATAGTCCCAGTGGGGGTCTTCTAGTGCAGTGGTCCCCAACCTTTTTCGGGCCACGGACTGGTTTTTGTTTGTTTGTTTGTTTGTTTTTCATTTTTCTGAAGCTGGAAACAGGGAGAGACAGTCAGACAGACTCCCGCATGCGCCCAACCGGGATCCACCCGGCACGCCCACCAGGGGCGACGCTCCGCCCACCAGGGGGCGATGCTCTGCCCATCCTGGGCGTCGCCATGTTGCGACCAGAGCCACTCTAGCGCCTGGGGCAGAGGCCACAGAGCCATCCCCAGCGCGCCCAGGGCCATCTTTGCTCCAATGGAGCCCTAGCTGCGGGAGGGGAAGAGAGAGATAGAGAGGGAAAGCGTGGCGGAGGGGTGGAGAAGCAAATGGGCGCTTCTCCTGTGTGCCCTGGCCGGAATCGAACCTGGGTCCTCCGCACGCTAGGCCGACGCTCTACTGCTGAGCCAACCGGCCAGGGCGGGCCACGGACTGGTTTAATGTCAGAAAATATTTTCTCGGACCGGCCTTTAGGGTGGGACGGATAAAGATATCACGTGACCGAGACAAGCGTCAAGAGTGAGTCTTAGGCCCTGGCCGGTTGGCTCAGTGGTAGAGCGTCCGCCGGCGTGCAGAAGTCCCGGGTTTGATTCCTGGCCAGGGCACAAAGGAGAAGCACCCATCTGCTTCTCCACCCCTCCCCCTCTCCTTCCTCTCTGTCTCTCTCTTCCCCTCCCACAGCCAAGGCTCCATTGGAGCAAAGATGGCCCGGGCGCGTTGGGGATGGCTCCTTGGCCTCTGCCCCAGGCACTAGAGTGGCTTTGGTCGCAACAGAGTGACGCCCCCTGGTGGGCAGAGTGTCGTCCCCTGGTGGGCGTGCCGGGTGGATCCCGGTCGGGTGCATGCGGGAGTCTGTCTGACTGTCTCTCCCTGTTTCCAGCTTCAGAAAAATGAAAAAAAAAAAAAAAAAAAAAAGAGTGAGTCTTAGACGGATGTAACAGAGGGAATCTGGTCATTTTTTAAAAATAAAACATCATTCAGACTTAAATATAAATAAAACGGAAATAATATAAGTTATTTATTCTTTCTCTGCGGACTGGTACCAAATGGCCAACAGATTGGTAGCGGTCCGCGGCCGGGGGTTGGGGACCATTGCTCTAGAGGAAGGGCTGCTGCCCCCACCGGCTGGTGATTGTCTTGTCTACGGAGGTCATCAGCGTGCGCCTGCGCTGCGATCCAGCCCCGCGCCTTTCTCTCCTGGGAGAGAGTGGAGCTTAATTTATATAGATATCATGCCAAGTAAAGTCACAGAATTGGGTTAGGTATTCAAATTCCTTTGTGTAAGTAGTGGGGTCGGATGAGAAGGACCCAAGGTGTTTTTCAATTTCAGAAAGCTCCGCCATTGAGAAGGGAGCGTAGATCCAACACCCTCTGCTCTGGCTACTTCTCGCAAGGGTGAGACTGGGCGGGGAGGGAGTCTGAAGTGGAAGCTGCCTGAGCGGTCCTAGAGCAGGTGTAGGGAGATGAAGGAACAGGGCTAGGGTTCGAGTCTGGTGGGGCTAGAGGTTGGGCTGGGGAGTCCTCACCTGGCGGTAGTGCACAGGGAGGAGGAGCATGATGGCCTGGAGAGTCCTCACCTGGCGGTAGTGAGGAGCGTGATGGCCTGGAGAGTCCTCACCTGGCGGTAGTGCACAGGGAGGAGGAGCGTGATGGCCTGGAGAGTCCTCACCTGGCGGTAGTGCAGAGGGAGGAGGAGCGTGATGGCCTGGAGAGTCCTCACCTGGCGGTAGTGCAGAGGGAGGAGGAGCGTGATGGCCTGGAGAGTCCTCACCTGGCGGTAGTGCAGAGGGAGGAGGAGCGTGATGGCCTGGAGAGTCCTCACCTGGCGGTAGTGCAGAGGGAGGAGGAGCGTGATGGCCTGCACGCAGGGTCAGAGTCGGATCCAGGGTCAGGGGGGAGGGGGAGGTTTGCAGTTTAGAGGGAAGGAAAAGAATTTGATAGGTGGAGCAGGACTGATGGAGAGAGGATTGGAAACGAAGTGTGAAGAAGGCCCAGACATAGACCGCTTTCCATTGCTGTGAAGGAAGTTGTCAAGATCTTGTAGGGTTTTGAAATTGAAAGTGCCATTCTCTGGCCATGGAGAGCCATTGTCTAGTTTATATTTAGGCCAGACAGTGTTGCAAAAGAAAATAAGGCATCTTGGCTTGATGTGTCCCTCAAGGCTGAGACGATTTAAGTTCCTGAGGAGACAGCCTAAGGGGGTGGATTTTGGAGGTGTGGAATATCTGTTGTTCGCAGAGTAGAGAGAGAGAAGGGCAATAAGGGTGAGTGACTGACTACGGCTCCTGAGAGTGACTTGCTGAGGACAAGAGTCCCCTAAGTTACCCTGAGAGAGTGAGGGCAGTCTCTTAGGTCAGGCATCCCTGAGTCTAAGGGGTCCCAGGCCAGGAGCCTGGGAAGCCTTCTGGCCTAGTGCTAGGGCTTTTGAGACAAGAGAGTGAAAGAGCAAATGGAAAGACCCGATGAGAGGGACCATAGGGTCACTCACCAAAATTGATGAACAGTGTGGACTGAGAAGTCAGCAATGGAGAGGAGAAATTCCTGGTGTCAGGCATCCCCTTGGCTGGCTCAGGAGGGTCACAGGGAAGAAGACAGTGCAGGTCGGTCCTGCGATCCTGAGCAGGATTCAGAGGTTAGCCCAGGTCAAGTTGCCACTGACTACTGCTTTCTGAGTTGCAAGCCCAAGATGATCGGGGACCGGAGCGCTGCTTCAATCAGCTCACGTGGGACTCTCCCAGATTTTAGGACCAAATGTTATGTTGCCAAAGAAGGGACACACAAGGTCTGATGAGTTTTATAAGAAACTTATTTATGCATCTGTGGACATACAGGCTGAGTCTAAAATGGCATCATCAGCAAGAGGAAGAGAAGCCCTAGACTTCATAGGACAGGGTTTGGTAGTATTTCCTGCTGTGGGGCGGACACTTCTGTTACCAGTGGCAATTAAACAATGGGGGGGGGTGTTAATGACTAAGTAACAGAATGTTCAGATAAGTGATGAGGTGACTCACTGGCAGGATGTCCAAGGAAACAAGTATCAAAGCCAGAAACCAGGTTCCAATGCTCTGAGGGGTTTGCTTTCTTCTGGCCTGACCAGCCTTACACCCACTAGAGGCCACGCACCGTGTGATGTGCTAGACAGAGGACTAGAGACAAGGTCACAGTTCAGTGAGACTAATGTGACTTGTGTCTAACTAGAGGTTTTGTCCAGGGGACTGAGAGAATCATGGGGAAGAAAAGAGCTCAACTAGTGGCTGGGAAAAACAGGAGGAGAGTTGTAGCAATTTTCGAAGCATAGGCCTTGGACCCTCAACATCAGAATTACCTAGAGAGAGGGGGCATTATTAAATTACCGACTTGCAGATTCCAGGCTCCTACCCCAAACTAACTGAGAGAGAGACAGTCTCTGGAATGGGTCCTGGGGGGTATGCATTGTTGATTCTTGGGTGCTGAGTTGGAGAATGTCCCATTTAGGATGCTTTCAGCTTCTGTATCACAAAGGATGTTTCTAGTGAGAGCTGCAGCCAGTGAGGGCAGGCGTGAGGAAGAAAAGTCCAGATCGTGATAAATCCATTCATAACTGAGACCTCTGCTGAGGTAGAGCTGAGCAATGAACAGCCTATGACATCTTTTTGCAAAATTCAAAGACAGAGCTCTATGTCCCCAAACTGATTTTGTCTCAAAACTTTAGGAAATCGCTTTTGTCACTGTCTCTCCTTGTCTTTTATAAGGAGATTGTTTGTATAAGGAGGTTTGAAGACATACTGTACAATTCCATTCTGAGGAGATTACTGGGGTGAATTGTTTATGTTGCCTGTTGCTCAGCCACCTGCTCTGGGGATTAACATTCTCCTTTGAGGCTCTGTTTGTGGAGGACCTGCTATGGTTCCTGCTTAAATCTCCAGGTGATCTTCAACTGGGGAGAGAAAGCTCCGCCCCCATTTCCAATAGTTCTTAGTTCTTAATAAAAAACCAAGAGAAAGGACAGTGATGGGGCAGGCTGCACAGCAATACCCTCATAATGCTGTTTTATTCAGGGAGTAATCACAGCTGGATGAAATCAAAGCTGAAAATTGAGGTTCCCTTGCCATCCATTGAGTCCTTTCCATGACATTGTGTGTGTTGCTGGGGTTTTGAGTAAATAAGACAGACATTGCCCCTGTCCTCGTGGCTTCATGACGCCTCAGGGAAGAGAAACCTGTTGTGATGGGTTGTGATAGTGTGGTGAGTTGTGCTATTTCTCCCGTGGTTCCTCCATGCCCTCAGAGCCCGCGCCTGGTCCAGGGCTGACGGCTGCTCCGTACTCGAGATGTCCTGATCTGCATTCGTTCTTTCCTTCATTTGCAAACATTTGCTAAACCCCATATTACAAGCTATGTTGCATGAATTATGTTCCAGACTCAGTGGTGGGATTCAGCTGGTTCGCACCAGCTCAGCAGAACTGATACCTGATTTTTTTAAAATTTTTTTATTTATAATAATTTTATTTTTTTAATGGGGTGACATCAATAAATCAGGATACATATATTCAAAGGTAACAAGTCCAGGTTATCTTGTCATTCAATTATGTTGCATACCCACCACCCAAAGTCAGATTGTCCTCTGTCACCTTCTATCTTGTTTTCTTTGTGCCCCTCCCCATCCCCTTTCCCTCTCCCATTCCCCCCTCCCCCCCGTAACCACCACACTCTTATCAATGTCTCTTAGTTTCACTATTATGTCCCACCTACATATGGAATAATACAGTTCCTGGTTTTTTCTGATTTACTTATTTGGCTTCGTATCATGTTATCAAGATCCCACCATTTTGCTGTAAATGATCCGATGTCATCATTTCGTATGGCTGAGTAGTATTCCATAGTGTATATGTGCCACATCTTCTTTATCCAGTCATCTATTGATGGGATTTTTGGTTGTTTCCATGTCCTGGCCACTGTGAACAATGCTGCAATAAACATGGGGCTGTATGTGTCTTTACGTGATACCTAATTTTTTGTTGAGTTCGGCAAACTGGTTGCTAAAATGGCACTTGTAATCAGGGTTCTCTTTAAGGTGGGCTCTTGGGCAGCCATCCAGTGTGGAAATCACAAATTTACATTTTTTTTAACGTTTATCTGCTCAACAGCATATTCTAAGCGCCCACAGTAATGTTCATTCTGTCCATAGGTGAAAAGAATTTGACGGAATTATGCTTGTAATAATTTTTTTCATAGACCTCACACCTTTACTAAAATACTACATTTTCATTCCCTTGCATTTGTTACTTCAGTAAACAAATATATAACATAAAGAGAAAAAGTGCCAAACAACCAAAAGGTGACAAGCTGTTATATCTTAAATAACAGTTTTGTTTTTTGTCAGGTATTATTTAATATTTTTTTCATTAATATTTTAAAACTCTTTCTTATGACATAATCTAATGTTTTGTACCTCTTTTATTATTCTTATTTAAGTATTAAATGCATGAAATAATAAACTACCTTTAGGGATATTGTTTTTTATACTTAAAACATCATTAAGTCAGAGAACTGGTTGTTAAATTTTTTGAATCCCAGCCTGGCCTGTGGTGGCACAGTGGATGAACCTTCGGCCTGGAATGCCAAGGTTGCCGGTTCGAAACCCCGGGCTTCCCTGGTCAAGGCACATACCGCAAGCAAGCAATGAACAACTACCCTGAAACAACTATGAGTTCTTACTTCCCATTCCATGCTCCCCTTTCTCTCCTGTCTCTGTAAAATCAATAAAGTATTTTAAAAAAAATTATTTGAATCCCACCACTGCCCAGACTGTGCTAATAACCTGAGAGGCAGATTTTTAAAAGTGAGCAAAATGTACAACCTTGTCTCAAAGGTCTGAGTCAACTGAGGAGCCAGACAAGTAAACAAATTGCATCAAGGCTGGGAGAATGGCTCAAGTGTGCAGTCGTGGTCTGTGTAAGGCCACAGGGGAATGAGGGGTGGGTGGGGCGGGATGGGCTCTGGCAAGGGCAGAGTGGTCAGGCGGGACCTGGACCTGGACACAAATGCAGGAGGGTTTTCACTCCTTCAGTGCTTCCCTGCCAAAAGTGAACTGATGCCGAGTTCATCATTCTGCCATTCAGAAACTGTAGATTGAGCACCTACAACGTCCTTGATGAGCCAGCAAGATGGACTGTTAGATCTGCCAATCAAACCAACAACTCTCTCCTGGCAGGTAACAAGCTACTGTCAAGCACTGGGGACTATATAGAAAAGCGGGAGAATCTGTCTCTTGCCCTCAGGGTATCTACAGCGGAACTGAGATGGCCAGATGTGTTCAGAGCTACTAGAACTCCTAGCTTTGAAAAAGGTGGGTCCTGCCCTCTAGAAACAGTGAATTCCCTTCTGGGTGGAAGCAAGATGCCCTCTCACCTGGGTGAGGCAGTTTAAGTAGCTCTTAGTTTTTGTAACAGAATGCCAGGTCTGTTGTCTGGCAGCTTGGTAGCTAAAGTATGAATGAGCCTCTATAGACAGTATATATATAAAGTTTATTTTATTTGCAATTATATGCTTATTAAAAAAATAGAAAAATACAGAAAAAGGTGAAAGAAGATAATTACTCTCATTATTTGATACTTTTCCTTCCTTTCATGCTTTTACATGTTTGTGATCATTGCATATGTATAATTTTATAATCTGCTTTTGCTATTTAATGTTATAGCAACATAACTACATTTCAGTTATGTAACATGATTTACTTAATATATCTAAACATATAACTTTTAAAATATTTCTTTATCTTAAGATAAATTCCTAGAACTGGAACTGCTGGTTAAAGAGAGAAGGAGCATTTTGAAGACTCTTACTACATTATTGCCAAGCTGTTTCCCAAGGGTCACATCAGTTGTTATGTATTCGCATGTGCATGAGTCTCACTCAAAATTGTCTGCTATTTATTCTTGCCAAAAACATGATAGAGACAATGAATTAAGCCCCGTCCTTGTATCTGGTTGGGTTAACACAAAGAAATACGTTTGAATTGTATTAGTTCAGTTTCTTAACCTTGAAATGTTAATACCATGCTCTTAACTTTTATTACAGGTTATTATAAAACAAATCAAGGCACATTTGGCATCTTCTGCTAAACCATCATTGATGATCTCATCTATTGTGTTACAATGTCATTTATATTAGGACATAATCTTTTTTCTTTTTTCTGAAGTTGGAAATGCAGAGGCAGTCAGACAGACTCCTGCATGTGCCTGACTGGGATCCACCTGGCATGTCCACCAGGGGGTGATGCTCTGCCCATTTGGGGCGTTGCTCTGTTGTGACCAGAGCCATTCTAGCGCCTGAGGCAGAGGCCATGGAGCCATCCTCAGTGCCGGGCCAACTTCTCTCCAATGGAGCCTCTGCTGTGGGAGAGGAAGAGAGAGACAGAGAGGAAGGAGAGGGGGAGGGGTGGAGAAGCAGATGGGTGCTTCTCCTGTGCGCCCTGGCCAGGAATCGAACTCGGGACTCCTGCACATCAGGCCAATGCTCTACCACTGAGCCAACTGGACAGGGCCAGAATATAATCTTTTTTTAACGTTAACCATATTTTCATTTTCTTAAAATTGAATAATGATACCTAGAATATCAACTCATGTTCATATTCATGTTTGCTAGAAGTGAGGGCTCTAAAACCATCTCTCTTTCAGAGTGATTGAGAACAGGCTCAGGGACCACTAGCCACATGCATATCAGAGTATCAATGTAACTGATAACAAGATAAGCTTCTAAAACTGTGGGTTCTTCTTTAACCCCTGTATGGGAAAAGGGATGGGATCTCTTACTCCCCCAGAACTAGGCTTTGAGATTTGCATGCTCTGCCAAGCAGATTCTGAGTCTAAGTATTTAAGCTACTGCAAGGAACAGATCAAGCGCCTGCTCCTAGAAGGCCAATAGAGTCGAAGCAGCAGCAGAATGGTGACCACCTTGTGTGGTGCTGGTGGGTGGGCAGCGAGAGGTGATTCCTTATACAGGGGGCCTATCACGGAAGTCCAGGGGGACAGAGAGCAGGTGCCTGCTCTGTTTTGATCAGACCAAGGAGCATAGGCAGTGACTGCATCACAGTGTCCCTGACTCAGTGACACCCTCCTGGTAAATGTGGACCTCACCCATCTCATTAGCTATTGCTCCTCTCCAAAAGGAGAGAAATGGCAAAGTTCTATTCTAGTCCTCCTCCTTTGTGGGCTGGGTCATGGGAGTCTCTCCTCCACCAAAGGTGAGGAAGAGAAAATGAGGACTAACCCTGAAGCTACTTAGCTGCAGTAGCCAGCTTAACTGGATGTCTAGAATTATTGTCCTTTGACTTCCTCAGTAATGTTTCTGATTTTTCTCTGGTTGTATCTTGAGCTTTGCTATTATGTAAGTGTATCTGTTTTTGCATTGTAAGCAGCCTAAAATTTTGTATTACATTATATACAAGTAAATAACTGTAAGCTTGGAGTTTTAAGGCTAACATGTGCAAGACACAATCAACATATCAAAACACTTTATGGGTGAAGCCTTAAAAGCTAGGGTTAGCAAGAACTACAGTTATCAGGCATGATTTTCTATGAGTGGCTGGGCTTACGTTGGATTTGGCTGGGTGTAAGAGTCATGAGATCAAAGGCAGTGCTGGAGGTGAGCATAATCATGACTAGATATTCACAACTTTCATTCCTTTAGCCCTTTAGTTTGTAAAGTACTTTAACATCCATTACACCACTTAATCCTCGCACCAACCCTACGAAGTAGGTATTATTATCATACTTACTTTACCCATGGGAAACGAAGCTCAGAGAGGCCAAATGGTGGATAGGGACTCACATCCAGGGCTTTTGGCTCCAAATTTCATCTTCACCCCACTCCCTGTCCCACACTGTTGGAGCTGAGTGAGGAGACCGACTTGACTTCCAGAAAGAAAGCAGTGGGGGCTGTGGTGTTAAGGCTGAACCAGACTGAGGCCAAGCAATACAAATTTAGTGCAGAGGAACAGAGAGCTATTAAAGGCTTTTGAGCAGGAGTGTCCCATGATACACATGGTGAGATTCATCAGTCGGATAGCTAGTGTGCACAAAGGATTGGGAGGGGAAGGAGGAGTATAGGAATAAAGACGCTTTAAGGGGGCTTCTGGAGGAAGCCCAGGTCTCCAGATTATATTGTTAGTACCCAGGGTATTATTGGCTTCTTTCTTGGGATTCATCACTGTGCCAAAAATTGAAATTAGACACAAATGATATAGTCTGCCCCTTTCATTCACTATCTTCATTAATGAGCCAGTATCTTGAGATTTGTCCCATGTTATTTTCAGCATTTCTAGACTACCTCACCTCAGGGCCCCCTCTTATAAGCAAAGAAGTGATTAAAACAATGCACTAACATGACTATGAATTGGGACAAACGTGGACTTGACTTTTATTACAGTTAATGAATATTTACTGAGAACCAACTATGTGTTGTTTGGGGGCAGGGCTGGGAAAGAGGGTGTGCGGGAGGGGGAGGGTTTGCAAAACTGGCTTCTTTTCCTGCAGAGGGGAGGGTGAGGATTAGGGTGAGGATGGATCTACTAGAAGAGGGAACGTCCCGCTCTGAAGTTGGCTTTGTCGTGTGATCAAAGAGTGTCTGAGAGAAGCCAACAGCCTAGGCCCCAGCAAACCGCTCCTTTCTGCTCAGCTGTGCTGGCCCCTGAAACTGGCTGCTCCAGAGAGAGTCGGAAGTCTGTCTCCTCCCCGCCTCCACCCAGAGCTGCTCCCCCGGGGCTGCCGTGAAGAGCCCCGCCCCCCAAGGGGAAGTCTGTGCTGTGAGGTGCAACAGGACACCTGAGTCCAGTGACACTGACTGGCTGTGTGCCCTTGGGCAAGTTATTTCTTTTCTTTGGTTCCTTCCTCTTTCAGATTTGGAGCAGCTCCGTGTAGCTCTGAAGATTTGATGGTGATTACTGCAGAACTGCAGTGTGTGTGTGTGTGTGTGTGTGTGTGTGTGACTTGCTGTTTAATAGGGTGCTAAGACAGCAGGAGAGCTGTCCTTCCCACCCCACAGCCGCACACGTGGGGCTCTCATTACTGTCAGGAGGCCTTAAGTCGGCCCCAAGGAGATGAGAACAGACCCCTTAATTAGGCACTGTTCCCAGAGCAGGAGAGGGACCCGCCTGGGCCTGGCTGCCCCGGCGGCGTCATGGGGAGCCCAGCCCACAGGGCTGCAGGCGGAGGGGAGGGGGCGGCTGCGGGCCGGGGCATCTGAAGGACTCAGCAGGTTTACACTTCGCTGACCCGATGGATGAATGGGGCCCTGTCCACCCATATGGGGGCCTGGAATCTTTAATTATGGCAATTACATCAACAGGTCGGAAGGGCAGCCCTTTCCACTGAAGAGGTTCAAGGCTTTAAAGAAAAATCCTAAAGCCACTGTTTTTTTTTCTTTCTTTCTTTTAAAGGGATTGGGTTGATGGAAGAAGACCTTCATCGGCACTCTAATTGGGCTGTGGGTAGAAAACAAAGAAGTGGCACATTTTAGGGGTAAAATCTGGCTGGCACGTGCTCATCCACCTCGGGACTCCGGCTGTTCTCTCAGTTGAATTTGTACTGTAGTTCCTGGTGCACGTGCAGCTGCTTTGTCATCTTCCTGAGGACAGGACCAGGTGCCTTCACCTCTGAGTCCTCCTAGTGTGCAGTGATGTAGATGGTAGTCAAGGCAGCACTAACATGATGTCAGAAGGGCTGGATTAGACCCTGGAGAAGTCAATTAGTCTCTCTGATCCTCAGTTTCCCTATCTGTGAAATGGGTAGAATGATCTTTATCCTTCTTCCTTTCTAAGGCTTTGAAGAAGACTAGTTCCTGCTGCATACTCAAGCTAATTGGGTGTTTTCTTTTTCTCAGCCACCTGTTAGGTAGGTAGGACTCAAGTGTGGCTCTTGAACCAACAGCATGGGTGTCTCCTGGGATCTTGTTAGAAATGAAGAGTTTCAGGCCCCACCCTAGATCAACTGAAGCAGAACCTGCGTTTGACCGAGTTCCCCAGGACATTCGTGTGCACCGTGAAGTCTGAGAAACACTGCTCTGGACTGCAACTGGCACACAACGAATATTAGTTCAGTGAGTGTCTGACAGTGAGCTTTGTGGCCTTTTCCTCATTTGTAAAATGGGGATAATAATCTTTTTCCCATCTGACGAATGCTGTGAAAAACAAATAAAAAAATAGTTTATAATTGCAAAGGTATTTTATGCAGCCACTCACTAATCCATTCAATAAACATTTGTGGAGCAGCTGCTATAAGGCAGGTTTGGGGTTTATAAATATGTTCTCTGCTTAGAAAAAACTTGAAGTATTCTAAAAGCCTGGTTTTAAAAGAGACTAATGCAAAATAATGTGGTAAAAGCTGTCAAATAGCTCTGCTTAACTGCAGGGGACGTTAAGAGGGGGAGCAGTCAGTTCTGATTGAAGTTCGGGGCTAGGTCAGTTCGGAGAGATTCTCAGAGTAGCAGGCACTGAGCTCTGGCACGCAGGAGCCAGATAGAGAAGAAAGGGAAAGTCCTCTGAAGGTTTTGAGGTATGAACAAGGGTGAGGGTTTGGGGGTGGCCATTATTTCTGAGGTCTAACAAGAGTGACTAGAGTGACAATGGATTTGCAAATGGTCTCAGGACTGGATTGATGAGTATGGAAGGAGAGGTCTTGCTGCCTATTTAGTTTCTTCAGGTTCCATCATCTGGCTTCTTTTAGGTCCAGCCCAACCTGAAAGTTATTGTCCTGTCCACACTGTCAACTGCCTGAGAGGAAGACACCGTTTTGTTTTTTGTTCTTCTTTTTCAAGATTCCTCATTGGTTCTAATGGGTGAGGGTTATTGCCAACACCAATGTCTTACTTCATGAGATTTTAATATAACACCGAGTAGCAGGGTTTAGTTAAAGAAGGGAGGTAGATTTCCAGATACGTCATTATTTCCCCTACCCAGCTAGAGAGGCAAGTTGGCACCTACGGTACCTGAGAATGGAGAGGTCAGCATGTTTATGAAGCGGCCGGAGCCCTCCTCTGGCACCACTGAGATTTTTCAGTGCCCTGCTCCCCTCTGCCACCCACTGTGTCCCCACCCACAGTGGCCACAGGCTGAGGGCACTGTGGCTCTCCGGTCAGCAGAGCAGAGGCCCCACGAAGGCCCAGAGAGCAGAAACCCTGATGCATCTGCAAGAGGCAGCTCTCGTGGGTGCCCTGTCTCTCAGCTCTCCCTGCTCACAGCCGGTGAGACCGGGAGTGAGGGTGGGTGACACTGTGTGGGTGTGTGCAGAAGCAAGTACAGGGTGTAAGCCAAGCTCTGCAGGCCTGGAGACTTCCAGCTCAGTGTGAGAGCTGAGCTCTCCCCGGCTTGTTCAGGGCGGCAGTGCCTGTGTGTGGTGCTGGACTGCAACTCATGCTAGAGAGGGAGGGGCCGCTGCGCGGGGCTCCGAGCCTGGGAGGAAAGGCCGTGGGGGACGTTCGGCCTCCTCTTGCTCAGTTCTGAGATCCAAAGCTAAAGGCAAGGACTTTGTCTTGCTTGTATGAGACAGCGCCCTTGGGTGCTGAGTTAAATATTTAACCCAACTTGCAAATAAGAGCTATCTGTTTGTCTCTGGCAAGGACATTGGGGCAAATGACTTTCTGCACCACTGCTTTCGGTAGTAGTAGTATTTCTTCTCTTTGGGCAGAGGAAAGAGATGGAGCCCTCCCTGGTCACTGGTCCCTTTTAGTTCTCTGTTAACATTGGCAGCCAACTTATAAAAATAAAAACCCAGGGGCTTGTTAGTCTGGGTGAATCTTCATTGTGACCTAGGGGAGCAGCATGTGGCGGAGAAAGAGCCTGAATTTTGCAGCCGTGTAGGACTTGACTCACATCTGGACTTCTCGACTTATGGATTGTAGCACTTAGGAAAGTACTACCTGTTTCACCATGACGTGCCTCAGTTTCCCCATCAGTGCCACAGAACTGAACTGTGCTCCTTGCTGGGTCGTGAGGACTAAAAGACAGGGCAGTGACAAAGCTGCACTTGCTGGTTCGCTGCGAATCTGGACGTGAGCCAGCGCCCAGTGGTCTGGAGACAGAGAATCAGAAGGCTTTCATTTCAGGAAGACCATTTCAGTGTTAAAGCTGAGCATGCCAGAGAACTAGTGTCAACCCTTCATCAGCCAGAAAAGGAAACGGCTGTCAGAAACACCCCACCCTGCAGGGCCCTTGTGGCCACCACGCCTGTCCTCAGACCCACACACCCACCACAGAAAAGGGAGCTCCTGTACCCTCAGGTTTCCTGGACCTATTCTCAGCACCCACTCTACCTCCACCTGACCTGCTGTTTGCTCTTCTAGCTCCAGTTGCCTTGTCTTTGGACTTGATTCTTGCTAGTTCCTGGCTGTGGCCGGGAGTCCACTCAATAGTGACTCCGATCACTCACCCATGCGTTCACACATCCTACGTTACTTCTGCTGCCTCTGGCCACACAACTCCCATTGCAGGGGGGCCAGGAGCTCAGTACTTCAGAAGGATGCTCTCCCCTCTCCCCTCTCCCCTCTCCCCTCTCCCCTCTCCCCTCTCCCCTCTCCCCTCTCCCCTCTCCCCTCTCCCCTCTCCCCTCTCCCCTCTCCCCTCTCCCCTCTCCCCTCTCTTCTTGGCTGTGAGGTTTCTGGGGTGGTATTTCCTCTCTCTTCCTCTCTCTCTCTCTCTCTCTCTCTCTCTCTCTCTCTCTTCTTTGTATAATTTATAGCTGTGGGGAGCAGTCTTTGAAGATTTGGAGGGAGGGTGAACATACTGTTTGCCTGCAATAGGTATCAGCAAGAAAAAGGATATCCTTAAAGTGACATAAAAAAAATCAAAAAGGGCTCTCAGCCTCCTCTTTGGAGGGCAGAGAGAAAATCCTGAGCCCGCTCCTGGCATCAGTGACTGACTCTAGCTCCTCCAGAGGCTATGGAGTGTCCTGAAACATTAGTCTTCCTGCTCAGAGCCTTAGTTTCCTGTTCTGTAAAATGGGGACAATAATGATTCAAATCTAGGCAACTTCACCAAGTTGTTATCTGGATCACAGCAGAGACTGATGTGACAGCTGGTAGGCGACACGGCTCATGCACTTGTCCTGACATAGTTCTCAGTCTCATTCTGATGCCTGGTTGTGCTAAGCAGTCCCTGAGAAGCCTCCTCAGGTTCCAGGACTAGGTACCAGCACCCATGGATTCTATCAGATCCCTTTCCCTGTGCTCTTCTCCCAGATAGAGTGTGCCTCACGGGTGGTGAGGAAGCTGAAGGGATTCTCAAAGGTTATTTTGCTGGAAGTCTGCTTCTCCAGATGGGGTCTCCCATGGCAGACAGGCCTAGACCAAGGCCCACAACTCCCATCACTCCCCCAGTTAGAGTGGCCGTGTGGGGGCCAGGCAGGTATGTGGAGCTGCATGGGTGAGGAGGGAAAAAACATTATAAAGGGCAGCCATACCTATTGTCCAGGCAGTAACCTGGTCACCAGTGGCATTTTCATACGGCATTTATTCACCATAAAGGAGCCAGGAGAGTTGTCACAAACTTTCCTTAGAGAAAGCAGCACCAATCTGGTAGTATTTACTAGTTCATTCCTTTGTTCATTTGCTCATAAGCTTCTCTGTGTATTTTTTTTAACCATGACATATTTATCAAGCACTTCCTATGTATCAGAGTTGTGCCAAGGCTCCTAGATGCATTATGTCTTATTTTAGTCAGGATAGATTAGGTAATGCTGTGGTAACAAATAATCCCAAATCTCAGTGACAGAAGCAATGCAAGTTTATTCTTACTGCCGTGACATTCTCAGTGTAGCTCTCTGGAGAAAGGTCTGTTCCTGGTTGCCACCCAGATGGGTGTTTCACCAACATATGGTGCCACCATTTAGCATGAGTCCTTACAATTTATTATAGCAGGGGAAGAGAGTATGGAGAACTTTGCACCAGCTTCTAAACGATCCTGCATGGAAATGACATGCATCCTTCTGTTCACATTTCACTAGATGTCATATTGCTACACCTAACAACAGGCTGGGGTAGAGAGATACAGTGTTTCCCTGGGCCTTAAAGAAAGGAAATATGGAAATAATACAAACTCTGTTCATTTCTACCCCCCACCCCATACCCTAACAACCTTGGATGTAGTTATAATTCTGATTTTACAATGAAGAAATTGAGAGTAGGAAAGATTAAGCACCTTGTTTACATTTGCACAGCTAGTAAGAGGGAGATATGGGATTTGAACTTGGAATGATCTAAGTGCAAAACCTTTTCTGATTCCTTTATATCACCCAGTCATGCCAACAAAATGGCTATATCACAAGCTAGAGAACTGTAGCCAGTCAGCCAAAGAAGGATGAATGAGATGCTGTGTCATTTTAGAGGAAAGATTTCTTCCAGTTGGAGAAATCCAGAAAGCCTTCATTGAGGAGGTGGCTTTTGCCTCTAGGTCTTGAAGGGTAAGCCAGATTTGGACACTCAGTCGGTTAGTTATTCATTCTGTGTGCTATGTGGGTAGCTTCTTTTTTTTTTTTTTACAGAGGCAGAGATAGACAGGGACAGACAGACAGGAACGGAGAGAGATGAGAAGCATCAATCATCAGTTTCTCGTTGTGCGCGTTGCGACTTCTTAGTTGTTCATTGATTGCTTTCTCACATGTGCCTTGACCGTGGGCCTTCAGCAGACCGAGTAACCCCCTGCTGGAGCCAGCGACCTTGGGTCCAAGCTGGTGAGCTCTTTGCTCAAGCCAGATGAGCCCGCGCTCAAGCTGGCGACCTCGGGGTCTCGAACCTGGGTCCTTCCGCATCCCAGTCCGACGCTCTATCCACTGCGCCACCACCTGGTCAGGCTGTGGGTGGCTTCTTAAGTCTGGTGAGCCTTTAAAACATCCATTTAGTTCACGATCTTAGCTTAGTTCTCACTCTTTCTGAACATGAAGAATCCTGGATGATGGGGATGGGAGGGGGAGTAGTTCTGAACGGGGTTTGACTGCGGAACCTTCCTGGAACAGGCCCCGGGGAGAGATCTGATGCAATCAGTCAATTAAGAACTAGATTTTATTGCCAATTTATTATAGCCTTCCTTCCTTTCTCCTTCCTCCTTTCCTCCTTTCCTTTTTCTTTCCCTCCCCCTGTCTTGTGTCCTTAGTATCTGCTCCCTGCCCAGGGCGGTGCTGAGTGTCTGAGAAGGGAACTGGCTCGGACACAGCTTTTGGCCTCTTGAGAGCCTCAGGGTTTAATGATGGGAGGGATAAGGTTGCAGGGACCCAGGGTCCCAGTGTTTGCCTAGAAACTCAAGAAGAAGCCCCCAGCGAGGGGCAGAGTGACCCCATTGAGGGGTGTGGGTAACTGGAGTAAAAGAAAATAAGCTAGCCATACAGAGCAGGGTGGGGGAGGGGGCGGAGAGATTCCTCGGGGCAGCTGGAGGGGGAAGTCCCAGGCCTGCGGCTGAGAGGGGCTGAATGAGTCAGGACCAGCCAGTGCTCGCCCCTGACTTGGGTGGGCAGCTGGGCCCTCTGGGCTCATCCAGAGGCCGCCGACTGCACCTGGCCTTGCCCACAGCTGTGCTCCCTCGAGTGGCTCATGCCAGCAGCCGACTTGCGTCAGCCGGGCTGGAACAGAACTGGCTGCCTCACAGATTTTATTCTCTGGGAGAATACGAGTTTCAAGGACAGAGCTCTGCCTCCACCGGGAGGGTTCAGGTAAACCAAGGGTGCGCGAGGCTGGGAGGCATCGTCGCACGCACGCTGAGACTTGGTGTCCACGTTTCCCCTCCTAGATTCACGGCTGCCAGTAAAGTGCCTGGGGTGTCTACTCTGGGGAAAGTGTTATCAAGTCCATTCCTGGGGCGCAAGAGAGGAGTGCGGGTCCTTGAGCGGAGTCTGCCTCTCTTCCACCCGTAGGGCTCTTCTCCCGGTCACACCACCGAGGATCTCGGTGCCGGATGGTATCTAGGCCATTGGTTGCTAAACTGACAGGTTGTCACCTAGGCAGCCTTTGAAACCACACTTTGCCCGGCCCGGGCCCAGACGCTCTGACTCAGTGGGTCTGGGCCTGCTCTGTGTCTGGCAGACCGTTCAGCAGGTCCCACGCTCAGAGGGGTGGTCCCCTGGGGCCGTGAGGCCCACTGAGCACTTTCCTTGCTTGTGCTTGGCAACCAGCCTTTTCTTGTGAATTTATCGTTCTCATTAAGGGAATGGCTCTCAAGACCCGCTGAGAGGACCAACACCATTGTGCTCCTGAATGCAGAGCCGCCTGGCCAGGAGAGGGTTTCTGTGCTGGCTCGCTTCCATTTCATCAAGGACAAGGAGCCCTTCCCTGGGGTGGGCAAGCATTGTCCGTGCCAGCCACAGCTGCCCGGAGAAGTTCTCCTGAGCCAACCACAGGGAAAGCTGATCAGCCAGAAACATCCTCACCGGGGCTCAGGGCTGCCCAGCGGAGAAGAGGGACTGTGGGGAACACTGCTGACCTCCCTCTGACACCCCCGGCACCCCCCCAACACACCCCCCCAGGCTGAGGGGCAGGCTGTCTGCTGGAGTAATTGAGTTCCTGGGCGTTTCTCTGGGAAAACACTTTCGTTTCTAATTCTAAGTCCCAGGAATTGCTTAGCAAAAAGATACTAGTGATTTTACTCCATGTGCCCAAGGTTTTCTCACGCGGCCTCTCAGGTGCCCTCTCGCACCTCTGGGAGGAGAGAGGAGGATAGAATTATCCTCAGCCCCTACCCCTCTCCCTGTGCCAGAACCCAGCAAGCTGAGCTCGGGAAGGATGTGGGGTTCTGAAGTATTTAGTCTTGACTCAGTAGGGGCCTCGATGTATGTTAGGCACTGTCAAATAGTTAGGAAAGAAAGTGTGTGTGTGTGTGTGTGTGTGCGCGCGCGCATGTGTGTAGAGAAAGGGAGAGAAAACAACTGATAAAGCAAATGGGGTAAAACATTAACAATAGTGAATCATCTGGGTGAAAAGTATACAGGGTTTTTAAGTGGTTTATTCAAGGACACAGAGCAAGTTACCAGTGGGGCCCTTGACCCTGTAAGACCTACTTATCATGTCTATTTCTATATTAACATATTTCTTAATTCAGCTTGAGTCCCTGGGCATTTCTTGAGGGATCCTTCCCTGGCCTTCCAAACTAGATCACATGCCTGAGTTTCAGGTACTTTTCCTGCCACTTATCAAAACAGGAAATAATTGTTTTTAATTTTTTAAAAAATATTTATTGATTTTTTTTAGAGAGAAGAGAATGGGGGGGGGAGAGGAAGACAGGAACATTGATCTGATTCTATATGTGCACTGATGGGGGATCAAACCAGCAACCTCTGCACATCTGGGATGATGCTCTAACCAACCAAGGTATATGGTCAGGATGAATTGTTTTTAATTTAATGTCTGTTTTTCCTGCTAGATCAAAAGCTCCATGAAGTCAGGACCTCAGCTGTCTTGTTCCTGGCTCTATCCTAAATGTCTAGTACAGAGACAGCAGTACCGGAGATGACCAGCTAATATTTGTTGAAAAGATGAGTGAATGAATGCCAAGGGCGTGGCCACAGATGTGCACAGGTGGACAGCCTCGTGTGCAAACATGTTCACGCTCTACGTTCTTGGCTCCATTGCTCTGTGTCATACTCAGGTCGAGGATGCCAAGATTGAGAGGACAGCTGGCAGGGTGGCATCATGCCTCTGAATGACACTTTTCAGGAAGAGTGGAGGATCCCCTTCCCAGCCAGGGGCTCCCTCCCCTCCTCACCTCAGGCCCTGAGGCTCCTCCCAGCAGGTGGTGGAGGGACCCCAGAGACTGAAGGCGTGAGAGGGGGCAGGGATGTGAAGTGGAAACTGCTGCCTGTCCTGAAACAAAAGAGCCCTTTAAAGTCACTTGATATCATGTCTTTATGGCCTGGGCCTCTGCCAAGCCGCCTTCTTCCTATTGTGGAGCAGCAGTAACAACAGAGAAGCTACCTGTATTTGCTCCTCCTGATGCTCTGCCATGGGGAACGGGGGCAAGTGCTGTGCCGGACAGGCCTCAAGTGTCCAAAGGATGCCCAATTTGAAGCATTCTGATTTTGATTTTTGAGTAATACATCCACATGTTTCAAAAATCAAAAAGTATAAATATACCTGTGGTGAAAGTTCACTTCCTACTTTGGTTTTTCATTCATCCAGTTTTCCCTACTGACGTTTTTGGTTTATGAATCCTTCCACAGTAGTTTATGCATATACAACCACATATATACTTTCCTGCAGTGGTAGAAGTCCATACACAGGACACTGTATCTTGCTTTTCCCCCCCTAATGCCCTAATGATATACCTTGGCATTCTTTCCATATGAGTCTGGAAAAGGGTATCTTTGTTTTATGTTCTTGGCTACATAGTATTCCATAGTGTCAGTATACTGGGGCAAATGCCCAGCATATCTAAGAATCCATGCTGCAGCTTTCCTTTGCCATGCTGTGTGCATAAAACCTGCACTTCTGCTCCTGGATGGTCTTGAGTATTGAGGGTTGATGGAGAGTTAGAGATGGGAGGGCCTTTGACCTGGGCTGCCCAGTGAAGTAACCACTAGTCTCATGTGGCTGATGAGCACTTGACATATGGCTAGCTGAATGGAGATGTGCTGTATGTAAATGTCAAATATTCACTGGATTTTGAAGATTTCTCTTTAATAATGTAAAATACCTTAGTAATTAATAAACTTTATTTATTATAAGTTGAAATTATGATTTTAATACATTATTAAATATATTGGTTAAATAAAATATATTAAAATAAATTAATCACCTGTTTTATAAATTATCTTTAAAAAACGTGGCTACGGCCCTGGCCGGTTGGCTCAGTGGTAGAGCGTCGGCCTGGCGTGCAGAAGTCCTGGGTTCAATTCCCGGCCAGGGCACACAGGAGAATCGCCCATCTGCTTCTCCACCCCTCCCCCTCTCCTTCCTCTCTGTCTCTCTCTTCCCCTCCCACAGCCGAGGCTCCACTGGAGCAAAGATGGCCCGGGCGCTGGGGATGGCTCCTTGGCCTCTGCCCCAGGCGCTAGAGTGGCTCTGGTCGCAACAGAGCGACACCCCAGAGGGGCAGAGCATCGCCCCCTGGTGGGCAGAGCGTCGCCCCATGGTGGGCGTGCCGGGTGGATCCCGGTCGGGCGCATGCGGGAGTCTGATTGTCTCTCCCTGTTTCTGGCTTCAGAAAAAATACAGAAAAAAACCCCCAAAAACGTGGCTACTAGCAAATGTGAAATGATGAAATGATGTCTGTGGCTCACATATATGGTCAGCATATTTGTATGGGACTATACGCTTCCTTGGAGACTTGGAGCCCAGAGAGAGAGCTGGAGTCGGAAGGAGCTAATTAGAGCAAAAGGGGAGGCAGCAAAGGAATACAGACAGATGGCCAGCGGCAGCCTGCTGAAGGTTCCTGGGCTGGGGGCGAGAGGACTGGGCCCTCCCCCAGCCCACCTGGACTTTCTGGGGGGCCGTAGGACCAGCTTCCTCCCTTCTCTGTCTTGGTGTCCCCCTGTGTTCAGGGTGATGACGAGGACTGGAGTGTGATGCCTCCAGGAGGACAGAGGCTCCTCTCTGGGTTGTCCTCTGCTCTGTACCCAGAGCTGGAACAGTGCTTGGCACAGACTGAGTGATTGCCGAATGAATGAGTGAGAGCAAGGAGTCCAATGGAAATTTCCAGTTTTCCTTTCTAGGTAACTGTTATTGGACTCATCAAAGTATCAGGACCTGAAGCCGCTAGAGCTGGTAGGGTGCCCTGGACCATGAAGCTTACGCTCCGAGTGCAGGAGTGACTCGCCAGAGGATGGCAGGGACAGGACTACCTCCAGTTTCTTCACTGCCACAGCCAGAGTCATCCAGGAAAAATAGGCTGTTAAACTTATTACCCGCCCTTGGTAATGTCTGCTGTCAATGCGGCCTGACCATGGTACCCCTCCTCCTCTTCACCTGTTTTTAGGGGATGGGGATGACATGTCCTGCTCCCACAAGGCAGAAGGCCCAAGAGAGAAGAGGAGCAAGAGGAACTCACTCAAAACCAAGGGCTCAGCATTTTCCATTGTCCCTCAGTCAGACGGACCTCAGTCTGGTATGAATCCCCAGGCAGAGGCCTGGTCAACTCCCCTGGCCTCCGGGGCCCGGGCCAGTGGCCTGGGGAAGCCGGAGTCGGGCCCCAGGAGCCAGCAGGCCGCAATCAGCAGCGACTGGGGGCCTGTAAATCACTCCTGCCTGGGTGGGAGGGGCAGCAAGGGGCTTTTCCTAGATTGTGCTGAAAGAAATACAATGGTGAGGGAACGGAGCCCAGTTCCCACAGTGTCCGGTCACTGCTGTGGGGGCTGTGGGAGCCGGGCCCGCTGCCTCTTTCTCTCTGGGCAGCAGCACACACAGTTTTTTAATAATTAAGTAACTTTAATTGTCCTGGGAAAGCCGAGCTCGCCTTGGGGCACGCCACACAAACTCATAATTAATGTTACCAAGAGAGATTAGCGAAGGAGAACTGAGAAATGATTCACTTTTTAAAAAGCGCCTCACTGTTAAGCCTTATTATCCTAAGTTTAGAACCTCATTTATCTGCTTGGGAGGGGGGGAGACCCGAGACCCAGAAACGAATGCCTGTGAAATGAAAACTCCATGCTCTTTGTAATCTGGTTTAAAAAACATCAGATGGGAAAATGTTGCCATTTATTGATTCCATCTGGTGAGGGAGGGAGACTTTAAGGCCCAGGAATAGAATTAATAAATGATAATGTATTAACAAGAACTCAGGCTCTTTCCTGCTCTCTGTTCGTTAGAAACTATTTTATTTTAGGGTATTCTGGAACAGCTTTTTCTCTCTGGTTACCTGTGAGAGATATACCAAATTCAGTGTGGTTCTTGGTAATTATCCATATGAAATGATCCCAGTAGTGTCTGGCATCTCAGAGTTGGGTAAACATTTGATGAATTAATGAATGAGCACATTAGTAAACAAAAAGGAGGGACACCCCCACCTGACCCCAAAGGGAAAGCTTCTGTCCTTGCACAGACATTGCTAGTCAACACGAAGGGCCACCCCAGCCTATGCCTGACCTGGGGGAGAGGTTGGTGCTGGTGATGAAAGGATGGTGGACAGAGGGCGGGTTGAAAACCTGGCTGTGGTGGTAGAGCTGGGGTGAGAGGCAGAGGAGGGAGAAGCCGCGAGAGTTAGGAGCGTGTGTATGAATAAGGGCGAAGGGTGAAGTGAAGCACAGAGCTCGGGGCCTCGTGTGACCCTGATGAGTAATGAGTAGTCCATAAATCGTGCGTGACCGATGGCTCCACACGAGTGAGTGTGTTCCCTTATGAAGTCCTTGTGTCTCCACAACACTGCTTTTGTCTCCCATTCAGGCTACAAATATTTGTTTCCTCAGCCATGGCTGTCCTGTCCTTTCAAAGCACCATCATGTGTCTTGTTCCACGTAGTCACCTAATATTGCCCGGATGCCCACCACGTTCCAGGCGCCGTGTAACATGGCCGTCGCTGGAAGCAGCTAGAATGCAGGCAGGAGTTTGGTTCTAAACCCAGTTATATGATTTATGATTCCCTTCTTCTCTCTGAGTCTCAGTTTCCTCATCCACAAGATGGGAAGGATAGTGCCAGCTCTGCTGAGGCTCAAATGAGAGTATGGATGATAGTTCCTTGACAGGTAGATGGGTGATACTAGCAGTTCCTAGAGCCAATTTTGCAGGTAATTCTGGATGAGTTTTCCAGTAGGTGATTCTTTCCTTCCAATGTCTCTGAAGGACACCTCAGAGGTTTCCATCCTACAAAACGGTACTGTTCTCGCCACATGCCCACTCAGTGGGGTCCAGACCGCTACTGGCAAAGGCACTCAAGGCTGGTGGGTAAGTAACGAGGTGCTGACTGATTCAGCTCTAGGTTTGATTTCTTTCAAGGCCTCTCCATATGACCAGACAGCTTACAAAGAGCAAATGCTTTTAAGACATGAAGGAATAAAGTCATTCTCTTCCTGGTGCTGTCCCTTTGTGACTTTAAGCAAACTGTGTCTGGGCCTTTGTTGTTTGAGGGGAAAGGTATAAGGGGCTCCCCCAGAGCTTCTCCTGCACATATAGAAACTGAGGCACGGATGCCAAGGTGGCAGAGGCAGGGAAAGCATTCGGACCTGTACATGGAGAGGAGGGGACAGGGGAAACAGGGCTTGCCAGGCTCAGTGGCAGTGAATAAGAATCATTCTTGGAAACCAGTACTAATTTAGGGCACTGATCAGGAAAAAACACACTGAAAATAACTAGTATTACCAATAGTAGACACAGTCCCTCAATCCGTGTCAAAGACTAGATATTATATAGTACTTTTCTGTCCATTATCTCATTTGATCCACATAAAACTCCAGGAAAGAAAGTACTATTCCCATTTTATAGATGAGGAAACTGAGGCCTATGAGATTTCAGTCGACCAAGTACTTGAGCCCAGGTTCTCAGACTCTCACCACTCTCTCTGTGCACGGCAATCTTAATACTTCCTTCAGGCTCTTAAGTACTGAGACTTATGTTCTTGGTCTTTTCCAAAATGTGATGCCATACATTTAATTATTACCTTAGAGCTCATGAAAAAACAGACAAACTTCTGTGCATTCATTCATCAATCTGTATTTATTCAGCTTATATGTCCTGAGGACGTGTTATAGCTCATCAGGATCCCTGACTCCCACTTTTGGGCTAGACGGTGTGATGTTTAGATTTTAAAATTACGTGCACGGGTCTATGTAAGAGTAAAGAGTAAAAACTAAGCCCCTTCCTCTTATTCTTGATACTCTGTCCCTCAGGGCCTCTCCTAGACACAACCACTGCTGCCAGTTCCTTGTGCATCCTTCACACATAGTCTATGCATATGCAAGCATGCACGCACACATTCCTGTGAGCACATGCATGCAGGAGTGTGTGTCTCTTCTTCCAAAATGGTAACATACTATATGTACTGTTTCTGTATCTTAGCTTTCTGTCTCCATACCTGATTTTATCAGGGAGATAGCTTCATATTAAAATACAGTCATGCCAATCTTTCTAAGTGACTGATTAGCATTGTATTTTATTTAACCTACACTTCACTTTAAGACTACTTGCCCACTGGTGGCCTTCTGCATGGCTTTCATCGTCTTGCCACTTTTGTGGTCCCAGGCCTGCTCTCTGTGGTGGCCAGAGGGTATGCCTAGACTGTTACTGTGCAGCATAATTTCCTCATGAGGTCTCATGTTCTGTCCCAGAAGTCCTGACAGGAGCTTGTCCAGTCTTCACTCTGGGTCCTGCGGGGAGCTTCCCTCCTCCTCTCCCTGGCCAGACGGAGCTCTCCCTGTCAGCACCCTGACACCTTAGAGGAGAGGGATCCTTTCCTGCTGGCTCATTCAAGCCTCAACAGTACCTTGGAGGGACTTGATGCAGTAGACATCGCTGGGGACAGAGAATTGAGGTACGACATTTTTATTCTAAGTCTGTGTTAAGTAGCTATTTGACTTTGGGCAAATGCCAGTGTCTCTCTGGGCCTCAGTTTCACTATCCATGAAGTGGCTCTAGCTTGTATCTAGCATCCTTTCCAGTGCGTCTGTCTCTGAACCCATGAGTCTCCTTAGATCCCAGAATTAACAGAGCACCCTGCAGAGGGTCAGCCCCAGCTGGGCTGTGGGTGAGCTCCATGGGGCTTGCTGACTTGGTGTGCGCCTCTCCTCTCACTGATCTCGGTGATGCAATACTGAACTCAGGCAAGTCTGGCCTTGCTCTCCCCTGGGTCCGGCGTGATTCGGGGCCTGTAGCATGGCCTCCCCACCAGCAAATGAGCTGCAAGACACCTTTCTTGGCAATGGGCTTAGCAAGGGCTCCGGGAAGGGCTGATTACTCATGTGTTTTGCAACGGCAGCAAACTCCTGGCTGAGAAGAGGAGGCAGCAAGCGTGGCTTCCTTCCTGAGTGAATGACTTCAGCGTTATAAATGACTAATCAGTTCGGCACAGAGTGGAACTGGGTGGTCGAGTTGGGGCTGGGGTGACAGTGAGGCAGATGGCACTGGGTACTGAGTAGGCTTAGGAGAACAGAACTGGGGTCACAGGTCTTTTCCAGATGCCAGTCTCCACTGTTTCCTGGGACCCGTCTACCTGGGACATCTTAGCTGTCAGCAAATTGCCAACTTCCCCTCGAGCCTCAGGTTTGGTTCTGCAGAAGGAAAGCTAAATGCTTACACAGAAATCCAGGAGTGATATCTAAAACGCACAAGTTTGTATGATATACTCTATTGTGTACAAGAAGGATTTTTGAAATGAGCCTGTTACCAGAAGAAGGCATGAAGGTGGGGGGTGTCCTCTTTGCCGCACTTCTGGGACAAGAACAGCAGACGGAGGACTTCCTCCCTAGTTCGTTTCCTCTGCTTTCTTATCGCAGGCAGCCTATTGCAGACTCTCGGGTTTATGGGGACAGGAGGGAATACTTCTCCTCGAAAGCAAGGTCTCCGGCTCCGCAGTCGTCCATCCCCCTCTCCTACCGTTTCCAACAGTGATCAGACAACTGCCCTTTGCTCTTTGCTTTTAGCAGTGGCTCCGAGCATGCCTGGAATGTCCTGGCCTCACCTGGTCTATTCCAGAAACCATGAAACAGGATCTTTCCATCTGGGCACTGGGTTCTGTGACGAGTCTCCCTTCTCCTCTCCCTGGCCAGGCTGAGCTCTCCCCATCAATCCCCTGACTCCTTGGAGAGGAAGGATCCTTTCTGTGAGCTCCTTCCCCTGACTTCATTTTAAAATTGCTCTCCGGACTGACACACAAGACATGTGGCTTCAGCCTATGCCATTTGGAGTGCGGGCTGTAGGAAATCTCTGAGCATCTTGTGTGTGTCGGTCCACCTGCCTTTGGCAACATGTACTGGACCTGTCTCTGGTTGCTTGTATTGGGATGCTTTCCCAGGCCCTTTCACAGTCAACCAACTCACGGAGGGGTCTCTAAATTTTCTGTTCCACCATCTCTCTTTTCCAGGGCTTTTTAAGCCAGTATGTCCTCTTGAGGTTGAAGAGACTCACCGTTGAAAGCAGGGCTCTGCCCAATGTAGACACTTAATTGTGGAATGAATGGATTGCTGAATAGTTCTTAGCCTGGGCATTAACATATTTCCTTTGCCTTCAAATCTCTCAAATTGCCTTTTGCTACATATACTTGGACCAGCTGCTCAGTTCTCAGTCACTTTCTTGGGCACATCTTCCTCCATCCTTCTTGAGACAATGGCAGCAAAGTTCATGTCAGGGGACCCTGTGGCTTACAAGTCCACCAGCTTCCCAGCCTGACTGAGAGGAGTTGGACTTTGTGGAAATCATCTATTTTTTAAAAATTATTTATTGATTTGCGAGAGAGAGGTCAATTTGTTGTTCTGCTTATTTATGAATTTATTGGTTGATTCTTGTAAGTGGCCTGACTAAGGATTGAACCCACAACCTTAGCATACTGGGATGGCATTCTGACCAACTGAGCAACCTGGCCAAGGCTCTGAAAATCATCTTTAACTAAACTTTTTAATAATTTAGGGTGAGTTGCCCTATTTGGCCCTTTTCTAGAAATTCCCCCTACAGATTCGCTTTATATGCTCAGGGTAGACTGAGAGGATCTTCCCAAGAGGGAGGCACATCCCAGAGTAGCAGGGCTTCCCAAGGGTGAAGTGAAATTTGTCTCTTCTCTCCCAGGACCTCTAAGCTGGATACCCTAAATCCCAGTGTGAAACGCCCCAAGGAACGCTCCCTGTCCCTCCCTGCTCTGCCCCCTGCCTCTGGGCTCTGGGCCTTGGGTCTCTGCCCTTTCCCGCGTGGGCTGCTCCTTTGGCCGAGGGGAGGGCAGGCCTGCTCCTCACAGAGAGGTTGTGCCTAAGGACGGAATACACACCAATGAGCGAAGGGGCAGAGACCAACCTGGCTATTTCCTGTAACTAGAGACAAAAGCTAACACATTGCCTGCTTTAAGATTAACAAACTATTTGACTAAAGAGATTTTGTGCTTTTCTGTTCCTCACCCCATCCCCTTCCTTTCGGGAGCTTTTCACACCAAGACACTGAATTCACAGGGTGTTTTTGTCTTTAGAAATCCTTTCTCAGGCAACTATGTCAAGAATGTTTTCATACTTTTGGATTGGACGGGGAGGGAGAAAAAAAAAAAGGCTTAATCCCCCAAGATGGGTATTGCCCCGAAAACAGACATGCAAATGTTGGACTTGTCACCCCTAAAATGTTTTCTTTATTCTCGAGAGTTATGGCATACTGCCTGCTGAGCCTGGGAGACCTGAGGAGTGAGGGAGGGAGCCCGGAGGTGGGGTGAGCGAAGTGTGGGAAGGGCGGGCGGCAGAGGCAGAGAGGCACGTGCCAGATAAGCAGGACAGCGGGGACAGCCGCCTGTGCTGGGACATCAGCTATCGCTCCCGGCCCCTCAGGCCGCGGGAGGCTGGAGCTTGCCTTCCAGGAACTGGAGACAGCGATAAGGGAAAAGCCAGATGCACACTCATGCACAGGCTCACAGACATCCTTCTGTCTGCTCTGCAGGCGAGGGGTTAGCTGGTGTCACTTGGTGCTCCTGCCACCTGGCTATATAGCTTATACCTACCTGCCAACCGAAGTTTAACAATAGAGACAGTGAAAGATCCAGAAATCGTCTTGCCTGCGGAAGCCACCTGAGGCTCGTAGTGCAGAACCTCTCTAGATTTTCCTCCACCAAGGAACCTCGGATGGGATGGGGGTAGAGTGAGCAAACGCTTCCTGTGGGCTACTAAATAATTGCAGAGCACCTCATGAGGCTTTGATGTCCCTAGGTATGAGTTCACAGCTCTGTGGGAGAGTCAGACGAGAAAACATACATGCTAAAGCCAGGCAGCCTGAGCTGAATGCAGAAGGAGAGGTGGAAACATCCCCCACCCCCAAATATGGGTAAAATATTTATACCAGATGAGGAAATTGCTTTAAATATTTTACTGCATCTGTAGCTCTAGAGAAGAGCTGGTCTAAATTTTTTAGGTTTAGGTTTCTCATTTCCCAACCCTTTGCCTAATGCAAGTATAGACACAGGGCAGGAAGTGGCCTGCTCCGCATGGTCGGAGGCGCTGGGGCTGCGCACGGGTCTCCCAGAGGCTGAAGGAAGCACTGCGGGGCCGGCTGCTATCCGACCTCTCTCTGGGCTATTGTTCTGAGGATCAAATAAGGTAATGGTTAGGATTACATTTTGTACATTATAAGTCAGTAAATAACTAAAAAGTAGTCTTATTTCCTTGGGAATTATATTGTAGCCTTGAAAACACTAATGATGCCTTCAATTGACTGAGATTCTGCTATGTTCCAGGCTCTGTCTAGGGACTTAACCCATGTTACAGCCAACTAGAATGTAAGCTTGATGAGGGCCGGGACTTGGCTTTGCTCCTTGCTGTAGTCCCAAGGCCCAGAAGAAAGCTGATTATGTAGTTGTTCTCCAACAGGTACACTTTAGAGGTAGAGAAAGTAATTTCTGACCCTGGCAGCCTACCAAGGCACTGGCCCTGTTCTACCAAGGAGCAAGAGGAGTAGCCTGCTCTCGGGCCCACTGTCAGCTGCTGGTGAGTTGGGATTGGAACTCAGTTCATTGGCCTCTTTCCACGATGCCCAGGCTGACCTAGGCCCCTGGGTCATCTGTCTCCTGACTTTATTGGGCTTAGCTGTCCCTGGCAAAGGAGGCTCTAGCACCAGGAAGGTGTGAAATCCTAGGGACAGCTTCAGGGACAGGCAGCCTCTCCTCTCCTGACTCTAAGCACAGTGCAGAAGGCCATCCCCAATGAACTGCACAAATGATCGAGTTTTTCTGTTCAGAAAAAAAGTGGAACAATATCTATGGTAGGCAGAAAAAAATGGTACCCCCTAAGATGTTCACAACCTAATTTCTGGAACCTATGAAAATGCTATGTTACATGTTACATGTCAAAGGGGAATTAAAGTGCTATCCAGCTGACCTTTCAATGGAAAATTGTCTTGGCTGATCCAGGTGGGCTCACTGTAATCACAAGGGTCCTTATAATGGAGACGAGGGAGACAGGAGAGCCGGTGTTGGGTAAATGTAACAGCTCACCTGCTCATTGCTGACTTTGAAGATGGAGGAATGGGCCACTGTGGGGGGGGGGGAGAGAAAGAAAAAATGCAAGCACCTTCTAGAAGCTGGAAAAAGCAAGAAAACATTCCTTTCTAGAGCTTCCAGAAAGAAAACAGCATGGCCACCTGCTTGGTGTGAGTCCAGTGAGACTCATTTCTGATTTCTGAGCCCCAGGACTGTCAGATAATACCTTCATGTTGTTCTTTCAAGGCACTGGAGTGACTTGTTCCAGCAGCAAGAGCAAACTAACACAGCCTCTAACGAGGAGCAGGCTCAAGCAGGGCGAGCCTGTGCCTTGAACTCCAGGGACAGACGTTGGCGAAGCAGACACAATGCTCTGGATCTTTCTGGAAACCTCCTCTTCGGTCACCCCTTACTCCAGCCATGGTGTGGCACTTGGATGGTCACAGGCTTCAAGCTGCTTTGTGGAGGTGCTGGGGCTCAGTTCACCCTGGACCACCTCCTGGACCTCTCACGCTCTGTCCGGGACTTTCTGCGGCATGGCACTGACATTTACCAATGTGCACCTTGGAACTGCGTGGGGCCACCTCGACCAATAAAGGACAGGAACGTACAGATAAATGCTTCCCGTTATGACCCCTCAGGTGGACAGTTCTAAGATGCTTTTCACAAAGCTCTTTAGAAGTTCCCGAGGAGTGAAGCACTCATATTCCCCGCAGAAGCTGCCTTAGTAAGACCCACCACCCCCACCCCCGTGTGGGCTTTCCCCTCATGCCTTGCTTTCCTCTCACCTGACCTCACTCCTGCCTTGAGATCATCACCTGAACAAATACCTGCATGGAAACCTTTGTTTCCAGCCCAACTTTTGGAGGAAACGTTTAAGGCAACATGCTCAAACAGAACAGCTGCTCATCTTGTACGTGCTCATAGGTCGCTCCTGTCCCTGGCCTCACAGAGCTGTGGGGAGCTCCTGAGGGCACAGGGCGGAGGCAGCAGCGAGCCCTGGGCCCTTCCCAGGGCAGCACAGGGTGGACAAGCCTGTCCTGGGGTCTTGGCTGTGGATACTACCCGGACTAATTAGAGGTGAATGAGGTCTGGAGGGAGAGTGTCTGGTCTCTTGGGGACATCAAAGGTCCTGCTTGTTTAGTCACCCAAGTCCCTTGACTCTGGTAGGAGTCCTTCAGAGAATACCAACTGTTCCTATCATTCAGAACAGATGTTTTTCTGATGAATTTAATTGCATTATTAGCAACCAGGCTACAAAACGGGTGAGTTGAGAGCGGCCCGGGCTGGGCAGCTGTTCCCAGGGCTGGCCGAGCCTGCCATTGCGGCGGGCTCCTTCCCCGCCCCCGCGAGGCCGCTCCTTGCTGCGGATAGGCCGAGCTGCCTGTCTGAGGCTTTCCCACCAGCCATGCCCAGAACAGATGGAAATGGATCTCTCTGGGCATCTCCAGCTGATGTGGATTTCACAGCGGGCGGAAGAGCGTGAGGGGGAGCAGACAACCCAGCCCCTTCCCACGGCCACTTGGAGGCCACACTGGTTGTTCAGCTGTCCACCCTCACTCCTGTGAAAGGGGTGGGGCTTGAGATTGGGGGATCTATTTCAGAGGGGGTGAACCTAGAAGCTAGGAATACAAAGCACCCCCCCCCCCCCCGTTCCTTATGGTTTTAAACCTGAGCTCCAAGGAACCCTGGCGGGAGAGGGGGGGCTGAGGGGGGTGCCTTACCATCACTGCTTCAACCAGAGCAGGGTTTCTTCCCAGCCTCATTGTATAGCACCGCTACAGAAAGGCTGGACTGCTGGTGGGTCCCCAGTGCCCCTCCCCCCACTTCCTGCCTTCCGGCCTCTGCTCTCTGCTCCCATCCCAATCTCCTTTCCGCACAAGCACGTCTACCTTACTCCTCTAGACCTGGCTCAGATGCATTTTCTCCGGGAAGCTGCTCCCCCCTCCCTCATAATCCATTCCTCTTTCCTCTGAAGTCTCCAAGGGCTCCATCTGCATGCTCTAATGGAACCAGTCACTTGATGTCTGGGATAACTACTTCTGTCCTTAGTCATGTCTCCCTCCACACTGGGTCCTCTGCAGAGCAGGGAATGGCTCCTTTTTGGCTCCACAGTCCTCATAGGAGGTGCTTGGTAAAATGTCTTTTTGGGTTTGGTTAGTTTTATTTTTACTTTTAATGAATGCATGGGAAAAAACTACTGTCAGAAGGTGCTACTCTTCCCAAAGCCCCTCTCTTGGTCTGCTTGAACTGCTATAGCAAAATACCACAGGCCTGGTGGCTTAAATAATAAACACTTATTTCTTGCAGTTCTAGAGGCTGACAGGTCCAAGATCAAGGTGCCAGCTCAGGCAAGCGCCCTTTCCCTGGTTTGCAGGATGGTGCCTTCTTACTGTGTCCTCACATGGTGGAGACAGAAGGCTCTGGTCTCTTCCAAATATCAGCACATTGGGGATTAGAACTTCCAGATATGACAGACAGACGGACACACACACACACACACACACCCATTGTTGCCTATTTTGTAATCATAACAGTCTCTGAATTAGATACTGGGAATTCTGTTTATAACAACCTTCTTTTGAATCCCTGCTGTGTGACAGGCACTGGGCTGGGAACTGGAGGGAGGTGTTTGGTGGGGAGTGAGCCCAGTGCCTGCCCCCTGGGAGCTCCCAGTCCTGCAGAGCTGCTGCTGTGCACTCAGATCTGCAGCCATGCACCTTGTCCTCAGGGCCGGGATGGCCGGGGGCAGGAGGTGGTGTGGCGGGGGTGTGACAGGCATGGGTGGGAGACCCACTCCTTCTACCCCAGCCTTCCGTGTTTCTGCTACTTTGTTTCCTGGGCAGGGGTGGGAGACGGAAACCGTTTCTCATGGCCTAAGGGACTGATGGCCCTGGGGATGTCTTCAAAGAGGATTTAGTCAAATTTCCTAATTTGCATTTGGGGAAACTGAGGCCAACAGAAGTCAAGCAGCTCCCTTTGGGCCCCAGGAAGCAGAGCAGCGATTCAGCCTGTCTCAGAGACCTCAGGGTTTGCATGATTGCTCTGAAGGAGTCGAAGAACATGAGGAGGGAGGGGTGCCCTGCTGCCAGCAGCACATCCACGGAGATAATCTGTCAAGGGAATGAAAGAAAAAACAGTAGTGAACAAGCCATCTATTCTTGTCTGAGCCATTTTCCCATGTCAGGAGCAGACTGCTGAAAAATTTAGGTTTCTCCTTTCATGTTTCCTTTTACCGCTCTCCGGACAAAATGCCTCCCTCCCCCCTTTTTCTTTGGTAAGATCCTGACCAAAGCTGTAGAAAAAAGAATCTCTCAAGAACATATATATCTATCCATCGATATACATTCAGCCCCTGACGGTGACACGGAACTGTAGTGCCTCTTAATTACCCAGGAAGTGACAAGGTCAAGAGGTGTCTGAAAGCTGCCTTGTGGTCCCGAGCATTGATTCCTCACCATTGTCGCCGCCTCGCGAGCTGGAGTGGGGGGCTACGGCGCCTGGTTTTTGTCCACTGTTTGGATTTCTTCCTTTCTTCTTTCCTCATTCATTTTTTTTTTTTTTAATTTGAAAAGAAACTTCTGGCATTTTGGGTATTGACTGAAAATTCCTAAAAGCAGGACACATTTCAGGTTGGCTGACCAATCATAATGGCTGCTTGGGTGCTGGGGTGGATGGAGGTCAACTTCTTACAGATACACCCTCCCCTCGGGCCCCCGTTCTCAGCTACTCTCCCTCTTTCTTATTATCTTTGGACTTCCCAGGAGAAAATGACAATTAAAGAAAGATTTTAATGCCCACGAGTAGTTACTGGCTGTATTTGTGATGCCTAGAAAACTTGTGCCTTTTGTACTTCACGTCAAGTTTTGAGGCAGATAGTGGTATTCTTTTAAGGAAGGGAACTGAGGTTTTGAATTATAGTCATCAGGAAATATTATGACAAAAACAGAACCAAAGATCCTTCTAGAAACTGATCAAAGTTTTAAAAAATTCTTGGGCAGTGTTGTTTACTTATATTTGGGGATAAAGAAACCAGAGCCTTCTCTAGAGATGTCAGGGAAATTAGTGCACAGAGGTCTCCCTGAGTATTCTGAGTATTATGTTCTTCATAAAAACTGTGGAAAGTAATTACATCACCAGAACAGAGAAGTAATTAATCTTTAGGTTGATATTAGAGGACTTATTCAAAATGTTACCAAGTCCTACTGGATGTTAAAAAAAAGTTATTTATTGGTTTTAGAAAGAGAGGAAGAGGAAAAGAGAGAGAGAGACAGAAACATCTGTCTGTTTCTGTATGTGCTCTGGCTGGAGGTTGAACCCACAACCTTTGTGTATCCAGAGGACACTCCAACCAACCAAGCCATCTGGCCAGGGCAATGTTAGAATTTATACTACAAAGAAAAGTCAGAGCCTATAGCATGCAGGCCTCCAATTCTTTATTTTTCCATGTCAGAGAGGAGCTTACTGTGCAGACACAACTTTGGAATCTTCCAGAGCTCTTTCTGGGGCATAGCATTTTTCTCTTCATTGTACAAATGACACCTTGAAAATTTAAGGCCCCATGTCTAATGTTCAACATTGAAAGAATCTGTAGTAAGAGAAAACTTAACTCTCTTTAGAGAAGTCTTGGATTTTCTTCCCAACCTCCCTGCTTTACTTCAAGGTTTGAAACGTACCTACAATAGATAAGCCAGAACTTTGGCTTTATGTTTTAAGATACAAAAAAACAGAACAAGACGTTGGGAGTTGGGAGGCAGGTAGAGGTTTAGCTTTATTCTATACTTGATCTGTGCAAGCCATATTCCCTCTCTAGACCTTAATTGTTTTCATCTGAAAAATGAGCAGTTGGACTGGCTGACCTCCCATCCAGTTGGAACTCCAAGAACAGAAACAAGAACATATTGACATCTACTTTTGAAAGCTAGTAAAAATTCATCATGCTTTAGGTTAGGGACAAATTAAAACATAACTGGCTCTTTGTCAACTACACAGGACTTGAGATTCAGACTGAATTAAGTATTCCCTAAGTCAGTTCCCATGGTGAGAAATAGATTGTGAATAGATAGGCAAGACACAGAAGCTGTTGAATAAATACTGAAAAATTAAATATATTAACATGATGCAGACACCCAGGTATGAGTGTGTCTTATAGCTCTTGTTGCCAGGCTGATATCTATCTATCTATCCATTCAACAATTCATATACATTTCATCCACGCACCTATCCATGCATCCCTCCACCCATCTACCTATGAACTCACCAATCTGCCTATCTGTCCATCTCATTCACCTGTACGCTACATGGGAGGTAGGGATGAGTACAATAACGAGGGTTAGAAGAGTGCCAAGAGAAATTCCTTCTAGCTGGTGACATTATAGAAGGCTTCATGGAAGAGGTGGCATTTGAACTGAGTCATGAAGAATGGATAGTGTGTAAAGAAGAAGGAAGTGTGAAGGAGACAGCATAAGCAAAGTCACAGAAATAGGACAGGACTGTGCTTGCCCAGAGCACACAAAGTAGTCAAGAAAGAGGGTCAAAGAAGAGGACTGAAGAAATCTTAACTTAGGAGATTGAGGCAATTAAGGAGAGACGCCAGGAGTGTTTTGAAAAGAACTTCCAGTCAGCCATTTTTACAGTAGAGAAAGTGCGATGAGAACGAAGTTAAGGAGGTAGGAGAGGTGGAGAGCCACTGGACAATGACTAGCACATTTTGTTATGGGAAAGGATGTGTGAATCAAATATGAAGAAAAAGCAAAAGGAAACTCTGTGTATTGTATAAAGTTTTACAAGGGCCTCACATTCAGTCTCTAAGTTCTACAAGCAACTCTTTATAGAACTTTACAAAATCAAGGAGACTTTATTTCGTAAGAGACTCATTAAGGAGTGGGAGGCAGAAGGGTGTGAAAGGAATTTTACTGTTTTTGTGTGAGACGAGAGCCTTTCCACCTTCCTGCACCTGGTCCTCTTATGTTATTTTTTTGGAACAGCAAAATGAAAGTTCAAGTGGGTGGAGTCCACTGCTGTTCCCCGAGCCAGATGGTTTTCCAGCCCTGAAGCGCCCTGTGGCCTGAGGACTGGAAGGAGCAGAGACACGGACTGGAAGACTGTCCCTTGCTTCTCTGTAGGTGCGTACCTTGAGAGTTGCAATACCTCTTCAAAATAGTATCATCAAATATTCACAGTAGGATTAATTACAATGAAATATGAAAAAAGAGGCTAAGCGCAAACATTAAGTTTCCCGAACATGCTGGCTCTTTCACAGAGTATGTCATTTTGTCCCTCAGATAGCCCACTGAAGTTGGAATTATTTCCCCTGTTTTGCAAATAAAAAAGGATGTTCCAAACTCAACACATTGGATGACCTTTCATAATTTACTCAACAATTTTCTGCTTTGGTTATTGTGGAACTCTTAGAGACAAGGATTCCTCACTGTGGCAGGCTGTTAAGTAACGAGCATATATCTCTATAACCGTATTTCTGTAGAAGGGGGGGTGGCAGGTTATAGATGAGAGGAAGTGAGTGTTGGAGGAAAATGTGAGGGAATAGAGAGAAATGGGAGGCAGAGTAACCCTGCAAGTTCCTTCAATGTGTTCCTTAAAAGTAGGGGAGGGGTGAGAAGGGTGGAGGAAAGATGAGCCCAGCTGTGGGGGTGACTGGACCAGATGACCTCAGTGCCCTCCAGCTGCCTAGCCCACACTGTGTCCTGTGGCTGGGGAACCTAGCAATCACAGTGGGCGGCAAAGCAAATAATGCTTTGTTGGTTTTGCTAAAAGAAAATAAGAGAAACACTGTTTAGTCCCCATGTGCTGAGCCAGCTGATTTGTAGCCCCATGCTGGGCCCTGATCCTCTGCTCTTAAGGTACCTTGAGTGTTCAAGTGAAGGAGATCCAGGCTTTTCAGCTGTGGTGCCTTTTTCTTTTCTAATAATTTATAAACAACAAAATGCCCATTCAAAGGTCAGAATATTTCTATCACCCTGAAAGTTTGCTCGGGGTCCTTCCCGGTCAATCCTCACCTCCATGTTAATCCCCTAATGCCGTGATCTGATTTCTATCACCATTGGTCAGATTTGACTATTGTTGTGTTGTATGTAAATGCAATCATGCACAATGTTCTTCTCACAAAGCACGATATTTTTGAGATTCATCCATGTTGCTACATGTCTCAGTTCAAGCATTCATTTTTGTCAATAAGTAGTATTCCATTGTATGAATATAGTGCCCCTTATCTATCTAGTCTCGGGGGTTTTTTTTGCAATATTGGCCCAAAATGAAAAAGCTACGCTGAACATTTTTCCATGAGACTTTTTGTAGATATATGTTTTCATTTCTCTTAGGTAAATTCCTATGAGAAGAAGTGCTAGGTCGGGGGTAGATGCGAAGGTGTGCTGGAGTAGACAACCCTGGCCAGCAAGAGGCAAATCCGCTCTCAGTGAGGTCATACAGGCAGCTTGAAATCGGCCTGTATTCATGCCAAGAAAATCAGCAAGTGCCACAAATCAGGCGGGGTTCTCCCCACCCCTTACCCCCAGGAGCCAGTTGTTAAACATTTAGCAGTACACCACTGGGTAGATACATTTACCTTTTAATAAAGCTATCAGTTTTTCAAAGTGGCTGTACCATCTCACATTTTTTCCAGTGTTATATGAGAGTTCTAATTGCTCCACGTTCTTCTCAACATCTGGTAGTGACGGTTTTTAATTTTGGCCATTTTGATAGTTGTGTGGTGGATATCTGTAGTTTTAATTTGCATTTTTCTAGTGACCAATGATGTTGTGGGTTTCACATGTGTTTATTATGGTCGTTTGTGTATCTTTTGTAAAGGATCTGTTTAGTCTTTGCCCATTAAAAACAAAATTGGGTTGTCTTTTTATATTGAGTGGCAGGTGTTCTCTATACAGGGGTGGGAAAAAGTAGGTTTACAGTTGTGAGTATGTAACATAAAAGTTTAATCTTGTATTACTATTTATTTATTAATTTGTATTTTTCCATATAAATGATCATAAACCTACTTTTTCCCATCCCTTGCATATTCTGTGTGTAAACCATTTGTCAGATACGTGTTTTATGGATATTTTCTCTTAGTCTGTGGCTGCCTATTTATTCTCTTGATGGCTATGATGTTTTCTGAGCAGACATTTAAAATTTTGATGACATATTGTTTATCAGTTTTTTATTTATGATTCATAGTCTCCATGTCCTCTCTAAATGACCCTCTGCCTAGAGTGGCTT
Source organism: Saccopteryx bilineata (assembly GCF_036850765.1). Lineage (NCBI taxonomy): Eukaryota > Metazoa > Chordata > Mammalia > Chiroptera > Emballonuridae > Saccopteryx > Saccopteryx bilineata. Next base: position 59,489,808 of record NC_089497.1, read on the forward strand.
GCCTTCCTTATTGCCTCTGTCAAGGGGACCACGTATTCCTCACGGCCCAACATAAAGCTCACCTCTGTAGGGACCCCTTCCTGCTCTTCCACTAGCAGCATCCTTGACTCAGTACCCCACTTATTTCATAGCCCTCTGACCATGCGATGACGGAACTGTCTCTCTATGGGTCTTTCCAACCTACTTGACTGAGACTCTCATGTGGGGCCTGTGGGCCTTCTGGATTGTATTCTGCCTTTGCCCCTGCCGCGTGTCTCCATCAGCACCGCACTAGGTGCCTGGCCCAGCAGGTTCACTAACTGAATGCTACTCACTGAGGGAATTAACTTGAATGTAACCAGGGCCTCATGGTTGGCTTTTTTGTCCTTTGATTATGTTGTAATGCTTGAGAATGATTGATTGTGGATCAGAAGACAGGGACTGTTTATTTCATAAAACAAAAGTGAGTTTGAAAGATTCCACCAGGTTCTACCAAAGTCAGAGCATTGAGGATCCTCAGTGAGAATCAAGTGGGATTCTGCTCTGAGAAGGTTAAGGCAGGTCTTGTGCGTGTGTGTGTGTGTCGGGGAAATGGGACGAGAGGGTACGTGCACGGAATGTAACCTGAACTGCATCTTAAAGCGCTGGACTTGTGGTCAAACAAGCCTGGGGTCAAGCGTGTTTATAGCTATATGACCTTATGCAAGTGATTTTACCTCTTTAAGTCTCAGTTTCTTTAGGTATAAACCAGGAACAATAATACTACCCATCTCACTGGTTGTCGTTGGAATTAAAGGCAAAGAAAGTACATAAGACAGCTCTGGAAATGCTGAAGTTTCAGAACACTTCCTGACCCTTGGGTTTGGGCAGCTCCTGTAGGAAATGCTTGGTGGGTTCCTGGCTTTGTAGGGTTTTACACGTGTGATGACTCCCTGTGACCTTCAGTTTCACTGTGCTATTTTCCTGGGCAGTTAGAAGCAGTTCTAGACATGCCGGAGTTGGAGGGGTCCTGTGGAATCCACACGGAAGCTGAAGGAAGAACCTAAGGAGCGCTCTCCACCCCATGAAACCGAGTGCCGCCCCAGAATCAGAGGGCATACTTTTTGGCTTTTCTTTTTTTCTTTTTCTTTTTTTTTTTAAATACTCCGTTTCTTTTTTTTATTTTATTTATTTATTTATTTATTTATTTAGAGAGGAGAGAGAGAGAGGGAGAGAGAGAGACAGAGAGAGAGGAGAAAGAGAAGGGGGGAGGAGCTGGAAGCATCAACTCCCATATGTGCCTTGACCAGGCAAGCCCAGGGTTTCGAACCGGTGACCTCAGCATTTCCAGGTCAACGCTTTATCCACTGTGCCACCACAGGTCAGGCTGGCTTTTCTAATTGTCTGTTTAGTGCCTCTCAAATGGTGCCAGAGTGGGCTGTGATCAAGCCTTTTGTAGCCATCAATAAATAGGAAGCTGTGGGGGTGGGTCTTGGCTAGAGATTGGCAGCCCCCCCCCACAATTACAGACTCAAAGGTGGAGGGTGGACATGATGGAGAGTGCCCCTAAACCCACATCCCTTTGACGGTTCCCATCAGAACCTAACAGCAGAACCTGCCACCCTGAGCAAGCTCCTTCTCCCCATTAAGCAACATCTCCCAGAGTCCAGTATCCCCGTGGTAAACTGGGGGTGAAAATAACCCTCCCCGCCATTCCTCAGGGTCTTTTCAAAATGTGTGTGTGGGGGGGGCAGTGGGAGTCAGGTGCTTTAGAGATTGCAAATAACTGTATGGGCACATTGTGTGTGCAGCCACGAGGGGCTGCCCCTAGGGTTCTTTTGTTCCCTCATTCATTTATTCATTCCACATGTATTCAGCACCTAGGGGAGCTTCACACTGGGATGAAAAAAAAAAAACTCCTCGTCGCTGTGTCTAGACGCCCAAGGGTTAAGCAGGCAGCGCGGCCCCTCGTCCTGCCCGTCCTGCCCGCCCCGCGGCGAGCGGAGGGCGGGAAGGCGGCGCAGCGGGTGCCAAAGTCGGAACCTGCTCCTCGGCAGCGGCTCCCGGCGCGGCCTTGACTCGCAGCCAGGCCTGGCGCGGCCGCCGGCTGTGGAATGTGTGAGAGCCATGTGTCACCGCCCCAGACTGTGGGAAAAGGCTGCTCCGCTCACCTCCCAGCAGCTGCCCCGCGCCCGCCCTGGCTGCGCGGGGAAACAGGAGCCGCCCGCCGCCCTGGCCCCAGGGGCACTTCCGAGCGCGCGCCGCCGCCGCCCCCGCGCTCTCCCGGCCCACCCCGGGGACGCGGACTGGAGCCGCCTCCGCCCCACGGCCCGGCCGCCGCAGGCAGGCAGAGGGCGGGGCAGCCAGCAGGGCCCTTTCCTGCCCTCCGTATTCCGGTGCCTGGTTAGCTAGAGTGGTCTTCCGTGGCCCTCACTCAGAGAAGGGCCTGGGGAGGGAAGGCCAGGAGGGGCAGCGGCTGGGGAGGCAAAACAGCAGGGCCTCCCCACTGGGGGTATCTGCCATCTGCACCTTCGGTCAGGTGCCCGAGGTCAGGCTCAGTGATCAGGCAGCTCTGAGCAGGAGGCCCCTCTGTGCCCCCCCCCCCCAATCAGAAACAGCATCAACTGGGCTAGGCAGGTGATCTGCACCTCCCTTCGGGATCACCCTACACCCTTTGGTGGACCCACAACCCCAGCCCCTGCCTGGTGGGAGTGGGCATCAAGCCGAGCTCAGGAAACCCGCAGGCCAAGGCCATCGGAGTCCGGCCCTAAGTCCTGCCATGCTGGCAGACTTATCCAAGGTCACCCTGCAGGTGGAGCAGAGCTACTCCTAAAATTCAAGTCCAGAGCCCCTTCTGCCACACCTCAATACTCCCCTCCTAGGAATCAGCTCCTGCTCAGCAGTCCAGTGTCCCTACTGAGTTCCCGGCCTTGACTAGAGAAGTCAGGGGTGGGGCTCATGGGGATGGGGTAAACACTGTGTCCCGAGACCCCAGCGGCTTTGCCAAACGTTGGGCTAATGCTGCCAGAAGTCCTACCCCTTTTACCTCAGCCTGACTTCCTGGGGGTCCAGCACTCTCCAAGCCTTCAGTCCTAGGGAATGAGCCCTTCACAGTTGACTCTACGGGTACCTTTCCATTCCTGCACTTTGCTTCTGCTTGTCCATCGATGCCCAGTTCCTAGGTCAGGGAGCAACCAGTCCTGAACACCTGCAACACTTGATTCCTGTACCTCCTTATGGCATTTGTAGTCACCTGTAACTTACGAGCTACATGACCCCTTCTCTCTTTTACAATTTCATAAGTACAGAGACTATGTTGCCTTCTTTTCTATTGATATATCTCTCAGGAATAATAGTTTAGGGGTTCTGCTTATGGTATCTCCTCTGTTTATTGGCTGAATGAACTAGCAAATAAATGCTTTTCAAGTGCAATCTATCACTGGCTTACAATTGCACTTACAGGTGTAAGTTTCTTAACCTCTTTAAGTCTCCGTTTACTCACCTGTAAAAAGGGAGACAAGTTCAATAGGTATTGGGTCTGAAGTGACTTACATAGAGTCTGGAACAGAACAAGTGCTCAAAAAAATACATATACTTGAAAATATTTAATACACAACTGCTTTTTGGTATACACACAAGATATGCAAATAAGTGATAACTATTTTCTTAAGATTTTTTTTTAACTTATTCATTTTAGGAGAAAGAGAGAAAGTAGGAGGAGCAGGAAGCATCAATGCCCATATGTGCCTTAACCAGGCAAGCTGGCAAGCCAAGGGTTTTGAATCGGCGACCTCAGTGTTCCAGGTTGATGCTTTATCCACTGTGCCACCACAGGTCAGGCAACGACAAATATTTTTTTTTAATTTATTCATTTTAGAGAGGAGACGGAGAGAAAGAGAGGAGAGACAGAGAGAGAGAGAAGTGGAGGGAGGAGCTGGAAGCATCAACTCCCTTATGTGCCTTCACCAGGCAAGCCCAGGGTTTTGAACCGGCGACCTCAGCATTTCCAGGTTGACGCTTTATCCACTGCGCCACCACAGGTCAGGCAACGACAAATATTTTCAATGACTATTTCAATGCGGCGTCTACGTCTTTGTTAGGAGCCCGGTGGTTGGGCAAACTCCTTGTTCTATCGGTGTGGACCACCATTGTGTTTGCCCCTTCCCAGTATCCTGCCTTGGGCTGCGGTGATAGAGCCAAGATTGGACATAGAAAAGCAAATATCTAGGCCCAGGTAAGTGTGTGCCCCTAAAGGCACCCACAGCCACACCGGAAAGATTCCTGTCCTCTCAGGACCACTGTTCCTCCTCCATCACTACAGGGCTTTTAACCTCAGATAAGTACAACTTGAGCATCTGCCGTGTGCAGGGCCTATACGTTACAGACCCTCATGCTCCTATTTGTGAAGAGTCCATCTCCTTGTTGGAGAAGCAAAATGAGCACACTTAGGGGAAATTACTGAGTTAGCAAGATAGAATGTCACTAATTCAGTATTATCATATGAGAGACAGGTGATAAGTGACGTAGGCTTCTGAGGATGAGGAGAGATGGGATGATGTGGGAGTATTAGTCTGCTTGGGCTGCTATAATAAAATACCAAAGACAGGCACTGGCCGGTTGGCTCAGTGGTGGAGCGTCAGCCTGCTGTGCGGGGGACCCGGGTTCGATTCCTGGCCAGGGCACATAGGAAAAGTGCCCATTTGCTTCTCCACCCCCCCTCCTTCCTCTCTGTCTCTCTCTTCCCCTCCCGCAGCCAAGGCTTCATTGGAGCAAAGATGGCCTGGGCGCTGGGGATGGCTCCTTGGCCTCTGTCCCAGGCGCTAGAGTGGCTCTGGTTGTGGCAGAGTGACGTCCCGGATGGGCAGAGCATCGCCCCTGGTGGGCATGCCAGGTGGATCCCGGTCGGGCGCATATGGGAGTCTGTCTGACTGCCTCCCTGTTTCCAGCTTCGGAAAAATGAAAAAAAAAAAAAAAAAACCCAAAGACTGGGCGCCTTACACAACAGAAATTTATTTCTTAACAGTTCTGGAGTCTGGAAAGCCCGAAATCAAAGTGCCAACCAATTTGCTTTTCAGTGAGAACTCTTTCTTACCACCTGATTTGCAGATGGTTACCTTCTCCTTGTGTCTTCTCGTGGCAGAAAGAGATTGAAAAAGCAAGAAAGCTCTCAGGTGTCTTTTCTTATTAAAACACTAATGTTATTGGATTAGAGCCCTATCCTTATAACCACAGTTAACTTGACTTCCTTAAAGGCCCTCTCTCCAAATACAGTTTACATTAGGAGAATTAGGGTATCAACATATGAATGTGGGAGGAACATAATTCGTTCCATAGCCGTGGGGAAAGGGTGTGACTCAGTCTAGAAAGAGAGACCTTTTTGGACGGTGGGTGGAAGGCATGCCTGGTGAAGGGAACAGCTTGGGCAGAATGCAGAGGCTGTGTAGGCCTGGCATGGCTGGTGCCAAGAGTGTGTTCTGGGTGGGAAATAAGTTTGAGAAACTTGGGTTACAGCCAGGTTATGGAGGGTTTTAAATGCTGGGTGTTTGGAGGGTTTTGAATTCTGAGCTTGTGCTTGATGTCCCTGGAAAAAGGAGTTAGAGAAGGTTTGGAAGTTGGAGGAGTCCTTCCTTGTTAAATGGCATGGCAACAACAATAAGGCTTTGAAAATGCTTCTCATGGGTACCAGATATAGGGAACTTAATCCTAGTCTGTTGTTGTTGTTGTTTATTTCAGTGTAACTGTTGCCATAGTTATTTTTATGATTATTATTATTTTGGTGTGTGACAGAGACAGAGGGAGAGACAGAGAGAAGGACAGACAGGTACAGACAGACAGGAAGGGAGAGAGATGAGAAGCATCGATAAGCTGTATTTTTTTAAAATTATTTTTATTTATTCATTTTAGAGAAGAGAGAGAGAGAGAGAGAGAGAGAGAGAGAGAGAGAGAGAGAGAAGGGGGGGAGGAGCAGAAAGCATCAACTCCCATACGTGCCTTGACCAGGCAAGCCCAGGGTTTTGAACCGGCGACCTCAGCATTTCCAGGTCGACGCTTCATCCACTGCGCCACCACAGGTCAGGCGAGATGAGAAGCATCGATGCCTTGTTGCGGCTCCCTAGCTGCTCATCAACTGCTCTCTCATCTGTGCCTGGACCGGGGAGCTGCAGCAGAGCGAGTGACCCCTTGCTCAAGCCAGTGACCCTGGGCTCAAGCCAGCGACCCTGGGCTTCAAGCAAGCGACCCCTGGGCTTAATCCAGCAATCACGGGGTCATGTCTACGAGCCCACGCACAAGCCAGCAGCCCCACGTTCAAGCTGGTGAGCCTGCACTCAAGCTGGTGACCCCCGGGTCTGCAACCTCAGTCCTCTGTGTCCCAGTTTGACATTCCATCCATACCTGGTCAGGCATAATCCTAATTTTAGACGAGGCGCTGTGGCTGAGAAAGGTCAAGTGACCCAAATAAGGTCAGCAGCAGGTTAGTAGAGGCAGGGGGAACAGGTTCAGATATGGTGTATGGCTGGCTTCATAGAGGACCCACCTTCCACTGTCCTCCTTGGCCCCTGAGTACTATGTGGTGAGGGGGCTCAAGGAAGGTCCACATGCTGGGCTTGTGACAAGTGGCTTAGAAGTAGGTGAGAACAGAGAGGCAAAAGCGGCTGGAACCTACAGACGTGATCTGGATGAGACCATCGACCTGGCTGGGCAGGACCAGCCTGTGTGAAACTGTTAGGGAGCAGTAGAGTGTGGGTTTGAACTGGGTCCTGAGGAACGAGAAGGATTTGGAATGGATGGGCAGGCATAAAGAAGGGCATTTTCTATCTGTTGGGATATTTTGCTTGCTGTTATCATAGCTGTTTAAGATGGCACTCAGACCGTATATTTAAGTTAATGCTTTAAATTATAACACACCAGTTTTGACCAAAATCCAAACAATGACAGTACAGACAGACTGGCAGAAACATCTGGAAGATATTAAGTGTCTATGAGCAGTGGTTATCCTGATAAGCCAAAATCTATGGGCCTGACTTAGAGGGAAACTAACAATTTTCTAGATGAAGAAACTGAGGCTCAGAAAGAATAAAAGCTGCCCAAAGGCACACAGATAGTAAGTGGCAGAGCTGGTTGACCCAAGATCATCTGGCTCTAATATCTGTCCTCTTTCTACCCCCATGATGCTGACACTGGTTCTGTTTGACACTTGGATATCACATATCCATGTGGTAACTATATTTTCCAACCCCCAAATAGGGACACATGATCTGACAAGTGTGAAGGCACTTATGGGGACAAGAGGCTAGAATGTTTTAAATTAGGACCATGCCAGCAAATCCAGGACATCTGGTAATCATAGCTATCTAGGGGCTGCCCACACCCTTGGCACGATACTGGTTTTTGCCATTTAATACTGTTTCCCATTCTGAATGCCCCAGGTCTATTTTTTGGTTGGAGCATATGCCACAGACAAGTGAGAGACATTTAAAAAGATCAAACAACTGGAACAAGATTGCAATGGACATTCTTTTCAGGGCAGCCGAAGGCAGAGAGAGAGCAGGAGAGGGCAGGGAATTGGCAGAGGGTTGGAAGAATAACCCATGGGTTGGTTCTAAAACCCAGGAGGTGTAAAGCACTGTGAGCTGAGGACAGATTAGGGCGGGCAGACTTTTCGCCAGCATCAGGAATGTTGCTGCCCCTTCATCGCTTCTCTTCCCTGCTCTTCTCTCTTCTTGAACTCCAAATGCTCCCTTCCTGCCTCCCACTCGGGGAGAAGTGTCTGCAGCTGTGTCTGTGGCACCGCAGGGAGGGGCAGCCGGCTTCTGTGGACTGGAGACCACTTCCTAGCTAGCTCTAGGACTGGTTCGAACCCTCTAACCAACTGTAAGAGGTTATTGTAGAATTTTGCGGGATCATATGTGAAACTGTCTTGTAAAGAAATGAACACAAGTGGTGCTCCGTTTTGTATTTAGTGGGATTTGGGGTCAATGTCATGTTAAAATGATCAGAATGAAATGCCAGTCTTCGGAGCATTCATCTTGAGAGGCCTAGCAGTAGTAATTTGAGGTCTGCATGTTTGAGGTTGTGTGTTTGCCTCATTTAAGATGGTCAGTTGCTAATTCACAAATACAGGGAGGAGAAAGGAGAAGTTAGGGGGGAGGTTGTGTGTGTGTGTGTGTGTGCGCGCGCACACACACACAGGGGATTTGACATTTGCTAGAAATCATAAGAACAGGCCTTAAAGAGTGTATAACTCATCCTCTTCACTTTACAGATGGAACACTAAAGTCCAGACGGAAACAGTTATCTTTCCAAGGGTGTGAGCTAGTCAGTGGTCACGCTGGGCACAGTCTCCAGGTCTGCCAGTCCCAGTGTCAGGCTTTCTCTGAGAGGCCACAGTCTGCCCATGTCATATACACAGCCTAACCTGGGAGCGGTGTGGGAGGCAGAGGGAAGAGGAGATGCAATAACTAGTGTCAGGGTCTCACAAATTATCTGGGAAGACCATGACACAACCAGAAAATAGCTCCAAACTGTACTGGATGGGGAGTGGGATCCAGGCATATAATCCAGGGTGCTGTAACAGCCATCCCGGATGGAATGGTTGGGGAAGACTTCAGGGGAGCGCTAAAGGGGGGACATAGACAGTTGGAATGATGTAGCATTTTCTTCAATGGTGCTTTTTGCTCCAACTGTTGTTTAGAGGTTGTAAATTAGGCTTTTATCAGCATCTCTATTTTGAATGAAAATGTGCTAGTACTTAGCTTTCCCTGAAAAGCCCGTCAAACTATAAATTGAAGATTCCTAAAACTCTCTGAAAAAGGTTAAATGTCTGTGTCAGAGACAGAGAATCTCACCAGTTAATATCTACTTCTTCATCAGCCCAATGTGTTGAAGGAAGGCCATTCACTAAGCAGTTGGCAAAGCTATTTGTCATTCCAGTGTTTTCATCTATTGTGCTTTTAAAGCATTACTCCTCCAAAGCATTTCAAAAGTCTCTCTATGTAGTTTCTCTTGGGAACAACCAATTAGCAAGCAGTCTTTACTTGCCACATGCAATGAGTTGCCCTTAAAGTTACTCATGTAGTTTTCTTTTTCATCTGGAAACTTGGTTGTGAACCTCTGGAAGTAGGGGACCCTGACTTACTCATCTGTGTACCTTCCATAGCACTTCCCCTGAGTTCTTGTGCAGGGTTTGTTCTGAGGCTTGAACAAATGATCAAAGCTGGTGGCATGTCCCAATTACCCCAACCATTTTGACTACCAAGCCTCAAGTTGTGAGTAATGAGATTTATTGGCTGTGGTTGCACTAATTCCTCATATGAATCTCCACTGTAAGCAGTGTCACCTGATATCTTGAGAAAAGGGGCTGAGTATCTCATCTTGGTATCTTTATGCTTAGCCTGGTGCCTGACATATAGTAAGTGCTTAATAAATGTTTATTGGTTGACAGACATGAAACCCATTTTCATTGGGCAACCTCTGTTCCCATACTTAAAGTACATATCATTATAGGTAAGAGAGATTTTTTTTTTTTTTTTTTTTTTTTTTTTTTTTTTACAGAGGCAGAGATAGACAGGGACAGACAGACAGGAACAGATAGAGATGAGAAGCATCAATCATCAGTTTCTCGTTGCGCGTTGCGACTTCTTAGTTGTTCATTGATTGCTTTCTCACACGTGCCTTGACCGTGGGCCTTCAGCAGACGGAGTAACCCCTTGCTGGAGCCAGCGACCTTGGGTCCAAGCTGGCGAGCTCTTTGCTCAAGCCAGATGAGCCCGCGCGCGACCTCGGAGTCTCGAACCTGGGTACTTCCGCATCCCAGTCCGACGCTCTATCCACTGCGCCACCGCCTGGTCAGGCGGTAAGAGAGATTTTAAAAACCCATTTTCTTGCTATAGAAACTATACTATTAGCTGGTTTCCTTAAGGTCAGTATTTCTCATCTGGTGCCTGTAGTTCATACAAGAAGTGACAACTTCCTTGTTACTTCCAAGTCCCTTTTCTTACCTAGAGTAATTTTTAAATTTTTATTTTTATTTTTCAAAGCACATATCCATCGTTGATTTATATAGGACGATGTATCTGGGCTGACAAGATGCCTTCCCCAGTTTCCTCATTTAAGCAGGCTTTAATCGGTCTGTTTCTTCCTTGTTCTAGTCCTACTCCACCCCCCCCCCCCAACCCAGTTTGTCATGGAAAACCACACTAGAGGACAATACTGCATCTTTCTGGGATTTCCCTCTTTAGATTACTGATGACTAGGATAAACCCCCACCTCAACCACCAATTCTTTGGATGATATCTTTATTTAAGAACATAATCTTGGGCTGCATATGCATTCATGTGACTACTAACTGATTCAGGTGAACTTTACTGGAATGTAAAGACTGTTGCTGAAAGGCAACATCTAAACCATTCCCTGAACAGGAAAGGTAATCTCTCTAGTGCCAAGGGGAAAGTTTAATGTGTAAGGCAATTTTGTGCATTTTTACATTAAGCAGAATTTTGTGTCCATTTTGTATGGTTGAGATTGTTTACAAGTAACAGGTAAAGGCCAAAGGCCACAGAGTTGCCTGATGTTCCTGTTCCCTGTTTGAATATCAGTCCCACCAAAGATGTTTGGAGAAAGCACTGTTCTGACCCTGTATCAACTAATTCCACCTACTAGTATTTCATCCACCTAAACTATGTCACCAGAGGTTGAATGAAAAAAACCTAAATTTTCCTTTATGTGTGTGTGCGCGTGCATGTGTGTGTGATATGATGGTGGAGCCGTGGATTTTATGCAAAAGAGAAAGAGAGTTTTATGCAAAAGAGAAAGAAAGAAGCTTAAGCTTAATGAACAAACTAACAAACTTTAAAAAAATGAAACAAACTCTACATCTCTTTCATGTATCACGAATTCAGTAGATCCTTTCAAAAAGAAGAAGTAAATCTATTTTCACTTATAAGAATGTTTGGACTTTCCCTGGGTATTTATGTCATTGTGTCACATTTATATGGAGAGCTTTGGAAAGTTTGCCTCCCTCTAATAGATGCCAAATCGAGAGACTAATAGCATATGAGATAGCCCAGGGCCTTTTGGGATTCAAAAGGCTTCATGCTGGCCTCTTATCCAGACTTCCAGACTTCTACCACCTCCAGTTCAACCAGTCTTACAGGCTGGGTCTAAAATAGGCTATTTCCAAAGAATGAGAATTATTACTCTTGAGTTAAATAAATATTTTGTATGATCTCTTTCACCTGGCCTCAATTTCAATTTTTGGATCAGACAGATTGACTTAGAACCTCTGGTTATTGTGACACTCTTGTATCCCTATCCTTGCAGAAAAAAAATCATCTATTGTCTCAGCAGCAGCAACAACAACACATACACATTGATCATTTTGAAGCTATGATAAGACACCTTGACTTTGTTACGAAGATTACACAAATAAAGAGCTCACATATGCTTTTAGATGGACTCTGGTAGCACTAGTGTCATTCGATTTTATAAAGAGGAATTCCACTTACAGAAACTACATTTATAAAAGCACCACCGGGGTGAATGAAATTAGAGAAGTTCATTAAGTTAGATCAATATTCAATCCTGGCTCCACATTCACCTGGGGAGCTTTTTTTTTTTTCCATTAAGTGAGAGATGGGGAGCCAGATAGACAGACTCCCTCATGCGCCCTGACAATGTGGATCCACTTAGCAAGCCCACTAGGGGGCGATGCTCTGCCCATCTGGGGTGTTGCTCCAGTGCTCGGCAACCAAGCTATTTATGCACCTGAGGCAAGGCCATGGTGCTGTCCTCAGTGCTCAGGGCCAACTTTGCTCGAATGAGCCATGGTCGTGGGGGAGAAAGGGAGAGAGAGAGAGAGAGAGAGAGAGAGAGAGAGAGAGAGAAAGGGAAGGAGGAGGGGTGGAGAAGCAGATGGTCATTTCTTCTGTGTGCTCTGACCCGGAATGGAACTGGGACTTCCACATGCTGGCCCATGTTCTGCCACTGAGCCAATCAGTCATGTCCCAACTGGGGAACTTTTGAGAAATACCGGTGCCTGGGCTGCACGTCAGACCAATTGGATCAGAATCTCTGCCAGTGTGGCCTTAGCATCTGTATTTTTCAAAACTCCTTCCGAAGATTCCACTATGCAACCAGTGTTGAGAACCCTAAAGTTAGATAAATAGAAACAAAAATCAAAAGAATAGTGTCACATCCAATACCAGGCTGAAGATTCTGAGCTTTTCATTTAGGATAAATCTGCAGATGACGCAGCTAGTTAGAGATAATGTGTCATTTTAGAGAGGGGGAACTGAGGGTCAGAACCTTGTTAAGTTTATATTGCAAGACAATATAGGCGCTCTAGCTCTAGTAACCAGTACCTTTCACTCTATGCCTCTTCACCTAAAAGTTACATTGAAAATTAAGAGAAAAGATCAGCTACACCTCTATATTTCTAACCATCCATTTATTTGGAAATATTTCAACACTGGAAATGGTTTGCGGTGGAGAGAAGAGCGCAGCTTTGCAGCTCTAGGTTGAGTGGCACAAACATCAAGGCTGCATCTTCTATTAGTTATGGCTTATTCTCTCTGAGCCTGTCTTCTTATTTGTAACACAAGAATTAAGAATAACTACCTTCCACACTGGCCAGTGGTTCAGTTAGTTAGAGAATCATCCTGATACACCAAAGTTGTAGGTTTGATCCTCGGTCAGGGCACATAAAAGAATCAGCCAAGGAATGTAGAAATGAGTGGAACAACAAATTGATCTCTCTCTCCCTCTTCCTCTCTCTCTCTAAAAAATAAAAAATAAAAAGTAAATCAATAAAACTTTTTTTTAAAGAATAAACTACTTCCCAGTATTTTTGCGAACGAACTGACAATTTAAACATGTCATGTGCTAACTAAATTAAGTGATAATTATAATTATTAACTACATTTTTAAAATCTTGGGCTTTATGTTAAAATAACTGGAGAAGGGATTAAAAGATGTCTTGGTGTTTTTTTGCATAAAATACCTTAAACTTCCATAGGTTGTTTTTGGTTTCCGTTGGTTGTAAACAAACCCCAACTAAAGCATTTAGGAAGGAATGAATGGATTTTCAATCTGTGTTTTCTTGTTTACAATGGAAAATATGCAATCCAAAGAAAACACAGGTGGCTAAACCGTTCAGTGCCTCTATTTTTATCATATGTAGAAGAAGTCTCTAAGCATAGGAATGCAAATATTTTAAGTGAAGACTAACTTTCAAGGTTAAATGGCTTCAGGTTTCCTATGTGAATGTAGGCTTTCCTGTTTCAGCCATTAATTGGAAAAGAACTCCACATCCAACAAAGAATTTCAAAACAAAAAATTTTAAATGCTCATAATTAGCATTTGTAAAGAAGCATTTCTTTTCATTTAAGGGTTTTTTTTTGGGGGGGGGGTTGGTCTTGTTTTGCAAAAATAATATCACAGGGAGAGGAAAGCCACCTCCTGACAGCATGATTGTGAAATGCAGATGATAACAGAGACCAGGCAGGTCCCTGGGGAAGGTGCCGGCCGCGTCCCCAGCCTTCACGCCCCCCCGGCCGGGCTTGTGCGGACGTGTCTCGGGCGTGACCTCCCAGCAGCTGCGCCGCCGCCGCCGCCGCCGCCGCCGGCTCAGCCTCGCGGCGGGAGAAACCCGAGCTCCCAGCCAAACAGTTCCCTCTCTGGCAAGTGCTCTGGTATTTGCGGCGCTGCCGGTGGGAGAGATGCCGCGTGCCTGAGAGCCTCCGGGAACTCACAGGCCCCGGCTTCCCCGGTTTTACATTTCTGAAGGGTCTGGACACCTGCAGGGGAACCTCCATTCCACGGCACCGGTGAGGGTGGGGCCCAAACAGCAAAAGGCTCATCAGGGAGGTTTGAGGGAGAGCCTTCTTCACCCTCCTCCCTGGGGTGCATCCTGGCCCTTGATTTTTCTTTTCCTTTTCTTTTTCTGCAAATGTTAATAAGGTCAGCAGGGACTGTGAATAAACCTTTAGAAGATGAAATCCCCCATACAAGGAAGGTTTCACAATACTGAACTGACTCTGCCTGCTGGAAGCATTGGAGGTGCAAAGGCGAGGCTGACAAGAAGTAATGGATTCTTTCTGGGGAAGACGTTTCCAGGCCACTTAATAGTCAACACTTATTTGAGAGCTTATGTGTGCTAAACATTTTAATGCAATAATGCATTTAATTCTCACAACAATCCTATGAATCCTATGAAGTAGGAATTCTTATTATCCACAATAGACAGGCACAGAGATTCAACAACTTGCTCAAGGTCACACAGCTAGTCAATGGTAGGGCTCGAGTTTAAACGTAGGCAGTCTTGCTCCAGATGTCCTGTTTGTAGCCTCTGTGCTCACTGGATGAAAGATGCTGTCTTCTAGAATTCCTCTTCTAGCGTATCACTCTCAACAAGCTGAAGGTAGAAGTTGCTGGAAAGTTTGGAAGTCAGATACGGCAAGCCAACAACTTCCTAAATGTTCTGATTTTGCCAGAAAGAGCAGGGACATGTGGGGATGGTGTAGCCAACACTCACTGGGAGTTGTGTACATGCCGTCTGTTTGGGACATGGTGGTGATGTGTTAAGGCTCATCCTGTCTCAGAAAGGGTTGCCTAGTGATTTACTGATTGGAAACAGATAAGACACACAGTGACAGGAAGTAAGGATTATAGTCAGCCTGCTAGAAATGTTGGTCAGAAAAGAGAAGACAGAGGTTTGGGTGCGACGTGCCACCGGGTAGCCCAGCCAGAGCCTTACCTGAGAGGGAGGCTGCTGATCTCACCTTCACTGCCCCAACAAGTATGGTAGGAATATGGAAGCCCCTACTCTGAGGACTGAGTCTAGAAGGCCAGTGTACTGATGGACAAGGTTGGCTAGGGCATCCCTCTCCTAGTATGATGGTAGGAGGAGTAGAATGAGGCACTTGAAGATGCATTTGTGGAGAGGGCAATGAAAAAGGCAGGGTTATAGGATCGTTTGGGGGTTCATTTCTGTGGAGCATGGAAGAGCTAGGTGCACCGTCTTCCTCATATACACACCGCAGCAATTCATTTCCCACTGATCTGAATGTCTCTCTAGGCTAATCCGTACTCTCTGATTCCACTACCTTTGTATACTAACAGCCCCTACGGTACCATTTTATACCAGAGTAAGTACCCAGCACATTTGCCTTCAGTCCGGCACGAAGGACCTTTCTCTCCTGATCCCCTTTCCTGGTACCCATCTGTGGAGCGAGGGACCTGGCACCTAGCAGAGGTACAAGAAGTGCACCCCAACCCACCTTCAAAGGACAGTGATTAGGACACAGAGCAGCCCTGGGACCATGTCTGAGTCACCTGGACTATCCCCGCTGTTCCAAGGTCAACCCTCAGGTGGGGAAACTGCTGTCGTGGGACATGCATAGCTTTTGTGGGTTCCTGCATGGCTTTACTACTGACTTGTTGTGACCTTGGGCAAGTTATTTAACTTGCTTGTGCTCTGGCCTTGTCATCTACAAAATGGTGATAATACTAACAACCACTCCAGAAAGTTGTAAGAATGAAAATGAGTTAATCAATGTAAAATGCCTGGCACGTGGTAAGTGCTTAATAAATATTAGCTTCTGCTTTTACTACTACCACAAATATGATCATTATGCAACTCTAGGCAGCTTACTGCACCTCTCTGAATCTCATTCTCCTCTTCTGTAAAATTGGTGTAATTTTTTGGGTCTATTTTATGGGATTGTTGTGAGTGTTAAATAGTGTTAATTACTATTGTAAAGTTTGCAGTAGATGACTTTTTTTTTTTTTTTTTTTTAAGATTTATTTACTGATTTTACAGAGAGAGGAGGTGGGAGAGTGAGAAGTATCAGCTCATAGTTGCTTTACTTTAGCTGTTCATTGCTTGCTTCTTGCTTGTATGTGCCTTGCCCGGGCAAGCCCAGGGTTTCAAACTGGTGACCTGAGCACTCCAGGCTGATGCTCTATCCAGCGCACCACCACAGGCTAGGGCTAGCTATTCTTTATGTATTTCTTTAGCTTAGTTTATCTCAAAGGGGGCAGTTTTATTTTCAAATATGAGGAGGTTCTTATAACAGCTTCAAAATACTGACCATAGCCAGTTAGGGTGCTTGGACACTTGGCTTAATTTAACCTCAGCTACATTCCTTTTCCCAGCTGTAAAATAGAATGGTAACAACCACCCCTAGGAATCTCAAGGATATTATGGGGGGAAATATACAATAATATACAAAGCACTTTGAGCTCCTCTGAAGAGAGACGCACATAAATGGAAGGTGGTATTACAAGGTGGAGTAATCACTGGCTTCTCTCCCCCCTTTTTATTTAATTAGGAGAAAACTAGTAATTAGGAAGCATGGTCTTGTTAAAGCTGTGGCCTGGGAAATCCTTCTCTTGGCACCTAATCAGCACTTGTGACTCGGCAAGTTTCTGTAAAATGTAGGCAGCAGGGGACCTTCCCCCAGGCTTAGTGACAAGTCTGCAGATTGTGAGGAATTTGTTGTCTGAGGGCCATGGCCTGAGGTGGCTGACGCAGAGGTGGCTGGTCCCCTGCTCCTGAGGACGTCTCTCTCCAGTTCAACAAGGTGACTCCACCCAGCTCATAGCCTTAGTCCTTGAAGGCCTGAAGTCACCCTGATCCGCAGGTTTCAGTCTGCTGCAGACCTGGATCCACGCTTTTCCACCACTGGGCTTTCTCAGCCTTGCTGGGGCCACTGCCGAGCTCTGCAAGCCCCTCCCATCTGGCCTTTCCTCTCTAATTCAGTACCAGGAGGAAAATCTGCCTGCTCTTCTCAAAATGGGCCATAGCAGAGGAGGTGGCTGGGCCTTACACTTGCTCCCATCGCTGCTCCTGTTCCCCGAAGTGGCCCCCAGCTGGAAGGACCACCCTCCTCTCAGCAAGGCCCAATCTGCCCGCTCTCCTGGATCCTGTTAAGACTGCCTCTGCCAGGAGGCCTTCCTCAGGCTTCTTCCCAGTTTCCACCACTCTCTTTGTCTTCTAGACTCTGTTGCTATAGTCTTCTAGACTCTGTGTTCATCCTTGACTTATCTCACCTTTGACTCTCGCCACTGGAAGGAGAGGAAGGAGAGAAAGGAGAGTAAGCTAGAGAAGTGAAGTACGCCCAGCCACAACTGGAATTACCCGCAGAATAGATTGTGCTGGTTTCCTCTTATGCACTGATGAGTAGGTGAGACCTTGAGATGAGCAGCTCTTTTTAAAATTAGAATTATTTCAAATATGCACAAAATATACTAGACACGTATATATCTACCACTCAGATTGCCAGATGCTAATATTTTGCCATATTTTCCTGAAATAGTTGCTTATGTATTTTTAAAAAGAAACATACATATTAGATACAGCTAGGGCACTCTCTTGCAACTGGTGTCACCATTTCCCCTCTGTCTTGTGGCCACCATACTTTCCTTTATCATTTGATAAGCACCCACAGAAGAGGGTGTTTAGGAGATTGGTAAACTGCTGAATTGTGTGTGTAAAATTATGTACACACATCTTTCTTGTCCACACCACAACTCCTCAGGAAATCCTCTTGACTCATCCTGCCCAAGGTCTCCGTGGCCACCACTGAGATCATCTTGCCCCTTTGCTCAAGTCCCACTAACGGCTCCTGACTTAACTCAAAGGAAAGGTCAGAGTCCTTGCGACCTACAAGGTCCTACGTGACATCTGTCCCTCCGCCCCCTTGGCCTCCTCCCTCTCTCCAGTCCAGCCATACTGTCCTCACTTTTCCTCAGACACGGGGCCAGCCTCACCCTGGGGCCGTCACCTCTGGCTGTCGTCCTTCCCAGATACCCACACTGCGAAACCTCTTACATTCTCCAGCTCTTTGCTCACACTTCCCTTTTCAGGGAGGACAACCTGGCACACTTAATTAAAAATACAACCTTTGCTTCCCCTCTCTTTTACCCTGCTTGATTTTTTTTTCTTTTTCCATAACACTTATTTTCTAATAAATGATATGTTTTACTTATTTATCACAGATATATTTAATGACTATCTCTTCCTGCTAGAGCCTAATCTGCACGAGAGGAGGAATATTTTGTCTATTTTGCCCACTGATCTTTGCTTAGTGCCAAGTAGTGCTTGGCACATAGGTGCTCCATAAATATTTGTTGAGTGATTAAATAAATAAATGGAACTAAATTCTGAGCGTTCCTTGCTGGAGAGGGTCCAGAACTTTCATCAGATTTTCAAAGGTGTCTGTGACACTAAAAAGGGTAGGAACCATTGACATAATAAAACATCAAAAAGTTTGCTGGAAATTTTTTGCTTGCCAGGTAGCTTGCCCGATGAAGTAGAAAATCATGGGGGTTCTTCTCTTTCTCCAACTTGTGTCTCCCTGGAGAACTATCTCTGGAAGCCATCTGGGACCTCCTTCCCCAGGACTGGCTGCGGGTCTTCCTGGATGCAGCCCTGGTCTGACCGAGGTCCGGAGCCAGGGATCTATTGATGGAGAGCGTGGGCAGGAGCTCTGGCAGTGAGCTGGCACCAGAGAAGCTGTAATTTTCCTTACTCTTGTGTCTGGGGCAGAGGTTGAACTGGACGCGACCACAGCCTCCTGAGATCCCTTCGGGGAGCTAGGCAAGATGCCCAGACCAACAGGAGCTGCTTCCTGCCCTATAGGCTCCAAGCCTAGGCAGGAGCAAGACCAGGAGATCTCAGAGAAGCCCCAGTCTGTGAAGCCAGACATTGGCCTGTGATGCAGAGACAGATAATAGGTGAGTGGGGGGAACCTGGAAAGCAGAAAGATACCAAAGGCCATTTGGAGGTGATAGTGGGAGTGAATTGGAGGTGAGTCAGCCAGCTCTCAGGGCAGTTAAAAGACGAATGGGTAATTGTGGGTGCAGTTGGCGGGTCACACAGAAAATGAGGAACAAGTGCCTAATTGGGCCCACAAGCCCAGGATCCTGCCTGTAATTAGCAAATTGCAGGGCTTTGATATTTGCTTTGGTAACAACTTGTGGAGTAAATTGCAGGGAGGAAAACTGCACTCCCAGCCTGGGAGGTGACCCTGTGTCTGTGCTCCTTGAACGATTTTCTTGCAAACACTTATAAGTAGCACGCAGAGGAACATAACCCTTAGCATTGTAAGGGGAGGGAACGTGCACCTTTCTGAAGGCTGACTGCAGCCCGTGACACTTCTACCCTTTGCTTAAATTGTTGCCAAGTCAGGGCAGAAGCCGAGGCCTGGTTTCCTGGTGTATGTTCCTATTGTTCACATCGGTTCCTATGTTCTCTTAAGTCACAGCCCTTTTGATAGAGCTCCTTCTGACAAATATATGACTTAGGCTGGTCATGAGGGATTCCCATGCAAGTGCCATAATATGGGAGGGGGAGAGCCAAAGGACTTCTGTTGCAGTATTGTCAAAATTTTGTCCATGAGGATTGCCTGTGCTAATGTCTGATTAGAGACTGGCATTCTCAGGTGTCAGGTGTGTCCATCTCTGCAAGCAACTGAAGTACAGACCGGAAATATAGGAAAATTACATTGGGATTGTTATGGTAAAATCTTATATATTGCCACAGATGTAGAGAGACTGGTGAGCGCAAGTAATGAAAAAAAAAGCACTGTGTGAAAAGGTCAGGAGACTTGGGTTTGAATTTGGACTCTGATGAGTTGTTGTTGGGTCTTGTCCAGTTACTTAAATACTTGTACATCATTTATGTCATATATTGGCCTGTTTTTATTGACTGTTTTTTCTCTTGGTTATAAGTTAATATTTTCCTGCTTCTTTAAATGTCTAGTAATTTTTTATTAGATGGTAGATATTGTGAAGCTATATCGTTAAGTATTTGCACTTTGCTGTCTTCTTTTAAGAGTGTTTTTGACTCTGTTTTGGCAGGCAGTTAACTTACTCATGAAGTAGTTGATCCCTTTGAGTCTTATCTTTATGCTTTGCTATGGAGGGTTGAGGATAACCTTCAATCCAGAAGTAGTTTAGTAACTTTATTCCTCTGGGCTCTTCCTTGAATGCCCCAGGGAATCACCAAGGAATCTCCACTTTGATTGGTTGCTACACAACCATTTTTCCACCTATGAGAGCTCTGGGTTGTTCTGCTTACTACTTTCTTGTCACTTCTTTTGTGTGGTCTTGTGGAGCTTTACTTTATATACACATAGTTTAATACTCAGTAGACTAAAGGGGGTATCTCAGCAGACTTACAATGCTCTTTTTCTCTGTATTTCCCTTCTTTTCTGAAATCACGATCCTCAATTTCTAGCCACCTCAGCTTGTCTAATGTCTAGTCTCTGTCTCCTCTACTTAGCAAAGTTGACAGACTGTGCTTGTGATTTCCAGATGGAAACTGCCTGTAAGCATACACCCAGGGTTATTTTAAAGTTTACCTGATTGATTCTTTCTCTCAGGGATCACAGTTTTGCACTGCCTACTTCCCAGTTTCTTAAAGCAATTGTAAATCATATAAGACTAGAAATTTATGTCATCTTAAGGTATAAAAACTTCAGTTTTCCCAAGGGTAAAAATAGAATATAATATTTTTCTTGAAAGTAAATTATGATAACTAAAATACATAATAGCTCTGAAAGCATATACAATGAAACATGAAATAAGCAATGATGCATAAAATAAAAGCTGTTAATAAACACCAATTCTCTTTCATTCCTTTGATGCCAATAGTATAAACAACTTTAGCATTTTCATGAAACTGTAGAATTTTAAAGCTGAGAGGGATTGACTTTAGAGAAGATGGGTTAGTCCAAATGCCACATTTTACCAATGAACAGACTGAGGCTTAATGAAAGAAAGTGATTTTCCCAAGATTTCATGGCCAGTTACTAGAATGAGACTGGTACTTAAGGGTCCTGGCTTCCAGCCTATGGGACATCTACTTACTCATCTCTCATTTATTGAATATTTACTAAGTTCAGAGCACTGAACTAACTGCTTGGTTGCCTCTACATAATGTCCTGGTTTGTAGAAAGGGTTAAAAATTGATCTGGGAACATTATAGTAGGTTCAATAAACCAGCATAAAATTTTGGGCTTCTTGGGAGTGAGTGGATCTGATGAACATTAATTAAAGCAGCCTACATTGTCCAATACAAAAATGCAAAATGCTTCCAGCATTCAGCTCCCATGGGATATTCCATTATAGTGCTTCAGACATATGAACATGTCAGATAATTACTGTGGTTTTATGGCTCTTTCAGTCATGGTTATAGGGAAACTAAGGATTTACTCTGCCTGCAGCCATTCCAGGGACTCAATGCAAAACTGGATGACAAAACTTTAAGGAAAGTGATCAGGATGCTGGACAGTAATATCAGGCTTGAAGTCTACAGGGTGGCCTGGCCTTGAGAGATGCAGGCTTTGTTGACAGTGCCCATGGAGCTTAACCTCACCTGCAGATCTTTGATGTGATGAGCAATACTAGGCAATATTGCTCAGGCTCCTGATCCCTGCTTGATTTTACATTGCTCAAATCAGCCAAACCCTTCTGCACTGGCCTCTTCCCTTTCTCTGTGTTCCAAGGAACTGGCATCTTGGAGTAGGTAAAACCCTTCACTCAGCTCTTTAGTGATGACTAGTTCTGAGTGCAGAGCTGTCTGCCGGCCAAGCAGAGCTGGAAGCGGGGAACACTGTCAAGAGAGCAGTGATTTAGCCATGCCAGGTCCCTCCTTCCCCAGTTTCTTCTCTGCCCATGCCCTAGGTCACAAATGGTTTGTCCTGGCAAAACAGACATAGCTAGAGTCTCATTCAGAGAAAGCCTACAGGCTCTGACTTCCTTTCTTTGCTTCGAACTCAAACTAGATGTTGTACTTTTTTTTTTTTATAAGGAGTTAGGTCTAAGTCCTTTCCTCTTGAATCTAGGTGTGCTGGTGACTGCTTTGACAAGAAGTTTGGCAGAAGTGACTGTATGTGACTCCAAAGCTAGATCGTGAAAAACCATGTAGTTTCTACCTTTTTCACTGAAGACTTGGTTCTCTGACTAGTTGTCCTTGCTGAGCCCAGCCTTCTAGCCATGTCCATCCATGAGCCTGAGATGTGAACGAAGCCACCTCAGACCTTTCAAACCAGCCAGTCTGCCAGCTGACTACCTCAGAGTAAATGCAGTTAGTGCCATGTGGAACAGAATTGCTAAGCCAAGCCTAGCCTGAATTCCCAACCCACACAAATCAAGAGATATAAAAAAAAAAAAGTTTATTTTAATCCACTAATTTTGGGGATGGTTTTATATGCAGCAAAAGGTAATGAGAACACTAGACAAAAATAGAAGAAATTTTGCTTATAGCTTTTGATAAATTTAGGTTGATATCATGTGATTTCTGCCATCTGTCTGCTCCTGACCATGATAATTCATTTTGCCTAAAACTTGGATCAGGTTATTTATTTATTTATTTATTTATCTGTGACAGAGACAGAGACAGGGACAGACAGACAGGAATAGAGAGAGATGAGAAGCATCAATTCTTCATGTGGCACCTTAGGTGTTCATTGATTGCCTTCTCATATGTGCCTTGACTGGGGGCTACAGCAGAGCGAATGACCCCTTGCTCAAGCCAGCAACCTTGGGTTCAAGTTGGTGAGCTGTGCTTAAACCAGATGAACTATGCTCAAGCTGGTAACCTTGGGCTCTCAAACCCTGGGTTCTCCACATCCCAGTCCGACGCTTTATCCACTGCATCACCGCGCCTGGTCAGGTGGGTCAGGTTACCTCTTGACTGATCCAGAACTTCACCTGGATTTTCCGACAGCTCCCTGAACCACAGCAAGACTTTCAAGTTTCCCAACTCATTTGGTTGTCAGTAGATTGTCACATCCAACCACACACTCCACTTATTCCAACACAATGGCTATATGTTACCTTAATCCAAATGGTTTGCAAAAATTATCATGAATTGGAAGTGTGGCTTAAAAAGCCCTTTTTATGAATCTGGATAAACAGTATAGAGACAAAATTTTCACAGCATCTTCATATGCAGAAAGGGTACCGTTCTACTTCTTGGCTTGTAT
Organism: Saccopteryx bilineata; assembly: GCF_036850765.1. Lineage (NCBI taxonomy): Eukaryota > Metazoa > Chordata > Mammalia > Chiroptera > Emballonuridae > Saccopteryx > Saccopteryx bilineata. Next base: position 59,512,757 of record NC_089497.1, read on the forward strand.
CTACCCTCACACGTGGAGTACAGGATGTCCACATGGCTGCTTTTCTGCCTGTAACCATCATTTCTGTCCTTGCTTCGTGTGGCGAGCTAGGACTAAGACATTTTTAAATGAATAAGAAATCAATGAGAATTGAGTGAGACCAAGTCATCAGCCTGTTTTTCAGTCTTGATTTGGGACAGATTCCCAGTTTCCTGAGTGAGGTGAGTGTAGGAATAGAGGTAGGTTGTGTCCCCAAGATCAAATGACTTTCCTCAGCGTGCTAAGAGGACGAGCACGGACATGAGTCAGAAGGACCGGAGTGCTACCACACACTTCTTATATGATCTCAGACAGTTATTTAATCTCTTGGATTCTTAGTTTTTTTTATTAGTCAAAAGGCTATAATTTTAACCAATTTCACAGGAAATATGATGCTGCCTTAGTTTGGGTTTGTGCAGAAGCATACCCTTAGACTCGGATCTGACTGCAGACAGTCTATTTGGGAAGGGGAGGGAGCACAGGTAGAGGCATGGCCATTGATAGAGTAAAGGGAAGGCAGCCAGGAAAGGGTTTGTGATCAAGCCAGTTACCGCTGTGGGCAACTGCAGCTTAATCCCAACAGAGACACTCTTGGAAAGTTGTAAAATGCATGCCTCAGAAATGGTCTTCCCTAAGTGGGGAGGAAGCTGAAGTATTTAAACACCAGCTCTTCTCAGTGGTTGACTGAAGGCTGCTCCCCTGAGAGTGTTAATTTCCTAGCTCATCTGGACTGCTTCAGTTCTGAGAAAAGCCCTCAGGCTTAGATACGCGGATATTAGTAGTTGGAAGTTTCCTGGAGCAGACATATGTCCACTGTGTTCAGAAGTTTACCAGAGTGCTCAGACAGGTGAAGCTTGATTTCTTAGTGTTGTATTTGCTCTGAAGAGTCTGATTCTTGGGGAGCAGAGGCTGAGGCTGAGTGAGGCAGAGCTGGACTGGGGAGCTGGGAGACGTGACTCCTGTACAACTGGAGACTCACCAAGGGGACGAGGTGGTCTCAATGGTGAGATGACCAAATGTCACAGTTTGCTCAAGACTGAGGGGTTTCCTGGAATGCAGGACTTTTAGTGCTAAAAGTAGGGTAGTCCTGGGAAAACTGAGATGATTGGTCGCCCTAACTCATATGCCAAAGCATTAAGTAAGATATTTTTTAACTAAAAAACAAAAAGGAAGAGCTCTATAAATTTTCAAGGTGTTGAGAAGTAATCTTCAAGATATATTTCAAAAGTCAAGCTTTGCAGAATTAAGAAAGTTGCAGTGGAAGGAAATTTGAGCCAAAAGACCCAGAGTCCCATTTATGAACATTACACTGCGTGACTTAGAAATTTATTCCAATTTCTCTGAGCCTCAGTTTGCTCAGCTGAGAAATGGGGATGATAACCTACCTGGTCTTACAGGGATGTGCCTGTGGGATTGATAAGTTTATTCATTTGTAACCATTCACCACATTCCCACAGGATGACCAAGAACTGCAGGCACAATCATCATGGAAGACGGTTAGTTCAGGTCATCTTGAATATGTAGGAGGTCAGTCTCATGAAGAAATACATCTCCACATACAACTGTAATACTACATATAAAGGGTCATAGAATCCTGTCAAGTGGGTAACTGACTGTGGTTTAGTGGGGTACCTGAGAGTGCATCAATTCCTTCCAAGGTCTCCAAGATTTGAGATTTGTCCTCAGAAACTCAGAAGAAAGTATATATTGATTAAAATGAAATATCCAAGTCATTAGAACTATTATATTCCAAGAATCAGTAACAACCCGCTGTCTCCTCTCTCCTGCTCCCTCTAACATTGCTCCCATGACCTGTGGTCTGGAAGCCAGAACTCCAATATCACCAGTGGCCTACCTCCCTTGCTTCAGAACCCAGTGGCCCTATTTATTGCTTTAGATTCATGCACCAGCTGTCCTTCCTTGGACTAACCTCTGCTGTGGTCTTGGCTCAAGTCTAGACTTGGATCTGGACCCAGCTTTCCCCACCCTTTTCAGGAATCAGAGCTATGGACATGAGGTTTTGGAGGCCGGGATCACATAACTTGCCTTTCAATAGATTTTTTTAATTGAATGTATTGGGGTGACATTGATTAATAAAAGTACATAGGTTTCAAGTGTACAGTTCTATAATACATCATCGGTATATTATATTGTGTGTTTACCGCTCCAAGTCAAGTGTCCTTCTGTCACCATTTATTCCCTTTTAGCTTCTTCCACCACCCCCCTCCCCTTTGGTAATTGTCATACTATTGTCAGTGTCTATGAGAGGGGTGTTTTGTTGTTGTTGTTTTTTCTTCTTAATTCCTTTCCCTTTTTCACTCAGCCCAGGCTCCTACAGATTTCTGTGTAGCTGAGTCCTTTAGAACAGTGGTTCCCAACCCCGGGGCCGCGGACCGGTACCGGTCCGTGGGCCATTTGGTACTGGTCCGCAGAGAAAGAATAAATAACTTACATTATTTACAGTTTTATTTATATTTAAGTCTGAACGATGTTTTATTTTTAAAAAATGACCAGATTCCCTCTGTTACATTCGTCTAAGACTCACTCTTGACGCTTGTCTCGGTCACGTGATACATTTATCCGTCCCACCCTAAAGGCCGGCCTGTGAAAATATTTTCTGACATTAAACCGGTCCGTGGCCCAAAAAAGGTTGGGGACCACTGCTTTAGAAGTCTGGGCTTGGCTGCTGGAGGACACACAGAGAGAAGGCTTGCCGAGCTTCTCTGCAGCATATGATGGGGTTTTTAGGCTGGGGGCTTTCAAAATTCAGCATGAAGAAGAGCCACCTAAAGACCATGTTATGATGTAATTTATGCGCCTCTCTCCTGAGTTTCTGATTCAGTACATGGCAAAAATCTGGGTTTTCAAAGAAGCTACTGGGCTGGTTCTAATACTTATGCTCTGTGACTTATATTTATAGAACTATTGCTAGGAATTGGGTCACTTTAGCTTAAAAAGTATTTCATCTAAGCTAGAAGCACGAATCAAGAACTTCTAGAATCTAGGGACTGAGAATGTGATATTTAAAAAATAACTTAGTCTTTGGTATGGTGTCTCAGGTCACTGTTGTTGGCTGAGGTTGTCATTGTTTAGAATTGAAACATAATTTGGATATTTTTCATTTTATGGATGTTTGGATGTTGGTAAAATGGAAAATTGACCCAAGATCTTGGACACCTTTGCAAACATGAACTCTTTGGTCCTCTTGACATTCTGGAACGTGAGAGGCAGAGATTATTGCATCCATTTCATAAATAGGAAACTCAGCTAAGGCCTAGACACACCCGTAACTGCGTTGCTATACAATTTCAAAGCAGTTGTGCCCACATTCCCTTACTTGCCCCTCACAGGAGACTGTGTAGCAGGTACCATATCATGTCTGTTTCACAGGGGAGGGAGTCTGGGCTCAGAGAAGGGGCGGGATGTCCTCAAGGTCACAGAAGAATGAGTGAGTGATGACACCAGAACCCACTGGCTGTTCTGGCTCCTGAAGTCACTCTTTTCAATACATCCCCCGCCTCTCTGGAGACCGCAATAGCACAGGTGAGAGGGGAGCCAAGAGACTCCGATCTGGGGGAAACAAATGGTTTTGCCTGGCCCGTGGAGACCTCTGCTCACAGATGTAAGATCCACCGTTACAGTTTGCTAGGTCCACCCATCACGTAACCTGCCAAGCAGGGGAAATGTAAGGGTCCTTTTGGGATTTACTGGATAAAACAAGGACAGATGGCAACTTAATTTAAAAGAAATGGAGGAAAAAATAGAAGATAAAAACGACAAGTGGACATGGATGTGTTCCTTTAGAGACGGCCTCCTGGCTGTGTGCCTGCCTCCTGCGACAGCTGTTTCTGTGTCTGACACCTCGGCCTCACCCCCTCCGGGCACCCAGGGAGGTGAGGGGGTGACACAGACAGGTGTTGGAATTGACGGGACCAAGGCAGCCTCACTTCCCACCCTCTTGGTAGGAAGAGGAAGCATGATCCATTTCCTCCTGGGTAAATATTTTCACAGGAAGCATTTCTCAAATGTCAGCAGGGACAGTGGGGTGGTCTGGGATCAGTCAGACAGGCTCTGCTCCTCCCCTGCTCCCGGGGGCAGAGGCTGCGGTCTCTCCTGCACAGTAACTCCTTCTCTATCTTCTGTCCCCTCTCACTCAACCAGCTGAGCCAGAAGGGAGGAGAACAGACCCTGGAACACCCCACAAGCACTCCACCCTTTCTAATAAACAGAGTTTCTCTGGACTGGGCACCTGTAAAGAGGCTGATTGCCTGGTTCCTTCCAGAAGGAATGCTGGGAAGGAAATGTCTGAAAAAGCCTCAAGCAAGTCTCCATCCTCAGGTGCTGGGCTCTGAAACCATCCCCACTGCTCTGAGCGGGGGACCTTTTCCTTGAATCTTCTCAGGTTGGGGAAGGCCGCTCAAGCAGGACCACTGACTCAGAGGTCGCTCCTGGGTCTGTGGACTCCAGCCCCTGCCAACGCGCAGGAAGAGAAGCCGTTCCTCACCAGCCCTGCTGGTCCCTCACGGCGCCGGCAGCCTGCCCTCTCCTCCGTGAGAAGCAGAATGCAGCAGCAGTGAAGCCAGGGGGATGTGCATCTCACCTCTACTGGCTATGACCTGTATGATTTTAGGCATGTGGCTCCTGTCCCCGGCTTCCCCATCTATCGTTTCTTATAAATTTACTGAGCACTATCTCTGTTCTAGGCACTGTGCTAGGCCCCGGACAAAAATGCAGCCTCCCTATAGATTTGTGATGAAGATCAAATGAAACAATTCAGCAAAAACATTTAGCAAATTGTCACAAAATAAGTATTCAATAGCTGTTAACAAATACTGTTATTCTCACTATTCTTATTCCCACACATTATTTCCATCTTACCATTAGTATTTATTCTTTGGAGAAGAGTAGAATTTGAAAAGTCATTTGCAGTTACTCACTCTGTATTTCCAACAATGCATGAGTGTGTCCCCTGGGCTGCCAGGAGGAGTAAGAACGGCACCAGCCGCCATGTTGAGGAAGGTGGGAAGGCGAGGGGCAGAGTGAAGATCCAACTGCAGCTAAATTAAAGTTAGAAGGAAGTGAGAGTCTAGATGAGCTGGAAGGAACACTCCTTCAGGGAAACTAGAGGTTATTTCCAGCTGAGGGTTTGGAGAAAGACTTGGAGGGCTTTATGGAGGAGGTGGCAGTGGGCTGTGCTTTGAAGAAGGGAGAACTTGGTGGGTCCTGTGGAGGTGGGAGGAAGACATGCATGAGGTCTGAGGCCTGTTGCCAGGGCAGAGGAAAGCACTTTAGCCCAGGAATAGGAAGCTCTTGGTCTCTGGGCTGTCAGTTAATCGTGTAGACATTGTAAAGCTTCTATTTTACTTGTGGGCCATTTTTTGTGTACATTATGTCATTTCAATTTCACAAAAATTGAATGATTCAGACAGAGCAAGAATTATTATGCTCACTTTCTAGATGAGAAAATTATGGCTCAGGGAGGTGGAGGGGTTTGACTAAGTCCATAGAGGTGGCCAGTGGGAAGGTAGTCACTGAACTCAGGTGTCTTGGCTCCGAATGCAGAGCATTTTCTAAGGCATGAAGTTGCTACCCGCCTCTCCCTCAGTCCCATCACCCCAGGCTGGTCTTTGGAGCCAGAAGAGCTTTGAGCTGGTCCCTCAGTCTCAGTTGATGATGTCCCATCAGCACTTGACAGGACTCTGCAATAGTATCCTTAGAGGTCGCCTGCTGCCTTCAGGTGGCTTCCAATCTATCTTCTAGAATCCTGTCTTTTTTTTTAAATAAATAAATTTTTATTAATTTTAATGGGGTGACATCAATAAATCAGGGTACATATATTTAAGGAAAACATGTCCAGGTTATCTTGTCATTCAATTCTGTTGCATACCCATCACCCAAAGTCAGATTGTCCTCCATCACCTTCTATCTAGTTTTCTTTGTGCCTCTCCCCTTCCCCCCTCCCTCCTTCCCTCCCCCCTCCCCCTGTAACCACCACACTCTTGTCCATGTCTCTTAGTCTCATTTTTATGTCCCACCAATGTATGGAATCCTGCAGTTCTTGTTTTTTTCTGATTTACTTATTTCACTTCGTATAATGTTATGAAGATCCCACCATTTTGTTGTAAGTGATCCGATGTCATCATTTCTTATGGCTGAATAGTATACCATGGTGTATTAGAATCCTGTCTTTTACACAGAGTAACCTTTTTATAGACTAGATCATGCTCTGCTCTTGCTCAAAAACCTCTAGTAATAGGGACCAACCCGAACTGCACTTGTTCTTCTAGGCCCTGCAGGTTCTGTCCTGTCCTCCGGCACCCCCGGCACCCCCGGCCTCCTTTCTGGCTCGCCGCTCTTGTGCTTCTTCTATGTGAGACACTGAATTTCTTGTGGTATGTCAGATGCTCCAAGTTGTCCCCTCATAGTGTTGTGCACACATGAAGTCTGGAGCTAGACTTCCGAGTTGAACACTCAGACCCACCACTTAAATAGCTATGAGATTGAGAAAAACTCCTTAACTCCCCTGTGCCTCAGCTTCCATATCTGTGACATGAGGATGGTAATAGGACCCCTCTTGTGGGGCTGCTGTGCAGACTCATTGGCTTAATAAATGTAATGATTAGCCCCAGCTTGGTACACAGTAGGTGCTCAACAGATGCTGCAGTTGTTCCCAGTGCAGAAACGACTTTGTGTGCCTAGCAGACTCATGCGTTCGCTCAGGCTCCTGGCTCCCATTGCTCTGGGCAGCCTGTCCTCACCGCCGGAGGCTGGGACTCTCTCCTTCAGCCTGTGTTCCTGTCTCTCCTGCTCTCCTCATGCTGTAATTATCTGCTAAATTGGCCTCCTCACCACAGTTGGAGCTCCTTGGGGGCAGAGTCTTGCTGTTTCTGAGAGCCAGATCCATGTCTGAGTCACTGTGGTACTCACCACACCAAACACAGCCCTGACTGACACATAGCACATCCTAATGCAAGTCCATGGGGGCGCACAGGCCTGGCACTGAGGGCCTTGTTGGGGACACAGCCACTGATGTGCTAGATGACTGACCACGTTTACCTCTCTATTCCTTTGTTTTCCCAGAAATAAAATGGATAACTGGCCTCCCTGATCCGACTGGTGTCCCGAAGCTCGCAGGCCCTGCAGGAGCACACAGGCACCGCCCTGGAAGGTATAACAAGATTTGGAAATGGAACACTTAGGTCATGTCCTATCACAGAACGGCAGCAGGTTTTCTGGGAGGTCATAAAGCTTCGCCACCAGGCTCCTTGTTTACTCAGATCCTTGCAAGGCCATGTGCTTCATGTTGTACTTGTCATTTTGTATCTTTTTTTTTTTTTTTTTTTTTTTTTTTTTTTTGTATTTTTCTGAAGCTGGAAACGGGGAGAGATAGTCAGACAGACTCCCGCATGCGCCCGACCGGGATCCACCTGGCACGCCCACCAGAGGGCAACGCTCTACCCACCAGGGGGCGATGCTCTGCCCCTCTGGGGTGTCGCTCTGCCACGACCAGAGCCACTCTAGTGCCTGGGGCAGAGGCCAAGGAGCCATCCCCAGTGCCCGGGCCATCTTTGCTCCAATGGAGCCTTGGCTGCGGGAGGGGAAGAGAGAGACAGAGAGGAAGGAGGGGGGGTGGAGAAGCAAATGGGCGCTTCTCCTGTGTGCCCTGGCCGGGAATCGAACCCGGGTTCCCCACACGCCAGGCCGACGCTCTACCGCTGAGCCAACCGGCCAGGGCCTTGTATCTTCTTTTTTTAAAGATGCCCTCCCCCCTAGTGGTACAAGTTTCAGGACTCCCAGATCCCTGTAGCTCCTGGAGTCAGTCCTTCTCCCCCTGAGCCTCCTCTTCTCTCTGAGCCTGGAACTCTGCGCAAGGGAGGCCGAGCAGGAGCCGCGCCGGCCGCTCTCTGCCCTCCCCTGGCGCCCACGTCCGCCGTGCCTGAAGGGCAGCTGTGGGAGTCGCTTGAGATGCCAAACTCCATGCAGAACACCTGCATCACCCACACCCACTGTCACCTCCGTGGGACTTCTCAGGTCCTCAACCTCCCTGTTGATTTTGGCTCTGAACCAGGCTCCGCCCCTCCCCACACATTCCCCCTGCCCCACCCCGTTTTGGGCCAGCCTCCTTGAGTCCAGGCCTGCTTGGACTTTGAGCATTTGAGCCTCTCCCTTCCAGGGCATGGCCTCCAGCTCCATAAACCACAGCTCCACCCCCAACCTGCACTGCAGCCTGTGGGTCTGCAAAGCCATCTGCCCATTGACCAGTGTGTGGGCAGGGGAGGGAGGGAAGGGGTGGTGGGGCCATGTTAGACACATTCAAACCATTTCCTTAGAGAGGAAATATCATTTTCATAAATACGCTATTTGAAGGCGCCTATACACACCCTACAGGGTGCAGTTGTCAATCCTGGTTGCACTTTTGAATCACTCAGGGAGCTTTAACTTGTAAAGTGATGCCTGGGTCCCTCTCCAGAGGTGACTATTTTAATTGGTGTGTGATGCAGCCTGCGTACAAGGACTTTTTAAAGCTCCTTGTACGGTGATTTTAACATGCAGCCAGGCTGGAGAATGACTGCTTTAGGGAACATTCTATAAACGTGGAGGCAGATGAAAAGCGAGAGTTTGGAGCAAAATGAGTTTTCGTATGAGTGACATAACGCCGCTTGGTTCCTTTGCCTCCCTGATCCACATGAAGAGATACACACTTGCCTTTCCCGCGTTCAGCCCACAGGACAGATGGGAGCAGGTCCTGAGGCTCATACTGGTTCAGCTTGCCCCCAACCTCTAGGAGGACAGGAATTTTAAGGCAGAAACAGTGACTTTTAGGGAAGCAGGGCCAAGTTGCCTTCATTCTGGCGTGCCTGAGTCAGAGGTCCTGGTCTTGCTGGGAGCTTGAGACAAGGGTTCAGTGTTCGTATTCCAGCTGAGCCCCAGGTGCTGCCCACGCCTGCTCCTCCTCCTGGCTCCTCAGCTCAAGGAATTGCACCATCGTCGTCTCTGCTGTTTATCTCCAAAATTCACTCACTCTTGTCTCTGCCTCAACTTCCCTCCAAATCCGATGGTCACCACATTCTGCACTAGTTCACCAATCATCCTCTAAACAGCTCTTCCTCCCCCTCCCCCCTGCGGAGCCTCCTCACCACTTCCCATGCTGCTTCTACGAGAAGCTGCTACATTCACTTCCAGGCTGCCCTGGGCTTCCTGTTTCCTCTCTCTACACTAGATCAACGTTCCTGTCTTAGTAAGGCTCTCTCTCTTTTTCTCTATCCATGTGATCCAAGAGCCAAAACCTTCTTGGGCTTTCCTTGGCTTAGCACAGAGGTTCTTAAAGTATCTCCTTCGGAGCGGCAGCGGCAGTATCATTTAGGAACTTGTTAGAAATGCAAGTTCTTGGGCCCTGGCCCAGACCTACTGAATCAGAGCTCTGTGTGTGGGTCTGGTCATTTGTTTTAACAAGTCCTCCAGGTGATTCCCACATGTGGCCTAATTCAGTCCACACGCCTGTGTGTGGCATTCACAGTTCCCACACTCTAGTCCCAATTCGTCCAATTCACAACTGTCACCTCTCCCCCCCAGATCCCCTCCTCAGGGACTCTGCCCCTGCTGTTCCCTCCCTTGGGAAGCCTTTCAACAGTTCCAAGTATCTAAATCCACTTTTCCTTCAAGATCCAAGTCAAACATCATTTCTTTTAACAAATCCCAAGATTCTTCTTACAAGAACATTTTTTCCTTCCCTGACCTTCATAGAATTATCTCCTTCTAATCCTGAGTTTTGCCTTTAAAGTGGGACTTCTCTCAATCGTGACCACATATGAGAATCACTCAAGGAACTTAGAAAAATATGTATGCCTAGGCCACACTTCAGAGCAATTAAGTCAAAATTTCAGGATGGAGCCTATCGTCACATATTGTTAAAGTTCTCAAAATAACGTTAATGTGCACCTGATATTAAGACTCTCTCTTCTAAAGCAGCAAGAGCGGCCTGACCAGGCGGTGGCACAGTGGATAGAGCGTCGGACTGGGATGCAGAGGACCCAGGTTCAAGACCCCGAGGTCGCCAGCTTGAGCACGAGCTCATCTGGTTTGAGCAAAAAGCCCACCAGCTTGAACCCAAGGTCCCTGGCTCCAGCAAGGGGTTACTCAGTCTGCTGAAGGCCCACGGGCAAGGCACATATGAGGGAGCAATCAATGAACAACTAAGGTGTTGCAAAGCGCAATGAAAAACTAATGATTGATGCTTCTCATCTCTCTCCATTTCTGTCTGTCTGTCCCTGTCTATCCCTCTCTCTGACTCACTCTCTGTCTCTGTAAAAAATAAATAAATAAATAAATAATTAAAAAAATAAATAAAGCAGCAAGAGTGAACACCATGATGGGAAGAGATATGAATTTAAAGTTAGGAGACCCAAGTTTGACTCACGACTCTGTCCCAACGACCACTTAACTTTGGGTAGGTCACTTCCCCTCTTTCTTAGCTTCTGTGTCCCATGCTTCCAAAAAGAGCATTGTTTTAGATCAGTGGCTCTCAAAGCTGGTCCAAGCCTGGATCCCACTCCTAGGGATTTCTATTTAGTCAGTCTCGCGGGTGGGGGTGGGGCAGCCTGGATTTCCATTTAATTGATCTGGGGCCTGGCCTGGATTATAACCACGGTTGAGATCCACTTTCTTAGATCTTACTCAAGGGCCCATAAAACTGTGTCCGATGGTTTACTTTTGGGAGCAAGGATGTCTGCCTCGTTAAAGTCTTGTCTGAAAGAAGAAGAGTCAGGGATATTCTGAGCCCACCACAGTGGCCAGGTTGGACGTCGTTTGGCCCCTGAGACAGGAGGTGAATTTAGAATCAGCCGAGCACCCTCCCCAGAGGCCTGGTGCAGGGTCACGGAGGGGGCCTGCACCCCAACAACCTCCAGGTTCCAGAACACCCTGTCACACCGGCATGGACGGGAGACAAGTCTTCCTCATGGTCAGGTCACGCTCTTACTTAAAGGCAGGTGTAGAAGGAGAACTCATAAATAGCAGAAGACAGGTTCACCAAGGGTGGTGGAGGTCTGAAACTAGATGAGAAGTCAGACTCCAGCCGGAGGAAGGCAAAACGAGCCAGCTGCGAGGGGCGGGGCGGCTGGAGGAAACAGCCTGCTTATTTAGGGGGTGGGGGCAGGGAAGGGAAGTGAATGCTTACATAAATGCCTCTCTGATGGAGGTGTTACTGTCCCCAGAGACACCCAGCAGCCGTCCACAATGAGTCCCTCTGTTTATCTGCATATCAGGCTGTTCCCCTACAAAGGGAACCGGCCCAAGTTTGAGGGAGCCTGGGGCAGAGTCCCTCCACCCCGGAGCCAGGACTGCGGAACCATGAAGGCAGGAGAAGCTCCCTAAAGTCTTCATCCCCTGCCTCCCCACCCCTCTGCGGACCGGGAATCCTTTCCTTGCTCCCTGCAGTCTCCTTCCACACCCTGCCCCACAGGGAGTCCCCTCCAGGAGTCGGGCTGCTTCCCACGGAGGGGCTGTGGGCCAGGAGAGGCCCTGCTGCCTGCGGAGGCCGGGTTGTTTTGCAGAGGAGAGAGCAGTGCGGGGGTGTGTGGCGTCTGGCCTCGGCTGGACCAGGGAGCCAGGACAGAGGTCAGGCTGTCTGTCTGGAGCGTGGAGCACTAGACCATACTTCCTGATGACTTTACAGTCGCAGCCATTGAGGAAGAACAGGCACATGGAAAAGCAGCTTTGTTTTGACTCCTTGACACTGGCTGGGACCAGCCCTTCCTGCGGGTGGGGGTGGGGTGGGGACAGGGATGTCACAGGGCAGTGGGTGTGATGTGTTCCTCCTCTACCGCAGCCTTTTGAGGTGTCTGAGGGGTAGCTCCCCAAGGTTAAGACTTCTGGGGCTGCTCAAGGCACACTGGAAGATTTGGGACTTAATTATTGATCAAATAAAGCTTTCTGGACCCTGGAAGGGAGAAAAGTCATAAAAGTCACCCACCCAGAGGGCACATCATGACTTTGGAGGGATTGGATCCCCTCTGCCAGGCTGTTGTTTGGTTGCCTTTGAGGTAAATAGACTTGAACAGTCTGAAGCCACGCCCTCGGCCTGGGCAGGGGTGGGGAGACGGGGAGTGGGGTGCAGCGGCTGAGGTTGCTGTACCCCCAGCTCTCCATGCAAGTGCAAAAAGACTGAGGGAGCATTTTACAATTACCTTAAATTGTGAAGTAGTCAGAGGATCTTCAAGTTGGAAGGGAGCTCGGGTCAGTTTAACATTTCTGCACCTCGGAAGGCCCTGCCCGCCGGTGTCTGGGTGAGGAGACCGAGCCCCGGGCTGCGCAGCGTGTCTGGGTGAGGAGACCGAGCCCTGGGCTGCGCAGTGACAGGCCATCCCGGGAGCAGTCAGGCCCCAGCACACTTGCCAGAGCTCAGCCCTTTGGCTCCTCGGACTTTTCCACCTCAGGACATAACTCTGGGCCCTTTGGCCTGCTCATAATATCCCTACACTTTGTGATTTTTGGCAAATCTCTTAACCACGCTGTCACTCAATCCAGCCCAGTTGGGAAGCCAGGCCTGACGCAGACTCCTGGGAAAGCAGCCGTGGCCCCCAAGGGGCCCTTCTCTGCCAGACCCTGCCCAGCTGTGAGAAGACATGCAGGTGGGGAAGAGAGGCTGGGGAGAGCTGGACACGGCTTCGTAACACCCCAGTAAAGGCTTTGTACCCCACCGCACCCCACAAGAAAACTGGAAATACTGTAAAGAAGAAACGGCCTAAACAGTGAGCCTTTACAAGGTCTTCATGGGTTCCTTCCCACACGCATCCACAGGATTTGTTTTAAGAAACAAACAAAAAGGAGGAAAAGACTTGAAATGAGGCCAGACATGGTGACTACCTCCACAGACTCCAGGAAACACTGCCGGCTGCATCAGTTCGACTGCCGCAGAGACCCACTGAGGGGCCTACAGTGCGGTGTCCTTGTTCTTCTAGAGCAGGGGTCTCAAACTCGCGGCCCGCCGAACAATTTTGTGCGGCCCGCAGACTAATCCACGAACTACAGTTTCTGGTCGTTTTGTGACACTGAAAAGTGTTGCGTAACAGTTGCCTTTTGTAGACCTAGTGCGGCCCGCTGAACCGCTGTGATCTTGCTCTGCGGCCCACATGCTGAGTTGAGTTTGAGACCCCTGTTCTAGAGCATTTTAGCACTGGCGGACCCCTAAGGCCTAACCCACCCTGCAAGGAGAAAACGGAGGTCTGAAGAAGGGGGGCGCTGTCTGAGGTCACGCAGCAGGTGACAGTAGCAAGGTCACGAGGAGCCCCAGCTCTTTCCGGCCTGTCTGGGACTCAACTCCATCACATGGGGCTGTTTGCGCAGGTGAAGATCAAGGTCCAGGGTCACATCTCTGTGTTGCTCAAGCAGCACTGATGGTAATCTGCCAGCTGAAAGCATGGGCCAGACTTCTGGTCTGATTCCGGACTGATAACAACCTTCTTTGATTGACGGATCATGCTACTTTTTTGAGCTCCTGTTCAGAGGTTAGGGGAAGCCATAGGCCTTGAGATGTGGGTATAATTCCAAGTTTCTTCTTTTTTTAAAAAAACAGTTTAATCTTTTTTTTTTTTTTTAAATTAAGACTTGGTTTATTTTAGAGAGGAAAGAGAGAGGTAGAGAGAAAGGGGAGGGGGAGAAGCAGGAAGCATCAGCTCCCATGTGTTCCTTGACCGGGCAAGCCCAGGGTTTCGAACCACGGACCTCAGTGTTCCAGGTCAATGCTTTATCCACTGCGCCACCACAGGTCAGGCCATTCTAAGTTTCATCAAGAGCCACCTAAAGGGAAGTGACCAAGGAAGAGAGAGGGTTTGTATGGTTAGCTTTGCCACCTGAGGCTCTGATTAGCATCCACTCACCCCCTTTTAACGATGGAGATCATACAGCTGCTGAGCAGACCCTGGCAGAGCACCCGGGCAGCGGCAGGTGCACAGGACAGGACCTGTGTTGAGAAGAGACCTGGACGCCTCCCCGAAGGAAAGAGCAAAGTGCCGTGAATGCGTAGAGGTGACAGGGCCACACTGCTCGGTGGTCAGCAGGCGTGTCTCTGGAAAGGGAGATAGGCTTTAGCTGTGGAAGAGGAAGGAGGGAATGGGGCAGAAAGGTAGGCAGGTAGGGAGTCTTCTGCCCCACCCAGCGAGTGACCAACTTTGTCGGAGCTACAGAGCTGAGAGGCTAAGAATACAGGCTTAGCAGTAAGACCGAATGTCCTGACTCAACCTCTTTCTAGCAGTGTGGACATGGGGCAAGCTACTTAACTCCTGTGAGCCTCATTAGTGGTATGGGGATTGGACTACCTATCTCATAGGTCATTGTGGGAGTTCAGTACAACAACACATGACAAATGTTTATCACAGGGGCTGGCATTCAATACAAAATTATTATTAACACTTTTTTTTCCAGAGATTTTTTTCCCCCAAACCCCATGTAGCTGCTGGTTTATAGAACAAGTCTTTCTTTTGGCACCCAGAAGAGATACAATAAGGAAGAACAGAGGCTCTAGTGCCTTTTTGTGGGGCATCGCCTGTCTGCGTTGCTCTTTACTTCAGCTAGAGTACGTAGGAGTGACGCGGTGAGGAGGACTCCTAGGCATCCTGTGGCTCCGTGTTCTCTTACAAAGCACAAAGAGAGGCTTCCTCCTTCTAAGGACCTTGACTGGAGATGAGGTCCCTCCTTTTTCTGCTCTTAGGCCTTTCTTACCCCAAGGTCCCTCTCACACTATGACATTCCTTTCAGGTTCCTTAAAGTTGGCCTCATAGTGTGGGAAGGAGTCAGGTTTGGTTCAGGCCTTGCCTAGCTGGGGCCGGGTGTGACCTTCCTTCCATTTGCCTTGGAAGCTGCCAGGGTCTTGCTATCCCCTCCCTGGAGCAGGGAGTCCTCTATAACCTCCCCTCTCTGAGGACGTGGGATTGCTGAGCCTGTGTGATTCCTCTGGGAGATTCCTGGTTTTCACAGGAGCCCAAGGATGCTCCCTCAGCCTTTGGGCTACATTACATCCAAGAGTTCGAATTCTCACGAGGATTAGGAAAACGCTACATGTATAGGCAGCCCTTGAGAGGGGCTGGGATCTTCATCGGATACGGAGGCAGCTCAGGAGTCTGAGCAAGGATTTAGGGGCATCAGAGTACAACTCTCTTTGTTTCTACTTCCACACAGATCTCAGGCGTGCCTCAAAATAAACTTTGAACAAATATTTAAAGAAGTAAAGGGGAGGGAGCAAATTATTAATTTTCACGAGGCAGCCACAGGTCTTGTATAAACCTTACTATATAAGTGTTTAAAACAAACAAACTGGCAAAGACTATTAGCAGTCAAGAAAAATCTTGTTCTTTTTCTTCCTGATCATCAGACAGACTATATTTCCCAGACTCCCTTGCAGCTAAGCATGGCCATGTGGGGTCATTCTGGCCAATGGAATATGAGCAGGAGTTGAGTGCCACTTCCAGGTCTTGCCAACTAAAACATCTCAGATGCACTCCTACAGGTTCTAAATGAGGTGAATGCCCAGGTGCCCTTGTAAACCATGTAATGTAATGGCTATATCCATCTAGCCTGAATTCCTAAAGAGCCAAGTGGAGGCAGGTCACTGGGTTGACTCATTTCTCTGCTCAAAACTAATATATGAACACAAAATAAATACTTATTGAATTTAAATTGTTAAGAATTTTGGGAATTGTCTGCTGGAACAGTACTTGTACTAACTCATATAAGAGCAAATACTTGAGTTACAGAGACAGCCTCCAGTCCTTGTGATCTCTATAGTATCTTCTTATTGCTCATGGTAATTATGTTCTATAAAGTTGCTCTGAACACTGAATAAGCAAATACTAAGCATATTGCTCCTAGAAGAAATTCAAGGTTAGCTTCCTCTGAGCCTTTGGTCACAATTTTGTCAATTGATCAATACATAATCTTGTTTTATTGTGTGTTTCTGTTGAAAGACATCTTATTTAAATACATTATTGAAAAAAATAAATACATTATCAGTTCTTTAACAATGAGCTCACAACCTACACCACAATAACTCACACCTGAATAAAACTTATCTAACACACATATTATTCGCTCCATACGGCACACTCAGCCTTCTTGTGCTAAGGAACACTGGACAGCACGTCAGCACCATGCTTGGGGATATTTTTAAACAGTGATATCACTTTAATAAAGCACCGAAATGCAAAATAAAATAATAAAATAAGTAGATTGTGAAAGGATACTCACTTTGCAGTAGGAGAGCTGAAACGAGAAGGCACGGCATGGACCTCACCGGAGAGTGAATGCGTCAAGGGAATCGCATTTTCTTTTTTTTTTTTTTCATTTTTCTGAAGCTGGA
This sequence comes from Saccopteryx bilineata, assembly GCF_036850765.1. Lineage (NCBI taxonomy): Eukaryota > Metazoa > Chordata > Mammalia > Chiroptera > Emballonuridae > Saccopteryx > Saccopteryx bilineata. The sequence goes on from NC_089497.1 coordinate 59,529,126, forward strand.
AACAGGGAGAGACAGTCAGACAGACTCCCGCATGTGCCCGACCGGGATCCACCCGGCACGCCCACCATGGGGCAACGCTCTGCCCACCAGGGGGTGATGCTCTGCCCATCCTGGGCGTCGCCATGTTGCGACCAGAGCCACTCCAGCGCCTGGGGCAGAGGCCACAGAGCCATCCCCAGCGCCCGGGCCATCTTTGCTCCAATGGAGCCTTGGCTGCGGGAGGGGAAGAGAGAGACAGAGAGGAAGCGCGGCGGAGAGGTGGAGAAGCAAATGGGCGCTTCTCCTGTGTGCCCTGGCCGGGAATCGAACCCGGGTCCTCCGCACGCTAGGCCGACGCTCTACCGCTGAGCCAACCGGCCAGGGCCGGGAATCGCATTTTCATCCCTCTGCGAATGTCCACGAGTGAATGGCAGAGCAGCACGAGTATCGGCCTGGGAGTTACAAAGAGGTGAATCTGAAAATGTTGAATATAGACTGTCACTAGATAACACCAGAGCCCACTGACCTAATACACTGTTGGGAAAATCCTGGTTGGTGAGGAGGATTTGAATCAGATGAAGTGAGCAAGGTGTTAGGCTAGTACTAGGATTGGGGCGGCAGCTGCAGAGACTGTGTGTGGGGCTCCCGGAGACCTGCTGCCTCTGCTCGCGCCGCTTATGTAAGGATACTTTGGGGCTGAGTATGGCACCAGAGTCTGTCCATCAGGCTACCCTTAATTTAAAAGGGATGGCAGGCCTCCTGGCAGTATCCAGAGTAATCACACTCTCAGTTGCTGCTTTTAAAGACAGGACCAAATCATGGAACCATTTTTTGTTGCATAAGAGCACCATGTTCACTCTCCCTTTAGGTCTCTGCACATTTTCTCTCCGGCTGGGACTCTCTAACCTCCCTTTTCTTTTTCTTCACACGCCCTGCCTAATACTGTCTACCCATCAAATCTTGGTCAGTTTTTCCAAATTTGGATTCCAAGTTTGGATTAAGAGGCTCAACTCTCTGCCTCCCAGTATCTTATACTTCCTCCAGTTGAATATTCATTATTTTATGTACTTTCTCTCTTCTTGACTGGACTACAAAGTCACTAAGGATAGAATTTTATCCCAAATCAAACTGTCTTAAATAATAAAGTTGTGTACTAGCTCCTGGAAATAAACATTTCAGAGGCTCAGAGATGTAACCAAGGACCTAGTTTCTTTTGTTCTCTCTTCTTTGTCTCCTGTGTATCCGCTTCATTCTAAGATGGGTTCCTAATTTGGTTACAAGGTGTCTGCCCGGAGCCCCTGCGATATCTGCTTTCTGCTCCATGTGCAGAGAAAGAAAGAATAGATAGTTTCTTTTCCAACTGTCAAACAAAAGACCTGGGCTTTCTCTGACTGGATGATTTGAAGTCATATGCTCACTCCTGAACTGTGGGAAGAGAGAGAGAATTACCATGATTGATTTAGATCTTGCAGTTAGGTTGGGATCAGTTGTAATAGACTGAATGACTGTGATAAAGTAAAAGAAGGGTGGAATGAGTGTTGAGAGGTCAACCATAGTGTCTAAGACAGCAAGGATCGGTAGCAGGAAGATCCCTGAGACCTAGATGAGTTAGGTTCCTGGACAACCTATTAGAGAAGAGCCTCAGACTCAAATGGACCAAGAGTGGAACCATCTCTTTCTTATCAAAATAGGGGGATTTGCAGCAAGGCAGGTGTTACCTTTAGGAAGCTGGAACACAGTGACCAAGAGGAAAATAGCATTATGAAATGAGGTTGGAGAGTTGAGGAGGGGCTGGATCATGCAGAATTTTGCAACCCATTCTAAGATTTGATAGATTAAGCCTGAACAGATCGTTTTCTCAACCTCCCCAGGTAGGCAAGGAGGAGAGAAAGCCAGGTGCACCACCAATGGAGGAAACTTCTCCTTTGCATTGAGTTATAAAATGGTTGCTCACCTATCAAAAACCTTTCTTGGTAACAACTAAAAATAAAATAGGGTGGCTGCTCAAATGTGTTTCCACAATGATTGACCAGACCTTTGCTTCTTGGAGAGAAGTGATTGCTTAAGACTGTGCTCCTTAAACAAAAGGAAACACGGTCTCTGTTTGGGAAGGTGTCCCAGCAAAATATTTTAATCCACAGGGTAGGTTCGGAATATCTTCATGGACTGTAAGTTCACTTAGTGGTAAGTAATTTGAAATGTTTTTATAGTGAAACAAAGATATATTATCAAACATCAGGATACAAATTCTGCATGAATTTTTTAAGCTTAACCACAGGCTTTAGGGAAAGTTTGGGCTTGAGTGTAGGTGGGAGGGAGGTTGTGGTGAGTGTTTAGAGTAACCAGGACCTGTGCCGGCAAGCCTCTAGAGCAGGCATGGCCAACACACGGCCCGCGGGCCGGGTCCATCCCGCGTAATGAGTTTATGCAGCCCATGATCAAATTTTTAATCTCCGCACGACACACTGTGGAAATGAAATAAGCGGTACTTTTAAATTGTTATACATAAACTACGATATCTAACCATTGTACAACAATGAAAGTTAAAATCTCAGCTACTCAGAGGCAAAGCATCTTTGATTATTGGAAATCGAGATATTTAAGAAGATAGTGATACGCGGAAAAGAATTCCGCCTGTGACTAATCTAGGGTTAACTTCCAATAATTGGTCAAATGGATTTGCGATACTTCTTTATTTTTTAAAAAAATTTCATTATAAAGATTTACAACTTTTGTACTCATCTGTGCAATTTTTATAAGCAATTGAATAATGGAAAATATGAAAATTTAAAAAAACTTGCCAAAAAATATTTAGTAATCTTTAGCTCAACTTATATTTGTGAACAAACTTTTTCTTTAATGAATCTAAATAAAAATACAACAAGATCAAGATTGAATGATTTACATTTGGAGGCTGTGTTAAGAATAGCTACTACAAGTATAGAGCCAGATATTAAAAAAATAATAGGCAATGCAAAGTGTCTCAACACGTCACATTAGTTTTTTTGATAATTTGCTGTACTAAATTACTTACATGTATTCATAAACAAATTACATAATAAACTTTTGTTTACTTAAACTAATTGTTTTTGTATTCAACATTTTTAATTTAATTTTATTTTTTTTCTTTTCTTTTTTTTTCTTTTTTTTATTTTTCTGAAGCTGGAAACGGGGAGAGACAGACAGACTCCCGCATGCGCCCGACCGGGATCCACCCGGCACGCCCACCAGGGGGCGATGCTCTGCCCCTCCGGGGCATCTCTCTGTTGTGACCAAAGCCACTCTAGCGCCTGGGGCAGAGGCCAAGGAGCCATCCTCAGTGCCCGGGCCATCCTTGCTCAAATGGAGCCTTGGCTATGGGAGGGGAAGAGAGAGACAGAGAGGAAGGAGGGAGGGTGGGTGGAGAAGCAAATGGGCGCTTCTCCTATGTGCCCTGGCCGGGAATCGAACTCGGGTCCCCCGCACGCCAGGCCGACGCTCTACTGCTGAGCCAACCAGCCAGGGCCAACATTTTTAATTTTAATATTTCCGCCGGCCTGTGAAAAAAGTTTTCTTTCCAATCTAGCCTGGGGGCAAAAACTGTTGGCCACGCATGTTCTAGGGATACCCTTCCATTTTCCTCTCCTGTCTGGGTCTGGAATACTTTAGGGAGAATGGAAAGTCTCTAATGCCTGTGCTTCAGGGCCGGGCACTAGCGCCACAGAGCCAGGGGAGAGGCCTCGCTCCTCTTCTCCATCCTATGGAGAAGATCCTGCTGGGACATTTGGCAGGTAATGCCCCTGGGATTTATCCAAGACAGAAGGTAGGTGCTAGAGTCTGCTGAAGCTCATATGCGATGCCATCTAAAGTCCTGGATGTGACCCAAGGAGAAAGCAGGGTGGGGATGGGGCGTGGGCGCCTCCTAAACATTCTGCCTGTCCTTTGCCTCCGTGGAGCAGAGGCTGTTAGTTTGAAGTCATTGCTGTGTGTGTGTGTGTGTGTGTGTGTGTGTCTCTCTCTCTCTCTCTCTCTCTCTCCCTCTCTTTCTTTTTGATAAATCTCAGCTGTTGGCACCCTGTTTCCCCTCCCCCAGTACACCTACGGCTCTCTGCGTTTCTTCTGGACAGTGGGTGCTAAGCTTTTTAATCTTTGTGATTTTCCTGAGCACCCACTCAGATCTGGAGCGAAGCGTCAGTTTGGTTACTCAATGAGTTTTTGTCTCAGAGAGCTATAAGGAGGTGAAAGGATTTAGAATTTTCTTTTTCATGGAGAAGTTTCTCTGTTGTTCCATGGGTAGTTCTTGAATGATCAAGTCCTGGGGCCGATTAACCTCCTGATATCTGCAAGTGTTTGAAATTTCCTGTGTGGGCCTCAGCAGCAGCCTGCCCCCAGAATGTGTTCTTGAAATTCTGCAGGGTGGCCTCTCTCCCACAAAGTGGGACCTGTTCTGCACGGTCGGAGAGGAAGGAAATGTCAAACAGGTGGAGTTATGAGAACTACATGGAGGAAGCAGTCAAAATGTCACTCTATAACTAATTCAAGCGCAATAGAAACTTAATAATGTACAGTGACCCATTTTGCACTTATGTACCTTCTTTCAACTGACCATAGAAAATATTAATCTTTTACTCCGATGGTCTGCTTTATGTGAGGAGTCCCCTCTCTGTTTTGTTTCTTTTTCTCCTCCTCCCAAAGGCAAAGAAAGTGTAACTGACTTATTTAAGTTCGCACAATGGCTCCTCAGATTTGAGAGAAGTTGATGTTGGTGTTATTTTCAGGCCCTGGGGACAGGAGAGGGGGTTGGAAAACAGAGACGGCTTTGCTCTGGCCCAGTGGTCACCCAGTGAAACCCTTTCTTGATGGGCCAGTTCTGTCAGGTGAGTACATCAATTCAGTTAAAAAGAATATGAAAACAAAGCAAGACCAGTGTGTCCTGTACTTTCCACACATGTCTAGTGAGAGGGGAGGGTGCGGCTTGGCCTGGCCCCTGGGCCTCTGACTGGTAGTTTAGGAATTTGTCTGGTTTATTTCGTGAATGCTGCCGGACCCTTGGCAGGACATGTTGTCAGGGTCTAAGGCGGGTCTTTGAAGGGAATGGCATCAGTTACGTGATAACATGGAAACGTTAGCAGCATTAGGAAGGCGAGGTAGGGCGTGTTTTATTTTGTGTTCCAGTCTGTCCTCTTCCCAATCCCAATTAAGGTACGTATGTCTGGAGAACAAAAAAATGCTTCTGAAAGCTAAATTTAGATCATGCGTGGATCTCGCTTGATAAGATTTATGGATGCCATTTGATCTGTGTGTCTATTTATTCATTTAGAGTTTACATCTCACCTATTTTCATGAGAGATTTTAGGGACCTTACAACAAATACTTGGAATGAAAATCAAAGATCAAAAACAATTGAAAAGGGGAGAGAAAACTATACCTCAAATTGTCAACTAAGTGACTATGCTCAGGCAGTAGCTTTATCTCTGAGAGAAGGGAAACAACCAGTTCCGTGATGCGTTTCTGGTAGAAGGAAACGTGACAGTTGTTTAGGCAAGAGGACTTTCATCTCGCGCTGGATTGATTTCTGAAATAAGTGTATGTCAGAGATCTGTTTACAAGGCGGTCTGAAAAGCACGAGGATTATATTTGTAGCAGCACTTTTACAACAGATGTGGCTGTGTATGCACGGGGGAAGGACAACTGTGATACTCCCAGGAATTTTGCTCTGTCCTTTCTCTTTCTTTGGGGACAGGAGTTTAGGGTGGTTGGATGCAGGCAGGTATCTATAAAAGTTTGGGTGGCAGGCAATAAAACTGCTCTGGCCAATTCAACAGAAGGAAGCCTTTCAGTAGAGAAATAGTCAAACCTTATTATCTCCTGGCATCCGGGCAGCAGGTCCTGGTGGATAGTCCCTTTGGGGTCCAGCAGCTGGATGGACGGCATGCAGCTATTTCTTCTGGCATCACTATGCTTGGAACAAAAATCCCAAAAGACAGTCCAAGGGGCAAAGCATGAGTCATGTGGCAGCTCCTTGTTGGTGGATGTCAAGGAATTTTGACGGCCTCACTAAACTGCATACAATGAGGGCAGAGGACGGATCTCTAAGGGAAACTGGAATGTTGTTGTCCGGCAGGGTACTTTAACTCCACCCCATGCTGGTTCTGTTTAAGGAAGTTTCCTTATTCAAAATGAAGCTGCTTTTTGCAGTTTCCCATTATCTGAGCTTATCCTAGAGATGTTTTCTGCTTAACTGACCTGATGATTATCCAGTGATCAATCTGAAAGTCAGCAGAATACAATAGAATTTTCTATCGTCAAGAAAGGGACCCATTGGGCAGTTTCCTAAGGCTGCCAGAAAGTAGTACCACAAACTGGGTGGCTTCAAACAGCAGGAATCGATTGTCTCACAGTTCTGGAGGCTAGAAGTCTGAAATCAAGGTGTTGGCAGAGCCATCCTCCGTGTAAAGGTTCTAGGGGAAAATCCTTCCTTGCTTTTTCTTAACTTCTTGTGGCGGCTTACAATCCTCGGTGTCCTTTGACTTGCCCTTACATACTCTAATCCCTGCTTCCATTGTCACGTGGTCTTCTTTCCATGTGTCTGTGTCTTCATGCGGTGCTTTCCTCTTCTTCTTCAAGGGCATCAGTGATTGAACTTATGGCCCACTCTAATTCAGTATGACCTCATTTGTTATGTTCTGAATGTTTGTGTTTCACCAAAATTCATGTGTCAAAATTGTATCCCTCAATTGTGATTGTATTAGTAGATGGGGCTTAGGGAGATGACTAGGTCATGAGGGTGAAGCCCTCATGAATTTGATTAGTGCACTTATAAAAGGGAGCTCCCAAGAACTTCCTAGCCTCTTCTTCCATTAAAGTCACTGGCTATGAATCAGGACGAGGGCCCTCACCTGATCCTGCTGGTGCCCTGGCTGCCAGCTTCCCAAACTGTGAGAAAGAAATCCCTATTGTTTCTAAGTCTACCCGTCTATTTTTGGTATAGTAGCCCAAAGTGTTATAGGCAGAAAACCACTACAAGCTCATCTTAATTTATACTTTAATTTCGTCTGCCACAACCTTATTTCCAAAGAAGGTCACAGTCACAGATTTCAGAGAGTTGTGCATTCTTGGGGGATACTAGTCAACCCAGTAAGTCAGAGAATGGAGTTTGCTTCTCTGGTGGTTGATAAACTCAACTTCAGATACAAAAAAACAAATGAGTGAGACATAAAAATTCATTGAGAAACAAGCTTCCTGCAGTGGGATTTAACAGAGACTTTTGTTTTCTGACCGAGCACCTTCTAAAAGTGCTTGGATTTCATAACTGGAGAAAACAGGTCATATGAAGTTCTTGGGGTTGGTTTCTAGGGAGTCTGATATCAAGTCAGTTTATTTATTTTACTTATTTAAAATTTGTATTTATTGATTCTAGAGAGAGAGAAACATCAGTTTGTTGGTCTACACACCCATGCGCTCAGTGGTTGACTCCCTCCTGTATGTGCTCTGACCAGGGACGGGACCTTCCACCTTGGTGCACGGGGACACGCTCCCACCAAGTTACCTGGCCGGGGCTAATACCCAGTCAGTTTAAGTTGCTGTGCCATAAGAGAGAAACATTTTTTCTTTTCCTTTAGATGAGTTCATGGTTCGGAACAAGGGCATGTCTACACCTAATGCTTTTATTTGTCTCTGTAATGAGCTCTTGGCTTCAGGTCTTCTTCTGTCTCTGTCCTGCCCAGTCTCATCTTTCTTTGCCCAGTGTAGACCTGACAATTCCTTGAGTTTCTCTAAGAAAACAAGGAATCTGGTCTCTAAGGGAGACTCAGAAGGAGAACAGGAACTCAGAATCACGATGTGTTATGTCTCTGTCAGCTTTTAAGCTCATTCTGGGCTAAGTCACAGAGCTGTGGTTCCCATGGTGACCCACTGGCATGACCATAGAGACTTTGTTAGTTGTCAACTCAGCTTTTTTTTTTTTTTTTTTCTAATCACATACGACACAGCGGTCATATGGAGAAATGCAATTGTGCTTGACTTTATCATGGGTTTTTATTTCTATTTCTTGATGCAGGTCTGGCTGGCAGGAGTAGGGGTGGGGTTTTGAACAGCGAGGCCAGACAGTGGACCAGGGCCAGAAGACCGAGGTCCCTGAAAGCCATGCTAGAAACGGACTTTATCCGGGAGGCCTCCTTTTCTCAGTTTGATCTGTCAGACCACCTACATCAGAATCCCTTGTGGGAACGTGTTAAAATGTAGATTCCTGAACTCCACCCTGACTTCCTAAACCAGAATCCAGGGAGTGGCTCAAAGTTTGCATTTTTTTTATGAGCACCCCAGGGGATTCTTGTGCAAACTAAAATTTGAAAACTACTGCTATAGATAATGTGGGTTCTGGCAGGTGGTGAACACATTTGGGTTTTAGCAAGAGTCTTTTGATTTTGTAGGAAGAGAATGAGGCTGTTTAATAATTCAGCATTTTATGAAACACTTACATAGTGTGCTTACTATGTGCCATGCACTGTTTTAGTGGATTTATAAACACGGAGTTATTTAATTCTCACAATAACCCCAGGAATAAGTTCTGTTATCATCTCCACATTCTGGAGGAGGAAACTGAAGCCCAGAAACTTGCCCAAGGTCATACAACAGTGTGACATTACAGCACATATCCTCAACCTCTATGCTCTGCTAAAATGTCAGTGTGAGGGGCCTTTTGGAGAAGGGACTCGAGAAAGGAGAAAGCAAATACAACCAAGAGGCTGATGGAACCATTAGCCATGAACCTGAAGGTGACGATGTGCTGGGTTGTGTGTGTTTACGTTATCAGTGCCTCCCCTGTTCATTGTGAGCTCTTTACAGGAGGGATAATGAAATCACTGACAGCTCCCAAAATGTAGCACAGGTCCAGCTGCACAGGCACCAGACTCAAAACTAGGGGGTCGAGATCCTAGAACTGGTTCTGTCAGTAACCCGCTGTGGTGGTGAGTTGCTGACTGTCAGCTTCTTCAGCAGGATACATGATGCTTCTTGCACTGCAAAATGGGCAAGGCTGCAGGGTTGCACAACCGCAAGGCTGCCGTTCACCTGGTGCTCTCAGAGGTGATGTGAGCAGTGGTATCTGGGATTGGACGAGACAGGGTTACTGAAGAGGGATGAGGAGTATCTGCTGGGGTTCAGTGAGTTAACACAGATGAAGTGTTTAGATCATGCCTGGGATATGCAAGTGTTAGTCATTATTCTTATTTTCTTTATATTTCTTTCAGCTCAAATATCCGTTGTCTGAGATCCTCTGAAAAAATGTTGTTTTTTCTCCTAGAAAAAAATGGATTTGAACTTGAGGGACAAAAGTAGTTTATAGGCCAATGATTTCTCTTTCTTTTTTTTTTTTTCCTGAAGCTGGAAACGGGGAGAGACAGTCAGACAGACTCCCGCATGTGCTAGACCGAGATCCACCCAGCATGCCCACCAGGGGGCGATGCTCTGCCCCTCCGGGGCGTGGCTGTGTCGCGAACAGAGCCACTCCAGCGCCTGGGGCAGAGGCCAAGGAGCCATCCCCAGCGCCTGGGCCATCTTTGCTCCAATGGAGCCTTGGCTGCGGGAGGGGAAGAGAGAGACAGAGAGGAAGGAGGGGGTGGGGGGTGGAGAAGCAAATGGGCGCTTCTCCTATGTGCCCTAGCCGGGAATCGAACCCGGGTCCCCCCGCACGCCAGGCCGACGCTCTACCGCTGAGCCAACTGGCCAGGGCCGATTTTTCTCTCTTAATTGGTTTGTTCCTCCCACCCAGTTACGTCTATTAAATTCCTTTGGCTCTCTTTCTAGCATCTTCTTCCCTGGAAATTTCCATTTCCAGGTATGTGAGGAAAGCACCGGCCTTGGTGGAGGCTGATGGGCCAGCTCTTCCCCTGCCTGGCTGGCTTGGTCTCTGCGGCTGATCAAAGTCATCTGTGGACCACAGATTTCCCTAGTGACGGCTGCTTTGCCTAATATTAAACACTTGCTGCAGGGATGTCTGTACATGGTTGCAAAAATCCTGGAGAAATAGAGATCAGTGTTCTCAAACTACTATATAATGATTTTATGAAGAAATTTGGACTAAAGGAAGTATTTTCTGCTGTTCCTAAACAATATTAATATGTGTGTGATCTCATATTTAAAGTTCGGTATGGTGATTTTTGTGGAATTTCAAGAAATTCAATTTCTTAATTTTTGTGCATTCATTCTTTCATTCATTCAATCAACTTAAATTTGTTTATTTTTTATTTTTAGAGAGATAGGAAGGGACAGAGAAAGAATAGGAGAAAGAGTGAGAAGCATCAACTTGTAGGTGTCGCACTTTAGTTGTGCATTTATTGCTTCCCATATGTGCCTTGACCCAGGGCCTTAAGCAGTACCAGCGACCCCCTTGCTCAAGCCAGTGACCTTGGGCTCAATCCAGCAACCTTTGGCCTTAGGCAGGCAACGTTGGCATCATGTTGATGTTCCTGCAGTCAAGCTGGTGACCCCATGCTCAAGAAGCAAACCCTCATGCAAGCCAATGAGCCTACACTACAAACTCAGGATTTCAAACTCGTCGTCACCTCAGCATCTGAGCCAATGCTCTATCCACTGTGCTACCACTGCTCTATCCACTGTGCTACCACTGCTCTGTCCACTGTGCTACCACTGCTCAGGCTCAGCCAACTTTTAATAAATATTTATTGACTACATATCAAGCATACATTACATGCCAATTACCCTGTGTATTACTTACATCAGGGGTCCCCAAACTTTTTACACAGGGGGCCAGTTCACTGTCCCTCAGACCGTTGGAGGGCCGGACTATAAAAAAACTATGAACAAATCCCTAAGCACACTGCACATATCTTCTTTTAAAGTAAAAAAACAAAACAGGAACAAATACAATATTTAAAATAAAGAATAGGTAAATTTAAATCAACAAACTGATCAGTATTTCAATGGGAACTATGGGCCTGCTTTTGGCTAATGAGATTGTCAGTGTCTGGTTCCATATTTGTCAATGCTAGCCGTAACAAGTGATATGACGCACTTCCGGAGCCCTGACGCCTGCGTCCCGCATCGCTGCGCTTTGTGGCGCCACCACATACAGCACACAGGATGCATCCTGTGCTCTCTCACTGACCACCAATGAAAGAGGTGCCCCTTCTGGAAGTGCGACGGGGGCCGGATAAATGGCCTCAGGGGGCCACATGTGGCCCGCGGGCCGTAGTTTGGGGACCCCTGACTTACACAGACTGAAGGTCAGAAGACTGGTTTTAAAATACTATAACCCACTAACTGTGCCAACTCTGTGAGTCTCAGTTTTCTATTCTACTTCACCTGGACATTGTTGGAGTCAAATGGCTTTATATACATCATGGATGTCATGTATAAATGAGAAGTGTCAATATTAGAAATATAAGGAATGCGCTGTTGGGGCAAGCCTTAACTTTGTACATAAGCATGAAGTTCTTTCTGATCTAACTACACACTTAGATGACTTCTCTCTTGACAGCCAGCAGGAGAGTTTATGTTGTTACAGCAGGAAAAAAGGCATTAGGCTACTTGTTTTATCTCTGAGCATGTGTTAAACCTTTAAAACCATAGAATTTTTCAAACTCAGTAATTGTTTAAAGCCATGTAACTTCTAAAACTTTTCACCAACCATTTATTGCTTTCTCATTTTTCTGTCTCAACCATTATTTCCTTATATTCCATCATTGTAATACACCTGCTAGTCTGCAGGAAACATCCTCTTTTCCACCTCTAAGGTCATGGACTCCTAGAAAAGCCAGTATGAAGGGAAATAGAGGCAAGAGCAGGTAGCATAACATTTCTTAGTAAGCCTAAGTGATTCCTGTTGGACATGAACTTAGGTGATTTGGTCAAAATTCTAGCCAGTTAGTGGCAGAAGAGAAAGCCAAGGTGAATGCTCTGTTTTGGTCCTATTTACCAAGTCAAAGCTGAGTAGTGTGAGGAAGGTCCGTGTTCCTCTTGAGCTTCTCTGCTCTTGAGTCATGCCCTTGGTTAGCTAATCAGTCTTGAGTTTGGAAAAGCACCGTGTGATAGGGCCCCATTCACAAGTCCATAGGGAGCTTTAGGGGTTCCAGAAGGCGTTGATGGCCCTCGAGGACTTCATGATAATCTCTTTAATTTCTGGCCCATCCTATTCAATCATTAAACCCTCAGGCTTTTGTTTGGAGCATAAGGCAGGTCCATTTCCTAGATCGCTACAGACCTGACCACTCTCTAGATTTGGACTGTCTAGCAGGGCAGACACTAGCTCGTGTGGGTGTTGAGTACTAGAGACGTGGCTAGTCTCTATTGACGGTGCTATAAGTATAAAAGTCGCCAGAGCCCAAAGACTGAACACCAACATACGAATATAAAATATCTCACTGACAATTGTCAAATACTGATTGAATTTTAAAATAATAATTTAAAAAAAATATATTGAGTTAAATGAAGTATGGCTTAAAAATCATTCTACTTGTTTTTTTAAATTTATCTTTCTTTCTTTTTTTTAATGTGGCTACTAGGAAATTAAAAATTGACCATGTGGCTCACATTACATTTCTATTGCTGAGTGCTAGCCTCAGTTCCAAGGCTCTCATCTGAAGAGTCTCAGAACCCAGACCAAGGGGTTTGTCTAGAAGCGACAAGATGCAGGCTTACTTGAAGACATAGGCCATCTTTCACTTGTTGTGAGCTCAGGCCCCTTTCAGCCTGGGAAAACATTGTGAACTCAATTACACTTCTTATTTGACTAGTTTTAAAAACTCTGGAGCCCTCCTAATTGTCTGGAATTTAGTACCTTACTTAAAAAGTACTCTTTCTAGCTGTTATGCACTGAACTGTGTCCCTTCAAAATTCATATATTGAAGTCATAATCTTTAGTGCCTCAGAATGTGACTGTATATGAAAATCGGGCCTTTAAAGAGGTAACTGAGTTAAAATGAGGTGACTAGGGAGGGTCATAACTCAATCTAGCTGGTGTCCTTATAAGAAGAGGAAAGCTGGACAGAAAAGGAGACCCCAGGGATGCACACCAGTGGGAAGGCAGTGTCTGCAAACCAAAAAGTGAGGCCTCCGTAGAAACCAAACCTGCCGACACCTTAATCTTGTTCTCCCAGCCTCCAGAACCATGAGAGAATTAATTTCTGTTATTTAAGCAACTCAGTCTGTGGTATTTTGTTATGGCAGCTCAAGAAAACTAATACACTTTAAGATATTTTTTGATAGAGTTAGAAAAGTGTAGTAACAAAAGAAAATTTCTCCAAGGCCTGCAGTCTGGCTTTCTGCAACAATCTGTCGGGACCTCAAAGGGCGTGAACATTTCTCTCTCACGTTGCCTCTGCCTGAGATCAGCGTCTGCCCTCTAGTCCCCATGTTCGTATTGTATGGTTCTCTGTCTCCTCTCCTGTTAACAGTCCTCTTTGTTCTCTGACAGATGAGGGAGATTTAGGAAGCAGTAGCATCAGAGAACTGGCGTTTTAAAGATTTGAGGGAAGGTCTGACCTCAAAGTTTTATTATCTAGGTCTCTAAACACACAACGTCCTTTATTCTCTGTCTAAACATCTTTCAAGGAGCTCATTTGAATGAAAGATCAAGTCCTACGTATTAAAATATCTGTGAGATTCTGAATGTTTATTGGTAGAAAGAATTCATTTTCTAGAAAATGGATTTTTGCCAAACAGTGGGGGTAACCAACAGTTCAGAAAGAAGAATGCAGGGCCAAATGACCTCTAGAGCAGGGGTCCCCAAACTACGGCCCGCGGGCTGCATGTGGCCCCCTGAGGCCATTTATCCGGCCCCCGCTGCACTTCCGGAAGGGGCACCTCTTTCATTGGTGGTCAGTGAGAGGAGCACATTGACCATCTCATTAGCCAAAAGCAGGCCCATAGTTCCCATTGAAATACTGGTCTGTTTGTTGATTTAAATTTACTTGTTCTTTATTTTAAAATTGTATTTGTTCCTGTTTTGTGTTTTTACTTTAAAATAAGATATGTGCAGTGTGCATAGGGATTTGTTCATAGTTTTTTTTATAGTCCAGCCCTCCAACAGTCTGAGGGACAGTAAACTGGCCCCCTGTGTAAAAAGTTTGGGGACCTCTGCTCTAGAGTTTTCTTCTAGCATTAAGCTCAACAAGGCTGGAACTCCCTGTCCCAGGGTTTCATCCACTGGTGGTGGTGGTGTGTCTCAAGGACAGGGAGAGAACATTCAGGCTGAGTACATCTCAGAGCTGCTGAACTTCAGTAGACATTTTGTCTTCATAGACATATGCCCTCTAGGAACGGCGTTAAGGTCAATCCCTTTGTCAAGAAGGTAACCAGTTGTCACCTCAAGTAGGTCAGTAGAATAGGTATAAAAGGCCTCAAGTAACATCAAGTCTCCTTAGAGAGACTTTCTGAACTTTTGGATCATGCGTTTATAAGCTGGCCTGGCCCCAGAATTCACTGACGGCAGAAGAAGAGACTGTGATAGACCCAGGGATTATCTTCTTGGCAGTCCCTAGGACAGCTGGCTGGCAAATGCTACACCACGTCTGAGATTATTTTAGAAACTTTGTCTCGGAGAAGAACATCTAGGGAGAATACCAAACAGATTTGCCCTGATTTTTTTTGTCACAGAATAGGAATTTCAAGGACATTTGTATTTTCAATGAGGTCATCCTGGTGATGATCTTATTTTTTGAAATTTAAGAAATCATGTCACATCTAATAAAATTGTAGTCAAGTGCAGTTACAGCTATGACTTGATACCATGAGCTGGTATGTAGGTCTTCTTCTTACTCTTCTTGTTCCTTTTCTTCATTATCATGATTCACAGAATACTCTAAAAATGTTTTAAACAAGAAGATTCCACCAAGTATCAATAAAAACCCATTCTAAATGAAATATGTATTTAGTGATAAAATGATATCTGCTTTTCTAAATTTCCTTTCAGGCCTCATTTTCCACTCAAATGTCATATTTTGTGGGCTCGGAGAAATAGATTATGAGAGAGAAAGAGAGAGAGAGAGAAACTATGAGAGTTGTGAGAAGTGTAATAAAATACAGTAAGACAATGATTAGAGTATCTTTTGGGGTCCATGCCTGTGGGGGTGATGAGAGGGTGGCCTAGCATGAACCTCTTACGATGTTCTTGTTCACATCAGAATTCTAAGTGAAGGAGCCATTTGTCGACATGGATCACTTAAGCTAAGGTAATGTCTGAGCAATGAATACTTGACTCACAGCCATTATCTGAAAATGCCACCTTTGCAGTTCTGATGACATTTGAGGTTCTGGGTGTGTGTGTGTGTGTGTGTGTGTGTGTGTAACTTTATGCACTACAATTATGGGGAGTTTTGGTGGCTAATCTGGAAATCAAACTATAATTTGTACCATTATTTCCAAGTTTTAAATAATTTAAGAGAGAATGTAGCAGATTGTGAATTGGGGACAGGCTGCTCCACTTGCAGGAAGGGAGGGTCAGTGCAGCTTCCTATGTATGGAATGCCGCGGAAATACTCCAAGCATTCCCCAGCATGTCATTTCTTTGAAAAAGGAAAATTGAAATAGTTGGATATCTGAGTTAGACCCAGCATACAGAGAACTCTTGGCGTTTTCAGACCTTAGTCACCTTTTCACAAAAGAAATGTGTATGTGCTAACTGCATGTCTCCTCTTATGCACAGCCTTCATTTTCTTCCTCTCCTGCCTTTCCCAGGTTATATGAAGCTTAATTATAGGTTCATTAGGGATTGTGGATTTCCTAAAGTCTGCAAGAAAAATAGACTTTCTGATCGACCCAGACAATGCCAAATGCATTAAGACAATGAGAAGGGAAGAAAGGGAAGAAGGGAGAGGGAGGGTAAGCCAATCATTGGCAGACAAGAAGACACATACACTGTTTAATATTTCACAGGAAATTCATCATTTAGCAGCCAGGCAGTAGAGGGCACAGGAGACTCCAATGCAGGAAGATATATTTTTCTGTGGGGGAGTAAGTTGGTGTTGCTCTACCCACACTCTGATGGTAGAGAATTCATTTCCTGTGGTCCTCCCTTTGATGAAAACCAGCATTCACTTTACAAAATTAGATTTAAAAATATTTATTAAAGTGTTCTAATAGATGGGAATCATTTCAATATCCTTAAGTGTTTTGTTTTTCACAACACTTTATTTTTTCATTGAATGAGTCATATTTTTTAAATTATAGTGAGACAGAGACAGAGAGAGAGAGAGACAGAGTGAGGGACAGACAGGGACAGAAAGGCAAAAAGGGAGAGAGATGAGAAGCATCAATTCTTTGTTGAGGCACCTTAGTTGTTCATTAATTGCTTTCCCATATGTGCCTTTACCAGAGAGCTACAGCAGAGTAAATGACCCCTTGCTCAAGCCAATGACCTTGGACTCAAGCTAGCGACCTTGGGCTTCAAGCCAGTGAACTTTGGGCTCAAGCCAAGGACCATGGGGTCATGTCTGTGATCCCATGTTCAAGCCAGCGATTCCGTCTCAAGCTGCTGAGCCCATGTTTAAGCCAATGGGCCCACTTTCAAGCTGATGATGATCTCTGGGTTTCGAACCTGGTTCCTCTGTGTCCCAGTCTGAAGCTCTATCCACTGAGTCACCGCCTGGTCAGGCGAACAGGTCATATTTAAAGGGGAAAATAAAAGAGCCATTGCTAAGTAAAGGTTAACTATAAATGACAATCGGATATCATCAATTTAAACTGGTGAGGATATAGGATTGGTTTGTAGACATTCTTTGCACAGTCTTTCTAGAAGTGCAACAGGCTGCCTCTACTCATAGGTTACTACTGTGTCCTTGAGTGAAGCAGCTTATTTTCTGGAAGCAGTGACAAAAATGTGTTTCATACTCACTACTTTGATGTACTTGTGCCTAAATTCTTCTGTAGATTTTTTACTGTAAAATAATTATACATTTACACAAAAGTTGCAAAAATGCCAAGAACTTTTTTCCTGAACCTGATTACTGTAGTAATTCCTACAAAAAAACAAAACAAACAAAAAAAACCTCTTATGTAATTATAATGCAATCATCAAAATAAAAAAATTAACATTGATACATCACTACCATCTATTTTTCAGGTGCTGTTCAAGTTTTGACATTTAATCATATTATATTTGTTATAACAAAAGGATACAGTTCAGGATCACTTGTTGCATTTTGTTGTCCTGTTTCTGGTTTCCTTCACTCAGAATTATTCCCTCAGTCTTCCCTGGACTTTCATAACTTTGATACTTTTGAATGTTACATGCTAACTATTTTGTAGACTGTCCCTCAGTTTGCATTGGTCTGACATTTCCTCCTGATTGCATTCAGGTTTGTATTCTTGGCAGGAATACTGCAGAATTGAGTCTGTGTTTCTGTTGCCTCCAATCAAGTCGGACAGGACTTCAATTATGCATTGGTGATGTTCACTTTAATCATGAAATTGAGGTAATGTCAAAATTTTTCATTGTAATATTACTTTTCCTCTTCATAATTCATAAAAATTTTGTGTGGAAATACTTCAAAACTCTGCAAATTTCCTATTTTTTAAAATTTTTTTTGTATTTTTCTGAAGTTGGAAATGGGGAGGCAGTCAGACAGACTCCCGCATGCGCCCGACCCGGATCCACCTGGTGCACCCACCAGGGGGCAATGCTCTGCCCATCTGGGGCGTCATTCTGTTGCAACCAGAGTCATTCTAGTGCCTGAGGCAGAGGCCACAGAGCCATCCTCAGCACCCGGGCCAACTTTGCTCCAATGGAGCCTTGGCTGCGGGAGGGGAAGAGAGAGACAGAGAGGAAGGAGAGGGGGAGGGGTGGAGAAGCAGATGGGCACTTCTCCTGTGTGCCCTGGCCGGGAATCGAACCCCGGACTCCTGCACACCAGACCGACACTCTACCACTGAGCCAACCAGCCAGGACCCTATTTTTTTTAATTAAACATTTACCCACTAGTTGTAACATCTACTGATATTTTTTGGCTGAATTAATTATTACTAAGATGGTTGCTAAATGGTGCATTTTCTAATTATATAATTTCCCCATTTATTAGTTGGCATTTTATTGTAAGGAAAAAGCTTTCTCTTCTTTCTATTTATTTCTTTGTACCAGTGTGGACTTGTAGATTATTATCTTACTCAGTGATCACAATTCATTACTATCATTATTTACTTTGATAAATAAATTGTCCCAGATCTGACCATTGGAAGTGTTTTCAAGCTGACTTCTGTCTTTGACATTTTCCCATCATCCTTTGAGAGTGTTAAGTTTTTGAATGACAGTTCTGCTGGGCTCAAGGGAAAAGGGACTCTTCCTAGTCTGAAGACCTGAGTTGCAGTCTTCTTGGCTGCTCTCATCCCTAGTTGGGCATCCTTGGGAGAGAGTGGTCCTTCAGCTTTCATGGCTTAATACGGGGACAATTAATCCTTCCTACCATCTGGAGCTGTTGCTGTGAAACTCAAGCTAAAAGGAGGAGATGGTAATACAGGTTGATGTCCTTTCCTAGAGACTTTCCAGAATTATTCTGTGCATTGATGGCCTAATGAGTTGCAGAGGCACTGTTTGAAAAATCTGTTCGCCTGCTCTGTTTGTAGCCTGTGTGAGTTATACGTTTCAGTTAAATAAATACACACTGGAGTGGCTTTTTCCTCTCCCAAGCTTTTGATGTCCTGTGGGCTGGAATTATTTCCACAAGGGTGTCCTGGCCTGGGTGCTCTAGAGATCAGTACAGCTGAGTCATTTCCTGGGAGGATGAGCCCCAGCCACTCTGATGCTTGTCTTATCTTCCATCCCCAGCAGGTCCTATCTCAGCTGGCTGTGGGCCAGACTGGCAGATGGGAATGGGTATGGCTGAGCGCACGACGCCTCATCATTTCAAGTGAGCTGTTTGGAGACAGGACTCCAGAACCAGGAAAGCTCCCTGTGGCCGCCTAGGGTGCAGGAGGCAGGTGGAGGGAGGAGGGGCATGTGAAGTCGTTGGTAATCTGGCCCCAGCTTGGTTTTCAAATCTCAGAGGAGAGTATGGACATGGAAGTGCCCGCTCAGTGTCTGACCTTGGGGAGACACGTAAAATCCGGCCCCCTGCTACCTTCCTCCCCCTCCCTCAGCCCAGAGCCACGTGCCATGAGCTCAGCGCCTCACACACTGCGGCCCCGTTCTGACTGCCTTACCTCCTGTGGACCGTGTATGCGAAGGCTCCTCTGAACATTCCCCAATCCAAAAATTAAATGGCAAGGTGGAAATGCACATCTGTCCTGGCTGAATTAAATCTGTACAAAAGAAAGCATGCTCTCAGTCCTATTAATTGTGAAATTTAGTATTTATAAAAATGTTATTGCTTTTGAAAAACAATCTCTGATTAGAGTTTCCTGGGTCTGTATGAGGATTGCTGAGCATATCATGGCATATCTAAAATCAAAAAAGTTTATTATAGGCAATTACTTTCAGACACAAAAATTAGAAAAGAGCCATGAAAAATGACATTTGACACGGGATGAGCATACATTTAAAGATGTTTAAAATGATATGGATCGGCACCCCCAAACTGGGAGACTTGAGGCCTTACAGGGAACCGTAGCCGGTCAGACCCGTTAGGTAGCGAGATCCCATTTCCTGGGGTGCGGGGTGGGTGTGTGGGAAATCCTGCAGAGGCTGGACAGCCAGAGTTTTGTGGGAACGAAGCACCTTTCTGTACTGGATGGTGGAGTGGGAATCAGCCCCTAATTAGCTTGTAACCCTGGGAAGATTGAGATCATCCTTGGACCTTGGGGTCTTCAATAAAACCAGAAGTAAACAAATATGCAAAACTCCTTGACGCTCGCTTATTCCCTAAAATCTCTGTCTGGAGATGTTGGACTACATGATCACTCTGTCCCCGAAGCCCTACAATGCTATGCACCATGCCCCGAGCCTTGATTCCAGGAACTATTGATTTTGAGCATCAGTTTCTGCACAGCCCATAATCAAGGGTTCAGCCTCTCTCACTGCTGGTGTCTCTGCTGGAGAGGAAGTAGACCAGTTGGGTTTCGTGAGTAGGCATTTTCCCCCCTTCAAACATAACGGAGGCCCTGCTCTAGGGACTGGGTAGAGAGAAAGAGAGGCTTTCTTCCTAATCCATTAGTCTACTGGCTTGTAGTTCTTGCCTTTAAGAATTATATCAAAAGGAGGAACTCGTGAAGAAAAGATATTTTGTAAGGTGGCGTATTAGTTTTCTATGTTGCCAAACTAGATTACCATAAACGGAGTGGCTTAAAACAACAGAAGTTTACTTTCTCACAGTCCGGAGGCCAGAAGTCTGGAATCAAGGTAGCCGCAGGACCCCAGGCTCCTTCCTGAAGCTTGAGGGGAGAATTGCCCCCACCTCTTTCAGCTCCTGGTGTCCTTCAGTTTGTGGCTGCAGCATGCCAGTTTCTGCTCCCGTCTTCTCCTCTTTACAAGGGCACCCATCACTGGATTTAGAGTGCACTTGAGTGATGCAGGATGACTTCATTTTGAGATCCTTACCTCTGCAAAGACCTTTTTTCCGAAGGTCACATTCATAGTTCCTGGGAGTTAGGCTATAGGTATCTTTTGGGGGGCTACCATTCACCCCATTACAGGTGGCATGACTTATGGGCTACTGGCTCTTAGCTGAACTCTAGGGTGCTGGGGTGCTGGTGGGTAGGGAAGGCACAATGAACAGTGCCAGGAGAGGCAAGGGTGGAAAGTGTGCAGAGTGCACACGTGGCCCCTGCTGGCACTGGCAGGTGCTGTGGTCGGCAGCCCTGCAGGTTAGTGAGGACCATTCGAAGCACCCACCTCCTCCCCTTTCAAAGGAAAATGCCATATGAGTAAGTTAGGCTTGGCTCTGCTGCAGTCAAAAACAACTCCAAAGTCACAATGGTTCACACACAAATGTTTTTCTTGTGGTTGCCTGAGGTTCATGACAGGTTGACTGCAGGAGAGCTCCAGGTCACCTTCACTCTGGGACCAGGCTGATGGAGTCGTACATTTGGAATACGGCCAGTCTTGTGACGGAGGGAGAAGAGCACATGGTCAACTTCACGCTGGATCTTGAATCTTCTGCGTGGAAGTGACAGAGGTCACTGGCCGGGGCAAATCACATGGCCAAGTTTGATGTCAGTGAGGAGGAGAAATATCATCTTCTCATGGGGAGGGGCACTGCCAGTGTGAGATTCAGCCAAGCGCACAGGTTCAGAAGAACCCATACCTACTTTTTTGTTGAGTTTAGTGAACCGGTTGTTAAAATTGCACTTGTAATCAGGGTTCTCTCTAAGGTGGGTGCCTGGGCAGCTGCCCAATGTGGAGATCACAAATTTACATTCCTTACTCTTTTTTTTTTTGTATTTTTCTGAAGTTGGAAACGGGGAGGCAGTCAGACAGACTCCCACATGCACCCGACCGGGATCCACCCGGCATGCCCACCAGGGGGCGATGCTCTGCCCATCTGGGGCATCGCTCTGTTGCAACCAGAGCCATTCCAGCGCCTGAGGCAGAGGCCACAGAGCCATCCTCAGCGCCCGGGCCAACTTTGCTCCAATGGAGCCTCTGCTGTGGGAGGGGAAGAGAGAGACAGAGAGGAAGGAGAGGGGGAGGGGTGGAGAAGCAGATGGGCACTTCTCCTGTGTGCCCTGGCCGGGAATCAAACCCAGGATTCCTGCACACCAGGCCAATGCTCTACCACTGAGCTAATTGGCAAGGGCCCATTCCTTACTCTTTTTTAATGTTCATCTGCGCAACAGGGTATTCTAAGCGCCCGTAGTAATGTTCATTCCGTCTCTAGGTGAAAAAAATTGCAAGTGAGGACAGCAATCAAGAAGCAACATGGAAATATCTAAATACCAGTTTTATTGTGTTTTTTGTCAGATATTATTTAATATTTTTTCATTAATATTTTAAAACTCTCATAAAATAATCTAGTTTTGTGGACCTTTTTTATTGTTCTTACCACTGGACACTATTTATGAACCACAGTAAGGCAGGCCATGGTGCTTTAGGAAAGGCCCCTGTAAAGCCAGTAGCCACGGCCACCATCACAGCCACCTGGTTCATGTAGGTTCGCATTAGATTCAAACAGACAGTAATGAAACAATGGAGCCAAAAACTGGTGGGCCATCATCTTTAATCCTAGCTTGCACCTGGCAGGCAAGTAAAAACACACACTGGGCTCTAAAACCCACTCATTCAGTGCTCACAAAGCTACTGACTTATTCGAGTTTCCTAGAATCAAAGGTTTCTAGCTCACCAGACTTGTTCACCTCTATTCCCCACCTCCTTCTCCTGCACAGACTCTGCACTAACTGGCTTCTCCTTCAGCATTCTGTCCTACTTGGCTGCTTCTCCTGGCCTCCTCCACGTGGCTTCTCTCTGCTCTCCTTTCTCTGCTTCTCCTCTAATGCTAGTCTCAGGAAGCGAGAGAGAGCAAGCTCCCGGTCTGCCCCCATTTTATAGTGTAGAAATCAAAACCTTTAATCCAATATAAAAACAAGGAAGTCTCTGGTACAAAGTCACTTATCTGAGGCATAATGAGATTCCTCATGAGAGTGCACCACCCCACATCAGAAAGGGTGGGAAAGGCTCAGTCCCAAAACCAAGCCCCAGGCTACAAGGATCCTGCCTGCCACCGCCTGCCCCCAACACACATTAATATAATCACACCCATTCCAAGCAAGAAGGAGAACCAATACCATCACTTGGGTGACAGGCTTCCATGTGGGCAGCGCCATCTTTAACAAAGTGAGCACAATATATTTTATCTGCCCAACAGCCCCTCTGTCTGCTGCAAAGCTGCAGGACTTCTTCTACCAGCTTCCACATGAGGAAGACTGCTGCTCATCTAGGTTTCTTGAAGCCCTTATTACTCACTTCCCCAAGGACTGTGATGTCTACGCCTTCTGACTACAGCCCACTCTTCACCCTGTGCTATCCAGGCCTGTTGCCCCACCTCCCAGGGAAAAAAACCACTGAGTTAGAGTTTCACGCCCTTGTCTGGAAGGGCAGCTGTTGGAACTATGCTTTCTAAATATAACCTACATTGAGGGTTTATTTTATTCTACTTTTTAAAGATTTTATTTATTCATTTTAGAGAGAAGAAAGAGAGAGAAAGAGAAAGGGGGAGAAGCAGGAAGCATCAAATCCCACATGTGCCTTGACCAGGCAAGCCCAGGGTTTCCAACTGGTAACCTCCAAACTCCAGATCGACGCTTTTATCCACTGCACCACCACAGGTCAGGCAACACTGAGGGTTTAAAGCAGTGGTCCCCAACCCCCGGGCTGCGGACAGGTACCGGTCCGTGGGTCATTTGGTACTGGTCCGCAGAGAAAGAATAAATAACTTACATTATTTCTGTTTTATTTATATTTAAGTCTGAACGATGTTTTATTTTTAAAAAATGAACAGATTCCCTCTGTTACATCCGTCTAAGACTCACTCTTGACGCTAGTCTCAGTCACGTGACACATTTATCTGTCCCACCCTAAAGGCTGGTCTGTGAAAATATTTTCTGACATTAAACTGGTCCGTGGCCCAAAAAAGGTTGAGGACCACTGGTTTAAAGTATAGTTGTTTTTGTTTTTCATAGCAGCCACAGGAAGAACAATTTGCTCCTTCCTTTGTTTGCAGAGGCTCTGAGAATGGTCAAAGGTTCGGCTCTGATACCATCTGTGGATCCCCAAAGTCCTCAATAATAAAGGCCTTAGAGAGGTGTGTGCAGCTTCCATGAATCTGGTGGTCCACAGATGGTGCCTAAAGTGTAAGTAGCACTGTGTGACAGTACCTGTCCAGTGTATGTGCATTTTCTGAGGCTAGGAACCATAGTTCACATCTGATTCTCAAAGAAATTGTGAACCCAAGAATATTAAGGACCAAGAACTAATCCAATCCTTCATTATACAAGTAATATAGAAATTGAGGTTTGGTTCCTTGCACGGAATGGACTGACACTACTTAATATATTAGTTGATTATGTCATCAAAAGCTTTTTCCTAAACCTTGCTTTTGTTTCAGTGAGTTAATTTCTCTTATATTGCAACCTACTCTGGGTAAAAGGAAGACTCTTTGGAAAGTTACATTGACTTTTAAAGCCACAAGGGTATCATTTGGTACATTCTTACCCCAACAATTATTACCCTTTGAGTGCCTGCAGAGCTACCTCAAGCCTTCCCTTTGGTCTCCCTGGGGATTTATTACATTTCTAACAGGCAAGTATAAAGACTTCCAGTGCTTGCTTACCAGAAGGGTTTTCTTCAGGGATTTCACAGACAGGGCGGCTTCTGTCTTGCAAGAAAATTTACATCCCACAAAGCAGAATAGGGAATGACTATGGCAGATGGTAATAGGGTTGCATCAATATTACATGTCTACCAGGCAGAGAACCAATATGTTTTAATAGCACAGGTCTATTTATCCTCCTCGTCTTCCTTTATAAAGCTGGTTGGAGGTGAGTAGTAGTTCCTTTTTACAGATAAGAAAACAGAGGGTCAATATTTTATTAGCCTTCAGAGCAGAGATTTTTAACAGGGTCCCTGGATGGGGTTTCAGGGGTTTATAAACCTCTGAAATGATTTGAAAAGACAAATATGTATTTGTATGTGCGTTTGGCGGGGGGAGAAAGAAAGAGCATGTGATTTTCATCAAATTCTACAACGTTCCATGAGTATAAAAGGTTTAGAATCACCTTTTTTTTTTTTTTTTTTTACAGAGACAGAGAGTCAGAGAGAGAGGGGTAGATAGGGACAGATAGACAGGAATGGAGAGAGAAGCATCAATCATTAGTTTTTTGTTGTGACACCTTAGTTGTTCATTGATTGCTTTCTCATATGTGCCTTGACCATGGGCCTTCAGCAGACCGAGTAACCCCTTGCTCGAGCCAGCAACCTTGGGTCCAAGCTGGTGAGCTTTGCTCAAACCAGGTGAGTCCACGCTCAAGCTGGCAACCTCAGGGTCTCGAACCTGGGTCCTCCGCATCTCAGTCTGACGCTCTATCCACTGTGCCACCACCTGGCCAGGCTAGAATCATTTCTATTCTTGTAAAATAATTGGGAGATTAGCCCGATCTTGATGAGTTCTCTCATTTTAATTTATTTCTTAATTGTGGTAACAGTGGTTTATAACATTATAGTTTGACATCTATATCTACTACATGGTGTTCACCACCATAGGTCTAGTGTCCATCTATCACTATGCAATTGACTCTTACTACCCATCTCTCCCTCCCTCCACCCAGTTCGCTCCTTTGTTCCCTGATTGCTGACCTCCATAACAGCAGACAAAATAGGAAGCAAGGACAGTTGTGGAGGAGTCACATTTATAGACGTTTCCCTATCCTGTCTCTGTTCTGGAAAGTTAAAATCTCCAAGATAGCCCCACATATGTTAGAGTCCCATTATGACAAAACAGGAAGAAAGCTTAAACATGCCCAGGATCCACGGACGGGAAAACGAAGGCCTAAAGTGTTGATCACATTCAGCTGATAAATCAGTGATGGAGTTAGTGTTCATTCATTTTGAGAAATAAACTCCAATCTCAGTTGGGAACCCTTTGCCAATATCTCTTAACAAACGACAATGCAGTATGACTCATTTTTCTTGACATTATGCAAATGAGATAAACAAGACTGAGTGGCTTTCTGTCCAGAGAACAGGAAATGAAGCCTGTCTGGGGCCACGTGTTCCCTTGGGACACATTGTAGTGTCAGAAATGGGTTCTGGAAGAAGCGGGCCTTTGTTCGTTTCTGGTTCAGGAGTGAGCTCCTCCTCTTGGCCATGGCTGGAGGGATGGCTCCCAACCAGCATTCCCCTGAAGAGAATCCCTGCAGGACTCCCATCAGGTTCTGCTGCCTCTAGAACTGCTCTCCTCAGTCTTGCTTCCCATGGAGGGAAACGTTGAGTTTTCCAGATTAGATGTTCTGAGCCCACCAGTCCCTCCCACATGGAACAGAACCACAGTCAGAAGGCTGCTTACACTTAGGGACCTGAGAAACACTGAACAAATGTTGTTAGTTTGCTGGATTTTATTTTTAACTGTCCTTTTGCCTCACAGGTAGATTTCATTTTGCTCGGAGGAACCCTGGACTTCTGTAGCCTCCACGCAGGGTAAAGACTGGTGTTAATCTCACTAATCAGGGTCAGTGACAGGAACTGGCCTTGCCCCAGTTTCTTTCAAAGGGATGTGACAGTATTTCTTCAGAGGGGTATGTGATAAGACACATCAGAAACATAGTATTTATAGGAAGAGGGTTAATTCCTACACAGTAGGAAAGCTGAAGGATCCTTTTAGATATTAGTCAGTTATTAGACAGACAGATGAGGAAACTGAGGCCCAGAGAGGGGCTGTGGTT
The DNA here is from genome assembly GCF_036850765.1 of Saccopteryx bilineata. Taxonomy (NCBI): domain Eukaryota; kingdom Metazoa; phylum Chordata; class Mammalia; order Chiroptera; family Emballonuridae; genus Saccopteryx; species Saccopteryx bilineata. The sequence goes on from NC_089497.1 coordinate 59,555,403, forward strand.
GCCCCAGGGCACAGAGCCAGAATTGGGCTAGAGACCTGGGTCCTTTGACTGAGCTGGAGTGCTCTGGACTGCTCCTCATGCCCTATCCTTCTATATTCCTCTGTACTCATGGAATCTTCCTTAAACTTCGGTCTCCAAACTGAACCACAGGTTAATCTGAGGGCACCCAAGTCAAAATTTCAAGAACTAAGGATGTAGATAGAACATGAGATATGCTAAATAACATCTAAGGGACTTTTGAACACACTATTATTTAAGTGGACAGGGTCCCTCCCTTCACAATCAGCGTATTGCATGCTCGCTCTGCCTCTAAATACTCGGATGCAGGCCAAGCCCAGAGCCCGGGGCTCCCACTATGGCTTGGCCGCAGCAAGCTATCCAACCACACATGTCCAAGGCTACTACTGTGGGAACCATACTCATCACCTGCCCCTAGAGACTTCAAATCATCCCTCCCCAGCCCTTTCCTACCCTGCTCCAGCCCCTCTCAGGTTGTGCAGGAGCCAAAAATTTGTGATAACAGAGCCACAGGCACAGACCCAATCCAGGCCAGAGGAGCTTGGCCAGAGAGGCCAGAGCATAACCCGGGACACAATGCACTCCACTCCCCGGTAGAGGAGGCGTGGCCCCACAGCCGGAATGAAACCCTTGGTCTGTTTCTTGAGTCTATAAAACGAAAGGTGAGGGGTTTCTGGCAGGGGAAGAATGCACGATTATTTATTGCGTTGGTCTGGAGAGGAGAAGAACACGGAACTCTTTCCAACTTGGAGTGTGATTCATTTCCCCCGGGGGCGGCCGGCCGAGCGGGCGCGCGCCGGCAGCCTCGGGCCCCCGCACACTCCGGCCGCCGTTTATTTACGGTGGGTTATCAGCGGCTGTGCCCTGCGATAAAGTTTATGAAAAGAGGCGGTGTCTCCGGCAGGCGGGCGGGCCCGCGCTCCTTTCCCACACTGATTAGGATCAGCCAGGGCTTTGCAAGCCGCAGTTAAGGATCTCTGGTGCCCGGAGCCGCGACGCCCCCTTCCTGCCCGCCCGCCGGCTGGCCCGCCGCTGCCCCGCGTGGGAGCCGAGGTCAGGGCCGCGGCCGCAGCCGGTCAGGGGTGGGGCGAGGCCGGGAGGGGAGGAGCAGCCCTGCGGGGGCGGGAGCGCCAAGGCCGAGGAAGCTGGAAAAGTAGAGAAGTCTAGCGTGCAAATAAAAACGCGCGGTCCCCACGTTAAAAGGTGGGAAGAGGGGTGATAGGAATTCTACCCCTCTGGAGCGCCGAATCTCATCCCAGCATTTACTGTTCTGCTTTCCTTTTCCATCATTTCACCGACATTTCCTTTGGTTTGCATTTGGCCTTGACTCATTTTTGTTTTCTCTTTTTATGACCATGTTTTGCTCATCCCTTAGTTTAGAAGATAGTAATTAAACACCTACTTTTCGGGACACTTACCTGTATGGAGCTTGGGAGCACAGAGGTGAAGAGCCCCCCCTGGTCCCTGCCACAAGGCTCTCCAGGTCACAAGGACTGTGAGTGGAGGGGAGGCCCTGCAGCCCCTCTCCCAGACCCTCCTTCTCTATAAGGTGCCAGAGACTTCAGCAGTCGCTGCTCTAACACTTCGGGCACTAACTTATTTAATCCTCACAGCCATTTGCAGAAAGGACCATTATTATAACATTTTACAGATAATGAATCAGAGGGTGAGGGACTGGTAGGAGGGAAAGTCACAAAGATGGATAAGGTAACTTCTGGGCAAATGAGGACGACCTAAATGTACTGCTAGGACGGTACAGTAAAGGGCACCCTTAATAGACTGGTTGGCTGAACTAGCATCATTTCATCTAGAGAAAAGGACAAAAAGGGACTTAATTATTTAAGTGTGTAATAGTATAAGATGAGTGCCCCAGGTCTCAGCACCTGAGGACGAATAATTTCTTTTTTTTTTTTTAATTTTTATTTATTTTTTATAGAGACAGAGTGAGTCAGAGAGGGGGATAGACAGGGACAGACAGACAGAAACAGAGAGAGATGAGAAGCATCAATCATTAGTTTTTCATTGCGCGTTGAGACACCTTAGTTGTTCATTGATTGCTTTCTCATATGTGCCTTGACCGCAGGCCTTCAGCAGACCGAGTAACCCCTTGCTCGAGCCAGCGACCTTGGGTTCAAGCTGGTGGGCTTTTCCTCAAACCAGATGAGCCTGCACTCAAGCTGGCGACCTTGGGGTCTCGAACCCGGGTCCTCTGCATCCCAGTCCGACGCTCTATCCACTGCACCACCGCCTGGTCCAGATAACTTCTTAGCAGCACTGCAGAGAGGGCTCCTAGAGCAAAGGCTAGCACTCTGCACAGCCTCTGTCTGCACAGCCTCTCCGAGTGGTCCCAGGAGCCCCTGGGGCCTTCTTCTCCTGGTCACTCCAGTTACCACCGGACACCCCAGACCCTCTGAGGAATGAGGAAGGTTTCTGCCCTTCTTCCCTCTCTCTGTGTGATGTCTAGTAGTGTGACCCCAAGTCTCTACTGCAGAAGTCGGGAACCTATGGCTCGCGAGCCAGATGTGGCCCTTTTGATGACTGCATCTGGCTCGCTGACAAATCTTTAATAAAAATAATAATGTTAAAAATATAAAACATTCTCATGTATTACAATCCATTCATTTCCTACCGCTCATGTTCATGGTTGCAGGTGGCTGGAGCCAATCACAGCTGTCCTCTGGACAACACCAAATTTTTATTGGATAATGTGTAATGTACACGGGTTGTTGTATGGCTCTCACAGAATTACATTTTAAAATATGTGGCGTTCATGACTCTCTCAGCCAAAAACGTTCCCGACCCCTGCTCTGCGTCTATGCTCGGCTTCCCTGCAAATCTCCAATAAATTGGTCTTTTCAGTTTTCCCTTCTGGTCTGCTCTTGATAGGAACCCGAAGGGTATTTGGTCAAGGGATACTCAGAGTTCGTGGCTGTTCTCCTCCCATGAACAGAGCTGTCTACCTTGGTCAACAGGGCTCCTCAGGTCCCCTTTCCCACAGAAGGAGCTCCTCCCAGGGGTTACTTGTCAGACATGCTCAGACACATCAGACTCCAGCTCAGGTTCAGATGACAACCTTGGTTCCTCTGATAATAACTAGTAAGTGCTCAGTCGTTTTGTTAAAAGGTTCTGGTCAATTGTTCTGTAAGGAAGGCTAAAGTGAGGCTGTGGATATAAATGATAGGAACGAACAATTTGCTGAGTGAAAAGGATTTCTTATACAGGGATGCTAACCGGAAAGTTATTTCAGTACTCTAAGGAAAAGGCTGCCACCCTCCTTGAAGAGTTCAAGAATAGGAGCTCCAGTTCTTTCCCTTGGTATTCCTGAGGTAGACTGAGATGTTCTACCTTTAAAATTAATTAGAAGCGGACTTTTCCTCATTCAGGTAATATAATTTATCCATGTAAATTTTTTTCCATACTTTTTTTTTAAAAGTCTTAAACCTTTAACACCTGCAGGCAACAAAACTAATGAACAAGCAGTAAACAGATATGAATGGGAAAGCTTGAAAACCACCGATCATGCTGAGTTTGTTGCCTTTTTTAAAGAACATGTGTGCTTGTGGTTTTATACTGCCTGCCCACAATGTAGCCATATTTTCTGCTATTAAAATGGTTCCTAGTTCACGGGTGGAATGAAACAGCCCATTATTCCCGGGTGTTCCCGGAAGCCTCATGTTTCAGGAAGCACACTCCGGGACTGTTAGTTCCCTACCACCTGAGCACACTGGAGTACAGCTATTGTAGCCTCTCCAGTATTAGTTTCCCTTCCTCCTTCCCTCTCTCTGCTATTTCCCATCACAGCCCAGACTGACTTCCAACCTCGGCCAGGCTAAAGATAACCTTTCCATCTGGGATATCACCCGCAGGCTAAATTTATTCTCAGGGGTGAGTTGGGGTTACCCTGACTGGTGACTCCAGGCAAGCATTTGAGCACCCATGGTTCTCTGTCATTGCAAGAGATGGAAGGGGCTGGGGAAGGGGAAGGGTCCCCTGGAAAGGGGTGGGGAGAAGTGGGAAGGGGTAGGAAGGAAAGAAGCAGACCAAAATTGACAGGAAACTGGCAGAGGGGCTTCAGAACAAGGGTGACACACTGTGAGCTCAGCGTAAGCTGAGTTAGTCTGAAGGATTTGACCGCTTCCAGCAAAGATTCCTTTTCTCTCAGTTATAATGTTACTGTAATACAACCCCTCGACGTAAAAGCCCAGTGCTAATCAGGGATCTAGAAGTCAGTGGACTTGATGTACAGAATGGGGTGTTTAATTTTATGATGTGGCTATGAGTTACATGAGAGACTAATAAAAAAAACTACATAAAATGTGGCTTGGAACAGTGGGGTTGCAGCTCCTGCCAGAGGGTCAGCCTTGCTCAGAAGTGGTTTTAGAGCAGGGCTGATGCCGGACTGGTATGCTCCAGTGTGGCCATTCTGGTTCCTAAACTATTGAAAGCCTTCTGAACCAGTTGTTAACTGGCTGCTGCTTTTAGCTTCATAGACGTTCTTCCGCTGCACCGGCTGCCCAGCCCCTATCTGGAACTTCCCCAGAATCGAGCGACCCAGCTCAAGAGCCTGCAGGTTCTATTTATGCCCTGTCTCCAGCACCACATCATTTCTGAGTGGCTGGTACCCATGCAGCAGCAGTTGTTACGTACCTGAAATGTCTCCATCCCACAACACGTCTTCCTGTGGGACTGGACCTGTCGCATACCTGCAGAACAGACCAGGGACACAATTCCATAATGCTCTCCTTCCCGGAGCCCGGGCCAGTCCAGGGTGCCTAAGGAGGCTTTCTTAAGTGATGCCTGTCACTTTCCTACTGTTGCAAGAACACACCCAACGGTTCCCTTGAATCATATTTGGCCACCTCAAAGGAGAGTTTTAGTAGGCACAGCAATGACTTCAGGGTTGAAGAATATTTTTGGAAGAAAGAGACAAATTTGCATAAGGTTTTCCAACTAAGAATTACATTTGCCATAAAGCCTGAATTAGAAGGATGCTTAGAGGACATCTGGTCTCTCTTCACAGCCAGCCTGGAAGCCTTTTATGTCCACCCCTCAGGAGACAGCCAGCCCTTTCCAGGTCATGTCCATTGACAGCCAACTCAGCTCTTTGACAGAAGCCTACTACCATGAACCCGCCGGAGCTGCAATCTTCCTAAACAAATCCGAGTGTGAACCCCTTTTGCTTCCGATACATCTCAAATGTTGGTCCCTCACATAGATGGAATGGCAAGCTCAAAGATGCCATCTGCTAACATGTCCTACAGTAAGTAGTATCACATGAGCTGAGAGGTCCTGCAGCCATTCATTCATTCATTCAGCATGTTTGTTCAGCAGCCGCGAAGTGTCAGACAGGGTGCCTGGTGCTGGAGGTTCAGCAGCGAACTAGGGACAGCTCTGCTCTGAGAGACTGTCCGGGCCACTGGGGCCGGTACTGGAGAGCAGGGAGTCTAGGGAAGGCTCAATTTTGCTTCTGAACCGCATTCCAGGCCTGGGTCCATCCTAGATGGGGCTGTCTTTTGTGACCCTGGGCAAGAAACTTCTGTCTGTGGCTTTCCTTTCCCCCACAGGTTGCTAACAGCCTGGCAAGTCCGAAAACGTCCTCAGGATGAGTTGCCGTTGTGCAGACGTGCAGACGGGCAGGCGAGGGCTCTGCCTTCTGCCTTCTGTCCTCACAGTCTCTAAAAGTGCGTGTGAAACTCAAACAACATTTTCTAGTGTATTTTGCTGAATTAGTGATTGGACAGAACAATTCTCTTAGACAGTCTAGATAACAAAGATAATAAAAATGATTTACAAATTCATCATCTAGAGATAACAATTTGGTGTTTGTCCATGTAAACTTTTTTCATGTATTCGGGGATGTGGAAGATATATACACATATATATGTACACATGTATGCATTTTTGTAATCTGTATTTTTCACCCAGGTATTTTCCCAATGACCACGATTTTAAAGTACACCTCATTATTGAAAAATATTTCACTAATGCACACAATTCTAAAGGGCTTCCCCAGAGAAACCCATGAAGAATAGTTTGATCATTTTATAAGTAAATAGGACATTTGTGAGGGACAGTAGATCAAGTTTGTCCTTTGTTTGTATTAAGAGGTCAGGGGTGGGATGGAGATTTTCATAAGCTGGTGCCCTGGCTGCCTTTGAGTCCCAACTCCGAGTTGGTAGTTCTCCTGATGAGGCTCCTGAGAATCAGGGAGGTGGAGCCTGAAGGGGCAAGGGCACGCCTGGCTCTGCTGGAGACCTGCTGCTGGAGGGAGCCGGAGCAGGACTGCCAGCTCCTGGGCCAGTGGATGGAGAGTGTGGGGACGAGGCTCCACATGCTGTGTGCTTTTAGGCTGCAGCAGCATTCGCAAGTGCGTTCCCCTCCGAGAGGAAGCTGAGCCTTGGAGACGGCAGAGCTGAGAGCCTCCCTTCCTCCTGGAACCTGATGGGAAGACGCCCTGTGTGCAGCCACTTACAGGACTATCGTCACTTAAGGAATCCCCAGGAGCTGGCCCTGGGCTTCACAGAACAGATAAAAGAAAAGTTGCAGAGAGAGGGGTAAGGAGAACCCCCTGAGCAGCCTCTCAAGGAAATAACACTGTTAAAACAGAGAGCCTGAGCAGGAGAAATAAGGACATTCAAACACAGTACCGAAAACAAACAAACAAATCCCTGGAACTAAAACATATATTTTTATTAATCTAAATTACTTCTTAGATGAATTAAAGCAGAAAGAATATGCCTTAGAAGTTCAAGTGTGAGAAAATCCCAAACATAGAACATAAATACAAAGAGATACACCCCTGGCTGAATAGCTTGGCCGGTTAAAGCATCATCCTGATACACAAAGATTGTGGGTTCGACCCTTGGTCAGGGCATATACAGAAACAAATTGATATTTCTGTCTTTCTCTCTCTCTCTCCTTTACTCTCTCTAAAAAATCAATAAAGAAAAAGATTTTAAAGTAGAAAGAGATGGGAATCATGAGGACAAAATAAGAGACTGGGAAATTAGACCTAAGTAGACCTAAGATGTCAATAATAGGAGTTCCGGAATAAGACAGACAAAGGAGAGGGGATAATTAGACAGATGATAAAAGATCTCTTCTTTGAATGAAGAAAACTTGGTTCTGAGGTTTAAAAAAAAACTCACGGGCTCACTAGGACTGAAAGCCACTAAAAAATTACCCAATAAAACTCTTGAACAGCAGGTATAAATACAACCTCTTGTCCATTTCAGTACAAAGAGGAAAACATTAATTACAAAGGAAAAAGAAAGAGATGGGTGTTATGTTTTACACCTATAATAAGAGGCACTTGAAAATATCTATAAAGTTCTAGAGCTAGCCAAAATACTTCTTGCTGGTCAGGGGTGGGGGGCAGGGGGGAGTATTATCTAGGTGTCAAAGCATCTGTCTGAGAAAAATACTGTAGAAAGACCCTTGAGCAAATGAAAATAAGACTGGAATAGATACTTCAAGGTAGGACAGGATGATGAAGAAGAGAGAAGTTGGTGGCGGGCAGCCGAGCCTCTCAGTCTCACTGCTTCTCTCTCCCCCTCTCTCTGTATATTTGGGGAATGGAGATGGATCTAGCTTTTTCACCCCAGCACTAACTAGTAGTTGACCAGAAGGTGCAAGGAAGGGAGCAGACCTGGGTGCGATGTTTCCCTTCAACTTCAGGCAATTCCTAAAGAGAGAGAGAGACTGATCTGGGAGCTGTCAGTAGCCCACTGTCCTCCACCTGGAGGTGGTGGGGGAGGGCAGAGGATGTGGCATGCGGGCGACACACCCAGCATCCTGCACAATGCACGCATGGTACCACGTATGTGAGACTATCCATAATGTATGTGTGAGCCATGGTGTGCTGGGAAATGTTTAACAGTCAGCTCTGGGGAGCGGCGGTGGTGGAGGGACAGCGCTGATATGCAGCTCCTGCTGATTTGCGGATATAAATACTCTTCTCGTGGCTGACATCAAGCTACCAGTGTGTTGCCACTACACCTGGAGCTGGGACAAGATGCATGCAAATGCTTCTCAGGCAGTGGTGGGATTCAGCCGGTTCGCACCGGTTCCACAGAACTGGTATCTAATTTTTTGTTGAGTTTGGCAAACTGGTTGTTAAAATGGCACTTGTAATCAGGGTTCTCCCAAAGGTGGGCACCTGGGCAGCCGCCCAATGTGGAAATCACAAATTTACATTCCTTACTCTTTTTTAATGTTCATCTGGGCAACAGTGTATTCTAAGTGCCCGTAGTAATGTTCATTCCATCCATACGTGAAAAAAAATTGCAAGGGAGTACATCAATCAAGAAGCAATATGGAAGTATCTTAAATGCCAGTTTTTATTATTTCTTGTCAGGTATTACTTAAAATTTTTCATTAATATTTTAAAACTTTTTTATAACATAATCTAGTGTTGTGGACCTCTTTTATTATTCTTATTTAGTTTTAAATGCATGAAATAATAAACTACCTATCGGTATATCGCTTTTTTATACTTAGAACGGTCATTAGGAGAGAGAGTCAGTTGTGAAATGATTTGAATCCCACCACTGCTCTCAGAAGCTGGTGCAAGCTGGCCGCTACCCACTGCTGTGCATGCACCAGGACCTCAGGGGACACATACTGGGAAAGGGGGAGTGTGAGGAGCAGCAGTCGTGGCATCTGGGTGTCTTGCTTGGTGGGAGAGTATTGTGACACTGGGAGTTTTATCCCACTGGAATAATTTTCCTCTTTTTGTCACCTTTCTAACCCTCGTTCTTATAGTTCCCTTTATTTCACCCCCTTCACCCCAGTAAATTGATATTTTCTGTAGGTTGTATTCCAGAAGAAATCTCAAATTCTTGTTCATACTTAAACCCATGCAACCATCAGAACAAAGGCTGCTTCTTGGTCGGTGGTTGTGCGGACCCAGGTGATCGTGTGTGGAGGGGTTGGCAAACCTCTGGAAGGGGCCAGCGGGTGTGGATTTTAGGCTTTGTTTGACATATGGTCTCTGTTGCAACTCCAGTCCCCCTCAGGACATAGTTTGCTGACTTGCTGTAAATGATACCATTGTATCGTAAACCTCTGCGTAAGTGTTAATTATGGCTATTTCAAAGGGCCCAGAGGAAAGAGCCCCTTAACTCTAGACATTCAGCAACCAGCTCAGAGGAAGGATTTAGGCCTTGGGGGAGGTTTTGTGGTTCCGCTGGCTTTGTGAATTAGCCTCGCTCAGGAATGTGTTTTTAACTTCTTTTTCTCCAGGGTTCAAGCAAGTGCGGAAAAGAGAACCCCTGGACTAAAAAAATAAAGCCCTTCCCCCAAAAGACTCCAAACCCCAATTCTACTAACAAAACCTTTATTTATTAATCAGGATTACAGACCTGGCAGAGAGGCAGGCACTCACCACTGCATATTTCTGAAGAAAGTTCTAGTAAACCAGGTCAGGCCAGCAGAGCCTTTATGTGATTGAGAAATTAAATGCCCCTTTAGCTTTCTAGCAAGTAAATTATTTGAAGTGTAATATGAAATCCACAGCTTTTCTATTTATGCAAATGGGTCACGTAGGACCCTTTTTTGGCAACTCTTGATGAACACTTAAAACATGTTGGTGCATATCTCAGCTATAGTTCTTGTCTTTTAACTCCGCAAGGTTGAGAGTATGAGAGGCCAATTCTATTTTGTTTTTGGTCGTTTGAGAAAGAGAGAATTATTTTCTAATGGAAAGTCCTTGCCTTATCATTGCTTTGTTGACACTTTGCCCTGGCGACCAAGAAAGTCCAGACAAGCCCACCCTGGTTCTGTTGCCATTACCTTTCAGTAATTCTCAATTTTCTGGTTCATTGATGTCTACGAGAGAATTTGATGGAAGCAGAGGACCCCCCCTCCCACACACACACACAAATACAGGCATAGAGTGGATTGTGATAAATCCTTTTGGAAAATTCCAGCTACTCTATTTTATGTTTTATTTGTATTACTTTCTGGTGCCTAAAATGCTGACGTACATGAGGGTTTCAAGACACAGAAGAGACAGGACAGTGTTGGACAGTTTTGTTTTCATATGAAGAGGAAGAGATAGTCAACACTCTCTGAAGAAAGGTATTTTTCTAGGAAGGTATCAGAGCTTAGCGCTGTAGCACAGGGGAAAAGCACCAACCTAAATGGAGGCCCTGACTTTATCAGTAGCCAGTTCTGAACTTAAACATACCTACCCTTTCACTTCAGTGAGTTTCCATTCCTTTTAACCTGTAAGCTGTGGTGTAAACTGAGAACATCGCACAGAGAGGCAGGAGACTAAGCGAAAGGCTCAGCATTGGTCGCATGGGCTGTCTGTAATGTGGGTTGCCTCTGAGGGCTCTGGTGAGACTGGTCCTCAGGAACAACCAGCATTAGCACTCAGATTAAATCATGACTGAAGGATGGACATGCAAAGGCCATCACTTTGCCTTCCACAGCTATTGCCACTTGCTGATGACCCAACAATGCTGTGCCTCCATTTGTTTTTGCTGTTCCAGGAAATTGGTATACATTTAGAAAGGCTCCAACCATGGCCTTAGAAAGACCAATCCCAGATGTAAAAGGCGGTCCCTTCAATACAGCCTTGGTTATTTTGGTTATTGAACTATTTCTTCTTTGCGTAAAGAATGAGTAAGAAAATGTGAGCGCAGTTTTCCTCTGCACACTTGCTTCCCATTAAGTGAACCTTTGCTGCTAAAGAAGATTTGCAGCCCCACCAAACCCTATAATGCTGCTGGCGGAATTGTGCATGCTCTGGTGTTCACACAGGAACAAGAACACGCCTATGGCAATATTGCAGGAGGTGAGACCATACATAGAATTTTCTTTGCCTTTCTTTCTTCCTCCCTTTCTCTTTCTCTCTTTCTCTTACTTTTTCTCTCTTTTTTCCTTCCTTCCTTCCTTCCTTCCTTCCTTCCTTCCTTCCTTCCTTCCTTCCTTCCTCCCTCCCTCCCTCCCTCCCTTCCTTCCCTTCCCCTTCCTTCCTTCCTTCCTTCCTTCCTTCCTTCCTTCCTTCCTTCCTTCCTTCCTTCCTTCTTTCCTTCCTTCTTTCCTTTCTTCCTCTTTTCTTCCTTCTTTCCTTCTTTTCTTTCTGCTTTTTATAAATCTAAAGTGTCAGGAATAGCTTAACACCTTAGATAATACATATTTTTCAGAAAATCTTTGTTTTATACATTTTCCCAGGTAATAGAAATTCCTGAAAGCATTGAAAAAATAAAGACTTTTTAAAAATTTATTCATAAGATGTACATGAAGCATTCATCACAGAAACATCACTCAATCTTTAAAAAATAGGCTTCAGCAGCTCTCTTAAGATGAGTGTCCGCGTTATTTGATTTTACAGATGAGACTTAGAGAAGTTAAGCAACTCGCTCACAGTCAATAGCCAGTAAAGCAACAACACCAAGACTGGGACCCAGTTCTGCTGATGTTAAAGTGTGTGCTCTCGTCTGGACCACTTGGCTAGTCTAATTGGTCATAGTTCTTAATTACATGTGATCAGAAAGTCTATAGCTGATTCATGACACAAGCCCTGCAGAGAATAGTGCATAATGGTGGGACATTGGCCAGTGTATTGGAACATGGGCTTATCAGCAAATGTGTAGAGAAAGAATCCTTAGTGGAGTCCAGAGCAGCTGTTTTCCTGGAAAAATGGCAAAAGGGGAAGTTGAACACCTTGATGCAGAAAGACAAAGGTGGTTAGTGAAAATCATTAAAGAGGTTCCTTTTTTCTCCTCAAAGACTTCAGGAACTCTGTGTTGTGAGTCTGTTTCAGAGTAATTGTGAAAGGCTATGGAGTTTCTAGGACTTCAGAGGGAGAATGGTGAGCCCCAGAAAGATAGAGGTGAGCAGGATAAAGGGGTAGAAATAAGGACCCCAGAGTTAGGGGGCAAACTTTAGGCATGGTAGGGCTAGAACAGAAAAAAGGCATTCAGTATATTAATAGGAATGGACACTCATTCCTTTCATATGGCAACTTCTCTCACGAGGTGTGTGATGAATTGTTCCCGTTAGTTGGGCTTCCCATCATCCCTGTAAGCAGTGCTCTCAAGAATGGGACGTGGACAAGGAGAAGGGAAGGAATGCTTTCTGGTTTGGTGGTTTAGATTGTCTGAGACAGTGGTTTTTATACATTTTCAGATTATGGCTCATAGCAAGGTATACCCTTTCTGTCAAAAGCCAGTGAAAAGTACATATATATGAAACTAAAGCAACATTTCATAGTATAACACTTACCCTTACTATGTGTATGGCCAGTAGCCACAGCCACCATGACAGCCGCCTGGCCCATGCAGGTTCACATTAGATTCAGACAGATGGTAATGAAACAACGGAGCCAAAAGCTGGTGGGCCATCATCTTTAATCCTAGCTTGCACCCGGCGGGCAAGTAATACACACAGTGGGAAAACACTTCCCTTTCCATTCAGGGCTCCCAAGGCCACTGACTTATCTGAGTTTTCTAGAATCAAAGGTTTCTAGCTCACCAGACTTATTCACTTTTGTTCCCCATCTCCTTCTCTCTCTCTGCACAAACTCTATACCAACTGGCTTTTCCTTCAGCACTCCGCCATCTTGACTGCTTCTCCTGGCCTCCTCCACGTGGCCTTTCTCTGCTCTCTTCTCTAATGCTAATCTCAGGAACCAAGCGAGCAAGCTCCTGGTCTGCCCCATTTTATAGTGTAGAAATCAAAACTTTTAATTCAATATACAAATAAGGAAGTCTCTGATACAAAGTCACTTATCTGAGGCATGATAGGGTTGCACCACCCCACATCAAAAAGGGTGGGAAAGGCTTAGTCCTAAAACCAAGCCCCAGGTTACAAGGATCCTGTCTGCCCACAGCCCGCCCCAACACACATTAATACAATCACACCCATTCTAAGCAAGAAGGGCAACTAATATCACCTGGGCGACTAGCTTCCACGTGGGCAGCGCCATCTTTAACAAAGTGAGCATAATATATTTTATCTGCCTAACACTAAGAAAGATACATTCTGATACTTTCTATTATCTTTTATTTCATTTAAGCAAAGTGCTGGCAACTCTCCCAAAATTGATTTCTCAATTCATTTAAGGGTCATGACTTATTGAGTGAAATATTATGAGTCTGAGTTGTACCATGTACCAACAGAACAGAAGGTCCACAGAAGTCATTATTTGGGTCCTTAGTAGCCACAGTCAGCATCATGGAAGCTGAATATAGAATTTTTTTTCCAAGGAGAAGAGATAAAAATGAGAGAGAGATGTTTTAATTCTGGTTCATCTCTGCCCTCACAGCCTGCAGATAGCTCCCCCCGGGGCAGGTTTGGATTGTCCGGGCTGTGACTCTCTGAAGCCAGGACTGCAAACCTGTGCTGAGTGTGTGCAGAATTGCCCGGGTGCCGTTTCAGGGCAGCCTTGCTGAGCCTGAGGCAGGTCGTCATCTCTCAGGAGCTTCCCAGGACCCCTTGGCTCTGCACACAAAGAGAACCAGGCTTTTCTTGTTTGGGCCTTTGCTCCTTCCTATTTGATTGAATTGGAAGAGAAACTGTTTGCTTTTGGTCGCACATCCTGAATCATAATCAGGATGCTGCTGGCACAGAAACCTGCTCCCACCCTTGCCTGAAATAACTGAACAGGGAAGTAGAGTTCCTCCCCTTTCCAACCTTAAAGAAAGAGGCTTGTAATTTATGGTGTGTTGGCAATGCATCAAAAGTCAGTCACTTACAGTAAAATCGAGGAGGGCAGAACAATGCCTATCAAGTGATATTCAAACACCTCATTAAAGGAACAAAGTGTTCCGTTGACACCAGAATAATAATGCTTACATATTTGTTAGCCAGAGTCCAGTGACCTTCAGAGAGGCTTCCTTGTCTATAGGATGTGAAAACGACACAAGACCACAACACCCTCAACTTCTTCAGTTCTTCAACAAGTATACTTTGCTCCAGTGATCTATCAGGGATGGTGCGACTATGGTATACTAGAGTCCTGAGGTTGCTGTAACAGTTACTATAAATGTGGGGTTCAAAACAACAGGAAACTGGAGGCCAGAAGCTCAAAATCAAGGTGTTGGTGGGGCTTCCCTTCCTCAGAATTCCCTGGGACAGAAGGCTTCCTGCCTCTTCTGCCTTCTGGTGGCTCCAGGCATTTCCTTGGCTTGTGGCCGCATCACTCTACTCTCTGCCTCTGGCTTACCATGGCCTTCTTCTTCCTGAGTGTCTCTCTTCTCTGTGTCTCTTATTGTTGTAAGGTACCAAAAGCTGAAAATTGATATTAATATTCTGGGAGGAAAGGTCAGGCTTTCATATCAGGCTTTTCTGTTCCGTCCCTCCTTTAGGGAGGGGAGGGAGAAGAATGTAGAAGTTTCTGGCTTGCTAGAACAATAGGTCATTCAGTTTTAAATCTAAAGGGTTAACCTAGAAACTTCTCTTTCAATAGGAGGCAGAATTTACATGCCACCTTGCATTGACTGTAGTTCCTCCCCCTTCCTGGAATCTTGAGAGTAAAATACCTCTAGGCTAGTGAGAGAAGAGGAACCCTGAAAGATTTGTAAACATTTTTGATTGTGTTACCTTAAAAGTCTTAATGTTGCCTGACCAGGCGGTGGCACAGTGGATAGAGCATTGGACTGGAATGTGGAAGGACCGAGGTTCGAGACCCCAAGGTCACCAGCTTGAGCGCGGGCTCATCTGGTGTGAGCAAAAGCTCACCAGCTTGGACCCAAGGTTGCTGGCTCAAGCAAGCGGTTACTTGGTTTGCTGAAGGCCCGTGGTCAAGGCACATATGAGAAAGCAATCAATGAACAACTAAGGTGTCGCAACGCGCAAAGAAAAACTGATGATTGATGCTTCTCATCTCTCTCTGTTCCTGTCTGTCTGTCCCTGTCTATCCCTCTCTGACTCTCTCTGTCTCTGTAAAAAGAAAAAAAGTCTTAATGTTTCTGTGTATCCCCTCTGTGTATCCCCTCCAGGCATCCCCAAACTACGCCCGCGGGCCACATGCAGCCCCCTCAGGCCATTTATCCGGCCCCCTGCCGCACTTCCAGAAGGGGCACCTCTTTCATTGGTGGTCAGTGAGAGGAGCACTGTATGTGGCGGCCCTCCAACAGTCTGAGGGACAGTAAACTGGCCCCCTGTGTAAAAAGTTTGGGGACCCCTGGGCCCTAAACAAATGTTGCCAGCTCGTACCATGACATCATGCTCTCCCCCCCCCCCCCCCACTGTGTGAGCAAGGGTATATAAACAGCCTCTGAACTATTTTGGGGGCTACACGATTTGGGCTTGCAGATGCCCCCATGTCAACCATATGCGGCCGGCATATTTAATAAATCTTTTCTCTTCCTCTAATAAAACTCTTCAAAATTTATCTGGACTGGGTGTCTGTGAAGCCAGTAGCCAGGGCCACCATCACAGCAGACTGGCCCATGCAGGTTCGCATTGGATTCGGACAGTCGGTAAAGAAACAACGGAGCCAAAAGCTGATGGGCCATCATCTTTAATCCTAGCTTTTACCCGACGGGCAAGTAAAAACACACTGGGCTCCAAAACCCACTCATTCAGTGCTCACAAAGCTACTGACTTATCTGAGTTTCCTAGAATCAAAGGTTTCTAGCTCACCGGACTTATTCACCTCTGTTCCCCATCTCCTTCCTTCTCCCTGCACAAATTCTGCACTAACTTTCTTCTCCTTTAGCACTCCACCATCTTGGCTGCTTCTCCTGGCCTCCTCCACGTGTCCTCTCTCTGCTCTCTCCTCTAATGCTAATCACAGGAACCGAGAGAGAGCAAACTCCCGGTCTGCCCCACTTTATAGTGCGGAAATCAAAACCTTTAATCCAATATACAAAATAGGGAAGTCTCTGATACAAAGTCACTTATCTGAGGCATGATGGGGTTGCACCACCCCACATCAAAAAGGGTGGGAAAGGCTTAGTCCTAAAACCAAACCCCAGGCTACAAGGATCCTGCCTGCCCACAGCCCGCTCCTAACACATATTAATACAATCACGCCCATCCCAAGCAATCACCTGAGCCACGGGCTTCCATATGGGCAGCGCCATCTTTAACAAAGTGAGTATAATATATTTTGTCTGCCCAACAGTGTCTCTATGTGAACTCGATAAAATGAGGTACAGTGCCTTTCAGAATCTGGGGTGCAGTACTTTATAACATTATAAAGCTTATTGTCATTGGCCACCTGGATAATCTAGGCCAGGGGTCCCCAAACTTTTTACACAGGGGGCCAGTTTACTGTCCCTCAGACCGTTGGAGGGCTGGACTATAAAAAAAACTATGAACAAATCCCTATGCACACTGCACATATCTTATTTTAAAGTAAAAAAACAAAACAGGAACAAATACAATATTTAAAATAAAAAACAAGAAAATTTAAATCAAGAAACTGACCAGTATTTCAATGGGAACTATGGGCCTGCTTTTGGCTAATGAGATGGTCAATGTGCTCCTTTCATTGACCACCAATGAAAGAGGTGCCCCTTCCGGAAGTGCAGCGGGGGCCGGATAAATGGCCTCAAGGGGCCGCATGTGGCCCGCGGGCCGTAGTTTGGGGACCCCTGATCTAGGCTAACCTTATCTGGAGATTCTTAATTTAATTACATTTGCAAAGACCTTTTCCCAAATAAAGTGACATTCATTATTAGCACTGGAGGTTAAAAGTTGGACATGTCTTTCATGATACAGAGGATGTAAAGTTGGAGAGAACAGGGTTGTTTTTCTCAAGGAGCTCAGGCTAGTGCAGGAGACACATCATTAAGTCCCAATGTCAAAAGAATAACCACAAACAGCTGCATTCCAAGTACTGAGGAGACCTGACAAGAGTTTGTATTGGAGTTGATACGGAGGTGATGGTGGGGCAGGGATGGGGTGTATTTTTTTTTAAACCCACTCTACAATTTTCTAGCATCTAGAAATCACTATGGAAAGTCATCAGGTTGACAGAACAAGTCCAGCTTGAATAGAGAGGATTAATACTGGCCCAGTCAGAACTGTTAGGTCTGGCTGTGTTCAGCCAACTCTGCTGATTGTCTCGAGGTTTGGGGCAATTGGCAGCAAAAAGAGAGGAAGCCAAAGCTTTGAACTGGTTGAGATTTTTGATGGTTCTATTGCTGGCAAGTGAAGAACTGGACACCACGAAATGGGTCATTGGCTTTCTCTGTGGTAGAGAATGGAAAAGAGGAACGTTCTCACCTGCTGCCCATCCCAGGTCAGAGCAGCACCTGTGCCTCTGAGGGGACCCCACAACCCAAGGCAGCTTCCCCACTGAGGTGTTCCCTTTTGTTCCAAGGCCTGGGGCCAGTGTTCTGTATGAGCTGGTGTGGGGAGGGCAGCTGCCGCTTCAACATGCAGGTGGGACAAGGTAGAGGCATTTCTTGCTCACATCTGTTTGTGGGCCATTGTTCTTACAGCCTTCACAGAACATTGCCTGCAGCTCTTTACACTCTCTGAGGACTTCACCTTCTTTATGATTGTTTATCCTATTAACAAGGTTCTTGAAAATAGACTCCAGATTTGTTAATATTCTTGGGTATAATATGCTTGTTGTTATGAAGAGGAACATCTTTATATTTAAGGGCACATTGAAGTATTGATGGGTGATCTGATACAGTGTTTACCATTTTTATTATCTCAGTGAAAATGTAGCTAGATAAACCTAATATCACAAAAATGTTAAGAATTTCTAAGTCTAAGTGGAAAGTATATGGATGTTGATTGTTCTAGCCTTTCAACTTTTTTCTGTGCTTGAAATTATTCATAATTGAAGATAGAGAGAAGAAATATTTTGAAGCAGTTTCTTGACTTGTGTTTCATGGATTCTGGGAGAGATGGATGGTTTGTCAGGGACCAGGAAGCTTCTAAATTTATATGTAAGCATTTATGTGGGGTGTATGAGCACACACACGCATGTTTATTTCATTATTATAGAAGGAATATCTACTGTTTGAGGCTCTCCTGATTCTGAAATAGGTCCATGACCTTTTTCTTCAAAGTTAAACACCATTGCTTAAAACTAGAGATATATATTTGCATTTGTTATACCTTTTGTAAATGGATACAGCCAGAGTGTGTTGCTGAGGTATTATTAATTACTTTGTTGCAAATTCTGAGCTACTTTATAAATATATATTATATACTACTCTCCCTTGATAGTCATTAACTCATTTCTTGATTTTTTTTCTGAACTAATTCTTTTTCTATTTTAGTTGAATTCTTACACTTTTTCATAGATTTAAAATAGTGGAATAGTGGTTGCTGATATGAACAAATCTGTTTTCTCTTGCACTAATTTAAAACTGATATAATAATTTTGGTTATCTTTCTAGATTATAAAACAACAGATTCACCATATACAGCTTGCACAGCACAGAAATGTATAAACAAGGAAATAAAGGTACAATTATTACCCTGTGTTCCAGAAGGAGCCACTGGTAATATTTTGATGGATTTCTTGCTTCTGGTGTGTATGCATTTATACAAAACAAAATTGAAGAAAAAACTGAATGTACAGTTTTATATTACAGAAAAAAAGAACATTTCAAACTTTTTACCTTTTAATGCTGATGCAGTTTTTATGAAGAAGATTTGAATGAATTTGGATTTGAATGAATTTGTATTAATACAGCTGTCCAAATCACTTTTTCTAGGTTGTAGTGAAGACATCTTTCCCTTAAAAACTCTCAGCTCTTCTAAGTACTTAGTATCCCAAGTAATATTATTTATGTTAAATGCATAGAGTTACAATGTATTTTTCCCCATTGAGTTGCTCCACTGAGATAGGTAAGAAAAGAAAATTAAGTCACTGCTGGACAGAACCAGAACACAGCTAACACCAAAGTGCTGAAAATTTTGGCAGTTGGGGTTGGGGGTCAGGACGCCTAAATAAAATGTTTATTTATGTGTAGCTTGTTTGTACAGGTTTGCGACTTGGTGAAGTCAGAATAACGCCAAGGAAACACGCTGTGACTGCCTGTGCCCACTTGCCAAGCAACCAGGAGGTTGTCCGACCTTCTGACCCACAGAGATATGGCGGAAGCAGAGGGGAGGAGAGGGGCCCCAAGAGGGAGAGGAAAGTTTGTGGGGCTTTCAGAGATTGGCAGCGCAACACTTGTCCTCTGGCTTTCAGTGGCACTTGGTAAGGCCCTGTCACACGTTGATTTGAACTGGAGTTATTTGTTTGTTTGCAGTAATAAATGTAAAGCCCCAGCAAAGTGTCTTGCACTTAATGGGCACGAAAAAAATACTAGTTTTTCCTGTCATATAGGACAATGAGTTCTCGGGAGGCATCTGCACTGTTCAAAGCAGTAAATAAAAGCATGGGGCTTGGATCCAGACAAACCTGTTTAGGGTCTTAAGTTTGCCTCTTATTAGCATTGTAACTGTGGAAACTTGCTTAATGTCTCTGAACACATTTTCTCACTGGTGAAATGAAGATAGTAATAGTTCCTGTCTCTTAGGATAGTAAAAGGATTGAGTAAAAATATTGTTGTAATAATGGACAACACTTATCAAGGGCTTACTATATTACAAACTCTTTTAAGTATAACCATTTTAAGCTGTGTGCTACCATTCCCGTTTTGCAGATAGGAAAACTGAGGCACAGAGAAGTTAAGTAATATGCCCAAGGTCACACAGCTATCAAATAGGTGAACTGGGATTTGAACTGAGGAAGCTTAGTACTCTCTGTTATCTTTACATCCCACTTTGCACAGTACCTTGCCTATGGCTATCCCCTCCTCACATATTTGTGTGACTACCCGTCTGATAAACACTTGCTGAATAACATTTACAGGAATGTCTTTCCAAGTTTATCACTAGAAGAGCTCTAAATGTATTCCTACTGTGGATGAGAAAATGCTCTGGTTTAGAAAGGAGACTTATATGTATGAACCCCGTGTTAAATTCTTTGAAATAGCAGCCTCACATTTGAATAACTTCATGGAAGAAGGGCTGGTTCGGTGAAAACTTCTGCCTTTCCCTGTTCCAATCAGCTGCTGAGTTGGGCTGCTGCCAAATTGATGACTCTTCTTCCAAATGCAAGAGGGAGAAGCATGAGGGTGTTACCAGGAACTGTGAGACCTGGACAGGCTTGCAGGGCTGGGCACCCAGCCGAGTCACACCCAAGTGGTGGGTGCTTGCCAGCTTCAGGGCTAAGCTATTGCCCTTGAGAGGCTTGGGCAGGGCAGGCATCTCTTTGCTTGCTGATTCTCTTGTCTCCCTGGGCAACAGCCTGGAGCAGACTGTGGTCATCCGTGGGAATGCTTCTCCTGAGTCAGCGGGGACTGCAGTGCCCCGGGGTGTGGCTGGCTGTGTTCTTTTGGGCCCTACACAGATGACTTCTATCTCTAAGGATGTCACTGCGCCATCATGGGTTCA
Organism: Saccopteryx bilineata; assembly: GCF_036850765.1. NCBI lineage: Eukaryota > Metazoa > Chordata > Mammalia > Chiroptera > Emballonuridae > Saccopteryx > Saccopteryx bilineata. The sequence continues at coordinate 59,575,791 of NC_089497.1, forward strand.
GGGCTGGAGCTGCAGGATGGAAGCTGCTTGTTTTGAGCCCTATCAAGTCCCCAGAAAGTGTTAACTTCTAGGACTTTTCTTTGGGCGGTTGCTGTATTTATACGGAGTTTAAGATGAGAACATTTTAAGACTGTTAGTACATCAGAACATGAGCATCAGGAAGAGACCAGAGACCTTGGCTCTAAAATCAACTCTTTCTCTAATTTGTTGCATAAATTTGGAAGATCACATCCTCTCCTGGAGACCCTCGTTTCCTCATCTGAACATTAAAATAACTCCTGCCCTGCCTATATCACTGAATTAGGCTGAGGACTAAATGAGATGATGAATGTAAAAATGGTCAGTAAACGGTAAGGTATTACCCAAAAGCAAGGAGGCCTTTATTTTCATGTGGTTGGCTCTTGCAGCCTTGGCTCCTATTGGCTGCTCTCCTGTTCAAAGAGTCTCTGACCATGACCAGCCGGGAAGGGCTGGGGTTTGATTTTATTACGGAAGATGGCTGGATTCCTGACCTGAAGTGCCAGCAGGGTCTCTAAGAGGAAGGAAGGTCTCAGAGAGCCGGTGTTGGAGGTCATGGAGTCCAGCCACCCCCTCCTGGTCTGGGAGCCGCCTTCCATTTCCAACTTCTGTAGACTGGGCTCTCATTTCTTTAAGGGGGAAATGAAGGTTTGCTTTCTCAGTACCTCTCAATCTTCCATGATACTATTTGGGAACTCTTCTATTTTAGGGGCACATATTGGGGCTGAGGGACATTCTCAAAGTGAAATTTCCATGGGAGGGTGAACAGTTGCACTTATGGAGGACTGAAGAGGAGGGAGATACCTATAAAGTTAAATCTCAGCACAGTGAGGACCAACGTGGAGGAGGGCGGTGCGGAGAAGGGTGATGCTTTCAGGGGCAGCCATGCTGGCTCTGGAACTTTCACCATAGACTTCTGGCAGGAACAACATAAACTTTTCAGCTGATTTTTTTTTTCGGGGGGGGGGAAGACTCTTGTTTTTATGCATCTCGATATGGCTTCTGCTGCCCCCGAATAGTCTACCGATGGCTGCCCAGTGGCAGACAGAAGTGAATACTTTAAGTATAATCATTTTAAGCTGTGTGCTACCCCCAGGACTTCTGAATTCAGTTCCAACCAGAGTATGTCTCCAGGACATTGAAAAGGACAGTGACAGACTGGAACTTAAGTCACAAAAAGCTAAGGGATGTTTAGTTTGGACATTAGACTTAACTTCATACACCCGAGAGCCTGTCATGGGGGAGGGAAGCCTACTCTGTTAGGTCCCAACTTTTTCTCCTCCTTTTGTCTCCGGGGGAAGAATTTGGCTCATGGGGAGGAAGAACTTTCTTTAAGTCCGTGATGGCGAACCTATGACATGCGTGTCAGCACTGACACGCATAGCCATTTTCGATGACACATGGCCGCATGCGACTGCATACCAGAGAAGTATGGGGCCGCATGCCAAGAAGGACGTTTCATCCTCGGCTACTGCACAGCCAGGTGCAAGAGCCGAGGATAAAACATTTGCTGTAGTGTAGACACTCTGTGCTGGAGGTCTGTAGGCCAAAACAACAGAACTCCGGCACAGAGAGTCTAGTTCTGGGACTTCCGGTTAGGCCGTTAGGGGATCTTTGACCTCACTTCAGGCCGGCGGAGCAGGGAGCAGCAGAATGCCACGGGGGACGCATCTCTGGGGGCCCTGTGATCACCATTACCAGCAACCACATAACCACAGCAAACATCATCCAATCTACTGTTCTGGGGTGTCGTGGACTTCTAATTGACCATCATTACTGAGATAAGTGAGGGGGAGGCTGGGAGAGGCGAGGGCCTGTGCTATGGGTGCCGGTTCCCGGCATTAAAATAGCAGCAGCCATCTTAATTTATATAAGATGCAACCTGCAGAATTTCAAGACAGCTTCTGGGCTCAGGTGTTTGTCGACTTGAAGTCAAAGCTTGAGAATCTGGAAAGATGCCCCTTGGAGAATCAAGAGGAGTGCCATTATGAACAGGAGATTTGGAGTGCCTGGAACCAATTACCAGACATTCTTAGCACCCTGAAAAATATAGCAATGGCTTTACTCACAATTTTTTCCTCTACGTACTTTTGTGAGACCTTATTCTCAGCGTTAAATAATATCAAAACCAACAAAAGAAACAGATTGACAGATGAAGTTAGTGCTTGCTTGGGCTTGAAGTGTACAAAATACCAACCTTCATTTGAAGATTTAGCCAATGAAATTCAGCAACAAAAAAGTCACTAATAGGCAGGTTAGTTAAAGAATTCCCTCTCCCCCTCACTTATCTTAGTTCTCGGCATCCCATAGAAGTTAAGTAATATCAAGACCAACAAAAGAAATTGACTGACAGATGAACAGAGAAGTCACTAAGCAGGTAAGTTAAATAATTAGTTTTTGGTTTATTAAATACAGTTATATATCACAATTATACATTTTTGTTATTTAAACCAGTGGTCCCCAACCTTTTTTGGGCCACGGATCGGTTTGATGTCAGAAAATATTTTCACGGACTGGCCTTTAGGGTGGGATGGATAAATGTATCACGTGACTGAGACAAGCATAAAGAGTGAGTCTTAGACGGATGTAACAGAGGGAATCTGGTCATTTTTAAAAAATAAAACATCATTCAGACTTAAATATAAATAAAACGGAAATAATGTAAGTTATTTATTCTTTCTCTGTGGACCGGTACCAAATGGCCCACGGACCAGTACTGGTCCGCAGCCCAGGGGTTGGGGACCACTGATTTAAACTATAACTATCTTGAAATTATGGTTTTTTCTCGATGTGACACACCACACGAGTTATGCTCAGCTTTTTGGCGAATTTTGACACACCAAGCTCAAAAGATTGCCCATCACTGCTATAAGTCAAGATACCTGAAAGTGATGAAGCAGAAACCAGCTGACCACATAAAGGAGCCTGTGTGGAGTGAATTCAGAGGCAGAATGGGTTGACCTAGCTGATCTCCCTCCGAGTCCTGGAGGCTGTGACCTGAAGGACTGATTCTGCAGTGATGATGTGATCTGTGCATGCTCAGCAGCTGCCCCCCCCCCAGCTCCCCCAGAGAGAAAACACCCTTTAGGACTGTGGTGCTAAATCCTTCTCCATAGGAAAGTATGGTGGTTCCTCAAAAAACTGCAAATAGAACTACCTTATGACCCAGCAATCCCTCTACTGGGTATATACCCCAAAACCTCAGAAACATTGATACATGAAGACACATGTAGCCCCATGTTCATTGCAGCACTGTTCACAGTGGCCAAGACATGGAAACAACCAAAAAGCCCTTCAATAGAAGACTGGATAAAGAAGATGTGGCACATATACACTATGGAATACTACTCAGCCATAAGAAATGATGACATCAGATCATTTACAGCAAAATGGTGGGATCTTGATAACATTATAAGGAGTGAAATAAGTAAATCAGAAAAAAACAAGAACTACATGATTCCATACATAGGTGGAACATAAAAATGAGACTAAGAGACATGGACAAGAGTGTGGTGGTTACCAGGGGTGGGGGGAGGGAGGACATGGGAGGGAGGGAGGGAGAGAGTTAGGGGGAGGGGGAGGGGCACAGAGAACTAGATAGAGGGTGGCGGAGGACAATCTGACTTTGGGCAAGGGGTACGCAACATAATTTAATGACAAAATAACCTAGACATGTTTTCTTTGAATATATGTACCCTGATTTATTAATGTCATCCCATTACCATTAATAAAAATTTATTAAAAAAAAAAATCCTTCTCCATAGCATGAGCTTCTGAGGTGCTAAATTCCCTTCCCTTTAGTTTTACTGGGAAGGGAGAATGGCCGTGTTTATCATGCTTCCTGTTCCTTCTTTATTCTCAGTGTGTTGCTCTTGGTGTAAGAATTTGTGTGGATTTGTTCATAACAGTTACCCTCTGCCTTGGGAAGCATGTGGAAAGTTTTAGAGCTATTTTTACAGTCTTGGGCCATATTTCGATGACTGGAAACTAAAGAACTACCTAAACACGGCTTGCTTACTTAGCTTTCCAGCCTGAGGGTGAGCCCTGCCACCTCCTGCTTCTGTATTCTAGATTTGCGGCCATGTGGACTTCTTGCATTGGACCCTTCCTCTCCTACAGGATTCAGGGCTTCTTCCAGCTCTGCGTGTTTTATTGTCAGGTCCTCTGGTCCTCTTCTCCTTCCCAGATACTGTCATTCTCCTTGGTTTTCTTTTCTCTCACTTCAGTCCTTGCCTCCTCTCCACATGCTGCATTTCTTCCATCTTAAACATCACTACCCTTTGAGCCGAAGGTATCTATCTGTTCACCCCATCTAGTGTTTACACCTGCTCCCTGGAAGGACTCCTGGACAGCATGGATGTTGGATAGAGGTTGAGGAAGGTGGGCTTTGGTTTCCTTTGAAATGGCTTCAGCCAATCTGACTGTCATTTCTCTTTGGACATGAATTGACAGAATGGTCAACTCCAACAAACATCGTTTTGCTCAGCCATGGTTGTGAAGTTCTAGTCCATTTCTGCATTTTAAACATTTTGATCATTCTTTTCAGAGAATTTAAAGTGCTAAGGTCTGGGGAAAACTATTGGAATCTTGATTGTGATTCTACAGAGTTCTGTTTGCTGCTCCATGACCCCACACTAATTGGGCGTTGACATTGTAATAGGTGTTGAGGTAGGTACTGGGACAAAGGGATTGGTGTGACGGCTTCCTGCCTTCAGGCCCTCAAGACACAGGAGAGTCCCTTGTGGCAGGGTAAGGGCCAAACAAGGTGACGTGGGGCACGGAGAAGGGAGGCTGAAACTCTGCTTGAGTAGAGATGGTTCAGGGACAATGGGGAGGCTTGTTCAGCTGAAAAGGTGACTCTCAGATGGGTCTTAAAGTACATGAGTAACATTTGTTAGAGAGACAGAATATTATGGGCAAGGAACAGCTCAGGGGAAGCAAGGGATTGTGAGAAGAGTGGTGTGTCTAGGAATGAAAGGCACTGAGTATACACAGAAGGAGAGGGAGGACCAGTCCTCTCACAGCACACTGTGAGGGCCTTGGGCATCGATGGTGGGACACATTGATCTCTGTCTCTCATCAGCATGACTTTTTCGTCAGCCTTTCATGTCCACCAAATCACCATGACATGCTCCGAAAGATCTGTGTGAGCTTTTGTGCTTCTAGCTGCAGAATGAGGGACAAACAGGGCTAGCAGAACCCAGCCTCAAGGAGATACGTGCATAGAATTTTGTGATAGCTCAGTGAGAACTGTCCAGTGTCTATGAAATTGGCAACCTCCGCCTCATGGATTGAGTCAGGGATGGAAAACCTACCCCTGACCCCTTTAGCTTTTCTGGCTGGACATACAGCAGACTAACAGAAGAAAATAAAATTTTAATATGTGCACATAAGGCCTTCACATAAGCATGAAAATTCCCAAGACAGACAAAAGAAGGTTTATGTGTCATTTTGGTATCATTTTGGTCACTAAGGAGGGGGAGGTAGGTAAAGGAGAAAGAGCAAACTCGGGGTAAACAAACTCTTCCAGGGCCCCCAGAAACAATGGGACACGAAGCGGAAGGCAGCTGGGATCCTCCCTGTCTGCCACAGTTAATTGTCTGTGCTAAGGCGAATATACTATGGTGCAGGTGTTAAATTCCTTTCCTGAAACAGGCTTTTCTATCTGAATCTCTTTAGGCAGAGGTAAAAAACTCTTCCTAAATTTGTTGAGTTTTAATTGTTTTCAGTTTGAAATAATCTGCATGCCAGGGTGGCACATTCCAGGGAGACACACACCAACCCCCACAACTGCTTGTCAATAGTGCTCTGCCACACCCAGGGACAAGGGACACCTGGTGCCCAGGTGGCCTCTGGTGTGACTCCTAGCCTCTGCAGTCACCCATCACCTCCCTTTCCTGAGCTCCTCCTCTCCTTCCAAGCAGCCCTGACTGCGGCCACACCCTCCCCGCCACGCCTCCAGGACGCGCCTGCCAGAGACAGGGCAGGATGGATGAGGTATGGCCTCAGGCCACCCCGCGGAGGAAATGCTTACAGAAAAACAAAGGTTCTGTGTCTCAGCTAAGTTTGGGTCAGGCTCATCCTTTCCTTAATATCAACTGAAGTCGTTGTTGCCATCCTTGTTTGAGGAAATGGATTCATGTGGGCTCGAGAGGCCTGCCTATATTAATATGACCTCCAAGACTTCCTGCTCATGCCGTGGGATGGCTTCAGACATGTCTCTGCAGGCCATTTGGCTGCGCCTGGGTCAGTTCTGGTATTACCTCACCCAGCGTCCTCCTCAGGGGCTCTGGAGGCCTCTGCATACTCTGCCAGCTTCCATTCCCAGAGAAGAAAGCTTGTAGCTCTCGCCTCTCCTCAAGATTTTGTCTCCATAGGTTTAAGGCATGTTTGCCTGAATGTTCTAGGTGTTTGGCGGACGAGATCTTATGGTGATCACAAACCTTTGGGAAAGCCCTGGGTTGAGCAATGCTAAGCATTTTAATTTACTGTGGGCCTTCTCAAGATCTAATTTGCTAATATCTATATTGTGAGTCTCCAGAGGAGGGAAGAGCAAGGACAGTTTAGTTCCCACACGTAATTGACTGAGGTGTATCCTCACGTCCACTCCTTGCCATCCTCGAGGCTTTCCACCTGGGGAATGGAGCTGGACTGTGGCCACGTCTTCTCTGGAGTAGCTCCTGAGGGCAGCTGAATGTTTTCTCCTAGATGTTGGAGGGATCGATAGGGTCAGCATGCCCAGTTTTGCCTCGGGTAGTCCTGGCTTATATGGGTTGCCCTATTATAATTCTAATAACCCCAATTTGGTGTATAAATTATGTGGTCTCCCCGACCATAGCCCTTGTAGAACGCAGCCACTTGGCATTTTGGAGCCCAAAGGGCAGCTCATTGTTAGGCTTGCCTCTACCCATAACACAGTCTGATGTCACCCTTTGACTCACCACTTGCTCTCTGACAACCTCTGATATTTGCCAGAGGGTCCCGAATTCTTTTCCCTTTATTCAGCCACCATAGTCAGCCTGTCAAAATGCCTTACCTTCTCATTCTGCGTGGGAGCTGACAGAGAACCAGTGCCCCTAAGAAATGCAGAGCTTTTGTGTGAGGTATCCCTTCACAATGCACGCCTTCGCTCTCGGCGTTTCTGGCCGTCCTCATCTCCTGATCCTTGTGGGCTCTGCTGGACTCCGCGTCCCCTGGCTGGCTGCTGAATTGTTTGTCTCTGTCATTCTCTGTCCTCCTTCTCTTGTTTCCTTTTATTCCTGCTACTAAAACAGCCACCTTCCTGAGGTCCGATGCCCGGAAGGAATTTTTGTGTTAGAAAATATCAAGAAACCATTCTCATTTAGGGGGTGAGAGAAACCAGATGGAAGAGACCAAGTGGACAGGGCAGGAACCAACTAGCTCTGACTAATTAGGGAGATCACAGACTTTATTGAGAAAAATGAAAGGATTTGACATTTTCTCCATTCTTTTAAAGGGACAATCAATGGCCTACAGGTTGTGATTTTTAACTTTTGTGTGCTATTTTTTGTTGCTGTTATTGTTGTTACCTTGGTTGACAAATCAATTTTTAAAATGTCATATCTTTGGCTTTTCAAAATTCTTCAGCTGGAGACTTGAGGTGGAAAGATAAGGATTGACTGAAGAAACACTTCCCATTGAGTGGGACACTTGAATCCATGTTAACACAATAAGTTAAATTAAAAAAAGAAAAAAAAAAGAAATGCATCCCTTTTTTATTTGACAAAGTAAACAGTGCCGGGCATCTTTAATACTTGCAAAAGCCTCAAAAAGAGTCTCAGCAGTTAGAAACAAAAAGGAAACTAGTGATCAAATGTTTGGGGTCTTTATTATTATTATTATTATTATTATGGGATATTTTAGATTCAAGTCCTACTTGCCTGAGTTTTATCTGGTTGTAAATGCCCTGAGTAATAGGGTTCCCACAGTTTCTTCATGAATATTTTGTTTAATGTTCTTACAGATGTGTGGGACAGATGCTTAAAACTCTGTTCAGAGAAAAAAAAACAAAACTATTTTGTCTTTAAATTTAATCCTTTTAAAATTGCTCAAGTTATAGATCTTAAAGATTGCCTACTCTTTCTGTCTCTTGTTTTTTTTCTCTCTCTTTGGTAATCAAGGCGGCTTTCTTTCCCTGCCCTCCCAGTCACTGCAAAGTTTGGCTTTGTCTTCTTTTGAGCATGTAAAATATATTTTTTCCTCTTAATTCTTTGGAAAGTATTTCTTTTTAATATTGTCATCTAGGCTTTTCCTGTATGTGTGTGTTTACAGAAGTTTTTAATTGGGCTAAATACCATAATTTTCAGCTCCTCTGCCTGTTTCAGAGTCTCACTGATAATTTTCTCTGACCAAACCAAACAAAAATCAAATCAGAGCTCACTCTCAAAAACACAGCAAAACCAACCCTCTGGTTCTCAGGAGATAACAGACTAAGGTTACTTTATTCCTATTTTCTTTTTTTAAATATACTCATTTACATAAGTATGTGTATCTAAGATGCTTCAACCCCACTATGTAAATCCTGATTGAAAAATTTAGAAGAAATATTTGTACCTAGACATGAATATCAAACCTTGATTCTACAAACTCCACCTTATTTTGTTGACTTTAGTTTTAAGAGAGAAGGCCATTTAATTTTTTTTTTAATTCTCCTTTTCTTTCTTATTTGCCTGCTCCCCTCCCAACCCCTGGAGTGTCTCCTAGGACCAGGAAGTTTATATGTAAACAGAACCTGTAAACAGAAGCCATAAACAGAAACCGTAATCAGACCCCTGACCTCCTCTGGGTTTTCAGCCCAGTGTTTCCATAGAGGGATTAACCCCAAATACTAACTTGCTTTCAGTGGCAAAATTGTTCCCAAGGCGGGCATCACCAAAGGGGTTTCTTCTCGCTAGGCTTTCACATTCACCCTGCAAATAAGGTCTTCTCAAAGGGAGGCTTAAAAGCAGCCGCTGAAAAGCAAATTGCAGGGCAGGCTGGAGCCAAGAGTGATGCTAGGAATTCTCTGGGCTCTCAAGTCCCCGTCTGTCCTCCTCTGTCCACGGAGTGGTCATAACCTTCCAGATCCACTGGTGCTATGGGAAAGGGCCAGGTTGCTTGGTCTCATAATAATACATGGGTGTGTGTGTGTGTGTGTGTGTGTGTGTGCGCGCGCGCGCATGCACCCCACCTTTGGAATTACGCACAGGAAGTCCTTTGGTGGCGGGTTGGGACATGTCAGGGACACTGGCAGGGAGGGGGTGTGTGGGGTGGGTGGGGAGCAGGATTTCCTTCTCAGGGGACATGAGCAATGGTACTATCCTGTTGTACAGAAAGCCACAGCTGTGTGCCTACAAGGGGAATGTTTGCACGTCATTCTGTTTTCTTCTTTGCTGCAGGTCTTAGAATGTCCACTCAGGAGCGAAGGCTTTGAACCAGGCATCAATCTTTTGGGCCGAATTCCAAGTCAGCTCTAAAAACAGTCAGAGTTACTCCTGTCTCCCCTACTGGCTAGGCAGAAGGGCTGAAAAAGAGGGTTCTCACTTCTGCATGGCCTGCACCCCAAGGCGGGTCCCTGCATTGTCCACACAGCCCTGCTTTAAGCCAGGACTCGGACAGCACAGGCCTGTTTCTTAGGGCAGAACGTCTTTACCACCCAGACCTCCAACACCACCTCGCCAGAGAGACAAAGTATCTTTATTTTAAAGGCTCCATGTAGCATGTCCAGAAATTTCTCATGTTATTAAGAAGGAGGTGGGGGTGGGGAAAGGGCCCAATGAGGCTACTTACTTAATAGCTCCTAACAGCTGTGGAAAGTTTGATGCCGCAGGAGCACCCAGACAGAAAATTAAAAAACTAATAAAGTCCTCAGTGTGGGGGCGCTGGCATCAGGACAGCTTTACTTCTGCAGACACCTAATAAAGAGACATTCCCGGACACTCGCTCATAAGGGCAGTCTGCAGGGGTCACCGAGAACAGTGGAAAGTGAGCCATGGAAACATTGCAGTCACTCACATCGCTGCAGGGAAGATTCGTCTGCTTCTCCTCTTTTTCGCTCTTTTCATCATTTTAGAAAAATGGCAGCCTGTTCTGGATCAATGGGGGGAAATAAAAAAAGAAAGGATAAAGAAGTAGTGGGTCGATTTCAGGAGCCCCCAATGCAAATCTCACTTTCATGGACAGAACTAACACGAGGCGGATGTTTGACGATGGAGGCATTGGTGGAAAGGCGGGGATGGTCACCAGTGGGGGCAATGTTGAGGTTGGCGGGTGCTTCGGCTTCTGCAGAACTTTTGAGAACTGAGGTTTATTCAGGTGAATTTTATGAAGTGCCCCCCTCACCGCAGGTTTTCTCACGTGCGTTTTCCCACTGTGTTGCTTGGTCATTTGGACCTGAGTTCCTTGGGGTCTGATTAGTTACAGAGTTGCTGGTTGAGACTCTTGGTTTTAAGGGATATTTATGTTATTCTGTCTTGTTTCTCTAGTTGGGCTGTGTGGATCTTAGGGGAAAATATAGTGATTTTGGACAACCAAACCATCAGTCTGTTGTGGAAATATTCCACTGAGCAGGTAGTGCCTATCTTCTCACAACCAGTAATGCTCAAGGGCCCACGGTGGCTTGCAGCAGCCCGTTAACAGAGCGAATTAAGGCAGTCAGAGGAAGCAAAACACTGGTTGACACCCCTGATGGGGGCAGTCTTTAGAAGCTGCATTCCTAGTAACAGAGAACAAACCATTGGCTGCAAGAGGCAGGTGGGGGGGGGGTCAGTGTGGGGTGTCTATGAGGGTGTGGGAGTAAAGAGGAAATTGCCTCCATTTCCTAATCTGATGTCGAGGTCAGTTCAGGTTTTTGAGAATGGTGCGGGCTAGTTCTCGCGTTCTGCGTAATCCTGGCTGGTTTGGAACCTGGAGACCAGCAGCCAAGGCTGGTTCCTGAGGATTAGCTCTTCCCAGCAGCGGTTACAATGTGTGTTAGGAGAATTTGGGAAGTGGTTTGTGCACACTGGCCTCAAAGTAGTCCTTATACGAATTTCCCCCAGAGTTTTTGGTACGACAGAAAAAGAAGCAGAGACCAGGGACCTGGGTGCCATCCCAGCCACTAGCAAGGATGGGTTGCTTGAACAAGTCCCTGTCCTCTGTGGGCCTCAGTTTCTTGTTCTATAGGATGAAGGGGTGGGAAGTGACTTCTAAGGCCCCTTCTTGCCTCCAAACATGGCGATACAGTGAGGTTAGAAGATTAGTCTCTGTACTAGTTCCCTCCTGTGTCAGAAAGAGTATTTTCCTTCTGGCTTTTCATTTAGTTGTGGCTTGGCAGAGGTGGAGCTGCAGCCCTTGGGTGTGATGCTGGACAAATCTGTGGTTATGTGAATAAAATAAAATTTGGGTTTTTGAACTTCTTAAGTCCAGAAACCTTTCTTGGTCTTTTCTGTTTGTTTTCTTTAATTTTTTCCCCTTTCTTTTCCAAGTGACAGGAGAGATAGATTTCTGCATGCACCCTGTCCAGGATCAATACTGCAACACTCATCTGGGGCTGATGCTCTGCCTACCTGTGCCATACTTGCAACCAAGCTATTTTTAGTGCCTGAGGCAGAGGCTCCATGGAGCCATCCTCAGAACCCAGGGCCAATATGCTCAAACCAATAGAATCATGACTGCAAGAGGGGAAAAGAGCAAGAGAGAGATAAGGGGAAAGAGGAAGGGGAGAGGTGGAGAAGCAGATGGTTGCTTCTCCTGTGTGCCCTGACTGGGAATCGAACCTGGGACATCCACATGTTGGCCAACACTCTACCACTGAGCCAACTATTCACTCCTAAAACATTTTTTTTTAAGTTTTTTGTCTCATGAGAACATTTAAGAAAAGAGAAATGCTGCCCCTGGGTGGGCATAGACTGGCTTCCAGTAGTTTGATTTCTCTGAGGGAAGCCTGGGAGGTTCTGATTTATATGGAAAAGACCTAGTGCTTCTCAAATTCCAATGGGTAAAGACCACTTCTGGGTCTTGTTAAATCCAGATTCCGATTCGGTAAGTTTGGGGTAGGGCCCGGGATTCCAGTGAGCTCTCAGGGGATACTGCTGATGCTGACCCTTGGACTACACTTGTAGTAAGAAGGCTAGATGACCTCAGGCCTCCCTGAGGCTCCCCCGGAGAGCAGAACTCATAGGATGGAGACACGACAACAGGACCTTGGCCTGGGGCTCTTTAGGCCTCTAGGTTCAGCTTAAAGCCAGAAGGAACCTGCAGAGGCAGCTCTTAACACAGGGCTCTCTCTCCCTCCAGAGGCTGGTCTGTCCCAGCCTGGCTAGGAGTCAGTCTTCATGTAGGTTTTTCCTTTTTCCATCTTGAATGTCTCTCTCTCTCTTTCTCTCTCTCTTTCACCTTCTAGCTTTGGGAAATGAAAAATCGGACAATGGATGAGAAAGAACAATGATTCAATTGGTTAGAAAGCTACAGTAGAAAATTAAATGTACCCCATACTCGGGCCCATTAACAACATTATATTACTTAGCAAGTCTAGAATTCATGTTTCATCTAAATAAAGGCATGTAAATCATTTAATACACCTTTCTTAATTGAACCACACACCAGGGGCATCTTTCTAATGGTATTACGGCACCAATTACCTCATTAGGAGAAAAGAGCAGCTTTTATGACAGGTTTTGGAAATTAAAATGACAGAGGGATGTCCTTCATGAGGACTAATTCTGGGCTGGCCTGAGCTGGACAACAACAGCAGGCAGAAGGGCTTTTGGCCTGGGGACTGATGAAGGCAGGATGATGAGCCCTGTTTGGTCTCACCCCTGGTTCGGGGGTGGGATCATGATTCACTTTGCACCTGTTTTTGGTTGGGTATATAAACCTCAGTGGCTCCTGTCCTTCAGTTTGAATAAGATTCACTGGGAGGCTTGTGAGAAACTGAGATTCCAGGGCCCTACCCAGAAAGTCTGGTGGGGGCAAACCATACTTGTTAACAAGGCCTTTGGGTCACCTGACTTGTGGTGGCACAGTGGATAGAACCTCGACCTGGAATTCTGAGGTTGCTGGTTCAAAACCCTGGGCTTGCCCGGTCAAGGCACATATGAGAAGCAACTATGAGTTTATGCTTCTCACTCCTCCCCACTGCCTCTCTCTCTCCTCTCTCTAAAATCAATAAAAAATAATAATAAAAAATAAAATAAAAATCAGGTCCCTGGGCAACAACCCTGCAGAAAGCATTTAGACACTGTTTCTTCTGAAGAAAATATTGAGAGGACCCTAGTAACTTCACCCCAAACCCAGCTGAGTGTGTGCAGGTTCCTCCATCACCAGGGGTTTTCATCTTTCCAAAGAACAGAACAAATGAAACATGTGGGCCTGAGCCTTTACACACCGCAGAGCTCATTTTATCTGCTTCTCTCCAACCAGCATGCTTTTGGTTGGTTTGGTTGGATGAATAGTAGGGCAAACTTGGGTTCAACTATTAGCTTGGAGGCTTACTTGCTGTGTGACATTGAGCATATAGGTCACTGTGCCCTTGGGGCGATGGTTTCCTCAAGTCAAAATGGGCACAGTCATGTGGGAATTGTAAAGTGCATTGGACAGGTTATTATTGGTCAAGACACTTTATCTTTTGGCCACTCAGCTTCCTTGTGTGTAAGACGAGGAGGTAAGATGAGCATGGGTTTGGTGAGTTTAGGTAGCAAGTGGGCTTCTCTTCCTGGCGGCTTTCCATGTTTTCCTTCCCTGTGGTAACAAGAACTTCAATCTACAGATTTTGTGTAAATATTGAATTTATAGCAATGGTTCTGTAGAGTGCTCCAGTTTCCTGGGTTGATGATTAATGTGGTTTTTTCAGAGTGCACTGTGCCTTCTCAAAAGACTTTTACTGTTAGTCCTGTGAATTGCATGGTGGTTCAGTGTTGTTCCCGCTCTCTCCGTTGTCATGTGAAAGAGGGGGCAGATACATTCTGTGTTTCCCAAAGGGCAGAGCATCAGCTGGCAGGTCCAGAGGGAGGTGGAATTGGGTTTAAAAGTTGGATTTTTCTAATCACTGGAAGGACTTCTCCTGATCCAAAACCTTTGCTGGCTATGCACTGCCTGCCGTGCTACACACAAATTTGTCTGGTTTTCAACATCCCATCATCTGGCTTTCGCAGGCTTTCCTAATCCTATAAACTTTTCCTAAGTAACTTGAATCATATGGCTTTGAGTCACTTTTGTGACAATCACTCTTGAATCCACATTTCCGACCCAAATGCTGGTCTACGTTTCTGACAGCTGGCAAAGCATCTCCAACAGGTTATTTTGTCATTACTGTAAACTCAAAATATCTTCATGGACACCCATGAACTTTTCCTTAATCTCAACACTCTTCCTATCTCTCTCATCTCCATTTGTGAAAGCATGATGTAGCCTCAGGGACGAAACACTCGGTGGAAAGAACCCAAACCTCCTCATTCTATCATCTGAACTTTTATTAGGACCCATTGCTTTAAAATATTTTATAGTTGTGAATAGTTATAAGAAATCTTTCCCAGTTCTTATAGCCCATATGATTTCTTCCTTCGCCAAATCAACAATGAAACCTCTCTAGATTTTATAGTTCGTGGGTCTGGTTAGATCACACGTGCAGAGGAGAAGCTTTATTAGTAGCACATGTGCAAATGGGGTTGGTAGCGTAAGTCAAGTATAAAGCTACAGTATGTGGATGCCAAAGCAGCTCACATATGGTATGTTTTATTAAGAATGATACAACCTCTGGAATGAGCAAAGTTATTGTCCTGATCACCTTTGCTCTGATTAAAAGCCTTGGAGTGCTACTTTTCTGAGCTGTCAAAGACGTTGTCCTAGTCTCTCATTACTATTATATTTCTATCAATTTCCCCTGAATTTCCCTAGGATCTCCTACTTTATTTTTATTCTATATAATGTGGCCTATAAAGGTCATGGCAGTTTTGTTTACTTTATGAGTTGTTCATTTTTTCAATATTTATCTAAATTTTACTTAAGCTTTTTTAAAAAAAGATTTATTCATTTTGGAGAGGAGAGGAGAGAGAGAGAAAGAGAGAGAAAGAAAAAGAAGGGAGAGAGGAGCAGGAAGCATCAACTCCGCTATGTGCCTTGACCAGGCAAGCCCAGGGTTTCAAACCAGCAACCTCAGCATTCTAGGTCAACACTTTATCACTGCGCTACCACAGGTCAGGCAAAAATTTCACTTAAGCTTTTTGCTTTAAATTCTACTTGGATAAAAAATATTGTGATTCTGATTTCTTTATAGATTGTGTGTGCATATATGAGTTATGTTTATTAATTTATTGTTGCTTATTCTGAACACTTCTCTTTCTTTGTTTTAGGTACATATTTTGGGATAATACATATTTATGGGAATTTAAGCCATTTACATTTATTGTCATAGTTAATATGTTAGATTTTACTTTTGTCGAGTTGCTTATGTTGTCTGTGTTTTTAAATACTTTCTTGCTCCTAAGAATTGTTTTGCTATGTTGTTTGAATTTACTTTTCTTTTCACTAGTGAATTGGAATTGAAAAGTTTAAAACATATATGAATGTACATTTTCCTAATTATTGATAAAAATGGTACCTCTTGACTGCCTACTATGTAAGGTTAAAAAGTAAACACACTTTATTTCCCTCCTCTTCCCTGTTTCTCCTGGTTTCTTATTTTATTTATTTAGTCTTGAATTTTAGATTCAGGTATTACTTTTCCTCCCAACTTTTTTTTTTTTTTTTTTTCATTTTTCTGAAGCTGGAAACAGGGAGAGACAGTCAGATAGACTCCCGCATGCGCCCGACCGGGATCCACCCGGCACGCCCACCAGGGGCGACGCTCTGCCCACCAGGGGGCGATGCTCTGCCCATCCTGGGCGTCGCCATGTTGCGACCAGAGCCACTCTAGCGCCTGGGGCAGAGGCCACAGAGCCATCCCCAGTGCCCGGGCCATCTTTGCTCCAATGGAGCCTTGGCTGCGGGAGGGGAAGAGAGAGACAGAGAGGAAAGCGTGGCGGAGGGGTGGAGAAGCATATGGGCGCTTCTCCTGTGTGCCCTGGCCGGGAATCGAACCCGGGCCCTCCGCACGCTAGGCCGACGCTCTACCGCTGAGCCAACCGGCCAGGGCCCCAACGTTTTGTTTTATGCACACTTTCAGTCCTACAGAAAAGTTGGCAGAGTTTTACAGTGAGCAGCAGACACTCACTATCCGACACCCTCCACTGCCATTTCACCTGCCTTGCGTCCTCAGGTACACACCCATCTTCTATTTATTCACCATCAACCCGTCCTTTAAAAAATGCATTTCAGCCTGACCTGTGGTGGCTCAGTGGATAAAGCGTCGACCTGGAAATGCTGAGGTCGCCGGTTTGAAACCATGGGCTTGCCTGGTCAAGGCACATATGGGAGTTGATGTTTCCTGCTCCTCTCCCCCTTCTCTCTCTGTCTCTCTCTCTCTCTGTCTCTCCCTCTCCTCTCTAAAAAAAAAAAATGCATTTCAGAGTAAATTGAAGATATCAGTATATTTTCCCCTAAATACTTCAGCACAAATACCATTAACGAGAGTTTAATAATCCCTTGCAATTATTTTTCCGTTGAGGTGAAATTTACAATGAAATGCACAGATCTGAAGTACGTATACATTGAATTTTGACAAATGTACACTAAACGTTATTTTTGACATTATTTTTCCTTTCAGTAATTATTGTTTTATATTTAAAAACTATTTTGCAGTTACACTCTTAAGATTATTTAGATGGTATATTAATTGAATTTAGTCATCACCCTGAGTTCCATTTCATCAAAAATATCTCATTTCTTATTTTGATTCATCTTTCAGTTTGGCTGGGATATAATTTAAATATTTTTTTCTCTAAGAATGTGAGTGATATATTTTAGATGTCTTTCAGAGCTGAAAATTTTTTCTGTTTCCTTTAGACATGAATGACAACTTGGATGAGCTTAGAATTCTTGCCTGGAAATCTTCAGCACTCAAAAGTATAGATGCTTCTTTGTTGCCATCTGATATTTAATGTTATAGGACTCTCTGAGGGTAGCCTGAATGTGTTTTCTGTCTAGATAATTAGAAAATTCTTTATTGTTCTTGAACTTGGGTGTACAGTTGTCCCTCGCCATATTGCGGTTCACTTCTTGTGGTCTCACTGTATTGCAGATTGAAATGTATATATCTAATTTTGTATCATAAATTTTTTGCTATATTGTGGGATTTTGTGGTATATAGGTATTCTTATATATTTATTATTTTAATTATTTTTTCAGTAAAATAAGCATTTTCTAAGCCTAAAAAAAGAAAACCATCAAAAATATAAAAAATATTAATTAAAACATATTAAAAGAATATTAAATCGAAATAAAGCTTTAAAACATATATAAGTAATACAGTAAATATAACGTCGCTACTTCGCGGATTTTCGCCTATGGCGGGGAGGGGGGATTCTGGAACCTAACCCCCGTGATAGAAAAGGGACCACTGTATCTAGTAGTCTTTGAGGTAATTTTGTCAGGTATTCTGTGAGATCGTTTACATCTGCCAATATACATTTTTATTCAGCTATGGCAGAGGTTAGTAGTGGTGCCCACAAATACATACTTTTCCCCTTAGGAGCATAATTTTTTATTTTCACATGGGCACATAGCTGCTCGGAATAAGAACTCTATTTCCCAGACTCCCTTGAAGTTTAGTGCTGCAATTCTGCCTCAGACAGCTGACTCTGATCCTTACATCAGTTCAGGGAAGTTTTCTTCTTTTATATTTTTGGTTATTCTGTTTGCTTTATTCTGTTCTCCCCTCACCCCAAACTAGTAACATCTCTTAATCTCTTATTTATATTCTCTGAATTATTTGTTCTTCAAATCCAACAATTTTTCTTTATATTTAATCATTTTGTCATTTTCCTCCTCAGTTTTGGCAATTTTTTAAGTTTCTTGTCTGGACCATTGATTTTGATTCTTTGGTATTACCTATTCTCTTTATTGTTTTTAATAAAAAATTTTCATTAGCTATTGCTTTTTTAAGTTTTTTAACTCTCTTGGAAATTTTTGTTTCCTCTGAGCCAGTACCCTTTTCACGGCTGCTTCTGTCCCTAGAAACTGCACAACCGAAAGGGGGCCATTATGCTTGGTGAGGCTCTTTTTTAAAAATATTTTTTATTTATTGATTTTTTAGAGAGAGGAGAGAGAGAGACAGAGAGAGAGAGAGAGAGAGAGAGGAGCAGGAAGCATCAACTCCCATATGTGCCTTGACCAGGCAAGCCCAAGGTTTCGAACCGGCGACCTCAGTATTCCAGGTCGACGCTTTATCCCACTGCACCACCACAGGTCAGGCGGTGAGGCTCTTAACAGTCTTCCTGCCACTTACTTCCTGTAGCCACTGCTGATTCTCAGGAGGCTGAGTGGTAAGATGGCCGCCAGTGTCTTCTTTCACCTGGTCTCACCTGCATCACATTGGACAGGATAACACCAAGCTTTCAACTGTGTTTAAGGCACACTTCACTTTCTTGTTCTTGTTTCCTTTCCCCCAAATCTTTTTCTATTTTTATTCTTCTCTGGGTCATTTCAGAGGGGAACTGGTATAGAAGAAGTTAAACATGTGAATTCCAATGCCTGCTTAACTAGGAATCTATAAAACACATCCTGTAAGATTATTGAGAGAGTCTATATTGTATGTTATAAGCTTAGTGAAAACAACCCAAGTCTTGTAGGCACAGGAGTAGAGGAGAAAGAGAACAGGACTTTGAGTCAGAAGACCTACACTTGACCTCCAACTCATTCACTTGTAAACTACGTGATCCTGGTCATATGCTCTTTAGTTTACTCATCTGGGCAATGAGAGTAATTGGATTGAATGAGATCAAGTACTTAAAAGCATTTTTAAGTTCTTAAAAGCTAAAAAGGGTATACAAAATGGCTGTCATTCTTTTGGTATTCATTCTCTTTTTGCCTTTCATACGCTGGGCTCATGATGTGGAAGGCATTCAATAAATCTTTGTTGGTTAGTTATTTGGAATGAATGTCCAAAAAATGCTGAAGAGTACCTAAGGAGACAAAAATCAGTGCCAGAGTGACTGAGAATATTAGTCCTGCCTTCTTTAATATCTATGTCAATAAGTTTTCTTTAAACCTATGGTATTATCTGCCTAGAAAGTTCCAGGTGTTATTAACCATTTCCTCACTTTCTCTATGACTCTTCCTTCTCATCTTTTTATTTTTTTAATTTTATTTATTCATTTTAGAGAGGAGAGAGAGGGGGAGAGAGAGGAGAGAGAGACAGGGGGGAGGAGCTGGAAGCATCAACTCCCATATGTGCCTTGACCAGGCAAGCCCAGGGTTTCGAACCGGCGACCTCAGCATTTCCAGGTCTACGCTTTATCCACTGCGCCACCACAGGTCAGGCCTCTTCCTTCTCATCTTTACTCTTCATTCCTCCAACACTCAAAATTTATTATAAAAAGGTATTCTTTAAAAAAAAACTTTTTAAAAGAAATGTAATTATCTACAAGTCAGTGTCACTTTTAAAGTCATCTTTTGATACTTTCTGGAGGCTGCAAAATATATTTAATTTCCAAGCATTCTTGGAAGTCATCCAATAAATTCAGGCAGGGAGGGAATGGCCAGGGTACAGGGTCTGTGAGGGGGTTGCACTGGGAATTGGCAGGTATCATTTATTATAGGCAATCCAGCAGGTGCATAAATAACTCCTACTGGGAGGTTTTCCACTCGGCTTCCCAAAATGGCTCTATTTCAACATCCAGCAGGGATGCTGTATTCTCAGAATTGGATTAGCTAAGCACTGGGCAAGGTAAAATCCAGTGGAATGATCCAAAGGAAAGGTTTGCTCCTACATCAACAACATTAGTATGAAATAGGCTTTTGTTTATTAAAAGTGGTAGGATTCATCAGCTACTTGAAAACCCCTATTTTTTGAAGTATAGATATTTCGTAGTTCAATTCTATATACAGAGTTTGGGAGCACTTACTAAGTAAGTGTAAGACCCTACCTGGGAGCTGTGGAGGGTAAAGAGAGGAATGAGACCTAGCCTTGGCTTTGGCGTTCCCACATTTGTTGAGAGATAGGGGCATATGCACTAGCTCATCACAGGACAGACTGAGAAATTAGAAGAGAAAGAAAATGCTGTTGGGTTAGAGTGGAAAACTTGGACTAGCCTGTTGGCAGAGGAAGAATTCATAGGCATTCTTGCATTCATCTATTACACAGATAATTATCGAATGCCACATTGGTTTCATGCAGTATACCATGAACACTCAGAGAGGGCCAGTTTTAATTGTTTGATTTTTACAGAAGAATAACATTCAACAGGCAGAAAAAAGAAGCGAGGGTATTCAAGGGAATGGGAACTGAGTTGAGGCCTCAAGGCTGAATGGGATGCCAAAGAAACCGGGAGGAGACAGTTGTGGCTCTGACCTAGGATGTGTCTGGGAGTGGGAAAAGGTAGGGGCTGTCATGAAGGTAAGGATGGAAGACAGAGCAAAACTGCAAAGGGCTCTGAATGCCCAGTAGAAGAGCTTGGATGAAGAATACATTTCAGTAGCATCATTGAGTCCTCAAGCTTGGTTGCTAAGTTTTTCTCAACTTCATCCCTGTGGCTCTCAAACCTGAGCAGGCACCAGCATCCCATGTAGGGCATGTTAACGCACACAGATTGCTGGGCCCAACATCTGGAGTTTCTGATTCAGTGGGTCTGGGGTGGGGCCTGAGAATTTACATTTCTAACAAGTTCCTGGATGCTACTGATGCAGCACATTCTGAGGACCTCTGCTTTATCTTGCTTTGCTTTGGGCCAGACTCTCTTGGTCACTTACCCAAAGCCATCCCCTCTTCCTTGCTGACAGAGCCCTGAGTTGTTCTGATAGGAAAGAAAGTTTCTTTGCTTCAGAGTTACGTCTACACCTCAGTGCTGGAAGATGCCGATAATGGGTCTACAACAGTCATGTCAACCTTAGTTCCTTTGGCCATTGACTGATTTGAAGGTGGGCGAGTGCCACACAGTGTTTAAAGAGACATGAGGGTGAATCAGAGACTCACAAAGAGAGGAGCTTTGCCCTTTGCCCTTCCTTCCTGAATGTGTGCATACTTCTGGAGCTATAGCAGCCATCTTGTGACCAGGAGATGACAAGCATAGAAGAACCAACATGGTAAGGATGTCAGGACAGAAATACAGAAATAACCGGGACCCTCCCTCAAAGTTATCACTGAGCTGTATGCCCTGGAATGCCTACCTTGACTTGTTCTTATGTGAGAAAAATATACTCCTATTTGTTGAAGCCACCATAATTCATTTTTGTTACTTGCAGCCAAGCACACTCCTGTTACAGCCTGTTACAGTTCTTTGATGTTGATAACATAGATAATATAAACCCCATTTCATAGATGGAGACACTGAGGCTCAGAAAAATTAAGATCCATAATTTTTAGTGGTAGAGCTTAGATTCCAACTCAAGTGTCTTGATTACAAGTCCTTGGCATTTTCCATTGACCTAGCTCAGACTCTCTGATTATATACATATACAGGGGGTCCTCAGATTATGACACAGTTCCGTTCCTACAACAGTGATGTAACCCAAATTTTGGTGTAAGTCAAAACACACCCTAGCCTAAGTCATTTACCTGTCCTAACACAGTTTTAAAATCATAATCTAAAACATAAAAACAGAATTAAGACAGAAATAGGAAAAGGATGTACTGTACACTGCACTATACTAACAGAAAAAAATGATGAGAAATGAATATAAAAAAAATTTCTTACCTTTATTCCTGTGGTTGGCGTGCACACTGGAAGGGGCATTGTAAGGTGGGAGAGAGTGACCTGTTGGGAGGAGGAAGCTGGAGAGGCAGGAGAACCTGCAGAAGGTGCTGGAGACACTGGGTCAGGTGAGTCAGGATGGCCTGAGGAACATGCAGGAGACGCTGGAGATGATTCTACCTGTGCTACAGGTGTTTCATCTCGAGAAGCAGCTGATGTAGAGGGTACAGGATCTGCTGCAGGCCTCTCTACCTTCTTAAAGAATTGTTGCAGGCTAGTCTGGAAGGTTGGTGATTTCTTCTCTTCCAAAATCTGCCTATATATTGCAAGGCATCCATAATAGCCAAAATACTCCTGTCTTATATTTTTAAAGTTTTTATGGGAGTGTCATAAACTCAAAACATTGTATGTTGAGACTGCCATAACCCGAGAACCCCCTGTATATGTATATGTATATATATATAATTACATATATAGTATATGTATATATATATATAATTCTGTTTTTCCTTTTATTAAGGATAAGTCCTATCTGTTCTGAGCTTTATTGGCACCTCTGCTGTCAGCCATCTGACTTCTGATTGTCATTCATTAAGTAATTTATTCCACTCATATTTACATATACCTTTGGGGTTTTTGATATATATATATATATATATATATATTATAACAGACAAACTCATGTTTGCTCAGATTTTGTTCCTTACAGAAAGAAATAGTTCAAATTAGCTTGGCATTCTAATTTATAGACGTGGCCTTTAGTTTATATTCTTAAATGTTTGAAGACGTTGAAGTTCTAATTAAACAAAAATTATGAAGCAATTCTAGAAATATTCCATAAAAATGCAACTAGATCTAAACTTATCTATAAATCAATCCCAGTGTCTGACTTTGATATATCTTCTTAGCCCACCCACCCATTCATCATACTTGGGCTCTCCCAGCTCCTCTAACTCAAGCTGCCAAACTTAATGCAAATCATCAGTCCCCCAATCACACTGATGCATCTGTTTATTCCCTCATTGCCTGGGTAGGACAATGTGACCATAGCCCTCTGAACCTCTAGGGAAGACTGAAATCTCATTTATTACTAGCTTTTAAATCAGAGCTGGGCTTTTATGATGAAACCTAAATTAATTACCATCCTAACAATATTTACGTCTACGGCCATACCACCCTGAACGCGCCTGATCTCGTCTAACAATATTTAGTATTTACTATATGAAGAATGTCATTATTTACCTCAGTTAAATTACCTTAACTAGGTCATTCATTTAGCAAACTTTTATTAAATGTCTTATGTGTTACAGTGAAATCATTGCCATACATTTATACAGCCACTTATCCATAGTTTATTAAAGCACTTTTGTAGCATTAAGATCTGGGAAGAGGGTTGGGTTACAATGGAGAACAAAACCAATACATGTTAATAAAATACACTTATCTCATTGTTCATACAGGCTAATATAGGGATGTATACATGTACATATGTGGTTTTACTTATTTGTATTACAATTATATGTTGATACAGTTATGCCTGCACACACGCGCACACACACACACACACACACATGCTATTGCTTGCACCTTATTATTGCTTTTTTGGTTGGAGATTTTGACACCTCCCACCCCATCTTATCACTTTCTTAGTTTGCTATCAGTAAAAAGGAATTACTGTGATATGCGGTCTTCTTCTCTATTAAAGAAGAAGGAATTGATTGGTAAATCCCTATCTTTTCTGAGCTTTACTTACACCTCTGCTGTGAGCTGCCTGGCTTCTGATTGTCATTATTAATTACTTAAGGAACAATTCCACTCACATTTACTGAGCTGAGTCCACAAAATTTAGCATTTAGAGTAGGTAAATGTTAATAAGCTCAGGACTGACGGTAGAAGGGGCTACCAGTCGCTGGTCACACAGTCGCTGAGATAAAACATGCACAGATAACTGAAATGCACAAACACGGCAAATGATAGCTATGACAGGGAAGGAGCTGATGGGAGACGAGAGCTGAGAGACAGAACTGGAAAGAGAATCAAAGAAGGCTTCATGGTAGGGGTGGTCTACACACTAGATTTGGTGGTCCTGCAGGATTTGTGGACGTCAACGGAATTCACAACTATGGAATAAAACATATCTGAGAGGTCAACAAACCCTTCTCTGAGATGGGGATGATACTTATCCTTCAGGACAAGTACTATTGCAACAATATGAAAGGACTGTCCCCAAATATTGGTTTTTTTCTGGCATATCTTGTGTCCCAAGCAGCTTAGTTGCAGAGGCCTGACAATCTTTTGTGTAGCATTTAGGGTGAGAGAGTTTGCACATTTACTGGAAGGGGGTGGCCCTGTGTACTCCTCAGGAGTGGAGAAAAGCTGAATTAGTGGCACTTGGAGAAGGCCATCTGATTTTCAGCTCAGGAAGCATTCAGGTGCATTTATGTAAAGATGCTTCTTTTGCAGTGGCGCAAAAGGAATGACAGCCAGAGAAGGAGGGCGGTCAGAGAGCAAAGTGATGCTCAGTCCTTTAAACCAGCCCCTTTGAGCTATCTGAGTATACAATGTGCTTCCCCACCCCAGTTAGGAGCAGCTGAGTTGAATTAAAAAACAGTCTCTCCTTTGCAGCGACCTGGCCTGCCAAATTCTCAGCTGGCGTGAGTTTTTATAGCTCCGTTATAAACCCCCGAAAAGTGAGGCATATAATGGAAACATTGACATAACTTGAACTCCTAGGAGCAGCTTGTGCCACTCTAATTATCCTTACGTTTCATTGGCTCGCGCCTCTCCCTCGCTGGCAGGACCGCGGCAGCGGCTCTGCCTCGCAGTCCAGGGGGCTGGAGGTTTGAAGCTGGGGTGTGCAGGGGAATAATGAGATAGTGTCTGCTGGTGGGAAGCCCCTTGTTCCATACATACTGGCCCCTCCCTTTCCCCTTCCTTCCCTTGTTCTCCCTCTGCACTACCTCCCCCACCCCCTCCAGAAAAAGGCAGAACAGTTCAGTTGGTTGTAAAAATTAATGAGTTCAGATACAGACTTGCCTTATTCCGGTCCAGCTGCGTAACCAGGGCGATTCCGACCAGCATTCTAGACGCTGACATCAGCTCCACACCCCGGTACAATGCTGCTCTGTTTGATCTCAGAAACAGATCAGGCTCCTGGGCTTTATACATCCTGCTTCCTCCCTACGTAGGCTCATTTTATTACCCACCGGGAGAGCTCATCTCCACTGCTCTCCCCCTGGGCAGCCAATACCAGAAGATCAGGCCCTAAAGCGGACTCTTCCCTTCCCAGCTGGACACCTTGATCCAGTTTTCTGGGTCCTCTGGGAGAATCCCCACCCCCAGGCGTTGACAACTGGTGGGGTTGAGGGTAATAATGATTTCACCACTTTCTATTTGCACAGCACTTGATGTTTTCATGGGCTTCTGCCATGTTCTTGTCATTGTGGGGCCCCCATCCCCGAAAGTGGAGGTGGGACACCCATTTTATAGACGAAGAAGAAAGTCAGGGAGAGCTGGTAAGTGGCAAAATCATGAAAGGGTCACATGGTCTTTGACTCCTGGTCCAGGGCTCGTTCTCGGTGAACTGAGCCAGGAGAAAGCTCTGTGGACCCACTTTCTCTCACGGAAAGGAGATGGGCAGTGACAAATTCACTGTAGTGATGACAGAGACAGAGATTGGAGTGATTCAGGGGCATGCCAAGGAATGCCGACCACATTTGTCACTGCCAACCCCTTCTATAGAATCCTGCTTCCTCTTCAGCTGGTCCAAGAATATTTCCTTCCCTGAAGGACCAGATTGACCTTTTGCTTTTATGCTGGTTCCAGAAACACCAACCCCAAAGGTGTATAAAAAGCAGTTCCCTATAGAGGTCTCAGGAGAAGCTGCCGAAACCGTGACAAAACTTTAGAAATAAAACATAGAAGCATAAACCTTATTAGAGGTAAAGCTTTAAAGCTTTATTCCGGAGTTTGGAAAGGTTTTACAGGGTAAATGTGTTAGGACAAGTTGAGCACTGAGGTCTGTATTAGTTTCCTTGGGCTGCCATACAACGTACTACAGACTGGGTGACTTCAACAACAGGAAGTTATGCCTGACCTGTGGTGGCGCAGTGGGATAAAGCGTCAACCTGGAAGTGCTGAGGTCGCCGGTTCGAAACCCTGGGCTTGCCTGGTCAAGGCACATATGGGAGTTGATGCTTCCTGCTCCTCCCCCCCTTCTCTCTCTCTGTCTCTCCTCTCTCCCACTCCTCTCTAAAATGAATAAATAAAGAAAAAAAATAAAAAAACAAAAAAAATAATAGGAAGTTCTTCTCACAGTGCTAGAGGCTAGACGTTTGGAATCAAGGTGTCAGCAGGGCCACCGTTTCTCTGAGATTCTGAGTAGAGGCCATCCTTGTCTCTTCCTAGCTCCTGCTGGTAGTTGGCATTCCTTGGCGTGTCCCTGCACCACTCCAATCTCTGTCTCTGCCATCACTTGGCATTCTTCCTGTCTCTATTTTCACACGGAGTTCTCCTCTTCTTATAAGGAGACCAGTCAAATCGGATTAAGAGCCACCCTAAATTAAGATGAAATTGTACTAGATTGGGGAGGGTGTTCTAGTCCAATGACTGGAGTCCTTATAAGAAGAGATTCTTAATTTAACTTCATTATATCTGCAAAGGTCCTACTTCCAAATAAGGCCACATTCACAGGTATTGGGAGTTAAGACTTCAACATATCTTTTGAGGGGACACAATCCAACTGATTACAGCCTTATGTTTCCTTTCATGGTTGTCTGCTTGTCTATTCTCAGAAGCTAGAGAATTGGGTTGGTTGCCAAATACCCATTTACAGTGATATAAAGAATCCCTTATACTTACTTAGATTTTTACACAAATATTTTCATATATATCCTCATCTACTCTGCACAGTAACCTGCAGATGGCAAAGGGGTACAATTCCCACTTTCCAGGTGAAGACATGAAACCGAGGAGAGGGGCTGCTATTCTCTAAGACTTGCCCGCGTTGCAGGGGTGGCTGTGGGAGCTCCGTGCAGCTGCCTGAGTCCCTGCCAGTCCTTCCCACCTGACCGCAGGGTGGGACTCCCAGAGGTTCTCTAACCTGCCAGGAACCCCAGCTGGTTTGCAGGTTTCAAAGCTCACGTTCATTCTACTCTGTCTCGTCTTGGGTGGACTTTGAACGCGACCCTGACCCTTGGTGAAGGTGCCGAGAACCAAGGCCAGTGCGGCCCGGCTCTGAAGCCTCCTGGAGCTAGCAGCTGAATCAGAAGCACAGCGCTGAGGTCTCACTCTGGGTCTCCAGCTCTGCCCTCCGGTCACGCCTCAGCATTATCAGACAGCCTGGCACCCTTCAGAGTGGCTTCAACTCATGGTTATCATCATCTGCCATCCTTTCTAACTGTTTTTCTGTGTCCATTTCTTTTGTAGAGAATATAAACTCAGCATGTTTAGCTTTCGAAATAGATTTGCTGTGCAGTCTAATGGCCTTGTAGTGACTTAGAAATGTGTTGTTTTGCGAGTCTCCCTGTGCCAGTCCAATGTTCACTGTGGGAGCTGTGGGACTCCAGGAAGGCTGATGTTTATTCAGTTGTTGTTTTTGAGGGGGGGATAAGGGTTAAGGCATTCCTGGGACCATACAGATTATAAATGTCTCATTGTCCCTGAAGTTCCTAAAATATTCCAGAAATGACCGTATTTCAGCATCTAAGCTACATTTTAGACTGGCTTTTGTGCCTGGAAATGACTTCCACAAACAGCCACAAAGCACTGTAACGATTCTGAAATGGAAACAGTGTGGCCACTAATGCCCCATCTGAGACTGACACCCATTGCTGCTGCTGCCAGGGCTCTGATTTAGGAGATGCTCTGAGTGAGTTCTGTGTTTAAAATATGTGGCTGGCTGCCTTCAGTGCACACAACTTGATGGCGTTTTTATTCACATGATTGGATAAGTAACATTTATGCTATATGTTTATTGTTATAGGTGTGCAGGCAATCTTTGCTTTGTGCAGTACCGGTTAACTCAAGTGTGTGCATATTGGAACTGGGCCCTCGCTTTGCACAGTTCCCTGGTGACTACAAAGTAAGAACACAGGTCTGATATGTATGAGTTTCACTGAACACAATACTGTTCAAAGTCAGGACTACCTGTAGCTGCTTTAAAACTTTTCTGGACAGAGAATGTGACTATAGCAGTTCTCCTTCCTTGAAGACATAATAAGTGCCTACTGGGTGCAGAGCTTGTCTCTGTACTGACTGATAGACAACTGACACAGCCCCCACGATTGAGGAGAATAGTAGGAGAGTCAGATACGTACAGACTTGACCAAAAGAAGACAAAGACAGCTGAAAGTTACAAGTGCTGCAGGATCTCAGAAGGGGTGTGGCTCTGCTCTACCAGGATGGGCCAATCAGAGAAGGCTTAGGGAGGAGTTAACACTTGAATTGAGCCTTGAGGGAAGAGGGGATGTGGGAAATACAGTAGAGGAAAATGGGAGGTAGAGATTTTGGGCTGAGCCAACATTATGAGCAAAAGTACAGGGGCGAGATCCTGAACCCCAGAGCTGGGGATTTATAACTGATGACTTGTTGGTGACATTAACCAAGGAGGAAATAGCTGCTTCTGAAGTCCACACACCAAAGGTGGGCGCTGACAACCAGTCAATATTAGGGATCCAAAGGTGCTGTCAGCTTCATGGCCTTGTTTGAGGCCCAGAGAAACTCGTGCAAGACAGAACCTGATGTCTTCATTTTCTAGATGGAGAAGCAGAGAGTTGAAAGGCAAGGACTTCCCCAAGCCTACACAAAGAAAAACACAGATTTCTTGTGTCTAATCCCCCCCTTTTTTTCTACTAGCCACACTGAGAAGTTGGTGGTCTTGAAAATCACATTTGATCTATGTTAAATTGTCTAGCTTCATACAAGTTTGTTCACAAAAATACTAATTATTATAGCTAATGTCTCCCTAAAAAAAAACACCCATTAAGGGAAAATAACAACAAATCAACCTAGGCATATCTACTGCTTTGAGTTTTCTTGCTTATTTCTTCTATACTTAGTTTTACTTTGAAAATTAATGTTGCTCTGGCTGGCTCAGTGGTAGAGCATTGGCCCAGTGTGTGTGTGGATGCCCTAGGTTTGATTCCCAGCCAGGGCACACAGGAGAAGCACCCATCTGCTTCTCTACTCCTCTCCCTCTCCCTCTCACCTCTCTCTCTCTCTCTCTCTCTCTCTCTCTCTCACTCTCTCTCTCTCTCTCTCTCTCCCTGTTTCTTCTTCTCCTGCAGCCATGGCTTGATTGCAGCAAGTTGGCCCCAGGCACTGAGCATGGCTCCATGGCCCCTGCCTCAGGCGCTAAGAAGAACTTAGTTGCTGAGCAATGGATCAATGCCCCAGATGGGCAGAGCATCACCCCCTAGTGGGCTTGCTAAGTGGGTCCCGGTCAGGCACATGTGGGAGTCTGTCTCTGCCTCCACTCCTCTCACTGAATAAAAAAGAAAAGAAAATTAATGTTGATTAGATTTTAGAAAACTGTTTCGCACAGGTTATTTTCAATTGTTAATAATAATAAAAATAACACACCCACTAAAGGGGGTTTTTACTGCGGTGCCAAGCTGTCTTCTATTTTGGGTGGATTTCCCTTTTGTGTAGCTAGTAATTATTACAGGGCTGCTGTCCTGTGCTCCTCCAGGCAGGGGCTGATGGGTCTCCTAGAGAATGATGCCTCCACACCCGAACTCTTCTATCCTTGCCAGTTGACCAGGAGCATCACAAAGAAGCCTCTCTATCAATCACTTTCTGACAGATCAGCATGGATTTGATCCCAATCAGAGTATCTGAGAACCAGCACCATGGGGCTGTCAGGAGGCCCACCCTGGCTGGTCTGAAGGCTTTGATGAAGTAAACACAATCTGAAAGGGCTGAGGAGCTTGAAAGTAAAACTGTAAATGATCCCATCTGTGATTCTTGGCTGATTCTTCCCCTGGGGTGGACCAAAGAGGGGGAAACCAGAAGAGAGGGTCTCTCTTTGCTTTAAACAAAATACTATTACACTTCTAGCATCTTCCTCGCTTGAGGTCTTTTTTAAGTGAAAGTTCATTAGGGAGACACAAAAGCATGTTTCGCTAATATCCATCAAAGAGAGGGGGGTCAGTTTCAAAGCACAGAAGAAATACAATAGTGTTGAAGCAAACTACATGAAAAAGATCTTATGGTCCAAGAAGCCAGAGAGAAGCAGGAAGAACTGGTGACTTGGATTATTTTTTTAAGCCAATTTTTATTTGGGACAAAATAAGTGAGTCCCAGAAAATTAGTATCTCCTGGGCTCTCTCTTATTTACAAAGGACAGCCTGAACTAAACATTCCGGAATGTTTGTAAATGTTTGGGTTTCCTTTTCCATATTTTCTCCTGTTGGCACCAAACCTGAAGGGCTCAGAATTCCTGAAACATGGTTCTTACCCCAGTGATGACTATTATTAACACGTATTGATCCAGAGGATACACAGAAACAGGATTAAGCGCAGATCCGGAGCCCTGGGGTTAGGCCTGGCTAGTAAGTAGAATGTAAGCAGGGGATGTCTGAGTGGTGGGGAGTAGGAGGGGCTCATTAGGAGTCTGAGCTCTATGGCCAGGCCTTGGATTTAACTGGTTTGCTCACCCAGGTTTGGTGTTCAGCAGTCAAGTGGCTCCCCATCCCTCTACTCCCAACCACCAACATTTCTTCACAACCCTTATCACTCAGCATGCAGGCTCTCAAAGCCTGGGCAAGAAATCCTGAATTATCCATTAGGCTGCTCAGGTAAAGTGGGACTTGGTAGGAAAGGTAAGTGGGTCAAACAGAGGGAAAGAGACAGGGAGCTACCCACTCACTGGTTCAGCCAACAACCCTTTGTTAGGTACATGCTGCCTGCCAGCCACTGTGCATGGTGCTGAGGTTACAAACTGACCGAAACTCAGCCTCTGACCTCAAAAATATAACGTCTGCTTCTTGTTCTGGGTGTTGTTTAAAATTTATAAACATTCAACTGTGTGCATACTTAAGATTTGGGCAGTTTTTGGTGTACATTATTCCTCAATAGAAAGTTAAAAATAATAGTAGCCAACAAAGACACAAAAACAGATAATCTGAAGTGCTGCATGCAGATGTGCCTTGGACGTTGTGAGAGAAGGAGGAAAGTGGGACGTGTTACATTTAGGGAAGGCTTGCCGAAGGGGGCAGGTTGGGTTTCTGGCGGAGGTCCCAGTGTGAGCGGTTTTGTGGAGGAGAGAAACCACATGGCCTGGGCGGGAACCCATGAAGAGACCATGTTGCTGGAGCATAAACCGTGAGGCAGGAAAGGATGAGCAATGAGACTGGAGCGAGAAGGAAGCAAAGGCTGTATGTCTAGGAGGTGGGCTTTATCTTGTGGATAATGGGGGGCCCTGGATGGGTTCCTGTCATGAGGGAAGGGGAGTGGTCAGTATAGACAACAGTTTATACTGCTGGAGGTTGGTTCAAGACCAGAAGCAGGGAGGCAGTTTGAGGCCATTACCATTTTCCAGATGAGAGAGAGGTGAGAAAGTTCAAACTAAGATACACATTTTTACACATAGTGTGCACACACACACACACAAACAAAATTTTCCAATAAAATATTTTTATGTATTTTTATAAAGAAAATCTATGTAAGCTTAGTAGATACAAATGTAAAATTGTTCAAGAGGACCTTAATACTCCCTTAAAAAATTATTTTAAATATCCAGAGGTTTTGAGTGTGAGTTCAAGCTAGGCACGCCTCCTATATCGATTGTAAGCGCACACATCTCATGTCTTTTGTAGATTTTTGATTTGCAGACATTTGTGAGGAAGTAATTCTTCCTTATCCTTTTGGGGGTTTATTTGCTGAGTGTCTCTTCTCTGAAATATTTTCTGTTATCTGTTTTCCTGGCGAGACTCTAGTCTGGAGAGTGAACAGTCTGTATTAGCTCATCTTTTCCACCTGTCACTGTCCACTTCTGTCTTCATATGTTCCAGGAGACACTCCCAGGCACTGACATTGAAGAGATTTTATCTCCTTTCCAAAACCCCAGATTGACTGATGTGTTTTCTCACTTTCTGATTCTGTAAAGCAGGGGCTGAAGGTTCTGTCCATCTGTGCCAGAGCAGCAGCTCAGTGTCTGCTGTGGGCCAGGCCCTGAGTGGCACCAATGGTGCCCTGGACTCCGCCTGCGGTGGGTCAGCTGGAGGTGCTGACTCAGAATGTCCTATAACTCCTGCATTCCCAGTGGAGGAGAGAAGGGGAGGTAAGGACAGATACATGTGGCCATCTATCCAAACTCTCATGTTTCAAAGGAACATTGATTTTATTGTCCCTCAAAGGGGAGCAGTAAATAATGAGGTATTATTGGAGGCTAGAATGCTATGAGGTATTGGAAGACATGAGTTCTAGGTCTGAATGAACCACCTGTGAGAAGTATGGCTTTGGGCAAGTTATTTTACTTCTCATAGGCCATTTCCTCTTCATAGAAATGGGGATTATAGACCCTGCCTCTTAACCTTACAGGTTCTGTGTGATTGGGAGTGGAACCATTTTAGACACTAAAAATTGCACTTTGAACCTAATGGTCTAGCATGAGAATTTTCTCCTGAACGTCAACCAAAGCACCACTGAAGCAGCTTTGATTATAATAAAGGGGTTTGAAGAAACAAAGAGAAATTATGCAAAATGCTCCTTCAATAAAGTCAGAGTACATAATAATGTCTTGGTTATCCCTTGCAGGAAGATCTGTGACAAATGCTTGCCGGTTTCTTTTTGTCTCTCTTCCTTTGCACTGTTTTGCAAACTAATTTCTACACCAGTCAAGGCAGAAACCCACTAGAACGTGGAAGCTGAACCTCACCATGGATAGGAGGGGACTGCCCTTCACTGCTGCGGGTGCCTGGGTAGGTCACTTCCCCTCTGGGCCTCAGTTTGTCTTGCATATATTGGCTAGGATATTATTCCAGTCCTTTCCAGCACTTAAAATGGAATCTGTACTGTCCCAAGCCTGTAGTTAATAATGCCTTATAGGAAACAGCCTCATGTCACTGAATGACTATGTCACTGGTGCAGGATCTCCTGCCCATGTGCGTCAGTAGTTGACAGACAGGAGCTGACATTGCTATGCTCAGTCCCTGCTCTTACTCCTCACAGTGGCATGCAGATTGGACATGCCCTAATGGTCACTTGGTTGTCCAACTTGCCCAGGATGCAAGAATGTCCAGGGTGCATACAGATGTCAGATTTTTCCTCTGTCCCAATTCTGAGGAAGCAGCAAGGGAAGAGCCTGGGGAGGGCGTGGCCATTCTACATGAGCAAGCAGGGGTGTGGGAAGAGGGTCGCCAGTAAAGTAGCTGACCAATGCTGAGACCTTCTGACGGATGAGCATTACTCAAAGGGTGGGTCCAGTTCCCATTTTAGACCTGAGGGAAACTCCCCAGGCCCCGTTGTAGCTGGCTAATGGCAATTCCCAAACCACAGGCTCCAGAGATATGGGCCAGCATTCCAGGAGAAGCCACCCACAGGAGAGGAGAGTCGGAGGGAGAATGCCTGGCTCAGGGTCCTGTGTATTTGGGACTGATTGCTTCCAAAGGAGGGTTATTGCAACCGTTAGTTCAGGGTTCATTGGTAAGACCTCATGCAAAACCCACTCCACATTCGCAGATGCTCACATGGCCAGGGAGTTGAGCTTGTCCTTCCCAAAGTCAACATCAGGACAACCAAGGGGGTTGTGGGGTCACTTGGAAGTTCTTCATTCTGTTTTTCCCCTCATGCTCAGAGAGACCAGCTCACCACTGAGATGGCTAGGTTTGGACGGCTCTCCAAACCCCCGGTCAGATTGCTATCTTTCAACTAAAACACAGGGTTAGTTGAATTTTTTCCACCAAAATTTCATTTCAAACAATTATCTTGGCATGTTATCTGTAATATTTCCTTTGGAGGGTTCTTCCATGTTAAAAAAAAAAAACAGTTCACCATTTCCTGTGAATGGCTAGATTGAGAAATAAAACCTCAAACCAGTTAAAATGTATGAAGATAGGAGTGAGTTCCGAGTATGAGCTTCGCTGAGGAAGCCCTCACATGGATGCAGTATCCGGGGAGACCACACCCGCCAGTGGTGCAAGGCGGCGTCTTTGACAATTCGCAAAATCCGGGAGAGTCTACCCTGAAAGGCACCTGTTCAAGCTCTTGCCTTAGGTCAGGTCATACTTCAGACCTTTAGTCCTTGAACACACACACAGAAAATGCACATTTGTATGTACTGTTGACCCCGCTTCCACCCCACTCATAACTCACAACAATTAGGAGTTGAAGTCCCCAGCTTGCAGGGCTGGACTTAGCGACCCGGTCTAAGGGACCCTTGAGAGGAAAAAGGAATTCCACACTGGTGAGGTGAGGGCTGCGGCCTTAAAAGCGAGGTGGTTTCACGGAGACTGGCTGCTTTAGAAAGGGCAGGGTCCTGACGCTCTTAGGGAGGAATCGGGTGAAGTGAAGTGGCCAGGGGGAAAGCTTCAGAAGCGTTGAAGATTGGAACAGCGCTGGGGCAGCGCTGGGGCGGCGCTGGGGTTTGCGCGGCGCTGCGCCGGGTTTACCTTCTGAGCAGCCCCATCTGCCCTCTCCCTGAGCCCGGCGTTGCGCTATTCTCCACCCAGCTCTGAAAACCTTCCCTCTCGGATGCTACTTCAAAGCCCTCTGGGAAAGCCAAGTTGCCAATTAAGCCTTTTGAGGCAGGTTCTCATTCCTTCCCCACTAATTGAAATGTTACTCCTTTTACTAAACCCATAAACCACCCAAACACAACGGTCTTCCTCATTTGCATTGTAACAATGTCCCTAATGTGCTTCCAAGAGCTTTACCTCTCCCCTCTGAACGGTCAAAAGCAATCCTGAGGCAAAGGCCTTCATTTCCATTCCTACACAGCTGCTCATTAGCTAAGGTGGAATAAATTCCTTTTATTCTGCACTCATTTCCAAGGATGATAATGTCGTTTTTTTGTCTCAGACCACTGTTCCCAAACTAGGCCTTAATTGCTGATAGTAATTGAGTTAATACATATTTACAGCTGGTAAGGTTAAAGAAGGTCTCCTGTAGTTTTATTTGAGTTATTTTATTTAACCTGCAATAAAATCATTAACAAGTTGTTCAGTGTTAATTCTCCAGCCCTTTATCTTGTTTCTGCCCCTTGGGAAGGTTGGGTGAAACAAATGGCTTTGGTTTGGGAGTGGTACTGAGGCTGGACAGACTGGGGAGCCCTGCATCTCACCTCCTTACCTCCAGATTCCCCTCTCCCGGGAAGGAGGGCCTCTCTGGGAAAGCAGATAGCCCTCGGTGGTCCTGCGCCAATCCCAGGCGCCCAGCCAAGGAGCTCAGGCAGGATGATGAAATCTCATCAAAGCCACGGGGCTAGGCCAGGCTCCTGAATCAGCGATGACCAGGAACTCAAGCCCCAAGTGGCCCACAGGCTGGGCACCCGGCCGAGGTGTCAGGCCAGTGAGACCGCCCAGCCACCGGAGCCTGCCGGGAGAGAGGGGCTGGAAACAGGGCAGGAGGAGGAACCAAGGACCAAGGGCAATGCCAGAGAAAGCCAGGGGATTTCCAAACCTCTCCCTGGGGAGGCCTGATGGCTTGCCTGTGACAAATCAACCTGCCACATTCCCTCACTCCTTTCATGAGTGGGGAGAGATGTCGAGACTGCTGTCACCATGGGGGTCCAAGCCTCTTTATCCCATTGGAGGAAAATGAAATTAGCTTGAGTCAATCTGCGTGTCTGACTGCCCCCTGACCCCAGTGCTGCTCCCAGCTGCCAGCAACTTCCTTCCTCTCCCTTGCTTTGCCTGAGCCTTTGGCTACTTTACTAGGTTACTTTACTATCTGATCACTTCTGAAGAAACAAGACTTAAGGAATGACCAGACTGTGGCAGAGGAAGCTGGTAATTCCCTGGAACCCACGTTGTCATATGTTTTCTGGGCCCTCACCTAGAGTTCATTTTCCATCTCCCTTTACAGTTCGATGGGTGGGGAAGTGACAAGGAGCCACCTCCACGCTTTTTGCTGCATCTGGCTGCCTGGAGTGAAGGTGACCCTCTAGGCAATTTTGGAGGTT
This sequence comes from Saccopteryx bilineata, assembly GCF_036850765.1. Lineage (NCBI taxonomy): Eukaryota > Metazoa > Chordata > Mammalia > Chiroptera > Emballonuridae > Saccopteryx > Saccopteryx bilineata. Next base: position 59,611,695 of record NC_089497.1, read on the forward strand.
AAATGTTAAAAATGGCAGAGCCTCAGTCAGCTCAGAAATTTAAATGACTAGTGTATAGCTATTCTACCTACCTTGTGTAGAGCATGAAGTCAATGTCTGTGGGTGGGGCTTGTACTATTGTGTACTTTGGGGACTCCCTGTTACAGCAGGGAATTTGCTACTGTGTCTAACTACAAGATGGGGAATTGTGTGTGTTGGTCAAATAAGTTTGTAAAATATGATTTTAATGTTTGCTCGCTTATAGTTTGCATTGGAGGTTGGGCAGCACCAGGTGTATGTGGTCTGTGAAGTTGCAAATTACCTTCCTGCTTGGGAAAGGCCATTGTTTTGCTAATGTTTGCTGGAGGAGAGGTTTTCATGCCAGAAAGTTTTGAAAAGAGAGAGAAGAAGAGGCAGAAAGAAGCCATGTTTGCAGAGTGAGAGCAGAGAGAATGCAGAATGCTGAAGAAGCAGCCATGTTGGCAGGGAAAGAGAAGGTGTGCAGATGGGGAACCAGAGCTGAGGGGCTTTGGGAGCCCTACTGAGACTGGTGGGGCCTTTGATTCTAGGAGAAACCAGAGAAGATTCTCCTGGATGAGGAACCAGAGAATGTGTCAGGGCTTTGGGAGCCCTGAGTGAGGGGGAAATGGACTTCTCTGTGTGTTTGCTCATCCGCCGGTGTGAGACTTGAATAAAGGAATGGCCCACCATTTTTTAGCTCTACTGTTTCTTTACCATCTGCCTGAATCCAATGAGAACCTGCATGTGCATGGCCACGAAGGTAGTGGCCACTGGCCATACAGTGGGGCTATTATCTTTGTCTAGAACACTCATCCAACAATGCCTCTCCCCCTCAACCCATAAGACTCACGTCTAATTCTAGACCATCTATGGAGCCTTCCTATGGGCAAGAAAACACTCATGTAGACTTATCCCTTCATTAACCCATGGGCTCCCACCAAAGCCACCTTTGCTTACCTTGAGGCAGATCGAGCCGAGCAGGAATCTGAGACATGGCCATTTGAGTGAGATTGAGAAACTCAGGTTGAAGGCCCACAGCCTCCAAACCAACGTCTCTGGTTTCATCACTCTTTGTTTCTGAAATCAGGCTCAGGAGTTCCACACAACGAGAATAAATACCAAGCTGATTTCTTGGGTGATTCAGCATAGATGGGCCCTTTCTCCTTATAGATGAAGACACCAAGGCTCAAAGTAGAAGAATCAGTACTGGGTCTCCTGACTCTCAGCCTGGTGCTTCTTGATTGTCTTGTTTAAGCCTGATGGTAAAAACACGGAAGATGGCAGGTGCTTGTTCTCCAGTCTCCCTTTGAACCTCCTGGCACAAGCTTTGGTCCTCCTTAGTGCACCAAGATATGTATGTCTTCAGTCCACTGTGTTTCAGTGTTCTCAAACAAATACTATTCCATAATGCTTCTTCTTTTCCCTGAACATTTAACATCAAAGCTCCTTATACTAACACTGCCAGTGTGAGCCTGTTGGGAAGTAGAAATATTTCCCAGCTTTGATGTCAACCTGGATGGATATGGCCCATTCCAGAAACATGGACCTATTGCTTTATTCTATGGAAGGATTGTAAGAGTCACGAAATGCAACATCACTGAACTCTTCCCTGTTTCTTTGTGAGGTACTTTCTTTCTTGGGATGAGAAGTGTCTTTAGGGAGGAATTCTATCCCCATTTCACAGAGAAGAGAGCTGAGGTTTTTAGCAGGTTTGGAGATTAGCCCAAGGCTGTAAAAGGTGTGATGCCTCTTTCCTAATTCCCCTTCTGTGTTCTTCCCACTGTGAGGTCACCTATCAAAGTGAGAAGCTTTCTTTTGCTCTTTCTAGGTCACAAAAGAAAGTAACACTAAAGTACAGTTTGGGGATATATTTTGGAATGGAAAACTCAATCAGCCACAGTTTCTCTTATTATTTCCCAAGGTGCAGACTATTTTCCAGTGTTCATTTCTTAGAGTCTAAGGAGCATGCTGGTCAAAACTTAAAATCTGATTTAACCGGGAATGATCTAGGTTTCCAGAATGCAGCCCACCATGCAGCATTCTCCCTGATTGTTGGAGCTGGTTAAAAACCCTCATTTTCTGCTCTCACATCCTTCCTTTTAGGAAGCTGCAGGGAGATCAGAGTTCTAGATGCTTGGCCTACGGAGGGTTTTTAAGGTCAAATAGTCTAATTCTCTCATATTTTTCAGGACGATAAGCCCATAGCTAGCTGGGGCAAGGCTGGCCTTGTGTCTCAACTCTTGAGCACAGACTGCTTTGTACTAAACATGTGGGAGGGAATCCAGATTGGTTAGTGTCTCTATGAAGTAAAAGAGGAACAAGCATTTCTCTTTAAATCCCATAGCCCAAAGTGGGAGGAGGCAGTCTTCCCTTGGGAAATATGTTATGTACCAGCCTATGTACACTGCATTTATGAAACTGTCACTGGTGTAGAATGCTGGTGTCTATTTTCCTCTGGGTTGGCTCTGCATTTGTCTGATTCCTCTCTTTTGCTTTGTTAGCAGTTCTCTGTCAGCTTAGTGAGGGTATATAGGGAGGGGTGGTGGTGGTTTGGGTGTGCCCAGGCAGTGGTGGGTGACAGTCACTCAGATGGTGAAGATGGAGGAAAGAAAGGAGGGGTTTGACAAGATGAGAGTTGGGAGTGCTTACTAAGAGCCTCTTTTTTTTTTTTTTTTAAAGTATTTGTTGACTGTTTAGTATATTGAAAGGACATTGTTTCATGTATGTATCTTTATAATTCACTTGGTCTTTTTCCATTTGGTATCTTTTTTAATTCCTTCAAAGGAAAGAAATCTCTGGGAAACAGACCTGGAGAGAAAGAGCTAACATGTTGGGAATGGGGGTCTACATTACTCTGGGAAATGTGCTTCTCATCACATGTATATGAGGATACTTTCAATCTCTGATAACACTCTGAGACAAGTAACCCTAAATGTCCCAGTCAGGCGACCTGTGCTCAGAGTAGTGATTTGCCTAAGATCTCTCTCAGCTAGTGAGGGGCAGAGGCAGAATTTGACTTTAGATCTGAATCAAAGCCACCTTTCTCTCCACAATATCACACTGCCTCCCTAAGTGCATAGGACTATTGGCAAAGAGGAGCAATCATCCCCAATTTGTAGCTTCAGAAAAATGAGTCTGTAAGTCTCAGTGAGGCTTAAAGTACTATGGTTTCCAATCACAAGAATATGAGTAAAATTTCAACTTGTGTTTAGTGAAATGGCAAACCCCAAGGCTTGCCATTCCCTTGGGGTTTGTCACACCCTCAAAAGACCAGCCATCAGGTGGGAGATATGGTCAGTACCTGTGTCCCCACAGGGAATGGTTCAGAATGAGCCTATTCGTGAGAGCTAGACTGGGTGGTGTCAAGAGGAAGCCAGAAGAATCTGAGATGCTAATCAGCACAGACTCCTGATTGTTGCCTTGTTTGTCAGGTTATTAAAATTGTCTTTGCTGTAAACCATGAATCTTATATCTTTTCCCAGAACCTCTTGTGATCTGGAAATAAGAAAACCTAAATCAATTATAGACAAATATTTTGCAGTAATTGTGTCTACTTAACAAGGGTGGGGCTCACTCCCCTTTGAAAATGACGCTGGAGCCGGTGTAATCAGTGGTCAGAGTTTCTTCTCACAATGATCTGAGTGGGAGCCTCTCTCCTCGATGTTACCTCCAAAAGGAGCAGGGGACAAACACGCTTGTAAGACAGTTGGTCTCATTTTGTGGATGTGAATTCAATGGCTCATGTCTCCATTCTACTCATCCTGGCTCTAGCTTAAGTTTTAAAAACTAATTCTCCCTGCATTAATCTGAAAAGATCCTTCAAACAAAAGCTCAACATCTGAGTCTATTTACTGAGTGTGCAGCTGTGTCAATTGGCCAAGACAAAGAGAGGCTTCCTGGTCAGCCCACAATGGGCTGCAGGTAGCCTTGCAAACAGAAACACACAAGGCAGGGTCCTTTCATGAGCCAGCAAACCTTCTTCCAATAAGGAAGAGTGAGAGCTGAGGGGTCAAGAGAAAAGGAGTGCTGCCCCACCCACATCTCACCACACACAAGTGGGGACTGAAAGATATGATCTGTAAGCCCATCAATTAGGGCTATTAAAGAGGTAATTAGCCCTTTTCCATGGAAACCAAGCACAGAGATGTGAAAAGGGGGAAATTCATGACCAGTACTTTAGTAATGAAGCAAGATACTATTGTTGAGAATATCACTTGGTCAGTCTTAACGAGAAGGTGGTATCAAGTTCATTAAAGAGATATCTTATAATAAATATAATAACTATTTTTATTCTTGAAAAAAAATATTTTTTCCTGCTAGATTCAACTCAAGTGGCCAGATTTGGGAGGCCAGGGAGGAGTTGAGAGTCATTTCCTTTCTAGTTTTCTTTCCCTAAGAGAATCGTGGCAGGAAATGAAATCTGAAAATGTCAACAATGAACAATTCTTCTTGGATACTTATAAGTGTGAAATTTGAAATTAGTGTTTCTGTTCCTCTCTTTTCAAACATTTATGGGTATTTTCTTATAAAGCCCAAAGGAGAAAAAAATGAATGAAAAAAAGATCTTCCTCAAAATAAGATTTGAAGATAGATATTGAAAGGGATCTAAAATATAGGGTGCTCTTTGCAACACTGGCCCAGTTCACAATGAACATACTTACACATTTTTACATTGTTTGTGTGTGCATGCATATGTGCATACATACTTGTAAGTAAAGTATAATTTGATTGTCTTTTGGTTTTTTCTCTACTTTCTCAGTCTCTCTTTCTTTACTGCCCCTTCCCACTCAATGTACATGCAGTGAGATTTACAGTCTAAAGGGGAAGTATCACAGTCTGTTAATCCACACAGCAATCAAGATATACAATATCCCCATTATCAGGACGATGCTTTCATCAACCAAGCTATCTGGCCTGGGCTCCATTACCTCAGAAGACTTCTGCCCACATCTGGTTAATAACCACCCCCCAGGCAATCAGTGTTTTGATTTTTATTACCATAGATTAGTTTTGCCTATTTCTGAATTCCATGTAAATTATATGATACAATATGAAGTCTTTTTGTTTGACATCTTTTACTCAAAATAGTATTTTTGAGTTTCATCTCTGATGTTGATTCCATTGATAAGTTGTATTCCATTGTATAACCACACCACAATGCAATCCATTCTTGTGCTAATGGACAATTGAGTTGTTTCTAGTTTGGGGCAATCATGAATAAAGATACTATAAACATATTTGTATAAGACTTTGTGGGCATATGTTTTTATTTCTCTTGGGCAATTACCTAGGAATGGAACTGCTGAGTCTAAGGTAGGTATATCTTTAACTTTAAAAGAAGCTAAGAAACCACCAAACAGTTTTCTAAAGTGGTAGCACCATCTTATACTTCCAAAAGTAATGTATGAGAATTTCAGTAGTTCTGCCTCTTTTCAAACATTTGGTGTTGTCAATATTTTTAACATTAACTCTTCTCAGGTAAATGAAATAATTCATTAGGTTTTCATTTGAATTTCTTTGATGCCTAATGATGTTGAACACATTTTCATGTGATGATTATTATCAATTTGCAATATCCTTTTATAAATTTTTTAAGGTTTTTGCACATTATTTATTGGTTTGTCTTCCTATTAATTTGTAGGTGTATAGCAAGTGTTTTCTCTTGTTTTTCATTTTCACTTTATTAATAGCATATTTTTGATAAGCAAAAGTTTGTTATTTTGATGAAGCCCAATTTTGAATTTTTTTCTTTTATGATTAGTACTTCTGTCTCATCTAAAAAAATTTTGCCTAGCCCAAGGTTTTGAAGAGATTTCTCTCTTTCTTTTAGCAGCATTCCAGTTTTAGCTTTTGTGATTAACTGTGTAAATCATCTCAAAATAATTTTTGTTTATGGTATGAGGTAAGGGTTGATGTTTACCGTATTTTTTCTCTGCATTTATCCAATAGTTCAAGCACCATTTAATGAAGACTTACCTTTCCCCCATTGAACTGCTTTGATGTTTTTCTGTCATAGATCATTTGACTGTATATGTGTGGCTTTATTCCTGAACTTTCTATTCTGTGTTTTGTTTTGTTGTCTATCTTTATGCTAATACCACATTGCTTTGGTTGTTGTAGATTTTTAATATGTCTTAAAATGAGATACTGTGGGTTCTCTAATCTTGTCTACTTCTTAAAGATTATTTTGGCCACTCTAGTCCTTTGCATATTAGAATTTTAGAGTCAACTTGTCAATTTCTACAAAGAATGTTTGTTGATATTTTTATAGGGATTGTGTTGAATCTGTAGGTGAATTTAAGAGAAGAATTGACATCTAGTAATATTGAGTATTTCAATTAATGGACATGGCATATATTTCTTATTTATTTATTTATTTGTGTTTGTTTTCTTTTGTGTTTTTTTCAGCAATATTTTATAATTTTTAATATAGGGATCTTGCAAATCTTTAGTCAAATTTACATTTTATAATATTTGATGCCAATGTAAATGTGTTTTTAAATTTTGTTTTCTAATTGTTTGTTGTTCATATAGAAAAATAAAATTGACATTTGTATATTTGACATTGTATCCTGCTATATTGCTAAATTCCCTAATTAATTCTAGTAATTTTATAGATATCTTAGGATTTTCTATATACCTATTCATGTCACCTACAAATGAAGAAACTTTTATTTCTTTTTAAAGAAATCTTAATACTTTCTATTCCATCTTATTACACTGGACAGGATCTCCAGTACAATGCTGACAGAGTGGTGAGAGTTGACATTATTGATGTAGAAAGTGTTCAGTGACTCCCTATTAATTATGATGTTCATTCCAGATTGCTTATAGCTGTTCTTTATTATTTTATATCTAGCTTGTTGAGAAATTAAGAAATTATAAATGAATATTTAATTTTGTCAAATGCTTTTTTTTAAATTTTAGAAATGAGTATATGCTATTTTGCTATGATTCTGTTGATATGATAAATTACATTGATTACTTTTTGAATGGTAAATCAACCTTGCATTCCTGGGATAAACCTCACTTAATCATAATATGGTTATCCTTTTTATATAATGCTGGATTTGATTTGATAATATGTTGATGAGTTCAGCTCTGGGTGATTCTTACAAAACATCTTCCCACTTCCTAAACAAACAAACAAGCAAGCAAACAAATATATCATAGTTTCTAAAAATTCAAGTTAGTCCTTAGTAATTCTTTCTAGTTCAGAATTTCCCATATTGTGTTCTGAGGAATGCTAGCTCTAGAAGAAGTTCAGTGATAATCTGTACAAAGTGTTCTCTGATAAAATACTTTGGGAAATGTGCCTGATTTATCTTCCTGGAGCAATGCATATACGTTAACATATTAAAGATTCTGAAAAGTCCTGTTGAAAATTTTTATTAACTCAATGTTTTTCAAGTTAATTGAACAGTGGAACTCTACCTAAAATTCACTAATATTGGAAGCATGTGCTCTTTATCATGAATTATCAGACCTTTTTACCTATTTTCCTTAAAGCTTTGGAAAAATGCAACTCAGAAGGGAAAAAGAGAGCTTTTAGGTTTAGCAAATCAGTCAAAATCAAAGCTGCTGATATGGTATTTAAGCTGATCGTTTTTGGTAGAACCAACAATTAAAAAGATACTTCTCCAGCAAACTATGAGTCTGGTTATGTTATTTTAAATGTGCAAACAAGAAGATGTTGTAATAAAAGAGGCGTTTTTTTCTTTAAGGCTGATGGACCCAGATCCGCATATTTATTTTTTAAAGCAGTAGAAATCTGAAAGTATATTGCTAATGCATAAAGTCTTACTTTCAAAAGTATTTCATCTATTACTATATATTTTTAGATAATAACCCACATATATAAATTTTATTAGTCATTTATGAAACTCCCTAAAATACTTTGGAAACATCTTTCCAACTCAAACACCTTTTAAAAATGAAATGACATCACGTCTGTCTGTGTATATAGTTCTATAAGGGAAATTGGAAATGCTTCCCCACCCCTCCATCTGCAATGGCTGAATAGTTTGTCATCATTCTCCCTAAAAGTCAGCACCTAGAAAATGTGGGCAATGAAACCCCCAAACGAAGCACTGAGGAAGTTAGATAGATTTAAAATCCTCTCTCTGGGGAAATTACCGTGGGTGTGACAAGAAGCATGTCCCACAATTCCCACAATCCTGGGGGAATTTCCAGGTTCCATGAAGGGTGAGCACAATGAGAGCATTTTTCAGTTTCACTTTCTTCTTTTTTTTTAGAGAGAGAGAATGAGAGAGAAAAAGGTGGGGTGGGGGTGGCATAGTGGGAAGCATCATCTTGTAGCTGCTTCTGTTATGTGCCTTGCAGGCAAGCCGGGGTTTCAAACCAGTGTCCTCAGTGTTCCATCTTGACACTTTATCCACTGCGCCACCACAGGTCAGGCTGTCACTTTCTGCCTGCTCTTTGTTAGCTCCATATCCTGATTCTCAGATAGAGGCCAAGGTGATGCATAGTTGTTCATTCATTCAATCCATTCCATTGAGATTCAAACTGATTTCTTAACTGCCAGTTCCATATCAGGCACTTTTCTGGAAGTTGTAGGATGTAGTAGTAGACAAAATCCAGTCCCTGTCTTCCTAGAGTTAAATCCAATGGTTCCTAAAGGCTAGATGGATACATAAGATTCCCTGAGACATCTTAAAAAACAAATCATATTTCTGGACCCCACAATTTCAGAGCCTGATTCAGTAAAACAGTGGTGTCTAGGAACTGAGATTTTTAAGAAAAGCTTCCCAAAAGCATAAAGCCTAGTTTAGGAAACTCTGATCTAATCTAATCCAATGACCTCACTTTACAGCCAAAGAAACTGAAGCCCAGAGAGAGGAAGTGTTTCTGCCCCTGGTCACAGAGTGAAATGGTGATAGAGCCAGGCTTAGAAGCCATATTCCTGTTCCTCCAACTATAGTGCCCTTTGTTTTCTACCCCAATCTCTCCTCTCCCCCCAGCCCCTTCCTTCTGCTCTCCCTCAACCTTTTTTCTAATAAGAGTTGCTGTTATTATGATCACTATAAATCATAGCTATCCTAAATATATATTGACTTTATTCCAGGCATTGGTCTAAGCACTTCATATATGTTAACTCATTTAATTCTTACAATTGTTTTAGGAGCTTGGTGTGCTTACTGTTTTCCCTTTGCAGATATGGAGGTTGAGGCTGGAGAGGTGAAGTAACTTGCTCCAGATCACACTGCTGACAAACGATGGGGCTGGACTATCTTCCTGCAGAGTTTATGATTCTGGATTTACACTCTGTTGCCTCATGCTGAGCCAGGCAAGAACTCTGGGCTGATGGCGATGCTGTAATTGACTTGCATCAGCAGGAGACCTCATCCTGTGCACATCTCAGTGACACCTGCCATACGAACCAACATTCGTGTCAGAACTACACTCATTTGTCAACTGCTACCGCAGATTGGCTACCTAGTCAAGATTTTAGCAGCAATCAATGAAAAACATTTTGTGAGACTCAATTGGCAATAAGAAATTTGTGATAGTGTTGTACATGTTTTTATTTTTTGTGTGCTACAAACTCTTTTTATCAATAAAATTTATAATAAACTTATGTCTATCCTGTATCTGTCTTTATGTCTCTATCTCTCATCTGTCTCTTATCTGTCTCTTATCTATCTATCTATCTATCTATCTATCTATCTATCTATCATCTATCTATCCAGAGATCCAGTTGTTAAAACATTTACCAGCACACCACTGCTTAGACAGTTTTCTTCGCATAGAGACAAGGAGAAAAAGTAATTATCTCATGTAACAGAAATCAAATGGTCTCTGGAGAACAAGACTGATTTGGTTTTGGTGCAGAATCTCCTGGGAGCTGATGAAGAGGAGGTCACTAAATGCACAGTTAAATGAATAGTAGTTGGCTCCTTTATAAGACAAAATGCAGTTTATTCAGGGAGTTCAATAGCTCATCCAAATGGCCTCATGAGATAGATAATAATGTTGGATTCTTTGCTCGCATTTCTTCCTGAAGCAGAGGTCTAATGTTGGTATCTCTTAAATGCTCCCTCATCCATTGCAATCGCAATAGCAGCCACCCTGCTGGTCCTCAAACATGCCAAGCACGTACTCCTACCTCAGAGCTTTGCACGTGCGTTTCCCTCCACCTGAACAGTCTATTCCTGATACTTGCATGACTCACATTCTCACTTTATTTAAATATTACCTCTCTGGCCTGATTTGTGGTGGCTCAGTGGATAAGGTGTCGACCTGGAATGCTGAGGTCGCCAGTTGGAAACCGTTGACTTGCCTGGTCAAGGCACATGTGAGAAGCACCTTGAGTTGATGTTTTCCACTCCCCTTCCCCCCATTCACTCTTGCTCTCTCCTCTCTCTAAAATGAATAAATAAAATCTTAAAAAAATGTTACCTCTCTGACCACCCAGTCTAAAATATCACCTCTTCTTCCTCTCTTCCCTGTCTTTTACCTTGTTTTATTTTTTCTCATAGTACCTATCAATGCCTGACAGTGTATGTTTATTTATTGTCTAACTCATCTACAGTATATAAGTTCCAGAAGAACAGAGATTTCTACCTGCTTATATCACCTCAGAACCTCAAACAGCACTTGGCACGGAGTAGGTGCTCAATAAATTTTATTGTGAGAATAAATGTATAAGCTTGGCTTAAAGTTTTCTTTTGTCTCCAGGATTCTAAATCACCTCCAGCTTTCACTCTTCACTCTGAGCTCCAGGTCAGACCCACTGGGAAGTGTGTGGGGCTGAGCTCTTTCCCAGGGTGGGCAGTGCCCTACCTGCCTGCGGAAGCTGTCCCCCCAGGACGTGGGACCCTGCTTGGCTGAGGGTTTGCCCCAGGTAAAACCCCCTGGGTGTGAGGCTACGTACTGGCATGTCATCCAAGTGCGTCCTCATTGCATTGCATGTAGACGAATGAGGACTATCTGCCATCTATAACCCTGTCCTTGTTTAGCTTTCCAGAAGATGCATGCCTCATGGCTTTGCTTTTGAATTCCACTTCTGTGACTTAGAAAGGAGGCGGGAGCACAGACGACAAAGGCTGTTTAGGATTTAGACTTCACAATTGTTTGACCCCATAAATAGATAAATAAAAGCGGGGAGGGGGAGAAAAGAAAGAAAGGAGGACTATGGCTGAGCCCTCCAACTGTGGGTCCCAATGGGCCTGGCTGACAGGAGCCCAATTACTGCGGGGCAGTGCACCTGTGAGGAGTTAATGAGCAGCATTCAGAGCACTGCTCCCGCCAGGCTCCGATTAGGACCCCACAGAGGCAGCTCCACCCCCTCCCCTGGCACATCCTAATGATGGATTAATCTCAGCAGGTTGTAGTTCGGACACTCCACCTCTTTCTTAGGAGTAAGAGGAGTTATAGGCAGGCTTCCCACTCCATTTTCTTAGGGTTTTTGGATATTGAAACTGTAGCTGGCCGTAACACTAAAAAGGCATAAATGAAAAGGAAGGCAGGGGCTGGTATTTCCACTGGGCCGCGTGCCAAAGGATATCAGCACGAATATTAGAAAATCAGAGGTTGTTATTGAACGTGGAGTTCAGACCCCTCACTTTGCAGGTAGGGAGACTGAGACCCATAGAGGGCCTCTTAAGGGACACTGGGAACAAAGTGGTTTCTTGGGGCAGGAAGAAACCACTTGTCTGAGGATCAACATGGTGTGGTTTTGTGGTTGCGTGACTACGAGAGTCTGTGGAACCTGATTCAGGCTCTGCTGTTTACTGATCACGTGGCCTTGGGCAAACTGCTGAAGCTTCCTGCCCTCCCTGTTCCTTATCTGTAAGATGGGAGCGAGGTAGTGTCTGCTGTGAGGGTTGCTGGGATGTTTCAATGCATTAATACACACAAGGCACGTAGAACTCTGCGCCAAGGAGCCTTGAGCAAGTGTTAGGTTTTGTGATTGTTATGGTCGGCTTTGCTAGGCCCCCTTCCACGGTCCCAGGATTGCATACATGGGTAGATGGCTGGCCTAATATCACTCATTTAGTCTCACAGAGTCTTCCTGAGCATCTACTACACCCCAGGTGCTCTGCTAGGCATCAGCTGTGTTAGTTAAAGATACATGCCCCATTCCTAAAGACCCATGGAAAGAGCCCCCGTTGGGAGTCAGAACACCTGATTTTTGGAGGCAGGTCTCTCTGGTGCCAGCCATGCTATCTCAGCAGCTGCTTTGCCTCCTGCGTCTCTGTGGTCTCCACTGTCAGAAGGAGAGCAGGGTCTCTACCCTGCTTTCCTCAGGACTCTGACAAGGATCCGATGACATAAGTGCATGCAGGGCCTTTGACTACAGTAACACGTTTCTGCTAAAGTGAGGTGATAGATAGTGAGACTGAAGGACCCCCCCAAGTGCGCTTCTCCAAAGAAGAATCCATGTTAATAGTGCTGAGAGAGGGCAACAGAGAAGAACGGAGGCAGAAGTCAGGAGAACCTGGGTGTAGATGGCAGCTCGACCACTTACTAGCAATGTGACCTCAAGCAGGTTCCTTCACTAACATCAGCCATAACTCAGAATCATGACAGCTGCCTTGTAGGATGGTTGTAAGGACAAGATGAAATAATACATGTGAGGTGCTCACAGCAGTATACAGTGCCTGGTATAGAATGACCCTGATAAGGGTTGGCTGTGCTCAGGTGAAGTTACGTTATTCTAGGGTTCAGTGTTCTTCAAGACCATGAGAAGATCCTATTCACAGAGCCTGTCATATAGGCAAGTGATGTGTAGATGAGAATTCTAACTCCTTCATTTACCAGGTGGAATTGACCTCTCCTGGGAACTGGAAACTCCTGTTTAGCACATCCTTTCCTTGTTGACAAGCTCCCCAAGGAAACCAACTGGAACCAGCAGCTTGCCTGGTAAAGAGTTGCATGAAAAGGGAGGCAGTGAAGCAACTACTTATGTCTGCAGGCACCATGTCAAATGGCCTGATGGGTCTACCTCCATGACACCTGCCCCAGGGCCTGGGCAGAGCTGTCTGCAGCCTCCTGTGTGCAAACAAAGCCAAGATGCAATGGCCTGTCCTTCCTTTTCTTTACTGCTTCCTGCTGAGTTATGTCTCTTACTTCTTTATATAAATTCAAGACCTTGATTTCACTTAGTCTGGTCCTTCCTGTTTCTGTCCTATGACATTCCCTGGCTTTCAGGGTACCCCTACTTGATGTCACTCCCTGTGTACTACTCTGCTGGTTGAACTGTCCTCAGCCTGCACATTGTTTGCCTCTGCACAGGGAGCCTACTTTCATGGAGACATGTTGTGACCTTGGTACTTCCTAATCTAGGCAATAACTTAGCAGCTATGAGGTCCTTGAGGACAGAGCTGCACTTGTGGATTTTCTCATTTAGAAACTGGTCCTTCATCTCTGTTGTTTCTGAAGAGGACTCAGAGGCCCAAGGAAGAGCGAACTACTTCCTTCGTGAGGGAGGGATCTATGCCTGTCGTATTTACCTGTTTTATGTCTTCTTTATTGATCAAAGGTCAGGACAGTGCCCAGGATACAGTAGGTGCTCAATCATATCTCTGAAATGAATAAAAGCCACTTCTCAAGAAAGTATCTTGATGATCTTAGAATCAGTGTTTGAATGACTATAGAAGACAGCATGTCTGGGTTTTCCACTGGATACATGATTTCACCCGTGCTGGCTCGTGCTCTCTGCACTCTGGGTTTGCTCTTTGGGACTAGATTTCACCTCCCTTAGGCCCTCATTACCTCTTCCCACACAGCCCACTGCTCTCCCAGCCTCGCCTATGAAACCACTGTTCTAATCTCACCATTTCTCAGTCCAAATCCACCCATTGCTTTTGAAATAAGTACAGGTTGTTAGCTTGGTGGTCAAGGTATTCAGATCTGCACCTGACCTAGCCCGCCAGCCGCGGCTCCGTTTGCCCCCACCAGTGCTCTCAGGGGCATTTCCATTACATTGCCCGATGTTTCCCAGGTTCTCCACTCCAACCTTCCTTCCTTCCTTCCTTCCTTCCTTCCTTCCTTCCTTCCTTCCTTCCTTCCTTCCTTCCTTCCTTCCTTCCTTCCTTCCTTCCTTCCTTCTTTCCTTCCTTCCTATTGTTCTTTCTGTTTGGGACAACCTCCCCAACAAAACAATTCTCCAGAAGAACCTTGAAAGCTGTGTTTCCTCAAGTCTGCTGGAATCACTTACTGGAGTGCTTTTAAGACCTAACTAGAGGTTTGGAGATCCATTTGAACATCATTTTGTTTATAAAATCTCTAACCAGATGAGGTCCCTTCCTCCTCTCACCCCCTAGCATGTGCATCAGCCCCCCTTCTTTGTTTGGCTCAACTTTTAAAATTGTTTCTGAAACCCCTTCATTCACTCATACCCCAGAATGTCTGAAAGTTCTTGAGGATAAGGACATGGTCCTAATTTTACTTCCTTTCCAGTTCTGTACATATGGTACGCTCTTAGGAAATAATTAAATTGAACAATTGCTGGATTAAGTAGCGATTCTGTAAACACAGGTGCTATCTCTACAGTTTGTGATTCTTGTTTCTAATTTCTTTCTGGGTTGCATTCCAAGGGGAATGATTTTGTTATCATCCACAAAAAACAATTTCAAGCACCATGTTTTAAAGCTGCTGGACTGAAAAGCCAGTGCATCTCAGATGGCTTTAAACATGCCTCAATTCTTGCTCTGTCTAAATATCTAGACACTCACTCTGCTATTGTCGCAGGTTAATGTCGTCATGGCCATGCCTTACACGTTGATCCTTCAAATGGAAGTCACATGTGATTTCTTTTCAGATCTAGGCAGGCCAAACATGAATTTCTCAAACCTGTCCAACAAATTCTTATTTAGGGAAAAAAGATAGAGATTGGGTCATTTGTTCAAATAATTTGATTAGCTGACTGCATTTTAAGGTACCTGTATGGTTGTTATAAGGAATTCCAGTCTTATCACTCAACATTGCATTCTTGAACTTGTAAAATAAACTAGCTAATTAGCATGTCTTTATATCCTCCCATGCCTTGAGGTGTACCTATTTCCAGACATGTTTTCAGAATGCTTTGGGAGGGCTGTGTTGAAAGGATATTTTTTGGTATGGTATGGAGCCTGAGTCTCTTGACAATGATTTCAAAAAAAGAATAAAATCTATTTTACATCAGCTGAATGTCTCTAATTGGGTCTCGAAGACCAAACAATTCCCTTCAAGACAGCTGGGGCTTTGGGTAGCCCCAAACCAATTAAGTCAAATTATATAATTTTCTTCCCACTCTTACCCCCAAAGCTTGACTTGCTTATTTAGTAAAGAGGGGGATTAGTACAAGCACTAAGGATTCCATTCTTTCTCTGTCTGGTACAATATGCTAAACTCTGTTCTGGGACAGCCTGGAGCACCCTGGCTGGGGGAAAAAAAAGGTGAGGGGGGTGGTTAAAGTCAAGCAGTCTCCTTAGCATGTCTACTCTTTCTTGGGATACAATGCAATTCAGCGTAAATACATTACTGGATGACCAGGCAGCAGAAAGCATCCTAACGTTAGAAACAGGCAGTTTCTAGCCCTCCTGAACCTCTGAAAATGTGCAGGAGCTAACTGAGGTAACCCTCTTGTGAGGTGATCAGAGAAGACCAGAGAAATTGGAATAGTTGTGGAGAAATCGATATAGGAGAATGAGAGAGAGAGAGAGAGAGAGAGAGAGAGAGTATGTGTGATTAAAGGAGCACATAGTTGTACTGTGAATAGGTTTCATGTTTCTTCTCTTTCCAAATGGTTTATTAAGGCTAAGATAAGCATTCAACAAATGATAAAATTATGTGATAATTACAAATGCATATTTCCCAATAAAAAATTTTAAATTTTAAAAATGAAATATTACTCTGCATTACAACTACTATATCACATATAGGCTCAGTAAACTTTGTTACAGAACTGCTTAATTTTTTTTCTATTTATATAAAGTACTACACTTTGGATGTTACAAAGTTATACTTGTAATAAGATGCTAAATTTCTGACTTGACTATTGTGAAATATAAATGAACTTGAAATCATTTAGTTTTAATAAGAAAGGGTAATTAATACTATCTTGTGGCTGTTTGGATTCTTTCTGGTATTATTTGAAATCCCAACTTGTAAATATTGAATTTTTAAGCACCAAAAAGAAAAAGCAAACATTAGACCCATTGAATGTCTTCTTTTCTTTATTTTTTAAAATTGATTTTAATTTATTGTGTTTACATATTTTCAAGTGTCCCACTGAATACATCTCCCCCACCCCGTGTTCCCCTCAACATCCTTCTTGCACCCCTCCCCCCAAATGGCCTCCCCCCTTCCCTCCAGGATTTGTTTTTCTGCTCTCTATAACGATGTGTTATGTATATATAATTTCACCATTCTCTTTCCCTTCTCTGATCCCATCCTCTCATCCCCTTTCCCTCTGGACCATTTGATCCCGCCTCTGCCTCTATTCTGCTCCTCAGTTCACATTGTTCATTGGATTCCTTAAATGAGTGAGGTCTTATGATATTTTTCTTTCTCTGCCTGGCTTATTTCACTTAACATAATAGTTTCCAGGTCCATCCATGTTGTCACAAAAAGTAAGATTTTCTTCTTTTTCATGGCCCCATAGTATTCCATTGTGTATATGTACCACTGCTTTTTAATCCACTTGTCTACCAATGAACACTTGGGCTGTGTCCAGATCTTGATCATTGTAAACAATGCTGCCATAAACACGGGGGTGCATTTCTTCTTTTGAATCAGTGATTTGGTGTTCTTAGGATATATTTCTAAGAGTGGGATGGCTGGGTCAAAAGGCAGTTACATTTTTGATTTTTTGAGGAATCCTCATATTGTTTTCCACAGTGGCTGCACCAGTCTGCATTCCCACCAGCAGTGCAGGAGGGTTCCCATTTCTCCACATCCTCGCCAGCATTTATTATGTGTTGTTTTGTTAATGAGCACCATTCTGACAGGTGTGAGGTGATATCTCATTGTGATTTTAATTTGCATTTCTCTAATGATTAGTGATGTTGAACATTTTTTATATGTCCATTGGCCATCTGTATGTCCTCTGTGGAGAAGTGTCTATTCATTTCTTTTGCCCATTTTTTGATTGGATTGTTTATCTTCCTGGTGTTGAATTTTACGCATTCTATATAAATTTTGGTTATTAACCCCTTATCAGATGTATGGTTGAATATGTTCTCCATTGTGTGATTTGCATTTTTATTTTGTTCATATTTTCTATAGCTGTGCAAAAGCTTTTTAGTTTGATATAGTCCCATTTGTTCATCCTGTCCTTTATTTCGCTTGACCATGGAGATAAATCAGCAAATATAATTATATTGCTACGAGAGATGTCAGAGAGCTTACCTTTTATGTTTTCTTCTAAGATGCTTACGGTTTCACGATGTACATTTAAGTCTTTTATCCATTTTGAGTTTATTTTTGTGAATGGTGTAAGTTGGTGGTCTAGTTTCATTTTTTTGCAGGTAGCTGTCCAATTTTCCCAACATTTGTTAAAGAGACTGTCTTTACTCCATTGTATTGTCTTACCTCCTTTGTCAAATATCAGTTGTCCATAGAGCTGTGGGTTTATTTCTGGGTTCTCTGTTCTGTTTCATTGATCTATATGCCTGTTCTTATGCCAGGACCAACTTGTTTTGAGTACAATGGCCTTGTACTTGATATCAGGAACTGTGATACCATCCACTTTATTTTTCTTTTTTAAGATTGCTGAGGCTATTTGTGTTCTTTTTGGTTCTGTATAAATTTTGAAATATTTGTTCTATATCTTTGAAGTATCCCATTGGTATTTTAATAGAAATTACATTGAATTTATAAATTACATTGGGTCATAGACATTTTAATGATGTTTATTCTTCCTATTCATGAACATGATATATGCTTCCACTTGTTTGTATCTTCCTTGATTTTTTTTATCAATGTTTTATAATTTTCTGAGTGCAAGTCTTTAACCTCCTTGGTTAAATTTACTCCTAGGTACTTTATTTTTTGTTGTTGTTGAAGTAGCGATGGGGATTGTTTTCTTAATTTATCTTTCAGAGAGTTCATTGTTGGTGTATAAAAATGCCTCTGATTTCTGAATATTAATTTTATATCCTGCCACTTTGCTGAATTCATTTATCAGGTCCAGTAGTTTTTTGACTGAGACTTTAGGGTTTTCTCTGTACAGTATCATGTCATCAGCAAATAATGATAGTTTTACTTCTTCTTTTCCAATTTGGATGCCTTTTCTTTCTTCTTCTTGTCTGATTGCTGTGGCTAGGACTTCCAGAACTATGTTGAATAAGAGTGGTGAAAGGGGTCACCCCTGCCTTGTTCCTGATCTTAAGGGGATTGATTCTTTTTGTTTTGTTTTTTATTTATTTTTTATTTTTTAAAAATTAATTTTAATGAGGTGACATCAATAAATCAGGGTATATATGTTCAGAGAAAACATCTCTATGTTATTTTGACATTTGATTATTCTGCATACCCCTCACCCAAAGTCAAATGGTCTTCTGTCACCTTCTAACTGGTTTTCTTTGTGCCCCTCCCCTCCCCCAACCCCCTCCCTCTCCTCCCCCCCCATAACCCCCACACTCTTGTCCATGTCTCTGAGTCTCATTTTTATGTCCCACCTCTGTATGGAATCATACAGTTCTTAGTTTTTTTCTGATTTACTTATTTCGCTCAGTATAATGTTATCAAGGTCCATCCATGTTGTTGTAAATGATCCGATGTCATCATTTCTTATGGCTGAGTAGTATTCCATAGTATATATGTACTAAAGCTTTTTAATCCACTCATCCACTGACGGACACTTGGGCTGTTTCCAGATCTTCACTATTGTGAACAATGCTGCCATAAACATGGGGGTGCATTTCTTCTTTTCAAACAGTGCTATGGTGTTCTTGGGGTATATTCCTAAAAGTGGTATAGCTGGGTCAAAAGGCAGTTTGATTTTTAATTTCTTGAGGAATCTCCATACTATTTTCCACAGTGGCTGCACCAGTCTGCATTCCCACCAGCAGTGCAGGAGGGTTCCCTTTTCTCCACATCCTCGCCAGCACTTATTCTGTATTGTTCTGTTGATGAGCACCATTCTGACTGGTGTGAGGTGATATCTCATTGTGGTTTTAATTTTCATTTCTCTAATCATTAGTGATGTTGAGCATTTTTTCATATGCCTTTTGGCCATCTGCATGTCCTCTTTGGAGAAGTGTCTATTCATTTCTTTTGCCCATTTTTGGATTGGATTGTTTGTCTTCTTGGTATTGAGTTTTACAAGTTCTTTACAAATTTTGGTTATTAACCCCTTATCAGACGTATTGTCAAATATATTCTCCCATTGTGTAGTTTGTCTTTTTATTCTGTTAATATTTTCTATAGCTGTGCAGAAGCTTTTTAGTTTGATATAGTCCCATTTGTTTATCCTGTCTTTTATTTCACTTGCCCATGGAGATAAATGGGCAAATATTATATATTGCTGTGAGAGATGTCGGAGAGCTTACTGCCTATGTTTTCTTCTAAGATACTTATGGTTTCACGGCTTACATTTAAGTCTTTTATACATTTTGATTTTATTTTTGTGAATGGTGTAAATTGGTGGTCTAGTTTCATTTTTTTGCAGGTAGCTGTCCAATTTTCCCAACACCATTTATTAAAGAGGCTGTCTTTACTCCAATGTATGCTCTTACCTCCTTTGTCAAATATCAGTTGTCCATAGAGCTGTGGGTTTATTTCTGGGTTCTCTGTTCTGTTCCATTGATCTATATGCCTGTTCTATTGCCAGTACAAAGCTGTTTTGAGTACAATGGCCTTGTAGTATAACTTGATATCCAGAAGTGTGGTACCTCCCACTTTATTCTTCCTTTTCAAGATTGCTGAGGCTATTTGTGTTCTCTTTTGGTTCCATATAAAGTTTTGGAATATGTGTTCTATATCTTTGAAGTAAGTCATTGGTATTTTAATTGGTATTGCATTGAATTTATAAATTGCTTTGGGTAATATAGACATTTTAATGATGTTTATTCTTCCTAACCATGAGCATGGTATATGTTTCCACTTGTTTGTATCTTCCCTGATTTCTTTTATCAATGTTTTCTAATTTTCCGAGTACAAGTCTTTAATCTCCCTTATTAAATTTATTCCTAGGTACTTTATTTTTTTGGTTGTAATGGTAAAGGGGATTGCTTCCTTAATTTCTCTTTCTGACAGTTCATTGTTGTTGTATAAAAATGCCTTTAATTTCTGAATATTAATTTTATATCCTGCCACCTTGCTGAATTGATTTATCAGTTCTAGTAGTTTTTTGACTGAGACTTTAGGGTTTTCTATATACAATATCATATCATCTGCAAATAATGATAGTTTTACTTCTTTTCCAATTTGGATGCCTTTTATTTCTTTTTCTTGTCTGATTGCTGTGGCTAGGACTTCCAGAACTGTGTTGAATAAGAGCGGTGAAAGGGGCCACCTTAAGGGGATTGATTTTAATTTTTGTTCATTGATCATGATGTTGGCTGTGGGTTTGTCATAGATGGCCTTTATCATGTTGAGGTATAATCCCTGTATTCCCACTTTGCTGAGAGTTTTGATCATAAATGGGTGCTGGATTTTATCAAATGCTTTTTCTGCATCTATTGATATTATCATGTGATTTTTCTCCTTCCTTTTGTTTATGTGATGAATCACATTGATTGATTTGCAAATATTGTACTAGCCTTGCCTCCCCAGAATAAATCCCACTTGATCATGATGTATGATTTTTTTCATGTATTGCTGGATCCCATTCACTAATATTTTGTTGAGAATTTTAGCATCTAAATTTGTCAGGGATATTGGCCTATAGTTTTCTTTCTTTGTATTGTCTTTGCCTGGTTTTCGAATCAGAATTATGCTTGCCTCATAAAAGAAGCTTGGAAATCTTTCCTCCTCTTGGATTTTTTGAAATAGCTTGAGAAGGATAAGAGTTAGTTCTTCTTTGAATATTTGGTAGAATTTGCCTGTGAAGACATCTGGCCCAGTGCTTTTGTTTGTTGGGAGTTTTTTGATAACTGTTTCGATCTCATTTGTTGTAATCAGTCTGTTTAGGTTTTCTGATTCTTCCAGATTGATTTTTGAAAGATTATATGTTTCAAGGAATTTGTTTATTTCACCTAGGTTGTCTAATTGTTTGGCATACAGTTCTTCATAGTATTTTCTTACAATTCTTTGTATTTCTGCTGTGTCAGTTATTACTTCTCTCATTTCTAATTTTATTTATTTGAGTCCTCTCTCTTTTCTTCTTAGTGAGTCTGGTTAAAGGTGCATCGATCTTGTTTACATTTTCAAAGAACAGCTCTTAGTTTCATTGATCCTCTGTATTGTATTTTTAGCCTATATATCATTTATTTCCACTCTGATCTTTATTATTTCCTTCCTTCTACTTCCTCTGGGCTTTACTTGGGTTTTTTTTTTCTAGTTCTTTTGGATGCAGGGTTAAGTTGTTTATTTGAGCTTTTTCTTGCTTCTTAAGTTATGTCTGTAATGCTATGAACCTTCCTCTCAGGACTGCTTTTGCTGTGTCCCATAGATTTTGAGTTGTTGTATGTTCATTTTCATTTGTTTCAAGGAATTTTTGATTTCTTCTTTGATCTCACTGTTAACCCATTCGTTATTTAATAATATGCTGTTTAGTTTCCAAGTGTTTGAGTGTTTTTCAGTTTTTCTATTATAGTTGATTTCTAGTTTTACGCCCTTGTGATCAGAGAAGATGCTTGATGTGATTTCAATCTTCTTAAATTGGTTGAGACTCATTTTGTGTCCTAATATGTGGTCTATCCTAGAGAATGTACCATGAACATTTGAAAAGAATGTATATTCTGCTGCTTTGAGGTGAAAGGTTCTGAAGATATCTATTAAATCCAGTAGATCTAGTGTCCTGGTTGGCAAACTGTGGCTTGCGAGCCACACGTGACTCTTTGGCCCCTTGAGTGTGGCTTTTCCACAAAATACCACGTGTGGGCACTACCTTGATAAGAAATGTACCTACCTATATAGTTTAAGTTTAAAAAATTTGGCTCTCAAAAGAAATTTTAATCGTTGTACTGTTGATATTTGGCTCCATTGACTAATGAGTTTGCCAACCACTGATCTAGTGTATCCTCTAAGTCAGTGTTTTTCAACCAGTGTGCCGCGGCACACTAGTGTGCCATGAGACATGGTCAGGTGTGCCATGGGGAAATTAAACATGGGTCCCCAAACTACAACCTGCGTGACAGATACGGCCCACAGAGGCTATTTTTCTGGCCTGCCACCAGCCGCCTCCATCCGAACGTAAACATTCCCCTCACAATCCCTCCAGCTATCAGCGACAGGATGAGTGGAGGCACAGGGAATGCTCACTGACCAATCACCTTCTAGGATTCATCCTGACCACTAGGGATGAACCAATAGTAGGCTGCCTGTCATCCACACCCAGGAAGGTCCCCACTCGGGCTGCTGCGCATTTGTTATTATGTGGCTGCGGTGAGTAGTTGAAGCTGCTACTCCTCCCCATGGTCTCAATTTCTAATCCTGGTCAGGACTGGAGGTAAATGTTGCCACCAGTAGATGAAGCCTCAGCCTCAACTGGTTATGTCTATCCTGATGGTGTATATAGATATTTGACCTTTTTCTTTTTAACAGAGACCCCCGCAGAGGGTGATATATAATGCATCACAATGCATCACAATGTTATCTATATTGTATATGGCCTCCTGAAGGGTCATCTTCTTAAGAGCTCAAATCTCTATATACACCATCAAAGCAGACAGAACCAAGGCCCCTGAACCCATCTGACCATGGGATTTGAACCTACAACCTCAGGGAGAACTCAAGTATTTATCAGAATCCTTATCTAGAAAGCAAACTTCTCAATCTGACATTAGAGATGCCCTGAGGACTTATGATGTTACACAAGTACCCAACATTTTCTAAAATTGATTTTGTCCAGTCTCTATATAGAGAGAGTATTTGCTAAATTGATTTGAACCTACAACCTTGATGAAAATTCCAGTATCTATTAGCGGGACTGTATATATGAAGGGATACATGGGACTGTATATGTGAGGGGTTACATGGGACTGTATATATGAGGTTACATGGGACTGTATATGAGGGGATGTTACGTGGGACTGTATTTATAAGGGGATGTTACATGGGACTGTATATATGAGGTTACGTGGGACTGTATTTATAAGGGGATGTTACGTGGGACTGTATATATGAGGGGATACATGGGACTGTATATGAGGGGATGTTACATGGGACTGTATATGAGGAAATGTTACATGGGACTGAATTTATAAGGGGATGTTACGTGGGACTGTATATATGAGGGGGTTATCCTTTTTTATTTAACTTTTTTTTTAATAAATGTAATTTATTTAAAGGACCTCTGCCAGGCATATTTCACTCTTGTGACAGTTTGGGATCTCAGCAAGATGAGCAAGTGACAGTGATGGAGAAGTTTTTGAGAAGGGAAAATGCAAATGCCGAACAGGGCCCTGGACAAAATTCTGACCCAGATGAAGGCCCTAGTATGAGTGGTCGACAAAAGAAAAAAGACAAGACGGTGAGCTCGAGGCAATACAGTGAAAGCTATCTTTCATTTGGATTTACTTTCACCAGGATAAAACAGCACTGACTCTGCTATGCTTGATGTGTGGTGAGAAGCTTAATAGCGCCATGGTGCCAAGCAAGTTTAAACGCCATCTCCAAACAAAACACCCTTCCATTCAAAACAAGCCAATTGACTATTTTGTACGCTTATGTACAAACAATGAGAAATGGGCAACTTTTTTGCGAAAAACCACAAAGGTAAACGAGAGAGCCCTCAAAGCTAGCTACCTTGTTGCTAAACTTGTAGCTAAATCAAAAAAGTCCCACACTGTGGCAGAAACATTAATACTGCCAGCTTGTAAAGCCATTGTAAATGAGATGCTTGGCCCTACCACGGCCAGAGAGATAGCTAAAGTGCCTCTCTCAGATAACACAATTGCCAGACGTATTGATGACATGTCTGCGGACATTGAAACTGTTGTTTTGGAAAAGGTGCACATCAGTAAGAAACTTGCCTTGCAACTTGATGAGTCGACGGATATTAGTGGACATTGTCAGCTCTTGGCCAACGTGCGTTTTGTGGATGGAGAAGCCATAGAGAAAACTTCGTATTTTGCAAGGCACTGCCAGAAAAATCAACAGGAGAGGAAATATTTCAGGTCACATCAGAATATCTTGATAAAAGCGGGCTTATGTGGGAAAACTGCACAGGTGTCTGCACTGATGGATCCACAGCCATGGTCGGGCGCATCAAAGGCTTCGTAAGTAGGGTCAAAGAAAGAAACCCAGATGTTATTGTTATGCAATGTTTTTTGCACCGTGAGGCCCTCGTTGCAAAGACCTTACCAGCAGATCTAGCTCCTGTGTTGGATGATGTTGTGAGCATAGTGAACTTTGTGAAGACACAACCTTCGAGATGTCACTTATTTGTGTCTTTGTGTAAAGAAATGGAAGCAGAACATAAAATCTTATTGCTCCACACAGAGGTCCGGTGGCTGTCACGTGGCAAAGTGCTGGCCCATGTGTATGAGTTGCAAGAGGAACTTAAAGTATTTCTGACAAACGAGAGGTCCGATTACTCAAAGCTGCTTGCAAGTGATGAGTGGTGTGCAAAGCTGGCATACCTGGCTGATATATTTCATCATCTGAATGAACTGAACACACGGATGCAAGGCCAAAATAAAAACCGGCTTACAAGCACTGATAAAATGAACGGATTCCATTTAAAGGTGCAGCTCTGGCAACAACATGTGCAGTGTGGCAACCTTGAGATGTTCCCGCTCACCAAGAAACAGCATGATGGCAACACTGCTACAATGTGCGAGGTGATTGGCAGACATTTAAAAACTCTTGAGAAGACGTTGTCATTTTAGTTCTCTTCAGCCTTCACAGAATGCCTTGACTGAGTTAGGGACCCATACAGGTCAGTATCTGTTGCTGGAAAGGACATGACTTTAAAGGAGCAAGAGGAACTCATTGAACTGAAACAAGATATTGGTTTAAAGCTAAAGTTTGCTGATCTTCCTTTGGACAGTTTTTGGTTATCTGTTGCCAAGGAGTTCCCCATTCTGGCCAACAAAGCTATTTTGACATTGCTCCCATTTTCAACCACATATCTATGTGAGCTGAGCTTCTCAAGCTTGACTGCAATAAAAACTAAAAACAGAGAGAGACTGAGAACTGTTGAAGGAGAGCTTCGTGTGTGTCTTTCTACCATTCCTGCCAGGATATCCCTTTTGTGTTCATCAAAACAGGCCCAGGTTTGACACTAAGTGAGTATAAATACATTTAGAAACTATATTATTAACTATATGTATAATATGTACTGTGTTAGAGTGTCATTTTGTGTCATTTTGGTAGGTGGTGTGCCCCAGGATTTTGTAAATGTAAAAAATGTGCCGCGGCTCAAAAAAGGTTGAAAATCACTGCTTTAAGTCTGCTGTTTCTTTGTTAATTTTTTTTCTTGAGGATCTATGCAGTGATGTTAGTGGGGTATTGAAATCCCCTACTATTATAGTATTGCTGTTGATCTCGCCCTTTATGTCCGTCAAAATCTGCTTTATATATTTAGGCGCTCCTATATTAGGTGCATAGATATTTTTAATGGTTATCTCTTCCTGTTGGATTGCTCCCTTTATCATTATGTAGTGACCCTCTTTATCCCTTACTATAGTCTTTGTTTTAAAGTCTATTTTGTCTAATATAAGTATTGTTACCCCAGCTTTTTTTCTCCCATATCTGTTTGCATGAAATATTTTCTTCCATCCCTTTACTTTCAGTCTATGTGTATCTTTTGTTTTGAGGTGGGTCTCTTGTAGACAGCATATGTATGAGTCCTGTTTTCTTATCCACTCAGCTACCCTATGTCTTTTGATTGGAACATTTAATCCATTTACATTTAAGGTTATTGTTTATATGTAGTTGTTTATTGCCATTTTATTTTTTAAATCTACATTCCTCTTTTACTAGATTTTCTCCCCATGGTTCTGTTTACAACAATCCTCTTAACATTTCTTGCAGCATTAGTTTGGTTGTAATAAATTTCTTGAATTTTTTTTTTTTTTTTTTGGTCTGGAAAGTTTTTTAATTCTCCTTGAATTTTAAATGATAGCCTTGCTGGATAAAGTAATCTTGGTTGTAGGCTCTTGTTCTGCATTACTTTGAATATTTTTTGCTATTCCCTTCTGGCCTCAAGTGTTTCTGTTGAAAAGTTGGATGTCATCCTTATGGGGGCTCCTTTGTAGGTACTTGACTGCTTTTCTCTTGCAGCTTTTAGTATTTAGTATTATTTCTTTATCTCTTAACTTTGGTATTTTAGTTATGATGTGTCTTGGTGTAGGTCTCTTTAGGTTCCTCTTTAATGAGATTCTCTGTGCTTCTTGATCTTGTGTGACTTTTTCCTGCATCAATTTAGGGAAGTTTTTATTTATGATTTCTTCAATCAGATTCTTTATTTCTTGTTCTTTCTCTTCTCTTTCAGGAACCCCTATTATGAAGATGTCGTTTCTCTTTATATTGTCACAGAGCTCTCTTAGAGTTTCCTCAGACTTTTTGATCCTCTTTTCTTTTTGCTGTTCTGCTTCTGTGCTTTCATTTATCTTGTCCTCTAAATTGCTGATTCAATCTTCTGTTTCATCCAGCCTGCTTTTTAAAATTTATTTATTTTTCATTTTTCCGAAGCTGGAAACGGGGAGGCAGTCAGACAAACTCCCACATGCGCCCGACCAGGATCCACCCGGCATGCCCACCAGGGGGTGATGCCCTGCCCCTCTGGGGCATTGCTCTGTTGCATCCAGAGCCATTCTAGCACCTGAGGCAGAGGCCACAGAGCCATCCCCAGCGCCCGGGCCATCTTTGCTCCAATGGAGCCTTGGCTGCGGGAGGGGAAGAGAGAGACAGAGAGGAAGGAGATGGGGAGGGGTGGAGAAGTAAATGAGCGCCTCTCCTGTGTGCCCTGGCCGGGAATCGAGCCCGGGACTCCTGCACGCCAGGCCGACATTCTACTGCTGAGCCAACCAGCCAGGGCTCATCCAGCCTGCTTTTAATTCCTTCTAGTGTAGTCTTCATTTCTGATATTGTGTTTGTCATTTCTGTCTGGTTCTTTTTTATGATTTCAATGTCCTTTTTGATGCTTGTAATTTCTTTGTTTAGGTGCTCATTTTGCCCATCTATCATTGCTCTAAGATCCTTGAGCATCCTAATAATCATTATTCTAAACTCTGCATCCAGTATCTTGGTTAGTTCCATCTCAGTCAGTTCTTTTTCTGGGGATTTCTCTTGTTGATTCATTTGAATTACATTTCTTTGTTTTCCCATTTTGTCTCTGTATAGACTGCTCCTTTGGATGTGTTGTTTGTGTAGCTAGCTGAGTATAGGGTTGGTGTTGTCTGCCTCCAGCTTTCAGTTGTGTTGTTTCTAGAACTTCTTGGGTTAGCTTCAGCTATTTGTATTCTTCTCTGGGCTATTTGTCTGCTGCTACTGCTCTTTTTGCTATTTGTGACAGCATTTTGTATGCTTTAGCTGGGTCAAGTGTGAGGAGCCTTTCCTTAAGCTACCACACTATCTAGGGTTGTTAGGTCCTGAGTTGATGCTCTCTATATATGGCTGCTGGATGTACCAGCCCTGGACCTCCCTGGCCAGAACCTGGTGCAGACTAGTGGGAGTCACTGCTTTTGACTGGCCCTTAGCAACCTTCTTGAGCTACAGGCGATCCAGAATTTGTGGCTGCCTCTGCTGGGCCCTGATGCCATTGTAATTATTAGCTGCAATCCTAGGCTGGCTTTTATCTACTCTTGGCCAGTGTGTTTGGCCTCTCTGTTCCTGAAGTGTGGTCTTTCCACCAGCCCCCCACTGCCTCCACCTCCTCAGGCACTTGTGCACCGGTGTGAGCTCGTGGGCCACAGCTCAGGCTGCTCCATGTGCATGGGGGACTCCTTGCCTTGCTGGGCTCCACTCCCTGTGGTTGCATGGGCTGCCTCTCTGGGCTCTGCCCCCTGTGAGCGTGAGGGACACCTCTCTGTGCTCTGCCCCTCGCCATCGCCACATGGGCGGTCTGGTCCCCCCCCCCCCCCGCATGCGCAGGAGACTCCTTTCTGGGCTCCGCTCCCCACAGGCACACCTGACACCCTTCCCCACTGGGGTCTGCCCCCTGCTGGCACAGGGAATGCCTTGCCCCACAGCATTCTGCCCCCTTCAGGCATGCGGGAGGCCTGTCTGAGTTCTGCTCCCACTCATCACTGCACGGGGGCTGCCTCACTGGTATCGGCCCCTGTTCACTGTGTGGGCCAAGTGCCGTGGCTGCAGCCAGGCTTTCCCGCCCTTTGGAGGGTACTCAGTATGTTGGGGGGGTGTGCAGCCCAGACCTCAGCACTCAAAACCTGTGTCCCTGATGCCCTCCCTGCTTCTCAGTGTCTCTCTGCACTGACTGGAGCAGGAGAGCCTCTGGTGTGTGGGGTAATTGCTTCCCTTTACTGGCTTGGTTCTCCCAGGAAGAATGTCCACTTTAGGTTTGGGGAATGACCCATTACAGGGGTCAAGGTGGCTGTCCTCCACAGTCTCTCCCTGTGCTTCCAAGACTACACTCTCCTCTCACCACTTCAGTCCTCTCGGCGCTCCCCACTCCCAGAGCCCTGGATAAGTGGCTGTGAACGAGGTTTTCTGTGCGGTCCTTTTAAGATGGAGCCTGGGTCTGAGAGTTCTGTCTCCCTCTAGCAAACAGTAACCTGACTCTTCTTTCAGCTAAATACTGTCCGTACACCTCTTCTAGTCTCTGGGGCTCTAGGCTGGGGCTCTGGTCCTGTGGGTGAGGACTCACAATTCTCTGGGCAACCCACCCTGCCATGAGAGTCCCTCTGGGCTGCGCTCACTCCTGGAAGCAG
Source organism: Saccopteryx bilineata (assembly GCF_036850765.1). NCBI lineage: Eukaryota > Metazoa > Chordata > Mammalia > Chiroptera > Emballonuridae > Saccopteryx > Saccopteryx bilineata. Next base: position 59,640,644 of record NC_089497.1, read on the forward strand.
AGCAGCCCTTTCCCCGTCTCCACCTTTCCTACGAGCTCAGTATGGTTCCTTCAGTGATGCTTGGTTATAGGTTCCTTAGTTTAGTCCAAAGTTGGTTTTTCAAGATTTCAAGATGATTGTTTTTAAGGTAAGTTGTAATCCACTTTGGTTCTAGGGGGTGGGAGTTGTAATGTCCACCTACTCTGTTGCCATTTTCCCTCCCCCCGAATGTCTTCTTTTCTAAGCATATAAAATATGACACTGAATTTAACCTTGTATTTTCTCACACCTTCCTTTCTGAGAGTACTGTTGGCTCCTTCCACTGCTAGAATCACGGTTTCATGTAATAGACATCCCCGGTACCATGAGTCCTAAGAATTATCTTCCATATTTGACTTTTTGTTCATATATCTGTCAAAAAGACAATCTAGTGAGATTGAAGTTCTCCAGGAAGCCACAAGTCCTTTTCCTAAACTCTCCTGGAAGAAGTAGCACTTTGCCTTCTGTGGTTGTTACCATCTCGATAGGATTTTCTGGGGTTTCTGAAAAAAATTCGAGAGATGTGTTGATTTCCTCTCTTTATTTTTTTAAAGTCTTTAAATTGTTTTCCTATTTATTTGAGGGGCAGAGGGAGAGAGAAAAGTATCAATTTGTTGTTTCATTTAGTTATGTGCTCATTGATTGTTTCTCATATGTCCCCTGACTGGGGATCAAATCCACAACCTTGGCACTCCAGGACGAGGTTCTATCCACTTAGCAGCCCAGCCAGCCTGGACTGGTTTTCTTGGAAGCTACTGATGATCGGTGTAAGACTCAGAGCTGGAGAATCACACTGCTTGGCCATTCAGTCCACAGTACTCTGACCAGGGCTTAGGCCTCCCCTGTCGATGTCCTCTGTCTTTGGGGAGATGGGTCCTCACATTGAGAAGCCACAGCGCCAGGAAATATTCAGATAAAGTCCAGAGTATGGGTACTAATTAAAATAAAGAAAATAGACTGTGAAGTTCAAATTCTGAGAACGCTGGACATTTTTTAGTTCGTTCTATCATTTTAAAGATAAAACCATGACAGCCCAGGAAGAGAGGTGACCTGTTCAGTGTCACAGGGTAACTTAGTGGTAGAGCTGGACCAGAACTCCATTCTCTGAACTCAGTTGAAGAGTGGCTTTTGGGGATCAGTGCTGACCCCATCTTAATCAGAGAAGCATCTCACTCATTTTTTTGACTTTATAGATTGCTAATGGCAGGGGTACCCTATGATTTGATTCACAGGTTGTGGTTTCACCCTGCTGCCCCTGGCTGGACAGATTTGGCATCTGTGGTCTGGTTTCTAAGGTGAGATGCTGACAAGTCTTTCTCCATTGGATGTAAAAGCAGGAGGTGTATTTATTCTTTAATAGAACATTGCTGCTTCCACCTCTAAGCCTGAGCTGGCATTTTGCTTTGAGACTCTTCACCAAAATCAAAGCACCACTCCGGTTTATTTTGAAAGTATCTTGGAAAAGAAAATGTTTGAGCACTCCTCTCCCGGCCCTACCTCGTGTGCTGTGTGTAATGATCCAGAGAGAATCAATTGGACACTGCGTTTTAAAGATAAGGATTGGGATTTTACTTCTGAGTAACCTGGTGACCCCAATCAATCTCTGTCTTACAAAACCTCTGAAGATTTGATGCTCCAGTCTGCAATTAAATCCCGGCTTCCAAGAATGGCAACAGATGTTGCAATCCAAACACCTTTATTAACTATTTATCTTCAGATGTGTAGCAACAATCTCTTGGCCAACAGAAACACTGAACTGCTCCTTAAATGGAAAATCACACTCTTTCATCTTGGATCTATTTTACTCTGTAATCCCTTCAAGAAGATAGAATGAGATGTATCAAGAAGGTAGCTGATGATATTTAATTGATTTAAACATTTGCCTTTTCTAAAAGTAATTGCCACCAATCTATTGAAAATATTTCTATTAAGCTGTATATCTCAATTATTAGATAGTATTTAGAGTAAGGAGAAAACATACCCAAACTAAAAATTGCAATGTTTAATTTCTTTTTTTCCCCCCTATAACTTGTTAATTATACAGAGTGGGGGCAAAAGTAGGTTTACAGCTGTCTGTATAGAAAATAATAGAATAATTAATACATAATAATACAAGAAAAAAACCCCTGTGTTTTGCATACTCATCGCTGTAAACCTGGCTTTGCCCCACACTGTATTTCATTTGCCAGATTTTAGCTCTGTTTCAACCATGGTTTCAACACCATAGAGAATTACCCTTGCCACCCACTTGCCTTACAAGAATGTCATGAGGATTATAAATGACATTGGGGTACTTTCAACACTAAGAATGAAATGCAAGGCCAAAATGCTTTAAGCAGTGCTCTGTGTAATCCTTCATATTTGAGCTTATCAAGGCTTTGCTCTGTAGCCAACTTCTTGCCTAGAGTTTATTGAGGTTATTCCATAGAAAGAAAAATATACCCCTGTGGAATCGAGGAGGCTTCTTCTCCCTGGATTTAACTCACTGGCTAACCAGGCTGGATTCCTTTCACACAGTAGCCAGAGTGGGCAGTCCTCTTCTCCAAGGGCAAAGTGGATTCACAGGGAAGCTAATGGAGGTGAAGCTTCTCATCAGTACAGGCATTTCCAAGGTGTTCTCATTGCCATTTGTCTTTATACAATTTGCAAAAAACAGATACTATAACCATAATTGGTTAAGAATACAATTTCTACTTCGATTTCCCCTCCATCATGCCCCCAGGGCTGTCAAGTGACATTAAACTTGGTCCCAGAGCAACTGTGCACTCCTGCTAAGAGGACCTTCACTTAAGGTTACCTTAATTTGAGCTTCACGGAATGTAGTTACGTGATTTGCTGTCTCTCCTGTGTGTAATGAAGTTATTTCCAGCCTATCTGATGTGAGGATGACTTCCAGGAATGTACCTCCACCATGCCAACCCACCTGCTGTCATGACACAGAGCAGCAGACTAAAGCCATCAAGAGCTAATCACTGGAGGGCTCTGGGGGATGGAGGAGAAGCAAGACTTGCTAGGATGGAGCTAAAGACCTGCCTGGGGAAAGCTTCTATTCACCACATGTGCGCAATTGTAAACGAAGGATTCCATTTCAATGATGTCTGTTAAAGCAAAGTCAGGACTATACTTAATAAGGCATTATTTATAATTATAAATGCACCCTATGTTTTTTTCTTTGAAAATGAGACTTGTGTGAAATAGAATTCACCACCACTCTGTATCTATAGACACAGACCTATAGGAGTGCTACAAAAATCAAGTATCTCTAGTGAGAAATTGTGAGTTTTATGCATTGCAACTTTCTACAATAATAAAATAAACTCCAGTTCAATCATACTAGAAGAAAGAGTGAATTATTTTTTTATTCTCTGTATCAAACATAATATAACAAAAATCATTGTCATACTAAGAGGTAATCAAAAAGTATTTAGTAAAAATAGAGATTAAAAATATTAAGATACAAATGATATATTATAAGCAATTAATTACTAAAAATATGATGTTGCTTTAGGATTTTGAATATTTATGGCATTTACCAGTGTTCTAAATAAATATCCATGTTTGTACCTAAATTTTAGTTGTAATATTTTGTATTCTTTTTCTCATAAAAGGACCTTAAAATTCTATTTGTTTAGCCCCTACACAACTTGAATCTGCCTGGAAGATGGGTGTCAGTAAGGTTAAATCTTCATCAAAGGTTATTTACTTCAGAGAGACCTTGGAGGCTAACTATATCCATGTTCCTTCCTTCCCTCCACCCCTTCCTCACTATGTTTAATCAAATGAAGGCTTGACGTGAAGCATACAGCCCACGCATGGCCAAACCTGAACAAATCCACACCTTAGGAAGACTGATGCTCAGACCTCCTGGTCAGGTCAGAGAGTCAGCAGCAAAGGGACTGATAAAAAGCTGAGAGATCCAAGTTACAGTCTTTTTATTTTTTATTTTATTTATTTATTCATTTTAGAGGGGGGAGAGAGAGAGAGAGAGAGAGAGAGAGAGAGAGAGAGAGAGAGAAAGGGGAGAGGAGCAGGAAGCATCAACTCCCATATGTGCCTTGACCAGGCAAGCTCAGGGTTTCGAACTGGCGACCTCAGCATTTCGGGTCGATGCTTTATCCATTGCGCCACCACAGGTCAGGCTCCCAAGTTACAGTCTTGATGGCCACTGGCTCACGTGGGACCTGGGATAATGAACTTCTGTCTTTGGGCCTTGGCCTCCCCATTTGTGCAGGCTTGAAGGAGTATCTTCCTAGAGTGGACAAGTAGGGAAAGCCATTCTGATAAAGTGACATCTGAGCAGAGACCAAATGGAAGTAAAAGTTGTGTGGATATCCAGGGGTTTCTGGAGCGAAGGAACAGTCACTCCCAAGGCAAGAGTGCGCATGGCATCTTGGAGGAACAACAGAAGACCAGTGTGCTCAGGCGAAGTGGGCCAGGAGGGGTGGAGAGGGTGAAGTCAGAGAGTGAGTGTTGGCCATAGGGAGGAGGTTGACTCTCAGGAGATGGGAGCCATTGGAGCTCATGGACATTGGTGTGATGTAACCTGGCAGATGTTGTGTGGAGTGATGGTGGAGACCAGCTATGAATCTCCTGCGGTCATCCAGGGCAAGGGTCAGTGGGGAAGGTGCCCATGATCGCCGTCAGTATGAGGCACAAAGTCAGAGGGTCCTGAAAAGATGCTTAAGAAGGTGATGCTGGCTGGGAAGAATGAGGCGGACATTATCAAGGGGAGATGGCAGGCAGAGGAATGTCTGTTTTGTGGAAGAACTGGTATCAGCAGTGACATAAGTGAGAAAAACAAAGGCTGTGCTCATGGAGACAGTGCTGTGAAGTGATCTGGAGTGGGGGCTTTGCGCTCTGTGCCCTCAGACAAGTTATCACCTTCAGAATCTTCATTGTAAAATGAGGACAATGCCATCACCTACCTTGGAGAGGTGCTGCAATGAGATAACATTCCTGTGATACTTTAGAAGCACGCAGTAAATGGTATCTCTCGCTACCATGAATGCAATTTTATTAAACACCAAAAAGTTCAATGAGGCTGATGTATAGGAATGTGATGGGCAGTGAGCCAGGAAATCTGGTGGAGAAGGCTGGTGGAGGCTTGACCATGGCAAGCCTTGAATGCCACGCCGAGGGGACGAAGTAGCTGCACAGTTATCTGGAAGTGCTTTTTTTTTTTTTTTTTTTTTTTTTTTTTTAATTTTTTTTTTTAATTTTTTTTATTTTAGAGAGGAGAGGGGAAGAGAGAGAGAGAGAGAAAGAAGGGGGAGGAGCAGGAAGCATCAACTCCCATATGTGCCTTGACCAGGCAAGCCAGGGTTTTGAACCGGCAACCTCAGTGTTTCCAGGTTGACGCTTTATCCACTGTGCCACCACAGGTTAGGCTGAAAGTGCTTTTTGAAAGCGAGGTTTCCCAAGTGCCTACCCTCAGATGGGGTCCAGGAATCAGACTTTAGCAACAGTGATTCTTAACTGGAGCCGCTTAAGAAACTTTTTATTTTTTTCCAACAGGAACTTTATTGATTTATCTGCAAAAGCAACACTAATCTTCATGCTCCCAGTTCACCTTTGTGCGAAGTCAGTGATGGCAACGCAGGAGACAGGGCTGAGGGCGATGTGGGAGAATCACATGGCCCAGGACTGAAGGAACCCTCTGTGCCTCTGAGAAGCCAGCCTTCCGCAGGAGGCTATGCGAGGCCTGGCGGAGCTCAAGTTCCATCCTAGCTCCTCCTACACCCATAAGTCACTGTGGGTCCTTGGGTGATTCTTGCCTCCTCTCTGAGATGCAACTTCCTTCTCTGTATTAAAAAAAAAAAAAATAGTCTAGAGAGCTGAGTTGGGTAAACTCTAAAGTCCCTTCCAGCTCCAAGTTTATCTGTTTATCAAACAGTCTAATCTTTGCAAAAGCACTTACAACGGCTACAGCCTGGAGACAGTCTTTGCAAACTTTGCTGTCAGACTCAAGGCTTTTGGGGTTACAGAAAGGGCACCAAATACCCTGCCATCAAGATAAGAGAAGGAACCTGTCCGGAGAGCCTTTCTCTCAGGTGGCTCACGCGCACCTCTGCAGGCTCAGATCTGAGTGCTCTGGGCTTGTCTGATTTAACTCTTATCTCACTGCAACATTTGGTGGGAGGACTTGCAAGCACTTAGACACTGTTACCTGTCTGACTGCTTGGCAATGGGATAGTGCTCAGACCTTTCTTTGAAGCAAATGACTTGTGTGTTAGTGTCCTCCGATTGGAAGCCTGTGGTGTGAAAAGCAAAGAAATTAGGTGCTTTTGATTCTGGATAAAATCACTTACCCACTCCAGGTTTCAGTTTCTTCATCATAAAGATTTTTGGTTTCCTGGAGAATATATTTTTTAAAATCTTAATTGGTACCAAGATCTGTCTTTGGATTTGGTAATTCAACATTCCAATGGCATAACTTTTATTAAACTCCCCCCCCCCACCACCACCATATTATTGAATGGCCTGACTTTTTAGAATTATCTTAAGAAATAATAGTTCCTTGTAAGCAAAAAGCTGCCTTTCTACTTTCCTTATCTCTATTAAAAACATCTTTACACACTGAGGCAAATAGTGCTAATGATGACTTCATTAAGGGCCGTTCTCCCCAGGTGCTCATGAACACTTCAGCACACAGTCCAAGCTCCCGGACTTGTCTGATTGAACCTCCATCACCTCATTAAGTTTTATATGTGTGTTCGAGTAATTTCCACCTAAAAGTTCTTTCTTTTTTCTTTATTGATGGGTAAGAAGGCAGGGAGGCAGAGCAACATATTCCCACTTGCATCCTCACAAGGATTCACCTGACAGGCCCCCAAGAGGAGGGCTATGCCCATCTGAGATTGCTGCTTCGTTGCTCAGCAATCAAGCTATTTCAGCACCTGAGAAGAGGCCATGAAGCCATCCTCAGTGATGGGGCACAAACTGCTCCAACCATTCGAGCCATAGCTGCAGGAGGGGAAGGAAGAGAGAGAAGGAGGAATGGGAGGGATGAAGAAGCAGATGGTCACTTCTGCTGTGTGCCTTGACCAGGAATCGAACCTGGGACTTCCACACACCAGGCTGATGCTCTACCGCTGAGCCCACTGGCCAGGGCCTTATCTAAAAATTCATAATGATCTATTGATACGTTTTCTAAAGGAAAAGAGGGAAAATGATAAGTCTGTAATCACTTGCTGATTTACTTTTTATTCCCAGATCCAGGGGAATAATCCTTTGTGATGGGACAAAATGTCAAATCTCAGGAAAACATACCAGCAAGAGTGTGTGTGTGGGGAGGAGCGTGTGATCAGTGGCTTGTGTTATCATGATTGACTAACCAAAAGTTAAAGCATAACATTTTTTATGGAAAAGGCTGAAGGAGGTAAGTGGATGGGAGTTAGTTTGAACCCAGATTGTGCCTGTCTGACTGGTCTTCCTCCTGCAGAGCCAGCTCAGGCACCATTATTCCTTACACTGTCATGTGGAGCTCCTCCAGGACCCGAAGAAAACATTAGTCTCCCCACAGAACAGCAGGACTTACCTTTCTTCTCCATAGCTACTTGAGCCTGTGGTCTAGGCTGGGGGCTTTTGGGAGACATCCACCCATAAGAACCCTGGGCTCCTGTGACCAGAGCTTAGAGAGTGGGGGAATGTGCTATAGGAGTCAGGTCCTGAACACACCTTCTATTTCTCCCACTTATGGCACACTGTGTCCTCAACAGACTCATTCTCCCCATGCCAGTCCAAGAGGACACCCCTGAAATCATGCCTCAACTGCTGAAGCCATTGGGGGTGGGCGGCCGCCTGCCAGAAGTCTCGGAGTGGCCGGGGCGGCTGAGCAGTAGCTTGAAGGAGTCTCATCCAAGTGTCAACGTGCAGTTTCTGTTTGACTGTAGCAAAGTTCACGTGACAAATATTTACTGAGGCCTCCTCAAGTATGCTCCACAGCATAAAGAGAGGAAAGAAATGTGGTTTCGTCCTAGGGCAGTCAAAGGCTACTGTGCTAGACACACAAACCCACCCAGCAGTCTGAGGAGCCTCAGGCCGATGACCATGGGCTCCTTCCCAGCCGGGATAATGGAGGCTTGCTTGACAGTGACCCAGGACTCCCACAACAAGGCAGTGGGGAGGGGAAAAGAGAGGCAGAGACCAGCCTGAGGATATTCTAAAGCAAGTGGCTTCTACCCTATCCACAGAACAGCCCCTCCAGGGCCCAGAATTCTCAGTGGAGTCTGTCTCTGGGCCACAGTCTTTCCCTCCAGCTCACCCACCATGAGCCAGTGAGCCCCAGCCTTCCCTTCTTCCTGGCCTCATCTATCTTAAACCAAGACCAAAGTCTGGGTCCTCTTGAGTGCCTAGTTCTTCTGCTTTGCTCATCCCCTGATGATCTGAGTTTGGGCTCAATATCTCCTATTCTTTCTACTCCACACACACAGAACCAATGCCCAAGCCCCTAGCCCTCCCTCTCCTATAACCCTGTTATCCTCTTCTTCAGCAGCCCCTCCCTTCCCGGGGCTTTCAGCAGCCTGGCAAACCACCTTTTCCAGAAGACCACCTTTACACTGACCAGGTGGCTGGTACTTCTTCAGGTCTGACCAGCACCTGCCTAGGAGATATTCTGGCAAGGGCCTGAGGGTTTCAGGATACCCTCATGACATCATTTGGTTATTGCAACATTCTCTAAAAGGTTTGGCCCTCTAGGTTTACCATCTTCCATCTCATCAACCATGAAGAAGGTTGATGACTAGAACTGCTTAGCCCAGAGAAAGATGATCTTCTGTGGATAGAAGAAAGTGATCCAATGGCTGAAGTGCTTCTGTGTAGTCAAGGGGCTGATTTTGTTCTCTGGGGCCCCAGTGAGCATTAGGAAACTAGGGCTGAGGGATGGAAGCATCAGAAGGCTGAGTCTGCCTCCACAGTAGGAAGCCATCCTCACAGAGCTCTTCAGAAATGGAAGATGCTGCCTCATGCCTCAGCAAGTAGTGAGTACACCTAACAGGCTTAGTGAGCATTTAACCACTGGAGAGACTGGAAGTGTTGTAGAAGCCCTTCTTAACTTAGTTACCTATTGCTACATGAAAACCATCCTAAACTTGGTGGTTTAAGACAACAATGATTTATTGTTTCTCATGATTTTGTGGGTTGACTGAGATGGTTCTGCTGCTTTTGCCCTGAGTCATTCATGTGACTGCGGTCATTTGACAGCTTGACTGGAACTGGAGGACCAAGAGGGCTCACTCCCACATCCAGCACTTTGGTGCTGGCTGTCAGCTGAGCCTCCTCTCTATGCAATCTCTCACCATTCATTTCTTTAGCCCAGACTTCTTACATGGTGTGGGGAGTGCTGCAAGAGGACTGGAGAAGAGCTGCTAGGCTGGGAAATAGAGCACATGCAAAATTGTATCTGCCACATGCTATTGGTCTAAACAAGGCCATCCCAGGTTCAAGGGATAAAAAATAGACATCAAAATAGACATTTGATGAGAGGAGCTATAATCTATTTGTGATCATATATAATCTAACACATTTCCCACATTGCCTCTGATTTTGGGTATTATTCTGTGTTATCCTTAAGATTTCATTAGCCTCTGGTAAGGGCCATATGATGCATTTCTATACCTGTGAAGGACTCTCTGAACACTGGTTGCCTACTAAGATTCACCTCCCATTATTTTGGGGGGGATGCTTACTCCATCTCTTTATAGTCTTACGGTTTAGGAGAAACTGGCCTTATGCCAGCTTTGTTAGTAGGGCTGAAAAGTCTAATGGATCACAGATTGGACTGGGAATCCAGGCTTATACTAATAATCTTGTGACCTTGTCATACCAGTGGAGTTTGGTTGGGAAAGGCATATAATCTAATGCAGGCCAAGAAGACATGAGAGGCTGGACAACCTAGATGAAATGGACAAATCCCTTGAATCATATAATCTTCCAAAAATCAATCTGGAAGAATCAGAAAACCTAAACAGACCAATTACAACAAATGAGATTCAAACAGCTATCAAAAAACTCCCAAAAAAGAAAAGTCCTGGGCCTGATGGCTTCACAAGTGAATTCTACCAAATATTCAAAGAAGAATTAACTCCTATCCTTCTCAAGCTATTTCAAAAAATTCAGAGGAAGGAAGACTTCCAAACTCCTTTTATGAGGCGAGCATAATTCTGATTCCAAAACCAGGCAAAGACAACACACAAAAAGAAAATTATAGGCCAATATCCTTGATGAACTTAGATGCAAAAATTCTCAACAAAATATTAGCAAACCAGATCCAGCATTATATGAAAAAAATCATACACCATGATCAAGTGGGATTTATTCTTGGGAGGCAAGGCTGGTACAATATTCACAAATCAATCAATGTGATTCATCACATAAACAAAAGAAAGGAGAAAAACCACATGATAATTTCAATAGATGCAGTAAAAGCATTTGATAAAGTCCAGCACCCATTCATGATCAAAACTCTCAGTAAAGTGGGAATACAGGGAACATACCTCAACATGATAAAGGCCATCTATGACAAACCCACAGCCAACATCATACTCAATGGGCAAAAATTAAAAGCAATCCCCTTAAGATCAGGAACAAGGCAGGGGTGACCCCTTTCACCACTCTTATTCAACATAGTCCTGGAAGTCCTAGCCACAGCAATCAGACAAGAAGAAGAAATAAAAGGCATCCGAATGGGAAAAGAAGAAGTAAAACTATCATTATTTGCAGATGATATGATATTGTATATAGAAAACCCTAAAGTCTTAGTCAAAAAACTACTAGAACTGATAAATCAATTAGGCAAGGTGGCAAGATATGAAATCAATACACAGAAATCAGAGGCATTTTTATACACTAATAATGAACTGTCAGAAAGAGAAATCAAGGAATCAATCCCCTTTACCATTGCAACCAAAAAAATAAAGTACCTAGGAATAAATCTAGCCAAGGAGATTAAAGACTTGTACTCGGAAAATTAGAAAACATTGATAAAAGAAATCAGGGAAGATACGAATAAGTGGAGGAATATACCGTGCTCATGGTTAGGAAGAATAAACATCATTAAAATGTCTATATTACCCAAAGCAATTTATAAATTCAATGCAATACCAATGAAAATACCGATGACTTACTTCAAAGATATAGAACACATATTCCAAAAATTTATATGGAACCAAAAGAGAACACGAATAGCCTCAGCAATCTTGAAAAGGAAGAATAAAGCGGGAGGTATCACACTTCCGGATATCAAGTTATATTATAAGGCCATTGTACTCAAAACAGCATGGTACTGGCATAAGAACAGGCACATAGATCAATGGAACAGAACAGAGAACCCAGAAATAAACCCACAGTTCTATGGACAACTGATATTTGACAAAGGGGGTAAGGAAATACAATGGAGTAAAGACAGCCTCTTCAACAAATGGTGTTGGGAAAATTGGACAGCTACCTGCAAAAAAATGAAACTAGACCACCAATTTACACCACTCACAAAAATAAACTCAAAATGGATAAAAGACTTAAATGTAGGCCGTGAAACCATAAGCATCTTAGAAGAAAACATAGGCAGTAAGCTCTCTGACATCTGTTGCAGCAATATATTTGCTGATTTGTCTCCACAGGCAAGTGAAATAAAAGACAGGATAAACAAATGGGACTTTATCAAACTAAAAAGCTTCTGCACAGCTAAAGACAATAAGAACAGAATAAAAAGACAAACTACACAATGGGAGAATATATTTGACAATACGTCTGATAAGGGGTTAATAACCAAAATTTGTAAAGAACTTGTAAAACTTAATACCAGGAAGACAAACAATCCAATCCAAAAATGGGCAAAAGAAATGAATAGACACTTCTCCAAAGAGGACACACAGATGGTCAATAGGCATATGAAAAAATGTTCAACATCACTAATGATTAGAGAAATGAAAATTAAAACCACAATGAGATATCACCTCACACCAGTCAGAATGGCGCTCATCAATAAAACAACACAGAATAAGTGCTGGCGAGGATATGGAGAAAAGGAAACCCTCCTGCACTGCTGGTGGGAATGCAGACTGGTGCAGCCACTGTGGAAAACAGTATGGAGATTCCTCAAGAAATTAAAAATCGAACTGCCTTTTGACCCAGCTATCCCACTCTTAGGAATATACCCCAAGAACACCATAGCACTGTTTGAAAAGAAGAAATGCACCCCCATGTTTATGGCAGCATTGTTCACAATAGCAAAGATCTGGAAACAGCCCAAGTGTCCATCAGAGGACGAGTGGATTAAAAAACTTTGGTATATATATACTATGGAATACTACTCAGCCATAAGAAATGATGACATAGGATCTTTTACAACAACATGGATGGGCCTTGATAACATTATACTGAGCGAAAGAAGTAAATCAGAAAAAACTAAGAACTATATGATTCCATACATAGGTGGGACATAAAGATGAGACTCAGACATGGACAACAGTGTTGGGGGTACAGGGTGGGGGGAAGAGAGGGAGGGGGTTGGGGGAGGGGAGGGGCACAAAGAGCATGGCTTTTCAGCATTTGCCATATTCCCCCCTTTAATCTATATACAGACAGCAAATATTTACTTATGGTGTTTCCACTATAAAGACTGCTGTCTTAGGAACAAATGCTGATGAACTATTTCAGCAGTTCCTCCTTCTTCAAAGACTTATATGTCAACATAGAGCTCCATGTTTCATAGGACATATTCAAGCTCACTCCATGCTCCCTGGAGCTTTAACACAAGGGAATGCCCTTTTTTATTTTAATTTTTTTGGTTGTATTTTTTCTTTTATTTATTTATTTTTTATATTTTTCTGAGGATGGAAATGGGGAGGCAGTCAGACAGACTCCCGCATGCGCCTGACCGGGATCCACCTGGCATGCCTACCAGGGGGGAATGCTCTGCCCATCTGGGGTGTTGCTCTGATACAACCAGAGCCATTCTGGCGACTGGGGCGGAGGCCATGGGGCCATCCTTAGTGCCTGGGGTGGCTTTGCTCCGGTGGGGCCTTGGCTGCAGGAGGGGAAGTGAGAGACAGAGAGGAGGGAGAGGGGGAGGGGTGGAGAAGTAGATGGGCACTTCTCCTGTGTGCTCTGGCCAGGAATCGAACCCAGGAATCCTGCACACCAGGCCAATGACTCCTACGGGTCTACCATATCATGCTTTTTACTTAAAAAAAAATTAATTTTTACATTTCTTTTGAAGGCTGATGAACAGGAGACACCAAATCTTTTCCGCCTGCAAACTACTACCTTCTTTATTAGATCCAGCTAATAACACTGTTTTGTCTTTTTCCAAATAGCTCCAGATATATGGAAAATATTTATACAGGTGGATGGGGATCCTCAAACCCCTCAGCGAGATCTTCTTAGCATGGCTTTTAAGATACCTAGAGGCAGAAAAAGCCCAATAGAGATCAGGGGAACTACCAGCTTTTAGGATACACCCTTAAAGGCTCCAATGCCCCAAAGGGGTCTCATAGGATGCCATCTGGGTCCTGCTTCAATAGTGGAAAGGAAGGTCATTGAGCTAAAGCCTGCCAGGCTTACATGCCTCTGCTGTGAGGAAACAGTGACACTGGAAGGTGGGCTTCCCCCTCGCTCCTCTAAGGGAGGGTTCAGTCTCTTCCAGCCCTGCTCCAGCCACCTATGACCTAACCTTGCCCAGAAAGCTGGGGTTTGCCACTGAAGGCTGAAGGTGCCCAGGGCCGTCAGCCCCATCTACGACACTGTGGACGAGCCTAGGGTATTTCTTCCAAGAAGCAGGTAAACTGATCTCATTTGCACAAGGGCCACTTAACTATGTTTTGCCTGAATAGTCAGGTTTTTTATTCTTCCCTCAAAGATCTCTGTTGTGGGTGTTGATAGTCCTATGTTCTGCTGCTCTGCTTAATATATAGTGTTTCCTTTATCCCTCCTACCTCAATGCCCCACTCATATTTCAGGCTGGGACCTACTCCTAATTTAGAGCTCTCTTTCCTTTTTTTGCCAACTTGTATTATGAATTTACCTTTGCCACCCAGCTTAGTGTATCCCAAGGTTCTCTTTACCATGCCACAGTTGCAGAGCTCCAGGGAAAAGCTACCTGGTCTCATCTCTCCAGGCAGAGGAGAACAGAAGCTCCATCTCCACACATGCTGCAAATGGCTTTTCCAGTCTACCTGAATCATTACCAGCTAGAAGCAGCGGTCATTGGGACTTGGACATGAGCTGCAAAGTATAGAATGGTGACAACAATTCCAGTGCCATGCGGACTTTTCCTGTGGGGAACTTTCCTGGACTCCTGCTCCCTGTGACAGCTCCTAACAGACTGAACTGTGGTTGGGTTGCATTTTTCAGGGATTTGGCATGGTGATGGGGCCAATTTGGACTTGGTGAACATGTTAAGGACACTACTCTTTTATGGATTCTTGTTGTATTGGCCAAGAGTTTGCTTAAAGGCTTTTAATCACTGTAAAAAAAAAAATAGAGGACTGGATGAAGAAGATGGGGCACATATACACCATGGTATATTATTCAGCTAGGAGAAATGGTGACATCGGATCACTTACAGCAGTGGAACCTTGATAACATTATGCAGAGTGAAATAAGCGAATCAGAAAAAAACAAGAACTGCAGGATTCCATACATTGGTGGGACATAAAAGCGAGACTAAGAGACATGGACAGGAGTGTGATGGTTACAGGGGGTGGGGGGAGGGAAGGGGGGAGAGGGGGAAGGGGAGGGGGAGGGGTACAAAGAAAACTGGATAGAGGGTGATGGAGGACGATCTCTCTTTGGGTGATGGGTATGCAACAGAACTAAATGACAAGATAACCTGGAAATGTTTTCTTTGAATGTATGTACCCTGATTTATTGATGTCACCCCATTAAAATAAAAATTTATTTATATAAAAAAAAGACATGAGAGGAAGTTTTCTAGGAATTACTGGGAAAGAATCTTTCTTATTCTTAAGAAAGAACTACTGGAAAAGATAGTTTCTCTCTTCCACGGTGGCTAGAAGTGAGGCAGCCACTGCTACTATCTTGTTATCCAACTAGGGATCACAGAAAGGAGGCAAAGCCTTACAGAAAAGGGGAGCAAGAACCCAGGTCTTTCCAAGCCTGGCCCCTCACCTCTACTACCGGGCCTGTTTCAGGTCCTTAAGCCAGTAACTGTTCATTGAGTAAACCAGCTTGAGTGGAATTTTCTGTTCTTTTGCAGTTAAATGTATCATGATTGACCCAGACCTGAAATCATTACATGACAAATCTAGTCACTCAATTGGTAGGTTACAAACCAGATGTTAGCTTTCAAAGAGAAAAAAAAGCTAATGTATCTTTGTTTTATTTTCCTAGAAAATGATAAAAGATGCATTATGTCAGAACAGAACTAGAAATACCCTTGAACATCACCTGTTCAACCGCCTCTCTCAATAGATAAGGAAACTGAGACCTGGACTCTTCAGCAGAAATGGGACTCAGATGTCCCAAATGCCAGGCCAGCATGCTCACCATTGCACTTCAGGTGTCCACAACGGTGCAGTCATTCACACACCCTGAAGTGCAGGGACCATCATATTTATACTTTATGAACATTTAAACAACTACTATGGAAATCTGCTTGGCAATTTCTTAAAAAAGTAAACATGCATCTACTCTATGACCCACCAGTTTTACTCCTAAGCATTTAGTCCATGAAATCATGTCCACACAATGACTTCAACAGGACTGTTCATTCATAATAGCTAAGAACTGGATACATCCCATATGTCCAATAACAGAAAATGAATAAACAACAAATTATGGTGTTTGTGGTATATCCATACAATAAAATACTACTCAGAAAGAAAAACAAAAAAGGAGAATCTTCAAACTATATGGAGTGAAATAAGCAAGACACAAGAGGACACATAATATGATTCTGTTTGTATAAATTTCTAGAACTGCAAATCTAATCTGTGGTGACAGAAATCAGATCAGTGGTTGGTTCATGTGGTATGTATGGAGGGACCTTGGATAGGAAGAGACATGAGGTAAATTTCTGGGGTGATAGAAATGTTCTGTGTCTTGATCGGGTTATGGGGCACATGGGTGTGTTCATTTATCAAATCTGATCAAGTACTTTGAACAGAGTATTTCACTGCTTGTAAGTTATACCTCAAAAAAATTTAAAATAAATTTCTAGCTATATATAGGAGGGTACTATGTAAACACTCCAGCTGGTTGAGAAGAGAGCATGAGAGCCAAGGACTATCAGGCTGCTAGATTGAATTTGCAGCGGTGTGTCTGGAATCCAGGACTTGGGAGATTGGCTGTCTATTCCCACTTGTGCTAATGGTTGAGGTCAGCCAGCTTCCTGTTCTCTGCAGGGGCTAGCTGTCAGGCCTGACCCAACCACAGCTGCCGTAATAGCAGGCTGAGAGAGTCATTTCCTCTCAGCCTTGCAACCACATCACAGGGGCCAGCCATAGCCTCTGGCCTGCCTCCGCTACCACTGACTGCCTCATGGAACCCACCAAAGAACCTTCCCTTTCCTCGCCCTCAGACACCCTTCCGGAACCTTTCTGTGCCCCGTCTGTACTTGGTATCACTAGAGCTCCACTGGGTAATAAATTCTGGTTTCCTGACATTCCAGGACACTCCGCTGGGCCCTTACAACAATTTTTTCTGTAACATTTTTTTAACTACCATTTGCATTTTCTTCATATTTCCTGGCAAATTGTCAAATCAGGGTCTCCCAGTTGCCCACATCTGGTACTGAATTGCAAGCTTGAATAATCTTTAAAAACAACATTTGCTAAGAACCAGGGAACTTCTTTTGCTCACATTATTCATCTTCAAATTGTGCCATGTTTTCTCATTGATTTCTCTACTGAAATACATCTTTGAATATGTCAAGCTCTATTCTACTTAAAATAGACCTACCACTGGCCTCAGGCCTGGAGAATGTGGGGTCTGGTGTTTTCTTGTTCTCACTAATCTTTCTTTTAAAAAAAAAAATCAAGAAATTTCAAGTAAAGCCTTCATGAGAAAGAATTGACTGGATAAATGAGCTTGCTTTTCCTTTATTATGGTGTTTATATTTTCAACATAAAATGAAGTCACTAAGACCAGACTTACGATACCCAGACAAAGTCTGGTTGTCTGGATCTGGGGCCTAAAGGTGGTTCTAGATCAGCGGTTCTCAACCTGTGGGTCGCGACCCGGCGGGGGTCAAACGACCAAAACACAGGGGTCGCCTAAAGCCATCGGAAATACATATTTTATTAAAAAATGTATTGTATAATATAATAAATATGTATTTTCCGATGGCTTTAGGCGACCCCTGTGTTTTGGTCGTTTGACCCCCGCCGGGGTCGCGACCCACAGGTTGAAAACCGCTGTTCTAGATATTTCAGCCACGTGCAGTGAATGTTCCCTTACTGGGACCCCCAAGCTTAATTCCTTTTGCTTCTCTCATAACTGTAAAAACCTTCATTCCTTTTCTGTAGAATCAGGATATGAGGATGGTCAGGCACACACCTCGCCTGGGGTATAAAGGAAAGCACCTGGTTGAGAGACAGGAGACCTGTTTCTGGTCCCCGTGTCATCGCTAACTCACAGATAGATCAGTTCCCTCCTCTCAGACCTCCTGCCAACATGGACCTTAGAACCTATCAGCTGGTTTAAACCTTAATGTCTTTTGTGGGCCAGTCGAGGGGAGATGGAGTGTTGGTTGGGGAAGGAGGAAGAAATGTATCAGGGAGTGGGTTCCTGGCCACCTCTTACTTCTCCCTCAATCAGAGCCCAGTTCTGTTTGATCTTTTTTTTTTTTTAATTATTATTAAAGGAAAAACAATTGCCTTGCAAGATAATATGTTAAACATCGGATTAAACATACAAACTCTTCTTGTACATTTTCAATCTTTAAACAAGTGTATTCTGCTCTATGAGTATAGATTTAAGTCTTATTTTGTTTTGTTTTTCTCTATAAGCTCTATTTTTAATTTATGATTTTAATTTGTGTTTATAGATTCAAGTATCCCACCGAATATATCTCCCCCTTCCCCTTATTCCCCTTGGCCCCCCCATGTCCCCTTCCCCCAATGCCTTCTGCCCTTCCCTCCAGGATTTGCTGTCCTGTTCTCTATAACGCTGTGTATATTTAATTTCATTAATCTCTTTCCCTTCTCTGATCCCATCTTCTATTCTATTTTCCCTCTGGTCCCTTTGATCCTGCCTCTGCCTCTGTTCCGTTGCTCAGTTCACATTGTTCATTGGATTCCTCAAATAAGTGAGGTCATATGATATTTTTCTTTCTCTGCCTGGCTTATTTAACCTAGCATGATAATTTCCAGGTCCATCCATGTTGTCGTGAAAGATAAGATTTCCTTCTTCCTCACACCTGTGTAGTATTCCATTGTGTATATGTACCACTGCTTTTTAATCCACTCGTCCACTGACGACACTTGGGCTATTTCCAGATCTTGGCTATTGTAAACAATGCTGCCATAAACATGGGGGTCATTTCTTCAAACCCAAAGCCAACATCATAATCAATGGGCAAAAATTAAAAGAAATCCTCTCAAGATCAAGATCAAGGCAGAGGTGCCCCTTTTCACCACTCTTATTCAACATAGTTTTGGAAGTCCTAGCCACAGCAATCAGACAAGAAGAAGAGATAAAAGGCATCCAAATTGGAAAAGAAGAAGAAAAACGATCATTATTTGCTGATGATATGATACTGTACAGAGAAAATCTTAAAGTCTCAGTCAAAAAAACTACTGGACCTGATAAATGAATTCAGCAAGGTGGCAGGATATAAAATTAATATTCAGAAATCAGTGGCATTTTTATACACTAACAATGTACTGTCTGAAAGAGAAATTAAGAAAACAATCCCCTTCACCATTGTGACAACAACAAAAAAAATAAAGTTCCTAGGAGTACATTTAACCAAAAAAGTTAAAGACTTGTACTTGGAAAATTAAAAACATTGAAAAAGAAAATCAAGGAAGATACAAACAAGTGGAAGTATATACTGTGTTCATGGATAGGAAGAATAAACATTATTAAAATGTCTATATTACCCAAAGCAATATATAAATTCAATGCAGTTCCTATTAAAATACCAATGACATACTTCAAAGATATAGAAAAAATATTCCAAAAATTTATATGGAACCAAAAAAGAACACAAATAGCTTCAGCAATCTTGAAAAGGAAGAATAAAGTGGGAGGCATCACACTTCCACATATCAAGTTGTACAAGGCCATCGTACTCAAAACAGCCTGGTCCTGGCATAAGAACAGGCATACAGATCAATGGAACAGAACGGAGAACCCAGAAATAAACCCACACCTATATGGACAATTGATATTTGATTTGTTTTATATCTTGGGTTCTTATGTAAACCTAGGCAAAACAACAACAATAACAACATCAACATCCTTTTGGGCCATGTCTAGTATTAGATGATCTAAGGGGCCCCCTCTAGGTAGACGTGGGAGGAAGAGTCATTTTTCCTTCTCAGAGCTGAGCCATGAGAGGTAACCCACCCGATGGTCGGTGATCCTCAGAAAGGCTCAACACACTTCAGAAGACCAGTCACAGAGAAATTGTGTGCTCTGTGCTAGTGTAGCATGTGCTCTCTCTGATAAGGGCTCCCTCCCTCCCTCCCTCTCTTCTTTCCTCCTTCCCTCCCTCCCTCCCTTCCTTTCCTTTTCCTTCCTGAGCACTTTCTGGTGTTTTTCCCTCATATTATAAACCAATGTTTTTCAACTGGTGGTCCGCGAACCAGCCTACCAGAAATTTCCTGTCAGCCTGAGAAAGAATTAACCATCCTGATGTTGTATGAAGATTATAGACAGACCCAATGAACTTAGTCAAATTTGCTTATGCTCAGGGTGATTTCTGCCTTAGTAGTCCCTGAAATAATTCTCCTATTTTCACCCATCTCCAAGAGTAAAGAGGTTGGAAACCACTGTGTATAGACCTTTCAGCAGCAATAAATTTGTTTCACACTTTGAGCTATTTCAAAGTAAATTTGGAAGGTGAGTGTGCCTAGCCTTCTGTCTAGACACAATTTCAGTGTGCAGACAGGGTTGGGCCTGCCTGGGATTCTCACATGAGCCCCACTTGGACCCATCTGTGGCTTCATAAATCTACAGAGAGCCAGATTTGACTGCCCACTGGAGGGTTTTCAAGCCTCTATGGCTGCCAGCTGTTCGAAACTGCCTTCCGCCCAGCATGGGAAGCCCTGAATCAGCAAAAACTGGTTGCCTTTAGCAGAGACTGGGAGAAAAGTGAATTTAAAAGCACAGCACAACCCCACCACAAAACAAATGTCGAACAAAAGGTTAATTCCATGAATACACAGCTCTTGGTGGCGCTTGACTGAGCGTCTGGTTCCCATTTCGTTATGCCATCCTGACAGATGTACCCCTTTATCAGTACATTCTGCTGAAGCCGAGATGAAACGCAAAACTAGGAAGCTGCAAGGGTGGCTGCCAACACAACGTGGCAACACTCAGGAGCAGAGAAATCTCTGAACGTGACCTGTGTGGCGCCGCGCCTCCCCAGAAAGAGCCGCCTTGACTGGGGCCCCGGTGTAAGCTGTTTACGCTTCATGAGATCCTGCCTGGTCTGAGTTTTTTTTTTTTTGTTTTTTTTTTTAATGTAAATGGGAGAAGTGGGAGAGTCACCTAACTTTGCATCCCTTATGTGCATTGGTGTAATTTAAGATATGAATGTGAAGATCATTCTCAGAGTTTCCTCACTCTGGGAATTCCAGACTCGGTCTCTTGTGCGGCTTCCTTTGTACAAAATGCTCTCGCGGTTCACCTGGTCATTCACCCCGAGAAATGCATCGGGAAGTTCCCATGTGTTAGGTATGGATGGCACCTTATTTTAGTTAGTGACATTGTTGCCTGTGTTGCAGGGCAAAGACCCTGTTTATTCTCATTCGTATTTGTGTATTCTGTAAGAGAGCTCGGTAAGTCAGTTTCCTTCCCCTCTCTCCCGGGGACACCGGCTCCTGTCTGGTCCCGTCGGAACACGGGAAGGTGAAGGCGGCCTGGATGCCTTGCGCTCCGCAGGCAGAAAGAACAAAGGCCGCTCGCTCTGGAGGTGTTCTCCATCATGTTGAAAACTGTGTCCAATCTCATTGTAGGAAGCAGCAGGTAGCTGTGAAAGGCGGCTCAGGCCCCCTTTGTGACGGGCCTTGGCTGCGGGTGAAAGGTCACTTTGCAGGCAAGACTCTGACCCTTAACTTTTTTGTTGAGAGTGTCACAAGGTAAATTAATCAGATTTATGGCATTAAGCTCTGCCAATATCTTTATCCCCTCAGCTCTTTTTCCTCCAGCAAAACTCTCTCTCTTAGGGGGAAAAAGAAATCTGCTTTTTGATGAAGGGGGGAAAGTGCTTTTTGTTTCTCTCTCACAGTTTTCACTAAAAAGTGAAAATAGCTGACACATATAGATAAACTCCCAGAGGCCAGGCCAGTCCTTCCTTCCTAGAGGAGCAGAACGAAGGCTTTCGTAAGTTAAAGTGAGCTTTCCTGGCACTTAATCAAATGTCCCGTAGTGTGGAAACAACGAGGAGGGCAGGATTTGCTGGTGGTGATGGGCTTTTTGATTTCTGGACAGAGCCCTTTCCTTTGACCACAGCAACTTAGCAAAACCTATTAAGGATGCGTCACAAGCCCGGCCATGGGCGTATGTCTCATCTGGCCCTGGCCCTGGCCCAGGGCAGTGCCGCTACCAGAGCAGTATTTCAGAGTGGCAGGTAGTTTGGGAATGCTAAACAGAGAACTCCCCGCCAGTCCCAAAGCCAGAGGCTTGGAGCCGCCTCCCAGCGGGAGTGGGAGGGAGGCTGCCCACGTTGCAGGTGCTTTTCAGGCAGCCTTGCAGGAGAGCACCAACTTCCAGCTGCTAGAAATTTGTCTGCAATTTTTTTTCTCATTCAGAAGTGACGGGATCCAGGAGACACTGGCTAGATATGATAACTTGATTACGGCTTGCACAGGCGACCCACATGCCCGGGAACTGGCTGGAGGACGGCGTGCTCTCTCTAATCTTTCGCCAGGGGAGAACTGACAGGTTGCAGCTGGTAGGGTTCTTCACCCGAAGCTGGAAGGGGTCAGTGTTTTAGACTCGGAGCCCTCTGAATACTGCGGCTGTGTTTTCAATACAGCTTCTCTGCAGCTAAAGAAAAGTCAGCTAATAAAGCATCATTTCACCACGTTTATTTGTAGCATAAAATAAGGATTGGATGATACTGACTCTACCAGTATTTACTGAGCACCTACTATGTGCTCAGCCCTGTTTTAGACATAATGGAGATATAATAGTAAATGCTTCAAACAAAGCTCTACTTTCATGGAGCTCTTTGTCTAATTGGGTAAAACTGATAGTAAATACATAAATTCCCCATATGCCAGGGTGCTAAAATGCTATAAAGAACAATCAAGCAGGGTCTGAGGATAAAAAAGGAAGATGGGGTTGGGGTGATGCTTTGGCTATGCAGAGCGGATGGGTACATCCTCTTTGGTAAGAAGATGCAGGGCTGAGACCCGAGTGAAGGGAGAACAGAAGCCATGTTGATGACTGAGGCAGAGCCTTCCTGAAAGAGGATCAGCAAGTGCTCGGCCCTGACGTCAGAGTATGCTTGGCACGTTCAAGGAATGTTCTTTTACAATTATGTCTCACTCATGAATGCAAAAACCTACTCATTTAGCAATTATATTAATAGTGGAAAGACCTTTGTGACAGTGTTTAATGAGGATTAAACAACAAAAAAAAGTGCTTGTCACGCACAGCACAGTGTCTTTGAATAGTAAGAATTTAATAAAACATAACTGCTTTTATAGTTATTATTTACTAAGCATTTGAGAGCCAAAGTAATCCTATATTGTCAGGGGGTAGGAGCTATTAGCACCAGCTTGTAAATGAAGAATCTGAAGTTCCCAGAAGGGAAGTGATTTGCCCAAGGTCACAATGCAGGTTAGTGGCAGATGGAAACCGCCTGAGTCACAAGGACTGATGCAGAGAGTTACCTAGGAAAACTGTTGGTCAGCATTAGACTTTGCCTAAGGAGGAAATAAACTTATTATATTAAGCCACTGAGGTTTAGGAGCTATGTTTTACAGCAGCTAGTATTACTTACCTGACTAGTGCAATGGGCGGTGAGAGGGGCAGAGACCAGGACTGCGCCCCTCAAATAGCAGAGCTCATGACTTTCGGAAGAGAAACCGTGATACTCACAGAGAAGGTAGCGGAAGAAGAGACTATGAAGCCTTGCCTCTTAGGATGCATTTAGGCATGGTTCTTCACAGGTTATTTTGATATTTCACTGGTGGACTTAAATTGCGTCAATTCTAACAGAGGACCTTAGCAGGCTGCTGAACCTTATTGTTTAGAAAACAGAAGGATTCTATTTGGGGGTGGGTGGGAAGAGAGTAACCAGAACGAGAGGAAAGATGAAGTGAAGAATAAATACAACATTGCCATGTTTGGAGACCTCGGTCCTTTACGCCCCCACCAGAATTTCCACTGGTCTCTGTGGTCTCTCTCCAATTCCAGCCCCTACAGCTCAGTTGCACTGGACCCAGAACATGCCTGCACCATTTTGCTGCTACCAGTTTCTCTGCCTGTGATATGTTTTGCCTGCTTCTCTAATAAAACCCTGTGTAACTTTCAAAGCCTTGCTTGAATGCCTCCTCCAGGAAGCCTTCTCTATTCCTTAGTCATAATCCAGGATATCTTGCTAGAGATGGGATTCAGCTGGTTTGCACCAGTTCAGCAGAACTGGTAAGTAATTTTTTGTTGGGTTCAGCACTTGTAATCAGGGTTTCTCTAAGGTGGGCACCTGGGCAGCCACCCAGTGTGGAAATCACAGATTTACATTCCTTACTCTTTTATAGCGTTCATCTGCACAACAGCATATTTTAAGCGCCCGTAGTAATGTTCATTCCATCCATAGGTGGAAAAAATTGCAAGTGAGGAGGTCAATCAAGAAGCAATATGGAAATATCTTAAAAAGCTGTAGTACATAT
The DNA here is from genome assembly GCF_036850765.1 of Saccopteryx bilineata. Taxonomy (NCBI): domain Eukaryota; kingdom Metazoa; phylum Chordata; class Mammalia; order Chiroptera; family Emballonuridae; genus Saccopteryx; species Saccopteryx bilineata. The sequence continues at coordinate 59,664,688 of NC_089497.1, forward strand.
ACACAATGGAATACTATGGGGCCATGAAAAAGAAGGAAATCTTACCTTTTGTGACACCGTGGATGGACCTGGAAACTATTATGTTAAGTGAAATAAGCCAGGCAGAAAAAGAAAAATATCATATGACCTCACTCATCTTAGGAATCCAAGGAACAATGTGAACTGAGGAACGGAATTAAACCTGAAGGGAAGGGGGGAGGGAGCTGTTGGGAGAGGGCAAGGGAGATGTTGAGGGGAATATGGGGGGAGGAGGATGCAATCGGGTAACACTAGAATCTATGTAAACACAATAAATTAAATAAAAATTAAAAGAAATAAAAGAGCCAAGATGAGATCTTTTAGCAATAAAAAAAAAGAAGAAGCAATATGGAAATATCTTAAATAACAGTTTTATTGTTTTTTGTCAGGTACTGTTTAATATTTTAAGACTCTTTCTTATAACATAATCTAGTTTTGTGTACCTCTTTTATTGTTCTTATTTAGGTATTAAGTGTATGAAATGATAAACTACCTTTTGGTATATCTTTTTTTATACTTAAAATGATCAAATGGGCAGAAAGCCCGTTGTTAAATTATTTGAATTCAACCACTGCTTCTTGCCCTGCACTTCCTCAAAGGAGCCCTGTGGACTAGCGGTCACATTTAGCCTCTGCTTGCCTTGTACCTCCATGTACACACCCAGCTCCCACAGGAGGCTGCGTGCTTCCCAAAGCCAGGCCTCCGACCTCATAGCTCTCCAAACAGGTCAGGGGCAGGGTTCCATCTGAAGAGAGATGCAATGAAAACGCTGGTTTCTATTTTTAAGAAAGACAATTTCGAATTGTTGAGCATTCAAAATTCTCTTTATAGCATGTTAATTTTACTTCTTACAAACATGCACCCTCACATGCACACATGTCCCACCCGGTGCCTCATTTCCACGGGCAGAAAAAGTGTGATGGTGTGTTTTGCTGTTGCCTTTATGTTGATATTCAAACTCCTCCCCTCCCCTCACCCCCATCAATTATTGAATGCCTTAAAAAAAAAAAAAAAAAAAAAAAACTAACCCAGCAGATGTGTGTGAACTGTTTGATCTTGAGGCTGAATAGAACGAAAGTATCTGAGTCTCAGATTATGGTATAGAAGAAAAAAAAATCTTAATAGGAGCTCTGTGAAGGAGAAAGTTTAGCTTTGATCTTACTATTGAATTTTGCTAGTGGGGTGTGTGTTTATATCTATTTCTATTTATCTTTTTAGCTCCAAAATTCTGTGCTGCCATGTCTATCTTTTGTAACACCACAGAAGAGAGTTTTGTTTGGTTCTAGCCATGCAATTTAAGTCATTTAAGGTAAGAATTTAATTTCTCTCTGGGAAATAAGGAGAGGACTGTAGTTTAATTTATGGATATCTTTTCCTTTAAGGGATTCTAAAATAATTGGAGCCACTTTATCTCAAACCAAATGGAAAAGAGACCTATTAAAAAGCAGAGAGGCCATGCTTCCCCACAAGGAGGACTGACTTTATCGTTTAATTCCTAATTTGCACGTCTTCCTCATTAAAGAAAACCCAGACCTTGAAAAGTAGTCTGACCTTTGCAATCTATAAGGAGGGAATTAAAGTACATTTGTTTATATTTGAACCTTATTTCAAAGTTTCTTATGAACAGGGCCTCTTCTTTTTTTAAAAAAATCAATCATTTTAAAAGTTAAGATAATTTGAGAAGTTTAAAGACACCTGCCCCTAATATGTTGATAATATAATATAATGATACTGGTATGATATAGAGAAGGTTTTTAGGTGTTCATGCAACTTGTGGATTTGTGGGTTTATTTTTAGTGAATTTCCCTATGTAATGGAGCCTGTTTATACTCTCACTATTGACTTTTCCTCTTGATTTGAGAACTGCTGAAATGCTTATTATACCTTCCTTTCCTGGCATGCATTCTTCAGTTAATATATTCACTCATTTGACCAATATTTATTGAGCCTACTAAGCGCCAGACATTTTGCTTAAACACTTCTAACCTGTGGCAGTATTAAAAAAACAGATGTTTATCTGTACCTCAAAGCATAAGCCTGCAAGAGTTCCTAAATTAGGTATGCAGAGTCCTCCTATACAGTTATTCTTAGAACTTGTTTTATTTAGCATTTTCCTAGGTGTTTATTCAACACCAGCAAAAGATAAAGCCGGATGCTAAGCCCTGGCATGAGTAGGGAGATGGGTCATGCACAGACTGCTTTCTAAACGACTTGGGGGTTGGGGAGGGACACGCAGAAGGACTACTAGGAAGCAAATACATATAGATAGATGGAGTAGGGGAGGCACCCAGAAAGGGGGTCCCTTGGACATGGACTAAGGCTGAACTTGTCATCTTTCAAATAATCAAATTAGAATGTCAGTGCACTGGTGTAGAAGAAAATACTATTAAAATTCTGTCCAAAGGGTATGATCATTGTTTGGGAATCCTTCCCTGCTGGGCCAGGAGGGAGGATCACACTCTGGAGAACACCTTTGGTGTAGAATTTAGACTGTGGGTCTTTGGGTTGTGGATCACAACATGCTAGAAGATTCCAGAGAGACTATCTAAATTCTCTGCTAAATGAAGGCCTGACTGGAGGAAGAAATACTATTGACATTCCCCACCCAAGCCCCTAAACACTTTTTAAAGCCTTACATCTTTTGCTGCTTCCTGTGGCAGCCCTCTCCTCCATTCCTTGGAGTGACTTCAGAATCTCAAGTGTTGGTTCCCCTTGACTTTGTGACAGGGTATGGTGGTCCTATGGAATAAATTGTCAGACTAGGTGAACTAGGGGCCTGGTCTCATCACCTAAACCAGTCTGGTGCAGTTATAGAGTTGGTTGGCTCTCATAGGCCCCGTTCTCATTTTACTACATTGAGGTCCATGTGAAATACACACTAAGCCATTGGCCCTGCCTGATTTGGTATTGAAACAGTTCACAATTTTTCTAGAAAAATTTTAGATTCTTGTGGTATTTTATGACATTATTGGTCAAATGTATTTTAGTTATATAATTTTTGATAGCCTTTTTTTAGATTTGGCTAACCAAAAATTAAATTAGAATTTAAAATAACTGTATATATTTTATATCACCAATCATACATATCTCTATGAGTGTTTAGACATCAAACAATTATATACAAAATACCTAGTAAGCACATTAAGAACCTACTGTGTAAAGAGTAAACAAATATGCAGAAAATGCAAGTTTCCCCCATATTTATTTGTATGAGATATATATATAAAATATATAGATAGATAGATAGATAGATATAGATATAGATATGTATGCATTCAGTGTCATAAAAGTTTTATTTGGCATCTTAGAGAAAGTTTTGCTAGTAGATTGAATCATAGTAAGGACTTTGCTAACATAATATTTATCATAGGCTTTGAGTTAAACATGCCTGGGTCAAATACTGGCTTTGCCTATTATCTTGTGTGACCATGAGCAAGTCACCTAAACACTTACTTGTAAGAGATCTCGGGGTTGTTTTGTGGATTAAATGAAATAATGTTAAATGTTTAATATTATGCCTATTACATAATAGGTGCTCATTAAATGCTAGTGATTTTTCTACTTTTTACATATTTTTCTAGTGCCCTTTAATTGGATTTCAATAGCTGTGATCAGCATTTATCTTATGATAGAAGTTTGTATTTGCAACATTGCTTTATAAAAATACAAAGGTGTGTAAGCCCTTACACACTGGCAGTGTGGGGGATTGTCTTCAGAACATGCTGGTAAGGTTGCCTCTTTCGAATTCTTGCTGTCACATTGCATATACCATAGCCCAAAAGTAGCTGAGAGGCCTCCTTTCCTGCCCTTGGCCACCCAGCCCAGCCTGACCACGCATTGTCCCGAGGGAACGATGTCTTTTCTTTCGGGTGCTCACATTGCTGGCGTGTGTTGGCGAGGCCCACACTCCCAGCTGGGTCTGCATGCTCTGTGCAGTCTCTCACAGACACCTCTGAGCCTCTGCCTCCTTTCCTCTCTCTCAGGAGCATGCAGTGCATCTGCCCATGCCAGCTTCTAGGAGCTGGCCTTCTTGAAGTCATTACTAAGGTCATTCTCTTTGGCCTCCACAACTACACCTAATCATATTGTTGTCTCCACTCTGTTTTTTCCTAGCTTTTGAACTCACCCAGCCTCTCTAAGAAAACTTTCACGTTTCCTTTCATCTCTCTTAAGCTTTACACATCTGGATTGCTCCTGCTGATGTCCAGTCAGACCCAGCCAGCCTGGGGAGGCAGGGCACAGCCACTGTCTTGCCTGCTGGCTTCATCCATTCATGCCTGGGAGCCACACCTAACTTTGCTTTGAGGAACCATCCAGCAACCACTGTGTGCAATCTTGGAGAGGCTCTGGGACCATTGGTCAAGGAGTCCTGCCTTCCATTGGCCAAGGCTTGGCATGTAATCATGCCTTGACCAATCAGATTCTTTCTTGGGAATTTGTATTTTGGATGAACAGACACTGTTCCAAAAAGCCACTGGAGTCACTTAATCCTTGCAGCAGTTCTATATCCAGACTGTCAATTAGTTCCTGCTGCCTAGAGCTTGCCTTGGTTCTGGCCACGCTGACACTGATTCTTCTGATTCTGATTTGATAAGTGGTCCTGTATCTTCTGCTAAATTCCTTCTGTGTTTAAGACAGTGGGATTCTACTTCTCTTACTTATAATCAAATAATTCTAACTGATATCATAGGTCAGTCCAAATATCTAAAGCTCAATTTATATTACAATTATTCTTAACTAATTCTACAGTGGAATTCTTTAAAAATCTGCTTTGAAAGAAAGGATTTGGCAACTGTATTTTAGAGTAAATTTCCTGTTTCCTTGAATAGGAAGACCTTTACTTAATCACCTGGCTAAAGGTAACTACAGGTAATACAAGTAAGTTCAAGACAGGCTGATATATCTAATCTTGTCCTTAAATCAGTGCCTCTCAAACTTACTGTGCATAAGAATCACCTGGAGAGCTTGTTGTTGAAAACATCAGTTTAGTGGGTCTGGAGTGGGACTCTGAAATCGGAATTTTGGACAAGCTCCCAGGTGACACTGTGTTGCTGTTTTAAGAACCACATTTGGAATAATAAGTCCTTAAATATGACCCTCACCCCAAGTAAAATAGACTTTGGAAAACAGAAAGATTTCCTCTGGCTTCTTAAAATTAAAAAACAATAGACAAGATGAAAATTGCCTTTCCAGTTGAACTTTAGAGATGTCTGCTGCTCCCTGACCTCAGCGTCTGTGTTCCATCAAACCCCGAGCAGGATGAGACAGTGGCCGGATTGAAGGGTGTGTTCAAGGACAGGGTATCCTCACCAGTCAGGCTGGCACCCTCTCCCCTTGCCCTGCCCCGAGCCTCACAGCTGCTGGGCAGAATGTCCAAGGCTACTTCAGTGGAAAGTTTTTTTTTAAGTAAGTAATTGCATAAGATCCGGAGGAAATGCAGGACTGCCCCCTGGGACTACTCAGCAGTGGCCTCAGCTAGAGCTGGGACCTGGAGCCCAGCCCCTCCTTACTGTGTCCTCACAGGCCCTCATTCCCGCTTCCGTCACCCCCCTCGCCTCGCTCCTCCAGACCATTTTCTTACCCTTCCCCCAAACCTAGCTCTTCCCTCCCCCAGACCTCGTTCCCTGCCATCTCTATGCCACATTATCCCAACATCTACACATCTACATACTCGGCTTTAAAATGTTAAACATCCAGTTCTGATACTAATAACAGCCACTACTTCTCTGCCCCTGACTGCCTGCGTTCCTGGAGTTTTGTTTATCTATCTCATTTAATTCTTGCAACAACCTTATAAGGTAAGTATTATTACCCCTGTTTATAAACTCAGAAACAAAGTCAAAGGAGTAATTTGCCTAAGATAAACTACTTAGGAAAAATTAGAAGCAGAAATGAAATGCTATTCTGTCTGACCCCAAAACCTGTGTCTCAGCATACCCTGCCATTCTAAATCAATTCTGTATGCCGTGTGTGTGTGTGTGTCTATGTGTTTCTTTACATGTCTTAGTATTTTGTTTCCCTGTCTAATAGAAAGCTCACCAAGGCAGGACATGGGTGCTCTGGGAGAATATTCTAGTGGCTTTCCTAGCCTGGCTTACATCTTATGGAGTTCTAAGAGTCATGTTTCTTTCCAGAATAATTATTCAAGAGATGTTGTTTACAACTGATGTATTCTCTGATGGCTGACATTTCTGAACATCGGCAGGGCTAGGCACATTACTGGAAGTTGAAAGCATTTTTTCCTATTTACCAATTAGCTGTGTTTTCCATTCATATCTATGAGACAGATGAAAATTGGACTTCCCAAGGAAGAAAGAGCTTATTATTTGTCATCGTCTATTGAGAGTCTGTTTTGTGCATACCCTGAGACTGGGTTCTAGAAGGAGCCTCAGAGAACCCTGATTTGGGAGACCTTAGACATGGGATGTGCTGGGATGCAGAGTTGTGGGAGGCAGGGCCAAGAAGGGAGAACAGGCAGGCATCAGCAAGAACCTAAGCTGGAGAAAGTGTCCTGACAGTGATGCTGGTCCCAGGCTGGCCTTCATACTGAACTTAAGGTTCTGTGGCAAGCACAGCTGCCCACCTCAAAGGGGTATACTGCAGTATGGGGCTTGATGTCAGACGTGTATCAGCATCGCTGATACAGGTGCTTGGTGACTGGAGCCCAGGCATTGGTTGAGAAAGCACAGGAACCATTCACTGATTCATTCATATATTCATTCATGCATTCAACAAGTATTTATTGAGTCTAGAACTGGCACTAATGATATAAACATGACAGAGGGGTCCCTGTCCTCATGGAACTTGTGATGTTAAACACTAATGGCAAAAAGTGATTTGATTATAATTGTTATCGATACTATCACAAGTATGGACATAGCATTATAAGAGGGCTCATGCTCTGTGATGAGGCAGAGTGTTAGCACCTCTAGCAGAGGCAAGAGTTTATGACCAGGCTTCAAGTACAATGCCTACTGGGCTTGTAGCTCATTTGGATCAGGTGAGACAAGTGCTTTCAAATCCTGCCTTCCCCTTGATGAATAATCTGCATAGTTATAAAGAGCGGCCCCGTGCCAGGCTGAGAAAGAGTATCAGACTTAGAACTAGAAAAGCTATAAACCATTGTTAAGGGAAATTTAAAAAGATATAATGAGATGGAAGAATATACTTTGTTCTTGGTTAGGAAGAATAAATATAATCAAGATGGCCATATTACCCAAAGCAATATGCAAATTTAATGCAATTCCCATCAAAATTCCAATGACATTTTTTAAAGAAATAGAGCAAAAAATCACCAGATTTATACGGAACTATAAAAAATCCCGAATAGCCAAAGCAATCCTAAAGAAAAAGAATGAAGCTGGGGGTATTACAATACCTGACTTCAAACTCTATTATAGGGCCACGACAATCAAAACAGCATGGTATTGGCAGAAAAACAGACACTCAGACCAATGGAACAGAATAGAAAACCCAGAAATAAAGCCACATATATATAGTCAAATAATTTTTGATAAAGGGGCCAACAACACACAATGGAGAAAAGAAAGCCTCTTCAATAAATGGTGCTGGGAAAACTGGAAAGCCACATGCAAAAAATGAAACTCGACTACAGTTTGTCCCCCTGTACTAAAATTAACTCAAAATGGATCAAAGATCTAAACATAAGACCTGAAACAATTAAGTACATAGAAGAAGACATAGGTACTCAACTCATGGACCTGGGTTTTAAAGAGCATTTTATGAATTTGACTCCAAAGGCAAGAGAAGTGAAGGCAAAAATTAATGAATGGGACTACACCAGACTAAGAAGTTTTTGCTCAGCAAGAGAAACTGATAACAAAATAAACAGACAGACAACTAAATGGGAAATGATATTTTCAAACAACAGCTCAGATAAGGGCCTAATATCCAAAATTTACAAAGAACTCATAAAACTCAACAACAAACAAACAAACAATCCAATAAAAAAATGGGAAGAGGACATAAACAGACACTTCTCCCAGGAAGAAATACAAATGGCCAACAGATATATGAAAAGATGCTCATCTTCTTTAGCTATTAGAGAAATGCAAATCAAAACTGCAATGAGATACCACCTCACAACTGTTAGATTAGCTATTATTAACAAGACAGGTAACAACAAGTGTTGGAGAGGCTGTGGAGAAAAAGGAACCCTCATATACTGTTGGTGGGAATGTAAAGTAGTACAACCATTATGGAAGAAAGTATGGTGGTTCCTCAAAAAACTGAAAATAGAACTACCTTATAACCCAGCAATCCCTCTCTACTGGATATATACCCCCCAAACTCAGAAACATTGATACGTAAAGACACATGCAGCCCCATGTTCATTGCAGCATTGTTCACAGTGGCCAAGACATGGAAACAACCAAAAAACCCGTCAATAGATGACTGGATAAAGAAGATGTGGCACATATACACTATGGAATACTACTCAGCCATAAGAAATGATGACATCGGATCATTTACAGCAAAATGGTGGGATCTTGATAACATTATACGAAGTGAAATAAGTAAATCAGAAAAAACCAGGAACTGCATTATTCCATACATAGGTGGGACATAAAAGTGAAACTAAGAGACATTGATAAGAGTGTGATGGTTACGGGGGGGAGGGGGGAGAAGGAGAGGGAAAGGGGAAGGGGGAGGGGCACAAAGAAAACTAGATAGAAGGTGACAGAGGACAATCTGACTTTGGGTGATGGGTATGCAACATAATTGAACGACAAGATAACCTGGACTTGTTATCTTTGAATATAAGTATCCTGATTTATTGATGTCGCCCCATTAAAAAAATAAAATTATTAAAAAAAAAAGAACTAGAAAAGCTGGTCATTCCTTTTCCTTACAGCACAGCTTCAGTAAATTGCCTATATTTTAAGACATTTAAACTCTTCAAGCCTCAGTTTTCCCATTTTAAAAATATTTTATTGGTTTTAGAGAGAGAGAAAGAAAGGTCGGGAAAGGCTGGAAACATCAACTTGTAGTTGCTTCTTGTCTGTGCCTTCACTGGGCAAGCCTGGGGCCTCGAACTGGAGACTTCAAAGTTCCAGGTCGATGCTTTATCGACTACACCACCACAGGTCAGGCTGTTTTCTCATTTGTAAATGGGAAAAACATTTACTGCTCTGCTAGCTTTATGGGAGTCATGAGTGAGAATGTGAAAGGGTTTTGAAAACTATGCAGAGCAGAAAATCTCTATGAACACACCCACACACATACACACACACACACACACACACACACACTGCCTGAGCTTAATGAGCCCAGGATGTTTAGGGCCAAGTGCAGACTCCAGTGCTAATGAAGCATTGAAAGAGTTGGTTATGGAGAGATTCCCATGAGCGGTCTTCAGAGAGATGAGTGTGGCACAGGGAAGAAGGAAGTGGCCTGGTATGGACATACCACCAGGGTGGCATGTGTGAAGGCAGGTCATCAAGAGGGAGGGACCCTGAGGGCAGGGCCAAAGGTGTGTTTTGCAAGAGTCAAGATCCTCAGTATGGGGTAATAAGAGATGAGAGCAGCAGTTACATGTGATGGAACCATCTGGTGAGAAATCTTGAAGCATGTGATAATCTCTCTATCTGTCTTATGGTCTCAGTTTAGTCAGATCTCATGATAACATTTAGATGAGTCATGAATTTAGGTTGTTTATCATAAAGGTTGAATTCTATTACAAAGAGGAGGGCCTGGCATTTCTACATATAAAATGAAAAAAAAAAATCAGATGGGGTTGGGATTGTGGTCCACTCTTTGAAGAAAAATAAAGTTAGAATTTCCACCATATACTAAGTAAAAGGTGAATTTTAGATGGATTAAAGATCTCCATGAAAAGGTAAAATTGTAAAGATCTAAAAAGGGCTATAGAAGAAAAGATAGAATATATTTGTGATTTTGGGGAGAAGAAGGACTCTTAAAGAAGAATTCAAAAGCACAAAAGAATTTTACTTTGGGTGATAGGCACACAATGCAATGTACTGATCATGTAACATAGAAATGTACACTTGAAACCTAACAATCTTTTTTCTTAAGATTTTATTTACTGATATTACAGAAAGAGGAGAAAGGGGGGAGGAATGAGAAGTATCAACTCATAGCTGCTTCACTTTAGTTGCTCATTGATTGCTTGTCGTATGTGCCTTGACTGGGCAAGCCTAGGGTTTCGGACTGTTGGTTGACCTCAGTGTTCCAGGTCAATGCTCTATCCCAGTGGTCAGCAAACTCATTAGTCAACAGAGCCAAACATCAACAGTACAATGATTGAAATTTCTTTTGAGAGCCAAATTTTTTAAACTTAAACTATATAGGTAAGTACATTGTTATTAACCCGCACGTGGTATTTTTTTTTAATAATAAATTTTTATTAATGGTAATGGGATGACATTAATAAATCAGGGTACATATATTCAAAGAAAACATGTCTAGGTTATTTTGTCATTAAATTACGTTGCAAACCCCTCGCCCAAAGTCAGATTGTCCTCCACCACCCTCTATCTAGTTCTCTGTGCCCCTCCCCCTCCCCCTAACTCTCTCCCTCCCTCCCTCCCATGTCCTCCCTCCCCCCACCCTTGGTAACCACCACACTCTTGTCCATGTCTCTTAGTCTCATTTTTATGTTCCACCAATGTATGGAATCATGTAGTTCTTGTTTTTTTCTGATTTACTTATTTCACTCCTTATAATGTTATCAAGATCCCACCATTTTGCTGTAAATGATCTGATGTCATCATTTCTTATGGCTGAGTAGTATTCCATAGTGTATATGTGCCACATCTTCTTTATCCAGTCTTCTATTGAAGGGCTTTTTGGTTGTTTCCATGTCTTGGCCACTGTGAACAGTGCTGCAATGAACATGGGGCTACATGTGTCTTCACGTATCAATGTTTCTGAGGTTTTGGGGTATATACCCAGTAGAGGGATTGCTGGGTCATAAGGTAGTTCTATTTGCAGTTTTTTGAGGAACCACCATACTTTCCTCCATAATGGTTGTACTACTTTACAGTCCCACCAACAGTGAATGAGGGTTCCTTTTTCTCCACAGCCTCTCCAACATTTGCTATTACCCGTCTTGTTGATAATAGCTAATCTAACAGTTGTGAGGTGGTATCTCATTGTAGTTTTGATTTGCATTTCTCTAATAACTAATGAAGCTGAGCATCTTTTCATATATCTGTTGGCCATTTGTATCTCTTCCTGGGAGAAGTGTCTGTTCATGTCCTCTTCCCATTTTTTTATTGGATTGTTTGTTTGTTTGTTGTAGAGTTTTATGAGTTCTTTGTAAATTTTGGATATTAGGCCCTTATCTGAGCTGTCGTTTGAAAATATCAGTTCCCATATAGTTGGCTGTCTGTTTATTTTGATATCAGTTTCTCTTGCTGAGCAAAAACTTAATTCTGATGTAGTCCCATTCATTTATCTTTGCCTTCACTTCTCTTGCCATTGGAGTCAAGTTCATAAAATGTTCTTTAAAACCCAGGTCCATGATTTTAGTACCTATGTCTTCTTCTATGTACTTTATTGTTTCAGGTCTTATATTTAGGTCTTTGATCCATTTTGAATTAATTTTAGTACACGGGGACAGGCTGTAGTCGAGTTTCATTCTTTTGCATGTGGCTTTCCAGTTTTCCCAACACCATTTGTTGAAGAGGCTTTCTTTTCTCCATTGTGTGTTGTTGGCCCCTTTATCAAAGATTATTTGACCATATATATGTGGTTTTATTTCTGGGCTTTCTATTCTGTTCCATTGGTCTGAGTGTCTATTTTTCTGCCAATACCATGCTGTTTTGATTATCGTGGCCCTATAATATAGTTTAAAGTCAGGTATTGTAATGCCCCAGCTTCATTCTTTTTCCTTAGGATTGTTTTGGCTATTTGGGGTTTTTTATAGTTCCATATAAATCTGATAATTTTTTGTTCCATTTCTTTAAAAAATCTCATAGGGATTTTGATGGGAATTGCATTAAATTTGCATATTGCTTTGGGTAATATGGCCATTTTGATTATATTTATTCTTCCTATCCAAGAACAAGGAATATTTTTCCATCTCATTGTATCTTTTTCGATTTCCCTTAACAATGCTTTGTAATTTTCATTATATAGGTCCTTTACGTTCTTTGTTATGTTTATTCCTAGGTATTTTTTTTTTGTTGTTGCAATCGTGAAGGGGATTATTTTTTTGAGTTCGTTTTCTAATATTTCATTGTTGGCATATAGAAAGGCTATGGACTTTTGTATGTTAATTTTGTATCCTGCGACCTTACTGTATTGGTTTATTGTTTCTAATAATCTTTTTGTGGAGTCCTTCGGGTTTTCGATGTATAGGATCATATCATCAGCAAAAAGTGATACCTTTACTTCTTCTTTTCTGATATGGATGCCATTTATTTCTTTGTCTTGTCTGATTGCTCTGGCCAGAACTTCTAGCACCACGTTAAATAAGAGTGGAGAGAGTGGACAACCCTGTCTTGTTCCTGATTTAAGGTAGAAAGTCCTCAGTTTTATGCCGTTTAATAGGATGTTGGCTGATGGTTTATCATATATGGCCTTTATCATGTTGAGATATTTTCCTTCTATACCCATTTTGTTGAGGGTCTTAAACATAAAATTGTGTTGTATTTTATGAAAAGCCTTTTCTGCATCTATTGATAAGATCATGTGGTTTTTGTTCTTTGTTTTGTTGATATTGTGTATTACGTTAACCGTTTTGCGTATGTTGAACCATCCTTGAGATTCTGGGATGAATCCCACTTGATCATGATGTATTATTTTTTTAATATGTTGTTGTATTCGGTTTGCCAGTATTTTGTTTAGTATTTTAGCATCTGTATTCATTAGAGATATTGGTCTGTAGTTTTCTTTCTTTGTGCCATCCTTGCCAGGTTTTGGTATGAGGGTTATGTTGGCGTCATAAAATGTGTTTGGAAGTATTGCTTCTTCTTCAATTTTTTGGAAGACTTTGAGTAGAATAGGAACCAAGTCTTCTTTGAATGTTTGATAGAATTCACTAGTATAACCGTCTGGGCCTGGACTTTTATTTTTGGGGAGGTTTTTAATAGATTTTTCTATTTCCTCCCTGCTGATTGGTCTGTTTAGGCTTTCTGCTTCTTCATGACTCAGTCTAGGAAGGTTGTATTGTTCTAGGAATTTATCCATTTCTTCTAGATTGTTGTATTTGGTGGCATATAATTTTTCATAGTATTCTACAATAATTCTTTGTATATCTATGATGTCTGTGGTGATCTCTCCTCTTTCATTTTGGATTTTATTTATTTGAGTCCTGTGTCTTTTTTCCTTGGTGAGTCTTGCCAAGGGTTTGTCAATTTTGTTGATCTTTTCAAAGAACCAGCTCCTTGTTTTATTGATTTTTTCTATAGTTTTTCTCTTCTCTATTTCATTTATTTCTGCTCTGATTTTTATTATCTCCTTTCTTCGGCTGGTTTTGGGTTGTCTTTGCTCTTCTTTTTCTAGTTCCTTAAGGAGTGAAGTTAAGTGGTTTACTTCGGCTCTCTCTTGTTTGTTCATATAGGCCTGAAGTGATATAAGCTTTCCTCTTGTTACTGCTTTTGCTGCATCCCAGAGATTCTGCTATGTCGTATTTTCATTTTCATTTGTCTGTATATATCTTTTGATTTCTGCGCTTATTTCTTCTTTGACCCATTCATTTTTTAGAAGTATGTTGTTTAGTTTCCACATTTTTGTAGGTTTTTCCCCCTCTTTTTTGCAGTTGAATTCTAGTTTCAAGGCTTTATGATCAGAAAATATGCTTGGTACAATTTCAATTTTTCTAAATTTGCTGATATTGTCTTTGTGGCCCAACATATGGTCAATTCTTGAGAATGTTCCATGTACACTAGAGAAAAATGTATACTCTGTCGCTTTGGGATGAAGTGTCCTGTAGATGTCTATCATATCCAGGTGTTCTAGTATTTCGTTTAAGGCCACTATATCTTTATTGATTCTCTGTTTGGATGACCGATCTAGAGCCGTCAGCGGTGTATTGAGGTCTCCAAGTATGATTGTATTTTTGTTAGTTTTTGTTTTAAGGTCAATAAGTAGCTGTCTTATATATTTTGGTGCTCCTTGGTTTGGTGCATATATATTAAGGATTGTTATGTCTTCTTGATTCAACTTCCCTTTAATCATTATGAAATGACCATTTTTGTCTCTGAGTACTTTTTCTGTCTTGTAGTCAGCATTATTAGATATGAGTATTGCTACGCCTGCTTTTTTTTGGGTGTTGTTTGCTTGGAGTATTGTTTTCCAGCCTTTCACTTTGAATTTGTTTTTATCCTTGTTGCTTAGATGTGTTTCTTGTAGGCAGCATATAGTTGGATTTTCTTTTTTAATCCATTCTGCTACTCTGTGTCTTTTTATTGGTAAGTTTAATCCATTTACATTTAGTGTAATTATTGACACTTGTGGGTTCCCTACTGCCATTTTATAAATTGCTTTCTGTTAGTTTTGTATCTAGTTAGATTCTTCTCTTTTGTTTTTCTATCATTTGTTTTTGTTTGTTTGTATTCCATACTTCTTTCCTCTGTTGCTACCTTTTTTAAGTCAAGTGTTTTTGTGGTGGTTTTTTTAAGGGTGGTTACCATTAAGTAATGAAAAGGGTACCTACCATATTCATTGTAGTACCCTATCTTATAAGTATTTCTGCACTTCATCATCCTTTGCTACTGTTAATCTCCATCCTCTCCCCCCTTTTTTTCCTTTGTTGTCACAGTTTAAGTTTGGTTTTATTGTGTTCTTGGTGGAGCTGTTACTTGTGGTGTTGTTTTCTTTTGTTCTTTGAATCTGGTTGGAAAACCCCCTTTAGTATTTCCTGGAGTGGGGGCTTTCTGTTGATAAATTCTCTCATCTTTTCTGTATTTGTGAATGTTTTTATATCTCCTTCATACTTGAAGGATAGCTTTGATGGGTATAGTATTCTTGGCTGAAAGTTCCTCTCTTTCAGGCCTTTAAATATTGGGGTCCACTCTCTTCTAGCTTGTAGAGTTTCTGCTGAGAAATCTGATGATAATCTAATAGGCCTTCCTTTATATGTTGTACTCTTCTTTTCCCTGGCTGCCTTGAGAATTTTTTCTTTGTCATTGGTTTGTGTCATCTTTATTATGATGTGCCTTGGAGTGGGTTTGTTGGCGTTAAGAAAACTTGGTGTTCTGTTTGCTTCTTGAATTTGAGGCTTTAGTTCCTTCCACAGGCTTGGGAAGTTCTCGTCTATTATTTGTTTGAGTATATTCTCCATTCCATTTTCTTTCTCTTCTCCCTCTGATATACCTATTATTCTTATGTTATTCTTTCTGATGGAGTCAGACAATTCCTGTAGGGCTTTCTCGTTTTTTATTATTTTTGAGTCTCTTTCTTCTTCTCTCTGTTGTGCCTCAAGTTGTTTTCTTCTATTTCACTAATCCTATCTTCAATCTGGGCTGTTCTGTTAGCTAAGCTTGTTACCTCGTTTTTCAGCTCGTGAATTGAGTTTTTCATTTCTGTTTGATTTGTTTTTATAGTTTCAATTTCCTTGGTAATATATTCTTTGTGTTCATTGAGTTGTTTTCTGATCTCCCTATATTGCCTTTCTGTGTTTTCTTGTATATCTCTGAGTATTTTTAAGATTTCTATTTTAAATTCTCTGTCATTTAGCTCCAAGGCTTCCAATATGTTAAGTCTTTTCTCCATAGATTTTTCCACATCTATTTGTGTTACCTCTCTTTCTTTTGTATCCATAATATTCGATTTCCTCTTTCTTATCGGCATCTGAGGGTGGTCTTGTTGATAGCACTAATTAGAATTAATAAAGAGTAAAAAGTAAAATAAATAAATAAATAAATAAATAAAAAAAGGTAAAACACCCCACCAAAAAAAACAGTAATAATTTATTATTTCCCCCTTTTTTCTCTCTTCTCTTTCCCTCCTCTCCCCTCCTCAGGGAAATATCATGCCTATAATGGAGGGCCTGATTTGGGGTGAAGAGTTCAAGGGGCAAAAAAAAGGGAGTAGGGACCTACTAAATGCAAAAAAAAAAAAAAAAAAAAAAAAGGAAGAAAATCTTAGACAAGCATAAGATGATTTGCTTGTAAGTGATGGTCAACTAAGAGATATAATGAGAGGGATAAGAGGGAACCAGAAAAAAGGACCAAAAAAGAATAATAAAGAAGAAAAAATAAAAATAATAAGTAAAAATCTGTTGTATTAAGTGGAGCGAAGACTAAATACAATGGAGACCTTGGGTTGGGAGGACCCGAAATGCCACAAAAATAAACAAACAAGAAAAAAAAAAAAAAACAAAAGCAAAAAAGAGAAATAAAGCCAAAAAAAAGCCTTGAGTCCCAAATTAACTAATTTGTTCTTGATTGAGGATTATATGGGAGGAAAGTAAAATGAGAAAAGAAAAAATGAATAGAAAGGAAAAAATAAGAAAAAGAGAAAAACGAAGGAAGAAATAAAATAGGAAGAGAAAAAAAACAAAATAAAGCAAGACAAAAAAAACAAAAGAGGAGAGAGTGAGAGTTAAGTGTTTTGGAGTATAACCTTAAAGGAGGGTGAGGATGAAGAAGAGAAATAAAATGCAACACTCATGGGTAGTGTAGTTCAAGAAAGGGGAAGCATAAGATGGGCAGAGAATAGAAGGACCGAGGTGGAGGAAATAAAGGCAAAAAGATAGAAGAAACAAACGACAACAACAATAACAACAACAAAAAATTAGTGGATCAAGTTGTAAAGTCTGTGGGTTTTTCTTGATTTTGAGAGGTTAACTTCTTCCTTTTTCTTTTCTCTCCCTCTTCCTAGTCGGTGACTCTGTACCCCAGGCTCTGCCCCTGTGTCACTCTTAGGTAGGGATTTGCAGTTGATGGGATTCTATGGCAATGTCATATAATTGGCTTTAGTCTTGTTGGAAGTAAAGGCTTGTTGGCGTTTGCAGGGTCCAACGATGAGAGAGTTTGCTTTCCTGGATTCTCTCTCCTAGTCCCCCCTTTCTGAATTAGCAGCCTGGTGATCCAGCTATAAGGCTGCAACTGCTTCTGCCTGGGGAGTAAGAGGCTCAAAGAGCTGGGAAATCCCCACTCTATCCCCACTCAGTGCAAGGCTTTGGGAAAGGCTCTGAGAGTCAGGGCCTCCAGTGCAATCAGGCGGGGGTGGGAGTCAATTGTTGTCAAGGTGACTGTTCAGCGCCTATCATTTAGTTGGACCTCTCAACCCAGGCTTTCCACACTTTGTAGCCTGTTTTTGCAGGGAAGAAGAGGCACTAGTCTCTGCTTGCGACTAGTGTAGTATAGATCTTATTATCTGCCAAGTCCTTCTTGTTAGCGTTTATCCCTGAATATGGAGGCTCTATCAATCAGAAGTTGTCCCCGCCCCTTTAGCGAGAGGCACTAAAAAATATCACGCCTCTTGTCTTGGATCGCTGAACTGAGAGAGATCTTATCAATTAGAACCGAGGGTGCGCAGATTTCATGAGTTAAGCTAATTTCAGTGATTGGGTCGCAGCTGTGCTTCCGAAGGTATTTTAGGTGGCCTCCGCGCGCCCCTCCCCCAACGCTTGATTGTTAGCTTGAATGGCTGGGTGAGGTGCCCCGCCCACAGAGAGAATCTCCCAAGCCTCTCCCGCTCGCCCCACCGCTGGCGGCTGGACCGCACCAGGCGCAGGATAATGGAGCACCCTGGGTGTGCGGGCCAGCAGGGCGCCCTGGGCGCGTGGAATGCCCAAGGCACGCGCGAATGGGGCGCTCCGGGCACCGGTGGCCGGGGACCCCCACTCGCAGTGTGCGGGCCGCTGGGAACGTCAGCGGTGCTCAACCGGACCGGGCGCGCGCGCGGCTGCTCGCGGCGGCTCGAGGCGGCGGCTCGCAGCTCCCAAGTATGGGCTGACTCACCACAGGCGCACTTCCTCGCGGTTTGAAAGAACGTCCCTGTGGTAGATTCCTCCACACCCTCGTCTCTCAGATTCAAGTGATAACAGTCCTTTCGCTATCAGTTTGTGTGGAACTCCGGAATGCTCCGAGGATAAATTTTTCTGTTTCTAGTTGATAAATTTGTTGTGATTTAGGGGAGAGCTGTCGGACGCGCTGCTCACGGCGCCATTTCCGTGACGTCACTCCGCACGTGGTATTTTGTGGAAGAGCCACACCTAAGGGGCCAAAGAGCCGCATGTGGCTTGCAAGCCGTGGCTCTAGCCATTGCCCCACCAAAGGCCAGGTGAAACTTATATAATCTTATTAACCAATGTTACTCCAATAAATTTAATTTAAAAACACCACGAACATGAGGGCAAAATATTGGTGGATTTGGCAACAATATTAAATTTTTGTGTTCAACAAATTATTCATTAAATAAAGCTTAAAAAAGGGCATCAGATGCAAAGAAGATATTTGCAATGCCTTAAGCTAATGGGAGTAAAAGAATAAACAAGAAACTCCTGAAGACCAACAAGAAAAAGACAGGAAATCAAATGGAAAATGGTAAAAGACTATGTGTGAGCAAGTTCCCCAGGGGGATTTTGAAGAAGTACACTAACAACATGCAACCTCGTTAGTAATCAAAGAAATGCAAAATGAAATTCAAAATTGTATTTGCACTCACTAAATTTGCAAAAACTGGACTGTCAGGTCCTAAGTACTGGTCAAAATGTGAGGAAACAGGCGCCTGCAAGCAATCCAAGTATAGCCCTTCCAGAGAGCACCCTCGATGCCCGGTGTGCACATAACCGAGGAAGGCATGTGAGGTCTGGCTGGCTCTCGCCCCAGGGGACATGCCACAGAAACGTTCACAGAAGTCAGAGTGTGTTGTTCCCAGCAACAGGGAGTGGGTGATCTCAGACACTGTCTCTAGGGGAACAGATAAATAAAATGAGATGAATGCACACTGTGGAATATTATGCAATAATCAGGAACAGTGAACTAGAGCTAAAACACCAGCCTACATATATCTAAGCAAAATGGTTTTGAGCGTAAGAAAACACAATGAGATCTAGAGCACAATAGTATTTATATAAATTAAAACCACAGCAGTAAAAAGTATGTTTTACAAGGATTTATTCCTATCCAAAGATAAATGCCACACACCCTCTGTGAAGTTCCTACATGGCAGCAAGAAATGGGAATAATGTATCAATCAGTGTCCAATCAGGAAAACAGAAACCACTGCAGATATTTTAAACAGAGATAGTTTAATATAGAGAACTGATTGCAAGGGAATTGGAAGGCTGAGAGATGAAAAAGGGGATACTGAGAACATTGAAATATTGTAACTACAGAGAAAAGACACCACATTTAAAACTAGTAAACAGAAGGGAAGGAACCCCGTGGCTGGTGTGCAGGCGTGATGTGCAGAGTGTCCCGGGTAGGGACACAGCAGGTGCTGATGGCGGGTGCTGGGAGAGCTGAAGGAAGTGGGGGCCAAACCTGTTGCTCTTCTTTGCTGCTGGGGGGATGCTGCCAGGAAGTGAGAAACAGAGAGCTCCTCCATTATCCTGCCTTCCTATCTCCAACCTGTATGTCCCACTGACAGAAACTGCCAAGAAGCCAACTGGCGAAGAAATCAGAGAAATGACTTTAGAGGCAAAGCTCTAGTATTATAGGGCAAAGTGTAAAATGGTGAGCTTGGGCTCAAAGATAATTACAAATAACCAATGCTATAAAAATAACAAAACAATTAAAATCAGCAGCGTGGCCCTAGCTGATTGGCTCGGTGGTAGAGCATCAGCCTGGTGTGTGGATGTCCCTGGTTCGATTCCTGGCCAGGGCACACAGGAGAAGGCCCATTTGCTTCTCCATCCCTCCCCCTCTCCTTTCTCTCTATCTCTCTCTTCCCCTCTGCAGCCAAGTCTCCATTAGAGCGAAGTTGGCCCGGGCACTGAGAATGGCTCCATGGCCTCTGTCTCAGGCGCTAGAACGGCTCTGGTTGCAATGGAGAAATGCCCCAGATGGGCAGAGCATCGCCCCCTAGTGGACTTGTGGGTGGATCTCAGTCAGGGCACATGTGGAAGTCTATCTCTCTGCCTCCCTGCTTCTCACTTCTGAAAAATACAGAAACAAACAAAAACCAAGCAGTGTAGTCTTGAACAGTTGGTGATGATATACCTATGAATTAAGAAATTTGATAAACTTAAATTTATAGCTAAGTCCAAAAATAATAAATAAATAAAAAGTAAGGGCTCAGGACAAAGAGTCATTTGACATGGGGGCAGTTTGGGGTCTGATTTATCATGTCACTTTGGCTGAATCACTCAAATACAGGAGTCTCAGAATATTTACCTGTGTTAAATCATAGATGTATAGGTAAGAGATAAAACTATAAAATTTTTAGAAATAAAACACGGAAGAAAATCCTAATGAACTTGTATTTGGTAAAGATTTTAAAAATCTGATACAAAAGGCATGAACTGTAAAAATTAAAAAAAAACCCAAAAAGCAATAAATTGGACCTCATCGAAATAAAAGCATTTGTTGTTCAAAAAAACACAGTTATAAAACTGAAAATGTAAGCTGCAGGCTGGAAGAATACTTTTGCACAATATATATCTGATAAAGGACTTACGTCTAGAATATATAAAATAATTCTAACATCTCAATGGTAAAAAGACAATCCATAAAAATGGGCAAAGGATTTGAATAGACATTTTACCAAAGATGGATGGCCAATAAGCACGTAAAAAATGATCAACATCACTAGTTATTAGGAAAACGCAAATACTTTTAGTCTCCTGCTAGAATGACTAAAATTAAAAAAAAACCGGTTCAACCCAGCGTTGGGCAAGATGTGAAACACTTATTTAGAACTCACAAATACTGCTGGTGGGAATGAAAAATGGTGCAGCTACTTTGTAAAGCAGTTTTACAGTTTATCTTTAAAAGTTAAACACATACCTGTCATGTGATCCAGTCATTCCCCTCTTAGGTATGTACTAAGAGAAATGAAAAGGTATGTTGAGACAAACATTTGTGCAAGAATGTTCATAGCAGCTTTATTTAAAGTGGCCAGGAACTAAAAACAACTCAAATGTCTACCAACAAAATGACTGGGTAAAAACATGTGGTACAGCTATACACTGGAATACTACATAGAAATAAAAATATGGATATTGATAACAGAATATTTTCCTGAGTAAAGGAGCCAGACAAAGGAGAGTACATACTGCCTGACCTCATTTTTATGAAATGCCAGAGCATGCACACTAGTCTATGGTGAGAGAAAGCAGATCAGTGACTGCTCGCAGTCTCCAGGGCGAGGTTGAGGGGGATGAGGGCAGGGAGCAGAGGGAGGCAGTGGTTACAAAGAGGCCCAAGGAAACTTGTGGGAGTAGTGGATATGTTCATAATCTTTTTTTTGGTGAAGACTTCTCATGTGTATGTATGCATATGTCACAATTCATCAAATTGTGTATTTTAACAAACTATAGAAATGATCCCTGAAAGTATAGTCTTAAATTGTGTATTTTAAATATGTGCAGTTTATGCAATTTATCATCTGTCAGTTATACCTCAATAAAACTGAAAACAAAGAGCCTTCATAGTAAAGAATCAGTCATGTGATATGGGTCCTACTACCAGTTCTGAGTCACTAAGGCCCACTTGGCCTTCACCCATTAGGAGCAGTGAATCTCAGCCCTGGCTGCACTTGGGCAGCTTCAAAAAGCACAGATGTCTGAGCCCACCCTGGGAGAATCTGGTTTAGTTGGTGTGGTGGTTTAGCTTAGTCTTTGCATTGATTGGGTCCTCCCAAGTAGCTCCCCTTGCTAGGTGATTAATGCGCGGGCAGAGTTGAGAACCACTGATGGAGAATTCTGTTGTGAAATATCAGTTAGATATTTTATGGGCATTACGGATGAGTCACTGAAAGACTGAGTCAGGAGGTGCTGAGCAGGTGCCTGTGGCACAGCAGCTCTGGGCAGGGGCGTTTGTCCTAGCAACAGTCCTGCAGGAGCGGATGGATCCAGACGCGTGAAGAGCTGTGCTCCATAAAGAGGCAAGGAATGAGCAAGCCACATTCAGAAGGCTTGGTGTAGGGAGAAGAAACATGATGGGATTGGATAGTAAAATATGAGACCTAAGGGCCTTGAATTCCAACATGGAGAAGCAAAAACATTGAGAATGTTCACTCTGTAAAGAACTTCTTGGATTTCAACTGCAAGTAATTAAGTGGCAAGAAAAGTAATACAAGATTCTCTTAGCAGTATCTATCTATCCCTGTACAATTTTCTGTCAAAATTGTCCATGCTTGTATAAAGATAAGATTTCATTCAGAACAGTACTGATATCTACAAAATTATACTAGTGTAAAATTAGACTCTTCAGCTTTGTCATCCCAAATCTCCGATGAAACAAACTGGGAAATCTAATAAATTGGTCAATCTGGTTTTCATTTTCTTCCTTTCTTTCTTTTTAAGGTTTCAGTTATTGATTTTTAGACAGAGGAGGGAGAGAGAAAGGGAGAAAGGGAAGCATCAACTTGTAGCAGTTGCTTCTTGTACGTGTCTTGACTGGACAAGCCTGGCTTTCAAATGGGCAACCTAAGTGCCCAGGTTGGTGCTTTATCCACTGAGCCACCCAGGTCAGGCTGGTCAATATGGTTTTCTTTTCCAAATATTTTCTCCATATCATTTAATGAAATTGGTAGGAAAATAGCTGTTGTGTGATATAGATACAAACTATCAAAACCCATGAAAATAAGATTTTTTAAAAAATCAAGGCCCTGGCCAGTTGGCTGAGTGGTAGAACATCAGCCTGGTGTGTGAAAGTCTCAGGTTTGATTCCTGGTCAGGGCATATAGGAGAAATGACCATCTGCTTTTCTTCTCCTCCCTGTCCTCCTTCTCTCTCTCTGTCTCTCTCTGTCTCTCTCTCATCACCTCCCGCAACCATGGTTCAGGAGCTCATCGGCCCCAGGCACTGAGGATGGCTTTATGGAGCCTCTGCCTCAGGTGCTAAAAATAGCTCGGTTGTGAGCACGGAGCCCAGATGGGCAGAGCATCAGCCTCAAATAGGGGTGGCCAGGTGGATCCTGGTTGGGGTACATGCGGGAGTCTGTCTCTCTCTTTCCTCTCCTCTCACTTAAAAAAAAAAAGTCAAGGAATGATGAAGATGTCCTTAAAGTAGCATGCATTTTTGTTTCATGGAAATAGGTGAGTGGTGCTAGGTTGTGAGTGAGGCTCTGAAAGTCTCAGTACATTGGAGAAAGTTACTGATCTGCAGGTCAATCCTCTGGCAGTCCCATTTGTTAACATAGTGGATAACTGAGAATAATAATAACACCGACAACAGTAGCTAACCTGTATTGATTGCTTACCATGTTCTTCTATGAATTTAGCATGTATCAAGATTTTTAATCTTCGCGAGAACTCTGTGAGATAGGTCTTATTTTTTTTATCATCCTCATTCTAACGATGAGGAATCTGAGAGGAGAAGAAGCTTGATTATTTCCCTGAGATCACATAGCCAATGCATGGCTGCCCTGGATTCAGGACAGTCTGGTTCAGCGCCTGAGCTCTTCACATTCCACCATTATCCTGGAGAAGGAAAAGGAGGCAGAAACAAACAGTAAGTGTACTAAGTGCCAGCTACTTTCCACATGATTATTTCATTTAACCCCCACAACACAGCCTTACCCCATGTAACAGCAAGGAAGCGAGGGAGTGCGGACGCAGTTTAAAGACTAGCTCATACGAGCTGGAGAGAGCTGGGACCCAACCTTAATTTGCCTGACTGGAGACTTGTGCTTTTTTTTCACTAACCCATGAAATTTCAGAGTAGTGTCCATGCATGAAAGCACACTTTCAGGCGTGTGTGCTTGAAACGGAGAGTCTCTTGCTTAGAGCTTCATCCTTAACTTTGTACAATTTTAACAAGCTGATTAACCTGGTTTCCTTGTTAAATCCAGGAAGTATGGTATGTGTGTGTGTGAAGGGGTGGGAAAGTGGATTGCAAGGAAAATAGGGTTCATGGAAAAATAAATTGTCCAAGAGAAGAAAAATATTAAATAAGCAGTATTTGAGCTACCCACCTTTGATTTCTTTGAAGAGAAGTTTTGCATTAAAAGCTACACTCTTTCTTCAGAGGAGTCAAGGAAAGAGTTTGGATGAGTTCATCAGGTAAATTTTGAAAACTTTCAAAAGTTAGTATAAAGATAATAGTTAAATTTAGAACACAAAGTCACAAGTGCAACCAAGAAAACAAAGTTTTATTTGACTGAAGAATACTTGGCCATTCGCTGTAAACAATATAAAATCAATACAATGATGATTCCAGGATTGTTAAACACACATCAGGAGGTATGCTGAGCTCAGATACTAGTTTGCAGAATGCAGGGCAGATCCTTCAGGGCAAAAAGCCCATTTCCTCTGCCCCCGCCCATCACCTCTCAGTTTTCACACTTCAGAGGGCTTCAGAGGGAGGAGGGCTTGTTAAGGCACAGATTGCTACCTGGACCTCTGGAATTTCTGATTCAAGACTATGAGCTGGGCCCCAGAATTTGTATTTCTATCCAGTTTTTTGCTGATGCCAACGGTGCTGGTTCCATGACTATACCCTGAGGACCACAGCTCCAAAAGAAATGGCTTCTCTTCTGTGCTGTCCTGGTCTGTTCACTTGTTTTTTTTTTTTGTTTGTTTGTTTGTTTGTTTTTGTGTGTGTGTATGTGACAGAGACAGAGAGAGAAACAGAGAGAGGGACAGATAGAAACAGACAGGAAGGAGAGAGATGAGAAGCATCAATTTTTCATTGTGGCTCCTTAGTCTCCTTAGTTGTTCATTGATTGCTTTGTCATACAAAGCTTGACCAGGGGGCTACAGCAGACCAAGTGACCCCATGCTAAAGCCAGCAACCTTGGGCTCAAGCCAGTGACCATGGGGTCATGTCTATGACCCCATGCTCAAACCAGCGACTTCGCCCAGTGACCCCACACTCAAGCTGTTGAGCCCACGCTCAAGACAGATGAGCCCGCACTCAAGCCAGCGACCTCAGGGTTTTGGACCTGAGTCCTCTGCATCCCAGTTCAATGCTCCATCCACTGCACCACCACCTAGACAGGCCTGTTCATTTTGTTTTATTTTGACTTCCACCAAGCAGATGCTTTCTGTGTCTTCTCAGGAGTCTGTGAGTTTCCTGAAGGGCGGAGCTGATTCTCTGGGTCTGGGTGCAGGGTAATATCGCAGAGAGCCGGAGGGCCCTGGGAGAGGACACCCACTGAGCAGAGAGGATCCAGGGCTGGAAAGTCTTTCAGTCACAGGTCTCTGAAAACTCCATCCCAAACCCCAGAAATGTGTGGACTCACAGGCCAGTGGGAAGTCAGGAATTGTGATTAAATACAAAAAGCTAGTTTTAAAACAAAAGGCAGAAAGAGCACTTTCTGGGACCCCTATAACCATGTGTGATACAGGAAGAGAGATGTTTTTCTCCACCCCAAAAATCACCCCCTTAGCCCCAAGGAATTCAGGCCATCACAGGTAACACCTGAGTGAGATGACAGGGCCCAGTTGACTGGACATCGTGCAGGGCTGTGCTGCCCAACACAGAAGCCATTAGCCACATGTGGTGATGCAAATTAATTGGAATCGAAGAAAAATAAAAATTCAGTTCATCAGTCATGCTAGCCATATTTCAAGTCACAGATGGATCTATTGCCTTCCTATTGGACAGCACAGATATAGAACATGTCTGTTACTGAAGAAAGATCTATGGGCTACACTACTGGAAGGACGTGGGTAATGACGTAGCAGGAGTAAGATGGCATTTGGGGCAGGACAATGTAATGTGTTTGTGTCCCTTGCCCTACATGCTACTTTACTGCCCAAGAATCTGCAAAGATTTTGCAGGATCCCACACCATCAGTGCCTCAGAACAGATGCTCACTTCACTTCCTTACTGTCTTAATCTCCTTGAGTTAGGATCTTATTGTCTAGTGTGGTGATGGCACACTTGGGACAGAGGGGCACTGGTGAACTGAGAACAGGATTGTCCCTGAGCAGGTATAAAGTCACTCCCGGTGGTTCTTTCCATGGGATGAAGGTTGCCCGATATGCTCAGGCTAAGTTGGGTCACACTCCTTCCAGTGTCATGAGTTTTAGCAAGTGCCTTGCCTGGCTTCTTCTGCCACAGGGGCTTCCCTCCACTTTCTCATTAAACTAGTGAGCTCCTTCTATTGTCATCACACCTCTATCAAAAACACCCCACTCTGTGTTAGGATTCAGGAATTTGAAAGGAAAGCAAATGGAAAAGCTGAGTTGGGCGATCCAGGTCAATGATAGCACTTCCCAGACTTAGCCTGGTCCCTTCTGTATATTTTAGTATGGGTTTCCCAGCTTTCCCTGGGGACCTAGCCATGGTCTAATAATCTCTCTCCATAGCTGAATTTCCTGATCAAAGGTAGCGTTAGCATTCCTTTATCTAATTCTCCCTTAACTCATCCTAAAATAAGACAACAGATTCCAATTGCCTCCAGTCTGGCTGGAGGTGGGAGGGAAAAGCACCCAGGCTGTCTTTTAGGTTGCGCACGGGACTTGAACTTTAGCAGAATGGGCCCTTGTCTGTCTCTGCCATGAACCACTGAAAGTCCTCAGCCTTCAATATGGCAGACTTTCAATCAGCAGCTGGGTAACAAGACAGGGACCCCACTGTGGACTGAGCACATTTAGGGGAGAGGAAAATAACCTGAGAACAGACTGCTTAGCCAGGTCATTGAAGTGGGTCTAATGTGGGGTTTAGAAGTGTCCAGAATGCGTGGCGATGGGCAACCGGAAGTCCGTTCATGTAAAGACTAAGGAGGCTCCTGGGAGGTATTTATTTTGGGAGGATGGGAATCAGGGTACTGCAAACTTGCTTGGCAGGCACACAGTCTAGGTGGAAGAGGGGAGGGATACCCACAATCATCATGGTCTTTATCACCTTGATTGTCTCCAACCTAGATGGGGAGGACGACATTAACAGGACTGCTCTATGTACACTCTGGAAAAGCTGTTTGACTTTCAACTGTAAATCACTGAGCCCAAGCAACACTGCTTGGGGACTTTTCTAGCAAACTGTGGCAAAGCAGAATGGTGAGCAGAGGTATTCTCTAACGCTTTCCAACAGGACCCACATAGCTTGAGCACTTGAGGCCGGATGGCCCAGAAATGGGATAGGAAGCAGCAGAGCCCACCTGGTGGGACCCAATGAAGACCTCACTGAACTTGAGAACTCAACAATTCCAGGGGACGCTGGGTTCCTGCAGAGCAAAGGAATGTGAACAAAGACACATAGGATACAGTAGCAGGCCAAGAAAATTAGCTCTTTTCTTCCCTTTCCTTCCAGAAATTATGTTCAGAAGCCATTAAGTGAGCTAGAGCAAGATAGGCCTCTGCCCCTGAGTGGGAAGTGGCCATGGTGGTCCAAAGCAGGAAGGTAGAGCCAACAGGGGTGAGGCAGAGTTTCACACGAGGGGATGGTGGCCTGCTATGAGGTTGAGGCCCACGTGGAGTGACGGGGGTGTCCACACGTGAAGGTGGCACTGTGTAGGCTGTAGCCCAAGTGCAATGAGTAGGGTATTTTAAACAGGAAAGAAGAGAGACTCGGATTCTAAGTGGAATGAGGAGGAGTCTGCCAGAACCTGAGAGGGTGAGGAGGGTGACTGCGCAGTCGGGTGGTCCAGGGCAGGATGCTGGTGTCCTCCTGAAGGGCGACCTGGCATGGGTGTCTGCCCTGAGCAGAGGGTGAGGAAGTAGTTCGTGTGCCCTTGAAGGTGGCTATGAGTCTCACTCTTCTTTGTAATCTGGGCCTAGTACAGTGTAAGGTAATTTGTAAGTACCCAAGTAATGGTAATTGTTAAGTGGATAATAAAATCAATGAAGAAGACCAGGACTCAAGTCTTGTCTTCACTACTTATAGTTATGCACCAATGTGTCTTTGTTTGACAAGGGGATGCTATATATGAAAACTCTGTGAAAAACTAATGTGTGGTATACATTTGAAGGATCCAATCTGGTCGACCTAATGGGAAGGGGTACCATGACATTCTCTGATGGGCAGGTCTCCCTCATACTTCCCATGCTTCCCTTAGTGGGCACCTGGGCAGTCTACTTGGCTAGTCAGGCCTTGGGTGCCCCCTATAAAGAGAGGAGAGTATGAGAGAGTTTCCCAAAAGCAGCCAGGAGCAGGCGGCCATGGTAGACCCAGAGCAACTCACCTCTGGGAGGGAGCAAGCTTGTGGCCATGGTGAATAGACTTCTGTGTCCTGTGTCCCCAAGCCCTGTTCAGTTCATCTGGCCTTGCTTGTCCCCACAAGTCTATGGGAATAGATATCACCCTCCCTTTTCACCGCAAACACTACACTCTCACTGAGGCCCTTGGGCTTGGACAGGGAACACCAGGAGACCTTCCTATTCTAACAGACCTACTTCTACCAGTGAGGGCACTGGGTGGGAACTGGGAGAACTGGACCAGTCATATGACCACAAGCAAATGATGCCTTGGCCTGGGTGGCTGAGGACAACGTGTTAGGTATGTTCTGGGCTCTCAACTCTTAGAATTTCCTTCCAACACTGCAGGCCTCATGCAGGCAGAAGGTACAAACTTACTGGCGAGAAGTATGAGATTTGAAGGGCACCTAGCTGTCTTATCAGACACAGCTCTCCCTGCATGTACACACACCCCAGTAGGTTTATGTGGTAGTTAAAAGGCAAGTTAAAAAAGACAATTCCACTAAATAGACCTGTTATGCTAAACCAAATTGTTTTGAATTTTTATACAAGCTTTAAAATTTTTTATTTATGAAATTTAAATGTCATTATGTTTGCAGTCCTGAGTCAGACTTTCCTCTACATATTTAGGTATTCTTTTCTACCTCATTGACATATGTTAACATTTTTAAATGTGACATTGCCCATAATTTTACCTCCATCGAGATATTCTCTCCTGAATGGCGGATTCAGATATCAAACTGCCTCTTACATAGGACCGCTTGGATGTCTCTCAGGCCCCTTGCTCCACAGAGTGAACTGCAAACCTATCAGCTCCCCTTTCCTGACATACTCTAGTTGCTCCTCTTACATCCCCCCCTCCTAGTCTCAAAGAACAGCAGCACCATCAACACCCCACACCCTTCTCTCACTCACACAATAATTAGTCCTGCTAAATTCTGCTGATTTTACTTCCTAACTAATTCTCAAATCTACCCATGGCTTCTGTCTCTGTTGCCAATATCCTGGTTCAAGGCATCGTCATCTCTCATCTGTTATACTGCAAACTGCTTCCAGCTAGTCTGGCAGGCTCCACCCTGCCACACCACCCCCTCCCAAACAAGATGAACCCAAAGAGGCCCACGCCAAGACACATCATAATTAAAGTGCAAAAGGTTAAAGATAAAGAGAGAATCTTAAAAGCAGCAAGAGAAAAGTAGTTAGTTACTTCCCAGGGAGCTCCCATAAGACTGTCAGCTAATTTCTCAACAGAAACTTTGCAGGCCAAAACAGATTGGCAAGAAATATTCAAAGTGATGAGAAGCAAGGACCTATAACCAAGATAACTCTACCCAGAAAAGCTATCATTTTAGAATTGGAGGACACATAAAGAACTCAGACAAGAAAAAATTAAAGGAGTTTATCACCACCAAACCAGTATTGCATTAAATATTAAAGGGTCTTCTTTAAGAAGAAAAAGAGCCTGATCAGGCAGTGGTACAGTGGATATAGCATTGGCTTGGGATGCTGGAACCCAGGTTCAAAACCCAAGGTTGCTGGCTAGAGTACAGACTCATTCTGCTTGAGTGTGAATCATAGACATGACCCCATGGTCACTGGCTTGAGCCCAAAGGTAACTGGCTTGAAGCCCAATGTCACTGACTTGAGCCCAAGGTCACTGACTTGAGCAAGGGGTTATTGGCTTGGCTGGAGCCTCCAGGTCAAGGCACATATGAGAAAGCAATCAGTGAACAACTAAGGTGCCGTGCCACAACGAAGAGCTGATTCTTCTCATCTCTCTCCTTTCCTGTCTCTGTCCTTATCTGTACCCCCTGCCCCTTAAAAAAAAAAGAATGCAGAAGAAAAGTAAATAAAAATATGAACAATAAAATGGCAATGCATATATATCTGTCAATAATTGAAGCTAAAAAACAAAATAAACAAACAAGCAGAACAGAAACAGGCTCATAGATCCAGAGAACATTTTGATGGCTGCCGGGTGAGAAGGTTTTGGAGGATGGGTGAAAAAGGTGAAAGGATTGGGAAGTACAGATTGGTTGTTGTTACAGAATAGTCATGGGAATGTAAAGTACAGCACAAGGATATTCTAATAACTATATATGGTATCAGATGAGTATAAGAATTATTGGATGATCACTTAGTTATATTATGTCTAATCGCTGGGATGTACACCCGAAACTACTATAATATTGTATGTCAATGGTAATTGAAAAAGAAACATGATTTAAATAAACAACTATAAAATTATACTTATTCTAGAGCGCTGAACTTTGAGAAAGGTAACTCTGTACCATCACTTCTCTGTTGAAAACTAATTGCTCATCATTGCCCTTCAGATAAACTCCAAAATCCCCACTATGGTTTGTAAGCAGCTCTACAACATGGCCGTAGCCCTCCAGAGTGACCAACTTGTCCAGATTAGCCAGGGGTTCCCTGATTCTATCACTGGAAGGCTGGGTTCTCCTTAGTGCCTGGCAAACTGAATAGGGTGATCATTCTACTCTGCTCCCCCTTCCCACCCCACCCCCGACACACTCTCACTAGTTTCACCTCTTCTGAATTTTTTTCCTTTAATGTTGTCTGTCACCTTGGGGCCTTCACACTTGCAGTCCTACTTCCTACTGAGAAATCCCTCTGCCATTCTCTTTGATTTTTTAACTTTTACTCTCCCCTCCAGGTTGGTGGAAAGGTGTGGCGGGTCACAGGACCCACCCCTGCTGGGTGGCACTTCTAGTTTCCCTTGTGACAGGTAAGCATATTATTTTAATCAATGGATTATTTGGATTTTCCCTCCAAGTCTGTAAGTGCAGCAAGCGGGAGCTGTATGGTCTTTGCCAATGCCTGCCACAGATTTCGGTGGTGATTTTTAGGTTAATTGTGAGTCATTCAGCACAGCCTAAACACAGAGCATGCGTATGTCTGTTTTTCTGGTTCTTTAACAGGCTGCCTTCACAAGAGAAAACAACTAGTTTCTAAATACATGATAAAAATGTCTGCTACCACTCATAATCAAACAAATGCAAATTAAAATAAATTAAAACAATAAGATTCATTTTTCACCTAGATTCATAAAGATGGCAAAGTGATGAGAAGGTGGGCTCAGCAGCAGGGTGCAGGGCTGTGAGTCTGCAAGAATCTCTACTTCAAGAGCAACTTGGCAATCTCTACTAAAAGTCCAACTGGACATGTTTTTGACAATTTCACTCCTAGAAATGTGTTCTTTAAATATTCTTACACAAGTGCACAGAGAAGAACATGTAAGAGTATTCAACAGGTCATTGTAACCAATGAGGGCAAAAAAATTATTTGTTTGGCCCTGGTCAGTTGGCTTAGTGGCAGAGCATTGGCCCCACATGTGAGAGTCCCGAGTTTAATTCCTGGTCAGGGCACACAGAAGAAGCAAACATCTGTTTCTCCACCCCTCCCTCTCCTCCTTCTCCCCCTTCTCACTCTCTCTCTCCCTCTCTCTTTCTTCTTCTCCCTTAGCCATGACTCTAATGGTTTGAGCAAGTTGGCCCCGGGTACTAAGGATGGCTCCATGGCCTCCCTCAGTTGCTAAAATAACTCAGTTGCTGAGCAGCAAAGCAATGGCCCCAGATGGGCAGAGCATCACTCAATAGAGGGCTTGCCAGGTGAACCCTGGGCATATGCAAGAGTCTGTCTGTCTGCCTCCCTGCCTCTCACTTAATAAAAACAAATCAAAACAAAACAAAACAAAGCAAAATATACTACCTGTTCATCAAAAGGATATTTATTAAACCAATTATGAAAGTCCTTCTCATGAAGAATTTTTTTAATAAAATAGATTACATTAAAATTTAATACTTCTGCTAAGATAAGGGTACCATTAATAAGTTAATAGACAGAAAACCAAAATAGACTCACAGTATCTAAAATGAAGATGGTATTAATATGTAAAATATATAAACAACTCTTGAATAAACAAGCAAAATTAAGAACTATAATAGAAAAGTGGATAAAGTGTGGGAATGGGAATTAACAGGAGAGAAAACTTGCAAGCCTAACTTTAATTCATTGGTGGAAAGAAAATTGCAAATTAAAACAGAAATGAGAGAGCTCTATGAGACCTTAAAAAGCTGGATAACTCCAAATGCTGGTGGGTGAGTGTACGGAGAAACGTTCATATATTGCTGGTGGCGTGTGGACCACCACAGATGGGTAGGAGAGAACTCAGAGGATACTTGGTCAAATTGAATAGATGTATGCTATGTGACCCAGCACTTCCACAAATTGTTATGCACCAAAAATGTTCACACAGGTCCATAAGGGCCAGATAGGGGATGTTGCTGGCTGTGGCATTATTTTTGAAACTGAAGAGTTGGCAGTAATCAATTGATTTTATCATCACTGAGATAGTAAATAACTAAACTTGTCGAAGCACAGAGTGGACCATTGCAGTCATTAGAAGAAACCAAATAAATGATTGTACTCTTCTCGGCTTGGTCAGATTTTAAAGACATTATTCTGAATGAAAAAGAAAACCAACAGTAATATGCTTCATAACATTACATATGTACATTACAAATGCAGGCACATGAAAAATACATATTTTGAAAGAACACATACAAACAAAAACTATGTAGGAAATCCATTAGAACAGGCGGGTACATACTCTATCTGTTTGACTTTAAATCTTTTTTTTTTTTCTTTTTTGAAGCTGGAAATGGGGAGAGACAGTCAGACAGATTCCCGCATGCGCCCGACCGGGATCCACCCGGCACGCCTACCAGGGGCGACGCTCTGCCCACCAGGGGGCGATGCTCTGCCCCTCCGAGGCGTCGCTCTGCCGTGACCAGAGCCACTCTAGCGCCTGGGGCAGAGGCCGAGGTGCCATCCCCAGCGCCCGGGCCATCTTTGCTCCAATGGAGCCTTGGCTGCAGGAGGGGAAGAGAGAGACAGAGAGGAAGGAGGGGGGAGGGGTGGAGAAGCAGATGGGCACTTCTCCTATGTGCCCTGGCCGGGAATCGAACCTGGGTCCCCTGCACACCAGGCCGACGCTCTACCGCTGAGCCAACTGGCCAGGGCCTTGACTTTAAATCTTAATCACAATGGTCACATTGAGGACACTGAAGCAATTATTTTTTCCATTTTACTCTCTGCACTTGAACATTTTAGAGCAAACTATTATTTAATTCATATTTCTATACAGCACTTAACATAAGCCTTAGTAAATACTTATGAATCAAACAAAGAGTGAGCAGATAATTGATTTTACTTTTTAAAAAATGTTTTCATCTTTTTTGAGATATATTTGAAATACTACCTGTCCATCAAAAGGAGACTTGTTAAATAAATTATGAAAATTCTTCTCATAGAGATTATGAGAATTCTTTTTAAATGAGGTAGATTTACATATGTTCATTTGAAGCAATCCTCAAAGCAGAAAATAAAAAGAAAAAAGGTAGAAAATGTGTGTATTTAAATTGTGACAGTAAAAGAAAATGTGCATATGTGTTTATATGCATAAACATTTCTGGAAAAATAAGCAAGAAATTCCTTTTTTTTTTTGTATTTTTCTGAAGCTGGAAACCGGGAGAGACAGTCAGACAGACTCCTGCATGCGCCCGACCGGGATCCACCCGGCACGCCCACCAGGGGCAATGCTCTGCCCACCAGGGGGCGACGCTCTGCCCCTCCGAGGCGTCGCTCTGCCCTGACCAGAGCCACTCTAGCGCCTGGGGCAGAGGCCAAGGAGCCATCCCCAGCGCCCGGGGCCATCTTTGCTCCAATGGAGCCTTGGCTGAGGGAGGGGAAGAGAGAGACAGAGAGGAAGGAGTGGGAGGGGTGGAGAAGCAGATGGGTGCCTCTCCTATGTGCCCTGGCCGGGAATCGAACCCGGGTCCCCCGCACGCCAGGCCAATGCTCTACCACTGAGCCAACTGGCCAGGGCCAAGCAAGAAATTCTTAACAGTAATTACCTCTGGAGAGACAGACAGATCTGGGATAGGAGAGAGACTTATTCATTGTATTTTCTCTTTTAAGTGTTTGAATATTTTATTATACTCATGAATCAGCTTTGTAATTATTACAGAAAAACTATCTTTGTTTTTTAAAAAACAAAAGAAAGAAGCTAGTAAATTTGTATCTGCCTTCTATTCACGCAATTTTTTTTCTTCTTTTCTTTCCTCCCTCCTTCCCTCCCTCCCTCCCTCCCTCCCTCCCTCCCTCCCTCCCTCCCTTCCTTTCTTCCTTCCTTCCTTCCTTCCCCTTTCTTTCCTCCCTCCTTTTCTTCTGTTCCTTTCTACATTCTAAGAAAATTGTCTTTCCAGAATCTTCTAATAATATTAAACATAAAATTAGACCAGTTTTCCATCCCTGACGGAAGTCCAGTATGACTGGGTAAGCCCTCACTACTTGCTGTGAAGTGCCGACTTCTATAACTTGATAAATAGGGCACCTCTTATGCCCACTTTTGATCATCTCAGCCCAACTCTTTCCTCCAGCCAGGTCTGGGCTTCCAGCTACCACTGCTCCCAGCACCTCATTCCTTCCCCTTTCTGCCCTGGGGGCCTCTGCCACCACTCTGTGGAATGCTTGAAGAAACCTATTTTGCCACCTTGAAACTTATGGAAACCTGGAGGTAGGGCAGGACCCACGGGGTGATTTGTGAGAACCAGTGGTGGATAAAGATTCTCCTCACCACTCATTGGGGTCCCTAGTTTCAAGCATCGGTTTCACGAGACTGATCGGTTGATCATGGCGCTTGGATCGTCTACCTCTTCCCCAGTTACTCTCTCCAGCCTCTCAGTCTTGTTTCTCAGCATCACTTCTAAACTACCAGCTCTTGTTATGAAACTGCTCACTGTGGGAACCCAGGCTGGGCCACCATCCCTCACTGTCACTGTGTGCTTTGGCATCTTCGGTCCTGAGGATCAAGATAAAAGGATTGTCCCCAGAAAACTTCTTTCTCTTAAGTCTTCCTGAGATGTAACTGTTATCCTCTCGGCCCCTACGCCTGCTTTTTTTTGGTCCCCACACCCCTGTGAATGTGAGGACGGCATTGGTGAACCTAGCTATTCTTCTCCAAAATGCCCCCAAGTCAGAGGTGAACCTAGCTATTCTCCAACATTGCCCCTAAGTCAGACAGAAAAGCACATTACAGGTTTTCCAGGAGACTCTGTTCTGTAAATTAACCATATCCTTCCCAAAGGGATCATCTTGCATTCATTTCAGATCCCTGAGCTCTGATTTGGTGATTTGAGAAACAGAAAACCTCTGAGTCGAACCCTGGCTAGCCCGATTCACTGACAGGAAGGGCATACCTGGCTTGCTCATTTGGAGACCAAGGCTCCATGCACAGAAGGTGCTGGGCCAACCTGCCAATCCCTGGCTCAAGGTCACTGCTGTTTCATCACCTTCTGGGCAGAGTTCCCGCAAAGGGCTGTCAATGCCTTTCAAACAGGCTGGGAAGCTATGCGATGGTCCCCCATTCCTTCAACCTGCCCCATTCCTGGGTGGGGCTCTCTGCTCCCTCTGTATTACACTTGCAAAACAACTCATCTCCGTGGATTCTGGTAAATTTCAACCAGGGAAATTTCCAGTTGGGAGTGGTGAGAAGACCTACAGGAGGGACACTATATATAACCTGTCTTTAATAACATAATTGCCTTTTCACTGCTGTCTGCCTTTAAGCAATAAACAACATTTTCATTTGAAAATCAAACCAGAATAGGTTGCACAGTCTGCCAAGATTCAATAAGGTATGTGTAAATATGCAACGTGGCTCTGTTATTTATAGACCTGATTATAATTTTCTTTAAGAGAATGGCTTCATTTGGGTGCTCTGTAGACCTGACTTGACTTAATCGGACAAAATCCAATTTGTAATAGGAATCTAGAAGTTCAAAGTTCGAGGGGCCTTCAGGAATCACAGAGTAGAAAGGCCATTTTTTGCCTAAGATCATGTGATGACAAGGTGAAAACATTCAAGGAGGAAGAAGAGATCCAT
Source organism: Saccopteryx bilineata (assembly GCF_036850765.1). Classification (NCBI taxonomy): domain Eukaryota; kingdom Metazoa; phylum Chordata; class Mammalia; order Chiroptera; family Emballonuridae; genus Saccopteryx; species Saccopteryx bilineata. The sequence goes on from NC_089497.1 coordinate 59,700,863, forward strand.
TCTAAGATTCCAATCCAATTCTTAGATTCCATAAAAGGTGCCTTCACACATCTTTTTACCTATTACAATCCAAGATTTAGAGGTTGTAATCCCCATTGCTCAGATGAGGAAATAGGTTCAGAAAATGAAGTGATTTATTCTAAGTCACACAGCTAATCTCTGACAGGGATTGAACTGGAACCTGATTCCAATTCAAGTCTGGTATTTTTCCATTCATTATGGTATCACACTTGTCCCTGGCTTCTGGACTCTTAGGTAAATTTTTTTTTACAATTTATTTTATTTTTTAATTTAATTTAATTTATTCTTTTAGGTGAGAGGATAGGAGCTAGTGAGGCAGACTCCCACATGTGCCCTGACTGGCGTCCACCCAGTAACCCCATCTTAGGCCAATGCTCCAGTACTGAGCTATTTTTAGTGCTTTAGGTTAATGCACTGGAACAGAGCATCCTCATCACCTGGGGCCACACTTGAACCAAACAAGCCACTGGCTGTAAAAGAAGAGAGAGAGAAAGGAAAGAGGATGGGGGATAGAAGCAGATGGTCACTTCTCATGTATACCCTGACCAGGAATCAAACCTGGGCCCATACACCAGACCCACACACTATTCACTGAGCCACTGGACAGGGCCAACATTTATTTTATTTTATTTTAATTTATTCATTGATTTTAGTGATGAAGTGGGGGGGGAGAGAGAGAGAGAGAGAGAAACATTGATCTGTTTCTGTATGTGCTCTGCTGGAGATTGAACCCACAACCTTTGTGTATTGGGATGCGCTCTAATCAACCAAGCTATCCAACCAGAGCATCTTGGGAAACTTTGATAACTATGTCCATAGCAACAGTCCTGCCCTCCCACCCACTATTCTTCAACACCTCACTCGACCCTCCCTCTCTCCCAGCCCCAGGGCTTGCTCAGGCTGTGGATGATGTGATTCCAGCAAGCCCTACCACCACACATGCCTTCCTCTGGAAACACGTCTTGCTTCTTGTTCAAAGTCCTTTCTTAGTTTTTGTTATATTTTTTTCACTTTCTCCTAGAGTGGTCCATTCAAAATAGAGTTATTTACACTTTTCTACTTTCAAAAGAAGAGTTTAAAATGAAAACCACACTTTAGGTCCCTTCCTCCTCTGTTACTTTCATGCAAAAGTCCACAGCCTTTGGCCTTCACACCTGAGGCTCTCGGTGATCTGGCTCCTGCGGTGTCCGTCACGCCCCATCACTCTGCTGCCTGTACTTCCATTATAACATCGCACACACAGTCTTGCAATACAGTGACTAAGGGAGCACAAGACGCTAAATTCATTTTTCTGTCCAACAGAACATCTGTCCCAGGGTCTAGACGTAGTAGGTGTTTAATGACGGTGTTGAACGGAATGGACTCGTTCCTGCTCCCTGCAGCGTATTTCTATCTATGGCCTGTTAAGACCACACCACGCCACAAGGTGTACAGGTCCGGGACTGTCATCCTTTGTAGTAGACACTAACACACAAAGGGGCAAGATTAGCCCCTGTGTAGAGCATCCCAGAACTGGCTGACCTAAATAAGATTTGTGAGCATGATACTGATGTAATTTAGTTTTTCTTAAATCGTCACCATGAGATCTCTGATGCATTTTCTACAAACTTTATCTGAAATGTATCAATGTCTGTTACTGACCCCCCAAATTGTAACTGCTCAAGACTAGGTGAAGAGGACTGTTGTTGAAAACTGCAAAGATACGGCAGGTCCTTGTCCTAGTGCCTTGTGCTGGGGTCCTGAGATGCCTCGTAGAGGCACTTCCAGTCTGACAGGAATACAGGGGACTGTGCAGGGATACAAACCTGCAGGGAAGTACTGAAGCACAGCAAATCAAGAGCATGGATACGGATATTTTGTAGTGAGTCAGGGTGGCAGGGCTTAAGTGAGAGTGTATGGAAAATGCCTACATAGTGCCTGGCACATAGTAGATGCTCAATAAATGGTAACAAGTCTTATCCTCACTATCACACATCTAGCTGAATACACAGAAGGGCGAGGCCTCTCTGTCTGTGTCTGATTGTCATGCTTCTTCCCACCCCTCCTTCTGCTCCAGCCTGATTTTGTAAACAATGAGAAACACCAAACTTATTCCCTACTTGGAAAGAAAATGTGTTTACTTATGCCAAGAACCCTCTGTTCCCAGCTCTTGGTAAAGGTGGTTTCATCTTGTCCTTCTGGCCTGAGGGTAAATGTCACCTACATAGAAAGGCCTTTTCTGACACCCATCACCCCCAGAGTGATTGTCTACCTCATCACACTGGCTAGTTCCTTCTTTGCAATTACCAGAAGCTGTAATGATTTGATTCCTTTGCTTTGTTTATTGTCCCACTAGACTTCAAGCCCGGGAAAGAGACGAGACACCTGTGTGTTCTTCATTGTGTGATCCAGCACCTGCAAGGGACTTACCATATGACTGCCAGTAATTGCTCTTCCTCTATCTGGGAGAGCTGGGCAGGCCTCACACATAAAGGTGCGTTTGACCAGGGCCTTGAAGAGGGAGCAAGAGTTTACCTAGCAGGGACCTCGAAGATGAGGAAGCATCAGGCCTGCTTTTCAGTGGGAAGGACATACTGAGAAAAGAGACTTTGTTGTGATGAGTAGTTCTGTCCAAAAGAAGCCAGGCTCACAGTCAAAACTGGGTGTTTCCACTGAAATCCCCGAGGGTGGCTGGGGAGGATGGTGAGCCCCTCATCGCACTGTCAGAGGCTCAGGGCCGATGCCACTCTCTCTTATCTCAGTTTTTCTACCAGCCTTCTGAGCTGGAATCTGTCTTTCACAATGTACCCTGCCCACCAGGAAGGAAGAGACCTTATCAGGTGGCCAAGCCCAGTTTTCAACCACTAATAATTAGAAGTATTACCATTTCTTGAACTTCTCCTAAGCGCCAACCACTGTACTGGGCATTTTACCCACAATCTGTTTAAGCCTCAGTCACTGCGCGAGGTTGGCATTATTTTCCCATATTCTGAGGCCATAACTGGGATTCAAAGAAGGTGAGTACTATGTCCGAATTCTTGGAGTTAGGAAATGGTGGAGGGAGTTTCAAATCCAGCTTCGTCTGACTGCGAAGACAATGCACTGAAGCACAACCTCCTTCTGGCTGGAGTAGCTCACAGGTGAATTAGTTACTTAGGTTTGGCTCAGTCCCTTGAGGGTGAGTCATCTTAAATCAGGCTGCCTGAACCTGTTCCTCTCTGGGAAGCTGATATAAAACTAATCCTTAAACCAAGGCCGAGGGCGAGGCTCTGGACTTTGGTAATCCCAGATAGGGCTATGGCTCCCGCAGGCAGGACGCAGGGTGCCATGGGGGTGACTGATCACAGAAAGTGTGCTTTGCTCTGCCATGGAGTGGGGGGGGGGCTAAGAGCTTGGGTGGAGAGGTAGACAGACTGGTTTGAAATCCAGCTTCTGCCCTTGGTAGCTGTGTGACCCTGGCTTAGGCAAGTTGCTTTAACATTTGTCACTTCAACTCTCACCTATAAAAAGAAGACATGAAACATTTCCTGATGTCGCTGTGAGGACTACATGAAAGAAAACATACCTCAGGTGCCATGCACAAACACTGGGCATGGAGCAAGTCCTTGGCAATTGGTGGCCTTTGTCATCATCGTCGTGAATAGTCCCAAGGGGAAGCAGACACGATAGAGCAGGTTTGAATTTTGGTGCTATCCCTTTTTTAGCCACATGATTTTGGTCAGTTACTACTGGACTTTTAAACTCCTCATCTTTGAACTGCATAATTTAGGAAGTTTTCTGGGGGGGGCAGGATAGTCTAGTACTTTCATCCTTAAATTAAAATCAGCTTCTGTTAATAAATTGGGAAATGCCAGAGGTAGGAAATGATTCTTTCCATGGCTGGACAGCATCTGCCTTCAGCCCTGGTCTGTCAAGAGGAGGCAAGGGGCTTCTGGACTGTCTGAATCTCATCAGGGCGTCCGGGATGTGGCTGCATCGGCCGGGCTGAAGCTTTCAACTAGCCTGTTGTTTTGGTTCAGGCTGAAAGAAGATTGTTGTAAGTAAGGAGCGTGCTGAGTATGGTCTGCTTGGCAGTTAGGAAACAAAAGGCCATGGAGAGAGGCCACGTCTATGCACAGGGCCCTGGCATACCCAGCCCCAGCCCGTGGCTGGTCACCTGCTGTGGAAACAAGAGACACAGGTGAGCAGGGCACCCTGGCTTGGGCACTAAACCACTGATTCTGCTTCCACGCTCCCAGGCAGCTTTTCTGCTTGTCTTCTTCCAGTGACAAAATCCCAAATCACCGGACCCCCGTCTTCTGGTAATATCTCAGACTTGGTGCGAGTTGGCGTGAGTTAGTTCTGAGATGCTGACCCCTCTGGGGCACCAACAGCACTGAGTTTGTGGGCCTGCCAGCCAAGAAGCTGATCCTGTCACACACTGGTCCCCACAAGTTATCACCACCCTGAGGCCCTGACAGAGCTGCCAAGAGACTGTCCCAGGAACCACTGGTGTCCCAGACACCTTCTTTATCGGAATGGCATCTCCCTCGGGCTTAAAGGATTAAACGTCTGTGTCTGGCATACACTAAGTGCTCAACAACATGGCTTCTTTCCCCATCTTATGTAAACCCTATGACCTGCGTAAGCCAAGAGATTGTGATCGCCCTAAACCTGGAACCGTGCCTCCTGCTGCTCTGGTTGCTTGCCCTCACTCCCTAATAAGTCCCTAGAACCTGACCTTGCCCTTGCCCTTGATGGTTACCTTATCTATTCCGTGGGTTCTGACCACCTGACCTCTGCCCATACATCAGTCATGCCCTCAGGATGTTCTCGGAACCACACAACAGTAGCTACACAGCTGCAGGCCCAGCAGCATGACACCCAGACTCTAAAGCTGTCATCTCCTCCTTGTGGGACCTAGTTCCAGCCACTCTTGTCGCTGGGCTGTCATTTCCCCATTTGCGAAATGAGGACACTGTACTAGCTCTTCACATGCTGTAGTATTTGTATGAATGAATTATTCCATCCATTCCACAAACTCTCAGTGCCTTCTCAGTGCGGTGTTAGAGATGGTGATAGGGAGAGAGTTGAGTGACATGCCCTCAGACCTCAAGCTCCTCACAACACGGTGGAGCATACAGTCCTCCGCAAAACAGGATGTACCTTCCCAGGAGACGAACAGTACGAACAGAAGCTGTAGGGGGCACTCTGTTAGGCTTGCCTGGATCCCTGCACCATGGCTCTGCAGGGGCGGGCGCCCAGAAGTCGGTCGTGCTTCCAGCGGAGTGCCCGTGCCTCTTGTCGCATTACTCAGCGCGCTGCAATGCCTTCCTCCCTGCGCGCGTCCTCCGCGTCTTCCCGGAGTGCAGCACAAAGGCCCTGTTGTGGGCCAGCAGCCCAGGCAGCAGGCGAGCCTCTGGGTGACTCACTATCTTGCCATTTCCTTTGAGTGGCCTGCAGGATCCTTGCTGGAAGCCAGCGTGTGGCTGCAGGGCTGGGGCGGGGGCGCAGGCAGCGCTCTCCAGCGTCGCTCCTCTGGGGACTCGAGAACTCATGCGCATTTTATGTAACGGGAAGGGGGTGCGGTGGGCGGCTCCCCGCACGCGATGACCCATAAAGAAGGCGGCTGGCGCAGGGACCGCAAGATGTTTGCAGCCTCGCCTGGGCAGAAATCAAAGTGCCCGCCGCCGTGGGGGAGGCTTGTGGTCTCCATCAGGCGGCCTTCTGCTCTCAGTGCCCTAAGGATCACATCTTTATGAAAACTGAAAATTAACCACAAAAGGGAAGAGCCAGGTGGCTTGGGAAGCAACGTGGGCTTCCAGCTTCCTGGGGGCTCTTTGGTCCAGCTCAGACGCCCTGTCAGCTGCTACAGAACCTGTCTGGGCTTGAGACACCTTCCCAGGTCTGGCTCAGGACAGGGGCTCCTTGCGCTCAGTGCCCTGGCATGGCTCCAGCTAGTTTGTGGCCAGAGCCAGCTTGGCCAGGGGCACCTAGTGAATAGTGAGGGAGTCTACGGCCATACCATCCTGAACGCGCCCGATCTCGTCTGAATAGTGAAGGAGCCGATGAGCACTGGAGTAGGAGCCTGGAGATGGGTTCTCCTGCAGACGAGTTGTGTCGCCTCCAGCAAGTTTTAACTGGAATTTCAGGAATTTTGGGGAGCAGGTTCTGAGCCATGGCTCCTAAGACTCTTCTTGGTCTGGTTCTTGCCTCCTGCTCTGGTTTTATCTCTACTCACCCACCCCTAAAGCTTTACATTCCAGTCACAGTGAATAACTTGTTCTTTTCTGAGCACACCATGTTCTCGCTCACCTCCAGGTTTTGCACAAGCTGTTTATTCTCACCGCAAGGAAAGCCCTCCCCAGCCTCCTCAAAGGCACGTGTCAGCTCTTCCCTTCAGGAGTCTGCTCAGGTGTCACCCTCAACAGAAAGCTTCTCCCTCTCTGGCACGGCTGCTCCCCCTCTGCAACTCCTTTAAGAGCCTTTGCAGAGACCTGTCAGAACACTTACCACCTCCTGCTCCGTGACGCCTGCTGGTTTACGGGAAGGAGGGCACTGCAGTCGTGAGTGGGTAAGTGAATGAGTGAATGAATGAAGGGCTCAGAAAAGGAAACTGCTTTACACACCAGTGCCCTGGGGTTGGGTACAAAGACACACCCTGCCGGAAGCCTAAGAAAATGGCTCTAATTCTGTCCTTCCTTTTACAATTTTTAGGCATCTCTTGTGAAATGACAGGTACTGTTATGAGGTGATTGCCCTGGACTGAGGAGTACCCACACAAACAAAGGAGGTGCATCTGTCATCAGTATGCAGGATCAAAGCCAACTCACAATTTGTAATCAGACCATTGAAACCTGAAGTGCACAGACATGGTGATGGACCAGGTCAGCAGTCTGTCCCTGAGAACAATGCGGTAGGCACCGAGAACAATCCCCACACTCCTGCCGTTCATTAGGACTTGCAAGGCTTTCACCGTCGACAGTCTTACTGGATTGAGTAGGCAGGATGGAGGTAATTTCTGCCCCTATTTTTTTAGATGAGCAGACTAACCTTACAGGAAATTGAGTCTTGCTTAAAAAGTAAGTGGGAAGAAAGCACCCAAGTCTTTTTTTTTTTTTTTTTTTAACCAACCCTCAGAGGCTAGAGGGTGTCAAGTGTACCGGAGATGAAAGAGATGTGGTCTTGCCACCAGGGAGCATTCAGAGTTGTCAGGAAGACTCAAGTAGAACATGACAAGTGCTACCTGCATGATAGGAACAAGGGGATATTGGAGTCGAGAGGAGGAAGAGTTTTCTGGTTATAAATGGAAGGCTTTGTAGAAGAGGATACTTTTTTTTTTTTTGTATTTCTCTGAAGCTGGAAACGGGGAGAGACAGTCAGACAGACTCCCGCATGCGCCTGACCGGGATCCACCCGGCATGCCCACCAGGGGGCGATGCTTTGCCCACCAGGGGGTGATGCTCTGCTCCTCCGGGGCATCGCTCCATCGCGACTAGAGCCACTCTAGTGCGTGGGGCAGAGGCCAATGAGCCATCCCCAGTGCCCGGGCCATCTTTGCTCCAATGGAGCCTCGGCTGCGGGAGGGGAAGAGAGAGACAGAGGGGAAGGAGGGGGGGAGGGGTGGAGAAGCAGATGGGCACTTCTCCTGTGTGCCCTGGCCGGGAATCGAACCTGGGACTTCTGCACGCCAGGCTGATGCTCTACCACTGAGCCAACCGGCCAGGGCTAGAAGAGGATACTTTTAAATAGGGTCTTCAAGGGTAGGTAAGAGTCTCCTGAAAACAGAGAGAACAAAAGAAGGAGAATACTCTAAGAGGGGCTATGACAGGGAAGCAGGCCACCATAGGCTTCCTTTCTTGGCTTTAAGGCTTTAGTCTTTCAATGCTTAAGCCAGTGAGGACAATAAGGGCAGGTGCAGTGGTTAGTTCATGTGAAGGTCCTGGAAGTTCCTGTAAAGCACCATTCTCTGGGCCTTCCCAAATCTTAGCAGCAGTGAACTTTATCCTCATGTCCTTTAGGAAACTCTCCCAGAGGGAGCGTGACTTTGGGAATCATCATCAGTTAAATAGAAAACTGGAGTAGTAGTTGGAGAAAAGTGAGAAAGGTTCAGTGGAGGATTACGTTAAGAGACAGACACTATACTACGTGTTAGGGTGAAGGGAGTGATTCAGACGGAAGACAAAAACAGTGCCCAGGCGTCAACCTAACATGAGCCTCAACCTGCTCTGGCATTCGGTTCCCTCTCACAGTGTACTCTCCATGACTCAGCGGGTCTGCACTTGGCTCCCTGGGTCCACACTCTTCATCTCCACTCCTTTTATCCTTCCTTGTTCCTCACCCTTTTAACCCCAGCATCACTTCTGCTGGTTACTGGGAAAGCAAATCAGAAATATCCATCTAGCTTAGTCTTCCTGTTCAATCCATGTATCTCTTGGAAAAGAAACACAAATACAAGTAGAAGGATCTAAAGGAGATTGAGTCAACCTCCAAGTAGGCTATAGCTCCCATAGACCTCAGAGACCCATGTTGGGCAGCATCCAAGTAGGAAACAGCCACACTTTGACTTGTAAATCCACATTGTAGATCCATATCATGGTTTCTATATCCATCACACTTTCTGCAGACATTGTTGTATTAGCTTCATTTAGGGATGACGATCTAACCAATATGCAGTTACTGGAAAGCAATACAATCTTCCCTTGAACTCTTTTCATGTTGAAAGGGCGGGACCTGGGAAGTCATATTGGTATCATGTACCTCTAAATTTTATCAGCTGATTCACCCAGCCATGGACACACGACATTGGGCTTCATCCTCGGCCAAGCCGGTCAGCTTCTTTCTTGATGGAATTTGCACTAAGAGACATAGAATAGAGACTCAAGGTAAAACTATGCTTGAACTGGAAGGTCCTGAGACATCAAAGCAGGAGCTAGGACTATGTATAACAAAGCAGGAAGCACAGGGAAATCTAGATTATGGAAGAGTAAAAAATAAGAGTCTTTCAGAGAGGTCCAGTTTGCCATGAGGAGAATGGAATTGACACACAGAAAGAATTAGAGACAAGATTTTATAGCCATTGAAAGAGAGAGAGAGAGAGAGAGAGAGAGAGAGAGGAGAGAAGATTTTTTGTTCCCTTATGACCCAGCAATTCTCATTTCCTGTCCTTGGGGGTCAATGACAGTCTCCTATATTCTTTCAGAAACCCCTCTTTTAATTTGAAACTGAGAGAGTAGCTGATCCTTGTTGCCAATATGCTTTAAATAAGAAAAAATATTAAAACCAAAGATATAGTATATATGAATCAAACCTTGGAATTTCTTGACCCAATTCATTAATCATTCCATAAACAACTTCCATGTATCAGGTGCTGGGGGGCATTCTGAGAAAACTTAAAACCCACTATCTGTTCTCGAAGAGTCCTCAGTCTGGTAAGCTGTGTTCTCACATATCTAGAACACAAGATATTTTGATGTTAGCATCCTATGAGAAGTGAAGATGGAAGGCTTGAGTGGACCAGGAAAGCAGGAGGAGCTTGATGCAGAGGGCCTTTATAGAGGGTGGAATTTAATATTGGAAAGAGGAAAGAAGTGTGGAAAGTAATGTACAAGAACCAGAGGCTGGTGACAAGAAGAGGCATAAAATTTATGGGATGTGGTAGAATGCATGGCTTGAGAGAATTATCGGTTGGGGGAACAACTTAAGATGAATCTATAAGATAGGTTTGATTGTGATTGTGAGGGGCCTTAAATGCCAAGTCAAATTTGTCATTACAGAGTTAAATTTGTTAATAAGAATGGGAAGAACCTTGGTTGCTATCTAGTCTAACTCAGGTAATCTGGTCTCTATCCCTCTTGAGGTGGCCACTGTGACTGAGTGCATCCCAAGTGCTTATTTGCAATATTATCATTTCAGTGGTAATGATTCAGAAACTACGCTTGTCTCTTCAATGACTTTGAGTTCTTTTCACATGGAGCCTTCTCACTACCAGGGTTTTAGAGCACAGGCGCTAGGCCTAGAAATTTTGTAGCACATCATGTGAAACAGAAGTTAAGGAATGGGGTGGAGGGTGTGAGGGACAATCGCTGTGTCAGCATTGAGTAAGGTGCTTTTAGACTTGATTCTACCTAGTCTGTCAGTCCCTTTTCAGATGAGAACACTGAAGCTCTGGACAGGAGTGGGAAAGTTCTCTGGGTCTGACAGCCATAAGAAACGAAGCAGGAATGTGGCCCAGGTATATCCCAGCCATGTGCTTCTATACCCCTTCTCTGCTTCCTGTAAAGCTAGACAGATCTACCTTCAAGACTGGCCTACTAAGTATCACTCACGAAGGAATTTCAAATGACCTACATCTAAATTAATGGCTAATAGCTGACAGTGGGTGCCTAGAAGGAACAGATTACAATAGCAAAAACTTCATTGCATGAATTTAGCAAAGCTCTAAACCACAGAGACCAGAAATCTACAGAACATTTGGCGAAATAGTTATTTCTGGTTAAATAATCCCAGGACTCAGTTTATAATAAGCCTTGAGCAAGTCCCCAATACAAAAGCCCTTATCATCTTACAAACCCCTCTTGAGATCACACAGTGCTTCCGGCTTCCGGAAACAGCAGGTGCTATTGCTTCCATAAGTAATGTCATCACTTAATGCGCAAGGGGAAACAGAGGAAGGAACATGTATGGCTGGGGGACAGGGGAGGAGGAGGCAACATTTGATCCTCTCTGGGGTCCTGTCCAGCTAAAACACTTCTGGAGACATTGTGCTGTTTCTGTCTCTTAAAGTTGGCAGCTTGGGATGCCAGGAGCCTTAGGTGGGGAGGCTGGGAAGGGGGCAGGGGAGAGCGTTGTAAGAGGAGAGAGGTGGTTTGAGGGCAAAAAAGCCCAGATGAACTGATGGTCGATAGAGGAACAGGCAAACAGAGCCCGAAGAAAGAGCCGCTGAGGCCTATGAGAAGGGTGAATCCAGCCTGTGTCTAAGCAGAAAGGCCAGAGCACATAACACAGGTTGCCAAATTTCAGGGCCCATCAGAATCCCATGGGAAGCTGGCTAAATTCCTAGTTTTTGGAACAATCCCCAGAGACTCGGAGTCTGGGATGGGGCCAGAAGTGGCACTTGTGACCAGTTCCCCAGGTGATCTTGTACAGGCAGTCCTTGGGAAACACCGGTGACAAGATTTTCCTCTCTGGATGCTCTGTAAATTGAGAGGTTTGTCAAAGACAATTTCTACTGCTCCTGTCAGCTCCAACACTGGGCTTCTCAAAGGCTTCCATATCATGTCTTTGCCCAAGCTTGCAGACCTTGTTATCTCTCTCAACATAGTTATTTCCTGTGCCTTTTAATTTATAGGGGAGGCAGGTTGTCAGCTACCTGCTCAGCTCTTGAAAAGGCCATACAGATAATAGACTCTAACAACTGCATCTGGTCTGCCTGTTTGGGTAAGAGCAAGGCAGCATCGTGTGTGTTCACGTGGGTGTCCAAACGGGACAGAGTCCCCTCTCTGGAGGCCATGGCTTGGGGCCAGGACAAAACCACTTCCAGGTCTCAGGTCACAGGACCATGTAGGATGATTTATTTAAAGAAGAAAGCTTCAAGGGCTTAAAGGAAATTAAACATGTATATTTCTCCAGCAATTATGCATGTGTTTTCCCTTGAAAAATAGTCCCCATGCCCTGCCTGGAAGAAAAGCCAGATTTCTCAATGAATCTGTGTTCTGAAGGCATCCAGAGGGGGGTGGGTTTTTTTCTAGCAGCGAAAGCCACATGAAAGTCTCTACAGCAGCTTTGCACTCTTTCTGCTGCAGCTCCTTTCAGGGCAGACCCGAGAGTCAGGGAGTCCTGTCTGGGAAAACGAGACAGGCTGGGCCCGAAACATTGATTTCTGGTTCAAGTTTCTCAGTGAAATGTGAATAAGGAATTTTCCACTTCCTTCTGTCCTGATTCACCTTGGCGGAGTCTTTGGAGCCCCAGACCGGGGCAGGCAAAGTCTGTTTCAGCTTGGCACCCAGCCAAACTTGCACCCCAAATGAATAGTCCTCTGTGCTGTTCCAGTATCAGTTGTCTCCTTCTGGCTGGGGAAAGGCTCCATCCATCTGACTTCTGCTTTAACCATTTTGCTTTGGGAGGAACTGGGCCAGAATGTCAGGACAAGAGAATGTCATAGTGCCATGTCAGTCCTCACCACTGGATATGAGCTTAAGTGGGTGATACAGATCCATTTACACTAACTGAACGGCTAGTATACGTCAGGCTCTTTGCCAGACTTTGGGAATCAGAAGGTGAATAAAACACAGTCCCTGTTCTCAAGAGTTTACAGTCTAGTGGAGCTGACAGTTGTGCAAATATCAGCTAGGGCAGACTGATAAAGACAGCAAGACTGAAGCAGCGAAACGGGGGAGATAGGTTCTGGCTGGAAGGCATCAGCGAAAGCTTCCCAGAGGAACGAGTGTTTGCAGTGCGTCTTGAAGAATGAATGAGACTGGAGAGATGGTGGAGGGGGCAGGGGGAAGGCTGTCAAAGGAAAGTACTGTGGGAGAACATCTCTGGTGCGTGGGAGTACAGTATATAGTCTGGGGCCACTAGTGGGTAGATATACAAAGAGAGGAGTAGGAGAAGAGGCTTAAACAAAAGGCTGGGACCCAGCTATGAAGGCAACTCTAAGTTATGGGGAGGAACCAGACTTGACAAGGCAGCAATGGACAACCATCAAAGGACTCAGAGAAAGAGGAGTTGGACTTAGAGAGAATAGGTCAGAGATTTTTCTAATAAACCCAAAGAGAAATTAGTCTGGCCACATTGGGCTGAGCAAATGAAAAGTCAAGGATAGAATCAAAAGGTATTTTGGAAAAGAAAATAAATTGATTGTTTGACCATGAGTAAGAGAGAGAATTTAACAATTCCCAAATGTGTGTTGATCCCCAATTTAGATGATCAGAGAATGGTCGGAGGGTTGGTGGTTACTTGCATAGGCTCTACAGTCAGAGAACCTCTGTCCATCACCAGGGCTTTCAATTTTCTAGATAGACATTGACCAACTTCTTTCTGCCTCAGTTTCCCCATCTATAAAAAGGAATGAACAAATTGCATAGTAAATGTATTGGCTATCACTGTATTAAAAGGTCTACCACTTTTTGGTATTAGTTATTTCTCAGGGTCCCTGAGGTTCTGTGACTTGGAATTGAAACAAGGTACATTGTGAAGAGAGTGTGCCTGGTGAATCTTTTTGCTCATGAGGGTGGGGGTTCACTGGGCCCATTTTTACTCCCCACCTGGTCTGGTAACTCATATGACAATTCTGTTAAGTGATAATATCTTTTATATATATGTAATATCATATATATATATAAATAGATTAGAGGAGGGGAGATAGTGAGGGAGACTCTTGCATGCACCCTGACTGGGATCTACCCAGCAACCCCATCTTGGGATGATGCTCAAGTACCAAGCTATTTTTAGCGCCTGAGGCTGATGTACTCAATGGAGCCATCCTCAGAACCCAGGGCCACACTTGAACCAGTCAAGCCACTGGTTGTGGGAGGGTAAGAGGGAGAGGAGAGGAGAGGGAGGAGGAGAAAAGCAGATGGTCGCTTCTCCTGTGTGCTCTGAGTGGCAATCAAACCTGGGATGTCCATATACCAGGCTGATGCTCTATCCACTGAGCCACCAGCCAGGGCAAAAATTTTCTTTGCAAAAAAAAATATTATATATATACACACACATACCTCTTTTGAAAGTGAAAATGTCTAAGAAAGTGTAGTTCTTGGGCAGAAAGTGGAAGTTTTGGGGGGAAATCACTGCTAGAACGGCATTTGCAAATTTGAGATTTCTCAAAAGAATCCTGCAAATCATCCATTGCTTCTCACTAGAAATATTTTAAGAGTGCTATGATATGTGGGGGTTTTAAAAACCATTAAACTTCATACATACAGAAAAAGCCCATAAAACATACCAGTAAAATAAACCATTATAAGACAAGTATTTGCATAACCACCACTCAGATCAGGTAACAGAACATTATCAGTACCCCAGATCCCCTTCCTGTCACACCTCTTCCCACCAAAAATCAATTTTGTTTTGACCTTTATGGCAACTACGTCCCTGACTTTCTCTCCTCCCACCACCTAAGTATGTACCCCTGGTCCCTGAACACCGAGATTTCATTTTGGTTGTCTTGACCTTCACGTCATAGAATCATACACATGTTTTGTGTCTGGCTTACCTTTCTTAACATTAGGAATAATGCACTCATGTGGCTGGGAGCCTGCAGTTTGCATATTTTCACCACCACACTAGAAAAATATCCTACAATTTTCTTATCCATTTAACTTTTGATGGGCATTTGGGTTGTTCTGTTTGGTGAGTATTCTGAAAGGTGCTTCTGGGAAAATTCTCATCCATGTGCACAAACTTCTGTTGGGGTTTTCCTGAGTATGGAATTGTTGGGTCACAGAAAGTAAGCGTAGCTTCCTCTTCAGGAAATACTGCTACACGGTGTCCAGAGTGGTTCCACCAGTCCACGCTCCCACCAGCGGGGCTTAAGAATTTCCAATTCTCTCTATGCTCACCAAAACCTGGCATCTCCCATCTTTCTTATGTTTTCTGTCTAAACGAGGTTTGAAGGGCATCCCAGACAAATAACCAGAGGTTGGGTTCTACCAGATCAAGTTCAACTCTAAAGACCTATACTATTTGTAAATAAGCACAAAGAGTTACTTTTTCAGAGGAAGACCCATTATGCTTTAACATGCAAAATATTATTATAAATTTCTGAATTTAATGAATACATTATGATTCTCTGAGTTACAGAAGCAGGCTGATTGTGGGTGGGCTGCTGATACAAAGAGGTAGACTTCATATGATAATTCAGAAAAGTTTTCAAGATAAAAATGGAGGCAGGGATGGAGAGATCAAGGACACACGGAGGCAGGTCGAAGCCCTGGGGAATAGCTCGAAAAAAAGCGATTAAGAAATTGGAACCATATAATGATATGGGTCTTTTGGTTTTAAAAATGTGCATTAATACTATTTATTATATTGCTCTTTATAATTTGCCTTTTCCCCTCAAAATATTTACCTAATATATTCATTTCAATTACTATATGGTATTCATTTCAATTTAAACATTATATTTATTCATTCTTATATAGATGGATATTTATAACAATGGATTTTAACAATGCTGAAACAAACATATTTTTGGGTTTTTATATTTTTTAAGGTATGAAATAAAATTAAGCTAAAGCAAATATGGCAATTTTGGATGTTGAGTCTAAGAATGTCTGTTACATTCTTTTCTGGATACTTCTGTCTATTTAAAGTACTTCATAATTTTAACATATTTTAATATTTAATATTCACCTAAACAAGGCACAGAAATGGAAGAGCACTTGAATGAGCAGATCCCAGAGTCTTACTGGCTGAGGTGACCAAGGAGCCTGTGGAAACAATAGGGACCAGATCCACAAAGGGTCAACCTGAATGCAGCTTAGCAAACACCTGATGCTCCTCCCCAGCCTCAAGGGTGGCTGTGTGATGCAGTTCTGAAATTAGACTGATATGGAGGGGTCTGATTCCAGTGCTTTTGGAATGAGGCCCATGGAGAACTGTGCAGTTCTTAGACTCTTTATCGAAAAACTCAGGAGATTAAATCAATCAGGCAGAGCTGTAATGAAAATAAATGCAATCACAGACATAATTGGTGGTTATACCAGTCTGCATTTAACGAGGAAAGCGGAACCACTATGAGAGGTAGAATAAAGGATCTGTGACGTAAATTTAACCATCAGTATTGTGGCAGAAACTGAGGAAGGGAAGATCTGGAAGGGGACAGTTGGAGGATCAGAGAAAACTCAGCACCAGGGACCACAAAGTGATGCTGGTTAATAAGTGTATGTACGGTTCTGCATTTGATGGTGGCCTGAAGCCACTACAGGTCCTCAGGAAAAGCAGTTGGGGAAGAAGCAGAAGAGAGTAAGGACAAACTGGAACTCACAAGGACAGAACTCATTTCATAATGGTCAGCTCAGGTCTAGTGGTAACTTGGTGGTCCATGGAAGGCATCCAGTCTTTATGAGGTTCAATAGCAAGGTAGAAACTCTCTTAAAGGGAACTAATTCACTGTAGCTATGGCACAGTTTTACACTCCAGTTTTAAAGGTCTGTAGTATGCTTTACCAACAGAGACCGGCTAAAGGTTCCATACAGCTGCCTCATCTGCTGCAGACACTTCTAGCACAAATGGATCTGCTGAGGCATATGCTCCATTCAGGTGGCAGAGCCGCTTGATTGCCAGGCTGGGTCTGCTGCAGAGTCTTCTCATTTTCTGGACTGCACTCAAAAGTCACAGCAGTTCAGGTTACCCAATAAGTGAGTTGAAGTACCGTGCTCAAATGAAAGACAGTTGCCCACAAAATCCAGAGGTTCGTGGGGCGTTCCACCATTTCCTCATTAAGGAAGGCCAGATGCTACAACTTCTCCTTCACTTTGGACAGAATATCTCAACATGTCCTGATCGCTGGACTCAGAAATTTCACAATCGCTGGTCCTTGAGTTTTTCGAGATTTATTTTTCTCTGTTTGCTTTTTTCTTACCAAGTATCCAAAGTAGCCTCTATTTCCTGCCCATGAGGACCAATTAGCATGATATCATCAGCACAGTCGGCCCGTGTGATATCCTATGACATGGAGAGACCATCAAGGTCCCTGAGTTAGATTATGATAGTAGATGGGGGGTTAATACAGCACTGAGCCAGGGCAGTGAAGCTGTATAGTGGAACATGCTATCAGAAAGCAGACTGCTCCTGGTGGTCTCTGTTAAGAGTTATAGAGGGAAAAACATTTTCCAAATCAATAGCCACCAGGGGTTGCATCAATTTTTGTCAGTAACAAAACCACACCTGGCCTGACCTGTGATGGCGCAGTGGATAAAGTGGCAATGTGGAACGCTGAGGTTGCCAGTTGGAAACTCTGGGCTTGTCTGGTTAAGGCACATATGGGAATTGATACTTCCTGCTCCTTCCCCCCTTCTCTCTCTCCCCTCTCTAAAATAAATAAATTAATTAATAAATTAATTAAATATTTTAAAATTTAAAGAAAAACACCACACCTGGAAAAGGGACTGCAATTGGAGTTAGCACCGATTAAGTTTATGATAATCTATTGTTATTCTCCAAGATCCATTTATCAGGCCAAACAAGCAAGGTGAATGTGGATCTGGTGGGGTTCACCATCTCTGCATTTTTCAAGTTCATGATGGTGGCCATACCTCCAGAAATTAATTTAATTTTTTGTAGCTAGAGGTGATTCTATTGCCTCCCACTTGACTTTTCCCACCATACTTGCCCTTACTCTGTGGATAAAGAAACCATGCAGAGAGTCTACTGGTGGCTGAGTATGTCTCTTTAAATGATCAATTCTGGAACTGGGGAAATAACTACAAGGTGTTCAGGAGCACACTGAGCTCACTGTGCGATGGGTCAAAGGCAAAACTCCAGCAATCACTTGACTTCCAGGAGCCCCTATTCAAACTGTGGACCACAGTTTGAGATTTGTCAATTCATAACCAATACCCAGTGATTCTTGAAAGGTGTGGTCATTTTTCTTCCCCCAATGCAAAGTTATACTGGTAAATGTTCTCAGGTACTTTGGGGAAAAACTAGAAAAAAGATTTACTGTATAAATTTTGGATTGCATAGTAGTTCCTTCCTCATGGGCTCAACAACTCTCTTTCATTCAGATGGCGATGGGATTGAGTGAGAACTGACTGGCTTAAGTCTGTGAGTTGATTGAAGGTGCCATGATTTTCTACTGTAATCAAATCATCTCTATTTGCCAGACCTAGAGCTTTTCAGTTTATATAAATCAAATAAGACTTGAGTAAGCCACTCATCATTTTCAGTTTTCAGGATGCTATGATCAATTAGTCAATGCCAAAGAGCTCTCTGCAGGTCAAACCATTCTGATTAATGCTTTGGCTCTGCTGTTCATTATGGTAACCACCTCTTCTCAGATGATTAAGTGTCTTACACTTGGCTTCTACCACCTGGACACCCTGTCCTTATCTTCATGAATTCATGGAATCCACTTCAATGGCTACTATAGGTTCTTCAATAATACTGCCCCACCCTCACCCCGTGAGGTCTGCATACCATATAACAAGGCCTTGGGGAAGGAAGTGTCCCTGGGAGCCTCCTGAAAACATAATTAGAAGATGGGTAAACAGGTTGCACACAATAAATCTACTCCTGAGGTCTGATTTCCTTAACTTTTGGCTACCTTCCTCTGCATTGTATCAAGAAAGTTCTAGCATTTCAATTGCACTAGATATAAGCCATCACTGGGTCTAGATTTTAATTCAGTGAGTGGTAGAGACACTCAAAACTACTCAAAGTAACACACTAATTTGAGAATCTCTGCTCAGTGGACCTATACTGACATATTCGGCCTGATTCAGAATTGTATTGCTTTCACTCTGATACAACATGAAAAAGACCCATTTGTATACATATTCCTCAGGTTTCTATGAATATAAATTGGCAGAACTTTGCAGTTCTTTGCTGTATATGTATTTTCACATGGGTCACACTTTGATCCATAACCATTGGGGCCTGTGGAAACTTGAATCTAGTGATTGGTCGAGAAGCAATGAGAGGATTTGGGGATAGGTCTTGAGAAGAATCAATACTTTTCTGCAAGGCACTTGAGGTCCTTGGTCCTGGCCCAGGTCCATTGAAAGTTTATTCAGAAAAGTAGACTGAGCTCTTCAGTTAAGAGGAAAGTGCTTCTACTACTTGTAAAGAAGGTTCAGCAAAATTCAGAATTCAAGCTCTCAGCTTCCTCTGACTCTGACCATATGTCTCTATCTCAGTCTTCAGGGTCTCACTTCTTCCCAGTCAATGTCCTAACTTTTAATGTAAAAGACTCTGTGAAGTTGTAACTTTAATTTGCATCATTCAGCCCAGGATTCGACTCTGGGATTGATTTTGAGAATTCTTGGCCCTGTAGCCATTGGAGCTATGGGTTTTCCTTAGCCAGGCCTTAAATCAGAGACTTAAAGACCTCAGATCATAATTTTCTTTCTCCCGCACACTTAGAAATTACCTAACAACCCTTTTCCCCTTCTTATTTTCACTGAAATAACCTGTGGCAACAACTACTTGGTCATCTAAAGCCTTGCCTTCTATAGGCACTTTTTTACAGGTTAACAAGAAATATTTCATGTAGCTGGTTTGACACTACAGACCATGAACAACCAGTGTCCCCTTTATCACTGGTATTAGGATCATTATGCCTTTAAGTATAATCAGAACAGAGAGCCCATTCCAGAAAACAATTCCAGAACCAGTTCAGAGAATCGTCCTTTCAGTTCTTTTCCTCATAGTTTCATCAGGGAAACAGAGTCACTCTCAATGATACAAAACAGAATTATTTTAAATAGGGATTAGACCTTTCACAATTGTGAGAGAAGCTATGGATATAATGGTCTGGAAGAGAAGAGTTACTATCCAGGCACCACAAAGAGCCGCTGGGGAGGTAGTCTGGGGAGACTGCTTCGGTGTCTCCTGGTGGTTCTGAAGTTACTGTGGTCAGGAAGACAAGCTGGACCTGAAGCAGAAGAGAGTGAGAACAACCTGAGGCCCGTGCCTGTCTCTCACCACATCTAACCTTGACAATATGCGTGACCTACAGAAGAAACGCGCACCCCCAGCCTGCACTCGTGCCTGACCCAGGACTCAGTGGGAGCTGGAAAGGCTGCAGAACGAGCGCCGGCCCTGTGCCAAGGCGGTAAACGAGCAGATCAGTAACAATGCCTGTGCTGAGTTGTGGTGCTACCTGGGAACAGGCACCGACCTTCCAAGTGGAATAATTATTCTCTTACACCACCTTCTGACTCCCATGCCAGTTTCTCTTGTAGCCAGCTGGAAGGCAGGCCATACAAAGCAGGGAAATCTGGGAAACATGGTTGAGCTTTGCTAGGCTGGTTCAGTACAAAACAACCAAAGTGGTCAATATTTGGTACCTCTTCTTTAAGGAGCTCAAGATCTAACCTAAGGATCAATACCTAGAGGGAGATGCCAAGAGAAAAGGATGAAGGGGAGCCATGTACAAACTGAAATATGTATTGGTCTAAATTAAGACTGTGAGATATTACTCATAAAATGCAGCTCCAGGAAGCCAGAGGGGAGGGAAGACTTCGTTCCAGAAAATTTCTGTATTTGACAACAATGATGAGAACCTGCCACGCTCTTTCTTCCAGGGCATTTTATGGCTTGGGAAGCGCTTTTACATCCATCAATTCATTTATTTACTAAATACATACTGGGCGTCTGTCCAATGCCAGGCACTGTGCTCGGTATTTTACATATGCTGGCTCTTAATATGATATCTCCTTTATATTTCATTCACTGCTATTTTACATATAAAGGAATTATGGCTATAACTTTGAGAATACAGAGATGAGCAAGATTCTGTTCTTACTTTCTACAATAGAACAGGTGTTGACAAACTTTTCTGTAAAGGGACAGATAGTGCGTATTTTAGTCCCTGTGGCTCCAGACAGTCTCGATTACACTGCTCAACTCTGCAATTGTAGAGAAAGCAGCCACAGACAATACAAAAATGATCGGACATGACTGTGATCCAACAAAACTTTATTTACAAAAATAGCTGGTCGGACAGATTTGCCTTTGGACGCTCGTTTGCTAACCCTGCCCTACAAGGTCACATGTAGAGGACTAGCTCATGATGAGACGGTGTGGTAAAGAGGTCTGTGTGCAGGCAGAGGGCATAAGTGGTTGGGGAGATTGGGGAAGCCTCCATGCAGCCTGTCTAGGATCATGACCTGGGTGGTCTATATTTCCAGGCCACTGCCATCCATGACCCAGGAAATGGCTGGCAGACAAATGCAGGGTGGGATTCTGGAGCTTATATCCAATCAGAGCACACGTCTCCGTCCTGCACTGTCTTTCTATGAACGAGTTTTTGGTGTGGAGTTTGTGGTCCACTGTCACTTCCCCCTCCTCTGTTAACTGCCCCCAACATGTCTGGCCACCCGGAGTTCTGCATCCATGCAGTGTGTGTAGATCCAACTTCACCCTGGGATGGTACTTCCTTGTGTGCCTCCTCAACTTCTTCTGACCCGGAGCTTGGAAACGATGCTTCCTAGTGAGTGGGCCACCAGTTTATACCTCCTAGAATCCCCTCTGGGTAATATCCTCAACGACAGGTCTGGTTCCTGCCGGGGGGAAGGAATCACACGTATTTTTGGTTGGATGTTACAAGGAGGCAGGCTTCAGCTTGGTACAGGGAAGAACGCCGTAAAACAGCAGACACAGCCTCGAACTGGGATGAGCTCTCTGGGGAGATGAGTTCATGACGGGGGGTTGGACTGCCGGCTGGATGACCATCTGAAGGAAAAGGACTCAGGGGCTTCCTGGTCTTGCTGTCCTACTAACTAGCTCTGTGACCTTGGACACATGTCTTGATCTCTCTTAACTTGGTTTCATCATTTGAAAATGAAGATTATGCATCTTTCATATGGCTGTTGTGATAATTAATGAGAATGTCATTCAGATTCTTAACATGCTCCAGCCTGGCACAGAGTGGACTTAAGACCACCTTAGAAGAACTGTGACAGCAGGTGGGGTGGACTGAAATAACCAATGAGGCCTGAGGTTTCCAGTTCTTTGATACATACATCTAATGAGGATTTCTTGCCTTATATGAAATGATTTCATGGAATCCTAGAAACAAAGGTCTATGGCTTCAGAGGATCTATTTGGGAGAGCCCTAAACACAAAAGGATTTTATTTGGAGGCGAAAACAACTGTGGGGGTTTCATGCTTTATGGTTTTTCATGTGTATAAGCAGTTTTGGGTAAAAGACATTCCAGCATAAAGTATTTCCAGTCCACCTGAAGGAAGTTTTACTTTTAAAATGTCTATATTTGCAAAGCTTTTATGAACATTTGGGGGAGGGGAGGAGGGAACATTCTTTTTTAAAAAAACTTACTTGCCACTTGTTTAAGATATTACTCAGTGGGTTAGTATTAGAAAACAGGCATACATTTCTGTAAGTCCTCCACACAATGAAAGTATCTGTATTTGTGAACCAAAAAAAAAAAGAATGCAACTTCTTTTTCTTAACACAAATGGACAGAATCCCAAGAGACTAGCGAAGCAAGAAATTATCAAAGCTGCGTGCGGTATTTACCAAGTAACTTTGTGCCAGTGCCCGGAGGAGCCGCCGCCACGGCTGCCGAGCCCATCGCCCTGGCTGACCGGTGCCGAAGGGGCTCAGTGCCCTGGGACAGAGGAAGCAGGAAGTTTGCTGAA
Organism: Saccopteryx bilineata; assembly: GCF_036850765.1. Lineage (NCBI taxonomy): Eukaryota > Metazoa > Chordata > Mammalia > Chiroptera > Emballonuridae > Saccopteryx > Saccopteryx bilineata. The sequence goes on from NC_089497.1 coordinate 59,723,171, forward strand.
CCCTACAGAAGAAAAAGGACGCATTCTGGAGAGTCCCAGCAGGTGGGGGAGCCCCTTTGCACAGGGAAGCTCTTTTGACCCAGAGCACACACAATAGAGCTCTCTCAGAAGAGAGGGTTTTTTTTTCTCCTTTTTTTTTTTTTTTCCATGGTTTCTTCTTGGCCCTGGGGATTTGTTCTAAGTGGCTTTCTCTGTGTGTGAGTTGTCTTGGCCTTTCTGAGTTTCTTTCCCTTTGGAACTCTCCAGCCTTTCCATTGTGCGCCTTGTCCTCGTTAAAAGGCTGAGTCACTCTGCCCCACGCTTTGCAGCCTCCACACCCCCCTCTGACTTAAGGTAACCTGGCCAATGTCTGGTGGCTCAGGAGGGGAAAGGGCACCTTTATCACCCCTCTCAGCGGCAGGCGCCCCCTCAGGAGCATTTTTGAGGGACAGAGGTTTCAGATGAAAAGGTGTCTGTAAAAGGCTGACAGGAGCTGCTTCGGCCAGATGACCTTTAAAGAGCTTTTCCAGTTCTGAAATTCTGCAATTTTAAACTGACATGTGCCCCCCGAACCATGCTGTTTGAGGAAGAGCAGACGGAACTAGAAATGTGCATGACTCAGAGGAGCTGCCCTTAAAATCCTTGGAACACAGAAAGAAAGAAATAGGTTAGTTTTAGTATACGTGGCCTCAGAAGGCAGAGCTTTTGGCTGGAATCGGATCATAGCATGGGAGTTTATAGTTCAGACAGAAGAGGAGCTCTGATTTCGCAGGGCCCCAGGTGTAAAGCCAGAACACCTGGTTTCAGATCCTGACCACTGCTGACTGTCACGTGACCCTGGGCTAGTGGCCTCAATTTGCAGAGCCTGTTTTCTTTTGGGTCACATGGTGATGAGAAGATTGGGCTTGCTTCTACCATTGGGCTATTGTGAGGATTTAATAGGATAAGGAAAAGTGCTTATAAATTCTGAAGTTCTGCAGATTTAATCTTACTGTCCAGACCCCTAATTTTACAAAGGAGATAACCAAAGTCTGGAAAAGTTAAGAAACTCATGTGAGACTGTGCAATTCGGTCTAAGGCAGTAGGTGCTAAGGTCTCACTAATAACTATATTGACCCCTGGGGTAAAGGTTTGGGGGACACCTTGGGACCATGACATAACCCCAAGTTCCCAGTGAAGTTTTACTCATTGTTAATTTCCTTTTCTGATTATAAAAATAGTACATGCTCACTATATGAAACTTGTGGAATACAATAAGCACAAAGAAGAAAAGTTAAAAGCATTTTCCATGATTCTGCTATGTGACTATATTTACTATTGAAATTTTTATTTTTTTTGTATTTTTCTGAAGCTGGAAACGGGGAGAGACAGTCAGACAGACTCCCGCATGTGCCCGACCGGGATCCACCCGGCACGCCCACCAGGGGCGAAGCTCTGCCCACCAGGGGGCGATGCTCTGCCCCTCCAGGGCGTCGCTCTGCCGCAACGAGAGCCACTCTAGCGCCTGGGGCAGAGGCCAAGGAGCCATCCCCAGTGCCCGGGCCATCTTTGCTCCAATGGAGCCTCGGCTGCGGGAGAGGAAGAGAGAGACAGAGAGGAAGGAGGGGGGGGGGCGGGGGTGGAGAAGCAAATGGGCGCTTCTCCTATGTGCCCTGGCCGGGAATCGAACCCGGATCCCCCGCACGCCAGGCCGACGCTCTACCGCTGAGCCAACCGGCCAGGGCCTGTTGAAATTTGATATATACCTTTCTAGGGTTTTTTTTCTATGCATGTACATATTTGAATGTAATTGGAAGAACATTTTATACAAAGTTTTGCACACTGATACTTTATTCACTTAACAGCTTGTTATGCACTTTACCATTAAAACTCAATACATAGTGTTCAATGTTTGCCTAATGGTTCACTCTATGCTTACCTTGGATATAAAGGTTCTTTTGTTCTTTTCCAATTTTTTGTCATTATCAATAACACGTTGAACATTCTTACATCTTTACCAAATGCTGTAATTAGTGCCCCACCATTAAGCAAATGTTTCCTAAAGATTTTTCCAGATTTCTTCGGCCACTCTTTAAAACTCAAGTGCCTTGTCTTTCATAGATTCTCCCAATGTTAGTTTGCCCCAAAGTGTTATAGGCTTACCCTGATGACTTGTATGGTGTAGGCCTAAAGTCTATTGAAAATATGTTGTTTAAACATATGTATTTACATTATTTACTTTTGAGTTTCATTTGTCTTTCCTGGTTCAAGTTTCAGATTGGGCATGTGGCAGTTGGTCCCAAAGATGGCTTTCAAATGAACCTCCTATGTCCATGTTGCTGGGAAGTGCCCTCCTCTCCAGCTGCCACCACCCCATGACTCACATTAGGGCAATGCATGCAGCAGAAATGACCTTTCCAGTTACAGTCTGGGTCTCTGGGAATACTCGTTCTGAGAAAAGCTATTGCAGATAAGAAGTCCAGCAACCTTGAGATCATCCTGCTGTGAGCACTCCTGCACAAGCCTCATGGAGAGGGCCGCCAAGCCAGGCTGTAGTTTTTTCAGCCACCCCAGTTGAGGCTCCAAGCAAATGAGTGAAGAAACCAGTTTGGAACCCCAGCCTAGTTAAGTATTCAGATGATCCCAGTCCCAACCTCCATCTGGTTGTAACCAAACCCCAAGAGGGACCACACAGAGGCTGAACCCAGTAAATCCACAGATTATGCTAATTTTGAAGAATAAAAGGTGAATAAGACATGGACCTGCTCACTCCCAGAAAGCCCTGCTCTACTGTGAGAATGCACACAGGAGGCAGTGACCTGATGGGGTGCAGAAATAACGAGCCTCACAGTGGGCTGGTTGCTCTGCTAGGGGCTATGGTGGTTCTGCCAATAGAGTAGGGAAAGATTCTGAAATGCTGACACTGAATTGCATCTTGAAAAATGACTGGGAGCTTGCCAGTGGACATAGTGGAGGAGAGACAGCCCAGCAGAAAGACCCATGTGTGAACAGACAGCTTATCCATGTTGGAGAAGAGCAGGTAATAAAACCAGTGGAGCAGCATTTGATCATGACAGCCTCATATATCAGGTCATAAAGCAGAAATTTTGTCTAGCCAAAAATGGGGAACCAATAAAGAGATTTTAGTAGGCAAGTGACATGATAAGATGTACTCTTAGAAAGATCTGTGGCTACCTTCTTCCACGCAACAAATGTTCATCAAAGACCTACCTGTTTATCGAGCTGGTAATGGTTGAGCAATGATGTACAATAGAAACGCAATGGGATGCCTGACTAGAGGTGGTGCAGTGGATAAAGCATTGACCTGGGTGCTGAGGTTCCAAGTTTGAAACCCCGAGGTTGCCAACTTGAGTGCAGGCTCACCAGCTTGAGTGCAGGGTCGCTGGCTTGAGTGTGGGGTCATTGATGTAATCCCATGGTCTTGAGCCCAAAGGTTGCTTGCTTGAGCCCAAGTTTGCTGGCTTGAGCAAGGGGTCACTGGCTTGGCTGGAGCCCCCTGGTCAAGGCACTCATGAGAAGCAATCAATGAACAACTAAGGTGCCACAACTATGAGTTGACTCTTCTCATCTCTCTCCTTTCCTGTCTCTCTCTCTCTCTTTCTGTGTGTGTGTGTCTCTCTCTCTTGCTTAAAAAATAAAATTAAAGAAAAAAAATTCAATATGAAACATGTATATAATTTTAAACTTTCTAGTGCCATGTTTTAAACAGGAAAACATAACAAGTAGAATTAGTTATTTTTTTAATTTTTATTTTTATTGATTGATTTTACAGAGGAGGGGGAAGGAACAAGAAGTATCAACTCACAGTTGCTTCACTTTAGTTGTTTATTGGCTGCTTATTGTATGAGCCTTGACTGGGCAAGCCCAGGGTTTTAAACTGGCAACTTTAGCATTCTAGGTCAATGATCTACCTACTGCGCCACTACAGGCCAGACAAGAATTAATTTTATAGTAATATATTTTGTTTAATCCAATAGTTCCAAAGTGTTTATTTCAACAAGTAATTAATATACAAATTTTTTAGATATTTAACATTATTTTATTCTAAGTCTTTGAAATTGGTCTGTATTTTACACTTACGGCACATCTCAACTTGGACTAACTACGTTTCAAATGCTCAGCACACACACACATGACTTCTGGGTATTGTGCCCAGCGGGGAAGCTCTAGGTTCAGGAGACACAGTGGAGAACAAGGTAGGAGAGGCTTCCGCTCTCAGAGTTTATAGTCTCTGGTTGAAGGCTGACTATTGAGAATAAACCAGCAAGCAAGTAAATAAGCAAGATTGTTTCAGAGGATGATAAGCAGTGTGAAAATTTTAAACAAGTAGAATAAAAACATTAAACTATGGTGGTCTTTGCCTGGGTAGCAGGTGGTGGTGGTCAGGCAAGGTCTTGCAATGGAAGGGACACTTACGCTGACCCTGAGTGACAAGGTGGTGTCAGGTGTGTAAGGCTATTGGGGCAGAGGCTCACAGAATTGTCATTACATTGTTCTTCATTTTCTGCTTTTCCTCCAAACCCATAATGGCATTGTGGACAGATGTCATCATTTTCAGTTAATTAAATGTCAAAGAAGTGAATATTCTAAAAGCCACCAAATTATACACTTTAAAATACTCGAAATGGTGACTTTTATGTTGTATGAATATTTAAAAAAAAAATCAGTTGCACCTCCTTTAACTCACTGATCTCACGCCTGGTTCAGAGTGGTCCTTCCCCCCCAGTCAGTTCTCCTTATGCCTTGAAGGATCTGTGTGGGGAAGTTCTTTCCACCTTCCTCTTCCTGTTCTGGACTTCTTTTTTTAATGAATTGGAGCAGGAAGGGAAGGTCATTTTGTGTTTCTGGCCTCATGTGTGGTAGGGAGGTGGCTTTACTCTGGTTCTTCGGGCTGCAGTGGCCTCCACCAATATGGCCGTCTCTCTAGTGACTATGTTAGTTTAAGCTTCATGTTGGTCCCTTTTGTAACAGTGCCCATCAGACCAAGGTCCTGCAGGCGTATATCCTCCCAGCTCCCGCTCTGAGGGGCTCTCTCACGTGGTAGCCACTGGGCAGCCTGTGGCTACCGTCCATTTTGTGCTCAGGGCCTGCTCACTGGGAACAGCAGGAATGGCCAGAGACACGCTCAGAGGCTGCAGGAAACTGGGGAAGGTGGCTGTTTCTCCCTTTGTCAGCATAGACTCCACACTCCTTCCTACTTCCTGTTGGTACCTGCCAGACTATCAAGGCCAGAAAGGAAGTGGGTACTGTCTCTGCTTACATGTACCCCCTCCTTCAGGGCATGTGTGATAAGCTGTCCCAAGAATTCTCTTGCCCTTTTCACTCTATTTAGATGGTGGTGTCAGGGTGGGCTTGCGAGTTAAACCCTCAGCAAACAAGTGGCTGGTGACTGAAGTATCAGCCCCCTTGGCCTGAGACTCCCCAATCTCTACGAGAGATCCTTGTGGAAGACCCTTCCCCTTACCTGGCCTCAGAGTTGGTGTGGTCCCTTCCTTCCCCACAGGGCAGAGCAGGCCACGCTCTGGAACAAGGCCAAGTGTGCCCTCTCTTCTTCCCCTCACCAGTCTTTGAAGAGGGAGAAGTTTCAGGGTGAAGGTTGGCAGTAGGCCTGGTTTTGCCACCCCTTAGTAAGCCTTGGGCAGGGTTTTCAATGCTTGCTGCCCATAGAGTCACCTGAGGAGCTTTGTAGAGCACCAATGTGGTACAACTTTAAACTCTGCCATTATCCACTGCAGCTGAAATAGATGTATCTTAGCATTTCCACTCCTAGATAATATACTCAACAGAAACACCTACACATGTGTGCCAAAAACAAGAATATTCATAGCAGCATTATTTTAAGAGCTAAACAACTGCCAGTAATCCATGTTTATCAAGAGTAGAGGCCCTGGCCGGTTGACTCAGTGGTAGAGCGTCGGCCTGGCATGCAGAAGTCCCGGGTTTGATTCCCGGTCGGGGCACACAGGAGAAGCGCCCATCTGCTTCTCCACCCCTCCCCCTCTCCTTCCTCTCTGTCTCTCTCTTCCCCTCCCGCAGCCAAGGCTCCATTGGAGCAAAGTTGGCCCGGGTGCTTGGGATGGCTCCATGGCCTCTGCCTCAGGCGCTGGAGTGGCTCTGGTCACAACAGCGACGCCTGGATGGGCAGAGCATTGACCCCTGGTGGGCGTGCTGGGTGGATCCCAGTCAGGTGCATGCGGGAGACTGTCTGGCTGCCTCCCCGTTTCCAGCTTCAGAAAAATACACACACACAAAAAGAGTAGAATAGTTATGCCTGACCAGGTGGTAGTGCAGTGGATAGAGCAACAGCCTGGGATGCAGAGGACCCAGGTTCGAAACCCTGAGGTCACTGGCTTGAGCACGGGCTCATCTGCATTTGGCACAGGCTCACCAGCTTGAGCATGGGATTGCTGGCTTGAGTGTGGGATCATAGACATGACCCCATAGTCACTGGCTTGAGCAAGGGGTCACTGGCTTTGCTGGATCCCCACCCACACACTGGTCAATGCACACATGAGAAAGCAATCAATGAACAATGAAGGTGCCACAATGAAGAACTGATGCTTCTTATCTCTCTCCCTTCCTGTATGTCTGTCCCTGTCTGTCCCCTTTACCTCTCTCTCTCTCTAAAAATAAAAATAAATATATATATCAATGAACAACAGTTACTCAAAACAACATGGGTGAATCTTACAAATAAGATAGATACTGAATCAAAAAAGTAAGACAAAGAGTGCATACGCTACAATTCTGTTACAGGTGAAACAAATATACGGCGTTAGAAGTTGGGAGAACGTTACTTTCCTGGGGACAGGGACGGGAGGGACACACGGGGCTGGGCACACGGGGCTGGGGCTCTGGGCTGCACGGAGTCCTTTTTTCCTAAATATAGGCAGTAGTAACATGTGGGTATTCACTTCATGAAAATTGGCCAAGATTTTTATATAATTTTCTGATGTATATTAGAATTAAATTTAAAAGCTTTAAAGAAAAACAAAACAAAACACCAGTGCTGGGCCTGTACCTCCATGGACTTTGATTTTATTGGTCTGCGGTGGAGCTTAAAAAAATTCTCCAGGTGATGTGTGAAGTCAAGCCTGAGAAACACATGTTGTGCCTGATTCCTGTCCTCCCTCTCCAGATGTGAAGAGCCTGGGCTTGTTGTTTCCACCTACTGGCTGGTAGTAACCAGTGCTCAGCATCTGGTCATGATGAGGAATAAGAGAGAGGTCAGGCTAGAGATGCAGAACACCTAGTCATCATATAGAGATCAGCACCGCTGAGCGTGAAGGAGTCAGGGATTGGTTAGAGCAGGGGTCGGGAACCTTTTTAGCTGAGAGAGCCATGAACACCACATATTTTAAAATGTAATTCTGTGAGAGCCATACAATGACCTGTGTACGTTACGCATTATCCAATAAAAATTTGTTGTTGTCCCAGAGGACAGCTGTGATTGGCTCCAGCCACCCGCAACCATGAACATGAGTGGTAGGAAATGAATGGATTATAATATATGAGAATGTTTTATATTTTTAACGTTGTTATTTTTTTTATTAAAGATTTGTCTGCGAGCCAGATGCAGCCACCAAAAGAGCCACAACTGGCTCGCGAGCCATAGGTTCTCGACCCCTGGGTTAGAGATTGCTTAGAGTGATGGCTCCCAGGGGCTAGGGTGGCTATGGAAAGAAACAAACTAGTTAATAAGAGCCTGAAAACCATGTATTTAATTACCATTTAGATTCTTTCCAGTGTAGAGAGTCTGAGCTTCCTCTAGGTCCTCAGTTGGGCAACAGGTGAATTACGACTCGAGGCCCCACCAGGAACACAGACGGCTCCCAGGTTTTCCCCCTTCGGATGCCACCCCGCTCCATCTTCTTCCCCCACCACCTCAGTTTCAGGAGGAAACGTGTGCCGGTGCCGGGAGACAAGCGCTCACAGCACACAGGGGCCCGCTTACTCTCAGTGTTGCTTAGGAGAAGTGGAAGAGAAGACAAGACCATTGTAAGTGCCTGCAGCCAGAGAGGCAAGGCCAGGGCTGGGGGCCCAGCTGGGCTCCTCTTGACTTTAGAAGAGGAAGCAGGGCCAGGACTCAGCAGGGTGGCTCACCGTATCCCCAGACTGAGTGGGTAGGACACATTCTGAGCTCCTCTCAATAAAGGGCATTGCTATTTCAACTTCCAAAAGCAGATTATGTTGTGGCCAACTAAGGAGTGAAGTCACCTGTTCACAAACCCATGTGTAGAAAACTTTTCTGCATAACACTGCTCGGCTCCCTGGGTTTGAGAATTTGGAAAATGGAAGTCTGGAATAAAGGGCATCATCCAGGGTCACAGAGATAGAGGCAGAATGTGTAGTTGATGGGAAGAACAGTGCCTCTGGGGTCAGACAGACTAATGCAAATCTGCTGTGTGACCTTGAGCAAACTTATTAACCTCTCATTTCCTCATCTGTAAATGAGAGTAATAATGCCTACCTAGCAAGCTTATTGTAAGGACCAAATGAGAAAATATATGGAAAATGCCTGACACAAAATGAGTGCTCACTAACTAGAGGTTTATCAGAATAAAGTATAACTCCCCATAGGTATAAAGCCCCCTTAAATGAGAGGTAGAAACTCACAACAGAAGGGCTAGTTGATCACTGTCTGGGTGTCCCTTGGTGCTGGATAGAAACACTATCCTTGGGAGTGATGTTTCTCTGGAGCTCGTCTTGATGGTTCAGCAGAGTTTGTCTCCTTCATGGAGTTTGCCATGGTGGCTGAGGCCCAGGTGGAGACAGCTTCTGAGTGAACCACGGGGGGCCTTCGCCACCTGCTGAAGACCAGCAGCTGTCTCCATTGTACTGTTTCTCCTTCCCTGGAACTGGGGGAATTAAAGCAAAAGAGCAGTTGTTTAGAAGCAGGAATTATGATAGTTTCTTCAATGACTGAGAAATCAAGTAAATTAACAATTTTACAAATTTCTTTTCTAAAATGTGCTCCCCACTCCCAGTTGAATGAACTGCTCAGACCACTAATTTTTTATTCATTCACTCATTCAACAAATATTTGAGCATCTTATCCATCTTAGACACTATTTTAGGTGCTTAGGAACACAGCAGTAAACAAAATCCCTACCTTCGTGGAGCTTACATTCTAGAGCAGGGGTCCCCAAACTTTTTACACAGGGGGCCAGTTCACTGTCCCTCAGACCATTGGAGGGCCGGACTATAAAAAAAACTATGAACAAATCCCTATGCACACTGCACATATCTTATTTTAAAGTAAAAAAAACAAAAACAAAACGGGAACAAATATAACATTTAAAATAAAGAACAAGTAAATTTAAATCAACAAACTGACCAGTATTTCAATGGGAACTATGCTCCTCTCACTGACCACCAATGAAAGAGGTGCCCCTTCCGGAAGTGCGGTGGGGGCAGGATAAATGGCCTTAGGGGGCCGCATGCGACCCGCGGGCCGTAGTTTGGGGACCCCTGTTCTAGAGGATTCTAACCATTTGAGGAAAGCAGTAACGGGCTCATGCCAGCCTGGGAGGCCTTTCTGCTCTGAAGGCTCTTCCCCCAAATTGCCGCAGACCCTCTGACTTCGCCCTTCCTCCAGCAGCTGTCTCCATTTCCTCCTCCACTTTAATGATTCCCCTTCCCTAAACCATTCCCCTGCTCCTGGGGGGATTAAAGCAAAAGAGCAGTTGTTTAGAAGCAGGGAATATGAGTGTTTCTTCAATGACTGAGAAATCAAGTAAGTTAACAATTTTACAGATTTCTTTTCTGAAGTGTGCTCCCCCACTCCGAGTTAAATCAAGTTGCTTTTGTCTTGTAGCTGGTGACCTTCTTTCTGAGCATAGCTAGCCTGTCTCAGAAGGGCCTTCTCCCCTCCCCAGACCCAGGCTTTGGGGTGTATCTTTCATAGCAAACATGGCACCCTGACCCCACCTCCTTTATCACTTGACTCTGGTTGTGAAAAGAAAGAGAAGAAAAGTAGGTTTGTTTAGTAGGAGCTCGTTTCTGAAGCCAACGGGGAGAATAGGATTTGAAACAAGAAGAGGCTGCATTTGGGGTCAATGGTTAACCAGTCAGATTAATAAATGCTAGAAGGAGGAAGTAGCCCGTGAGTAAAAAAGGCAAGAAAAAATGTCTCCCGGTGGTTCAAAAGCCAACTAAAGTTTACCAAGGTCCGTGACCTGCGGTTAAAGTGTCCTCAGAGGCCAGCGCTCATCTCATTCCACCTGAGAAGCTGCTGCCTTTCGGAGAGCCACCTGGCTCTGCTCTGAGGCACAGCAGCCCAACACTGACCTCTGTCGTGCGGCCCGCAAGGACCTCACCAGGATTGCCCCGCAACGGGCTCTGGGCTCTGCCCCAACTCCACAGACTCCTTTCCTGGGAACCACCTCCTCCATTTCCGCAGGCTTCCTCCCCCAACACAGCTGCCGCCCAGCTCTGGGATCGGATGGAGAGCTTCAGGCCCGGTGAGAACTTTGGGCTGAGGTTAATCAGGAAAGAGGGCTGGCCTGGCCTCCGTTCTGACTTGCTCTAGAAGTTTTGGCACATTCCTTGCCTCAGTTTCCTTGCTGTTAAAATGACGGGTTGTCCTGAAGCTGTCGTTGACAAACTTTTTCCATAAAAGGCCAAACAACAAATATTTTAGGCTTGGGAGCCACCCAGTCGGTGTTTCTTGCAACTGCCCACTCGCTGCGTAGAGTGAAAGCAGCCATAACTGATATGTAAATGAGTGGGTGGGGCTGCGTTTCAATAAAATTTCATTTACAAAAACAGGCTGTGAACAGGATTGACCAGTAGGCTGTAGCTTGAGAACCCCTGGACAAGATCCCTAAGGAGCTTTGTAACACACAAATATCATTGAAGCCTGACTTATAAATATTTTACAGAGAGAAAATTTAGGCCCAGAGATACTAGATGACATTGTCCAAGCCACCAAGTATGTGAGGGAGCTGGAACTAGAAGTAAGGTCTCTTGGCTCTAGTCCACTGTGGCCCTCAGTTCTTTCAGGGACAAAGCACAGGCTGTTTTGGGCATGTGGGGCTTATCCCAGCAACCTTTGCGTGATTATACTGGGTGAGGGTTGTGGGAGGCAGCGCTGTCTCTGCGCTCTCAGGAGGACTTTCTGGCTCGGGAGGGCCCCAGACTGAAGTGACAAGGAACACTATAAGAATGGGGGCAAGCAGTGGGTAAAACATAGGCCTGTTCATTTTGAATCTGAGAAAACTGTGGCTTCAAAGAGGGAAGTCCCTGTGTATTCCATGTCATAACCTCGGCTTCCGAATCTGCATATGTTGACCTTCTTTTCACCCAGATGGTGCTGGAGGGAGGAAGGCCCCACCAGCATGTGCTCTTCCTGTGTGACTAAATGTTCCACCCAGGGGGCTCCTCCCAAGAGATCAGCTCCCGAGCCTGTTCTTCCGTGGCAGAAGCTACGTGGCCCAGCATAGCTATTTATTGTTACACTTCCATGACATACTTCCTTTCAAACAACTTTGTGTAAATTTGCTTGGGACTAGTTGTTCCCTGGCTGAAGATCCAAAAGCTTTTACGATGTTACTTTGTTTTTTTCTTTGCCCCCGGCCTTTGCCCAGCAGAGAGAAGTGACCATCAATAAAGTCCAATGAAGTGAGGTGACACCTCTTTCACTCAGAATCTCAAGATCCCCAGAGTCTAGCCAGTGTGGCCCTCTTTTCCACATGCCACTCTCCAGGTCCTGCATGGACGCCTAGATAGAATCCTGGCCACAAGTTTCTGGAACAATACTCCCCATCACCACTGCCACCCTATGACTTCTAAAGGTGAGGCAGTGCACACCACCTGCCTCTATTGATCTCCAGGGATCAGCCCTAGTTCTGTTTGGTGGGACAAGATTTTGTAGAAAATTTGCATGAAAAAAAAAATAAAGCTTAGGAATTAGTCTGCTACAGGGATTTTCAGCCAGATGAGGAAGGAAGATGAAGGAAGATGTTCAGAATTGGCTTCAGCATGAACCTGGATTAGGGAACTAGACTGGTTCTGGGGGGTCATTGAAGGAAGTTTCTCCCAGAAAGTACATGAGGTTCCTGGTCAGCCAGCATCTTCTAGCTGCAGGGTCAGCTCAAGACGATCCGTACCTGGAGCCATAGACCCCTCAGGCTACTTTTGGACATTGTTAATGTTACTAAATGGGGTCTGGCAGCTAGAACACCCCAGGCCATCATCACAAACCTTAAAATGAACAACAAAGGAGTCTGAGTTCTCTAGGTAACTGTTTCTCTGGCCTTGTCACCCACTCTTCCACCACCCATACCTCTCATATTCCTGCCAAACTCAATCACAGCAATCCCTGATCTGCCCCTGCTTTCTCACGCCTGCCTTTGCTGCCAACGTCAGCCTCTGCTGTGAAAGCCCATTCCTCTTCTGGGCTGCTCTCTTTAGTCCTTGGGTTTCCACTTTTTATGACTCTTACCATCCCCTTCTTTATATTTTAGTTATTTGTGTTCCTAGGCCCTATTGGACAGAGATAGACTTCAGGGCAGGTACTCTATCCAGTTCATTACTCTATCCCCATTTCTTCCTATGACCTTTGGGGTAACTGTTGAAAGAGTGAGCAAATGAATGAGTAAGTGACCTTTCAGGGGTTAACAGTTCATTGGGAAGGTGGATAGTACCTGCCCCAAGCAAACATATGTCCAAGTACCAATCCCCAGTGCTGATGGATTTGACTTTATTTGGAAATAGGGTCTTTGCAGATACAATTGTTAAAGATCTTGAAATAAAAACATCCTGGATTTAGTGTGGTCCCTAAATCCTCAAAAGAGATGGAAAAGAAGAAGACTCAGAGACACACAGAAGGGAAGTCAAATGAAGACAGAGAAAGAAACTGGAACAATGCATCTAAAAGCCAAGGAAAACCAAGAATTTCCAAAAGCTGGGAAAGAGGAATGGAATGGATTTTCCCTCAGAGCCTCCAGGAGGAACGAACCCTGTTGACACCTTAATTTCAGAATTCTAGGCTCCAAAACTATGAGAAAATAACTTTGTGTTGTTTTAAGCCACCAGTTTATAATAATTTGTTATGGCAGCCCTAGAAAATGCACATAAAGAGGAAATGCTTCCTAACTATTTCTGTAAGGCCAGCATCACTCTGCTACCAAAGTCAGACAAAGACATTACACGTAAAACAAATAACAAAAAAACAAACAAAAAACCCTACAGATCAATATCTTTTCTGATTGTAGACATAAAAACCACCACAGAATACTAACAGATCAAATCCATTAATATTTTTTAAATATATATATATGCCATGACTAGGTGGGGCTTATCTCAGGAATGCAAAATTTGTTTCAAGTCCAAAAAGCAATTGATGTAATTAATATACTATATCAATAGAATAAGAACAAAAAATACATGATCATCCCAGTAGATGTAGAAAAAGCATTCAACAAAATCCAAAAACCCATCATTCATGACCAAATACTCAACGACCAAAGAATAGGTGGGAGCTTCCTAAACTTCACAAAGAACCTCACAGCTAACATTATACTTAATGGTGAAAGAATGATTGCTTTTTTTCTACAATAAAGAAGAATACAAGATTATCCATTCTTACCACTTTCATTTAGCATCATGTTAGAGGTTCTAACCAGTATAATCAGGTAAAAAAAAAACAACAAAAAAACCCACAAAATAAAAGGCATTGAGATTAGAGATGAAGTCAAACTATTTCTATTTGCAGATAACATAATTTTGTATAAAGATACTTCAGTATAAAATTAACAAGAGAAACACAAATATATACTCTAAAAATTATAAAAGAATACATTGTTGAAAGAAATTAAGATAAAAATAAATGAAAATAGAGCCCATGTTCTTGGATCATAACACTTTATGTTGTTAGGATGACAATACAAACTGATCTACAGATTCAATGTACGCCATTAAAATGCCATCTGAATTCTTTGCAGAAGTTGATAAGCTGATCCTAAGTTCATATGGAAATTTGAGGGACTCAGAATATTCAAGACAATTTTGGAAAATAAAAACAACATTAAAGTACACCATTTTCTGATTTCAAAGCTTTTTACGAAACCATAGTAATCAAGATGGTTGGACTAGCACAAGGATAGAAACATTGATCAATGAAATAAAATTGAGATTCCAGCAGTAACCTTCACATTTATGGTTAAATAATTTTTGACACAAGTACCAAAATAATTCATTGAGGAAAGAATGTTTTCAACATGAAAGTACTGGGAAAACCAGATGCTTTCAACATAAAAGTGCTGGGAAAACTGGATATCACATGCAAAAGGATAAAATTATACCCATTCCTTATACCATAAACAAAAATTAATTCAAACTAGATCAAAGACTTTAATGTAAAGCTAAAATTGTAAAACACTGAGAAGGAAATATAGGGGTAAATCTACACGAGTTTGAATTAGGCAATGGTTTTTTAAATATGACATCAAAAGCATATGCAACAAAAGGAAAATAGGTAAGAAGGACTTCATCAACATTAAAGAGGGAGAGGAGGGGAGATAGTGAGATAGACTCCTGCATGCACCCTGACTGGGATCCACCTGACAACCCTATCTGGGGCTGATGCTCAAATGAATCAAACTATTTTTAGTGCCTAAGGCTGATGCTCAGACCAACTGAGCTATCCTTAGTGCCCGATGCCAACACTCGAACCAGTTGAGCCACTGGCTACGAGAGAGGAAGTGGGAGAGAAAGGGGAGAGGGAGGGGGAGAGAACCAGATGGTCACTTCTCTTGTGTGCCCTGACCAGAAATCAAACCTGGGACGTCCATACACCAGGCCCACACTTTAGCCACTGAGCCAACTGACCAAGGCCATTAAAAATATTTTGTGCTTCAAAAGATACCATGAAGAGGCTCAGATCCTGCCATCAGCACTGCAGAGGAGAGGCAGCCAAGATGGCGGAGTGCTGAAGGAGAAGTCAGTTTATGTAGTTTGTGCAGAGAGAAGGAGATGGGGAACAGAGGTGAATAAGGCTGGTGGGGCCTTTGATTCTAGGAAAACTCAGATGAGTCAGTGGCTTTGGAAGCCCTGAATGGAAAGGGAAGTGTTTTCCCACTGTGTGTATTTCTTGCCCGCTGGGTGCGAGCTAGGATTAAAGGAGGTAATGGCCCACCAAAAAAAAAAAAAAAAAAAAAAAAAAAAAAAAAAAAGGACACCATGAAGGAAGTGAAAAGACACCCAAAAGAATAGGAGAAAATTTTTGCAAATCATATATCTAACTAATAAAAGACTTCTACATAGAATATATAAAGAACGCTTAAAATAATATTAAGAAAAACAAAGAACATCATTTAAAAATTGGCAAAGAATCTGCATATTTCTCCAAAGACTATATGCCATGACCAATAAACACATGAAAAGATGAGTAATTAGCCATCAGGAAATGTGAATAAAAATCACACAATATCTCTTCACACCCACTAGGATGATGAGACTATATTGGAAACCAGTCTGGAAATTCCTCAAAAGATTTAAACTTAGAGTTACCATATGACCCCCAAATTCTACTAGGTATATGCCCAAGAGAAATGAAAACATATGACCATATAAAAGTTTGTACACAAATACTTATAGCAGTACAGTATTATTCATAAGAGGCAAAAAGTAGAAACAACCCAAATATCAACCAATGAAGTGGATTAAATAATATGGCCTATCCATACACTGGAATATTTTATGGCAATAAAAATAAAGTACTGACACATGTTATAATATGGATGAACCATGAAAATATTCTAAGTGAAAAGACAACATATTATATTTATATAGAGTTCTAGAAAAGACAAATCTATAGTGATAGAAAGTAGATTAATGGTTTCTTGGAGCTAATGGTGGGTAGGGAAGGAAGAAATTAAGGAGTAGTTGCTAAAGGGTAGGTAATCTGGGGGGAAGTTAGAAAAATGTTCTGAGTGACGTCACGGAAATGGCGCCGTGAGCAGCGCGTCCGACAGCTCTCCCCTAAATCACAACAAATTTATCAACTAGAAACAGAAAAATTTATCCTCGGAGCATTCCGGAGTTCCACACAAACTGATAGCGAAAGGACTGTTATCACTTGAATCTGAGAGACGAGGGTGTGGAGGAATCTACCGCAGCGACGTTCATTCAAGCCGCGAGGAAGTACGCCTGTGGTGAGTCAGCCCACATCTGGGAGCCGCGAGCCGCCGCGAGCCGCCGCGCGCGCGCCCGGTCCGGTTGGGCACCGCTAACGTTCCCAGCGGCCCGCACACAGCGAGTGAGAGTCGCCAGCCACCGGTGCCCAGAGCACCCCATTCGCGCGCGTGCCCTGGGCATTCCACGCGCCCAGAGCGCCCTACTGGCCCGCACACCCAGGTGCTCCATTATCCTGCGCCTGGTGTGATCCAGCCGCCACCGGCAGGGCGAGCGGGAGAGGCTTGGGAGATTCTCTCCGTGGGTGGGGCACCTCACCCAGCCATTCAAGCTAACAATCAAGCATTGGGGGAGGGGCGCGCGCAGGCAGCCTAAAATACCTTCGGAAGCACAGCTGCGACCCAATCACTGAAATTAGCTTAACCCATGAAATCTGCGCACCCTCGGTTCTAATTGATAAGATCTCTCTCAGTTCAGCGATCCAAGACAAGAGGCGTGATATTTTTTAGTGCCTCTCGCTAAAGGGGCGGGGGCAACTTCTGATTGATAGAGCCTCCATATTCAGGGATAAACGCTAACAAGAAGGACTTGGCAGATAATAAGATCTATACTACACTAGTCGCAAGCAGAGACTAGTGCCTCTTCTTCCCTGCAAAAACAGGCTACAAAGTGTGGAAAGCCTGGGTTGAGAGGTCCAACTAAATGATAGGCGCTGAACAGTCACCTTGACAACAATTGACTCCCACCCCCGCCTGATTAAACTGGAGACCCTGACTGTCAGAGCCTTTCCCAAAGCCTTGCACTGAGTGGGGATAGAGTGGGGATTTCCCAGCTCTTTGAGCCTCTTACTCCCCAGGCAGAAGCAGTTGCAGCCTTATAGCTGGATCACCAGGCTGCTAATTCAGAAAGGGGGGACTAGGAGAGAGAATCCAGGAAAGCAAACTCTCTCATTGTTGGACCCTGCAAACGCCAACAAGCCGTGACTACCAGCAAGACTAAAGCCAATTATATGACATTGCCATAGAATCCCATCAACTGCAATCCCTACCTAAGTGTGACACAGGGGCAGAGCCTGGGGTACAGAGTCACCGACCAGGAAGAGGGAGAGAAAAGAAAAAGGAAGAAGTTAACCTCTCAAAATCAAGAAAAATCCACAGACTTTACAACTTGATCCACTAATTTTTTTTTGTTGTTGTTTGTTTCCTCTGTCTTATTGCCTTTATTTCCTCCACATCGGTCCTTCTATTCTCTGCCCATCTTATGCTTCCCCTTTCTTGAACTACACTACCCATGAGTGTTGCATTTTATTTCTCTTCTTCATCCTCACCCTCCTTTAAGGTTATACTCCAAAACACTTAACTCTCACTCTCTCCTCTTTTGTTTTTTGTTATTTTTTTGTCTTGCTTTATTTTGTTTTTTTTTCTCTTCCTATTTTATTTCTTCCTTCGTTTTTCTCTTTTTCTTATTTTTTCCTTTCTATTCGTTTTTTCTTTTCTCATTTTACTTTCCTCCCATATAATCCTCAATCACGAACAAATTAGTTAATTTGGGACTCAAGGCTTTTTTTTTGGCTTTATTTCTCTGTTTTGCTTTTGTTTTTATTTTTTTTCTTGTTTGTTTATTTTTGTGGCATTTTGGGTCCTCCCAACCCAAGGTCTCCATTGTATTTAATCTTCGCTCCACTTAATACAACAGATTTTTACTTATTATTTTTATTTTTCTCTTCTTTATTATTCTTTTTTGTTCCTTTTTTCTGGTTCCCTCTTATCCCTCTCATTATTTCTCTTAGTTGACCATCACTTACAAGCAAATCATCTTATGCTTGTCTAAGATTTTCTTCCTTTTTTTTTTTTCTTTTTTTTTTTTTTGCATTTAGTAGGTCCCTACTCTCTTTTTTTGCCCCTTGAACTCTTCACCCCAAATCAGGCCCTCCATTATAGGCACGATATTTCCCTGAGGAGGGAAGAGAAGGGAAAGAGAAGAAAGAAAAAAGGGGGAAATAATAAATTATTACTGTTTTTTTGGGGGGGTGTTTTACCTTTTTTTTTCTTTTTTTTATTTTTATTTTTTTTTACTTTTTACTCATTATTAATTCTAATTAGTGCTATCAACAAGACCACCCTCAGATGCCGATAAGAAAGAGGAAATCGAATATTATGGATACAAAAGAAAGAGAGGTAACACAAATAGATGTGGAAAAATCTATGGGGAAAAGACTTAACATATTGGAAGCCTTGGAGCTAAATGACAGAGAATTTAAAATAGAAATCTTAAAAATACTCAGAGATATACAAGAAAACACAGAAAGGCAATATAGGGAGATCAGAAAACAACTCAATGAACACAAAGAATATATTACCAAGGAAATTAAAACTATAAAAACAAATCAAACAGAAATGAAAAACTCAATTCACGAGCTGAAAAACGAGGTAACAAGCTTAGCTAACAGAACAGCCCAGATTGAAGATAGGATTAGTGAAATAGAAGACAAACAACTTGAGGCACAACAGAGAGAAGAAGAAAGAGACTCAAAAATAATAAAAAACGAGAAAGCCCTACAGGAATTGTCTGACTCCATCAGAAAGAATAACATAAGAATAACAGGTATATCAGAGGGAGAAGAGAAAGAAAATGGAATGGAGAATATACTCAAACAAATAATAGACGAGAACTTCCCAAGCCTGTGGAAAGAACTAAAGCCTCAAATTCAAGAAGCATACAGAACACCGAGTTTTCTTAACCCCAACAAACCCACTCCAAGGCACATCATAATAAAGATGACACAAACCAATGACAAAGAAAAAATTCTCAAGGCAGCCAGGGAAAAGAAGAGTACAACATATAAAGGAAGGCCTATTAGATTATCATCAGATTTCTCAGCAGAAACTCTACAAGCTAGAAGAGAGTGGACCCCAATATTTAAAGCCCTGAAAGAGAGGAACTTTCAGCCAAGAATACTATACCCATCAAAGCTATCCTTCAAGTATGAAGGAGATATAAAAACATTCACAAATACAGAAAAGATGAGAGAATTTATCAACAGAAAGCCCCCACTCCAGGAAATATTAAAGGGGGTTTTCAAACCAGATTCAAAGAACAAAAGAAAACAACACCACAAGTAACAGCTCCACCAAGAACACAATAAAACCAAACTTAAACTGTGACAACAAAGGAAAAAAAGGGGGGAGAGGATGGAGATTAACAGTAGCAAAGGACGATGAAGTGCAGAAATACTTATAAGATAGGGTACTACAATGAATATGGTAGGTACCCTTTTCATTACTTAATGGTAACCACCCTTGAAAAAACCACCACAAAAACACTTGACTTAAAAGAGGTAGCAACAGAGGAAAGAAGTATGGAACACAAACAAACAAAAACAAATGATAGAAAAACAAAAGAGAAGAATCAAACTAGATACAAAACTAACAGAAAGCAATTTATAAAATGGCAGTAGGGAACCCACAAGTGTCAATAATTACACTAAATGTAAATGGATTAAACTTACCAATAAAAAGACACAGAGTAGCAGAATGGATTAAAAAAGAAAATCCAACTATATGCTGCCTACAAGAAACACATCTAAGCAACAAGGATAAAAACAAATTCAAAGTGAAAGGCTGGAAAACAATACTCCAAGCAAACAACACCCAAAAAAAGGCAGGTGTAGCGATTCTCATATCTAATAATGCTGACTACAAGACAGAAAAAGTACTTAGAGACAAAAATGGTCATTTCATAATGATTAAGGGGAAGTTGAATCAAGAAGACATAACAATCCTTAATATATATGCACCAAACCAAGGAGCACCAAAATATATAAGACAGCTACTTATTGACCTTAAAACAAAAACTAACAAAAACACAATCATACTTGGAGACCTCAATACACGGCTGACGGCTCTAGATCGGTCATCCAAACAGAGAATCAACAAAGACATAGTGGCCTTAAACAAAATACTAGAACACCTGGATATGATAGACATCTACAGGACACTTCATCCCAAAGCAACGGAGTATACATTTTTCTCTAGTGTACATGGAACATTCTCAAGAATTGACCATATGTTGGGCCACAAAGACAATATCAGCAAATTTAGAAAAATTGAAATTGTACCAAGCATATTTTCTGATCATAAAGCCTTGAAACTAGAATTCAACTGCAAAAAAGAGGGGGAAAAACCCACAAAAATGTGGAAACTAAACAACATACTTCTAAAAAATGAATGGGTCAAAGAAGAAATAAGTGCAGAGATCAAAAGATATATACAGACAATGAAAATGAAAATACGACATATCAGAATCTCTGGGATGCAGCAAAAGCAGTAACAAGAGGAAAGCTTATATCACTTCAGGCCTATATGAACAAACAAGAGAGAGCCGAAATAAACCACTTAACCTCACACCTTAAGGAACTAGAAAAAGAAGAACAAAGACAACCCAAAACCAGCCGAAGAAAGGAGATAATAAAAATCAGAGCAGAAATAAATGAAATAGAGAAGAGAAAAACTATAGAAAAAATCAATAAAACAAGGAGCTGGTTCTTTGAAAAGATCAACAAAATTGACAAACCCTTGGCAAGACTCACCAAGGAAAAAAGGCACAGGACTCAAATAAATAAAATCCAAAATGAAAGAGGAGAGATCACCACAGACATCATAGATATACAAAGAATTATTGTAGAATACTATGAAAAATTATATGCCACCAAATACAATAATCTAGAAGAAATGGATAAATTCCTAGAACAATACAACCTTCCTAGACTGAGTCATGAAGAAGCAGAAAGCCTAAACAGACCAATCAGCAGGGAGGAAATAGAAAAAACTATTAAAAACCTCCCCAAAAATAAAAGTCCAGGCCCAGACGGTTATACTAATGAATTCTATCAAACATTCAAAGAAGACTTGGTTCCTATTCTACTCAAAGTCTTCCAAAAAATTGAAGAAGAAGCAATACTTCCAAATACATTCTATGAGGCCAACATAACCCTCATATCAAAACCTGGCAAGGATGGCACAAAGAAAGAAAACTACAGACCAATATCTCTAATGAATACAGATGCTAAAATACTAAACAAAATACTGGCAAACCGAATACAACAACATATTAAAAAAATAATACATCATGATCAAGTGGGATTCATCCCAGAATCTCAAAGATGGTTCAACATACGCAAAACGGTTAACGTAATACACCATATCAACAAAACAAAGAACAAAAACCACATGATCTTATCAATAGATGCAGAAAAGGCTTTTCATAAAATACAACACAATTTTATGTTTAAGACTCTCAACAAAATGGGTATAGAAGGAAAATATCTCAACATGATAAAGGCCATATATGATAAACCATCAGCCAACATCCTATTAAACGGCATAAAACTGAGGACTTTCTACCTTAAATCAGGAACAAGACAGGGTTGTCCACTCTCTCCACTCTTATTTAATGTGGTGCTAGTAGTTCTGGCCAGAGCAATCAGACAAGACAAAGAAATAAAAGGCATCCATATCGGAAAAGAAGAAGTAAAGGTATCACTTTTTGCTGATGATATGATCCTATACATCGAAAACCCGAAGGACTCCACAAAAAGATTATTAGAAACAATAAACCAATACAGTAAGGTCGCAGGATACAAAATTAACATACAAAAGTCCATAGCCTTTCTATATGCCAACAATGAAATATTAGAAAACGAACTTAAAAAAATAATCCCCTTCACGATTGCAACAAAAATAAAATAAAATACCTAGGAATAAACATAACAAAGAACATAAAGGACCTATATAATGAAAATTACAAAGCATTGTTAAGGGAAATCGAAAAAGATATAATGAGATGGAAAAATATTCCTTGTTCTTGGATAGGAAGAATAAATATAATCAAAATGGCCATATTACCCAAAGCAATATACAAATTTAATGCAATTCCCATCAAAATCCCTATGAGATTTTTTAAAGAAATGGAACAAAAAATCATCAGATTTATATGGAACTATAAAAAACCCCGAATAGCCAAAACAATCCTAAGGAAAAAGAATGAAGCTGGGGACATTACAATACCTGACTTTAAACTATATTATAGGGCCACGATAATCAAAACAGTATGGTATTGGCAGAAAAATAGACACTCAGACCAATGGAACAGAATAGAAAGCCCAGAAATAAAACCACATATATATGGTCAAATAATCTTTGATAAAGGGGCCAACAACACACAATGGAGAAAAGAAAGCCTCTTCAACAAATGGTGTTGGGAAAACTGGAAAGCCACATGCAAAAGAATGAAACTCGACTACAGCCTGTCCCCGTGTACTAAAATTAATTCAAAATGGATCAAAGACCTAAATATAAGACCTGAAACAATAAAGTACATAGAAGAAGACATAGGTACTAAAATCATGGACCTGGGTTTTAAAGAACATTTTATGAACTTGACTCCAATGGCAAGAGAAGTGAAGGCAAAGATAAATGAATGGGACTACATCAGAATTAAAAGTTTTTGCTCAGCAAGAGAAACTGATATAAAAATAAACAGACAGCCAACTAAATGGGAAATGATATTTTCAAACAACAGCTCTGATAAAGGCCTAATATCCAAAATTTACAAAGAACTCATAAAACTCAACAACAAACAAACAAACAATCCAATAAAAAAATGGGAAGAGGACATGAACAGACACTTCTCCCAGGAAGAGATACAAATGGCCAACAGATATATGAAAAGATGCACAGCTTCATTAGTTATTAGAGAAATGCAAATCAAAACTACAATGAGATACCACCTCACTCCTGTTAGATTAGCTATTATCAACAAGACGGGTAATAGCAAATGTTGGAGAGGCTATGGAGAAAAAGGAACCCTCATTCATTGTTGGTGGGACTGTAAAGTAGTACAACCATTATGGAGGAAAGTATGGTGGTTCCTCAAAAAACTGCAAATAGAACTACCTTATGACCCAGCAATCCCTCTACTGGGTATATACCCCAAAACCTCAGAAACATTGATACGTGAAGACACATGTAGCCCCATGTTCATTGCAGCACTGTTCACAGTGGCCAAGACATGGAAACAACCAAAAAGCCCTTCAATAGAAGACTGGATAAAGAAGATGTGGCACATATACACTATGGAATACTACTCAGCCATAAGAAATGATGACATCAGATCATTTACAGCAAAATGGTGGGATCTTGATAACATTATAAGGAGTGAAATAAGTAAATCAGAAAAAAACAAGAACTACATGATTCCATACATTGGTGGAACATAAAAATGAGACTAAGAGACATGGACAAGAGTGTGGTGGTTACCAAGGGTGGGGGGAGGGAGGACATGGGAGGGAGGGAGGGAGAGAGTTAGGGGGAGGGGGAGGGGCACAGAGAACTAGATAGAGGGTGGCGGAGGACAATCTGACTTTGGGCGAGGGGTTTGCAACATAATTTAATGACAAAATAACCTAGACATGTTTTCTTTGAATATATGTACCCTGATTTATTAATGTCATCCCATTACCATTAATAAAAATTTATTATAAAAAAAAAGAAAAGAAAAATGTTCTAAATTTGATTGTGGTGATGACTGCACAACTCTGTGAATACACTAAAAACCATTGAATTGTACATTCTAAATGGGTGAACTGTATGTTATGTGAATTATATTTCAATAAAATTGTTACCAAAATTTTTAATGTGTGTATTAATATAAAAGACTAGAAATTAGTACCCCCAAATGTGTGGTGGTTTATAGGTGGTATGTATTTTCTACTTTATACATGTCTGTCATAACCAACTTTTCTATATTGTATGTGATTTGCTTTTCCTTCTTATTATCATGGAAATGAAGAGTATAAAAAATTTATAAGCAAGACTAGATGGTCTCTTCCTTTTTTTCCATTTACCTTTTCTTTCTTCCTGTAGCAAGTTAATTACTAAAATAATACCTGAATTGTTCTGAAATGCAATAAAAAATGGAGATACATTTTAAAAGCAGAGGCACCTTACCCAGAAAATAGATCCTTTCTGTACAGCATCCTTAACAAAGGGTCTGGCCTCCACTAACCCCACTAGTGACCCAGAGCAAGCTCACTTCATCCCTAGGCATCATGTTCCTGAGGGCTGTCTCAGAAGGTTTTGTGTTGAGTTGAGATATTTCTCCTCAAACTTCCTCATTGGTCTAGCCTTGCCGTCTGAAGCTACATAGATGCAGTTTGTTTTTTTTTCTTCTGCAAGACAACCCTTTAGAGATCTATAGATAAATAGCAATTCCCTAAATCTTCCCTACTTCAAGCCAAACACTTCCAATTCCTTTCATTGTCCCTTACATGATATATATATCAGTCAAAGTTCTGAGTTACAAGTCATACAAACCAACATTAGCTGACTTAGGTAGAAAGGCATTATTATTAATAAGAGATAGAGTTGATCACAAAACCAGCAAAAAAAAGTTGGAAATCCTACTTGAGAAATGGGCAAGACAAGGGGTGTTTGAACAGCCAGAACCACCCTGAAATTTGTCCCGACACATATCTGGGAGGCATACTGGATGCCAAATGGAAACCACAACACCCAAAGAGAAGTAGTCGTGGTCTTTCTAAGTTGTAAGTGCTGAATTACCTGTGCAACACAGCAAACAGCAGCCATTTCTCAAGGCCATATTGGAAAAAATTTGTCTAGACCCCAGTCTGCTTTGTTAGGTCAGCTTAGCTTTCTCTAAAGCATCAGACATAGATGGTTGTTACAGACAAAATGTTGTTCCCTCTCCCTCGATTCACATGTTAAAGTCCTAAGTCCCATTGTGACTGCATTTGAGGATAAGACCTGTGGGGAAGTGAGAATGGTTCTGTGAAGTAATAAGGGTGGGCCCCTCCTCTGACAGAGCTGGTGCCCTTATAAGAGGAAGACACAGCAGCGCTCCCCTCCTGCGTGTGAGGGCAGAGCAAGGAGGCGGCCATCTGCAGCCAGGAAAGGGCCCTCACTGGGCACTGAGCCTGCTGGCACCTTGCTCTCAGACTTCCCAGCCTCCAAACTGTGAGGAGGAAATGTCTGCTCTGTCAGCCAGCCAGTCTGGGGTACTTTATTTTGGTAGCCTGAGGTGATTATGACAAATAGGTTGGTGATAGTTGTGTGCTTTCAGCTACCAGAAATTTCTACAGAAAACTAGTAGCCCTTGAAAGGCATGAAGGCAGAGTCATGACCCAGGGCTCTCCCATTCACACCCCAAACTTGTTCTCAGGAGGGTGGTGTGGATGCAGCTTATTCCAAGGAGTATCAAATTCAGGAAAATAAAATCATCATTCAAGAAAGCACAGGGGTGTAGCATTGTAGGAGTCCTAGAGCAGTAATTTCAACCCTAGTCCTGAGACAGGAGCAGAAGGGCTGTGTACCAGTTGCCTGGGAAGCTTTCTAAAAATAGAGACTTTAAGTTGCACCCTTTGAGAGTCCAATTTCATCAGTCTGGGGAGGGAACCAAGCACCCTGTATTTTGCACAAGTGTCCCAGGAGACAGGGCCAGGCAGAGCCAGGCCTAGGAACCCTGCTCCAGCCAAGCTCCTCATTCCTCAGATGAGAGGCTAAAGAAGAAAATCCGGGCCCAAGGCTCAGCCTGTACCAAGACCTGGGTGGGTCTCTTGGTCTGTGGGTGGTTGTCTCTCTGCACAGCACCGACCCATCCTCTGTGTGTGAGAGGGCATTGGCTGGGGACACCATGTGGTGCTTTAACGCTCGTGGGCCTCTGCGATGAGAACACAGAGGTGTGGGGACAGGAATTCTGATGGGGGAAACACTTCCAGTTTCCTAGTGACTGCTAACCTACAGCAAGGCCTGACAAGGGTAAGCAGAAATAAATAAGCAACCGGGGAGGGGAGATTCCAGGTGGTGAAAACAGCTGGAGCAGACACCTGCCAGGGCCAAGCCGGGAAGAGCTGGCAGTTCCCGGACTGCTGCTGGCCCTGTCCCAGGCACTGGGCACTGTGGATGCGACTGGAGTGAGGTGACATGGAAGACGGGGGCCCTGATTCTTTTGTAAGCCCTAAAACACCACTGGGCATGTGGAGGTGGGCAATAAATGCCTCATAAAGTCACTTGATAACTTGCCCTGATTTCAAGAAGTGAAAAAGAGTTGAGGTGTTTGTAAATCCACACAGAGGCATGTGTAAATCATACGGCTCATGGCACCCCACTGGCAGTGAGGACACCCTGCCCCAAAGGGGAAAAGCATATACCCCAAAATCTCACAGAGAGAGAGCTCACCTCGTCCCAGCAGCCCCACTGCATCCTCCCCTCTCCCTGGCAGGTATGTGCTTGGCTCCTGCAGCACGTGAGGGAGAGGTCACAGAAACCACAGGTGGAAAAGGAGCCTCCCTGAGTGACTCAGAGTAGAGAGCACAGGGCTGACTGTGCTGGGAGTCAGGTGAGCGGGCACCCCTCAGCCGCCTTATCAGCACCTGGCCATCAGGTTGCAGACATCTCTTCAGGGCAGAGGAGCAGCTGCCAGATAGGGACAGAGTCAGATCATTGCAGCTCCAAATAATGCCAGAGGTTGTCCCAAGCCTCGCCCATGACCAAACACTGCCCCCAGCCTGCAGCTCCCGGGGCCTTGGGGAACGAGCAGGCCACATGTACCCCTGTGCCAGGTGATGCATGCTGTTTGCTGTGCTAGGGTCTTGGAGGATGTCAGAGAGGGGAGAGAGGCTGAAAGAGGCCTCAAGCACCTTTCGTTCTGAAAGGCAGAATGGCTAGGACACAGAATGTCCAGGGGGACAGTGGGGCGGGGTGGGAGTGTCCAGGTGAGCAGGAGAGGCAAGGGAGAGCTCTGAGGAAGCTCTGAATTTCCAGAGAGAAAATGTTGCCTTCAGGGGACCTGGGTTGGGGTGGGGCAGGGCAGTAGCTGCTGGTGGCTTGAGAGGAGGTATTTGGGAGTGATGGGGACAAAGGAGCCTAGATGGTGGGAAAGGCCTGAGCAATGGCAGAGAGGGTGGACATCACATGGCCCAGCCACCACGTGGCTCAAGTCCTTCTTCCTCCCACAGGGTCCATGAGGCAGAGCCATGAGCATCTCTCAGACTCTCTGAGCATCCATGCTGTTCAGACCACAATTCCAGGTACTGACACTATCTATTGAAAGAGAGGTGTGGCTAGATCCTGCCTTGTAGTAGCTCAAAAGCTTAGATGCAAGGGAAAAACTGCGTGGAAAAGTGGGGTGTGGTCCAGGACTCGGTCCCTTCTCCCCACCCCCCACCCCGCCTGGCTTGTCTCCCAGGAGCCCGGGCCAATGTGTGCTGTCCCCTCCCCCTCAGCTCCCTGGGCGAGCGGTGCTTGCCGGGCTTCCGAGTCCGCGCTCGCTGTGCCCTGCCTCTGGAGCGTCCCTCCTCCCGTGTGCGTGCATCCAGATCTGCATGGAGGTCCGAGTCAAATGCTGCCTCCAGTTTGAGCGGCTGTGCAGATCATCCCTCCCGCAAGCGGAAGTGGGCACTCCCCCCCCCCGAATGCCCACCACGTTGTGCCTGTATTTCTATGTTGTAACAGTTATCTGCTGACACACTTCTTCCTCCCCCAAGACTGGATGTGAGCGCCTTGAAGGCAGGCTGTGCATCCTCCTCAAAGTCTAGCACAACCCACGGCACTTAGGAAACACCCTTTGTTAGCCCCGAATGGTTGAATATACATATAGTCTCTGAAAACATGGCGGCCAGAGTTCATCAGAAAGGGTTAATTTAGAAGTATTTTACAAGTGTAATTGGAAAGAAAAAGTGTGGAGTTTTGTAGAACGAGGTAAGGGGCAACCTGTGAACAGGTGAGGTACTGGGGCATCAGGACTGAAAGGAGACAGAGAGGGGGACTCAGGCTCCTGGACTCTCTGGGATGATGGAAGTGTCTTAGACACCAATTAGACCAACTGCCCTTCCAGGAAACCCCTCACTTTGCCCCCAACTGAGAGCCAGGCCCTAATTGGTTGCTGAGCAGAGGCCCTGAATGGGAGGCAGAGGAACTTTGGCTTGGAGGCTTAGGAAGGCATTGCTGGATCTTGAAGAGGTTTCTATTAGGATGAGAATTGCATTTCATAAAGGTAGACTCTGTCATGTCACTCCTCGGCTTACGAGCCTTAAGAAGTTTCTCATTTCTCTTAGCATGCAGATAAAAGTCCTTCATGTGGTCCTCAGAGCCAGTGTCTGGACTCCATCAGCTTACTGAGCTCAGCCTGCCTGCCTTGCTCTTCCCTCCTTGCCCCTCCCCCACCACAGGACACTTGCACAAGCTGTTCCCTTTAATTGGAACACTACTAAATGTGGAAGTAAAGGGGGTTGGGAAGAATGGCTGAGACACAGGTAACTATGTGGGACAAGAAGGATGGTGGAGATACATCAAGAATAGATAGATGTTCAGTCACCAAATTAAAGAGGGTACAGAGCTGGAGGAAGGAAGATAAAAAAAACAAAAAAAAAACACCCTGACATTTATGAGGTTCCTCTTGAAGAGAGACTAATGGTTAAGGTCTGACTACAGGATTCAAATTCCTGTTGTAGCACCTGATAGCTGAGTGGCCAGGAATAGAGGCAGTCCCTTTAGCCTTGGTTCTCTGTAGAGGTTCTTTCCAGTTAGCTGACTTAGGGTACACAAGGCACTTAGAGCAGAACTTGGCTCCTGGGAAACAGACCGTAAATGTTAGCTATTATTAGCATTGCTGTAGAGCAGGAAAAGTTCCACCATTGGGCCATAGGCATTGTTACATACGAGGAAACTGAGGGTAGAAAAGGTTCGGAAGCCTGCCTGTGGCCACACAGCAGAGCCAGGATATGGACATGGACACTTCTGATTGCCTAGCCCACACTATTTTCCCACAGCTCTGTGCTGGCAGGGATCTGAGAGACTCTTCCAGTCCTTCTCATGATAATGATGGGGAGACAGGGACCTCGATAGTAAAGTGACTTGACCCAGCCTCATGTTCTGACGTTTAAGGCCTCAAGGAATCATCCAAGTCATGATGTCTCGGACAGTTGGGAATGCTAGACCTGAGACTGGGTGAGAGGCCAGATTGTCTCCCTGATATTGGTTGGAACCCATGGCTGGTTTTCAATGTCCAGAACCTTCGGCCCCAACAGAAGTTCACTGACCTCTGTGTTCTCCCTGGGTGACTAGGCAGATGGTGAGCTTTGGTTGCCAAGGGACCTGGGCTGGCAGTTCTGAAAAGGGCTGTGTCAGTAGCCTTGCTCCAGTGGCTTTCCACATCCTTGAGTAACCACCACACAGAGGTTCTGGGCACGGGACCAAGGGTGCGGGTGGAGTGGAGGCGGAATTAGTAACCCACACTTGGTGGCTCTAGCCAGCCAGGTTTTATGGCACGCTCATGGCTAACAGGATCCTTTACTTAGCATTTGGGGTGTCATTAAGGTCCCAAGTAAAAAAGGCAGAACTTTGCTGGAGTGAGAAAGGGATCAACCGTCCTGGAGTGAAGGGACCCCCCATCATGGCAGGACATGTGGCTGGCTACTTGCGGGTCTGATGTACTAAGTGACTCTGACAGAATTCAAAAGTGGGTTCAGTGAGGCAGGCAGTGAGCAGAGGGAGGAAAAAGTGTAAATAATCCGAGGTGAATGTGGGTCTTGTTGGCAGAGTAGATTTATGTCCTGTCTTCATAATGTACCCTTTCATCTTGGGAAGCTGGATTCCAAAAATCTAGTCTAGACAGGAATTGATGGTGCTGCCTCTCAGTTTACACCATTCAAGGTTTCTCAACACCCAGGACTCCTGAAGGTGGATCTGAATGGCCCCTCTGCCAGGGGACACATACCGGGACTCAGGAGGCCAAGGCATCAGTCTTACTGACCGCGTCAGGCCCGGCAGCCCCGCTCCCAGGCAGCTCTGCAGAGGCACAGCCATTCATTCTGGGGGATGATGCCGTCTGTGTCTGTGTTGCCCCAAGTGGGAGACAAGCCCAGTCATGCCTGCAACCCACAACCAGCCGGTGCCTCTTCTTTCCTCCTTTTTATGTGTGCTTGGTTCTGGTTTCAGTGGCTTTCATCAGCGACTGAAACTACCCCCTCCCCATCACTTCCCAGGGCGCAGGCAGGCCCGGGCTGACAGGGCCAGGCCCGGAGTCTGGGCGACGGTAAACAAGGCAGCCAGAGGACCTCTCAGCCCCTGCTCTGCCCAGGCAGGTCCTGTCTCCTGGGTGGCCCAAGCCAGGGCCCTGGAGGCCCCCGTGGCAGGAGCCCAGAGTCTGACAGACTTCACGCCTGAGCAAGAGCCCCTCTTTCTATTCTCCTCACTGTGGGTCTTGCACCCTCAGCCTGGGAACCCGGGGGCCACTGGGCAGGAGCAGAGGGTAGAGCAGGCCAGAAGCTGGAGCATTTGTAGTGGCGTGTGAGGCTGACCAGTGACAGAACTCTGGCCTGAGAACTGGAAAACTGACTACTAAAGACTGAAGGTGAAGTGACCTAGGGAAACAGACAAGAACTACACACACTCAAAACAAACAAAAATGACACAAAGGCTCAGAAACCAGTTTGTCACTCTTTGTAAACAGCTGGGGATCCCTGACTCATGCAATGTCCCTTGTTGTCTATGCTTGCAAGGGCCGGAACGGGCCACAGTCTACAGGAGACAGACCAGAGCGCTAAACCAACCATGCCACTTACTTGCTGTGTGACTTCAGGCAAATTAATGGGTGTCTCTGAGCCTCAGCCTCCTTGTTTGCGAAGATGAGACATACTTACCTCCCAGGGTTGTAAAGATTACATGATGACCTGGTTCATCATATGCCAGCACACAGGAGGCATTACATACATAGTCACAATGATTATCCCTGATCAAACATGGCTCATTCATTCCCTTTTAAAGCCTACCCTCAGCAACCAATTTTCTGTAAGCATACTGTGTCCTCTTTCTGAATGACTTTATCTTATCCATAAGATAAAGTGTGTGTGTGTGTGTGTGTGTGTGTGTGTGTAGAAGAGACCAGATGAGACAAAAAATGCCCTTTCAGCAGAGTGAGCACATTTGCACTATCCTGTGTGTATATATAATATATGTGTGTATGTGTACACACATACACACACACAGCCTTGTGGAGTAGACAGTGCAGTTTCTTTTAAAGGTCAGGATGCTCACCTCAGAAAGATGAAGTGACCTGAAGAAAGTCACGCAGCCAATGAGTTTCTCCAAAAGAAATGACCAGGAGTGAACGATTCTTCAGGGCATTTCCCCATGCACACACATGCACACACATGCACACACATGCACACACACAGCATGGTGAAGAGATGTTGAAATCATACCTTTAGGGCCAATGAAGCTCCTCTGTAAAGGTGCTATCTAGCTATCTTGAAAAGGCAGGTCCAAGTCTTTCCCAGTAAGGAAATCTTCTACCCACCCCGTGATTACTCTGAGAATTCCCAGACCCAAATTCCATGTGTAAATGAACAGATTCCTGGGAACATCAAATCACAGAAAAGACCAGCTGTCACCCTGAAAAAAAAAAAAGATTGTTTCCTAGAGACACCACAGGAACTCAACAAATCTTCCCATGCTGCTCTGTCCTGCTACACATACATACAGCTTCAAGTTATGTTCACAGCAATGACAGTTAGTGACCGTGACAATTCTCACCCACATGGACAGTGTTTGACATTCACAGAGCATCTTCCCATTCATTGGCTGATTTGTTCTTTCTGAAGTCCTATGAAGGGCTGAGGGCAAGAGGACAGTCCCCATTTTACAATAGAGAGAGCCAAGGCCCAGAGGGCTTCAGCATTCTGCCTCAGGCCAGGCTTTCCGCAAACGCTGGGTCTTGGCCCAACCAGGGATGACTCCTCTGGACCAGTGCATCTTTCAAAGCACTGTCCTGAGAAATGTGCACTTACTTCACCTGTTGCTTCTTGGTATCATTGAAATTATCTTTTCCAAACACATTTAATAACTTAAAAGTTTTGCTCTCTGTTCCCCTGAGAAAAGGGACACTCTTTGAAGAAGGAATTCAAACATGAACAGTCATGTTTTGTAGACATCAGTGTTTATTTCCCTGTGATATTGTAGCTTCCTCTGGAAAAATCCAACCAACACATCCGCTTCAAGTCCTGAGAAACTCTCAAATGTTGACCATGTGTCTGAGTCCTGTGTGGTCAAAGAGTGATGTTTGTGAATGTCCACAACTTATTTCCATGTTAAAATAATTCCACGCTCGGCTAAATTCCACTTACACACAAGTGTGCACCTGTTAAAATAGGTCATTTTTCACTGTTAATCTTCCAGATTCCATGGGTATGTGTGAGAACCCCAGACAAATGCAACCTGAATGCCACAAAGGGCATTTTTCTCTGCTGAGTGATCCTGCTTGGCCCGACTCGTCAGGTCCCTAGCTCCCACAAATCTGTGAAACTCGGGAAGGTCACTTTCTGCTGAAAGAATGGATTAGAGTCAAATCTTAGCACTGAAGGCCTTGTGTGAAATTGCATAAGCTTTTTGTCTTATAACTGGTTATATTTTAATTAGGTTTCTCTAGGTCTTTTCCGCACTCTGGTATACTATATAGTGTGCAAACTCAGTAACTTTCCCCAATGCCCCTTAAAAAGCTATAAAAAAAAA
This sequence comes from Saccopteryx bilineata, assembly GCF_036850765.1. Lineage (NCBI taxonomy): Eukaryota > Metazoa > Chordata > Mammalia > Chiroptera > Emballonuridae > Saccopteryx > Saccopteryx bilineata. Next base: position 59,755,870 of record NC_089497.1, read on the forward strand.
AAGGAGAAGAAAAGAAAAAAGGATTTTCAGAGCAAGAAGCTCTAGCATCTGAAATTTTTGTTACTCTTAAAAAATTAGAAGGTCATCTTTGTCACAACTTTTAAGATAAAAAAGTAAATATACACAAAAAGTACTTTTGATTCTAAAATTTTCATTTTGGCAATGAGGTTTTTTTTTTTTCTTCTTTAGATCTGGAGTGTTTCTGGAAACCCAAGTGTCCTAAAGCAGTATCGGGGACTGTTTCCAACTTCTAAGAGACTCTCAGGCGCATTGCAAACATGGGGCCTGGTTTCCAGAGAGACAGGCCTAGGGTCCCAGGGAAATTGATGGCAAATGCAGGTCCTCAGACTGAGACTCGGTTCCGGGACAGCCTCGCCTCCCCTCCGTGAGTGGTGAGGGCCTGCCTTGGACTGCTCATCTTCCTGGTGATCTATTTTTAAGAGAAAGTCATAGTCTGGAGCTCAGAGCAGGGGAGGCCCTGGACCAGCTGCCTTGCAGGCAATGTTAGACAAGCCGCAGGTGTCCTGGGGAAGCATTCATCCACTCAGGGGGGTCAAGGCCAACCTCTTGCCTTTCTACAGGGCTGTTAGCATGCATACATCTGAATCCCAAGTCCAAGAATGAGCTCTCCAAACTGAGTTATTGAAACACTTTCTGAGACACGTGTTTCAAGAAGGAAATAAAGAAGGCAAGATGTAGCTCCTGTGCCATCTTTGACAAAGGGAAGGTAGGGAGGAAAGCTGTTTCCAGGGAAGAATCTGGCACGGAAACTGGCCCGTCGCAGCCACTCCCCAGACCTGCCTTCGTAGAGAGGAGCCCCTCCACCTTCTTTCCCTACCTAGGGAATGATCGCGTTGGTGATGAGAGCTGGGGGCTTAAAAAATATTTGTCTGATCAACTACACAGAATATAATGTGTATAATTTTAATCTTTCCCAAGGTTCCAGACAAGTCTCTTCATTCAATTCACTTTCACAAACATTGCCTTAGCACCCACCCACTCCTAGGGACGGTCGTGAGTACCATGGGGAGACAGAGGTGAACAAGACACAGTCCTTTTGCTTCTACTGCAGCTGAGTAAGCTTATAGCCTGTGTCTATTTGCCAAGAGCATGGCCAACTAAATAAATACAAACAAGAGAGAAGCTGAGCCGGTGAGATGACTGGAGGTGGGAGGGTTAGGAGAATGGCCAAGCTCAGCATTCCCTGGAGGCCGACGCACATTTGTAGATGGCATGGTAACAGCAAGACGGTTGCTGAGGGAACCTGAAGCTGTGTCACATGGAGAAGATTTGTAGGACGGGAGACCTTTGGTCTGGAGAAGAAAAGATTAGGGACTAGGAGCACTGTTTCCACATACCTGGGATGGTGTCATGGAAGACCTCGAGGGTGGAACATGCTCTATGGTGGGCGGGGGGAGATGCGAGAGCCACTAATCGCAGCTCATAATGAAGAGCTCTGTGTAGTCACAGCTGTCCTCAGGTAGAGCGGGAAAGCCCACATGGCAGAGATGTTGTAGAGGAGAAACAAGCACAGGATGAAGGGTTGATCCTTAGCTCAAAAGCCTTGGATTCTTCCCATTCTGTCACTATAACTTTACAAGCTGCTAAGGCCAATACCTGGGTTCAAACTCAAACATGCCTGACTGTGAATGCGGAGGCCTGCACTGCAGGTGGGGAAATTAACAAACTCCCACAGGGGTCTCTGGAGCGAGGGAGAAGGGAACAAACAGAGCCATTCTGCAGGCCCAAAGACTGGGTTTTGAGTGGATTTGGAGCCTCCACCTGCCCGATACCTCTGGGAGCTGACAAGCACTCTGTAGCAGGAGGGAGTCACTGCTGCATCTTTTCCAAGGTGACGAGCAATGAGAGCAAGAGGGCAGTGGATGGACAGCTGATCCCCGTCAGCCCCTCTGGCCTCCTCAGGGTGGGCAGTGCCGGGACTTTGTTGGCAGGACAAGTGCAGAGGGCCACTCCGTGGGGTGGGCACAGAAAACTCGTTCTTCTCCACAACCCAACTTTCCCAGCAGGGGGTCCTGCTGTTCACATTGAAGGAATTATACCTATCCATCTCATCCCTTTCTTCCTATCCGGCCACACATGTTTGTTGTTGTTGTTTTTTAAAAGTTAAAAGAGTGAGTAGTAGCTTTTCCCTGATATCACTGTCAGGCTGTATGAACTGCTGTTGATTCCCTCTGTCAGCAGGCATTTATTGAACTCCTGTCATGGGTTGGGGTTGTAAGTTCAAAGATAAATAAGACAGCCTCCTGACCAAAGCAAAGAGGAGCAAAGAGGGGAGGCAGAAGCCAAGAATGTCAACACAACCAGCAGCCACTCAGATGATTGTATACCCTGTTGCTATGGGAGCCCAGAGGAGGGATCCCACTCAGTCTGCAGGTTTACAGAAGGCTTCCCAGGAGAGATGCCTTTTGAGCGGACTCTTAAAAGAAGAAAAAGAGAGGCTCAGAGAAAGAGAGGAGGGTAGCCTAGGTGAAGGGACAGCATGCGCAAAGGCCCAGCAGTGTGAAACTGCATGCCCATGACTGCAAGTTATTAGTGTTACCAGTCTACAGATTAGGAAAACAGGAGTGCAGGGTGATGAGGCTGAGAAGTTAGTCTGGATGGACACATATGAAGGGCTTACCATCACTCTAAGATGCCTGATGTTTTCCTGTAGGTCACAGGGGACAGAGATGACAAATGATGACAAATATATAAAATTTAAAAATCAAGAACACCAAAAAAAAAAAAATCAAGAAGACAGTCCAACAAATGATCCAATAAATCAATGGGCAAAAGACAAAAACAGTCACTTCACAAAAAAAAGATACAAAAGTGTCCAGAAAGCATATGAAAGAGTGTTCAGCACCATCAACTCTCAGGGAAGTCCAAATTAAAACTACAATGAGATATATATCACACCCTCCAGAGTAGCTATAATCAAAATGACTGGCCATCCTGAGAGCTGGCGGAAATGTGGAGAGACAAGTTCTTGTCTACTGCTGGCAGGGAGAGTTAAATGCTGAGGTTCGGAGAACTCTTTGAATAGTTTCTTATAAAGTGAAATAAGTATTTTTGACAAAGCAATTTCACTTCTAGATATTTGCCCTTCAAAAACATGTTTCTAAAAAATTACAAAGAAAGTTTATAGCAGCCTTATTTAAATATTGCATAACTGGAAGCAACCCAAACACTTACCCACATGGAATGATTAAACAAACTATGGAACCATAGGATGGGATATCACTGAGCAATAAAAAGGAACAAACTATTGATACATGTATGACATGAATGAATAGCAAAAAACATTGTTTAAAAAAAGAGACCAAACACAAAATAGTGTCTGCAGGGTCCCATTTATATGGAATCCAAATCCAGTCAAACCTAACAGATAACGTTAGAACCAGACAGTGGAGTGGGTGTAAGTCTTTTGGAGAAGCAAGGACTACTTAGTTAGAGGCCTAAAGGAACTTTCTCAAATGATAGAAAAGTTCTATATTTTATTTTGCTGATGATTACACAGGTCTATATAACAGTCAAAATTCATCAGACTGAACATTGAAATCTGAACATGTTTGGTATGTGGACTGTATCTAAGAAAAGGAAAAAATTCAGGTCTAGAGATTGGTTTCTATTTGAATTCACATCCCTGGCTTGAACATGTGTATAGATGGTGGTAATCAGGCAAAGGAAGGCTATGAGAAGAAGGGCAGGTGAAGGAGGCAGAAGATAAGTTAAATTTTGTGTATATAGAGTGTGTGGTATCCATTCTACAGGTGCCAGCTAATGATATCTTACTAACAAACAAACAAACAAAACCATGAGTCTGAAGCTTAGGGAAGAGGTCAGGGTGAGGATGTGCCTTTGGGAATCACTTGCTCATGGGGGTAGTTGAAGCAAGGGCATGAGTAAGAAGGTCCCTAAGAGCAGGGGCCAAGGGTCAGCCCTGGGAGCTGTGGTTGCTGCTGGATGAGCAGAGGAGAATGGTCTTTGCAGCAGGTTGGACACCATTGGGGAGATATGAGAAAAGCCAGAAAAAACACAGAACCACCATTGTCCACAGAAGAGAACTCTCTCTCTCTCTCTCTCTCTCTCTCTCTGTGTGTGTGTGTGTGTGTGTGCTTGAGTAGGGAAGTTTTTACATATTAAAAAAATTTTTACAAGTTTATTATGGTATAAATTGTATACTAAAAATTTACTCACTTTAACCCTATCGTTCAATCAATGAGTTTTGGTGAATTTATACAATTGTGTGATTACTACCACATTCTTCAAGTTTTAGAACATTTTTATCATTGCAAAAATTTCCCTCATGGGACCTGAAGATGGCAGCGGAGTAGGCGGATGCACAGACACCCAGCTCTCACCACCAAACTGGAATACAAATCAATTTAGGAAAAATCAGCATGAAAAACCAACTCTGGACTACAAGAACAGCTCTCAAAAACCAAGGAGCAAAGAAGAAGCCACAACAAACCTGGTAGGGAGCGCCTGAATCTCCCCTGCTTATAGGAACGGAGGGGGGGTGAGGCTGAGAGCCCAGAGGGGATCTCACCCCAGGGAAAAGAGCAGAAAATACTGCTCACAGCCACTTGCCTGGTGACCAGGGAGCGAGGTGTGTTGAAAAGACCAGCTTATCTCCCAAGTGGAAAGGAAAGAGAGAGGGACAGACTGTGAGGGCCTAAGGAATGCAGGAGATGATCTAAAAAAAGCTGACTCATCCATGCTGGAGGTGGCCATAGCTGGGGGAGGGACTGATCCTTCCCCACAAAACAGTACTGAATTGCTACTGGATCAGAGATCTCCAGACACCTCTCCAGCTCCAATCAGAGCAACAAGACACAGCTGAAGACAAGAAGTGGGGGAGGAGGGGCAGTAATTCAGGTCTCCATGGAGATCTGAGATACACCTCCTCCTACTGAAGCTGAGAAAACACCCTGCACCCAGAGAGAGTAGTTGGTGGAAGAGGCCTTCAGAGTCTCAGGTTACACCCACCGCATTCCTGGATACAGTTTCAAGGAAGCCCCCTGCTGAGATCAGTAAACAAGACTATCACCTGTTAAGAAAACAAACAAATCAAGACTTCAAAGTTGCCCAAATCCAAAAGTGGATTACAAATAATAGCTTATTCCAACCCAAGAAGACCTAGAAATAACACAACTGAAAACTGGAGGCAGACAACACCAAGCCTAGACTCAACCAACTCTACAATGAGAAGACAAAAAAGTGCAATCCAAATGAAACCTTCAGGAGATGAACTGAGTGATATGGAAATAATCAAACTTCCAGATGCAGAGTTCAAAATAATGATTGTAAGGATGCTTAGGGATCTTAGAACAACAATGGATGGTCATTATAAACACCTAAATAAAGAAATAGCAAGTATAAGAAAGAATCAGTCAGAGATAACAAATACAATATCAGAAATAAAGACCACAATGGAAGGAATTAAAAACAGGATAGATAGAGCTGAGGATCGAATCAGCGAGTTGGAGGACAACTGGAATGAAGGCATGAAAGCACAGAAGAAAACAGAAAAGAGACTCAAAAAAGTCTGAGGAAGTTCTTAGAGAGCTCTGTGACAACCTGAAGAGAAATAACATCCACATCATAGGGGTTCCTGAAGAAGAAGAAAAAGAACAAGGGATAGAGACTTTGTTCAATCATATCATAGCTGAAAACTTCCCTAAATTAATGCAGGAGAAACTCTCACAAGTTCAAGAAGCACAGAGGACTCCATTAAAGAGAAACCCAAAGAAACCTACACCAAGACACATCATAATTAAAATACCAAAGCTAAGCGATAAAGAGAAAATATTAAAAGCTGCAAGAGAGAAAAAAAAAAAGCTATCACCTACAAAGGAGCCCCCATAAGGATGACATCTGACTTCTCAACAGAAACACTTGAGGCCAGAAGGGAATGGCAAGAAATATTCAAAGTAATACAGAACAAGAACCTATAACCAAGACTACTCTATTCAGCAAGGCTATTGTTTAAAATTGAAGGAGAAATAAAAAGCTTCCCAGACAAAAACAACTCAAGGAATTCATTACAACCAAACCAATGCTGCAGGAAATGTTAAGGGGCCTGTTGTAAACAGATCAAAGTGGGAAAAAATATAGCAAAAAGGAAATACAGCTTTAAAGAATAAAATGGCAATAAACAACTACATATCAATAATAACCTTAAATGTAAATGGATTAAATGACCCAATCAAAAGACATAGGGTAGCTGCATGGATAAGAAAACAGGACCCGTACATATGCTGTCTACAAGAGACACACCTTAAAACAAAAGATACACATAAATTGAAAGTAAAAGGATGGAAAAAAACATTTCATGCAAATGAAAATGAAAAAAAAAAACTGGGGTAGCAATACTTATATCAGACAAATTGGACTTTAAAACAAAGGATATAGTAAGAAATAAAGAAGGCCACTACATAATGATAAAGGGAGTAATCCAACAGGAAGATATAACTATGATAAATATCTATGCACCTAATATAGGAACACCTAAATATATAAAGCAGACTTTGATGGATTTAAAGGGTGAGATCAACAGCAATACTATAATAGTAGGGGATTCCAATACCCCACTAACATCAGTAGATAGATCCTCAAGAAAAAAAATTAACAAAGAAACAGCAGACTTACTGGACACACTAGATCAACTCGATTTAATAGATATCTTCAGAACCTTTCACCCTAAAGCAGCAAAATATACATTCTTTTCAAGTGCTCATGGTACATTCTCTAAGATAGACCACACGTGTTAGGGCACAAAAGTGGTCTCAACAAATTTAAGAAGATTGAAATCATATCAAGCACTTTCTCTGATCACAACGGCATGAAACTAGAAATGAATCACAACAGAAAAGCTCAAAAATTCTCAAACACATGGAAACTAAATAGCAGGTTGTTTAATAACGAATTGATTAAGAATGAGGTCAAAGAAGAAATAAAAAAATTCCTAGAAACAAATGTCATTGAGCATACAACAACTCAAAATTTATGGGACACAGCAAAATCAGTACTGAGAGGGAAGTTCATAGCACTACAGGCACATTTTAAGAAGCTAGAAAAAGCTCAAATAAACAACCTAACCCTGCATCTAAAAGAACTAGAAAAAGAACAGCAAGTAAAGCCCAAATGTACTAGAAGGAAGGAAATAATAAAGATCAGAGCAGAAATAAATGACATAGAGGCTAAAGAAACAATACAGAGGATCAATGAAACTAGGAGCTTGTTCTTTGAAAAGGCAAACAAGATTGATGGACCTTTAACTAGAATCACCAAGAAAAAGAGAGGACTCAAATAAATAAAATTAGAAATGAGAGTGGAGAAATAACAACTGACACAACAGAAATATAAAATATTATAAGAAAATACTATGAAGAACTGTATGCCAAAAAACTAGACAACCTAGATGAAATGGACAAATTCCTTGAAACATACAATCTTCAAAAATCAATATGGAAGAATCACAAAACCTAAACAGACTGATTACACCAAATGAGATAGAAACAGTTATCAAAAAACTCCCAACAAAGAAAAGTCCAGGGCCTGATGGCTTCACAACTGAATTCTACCAAATATTCAAAGAAGAACTAACTCCTATCCTTCTCAAACTATTTCAAAAAATTCAAGAGGAAGGAAGACTTCCAAGCTCCTTTTATGAGGTGAGCATAATTCTGATTCCAAAACCAGGTAAAGACAACACAAAGAAAGAAAATTATAGGCCAATATCTCTGATGAATATAGATGCTAAAATCCTCAACAAAATATTAGCAAACTGAATCCAACAATATATGGAAAAAATCATACATCATGATCAAGTGGGATTTATTCTGGGGAGGCAAGGCTGGTACAATATTCGTAAATCAATCAATGTGATTCATCACATAAGAAAAAGGAGAAAAACCATATGATAATTTCAATAGATGCAGAAAAAGCATTTGATAAAATCCAGCACCCATTCATGATCAAAACTCTCAGCAAAGTGGAAATACAGGAAACATACCTCAACATGATAAAAGCCATCTATGAGAAACCCACAGCCAACATCATACTCAATGGGCAAAAATTAAAAGCAATACCCTTAAGATCAGGAACAAGGAAGGGGTGCCCCCTTTCACCACTCTTATTTTACATAGTCCTGGAAGTCCTAGCCACAGCAATCAGACAAGAAGAAGAAATAAAAGGCATTCAAGTTGGAAAAGAAGAAGTAAAACTATCATTATTTGCAGATGATATAATATTGTATATAGAAAACCCTAAAGTCTCAGTCAAAAAACTACTGGACCAGATAAATGAATTCAGCAAAGTGGCAGGATATAAAATCAATACTCAGAAATCAGAGGCATTTTTATATGCCAACAATGAACAGTCAGGAAGAGAAATTAAGGAAACAATCCTTTTCACTATTATAACCAAAAAAATAAAGTACCTAGGAGTAAACTTAACCAAGGAGACTAAAGACTTGTACTTGGAAAATTACAAAGCATTGATAAAAGAAATCAAGGAAGATACAAACAAGTGGAAGCATATACTGTGCTCATGGTTAGGAAGAATAAACATCATTAAAATGTCTATATTACCCAAAGCAATCTATAATTCAACGCAATACCAATTAAAATACTAATGACATACTTCAAAGATATAGATCACATATTACAAAAATTTATATGGAACCAAAAAAGAACATGAATAGCCTCTGCAATCTTAAAAAAGAAGAATAAAGTGGAAGGTATCACACTTCCTGATATCAAGTTATACTACAAGTCCATTGTACTCAAAACAGCCTGGTACTGGCATAAGAACAGGCATATAGATCAATGGAACAGAACAGAGAACCCAGAAATAAACCCACAGCTCTATGGATAACTGATATTTGACAAAGGAGGTAAGGAAATACAATGGAGTAAAGACAGCCTCTTTAACAAATGGTGTTGGGAATATTGGACAGCTACCTGCAAAAAAATGAAACTAGATCACCAGCTTACACCACTCACAAAAATAAACTCAAAATGGATAAAAGACTTAAATGTAGGCCGTGAAACCATAAGCATCTTAGAAGAAAACATAGGCAGTAAGCTCTCCGACATCTCTCGGAGCAATATATTTGCTGATTTATCTCCACGGGGAAGTGAAATAAAAGACAGGATAAACAAATGGGACTATATCAAACTAAAAAGCTTTTGCACAGCTAAAGACAATAAGAACAGAATAAAAAGACAAACTATACAATGGGAGAACATATTTGACAATACGTCTGATAAGGGGTTAATAACCAAAATTTATAAAGAACTTGTAAATCTCAACACCAGGAAGACAAACAATCCAATCCAAAAATGGGCAAAAGAAATGAATAGACACTTCTCCAAAGAGGACATACAGATGGCCAATAGGCATATAAAAAAAATGCTCAACATCACTAATCATTAAAGAAATGCAAATTAAAACCACAATGAGATATCACCTCACACCAGCCAGAATGGCACTCATTAACAAAACAACACAGAATAAGTGCTGGCGAGGATGTGGAGAAAGGGAACCCTCCTGCACTGCTGGTGGGAATGCAGACTGGTGCAGCCACTGTGGAAAACAGTATGGAGATTCCTCAAAAAACTGAAAATCGAACTGCCTTTTGGCCCAGCTATCCCACTTTTAGGAATATACCCCAGGAACACCATAGAACGGCTCCAAAAGGAGAAATGCACCCCCATGTTTGTGGCAGCATTGTTCACAATAGCGAAGATCTGGAAACAGCCCAAGTGTCCATCAGAGGACGAGTGGATTAAAAAGCTTTGGTACATATATACTATGGAATACTACTCAGCCATAAGAAATGATGACATTGGATCATTTACAATAACATGGATGGAGCTTGATAACATTATACGAAGTGAAATAAGTAAATCAGAAAAAACTAAGAACTATATGAATCCATATATAGATGGGACATAAAAATGAGACTCAGAGACATGAACAAGAATGTGATGGCAACAGGGGTGGGGGTTGGGAGGATGGGGGATGGGGCGAGGAAGGAGAGATGTGATGGGGGAGAGGAGGGGCACAAAGAAAACCAGATAGAAGGTGACAGAAGACAATTTGACTTTGGGGGAGGGGTATACAGCACAATCAAATGTCAAAATAATCTGGAGATGTTTTCTCTCAACATATGTACCCTGATTTATCAATGTCACTGCATAAAATTTAATAATAAAAAAAATTTCCCTCATGCCCCTTTGCAGTCAATATCAGATACCACGGCCAGCCTGTGGCAACCACAGATATCCCCTTAAGATTATAGTTTTGTCATTTGTATAGTCTTTTGTGTCTGCCTTTTTTGTCTTAGTCTGTTTTTGAGGTTCCTTAATGTTGTCGCAGGCAGTTCTAATTCATTCCTTTCTTATAGTAGGTACTATTCCACTGTATGAATAGATTGTGTTTTGTTTATCCATTCACCAGCTGATGGACATTTGTATTGTTTCCAGTTTGGGGTTATCAAAAATAATGCTGCAATAAATATTTATTTACAGCTCTTTCAGAAGACATATGTTTTCATTTTTCTTGGGTTACTGCCTAGGAGTGGAATTGCTGGATTGCACGGTAAGCATGTGTTTACTTTTGAAAGAAACTGTCAAATTGTTCTCGTAAGAGGACAACCACTTTTACATTTCCACTAGCAACTTGTGAAGTTTCTGATTTCTCTACATACTTATCAACATTGGCATTGTTGGGTTTTGGGTTTTTTTTTTTTTAGCTATTTTGGTAATCATAGAGTGGCTTTTCTTTGCGATTTCAGTTTGCATTTCCCTAATGACCAATGATGTTGAACATTTTTCATGTGCTTGTAGACCATTCATATGTCTTCTTTGGTGAAATATGATATTTGTTCAAACCATTTGTTAATTTTTAAGTGGGTAATTTGTCCTCTTATAATTGAGTATTAAGAGGTTTTTTTTTAACATATCTGAATACTAGTCAGATAGTTTACAGATATTTTCTCTCAATCTGTGGTGTACCTTTTTATTTTTTCACTGAAAATTTTTTTAAATTTTGATGAAACCTAATGAGTCAATGTTTTCTTTAATGATTAGTAGTTTTGTGTCTTAGCTAAGAAATTTTTGCTTAACTCAAGATCACAAAAATTGTCTTCCATGTTTTCTTCTGGTAGTTTTATAGTTTTATCTTTTACATTCAGGTCTATGATTCACTTTGAATTAATTTTTTATGTATGGTGTGAGAAAGGGTCAAGGTTAATATATTTCTAAAAATAACTATTTAGTTACTTTAAGACCATTTATAAAGACTAATATTTTTTCTAATGAATTATGTTGGTAACTTTTAATTGAATATATAAGTAAAGGTCTATTTTAGGACTTTCAATTTTGTTCCATGCATCTATATGTCTATTATTATTTAATACTACTTTGTGTTAATTACTATGGTTTCATAGTAAGTCTTAAAATTATGTAGTATGTCTTCTAACTTCCTTCTTTTTAAAAATTGTTTTATGAGAGCGACATCAGAGAAATTGCAGCGTGAGAGATACTCCCAATCTCTCCCCTTGAAATTTCAACAAATTCTACAACTATACTCAGAGAAAAACCCCAGATGAACCTGAAATATACACACACCAGATAGACAAAGGTAGGGTTTGCTCAAGAAGGTGGGCCAAAGATAGAATCTGCTCACAGAAGAAATAAAATGCCAGAGAACTGAGTCTTTCTCTTTCCTCATGGACCTGAGGGAAGGAGGCTCTGTTGGTGCAGGTTTTGTCTCGGAGCCAGAGCCTAAAGAAGAGGAGAGTCTGGGGGGAAGGAGTGGAGATAGGGCAATGACCAAGAATGGGGATTGCAGGCGCTGGGCAATTGAAGGCACTGGGCACACAAAAACCATGGTGCATTCTCAAGAACTGCATACAAGTAGCTTGTGGAGATCAGCCCACAGGGCACTGGAGCACTCTTGATCTGCCCACCTGACCAGTGGAGTTTAGCCTTGTGGCACTGGATGTGCTTGATCTGTGATCTCTGTCACAACTGCTCCTGAAGCTCAGACACCAGCTTGTGGCATGCAGTCCCTGCCTGCCCAGGGCTGTGTTTTGACTGCTTAGAGTGGTTTAGGAGGGACGACTGAACTGTGTTACCCCAGTCTCCCAGTCCCACATTGCTCCCCTTGCTGTGCGAACAGTGGTGGTGGTGGACCCCCCTCAGCTGGGTCTCCAAGCTGCTCTCCTCTGTGAGAGGCAAGGGTGCCCAGGTGCTTGATCCCCTGCTCTGTTGTGACATGGAAGAGGGCCCCAGAGGACTTCTGGTTGGCCATTGCTAGAGCCATAAAATTGCAAAGCCCTAACAACGAGCCCCTCCTACCAAACTGACAGCCCTGCCTGCATCATTACCACAGCGAGCCTCAGCAGAACTCCACCCAAGAATCTCGCAGAGGCAATTCTTGTAGTATAGCACCTCCTACAAGAAAAAAGAATAATTATCTCTTGTTAGGGTTATTAACAATACCACTTGCAAATCCATCAAGGAAAAAGAAATCAAGTATGGATATACAAGACAGAGACATAGCTCAGATAGATGATGAAAAATCTCCAGGAAAATATCTCAATTACATGGAAACCTTGGAGCTTAATGACAAAAAATTCAAAATTGAAGTTCTAAGAATACTCAATAAGATTCAAGAAAACACTGAAAGGCAATTTAGTGAGCTCAAGAAACAACTTAATAAACAAAAAGAGTACTTCACCAAGGAAATTGAAACTATAAAAAAGAACCAAACAGATGAAAAACTCAATACACAAACTGAAAAATGAGGTAACAAGCTTAGCTAATAGAACAGGCCATATTGAAGAGAGAATCAGTGACATTGAAGACAGACAACTAGAGATACAACAGAGAAAATAAAAGAGACTCACAAATTTAAAAAAAATGAGAAAGCCCTATAAGAACTATCTGACTCCATCAGAAAGAGCTATATAAGAATAATGGGTACTTTAGAAGAAGAAGAAAGGGAAAATGAATGGAGAATATATTGAAACATAATTGATGAGAACTTTCCAAGCTTGTGGGAAGAGTTGGAGCCTCGATTCCAAGAAGCAAACAAAATGCCAAGTTACCTCAACCTAAACAGACCTACTCCAAGGCACATCATAATGAAAATGACCACAAATCAATGATAAAAAAAGAATCCTCAAGGCAGCTAGGGAGAAGAAAAATATAACATATAAAAAAAGGCCCATTAGGCTATCATCAAATTTCTCAGCAGAAACTCTATAAGCCAGAAGAGAGTGGACCCCAACATTTAAAGTACTGAAAGAGAGGAACTACGAGCCAAGAATACTATATCTATCAAACTATCCTTCGCCTGACCAGGCAGTGGAGCAGTGGATAGAACATCGGACTGGGATGCGGTGGACCCAGATTCGAAACCCCGAGGTCGCCAGCTTAAGCATGGGCTTATCTGGTTTGATGGCTTAAGCAAAGGGTAACTCAGTCTGCTGTAGCCCCCTGGTCAAGGCACATATGAGAAAGCAATCAGTGAACAAATAAGGTGCTTAAGTGAAGAATTGATGCTTCTCATCTCTCTCCATTCCTGTCTGTCTGTCTCTATCTATCCCTCTCTCTGTCTCTGTCACACACACACACACACACACACACCACAAAAATCAAACAAACAAACAAAAGAAACTATCCTTCAAATATGAAGGGGAAATGAAAACATGTACAGACATAAAAAAGCTGAGGGAATTTATCACCAGAAAAACCCACTACAGGAAATACTAAAGGGGGTTATCTGACCAGATGCAAAGAACAAAACAAAACAAAGTTACAAGTAAAAATTTTAACAAAACTACAATAAAAACAAGGATAATCTGTGACAACAATAACATAAAAGGGGAGAGGATAAAGATCAGCAGTAGCAAAGAAGAATGGAGTGCAGAAGCACTCATGAAATAATGGATTCTAATAAATATGATAATTTTCCTTTTAATAACCTAATGGTAATCACCCCTGAAAATGCCACTACTGAAACACATAGCTTAAAAAAAGTAGAAACAGAAGATAGAAGTATGAATACCACCAAACAAAAAGAAATGACAGAAAAAAAAGAAGAAACAGACAAAACACAAAGCTATCAGAAAAATGGCAATAGGAAATCCTCAAGTGTCAATAATTACACTAAATGTAAATGGATTGAACTCACCAATAAAGAGGCACAGAATAGCAGATTGGATCAAGAAGCAAAACCCAACAGTATGTTGCCTTCAAGAGACACATCTAAGCTACATGGTTAAGAATAGTTTCAAAATTAAAGGTTGGAAAATGATTCTCCAAGCAAATAATATTCAAAGAAAAGCAGATGTAGCCATACTTGTATCTGACAATGCTGACTACAAGACAACAAAGGTGACCTGAGACAAAGATGGAAATTTCATAATGATAAAGGAGACATTGTATCAAGAAGACATAACACTTCTTAATATATATGCACCAAACCAGGAAGCACAAAAATATATAAGACATCTACTAACTGACCTAAAAGTACAAACCAAAAAATATATAATTACACTTGGAGACATCAATACACCATTGATGGCTTTAGATCATTCATCCAAACAGAAAATCAATTAAGAAATATTGGCCTTAAATAAAACACTAGAACAAATTGACATAATAGACATCTACAGGAAATTTCATCTCAAAACATCAGAGTATACATTTTTCTCCAGTGTACATGAAACATTCTCAAGAATAGACCATATGTTGGGCCACAAAACTAACATCAACAAATTCAGAAAGATTGAAATTATACCAAGCATATTCTCTGACTACAAAGCTTTGAAACTAGAATTCAACTGCAAAAAAGAAGTAAACACACCCACAAAAATGTGGAAATTAAACAATATACTGCTCAAAAATGACTGGGTCAAAGAAATAAAAGAAGAGATCAAAAGATATATACAGACAAACAAAAATGTCAACACAACATAGCAGCATCTCTGGGATGCAGCAAAAGCAGTAACAAGAGGGAAGCTCATATCATTACAGGCTTATATAAAAAAACAAGAGAGAGCCCAAGTAAACCACCTAACATCACATCTTAAGGAACTAGAAAAAGAAGAACAAAGGCAACCCAAAACCAGCAGAAGAAAAAAATGTAATAAAGATTAGAGCAGAAATAAATGAAATAGAGAAGAGAAAAACTATAGAACAAGGTTGGGAACCTTTTTGGCTAAGAGAGCCATGAATGCCACGTATTTTAAAATGTAATTCCGTGAGAGCCATACAATGTGTTTAACATTAAATACAAGTAAATGTGTACATTTTATGTAAGACCAACACTTTTAAAGTACAATAAGTCTCTGAATTCTTTTTAATAACGTTGTTATGCTGTTGCTAATCAATGATGAATAAAGTACTTCTTACCATTAATGCAACTTCTGGTGCTGCGTGGTTTTGCTGATGGCTTTGTAGTCTGGTTGATACGTGGTGAGGTTAAGCTTCAGGCAGGCGTTGAGACTTCCATCCGTTAAACATGATCGTAGGTTGGTTTTAACATTCTTTAGATGTAAGAAAGACTGCTTACATGCATATATAGAGCCAAACATTGTCAGTACAGCAATACTCACATACTGCAGTGTGTGGTATGTAATAGGAAGCGTGTTCCAAGTTTTGACAATCAGCTGATTCACGGGTTGAAGTTTTTTCATTTCTCCCCACTTGTGTTTGCTCGCCAACTCTGCTTGATGTCGTGCAAATCTTTCCAAATCTTCATTCAGTGACTTGAACTTATTCACCCACATGTCTGAGGCCTTCAGGTCAGCAGCTTGTAGCTCAAAATCTCTGACGAAAACACCAGGGATGTAACTCACTGCACACTCATGTGGATGGGTGATGAACTTAAAAAGATGAGTGCACTCACAAAATTTTTCAAAGCATGCTTTGAATGACTGGAGGAGATTAGATGTGAAGGCCGCTAGCTGCTGGAGATCAAGATGTTGAGCAGGGGCACTTGCTGTGCATGCATCTTTAAACTCTCCCAGTTTTTCAAAGTGTAGTAAGCGACCTGTTTCAATGTCTGAGATGAAGAGTTCCAGCTTGTTTTCAAATGCAAACACTGCTTGTTGAAGGGATAAGACTGTATTTCCAATGCCTTTCATTTTCACATTGAGCTGGTTTAGATGTTCAGTCATGTCCACGAGATAGTAGAACTTCAGAAGCCACTCCGTGTTAGCTAACTCAGGATGCTCAATGTTTTTCATTTCAAGAAAAGTGCAGATTTCGCTCAGACAAGCTGTGAAAAGGCTGAGCACCTTCCTTCTTGACAACCAATGCACATTGATGTGCAGAAGCAGACCAGAATAATTATCCCCAACTTCATCCAGCAGTGTTTTAAACTGGTGATCATTTAAAGCTTAGGCAACCATAAAGTTGACCACCCGAGTGACCAGCGACATAACCTCACCAAGCTGCTTGCCACATATCTGAGCACAAAGCGTCTCCTGATGTAGGATGCAGTGAAAACTTAAAATGGGTCTCTTTTCATGTTCACGAAGAAGTGCTACGAATCCTCTGTTTTTCCCCACCATGCACGGAGCACCATCAGTACACACCGAAATAAGTTTATCCATCGGTAGATTTTTTTTTTTTTAGCGAACTCAGTGAAAGACTTGAATAAATCCTCCCCTCTTGTTGTCTCTTTCATAGGCAAAACAGCAAGACTTTCCTCATATAGTGTGTCACCAACAGCATACCTTGCAATCACGCTGAACTGGGATAATTGGCTTATGTTCGTTGACTCATCCAAAGCAAGAGAAAAGAATGGTGCTGCATTTATGTCTTTCACTTGTGTTGCCTCAGTTTGATTTGCCATCATGATGGTACGATCGTGAACAGTTCTTGCTGACAGAGGTATGTTCTTTATTCGTTTGATTATCTTGTATTTATCTGAAAAGTCATCAAAAAGTTCATTGGCAACATCAAGCATGAATGTTTTGGCATACTCCCCATCTGTGAATGGCTTTCCGTTTCTCACAATTGCTAAAGCACCAGCAAAGCTAGCTGAATTCCAGTCTAAACTCATGGACCTTTTTGGGTCCAAACATGAAGTTGCTGCTGACTAGCTTTCACTCTGCACAGTAACTCTTGACATGCTTTCTTCCTGCTGTCCTCCACTGGATATTTCGATGCAAATGTAGTATGGTGTATGTCAAAGTGCCACTTTATATTTGACCGTTTCATCGATACAATTTTATCATTGCATATTAGACACACTGCAGAACCTGCTCTCTCCACAAAGGCGAATTCCTCTGTCCATTCCTGCTGAAAAGTACGATACTCCTCATCTTTTTTTTCTTTTAGCCATCTTCTTCATCAAAAGAGTTTCTGCAATTAGCTAGCTGACTACTTGATTAAAAGAAGTTTACTTCCTGACCTCACAATGACCCATGTACGTTACACATTATCCAGTAAAAATTTGGTGCTGTCCTGGAGGACAGCTGTGATTGGTTCCAGCTACCCGCAACCATGAACATGAGCGGTAAGAAATGAATGGATTGTAATACATGAGAATGCTTTATATTTTTAACATTATTATTTTTTTATTAAAGATTTGTCTGCGAGCCAGATGCAGCCATCAAAAGAGCCACATCTGGCTCATGAGCCATAGGTTTCCAACCCCCGCTATAGAAAAAATTAATACAACAAAGAGCTGGTTCTTTGAAAAGATCAACAAAATTGACAAACCTCTGGCAAGACTCACTAAGGAAAAATGAAAAAGGATTCATATAAACAAAATCCAAAATGAAAGAGGAGAAATTACCATAGATATCATAGATATACAAAGGATTATTGAAGAATACAATGAAAAACTAAATGCCAGCAAATATAACAATCTAGAAGAAATGGATAAACTTCTAGAACAATACAATCTTCCTACACTGAATCACAAAGAAGTAGAAAGACTAAATACACCTATAAGCAGGGAGAAAATACAAACTACTATCAAAAACCTCCCTTAAAATAAAAGTCCAGGACTAGATGGCTATACTAGTGAATTCTACCAAACATTCAAAGAAGATTTGGTTCCTATCCTTCTCAATGTCTTCCAAAAAATTGAAGAAGAAACAATACTTCTAAACACATTTTATGAGGCTAACATAACCCTCATACCAAAACCTGGCAAGGACAACACAAAAAAAGAAAACTACAGACCAATATCTCTAATGAATACAGATGCTAAAATCCTAAACAAAATACTAGCAAATTGAATACAACATCACATTAAAAAATTATTCATCATGATCAAGTGAAATACATCCCAGAAACACAAGAATGGTTCAACATAAATAAAACGATTAACGTAATACACCATATCAATAAAACTAAGAACAAAAACCATATGATCCTATCAATAGATGCCGAAAGGCATTGATAAAATACAGCATCCTTTTATGTTTAAAACACTCAACAAAATGAGTATAGAAGGAAAATACCTCAACATAATAAAGGCCATTTACAACAAACCATCAGCTAACATCAAACTAAATGGTAAAAAACTGAAAACTTTTCCTCTAAAATCAGGAACAAGACAAAGTTGCCCACTCTCTCCACTTCTATTCAACATAGTAGTGGAAGTTCTAGCCAGAGCACTCAGACAAGAGAAAGAAATAAAAAGCATTCATATTGGGAAAGAAGAAGTAATGGTTTCACTTTTTGCAGATGATATTACCTTGTATATAGAAAACCCCAAAGACTCCACATACAGGCTATTAGAGGCAATCTACCAATACAGTAAGGTCACAGGATACAAAATTAATATGCAGAAGTCTATTGCTTTCTTATATGCCAACAAAGAAACTTCAGAAAAAGAATTCAAAAAAATTATTCCTTATACAGTTGCAACACAAAAATAAATACCTAGGAATGAACATAACAAAGAATGTAAAGGACCTATATACTGAAAACTACAAAGCATTGTTAAGGGAAATTTAAAAAGACACAATGAAATGGAAATATTCATTGTTTGTGAATATTAAGAATAAATATATTTTAAATGGCAATATTACCCAAAGCAATATACAAATTTAATTAAGGTGACCAAATTTTTTTTACAATGAAAAGGACAAAAATAAATAGAAGAAAAGAGTAAATAAAAGAAATATTTTATTCATTGCAACAATAATACACTATAATATGATAAATGCATAGTAAAAGCATTTGTAATATTTTATATTGTAATTATGCTTACATGCCTATTATTTTTTTTTTTTTACAGAGTCAGAGAGAGGGATAGACAGGGACAGACAGACAGGAATGGAGAGATGAGAAGCATCAATCATTAGTTTTTTGTTCCGCATTGTGACACCTTAGTTGTTCATTGATTACTTTCTCATATGTGCCTTGTCTGCAGGCCTTCAGTAGACCAAGTAACCCCTTGCTTGAGCCAGTGACCCTGGGTCCAAGCTGGCGAGCTTTTTGCTTAAACCAGATGAGCCCGTGCTCAAGCTGGCGACCTTGGGATCTCGAACCTGGGTCCTCAGTATCCCAGTCCAATGCTCTATCCACTGCACCACCGCCTGGTCAGTCCATGCCTATTAATTTTTAATAATAATTGTCAGAAAAAAGTATTCATTTAGATACAAATATGTCACATCACATGCAATGAATCAACTGCATCGATCGAATATAGACATTTACAGATTAGTCTTCCAATATCAATAAGGAGGACATGTAGGAGGACTTTTCAAGGGAGGACAGAACTTACAAAAGAAGGACTGTCCTCCCTAAAGGAGGATGATTGGGCACCTTAATTTAATGTAATTTCCATCAAAATTCCAATGCTATTTTTAAAGAAATGGAGCAAAAAACTATCAGGTTTATATAAAACCATAAAAAACTCCAGATAACCAAAGTAACTCTAAGGAAACAAAACATAATTGGAGGCATTACAATACCTGACTTCAAACTATACTACAGAGTTATGATAATCAAAACAGCATGGTACTGGCAGAAAAATAGACATATAGACCAATGGAACACAATATAAAGCCGAGAAATAAAACCACATATATATGGTCAAATCATCTTTGATAAAGGAGTCAAAAATACACAATGGATAAAAGAAAGCCTCTTTAATAAGTGGTGCTGGGAAAATTGGAAAGCCACATGGAAAGCCACAAAAAAATAAAATTTGACTACAGTTTGTCTCCTTGCACAAAAATTAATTCAAAATGGATCAAAGATCTAAACATAAGATCTGAAACAATAAATTACATAGAAGAAAACATAGGCACTAAACTCATGGACCTTGGCCACAGAGAACAATTTATGAATTTGACCCCAAAGGCAAGGGAAGTAAAGGCAAAGATAAATGAATGGGACTACATCAAACTAAGAAGGTTTTGCACAGCAATAAAACTGATAACAAAACAAATAAACAGCCAACTAAGTGGGAGATGATATTTTCAAACAACAGCTCAGATAAGGGGCTAATATCCAAAATATATAATGAACTCACAAAACTAAGCAACAAACAAGCAAACAATTCAATAAAAAAAAATGGGAAGAGAACATATACAGACACTTCTCCCAAGAAGAAATACAAATGGCCACCAGATATATGAAAAAATGCTCATCGTCACTAACTATTAAAAAAATGCAAATGAAAACTACAATGAGATATCACCTCATACCTGTTAGATTAGCTATTATCAACAAGACAGGTAATAACAAGTGCTAGAGAGGCTGTGGAGAAAAAGGAACCCTCATTCACTGTTGGTGGGAATGTGGATTAGTACAACCATTATGGAAGAAAGTACTGTATGGTGGTTCCTCAAAAATTAAGAATAGAACTACCATATGACCCAGAAATCTCTCTACTGGGTATATATCCCCAAAACTCGAAAACATGGGCACATAAAGACACATGCAGCCCCATGTTCATTGCAGCATTGTTCACAATGGCCAAGACATGGAAACAGCCGAAATGCCCTTCAGTAGATTGGATAAAGAAGATGTGGTACATATATACTATGGAATATTATTCAGCCATAAGAAATGATGACATAGTATCATTTATTACAACATGGATAGACCTTGATAACATTATACTGAGTGAAATAAATAAATCAGAAAAAGCTAAGAACTGTATTATTTCATACATAGGTGTGACACAAAATTGAGATTCATGGACATAGATAAAAGTGCAGTGGTTATCGGGGAGAGGGGAAGGGAGGAGAAAAAAGGAGTGGGGTGGAGGAAGAGGCTAAAAAAGAAACAAAATATCGGGTGACTGAGGATGATTTGACTTTGGGTGATGGGTATATAACATAATCGACTGTCCAAATGATGTGGAGATGTTTTGTCTAAATCTATGTATTCTGGTTGACCAATGTCACCTAGTTAATTTAACTTGTCTAAATAAAAAAAAATGTTTTGTGGCAAAGGACTTGAATAAATATGTCTCCAAAGATGATACACAAGTGGCCAATAAACACATATAAAGATGCTCAATATTAGAGAAATGCAAATCAAAACCACAATGAAGTATCACCTCACACTTATCAGGATGGCTATTATCAAAACAAAACAACAAACAAAATAACATTTTGGCAGGGATATGGAGAAATTGGAACACTTGTACACTGTTGGTGGGAAAGTAAAATGGTGCAGCTACTATGGAAAATATTATGGTATTTTCTCAAAAAGTTAAAAGAATTAAAAGCAGGATCTTGAAGAGATATTTGTTCACTTGCGTTCAGAATAGCATTACTCACAATAGCAAAAATGTTAGCAACCCAAGTGTCTATCAATAGATGAAAAGATAACCAAAACGTGCTATATAAATAATGGAATATTATTCAGCCTTAAAAAGAAGGAAATTATGACCCATGCTACAACACAGATGAATCTTGAGAACATTATGCTAAGTAAAATCAATCAGTCACAAAAAGACAAATAGTTTATGATTCCACTTATATAAAGTACCTGGAGTAGTCAGATTCATAGAGACAAAAAGTGGAATGATGGCTTCCTGGAGTTGGGAAAGGGGAATTTGAGTTGTTCAGTGGGTACAGAGTTTTAGTCTTACAAGATGGAAAGAGTTCTGGACATTGGTTATATAATAATGTGAATGTACTATACATTTTAAAATAGTTAAGATAGTAAATTTTATGCTATGAGACTTTTACCACAATTAAGAGTAAAAAAAAAAAAGGTTGTTTTAAACTAAGTCATTGTATTTTAAGTAAATTTTAGGGTCAGCTTGCCAATTTCTATGAAATAGCCTGCTGGGACTTTTAAAGGGATTTCACTGAATGTATAGATTAATTTAGGGAGAATTACCTTGTCTAATAAACAATAATGAACATGACATATTTTTCTGTTTATTCAGGTCTTCTTTACTTTCTCAGGACTGTTTTGTACAAGTCTTAACTATATTTAATACATTTATTTCTAAGTATTTTTACGCTACTCTGAATGGTAGTTTTAAAGTTATACTTTTTGGATTTTATTTGCTAGCATAAAAAATACAATTGATTTCTGAATATTGATCTCATATCCTGTGACCTTGCTAAATTCACTTGTGGCTTCTAAGAGGTTTGTTTTTGTTTTTTTGAGATTCCTCAGGATTTTTGTAAGGCCAGTAGCCACAGCCACCATCACAGCTGCCCGGCCTGGGCAGGTTCGCATTTGATTCAGACAGACAGTAATGAAAGAATGGAGCCAAGAACTGGTGGGCCATTAGCTTTAATCCTAGCTTGCACTCAGTGGGCAAGAAATACACACAGTGAGAAAACACTTTCCTTTCCATTCAGGGTTCCCAAAAGCCACTGACTTATCTGAGTTTCCTAGAATCAAGGGTATCTACCTCATCAGCCTTATTCTCCTATGTTTCCCATCTCCTTCTCTTTGCACAAACTCTGCACAAACTGGCTTCTCTTTTAGCACTCTGCCATTTTGGCTGCTTCTCCTCTCCTCCACGTGGCCTTTCTCTGCTCTCCTCTCTAATGCTAATCTCAGGAACCGAGACAGCGAGCCCCCGGTCTGTCCCCATTTTATAGTGTAGAAATCAAAACCTTTAATCCAATATACAAACAAGGAAGTCTCTGATACAAAGTCACTTATCTGAGACATAATGGGATTCCTCATGAGAGTGTACCACCCACATCATGCAACAGTCAAGGGTGTGGGGGAAAGATTAGTTTTAAAACTAAACCTCAGGCTATAATGACCCTGCCTGCTTACAGCCTGTCTCCCACACCCCATTCAAACTATAAGCGAGCAAACATATATATCATATTTACAAACTTATTTGACCAACAATTTTCTACATACACAATCACATAGTTCACAAAAATTTTTACTTCTTTCTTTCCAATATTTATGCCATTTTTCAATACCTATTTAATTGACTCTTCCCTCCAGTACAATGTTGAATAGAAGTGGTGAGAGAGAGTTTGAAAATGAAATTATTTTAGTACTGGAAAACCACCAGTGGCCTCCAGAAAAGCAGTTTTCATAGAACAGTAGGGTGTTGCCTTTCGTGAAGTTTAAATGAAAAAGGAAGGAAAGAGATGCTAAAGACAGTCCTTATTCTCAGGGGACTTTGAAATTCTTATCCAAAAGGCGTTTCCAGAGTGTAAACAGGAGAGTTTTACTTACACACTTCTCTACCTCTGATCTTCTCATCCTAGATCCAGCCACCTTCACTCACCTGAACATTTCAGTAGCCACTTACCTCTCCTCTTTAACTGTCCTCCCCTCTCCCTTCCCCCAGTCTATTTCCCAGTACAAGTCTGAGTGAACCTTTTTTTTGGGGGGGGTCATAAAATTTTATTTAAACAATTAATTGTAATGGGATGAAATTGATCAGTTAGAGTACATAAATTCAGAAAAAACATCTCCAGATCATTTTGACATTTGATTATGTTGTATACCCATCACCCATAGTCAAATTACCCTCTGCCACCTTTTGTTTGGTTTTCTTTTTTTTAAATAATTTTATTTTTTAAATGGGGTGACATCAATAAATCAGGATACATATATTCAAAGAAAACATGTCCAGGTTATCTTGTCGTTCAATTATGTTGTATACCCATCACCCAAAGTCAGATTGTCCTCTGTCACCTTCTATCTAATTTTCTTCGTGCCCCTCCCCTTCCCCCTTTCCCTCTCCCTCTCCCCCTCCCCCCATAACCACCACACTCTTATCAATGTTTCTTAGTCTCACTTTTATGTCCCACCTACATATGGAATAATGCAGTTCCTGGTTTTTTCTGATTTACTTATTTCACTCTGTATAATGTTATCAAGGTCCCACCATTTTGCTGTAAATGATCCGATGTCATCATTTCTTATGGCTGAGTAGTATAATCCCTCTACTGGGTATATACCCCAAAAACTCAGAAACATTGATATGTAAAGACACATGCAGCCCCATGTTCATTGCAGCATTGTTCACAGTGGCCAGGACATGGAAACAACCAAAAAGCCCGTCAATAGATGACTGGATAAAGAAGATGTGGCACATATACACTATGGAATACTACTCAGCCATGAGTGAATCTTTTAAAGTGAAAATCAGATTATATTAGTCCTCTGCTAAAACCCTCCAACCACTCTACATGGTGAGTAGAAGCAATGCTACTCTATACTATGGCCATCAAAGCTCTGCCACTGCCCACCTTCTAGCCTCCTCTTCCTCGCTCTGCCTCCGGCATACCCTCCTGCCTCCTGGGACTTCTCTTTGTAACTGCTCACAGCCTGGCCATGAGACCTGGGAGCTGTTTAAAAATGCAGAATCTCAGGCTCCCCGCCCCAGACCTGCAGAATCCAAATCTGCATTTAGCAAGCTCCCCCTCGGGTCTCTGCACACTAAAGTGAGAAGCACTGCCCTGGAACCTACACACTCTTTCCTAAATTAGACCTTTTGCATTTGCTGTGCCCTCTGCTCCCCATGCCCTTTCCAGATCATTCACGACTCAGTTCCTCACCTCACTCAGGTGCCAGCTCCAACCTCACTTTCTGAGACTGGCTTCCCTGGGAAACCATATCTAAAGTGATTCCCCCTTCGATCTCTATCATCCTCCTATCTTTCTTTACAGCACTCTGCCTGTCTTGTTCTTCAGTGTAGACGGGTCAGCAAGAACAGAGTCTGCTCATGGCAGGATGATAACTATTTTTTAAATGAATGAATGAATTAATGAAAAATTAAACCTGAAGGAATATATAATAAGGTGGCATGGGATGTATCATAAGAGAGCTTCAAAGTACTGTGGAAGTGGACGAGGGAGAAATCACTTTCGATCTGGATGAAAGAAGTTAGAGAAGTTTCCATGCAGGCGGTGGCCTTTGAGCTGGACCCCAAAATATGGACAGTAATTCATCAAGAGAGGAGGGCAGGGGGAGTCTCTGGGAAGAGTGGAGATGTGAGCAAAGATGGAAGGGAGATGTACTGGCTTGCACAGGAGAGGGGCCATTCCTAGTGGCAGGAACCTGAGTGTGGGAAGATGAGCATATTGGAAAGACCAAGCTGCTGGGTGAGGGCAGGTTTTAATGCCAGGCAAGGAGTTGATACTTCATTCTGCAGACCACAGATGCCACTGGGGCTATTACCTTAATCAAATACCCCACAGACCCATTCCACCTGTGTCTAAATCAAGAGTTCACACCTGCATCAGAGTAAAGCAGCAGTTGTTTTACAAGTAAGTGCACACACGCTAACAAATACAGTGTGTCTGTAAAGTCATGGTGCACTTTTGACTGGTCACAGGAAAGCAACAAAAGACGATAGAAATGTGAAATCTGCACCAAATAAAAGGAAAACCCTCCCAGTTTCTGTAAGATGATGTGGCAGCATGTGCGCATGCGCAGATGATGACGTAACACCATGTATACAGCAGAGCAGCCCACGGCCATGCCAGTCGAGATGTGGACGGTACAGAGGAAAGTTCAGTGTGTTCTGTGGCTCACTAAATTTGAATCCGTGACCAAAGTGCAACGTGAATATTGGCGCGTTTATAACAAAGCGCCACCACATAGGAATAACATTACTCGGTGGGATAAGCAGTTGAAGGAAACTGGCATTTTGGTGGAGAAACCCCGTTCTGGTAGGCCATCAGTCAGTGACAAGTCTGTAGAGGCTATACGGGATAGCTGCCTAAGGAGCCCTAAAAAGTCTGTGTGTGAGCCCACATAGAACTGCACTGAATAGATATGAAACTGGGAGAGTTTTCCTTTTATTTGGTGCAGATTTCACATTTCTATTGTCTTTTGTTGCTTTCCTGTGACCGGTCAAAAGTGCACCATGACTTTACGGACACACTGTATTTATGTAACCATGACAGAGAGTGGCTACTCTCTGCTTGGCTTCTGGATGGCTTCCAGTCTATGCATTCTTTCACTTTGATTCTGTGGACAATGACATTCTGCCTCAATATACTCTGAGATGGACCTCAGTTTGGGCTGTACTGTTAGGTCAAACCATATGAAATTGTCAGTATTCAAATGATTGCGACCTTAAAAAAGGGAAATTTCACAGAGTCTGATTAATAGAAAAATCAGATTTCACCATGAGGACGTTAATGGAGGAACTTAATCCTCACTAAGCAGGGCTCCTTCCTAACTGAACTTTTCCTTTTGTGGGAACCCAGGTCCTTCTCTAGAATGCAGGCACTGCCTTCAGACCCAAGCAAGAGGCACAGTTGTCCAGAGTTACCTGGGGAAGATTCAATGCTCTCTTTTCAAAGCCCCATGACGTCTTGACTTGGGGCGAGTTAAAATTCATAAAGTGTGTGTGTGTGTGAGAGAGAATTATGGCCCACTGCCAGGGTTTTTCCCAAAAAAGCCTAATTTGGGAGGAGGGTGGGTCAGCTGTCACCTGTCAGAGTTGGAACAGGATTTCTTTAGCCAGCCCAACATTTCTGGAAAACATGGCTTTCAGAGCCTTGGGACAAAAAAGGAACAAAGATGTGGATGCAACAAGAGTTTGAGAGGGGATGATGGCATGTGTGAAAAAGAGGCTGTGTGAAGCTTATAAGACTCCCTATAGGGATGGTGCTGCATTAATTACCTGCCAAGGGGCTGTTGAGAGTGTAATTGCATTGCTTAAATGACTGTTTTGACTCCAGTCTTCTGCATCACAATTAATTGGTAAGTGTGTTTCATGGGCTTTCTATAACCTGCACCTCAGTGTGGAGTCTGGGTATGACCTAGCAATCCTAATTCTGGGTATATATCCAAAGAAAATGAAATGATTACTCCAAAGAGATATCTGTGTAGCATTATGTTCATTGCAGTATTATTTACAATAGCCATACATGAAAAACAATCCAAATATGAGTCTGACAGGGATATATATATGGACTATATATATGTGGAATATTACTTAGTCATGAAAACGAAGGAAATCTTTTTAGAGGGGGGGCAGAGACAGACTCCTGCGTGCATCCCAACCTGGATCCACCTGGCAAGCCCAATAGGGGGAGATGCTCTGCCTATTTGGAGCCCTTGCTCCATTGCAACCATGCCATTTTTTAGCGCCTGAGGTAGAGACCATGAAGCCATCCTCTGTGCCTGGGGTCAGCTCGCTTTAATTGAGCCAATGCTGCTGGAGAGGAGGAGAAGAGAGAGAGAGGCAAGAGGGGAGGGGTGGAAAAGCAGATGGACGCTTCTCCTATGTGCCCTGACCTGGAATAAAATTAGGAACTTCCACTCGTCAGGTCGATGCTCTACCACTGAGCCAATTGGCCAGGGCCTAGAAATCTTGACATTTGTAATAACATAGATGAAACTTAAGGGCATTATGCTAAGTGAAATAACTGAGACAGAGAAAGACAAATACTTATGACCTCATTTATATGTAAAACCTTAAAAAAACAAATTCATAGAAACAGAAAGTAGGTTGGGGATTGCCGGGGCAGGAAAAAAGGGTAAAGGTAGTAAAAGGGAACACACTTCTAGTTCCAAGATGAATAAGTTCTGACAAGCTAATGTATAGAATGGTGACTACAGTTAATAATACTGTATTGCATACTTGAAAGTGCCACAAACAGCCTGACTGGTGGTGGCGCAGGGGATAGAGTGTCAACCTGTGATGCTGAGTCCCAGGTTCAAAACCCCGAGATAGCTGGCTTGAGGGTGGCTCACCAGCATGAGTGCAGGGAAGCTGGCTTGAGCATAAGGTTACAACATGATCTCATGGTCACTGGCTTGAGTCCAGAGGTTGCTGGCTTGAAGCCCAAGGTCGCTAGCTCAGCTGGAGGTCCCCCCCCGCCCCGTTCAGGCACACATGAGAAAGCAATAAACAACTAAGGTGCTGCAACTACGAGGATGCTTCTCATCTCTCTCCCCTCCTATCTCTCTCTCTCTCTCTTTCTCTCTCTCTCTCTCTCTCTCTCTCTCACACACACACACACACAAATAGTAACTATGTTAGGTGATGAACATGTTAATCTCATCGTGGTAGCCATTTCACAATATATACATACAGGGTTGAGCACAAGTAGGTTTATAGTTGTGAGTAAGTGAAACACAGTTCATTCTTGTACTATTATTTATTATATTATTTTCCATACGAAAATGTAAACCTACTTTTGCTTCACCCTATATATCAAATCATCATGTTTTATACCTTAAACTTACACATTATTTACAAATTATATATCAGTAAAGCTGTAAAAAAATTAATGTTTTACATATATTACAAAAAACTGCATGATCTTGAGACCAGCAGTATTGGCATCACCTGGATATTTGTTAAAAATGGAGAATCCGCCCTGGCCAGTTGGCTCAGTGGTAGAGTGTCGGCCTGGAGTGCAGAAGTCCCGGGTTCGATTCCCGGCCAGGGCACACAGGAGAGGCGCTCATCTGCTTCTCCACCCCTCCCCCTCTCCTTCCTCTCTGTCTCTCTCTTCCCCTCCCGCAGCGAGGCTCCATTGGAGCAAGGATGGCCCGGGCACTGGGGATGGCTCCTTGGCCTCTGCCCCAGGCGCTAGAATGGCTCTGGTCGCGGCAGAGCAACGCCCCGGAGGGCAGAGCATCGCCCCCTGGTGGGCAGAGCGTCGCCCCCTGGTGGTCGTGCCGGGTGGATCCCGGTCGGGCACATGCGGGAGTCTGTTTGACTGTCTCTCCCGGTTTCCAGCTTCAGAAAAATACAAAAAAAAAAAAAAAAAAAAAGGAGAATCCCATACCCCATCTCAGACCTGTGGAGCCAGAATCTGTATTTTCTTTTTTTTTTTAATTTTAAGATTTTATTTATTCAATTTTCAGAGAGGAGAGAGAGAGAGAGAGAGAAAGGGGAGGAGCAGGAAGCATCAACTCCCATATGTGCCTTGACCAGGCAAGCCCAGGGTATCGAACAGGTGACCTCAGCATTCTAGGTCGATGCTTTATCTCACTGCGCCACCACTGGAAGAAATTCTTATGGAACGTGTAAGAAGCATTGCCTTATATACCACAAAAAGCACTTTCCTAAAGCAAGATTCAACTCTCTTTGGCAAAAAGCTTTAATTTGTGTGTGTGTGTGTGTGTGTGTGTGTCAGTAAGTGAAAATTTAAAACCTTGCAAGCTAAAATGGAAGGACTTGTCCACACCACCAGTAATTAACCAAAGGTGGAGGGAGACCTGGTTAAAGGAGGAGACCAGGTGTTCGGTTCATAAAAAGCAATTTGGGAACTAAAATGAGATCGCTGAGGAGGCATCAGTTGGACAACGCAGCAAACGGTCTACCTTTCCATCTAACAGGTCACTTCCGACTGCAGAACGTGGACTGTGAGGTGAAGCGCTTGGCTGTTTCCATTGTCACTCCTTCTCGGCACATCACGCCATTACCAGTCATGCATATACTAGGTCAGTAAGCTCAGAAAAACAGAACTAAAAAAGTTTTTCCTGGGCACCGGGTCACAGCTGGATTGAGGCCCTGGCCTGCCATCTTGGAAGTATATCCCATGAGTCACCAATGAGAATGGTGGCATGTGGATTTCAATAGAGCCTAACTCCTCTGCTGGGAAAATGACCCAATGTGCGCAGGCTTCCAAAGAGCAGAAGTCTTGCAAGTGGTAGGGTTAGGTCTGTGTGTTCCGCACCATCAGCATGGGCTCTCTTTCTCAGGGGTTTCCCAACAGTGTTTTTGTCCCTGGGTCCCAGTGCAGACAGTGCCGCCTTCCTTAGACCATTCTCCTCACGAGCTGGTTCTCCTACAGTCCTCCTAGAAGCACAGCCCTGTGGGGATGACAAAAGGTGCTTGTGACTGTGTCTTAAGAGTTCAGCCAATGTCATTTAAGAAGAACCCCAATCTAAACAAGAAATCAGAGTAGAAAATGTATGTCACTCTGAGCAATACTATTGTTAGAGCATCAGAGCTAAAAGAGTGCTCAAGTTTTGACATCAGACCTCCTGACTTTGAATCTTGGCAGCTCTGTCATCTCAGCATAAATATTAACTTTTCCATTTCTTATTTGCTCATCTGTAAAATAGAAATAGTAATAATACTTGCTTTCTAGGGTTGTTATGATGGCTAAATAATATCATTGTCCTAATACACCTAGGAAAATGTCTGGCACACAGTATACACTCAATAAGTGATAGTTACTGTATTGTTGAAGCTGCTGCTGGTGTGGAATCTCAGTGAGGGGAAGCACCAGATTCTCATGGGGACAATGAAGAGACGATGTCACAGGCTAGAGGGGAGTGGGGGTCAGGAAAGACTTAAGAGGGGGCCTTGAAGTCTAATAAGAACGGTAACGCCGTGGGCTCTTTGTGTTGTTTTTCCTGCTGGAGTGTACATGCTCACATGTGGACGCACATGCACGCGGCAGCCCGTCAGGAGGTTTGCAGCTGTTGGGGGGATAGCATGGGAACAACCGCCAGCAGCTGGGACCCAGCCCCAGCACTCACTCCGGCTGCCCCAGCTCCAGCTGGGAGGGAGGTGGAAGGCTGGAGCCAAAAGTCAGCCTCTCCCCACCCATGAGAAATTCTCTCCAGATTAGGCAGCTGCCTGCTCTATCTCCTCCTCCCCCTCAGTTCGCAGCTGGAGGATGGGAAGATGGATGGGAGGTGAGGAGTGGAAGGCCAGGAAATTGGCTCTATTTATCCCCATCTTCCTTGAGAGTAACCAGGAGACCCCCACCCCAGGACCCCAGCGTCTAGCCTTGCCTCCAGCTGCTCTGCCTGGGCGTTGGGCGTCTGTCCTGCTACATTTTTCCTCTTCTGTGTGTGGGTAGTGGGCGGGGGAGACTCTGATCCAACTCTTAACAGTGGTTCTCAACCTTGGCTGCACATTTAAATCCTCTGGGGAGCTATTGCCTGGGCCCTGCCACAGAACAACTGAATCAGAACCTCTGACGGGTAGAGCCTATGCTCTGGGATTTTTTAAAAGCTTCCTAGGTGATTTTAATGAGTACCCAGGGTTGAGAACGATTGACAGATAAGGAAAAGCATAGCTCGCAGGAGTCATAAACCACAGACCTTCAGATCTGAACAGGACTTTGAAATTGTTCAACCCGACACCCTTATTTTATAGATGGGGAAGTTTAAGGCCTGGGGCAGGAACCCGATCGGTCTAGGCTGCAGAGTGAGTTGTAACAGAGCTCGGAGAGAATCCAGGTGCCCCGAGTCCAAGGCCAGCACTGTTTTCACTGCACGTACAAAGCAAACCTTAAGTGCACCCCCAACACTCCAGCCTTGGAGGATAGTGCTAGTTGCTACCAGTATATAAATGAGAAGACAAGATGCCTGTCATCAAAGAGCTGGGTAGAAAGGCAGACATGTACCAGCTGGATGTCACCATCTGGCCTTGGGTGGATGAGGTAGCCTTAGAGGAAGACCTACATTTACTGGTTCAATGGTCCCACCTGCCCTGCTGTGGAACTAGAGCCCTTAGGACTGCTGGAGTCCAGCAATCCCCCCTTAAACCTGCACAGGAGGGTCCTTCACTTTTCAGGGCCACACTTGTCTCCAAGGAGCAAGAAGTCCAAGAGATCAAAAACACATGGCCAACGGAATCTGGACTCCCTATTCTAGACCTTATCCTGGGTACCTGGGGTTCCTCGACCCCCCCGGCCACTTCCAGGGCCTAAATGGAACTTTCCCCAGGTCTGTCCTCCTGAGTGTGGGCCATGCCACAAGAATGTGCACCCCTCTGCTTAGAGGCCAATATTGGACACATCGGCAGTATGTGCACCCCCGGCCCAGGTACAGTCAAGGGACAGCTGCAGCCATAGTGTTTGGTGAGAACTTGAACACCTGGGCTACGGCGCCCAGATTCGGGCACAGATCCCTGCGGACATGAATACTGCTGGTGGAAGGAGGGAAAGGGGGCAGGGGTAGTTGCCCTTGTGTTACTAAGTTCTGGTGCAAAACTCTAAGACTTGAGGCATTCTAAATTAGAATTCAGCCTTCGGGTTGTTGTTAAGCTAAATTTGTCAAGACGGAAGGATAGAATGTACACTGCTCACAGAAATTAGGGGACATTTTATTGCTTCATATTCATTTTGAAATATCCCCTAATTTTTGTGAGCAGAATATTTTAATTACTGGTTGTAAGTTTATTTTATAACTTTTACATATAGCCATAAAACACATAGCCCTCCATTTGTACTAACACCCCATGCCCTGCGAATGTTAGGGGCCAGCTTGTAGCTCATACTTTCCCAGACTGGAGAAAGGCAGTCCTTCCTCTGGGCCAGAGAAACCCCGCGCGGAGCACCCGGCCGAGACAGTGTCCGGAGCCTGGATCTCATCCCACATTCGGCCCCTCAGACTGTGCGCACCTGCACTGCCTTCCCTGGCTGCTGAGGAGGAAAATCAGCGGAGCGCCATCAGGGTAGGGAACAAGTTTGGGGACAAGCATGTGGGAAGGCTACGGTGGAGCATTCTCAGTCCTTCAGGGTCTCTCACACTGTCCAGGCTCCTGAGTGAACACTGTTTTCATCTGAAGAGCATGCCCAGGAACTGAAGTCCCCGGGCCTCTGTCACCCCAGCAAAGTGGCTGCCAGAGCCCCCGGCTCATCGCCTCATCTGGCTCAGCCAGTGTCACAGTGCAGGCTCGGTGGCCCCGCTCCACACCAAAGGCCCCTGTCGGGAGAGGTGCAGTCACCAGATGCCGCTAACGCAGTGGACAGAGATTAATCTCGACTGGAGGTTGGCGAGAGCGTCAGTGGAGAGGACTTCTGTAGGTGGCTGAAGGCCGAACAGGCAGAGATAGTGGAAGTTGGTCCACGCGCCACCTCAAGGAGGTGGGAAAACACAGAAGTGGTTGAGAAGGGTGTGATAAGATCAGGGAGCAGCCAGGGTGAGAGAAGTGGGTTCTGAGAGAGGAGCGGGAGAGAACAGGTGGAGGCGGACTGCACGAGGTCTTCAACCCCATGAGAAATAAGCTGGCCAGCAGGCCATCCTGGCCTTCACATTTAAATTCTCCGGTGGATTCTCTGATGAGACCTAATAGGCAGGTATGTTTGTGCTGCTGATAATTTTTGCATCCGGGTAAGTCCAGGCTCAAGAAGCTGCCTGTGTAGTTGAGGACTCTGGGTTTGCAGCCTAGGGTCGCTTTGCAGCAGGGCCAGGATATGTTTATGTTTGTGGCAGCCATACACTCACTTATTTTTTATTTGTCAGATTCCAACTGAAGTCTCCTCTATTCCAGGTCATCACAAAAGTCAAGGACGAATTAAAGAAGCAGCAGACAAGATCCAGTTCTACAGAAACACCACAAATGGCCATTGAGAGAGTGTGTAGAGATGTGAATGTGCTCAGCTTACCTCTTAGGCAGGTGCCTTAGGTTTTGCTTTTCATACTAGACTAAGTAAGGTACATTTCAACCTGATTTTGCCAGGACAAAAGCACTTTTCTGTACTTGGGGTGCTTGCATTTTGCTTTAGGGCAGGGGTCGGGAACCTATGGCTCGCGAGCCAGATATGGCTCTTTTGACGGCTGCATCTGGCTCACAGACAAATCTTTAATAAAAAATAATAATAACATTAAAAATATAAAACATTCTCATGTATTACAATCCATTCATTTCCTACTGCTCACATTCATGATTGCGGGTGGCTGGAGCCAATCACAGCTGTCCTCCGGGACAACACCAAATTTTTATTGGATAATGCGTAACATACACGGGTTGTTGTATGGCTTTCACGGAATTCCATTTTAAAATATGTGGTGTTTATGGCTCTTTCAGCCTAAAAGGTTCCCGACCCCTGCTTTGGGGTATAGCTATGCAGAGTCCCTCTCCTCCTTGGTAACGTCCGTGACTGAAGGCAAAAGCCCACAGCCCCCCACTGCCTCTCCTTCAGCTCTGCTTGTGTCTAGCACCCAAAGTAGGTGATAAGTCAGTGAATGTTGACTGCATCACCCAATGGAGCACACCCTTTATGCTCTGGGGTAACACAAAACCCCCTCTGCCCTCACAGCTCTGTCCCCTATCCAACACACATTCTGACGCCTTCACCTCAGCCTTCGTGTGGAAAAGATCAGATGTAGTTGTGGGTGGGGACTTTATTTAAACATAGACACCTTCCTGCTATGTTCCACATCGGAAAACAGATACTTGAAAAGATGTTGAACTTCACTAGCTAGTAGGAAAAGATAAATCAAAACTACAATGAGCCCTGGCCGGTTGGCTCAGCGGTAGAGCGTCGGCCTGGCGTGCGGGGGACCTGGGTTCAATTCCCGGCCAGGGCACATAGGAGAAGTGCCTATTTGCTTCTCCACCCCCACTCCCTCCTTCCTCTCTGTCTCTCTCTTCCCCTCCTGTAGCCAAGGCTCCATTGGAGCAAAGATGGCCCGGGCGCTGGGGATGGCTCCTTGGCCTCTGCCCCAGGTGCTAGAGTGGCTCTGGTCGCGGCAGAGCAACGCCCCGGAGGGGCAGAGCATTGCCCCCTGGTGGGCAGAGCATCACCCCTGGTGGGCGTGCCGGGTGGATCCCGGTCGGGCGCATGCGGGAGTCTGTCTGACTGTCTCTCCCCGTTTCCAGCTTCAGAAAAATACAAAAAAAAAAAAAAAAAAAAAACTACAATGAGACACAACCTCACACCTGTTCAAATGGCTATTATCAACAAAACAAGTAACACGTGTTGAAGAAGTTGTGGAGAAAAGGGAACCTTTATTCACTGTTGGTAGGAATGTAGACTGGTACAGCCACTATGGAAAACAGTCTGGAGATTCCTCAAAAACTTAAGAATAGAATTACCATATGACCAGCAATCCCCTCTATTGGGTATCTACCTGAAAAACGTATACATTTATTAACAAAGATATATGCACCCTTATGTTCACTACAGCATTATTCATGGTGGCCAAGACATGGAGACAACCAAAGTGTCCTTCAATAGAGGACTGAATAAAGAAGATGTGGTCTATATGTACTATGGAATACTACTCAGCCATAAGAGAAGATGAAATACTGCCATTTGTGACAGTATGGATGGACCTTGAGAATATTATGCTAAGTGAAATGTCAGTCAGAAAAAGCTAAGAACCATATAATTCCACTCATATGTGGGATAAAAAACTGAAACTCATAGACACAGAAAACAGTATGGTGGTGACCAGAGGGAAGGCGGTGGGTATGGGCTGGTAACGGGACCAAATGTACAGTGACGGAAGATGCTTTGACTCTGGGAAGTAGGCACACAATGCAATATGCAGTTCATGTAGCTTAGAAATGTACACTCAAACCTATAGGATCCTATTAACCCATGTCACTCAAATAAATGTAATTAAAAATAAAAATAAATAAAAAGAAAACAGAATTTTGGGTTTTGTTCAAACCCCAGCTCTCTTAAAGCAATGCCCAACCCCTGGGAGGCTAGGAAGGAGCAGGCAGACAAGATTATCCTTGTCCACAGCTGATCTGTGATGGAGAAGTGTTCTTCACATCAGAGTACTGCAGTCTCACCAGCCAACAAGGGCCCCCACATAAGTTTCATTGAACAAGCCCTGAGAGCAATGCTATTTGGCAAAATGTGGTCTATATTTGCCTAATCCACTCCTCAGCAGACTCACATAAAAGGGCTCCCCAATGCTGCAGGCAGCAAATCTTCTCTTTTGTGTGGACAGAAGAAGCCCCCGTTTTCCCTACCACAGCCAGAGGACCCCACACTGGTCGCGTCCTGTCCCATCCACTGGCAGCCTGGACTTGGTTTATAAAAGTGGAAGATGATTAAAGAGTAATGCTCCTAGAACTAAAGAGACTGCTAAACATAACTAGCCTCATCCTCTGTGCCAGGTCCAACAACAACCACTCTCCAAATTTGATGTTATTGCTCTCACTCTGCACATGAGGAGACAGAGGCTAAGAGAGGTTGATCTATCCAAAGTCCTATCATGGGTAGACAGCAGAGGCAGGAAAATACAGCCAAATCACACTGGGCACTCAATCCCATGTTCTCTCCTCTACAACACATGCAATTATGGCAGAGTCCACAAATCAGCTCGGTGTCTTCAACAGGGTCCCACCTGGTCCAACACTTCTGTCCTTCCAGCCCCATCCTCTTCCTCTGGCAGCAACAGTTACAGCATCGCTGCATTTTCTTCACAGAGCGGATTATTTTATAGGAAAGGTGGATATGTTTCATTTGTCACCAGTACAGGCATAGACATCCCCAGTGCTGAGGTACCTTAATCTCCTCTTTGTGGAGGAAAAAAAAACTGTGAAGCACTATTCTCCTAGAGAGAAGCAGACTTCAGCGAGTTATTCCCCCAGGTTTGATGTCTTAGGTAAGAGACATTTGATACATTTCACCAGCCTTTTCCTCATTTAGTGAGCCTGGATGTGTGTCAGGTGTGATTACAATTCTTTAGTATTTTCTCATGGTATCTCTGGAATGTGGAACCTTAAACTTGGAGATGCCTTCCAGCTCCTGCAATCAATCCTCCTTACAAAAGAGAAAATTAAGATATAGTAAAGGAAACTGATCTGGGCAAAGGCATGGCCAGAAGTACAGCTGAAAACTCTCAAGTCGGATGCCGATGCTTCGTCCACAGACTCATGGGACTGGCTGGTGAGAACACGTGACATCATGACCTCATCGTGGTCAGTCCTGTGTCCAGGGATTCAGCAACTTCAGTGGAGGTGGAGAAACCAGGATCAGAGCGCTGTTGTGAGTGAGAAGTCAGAACAACCGTACTCTCTCACTGGTAGCTCTGCTTCACAAATGGCGGCCATCTCTCTACTTGTATTATCTATTTTGAAGTTTCAACCTTTCATTGATTCACAGAGCAAATGAGAATCTACTATACTCAAAAGAGAAAGAAAACAACAACAACACAGGAGTAATTCTCAGTCCCTGCTCCTGACATTGGGGCCAATAGAGAAAATGTGTCCATAAATGTCTACAGCCTGCTGGGGACCACAGTTCCACATCCATAGATGCCTACAACTCTACGGTCCTGTCCCCAGTCTCCTTGACCACAGCATATGCAGGAGTGAATGCTTCAGCCCTCCCTACAGTTCCTGTTCCACCCAAGAGCCCTGGGGTCTTGGATATACAGAATCCCTGCCTCCAGCCACCACTTTCTGTCAGTTCTAGCCCACAGTTTTCCTCCTGTTTTCCTTCTTGTACTCCACTGGGGCATGCAGGGTGGGGAAAAAGTAGGTTTATAGTTGTTTAATAAGACAATAATTAGTAATAATACAAGAAAAAACTGTGTTTTGTGTCATCACAACTATAAGCCTACTTTAGCCCCACCCTGTATTTTGCTGGAATTGCTGCAGTAACTTCCTAATTAGCCTTTTAACCTTCATTCTGGCACCATCGTTACCTTCACCCCCACACCCTCCCCCTCCCCAAACCTGTCCTCCACATTTGCTCCAAGAATAGTCCTTAAAATGTAAATAGATCAGTTCTGACCACCACTTGGCCTCTTTATAATCCTTCTATGACTTCTTATTGCCTTCAGAATAAGTTTAAATCTTGTGGCAGTGGCCACTCTGTTATAGCTGTCCTCTGTCATCCACATTGAGATGTGAGTTCCACTGTGGCTGGCACATAGGACACATTCAGTAAATGGCTGAATAACAGACAGATGAACACATGGATAGATGGGGGGTCCATCACGAGGCAGGAAGCTGAGTGTTCCATAGAAAAGGCAAATCAAGGGCCTCAAACATTCCGTGGAGGAAATATTAGATTGGAGTGATGCAGAACTGTTTTATGACTTTGAGAGTGGATTTAGCATTTAGACAGGTAGAGACAGAATCAAAAGCGTTGTGGGTGGGGAGGAAGGAAAGACAGGGAATTCCAAGCAAAGAAAAAGAGACAGTAAGGTGCAATGAAGAACGATGTCAGTAAGGCAAGCTGTGAGAACAGAGGTGGAGGTAGAAGCAGAGCGAGGGATGTGAACTCCCATTTGTCGCAGCAGCATTGGGGCTCATGCTTGGTAATGGAATGGTGGGGGGGGGGGCAGCTGGAGAACAGTGGTGACAGAATCAACGCCCACAAATGGAGAGAGCTGGAGTTGCATTTAGCTCTTGTTGATTTGAGTTGCAAAGGAATCCAAGTATCCTCCCCACTCCTTTTATTTTTAAAATAGTAATTGAAGTGAACACCTAAGCCCTAAATATAAATGGTGAAGAATAAACCAGTTTCTGTTTTAATGAGAGGTTTAAATTGGCTCATTTTAAATCTGTAGTGAACACCCAAATCCATTTTTATCTCTGTAATACTCCATGGGATGTGGTCTCCAGTAACCAACCCTGGACAGCAAACACTGTCTCTGCCCTGAAGTCCCTTATGAATGGGGCAGTGCCTCTTTGAACAGTTAGTGCCCTTACAAGTGGATATAGGCAAAGGATGGGTTCAAGTGAACTTTTGCCATAGTTTGTTCTGCTACTAAATGGCAATTAAAACATAACTTTCTTCATTCTTGGAGGAGAGAGATAGAGATGGTGTGATTGAAGGGAAAGAGCTCTGGTCTGGGGTTTGAGAATTAGTCTCTATTCTTCGCTCTTAAAAGTTTTCTGCAGGATCTCAGGACAATCTCCCTTCCACTCCAGGCCTCAGTTTCCTCATCTATGGGGATAATGATTGGACCAAACTTTTGCTTTCTAGAGCACTTTCAAGCTCTGAAATGCCGTTACTATTGGTGCAGTTTCTATCTGACCTCTGCTTTGCTGTGCTTGGAGCCCCAGATGGAGAAAGGGAAGAGCCTATTTTAAGGAGAGTAAGAAGGAAACCACTACGAGCAAGGGGGAAAAAAGCCCAGAGTGCTGGCCTTTGCACAGACCTGACATGTTTATGGGGCTCAGCTGGCCTTGGCCCACAAGCTGCCCACACACACACACACACACACGGAGCAGCCACAGCTGCCACTGAATGCTGCATTGTGGCACTTGGGCCCGCAGACCCACAGATCCTATTTGCAGCTTCCATTAAAGCAGACTGGGGAAGCGACTGGTCCAACGTGTCAGCTCTCACCAGGCTTGGCCTCCCTGAGTCCAGCATGGAGACCTCCCAGGGAGATTGGGAGCAGAGGAAGTCAGGTTGGAAATTCACTGGCAGCCCATACTTGACCCCATGGAAAGTGCTGATTTGGGCTAGAAGAAATGGCACAGTTTAGCTTGGCCAAGCTGTTGTTCCATCAGACCCATGGAGGAAAGCCACAGAGCATAGAACTCAGCTTCCTATCAAGTGCTGCCATTATGTAGATGAATAACCACTGTGTCGCAGGCACCAGGCATACACAGTTAGGAAAAGGATACAGTCTGTCTTCATAGAGCTTGCAGTCTAGTGGGAAGAGTCACCTGCCTTGCCGAATGTCCCACTCAACATGTACAGAAGGGTTTGGGGGAGCGCTAAAGACCCTGTAACTGATTCTGAGAGAGAGCAGGAGAGAGGAGACGCTTCACAGAAAACAAAAAATGTTGCCCTGGCCGGTTGGCTCAGCGGTAGAGCGTCGGCCTAGCGTGCGGAGGACCCGGGTTCGATTCCCGGCCAGGGCACACAGGAGAAGCGCCCATTTGCTTCTCCACCCCTCCGCCGCGCTTTCCTCTCTGTCTCTCTCTTCCCCTCCCGCAGCCAAGGCTCCATTGGAGCAAAGATGGCCCAGGCGCTGGGCATGGCTCTGTGGCCTCTGCCTCAGGCGCTAGAGTGGCTCTGGTCGCAATATGGCGACGCCCAGGATGGGCAGAGCACCGCCCCCTGGGGGGGCAGAGCACCGCCCCTGGTGGGCGTGCCGGGTGGATCCCGGTCGGGCGCATGCGGGAGTCTGTCTGACTGTCTCTCCCTGTTTCCAGCTTCAGAAAAATGAAAAAAAAAAAAAAAAAAAAAAAAAAAAGAAAACAAAAAATGTCCCTTGAATTTTAAAAGACAATTGGAAATTGCCCAGGAGGAGAAGAGGTAGAGAGGGCATTCTTAGCCCACGGCCCAGCACAGGCACCAGCAGGAATGTGGGAGAATATGGAGAGTGTGAAGAACTGCAGACAGCTCTCAGAGGCCAGGCAGTAGTGCACAAGGGTGAAGGAACAGCAGGAAGGCTTGGTAGTTTTTCAGGGTGAATTGCATCCCTCCAAAAAATGATATGTTGCAGCCCTAACCCTTGGTATATGTGAATGTGATCTTCTTTGGAAATAGGGTCTTTGTAGATGTAATCTGTTAAGATGAGGTCATGGGTTGGGGGTTGTTAATCTAATGATAGGTGTCCTTATAAGAAGAGAAAATTTTGGACACAGAGACAAGCCGGGGAAATGCCATTTAAGACAGAGACAGAGACTGGAGTGATGCATCTAAAGGCCAAGGAATGCCGAGGCTTGCAAAGGCTGCCAGAAGCTGGGAACAGACTCCCTCTGAATCTCTAAGAAGGAATCGACCCAGCTGATACCTTAGTATCAGACTACGGCTGCCAGAACTGAGAGACAATAAATTTCTGTTGTTTTAAACCACCTAATCTGTGATAATTTGTTATAGCAGCCTAGCAAACTGGTACATGGGCCATGCTGAGCTTTTATTTGTTGGTAGTCTGGGATATCCCTGGCTTCAGAGGTGCTTCTTGTAGAAATATTTGAATGATTTGAGAATTCCCATGCCCAGATATCCAACTTTTTACTCTTCTAGATTTCTTTATATGCCTGGCACCTGCCTACAATCTTTAATCAGACAATGTATTCTAATTTTCATGTGTCTTTCTTTGATTCAGAAAAACGTACTCACTATAATTATGGAGTCGTATTATGTGAGCATGGATGAATCAGACATATTGTTAGTGCCAAGTTCTCTTGTCACATTTCCTGATTCACTATCCTTTCCTTGAGATTTCTAGAATTCCTTTGCTTGCAAAGTATAAAAAATGACCTTCAGTTACTTACAGACCCATGTGAGCATATGACTATCTTGCTTTCAGACCAGTATGTCCAATATGATCTCAATAGAGCAAATCTTCCCTTGACATCTCTCAGGGCAGACCTTCCTCCCATACTTCCTTCTGACCTTGCAGAATGAAAGTCCTATCCAGGATGTCTGTCCTGTGTTAACTGATGGGGAAACTAAGTTGAATAAGATGCACTTAAGAAGCA
The DNA here is from genome assembly GCF_036850765.1 of Saccopteryx bilineata. Taxonomy (NCBI): domain Eukaryota; kingdom Metazoa; phylum Chordata; class Mammalia; order Chiroptera; family Emballonuridae; genus Saccopteryx; species Saccopteryx bilineata. The sequence continues at coordinate 59,797,393 of NC_089497.1, forward strand.
GGCAGTTTGGGAGAGGCTGGGCTTGGGAGAAAGTCACCAAGACCAAGTTGTTTCAGCACACCGTGGTTAGTGACATAGTAGATGAATGCACAACGTGCTTTAGAGCCCAGAAGAAGATCATTGGCCCACAATAATAGCTGCTATTTGTTGAGCACCTACCATAAGCCAGACACCTTGGTAGTGGTGTTACATGCATTATCTTTTATCCTCAAAGAGCAAGATGTATATTACCATTTTCATTTTACACACTACGTAACTGGGGTTCAAGAGATTAATTAAATAACTCACTTAAGGGCACTTAGCTAGCAAATGACAGAGTCACAACTAGAATTTAGGTGTGCCTGACACCCAAGATTATACATGGTTTCACCCCATTGCCAGGCTAGCTAATGCTCAGGGTTTGTCTCATCAAAGTAGGCATTTAAAAATATTCACTGATTTTTCCATTTCATAGAAAGATAAAGATTAAAGCCAACCCATCAAGGTTGCCAATTACCCAGTCCGTGCTTTTCTTTCCTTCCTTCCTTCCTTCCTTCCTTCCTTCCTTCCTTCCTTCCTTCCTTCCTTCCTTCCTTCTTTCTTTCTTTCTTTCTTTCTTCTTTCTTTCTCTTTCTTTTCGTTTCTTTCTTTTAAAGATTTATTTGTTGATTTTACAGAGGGGTGGTGGAGGAAAAGCAGGAAGCATCAACTCATAGTAGTTGCTTCCCGTATGTGCCTTGACCTGCAAGCCCAGGGTTTTGAACCGGTGACCTCAGCATTCCAGGTTGACGCTTTATTTACCACGCCATCACAGGTCAGGCCAGTCAGTGTTATTCTTCCTTTGCTTGACCTTTATGAAGGTGGATTTTGACTCTTGAAAATCCTTTTACATCATCATACTTCTCTGATGTTCTTTCTTCCTCTTGAATGCTTTTTTCAATTTACTCTTTCTGCCTAACTCCTTCTTAAAGATTCTGTTCTCCATCCATTTTTTTTTTATCACTTTACATATCATCTTCAGCAAAATTCCACTTATTTCAATTAGCTTCTTGGTCATGGTTTCTCATTTGTTGCTTGTTGATTCACAGACTTCTGTCTCAAGTGCTGACTTCCTTCTGAGCCCAGACTCAGATGCCCAGTGTGCTTGTCACACTCTGCACCTGAAGCTTTCACCGCCAGCACCTTGAAGTCCCTGCCTTTGGCCAATCCATAACTTCTCTTTATTCTGTCTCATAAATATCTCTCAAACCTGCCTGCATCAGCCATTCTTATAGTCACCACCTTGGGTCTGTCCTCTGTTTTCTCTATCCTGAATGATTGTTTTTAAAAGCTTTTGTTTCAAAATAGTTTTAAATTTACAGAAGAGTTGCAGGGATAGGACAGAGAGTTCCTGTATACCCTTCACTCAGCTTCCCTCGTATTAGCATCTTGCATAACCATGGCACAGTGATCAAAACTAAGAAATTAGCATTGTGTCTGAATGATTTTGAGGACTTACATGACAGATATTCCTGATCACCTAGTTGTTTCTTCAGAATCATTTTTCTTACCTATTATTTCTTTAGCTTAGGCCCTGGCCGGTTGGCTCAGCGATAGAGCATCAGCCTGGCGTGCAGGGGACCCGGGTTCGATTCCCAGCCAGGGCACATAGGAGAAGTGCCCATTTGCTTCTCTACCCCCCCTCCTTCCTCTCTGTCTCTCTCTTCCCCTCCCGCAGCCAAGGCTCCATTGGAGCAAAGATGGCCCGGGCACTGGGGATGGCTCCTTGGCCTCTGCCCCAGGCGCTAGAGTGGCTCTGGTCGCAACAGAGCGACGCCCCGGAGGGCGTGCCGGGTGGATCCCAGTCGGGCGCATGCGGGAGTCTGTCTGACTGTCTCCCCTGTTTCCAGCTTCAAAAAACTACAAAAAAATAAAAATAAAAAAAATAAAAAAAATTTTAATTCTCTGTCATTTAACTCCAAAGTTTCCAAGCCATTGGAATTTTTTTTCTAGAGATTTTTCATCATTTATCTGAGCTACATCTCTGTCTCTTATATCCATGATATTTGATTTCTTTTTCTTTAATGGCATTTGAGAGTGGTATTGTTAATAACACTAATAAGAGATAAAAATAAAATAAAAATTGAAAAGGTACAGTAAAAAATTAAAAATCTATGATAAGTAGAACAAAAACTACAGAGAACAAGGAGCAGGAACTGAGGAAAGATGATAAAAGAAATAAAAAATGAAGTAAAAAACACACAAAATGCCACAAAGAAAAATATGAATCCAAAATATAATAATTTGTTGATAAATGATAATTGAGAGAAAAAGAAAAAGAAGAAAAAGTTTTTGAAATAAAACCCTCATGAAAAACAAGAGTGAAAAATGTAACAAGTATGAATAATGGAGTTCAAAAGGAAAAGGAAAGAATAAAAAGGAAAGAAGATAAAATGACCAAAATGAAAAAAAAGAGAAAAAAGTTATAAAAATGTAATTTTTTCCTGGTTTTGAGAGGTAGCTTCTTCCTTTTTTTGGCAGGTGGCGCTGTACTATGGTTTTCACCCTTGTGGGGCTCTTGGGCAGAGGTTTGCTGTTGTATCGCTTGGAGGCTCTGACAATGGGAGACTCAGTTTTCCAGGTGCCTCTTCCCACATCCCTCCCACCTGAGCTAGCAGCCTGGAGACTTAGCTGTGAAGTTTATCCCAACCACTGCTTGCAGAGCAAGAGGCTCTAAGAGCAGCCAGATCCTTTCTCCAGTACTGCTCAAAGCACAGTTCAGGGTAAGGCTGTGCTAACCAGAGCCACCAGCAAAAGCAGGCAGGGCTGGAAGCCAATTGCCGATCTAGTGCCTTTCTAAGGGCCAGCGGACAGGTCTAGTATGTCTCAGTGTGCTGTGGGCTGGGAACTAACTGCAGATCAAGCACCTTTCTAAGGGCCCTCAGGTATGTCCAGTCTGCCTCAGCACTTCACGGGTCTAATCTCCACAGGCTTTTCCTTTGTGCAGTGTTTGGTAGCCCACAGCAAGCTACATGCTTGCCCAGCCCCCATGTCTTCAGCCATGCACACGGAAGCTTGCACCTGCCCACTTAGGCAGACAGCACCTGTGATCTCAGTCAGAGCCAGGAATGTAGGCCCGCGGAGGCGCCCCACCCAGACAGTCTCAGGCCCGGGGGTCCTGGTGTTTGCGCACTTCCCCTGCTGTTGGCCACGGAGCCAGGAATACACAAAGATGCTGGCAACAGCCCACACAGATGTCTACCGCTGATAATTTTGAGCTGTTTTCCAGCCCACCAGCGCGTGCACCCACGGCAGAGGTGCCAGGTGGAGCCACTCGCACACTGCCCATGATAGTGGACCCAGGAGCACACAAAGCTGTTGGCACCAGTACTGGCTTCCGCGGGTACCCTGCACCAGTCACCTTTGTTGGAGTCTGCCACCAGAGCTTGCCCCATGTCCGCGATCTTAGGCAGAGCTAGCTTGGTCTTTCTTCTGCTTGATCCATTCACCTTAATCCAGCTTCTTCCCTCTGCCTCCAACCCTCAGCTTTGCTCAGCTTCAGACGAAAGTGTTCCTTCCTCAGATCAGTGAGGAAAGCGAAAAACCCCATTCTCCGTTTTATTTCCTTCAGAGTGGATTATATATTCAGCCACTTTTTCGCCCAATCATACCTTTGTCTCATGTGTGCATATTTCAGGTGCTCCTGAGATTTTTTTCTCTGTCTTTAGTTGTTGAATTTGTTGAAATTTCAAGGGGAGATATCAGGAGCAACCCTCACGGCGCCATTTCTCTGACGTCACTCCTAACAGATTCATTTTAATTTCAAAGTAAGCTGGTGAACTCAAATGTTTTTAATATACATCACAGATATACATATTATTCTCCTAAAATATGCCTTTTAGAAAGTCACATATGACAGGAAATATCTCCAGTTTCTCACTCTTAAAAATTTTTATTCTAAACCTCTGTTTTTTATAATGTAACATCAGAGGTTTTGATTTTACAAACCTTGCAGTAGTATTTTGTTAAGATCTGATGGGTAAATTATACACGTTTGAATTCTGATTTAGCTCTGCAATCATAGTCAATTTTCACCCCAGCTTTTGGGCACCAGCAACCTCTTATTTCTACATGTAGCATTTACTGATTTTTATTACTGGGATTTAATATAGGTTTTTCAGTCTAAAATAAGTTAGTCCTAATGTCATGCCTCTCCAGAAATGTATATCTTTGTCTAAGGAAGTCAAATAGCAGTAGATTTTTCACTCTTTCAAATAGCTAATATTCTTTAATGGTTTGATTGGTTACTGTATAAAAACAGAAACACCATATGTCAAAACCCCGCCTAGCTCTGCTGTCCCTCACATTATAGACAAAGCAAAGGTAGTGAAGTTCAGGACCTGAGGTAAGAACAGTGAGGGTTCCAAGTCTGCATCTTGTCAAGTCAAGGCCCACTTGTTAAGTCCAACCTGGGGTCAAGCAGGTGGCGAGGTATGAGAGCCGACAAGGGAATGTGCTGTTATAGATGAGGAGTTTGCAGTCCAGTGGGGAGGAAGTCCTGGGAGTTCTACTAAATTCAGTATTACACAGAAGAGTAATAATGTTTTTAAAGTCCCAGGTTACTTTGACTCTTTCAATGGAAAAGATCACTGGATGTTCAACAGTTGGGAAAGAATGATTTCATGATCTGTGCTGCACATTTCTTATTCTTTCTTCTTCACTAGTACGTATTCATTTCCAACAAGCATTTAAGGGAAAATTAAACCATCACAGTGAATTAGACAGATTTCTATGAAAATGCTTTGATCACCATTTTCTGGCTACCACTATGACACTTGTTCTGTACTAAAGGGCTAATGGGACAGAGTCATGACTTTCTAAATTTATTTTCACATCCCTTGCTTCCTGTGCCTGCGATCAGACATAAAGTGGACCATCCACTAAAGAACTAAGGTCCTTCTCACTTCACTGGATGACAAAGGGGCAAAAAGTCCCTTTCTGACATAATGGCATTAGGGTCCAGATTTGAAACTTGCAGCCAGTGTATCCATCAGAGCTGAGACAGTTCTTTCCTTCTTTCTTGTTTCCTTTTTATTTCCAATAGCACTTACTGAACATATATTATGTACAATGCCTTGTGCCAAACTTGAGTTTAGTGGACTCAAAATAAAGATTCAGTAAAATGACTGCTGATGGAGGTATACACAGTGTGTTTTAGAAGGGCCAGCCATGCTTTTGTCCAATAATTATTTCCTACTGAGCAGTTACTATACTGTGTCAAAGACACAGTGGTAAAGCAGAATAAATTCTTTTTCATGAAGACCTCACAGTCGTCATAGCACCCAGATAAAAATGACTAGGAAATAACAGATAATGTTGAATGGCATAAAATACTGATGGTCCATTTAACTCTCCTTCTAACCACCATCCATTTAACTAAAAAGTATTTATTAAATGTCTACTCTAAGCCAGCTCTAGTCTTAGCTTCAGCCATGTAGCACTCAGCAGACCCACCATACAATCATAAACAATAAAATTAATAAAAGGAGGTAATTCTAATAGTGAAAATTTCTACAAAGGGAATAAATCAGGGTGCAGTGATAAAGAGTGCTTTAGATAGATTCTGGAAGGCCTGTTATAAGATGGTGGCATTGAGCTGGACTGAAGGGGTCTGAAGGAGCCGGCATATGACTATCTGGGTGAATATGTCATCCCAAGCTAAGGGAGTAGGAAATGCGAAAGTCTTGAGGTAGAAATAATTTTAATGGGTTCAGAGGACAGCATAAAGCCAGTGACTGGAGTATAATAGTCTTTTACTTAAAGTAATCCAAAGTAGTTTGTACTTTATTCTAAGTACCCTTAGAAGTTTTTGAGAACTTTATACTGGGAAGGATAGTTCTGATTTATGTTTAAAAAAGTCGTTCTGCATTCCTCTCTCAGTAATAAATAATACAAGTACACAAAAAAGCAAACAGTAAGATTAGATCCAAACAACACTTGGTTCATATTTATGGAACATTCTATACCCAATAAGTGTAAAACATGCATCTTTTTAAGCTGCAGCTAGACTACTGTCCAAGTTCAGACATTTGCTGAGCCATAATATAAACCTCAATACATTCAAAAAGTGAAAGATTATAGAATGTGCTCCCTAAACCAATAGAACTAAATTAGAAATCAATTATAAGTATAAAATCCCCCCATATATTTATAACTTATATAGCACTCTTCTAAATAGCATGTGTGTCAAAGGAAAAACTATAGAATAAATTAGAAAATTTTTGAATTGATTGATAGTGAAAATAAAATATATCAATATTTATAATAAACAACTAAAGCAATGCTTAAAGAGAAATTTATAGTTTAAGTACCTATATTCAAAAGAAAGGTTTAAAATCAATTATCTAAGTTTCTATCTTACAAAGCTAGACAATGAAGAGCACATTAAATCTGACATAAAAGAAAAGAAACAATATATATAAAAGTAGAAAGAAAATAAAGAAACTTCATATCTCAAACAGAGAAAACTGACACAACCAGATGCTAGTTCTTTGAAAAGATGAATAAAATTTATAAATCCTGTTAATATCAATCAAGAAAAAGAGAGAGTACACACAAATGGCCAGGTTCAAGGAAGAAAGAAAGGTTGTCTTATAAGTTCTATAGACAGTAAAAGGATCATAGGGGAATGTTATTGACTCTATGTCAATGAAATTAATAATTTAGATGAAGTGGACAAAGTCTGTAAAATATAACTTACCAAAGCTGACTCAAAATGAAACAGAAAATCTAAATAGTCCAATTTCTATTAAATGTATTCAATTTATACTCTTAATCAGAAAACATTTCCACAAAGAAAACTCCAAGCTTGGATAGTGTTAGTGGTGAGTTCTAGAAAACATTTATGGAATGAATAGTACCAATTTTACATAAACTTTAAAAAAAATGGACATGAGAGCTCCATTTCTCAATTCATTTTATGGGGCTAACATAATCTAGATAGAAAAAACTTGACAAAAACATATAAGAAAAGAAATATAATATCCCAGCTCCACGGATGAGGACACCAAGGCTCAGAGTGGATACAATTTGCCTCAAATCTTGGGATTTGGCAGCAGCAGAGCAGTGCAAAGCCCAATGTTACTAACCCCAGCCTGATTCTCCACCAGGCGGTTTTCCAGGAGAGATGCTTTCACAATCTGTGAATCACCACATGCTGTAGGCAGCCCTGTAAGGATCCCAGGGCCAGAAGCGGAGACCTGAGGGACCCCCTCCTCCCCACTTCCTACTCTTGAAGGAATGTAGATGGGTAATTTTGTGCCCCTCACTGTCCATTTTGGAATCCCTGGTGTGAATCTTCCTATTTACAATGAATGGCTGTATGAGGCCAAAGATATATGTATGGTTGTAGGAAAAACTCCACCATGTTACATCTTGTTCTGTGATTTGGGCCAATAATCCTGTCTAGTCCATTATGTATTGCTTTGGGTAACAGATCAGCACAAAAGGAATGCTTAAAAATTTTAGCAGGAAAGCAAGTCACTGCCAGAATGAAATATTGGTGGAATAGCAGTATAGTAATAGCAACACTCTGCTCAGTTTTTACTTGTACAGAGGGTGGAGCATTTAAATTGAAGTTTAAGTGCTATTAGTTAACATTCAAATGAATAACATGTCATGTAGTTTACCTATTATCAGAACTTGAAAGAACCATGTCAGCACCCGTGTGCGGTTTTGACGTTCTGGGTATGATTTTAGAAGTGGACTACTGGCTGGAATGTGAAAACTTAGTTTACAGTGGATGTTGCAATGGCTTGTGAATCCTCATGACCTCATCTTGCTGGGAACGTGGCTGAGACCGGCCAGCATCTCTTGGCCTGGTCATCTGACTTTGCCGCCTTGTTTAGTTGAGTCTACCTCCTAAATATCTCTCAGCTGTGCTTCCTCCCCACCTACTCACCTCCATCCTTGGTTGGGGCCTCCTTTTTACTCTAAGTTGTTTCTTGATCCTAGCGTTTAGTCTCCTTGCCTCCAGGCTATGTTTCACAGGATCATTAGAAGCTGTGTTTTCTATGCTGTGTTTCAGTTAAACCAAAAATTCATTAGTATGTCTTTTTAAATTTTAGCCTCAGCATGTGTAATTAATTTCTCAAATGGAATTTCCAATGGTGCTTTTCTAACCTATCTTCTAGTTTTCTCCATCTCAGTTAAAGACAATTCCATTCATCTAGATCCCCAGCTAAAAACTTGATGTCATAGTTGACTCTACCCTTCTCTCTGCCCTGCATTCAATCCAATCAGCAAAGCCTGTTGTCTCTGTCTTCAAGGGAGATCCAGAATCCTCACTGCTCACCACCTCCAGTTCTATCACTCTAAATCAAATCTCTCTGATCTCTCATGGGGTTCCTGCAAGATCTCCGATTGGTCTCCCTTGCCCCACTACAATTATTTTCAAATAGCAGCCACAGTAGTTATGTTAAAACCCAGAAACCAGATCATTTAACTTCTGAGTTCAAAATCCATAATTAGAGCGTCGGCCTGGCGTGCGGGGGACCCGGGTTCGATTCCCGGCCAGGGCACATAGGAGAAGCGTCCATTTGCTTCTCCACCCCCACCCCCTCCTTCCTCTCTGTCTCTCTCTTCCCCTCCCGCAGCCAAGGCTCCATTGGAGCAAAGATGGCCCGGGCGCTGGGGATGGCTCCTTGGCCTCTGCCCCAGGCGCTAGAGTGGCTCTGGTCGCAGCAGAGCGACGCCGGGGAGGGGCAGAGCATCGCCCCCTGGTGGGCAGAACTTCGCCCCTGGTGGGCGTGCCGGGTGGATCCCGGTCGGGCGCATGTGGGAGTCTGTCTGACTGTCTCTCCCCGTTTCCAGCTTCAGAAAAATACAAAAAAAAAAAATCCATAATTGCCACCTTGCCCAGAGATAAGATAAAATTTAGTACAGTGACCTAAAAAGTCATGCTTTATCTGACCTTCATAAACTTTCAAAACCTATCCCGATATTCTCGATATTCTCTCCAGTGCTTCCTTCACTCCAGCCACGCTGGCCCCTCCCCTGCTCCGGGCTAGATCTTATCCCAGAACCGTGGGACCTGCCCTTCCCCTTGCCTGGGAAGCTCTTGCCCCACAGGGTGTGCTCCACAAGGCCCAGTCTCTTGTTCCTTTTAGTTTCCTTATCTCTGCAGCCTTCCCTCACTACCCAACAGTCACATCTTCTTCTCTGTCTCTTCTTCTCCTCTTCTCCTACTTAATCCTTTTTTAACACAGTACATATCACCTCTTGATAAACTATGTTTATCTAATTATTTATTATTATTTATAGTCTATATTCAAAAATGAAATATAAGCTCTGTGAAAGATGAACTTTGTTTATCTCAACAAACTGGCACATAATAGGCCCTCAATAAATATTTATTAAATAAGTGAACACATGAATATGCTTCTATAACCTCATCTTCCGAAATATAACCTCATCTTTCCATTGAACACTAGCTGTTAAATAATAATGATTGTGCCTATGATGATAATAATAATAATCAGCATTCCTTTAAAAAGCTTTGAAATATACAAAAGAATATAAAAAAAAACCAGATAAATGTTGTCAACATAAATGTGTACAATATGTTGACTAAAACAAGCAAGTACAAAAGGAATATAGCCAATGCATGTGCATAATACATCAGTACAGAGTAAAGAGAGAGTGCAGCAGGTTCCAAGTTCTGTGGATTTACAACAACCATGGCTCCCTGGTCTCAACCATATCCCAGTGGTGATGTCACAGACAAGAAACCAGATGTTGAGTTCATTGTTCATATTCTTATGCTACAATACTATGGGTGGGGCTGTGTTTAGACATCTCCTAAAGGTCCTACCTATTAAATATTTTGATTATTTGGCAAGAACAAAAAGCATTCCTGGGAACCACGTGGTGCCCATTTGAACTAACTCCTCATTAGAAGAGGGATACTCTGGCACAAATGGATCTCTCAAGTCCAAGACGTTTCCAGGGAAGGAAATAGCTAAGTCTTTTCTGTGCGGTTTGATTCTCTCTGTGTCTGAAATTGCCAGATGCTCCAGGACACAGGTGCATGGGATGACCCCATTTCCCAGGGCCTCATCCTGCTTCACGCTGTGTTGGGACATCTCGTAAAATCAAGGTGGGAGTTTTTCCTTGATTATGACTTCCTTAACGTCACTCAAAAAGCGGGTTTTCTATCTGTAGATGACCTATATTAATTTTCTCTATTCAATTCCCTGTGCCCTTCAGAGAGCTTCTACAAGTCAGGAAGTAGATCCTATTGGAGAGAGACAAGTTAAGCTCTCCAATGGTTCCCGTTGGCTACATTTGCCTTTTAGCACGTCCTCTGCCTGCAACATTTCCCTCTTCCTCACCATCAGCCTTTAATCTAGTGATTGTCAAACTTGAGCACACATCAGAATCTCCTGGGTAGTTTCCTAAAGCACTGTGTCCTGGGCCCTACCTCCATAGTGTCTAATTCAGTAGATCTGGGATGCTGCTTTACATTTTTATCAACTTCCCAGGTGATGCTGATGTATCCTGGGACCACACTTCGAGACCACTCACTTACTTCATCATTTAGTCTAAGCAATCTCTTCCATCCGTTTCTCTCCATTCTCTCTGCTACTGGCTTAGTTTGGGCCCCCACACATTTTAAAACTTGGAGAGACTTTACACCTATACACACTAAGTCAGAGGAGTGTTGTAATAGTCTCAAAGTCATACGCCTAGAAGCCAGTAGAGGCAAGACCTAACCTCAGGTCTTTCTGAGCCCATGCAGCACAGCACAGTGACTCAACCCCCACCCTGGGTGAGAGGCTCTGATGCCCAGAGGAGGACAGGCCCTGCCCAGTGAAGAGTCCGTGAGCAAGTTAGCAGAGGGTCAGGGACTGGGACCCAGCTCTCTTGACTCTTAACACTTCTCTTCTTCCCACTTTCATTCAGCTACTCTAATAAACATGTACTCTGGGCAAATACAAGATTATCCCTTCATTCTGTCAAACAGATCTGACTGTTACTGTGTAGCAGGCACTGTCCTAATCACTGAGGACCCTGTAGAGAGTTACAATAGTCACTTGTTCTGTGATGAGTTCACAATCTAATGGAGGATTTAGATTAATAAAATAACTGTACACAAAAAAATAAGGTTAAACTGTCTTCAAGGCTGTAAAGGAGGAGGGGTGCATGGTGCTCTGAGCATAGGTCAATGGGGAAGTTAACGCAGATGGGGACACAGGGGAAGTTTTTCCTGAAGAAGTGACTAGTAGATTGCTATTTAAAGGATGAGCAGGTGTTATACCAGGCGAAGAGGGGTAAGAAAGGTATTTGGAGGAGGGAGATCCTGCATAATGGCCTTGTGGTAGCAGGGACCCTGGTGATTACAGGGGGCTAAAAGGGATCTCAGGTCTGTGGAAACTAGAGAGACCAAGAGCATGGAGGGATCCAAACGGAATACTTTATGAAATTATGAATGCCCCCAAAACAGAAAAACAAATTGCATGTCGCAAACATAACCACTAGATGTTACCGAATGAAGCATCTCAAGATTTCCCAAATGAAATTATACGCCACCTGGCCATTGGGAACCTAAATTCATCTTACCTAATTTTCTCAGAATTCTACACCCCAAGGAAAAGTTAAAATATGTTCTGCTGTTTACTAATAACCTTAGGGGAACATATTTCAGCTAAACACCTTTTTTTCAACAGCTCACAACTTGAAGTCCCTGTGCATAATTCCCTCTGTTTGGAAAACAGATTTATCCAGGTGATCCTTTTTCAGATATCCCACTGTCTTGTTTGTGGACAAGAAATTTCTTTGGTGACCCCTGGCTGTGGAGCTTCTCCATATTGTGGATGAGACGCCAGTCTGATATGTCATCTGTGTTTTGCTTCAGCCTGAATTCTGGGAAGTGTTTCCCTTCCTGAACGTTTGCTTTGATGATAAAGAGAGAACGTTCTTCTCCCCCAAGAACCTCCCAGCATTCCCGCCTGTCAGTCTTCCCTTGCCTGGGAAAGTGCCATCAGACAAACATCAGCTGGACTAACTACTCATCAGGTGACCGGACCCTTTTATGAGGAGGAGCCCCAGGAAAAGCCCTCTGTAGATCCTTTCTCCCTTGGGTACCCAGGTAGTGATTTTAAGAAGGTGGCTTGTTTTTACTTATACCTAGACATTGATATAAGATTTCAAACCAAGCTTAAGAACACCGAGGTGCAGTAAGAAGCCCAGTGGCCTGGCGTCTGGGCTCTGCACCTGGCTTGACCACTGAGCATCTAGCTCTATGACCTTGGACAAATTTCTTTGCTTCACTGGTCCCCAACTGGAAAATGGGAGAGTGAACTCCAAGTCAAAGTTAACAAAATTTTCAATTATATTTTTAATCTTTTAAATTATATTTTTACTTTTCTAGGCTCCTGTGCTTGAAAGATTTTTGACTCCTAAACATAATGAACTTACGAAGCATTCTTTATTTTATTTCTCCTTGTTATGTGTCAAAGCCCAAGTCAGAGGCTCTGATCAACATGGCTTGTCAATATTATTCTCGCCAAGTCAAAACTCATTGTAAGGACATGTGGTTTCTTTCAGAATGTTTAACATTTTGAAAGTAGGTATACAACACAATCGAGTGTTCAAATTATGTGGAGATGTTTTCTCTAAATCTATGTACTCTGGTTGACCAATGTCACCCTGTTAAATTTAATTGTCTAAATAAAAAAAAATTAAAAAAGGAAGTAGGTTGCAAATCTCTACTTCAACATTCATAGACTCTTGAATATCCTAAGAATTCCAAATGTAGGAACAATAGGGTAAACCACTTTCCTTCCTTCCTTCCTTCCTTCCTTCCTTCCTTCCTTCCTTCCTTCCTTCCTTCCTTCCTTCCTTATTTTTCTTTCTTTCTCTCTCGGTCTCTCCGTTTCTCTCTCTCTCTCTCTCTTTCTTTCTTTCTTTCTCTTTCTCTTTCTTTCTTTCTATTTTTTTCATTATTTTACTTATCTATTTTTTTTTTAGAAATTAAATTTAATGGGGTAAAATTGGTCCAGAGAAACACATACATCTCAGGTATACAACAGTCCATGGCACGTGAACTACTCATTCCATGTTGCCTATCACAAAAAAGTCAAACCACCTCCTGTCCCCGTATATTTGGCCCCCTTAACTCCTTTCCTCCCACCCTCTTTCCTCTAATAACCAGTTCATTTTTGTCTATAACTAAGAGTCTCAGTTTTGTATCCCATATATAAGTGATATCATATAGTTATTAACTTTTTCTGATTGACTTATTTTGCTTAGCATAATATTCGCAATGTCTACCCATGTTGTCACAATAGTAGTATTTCATCTTTTCTGATACCTGAGTAGTATTCCATTGTGTATGTGTACCACATTTTCTTTATCCAATCCTCTATTGAGGGACACTTTTGTTGTTTCCATGTCTTGGCCATCGTGAATAATGCTGCGATTAACATGGGGCTATATATATTTTTGCAAAAAAATGTTTTCAAGTTTTTCAGGTAGGTACCCAGTCGAGGGATTACTGGGTCATACGGTAACTCTATTCTTAATATTTTGAGGAATTGCCTCAAAAAATTTGAGGGACTATGTTTTTCATAGTGGCTGTACCAGTTTATAGTAAATCATTCTTTAGAGAAGCCATCTGTGACTACTGTTCAAAAGTTTAAGCCTGAGAGAATAGAACCCCAAAGTCTCCATTGTAGGAAAAATGGTGTTACAGAACTGATTTATATAGTCTATGCCCATGATGTGAAAGTTTAGATCTCTGTCTCTCTTCTTTGTTGAAGGAGAACCGTTACGTGTCTCTGGATGACATCTACCTATGTTTTTTCCCCATTTACTCTGGCCAGTTTCAGCACTCACTGAATGGCACAGATCTCCATCAACTGCATACAAATGATGATGAACACCAAGCAACTCATTGATCTTTTTGATGGTTCCATATACCAACTTTCCTAATATTTATGATTATTTTAGGTTTCAAAGTCAGACTGTCTGAATTCACTGTTTATCCCACGTAATTTTTTAAAATTTATTTATTGATTTTACCAGAGAGGAGGGGAGAGAGAGACAGACAGACAGACAGAAACATCGATCTATTCCTGTATGTGCCCTGACCGGGGATCAACCCGGCAACCTCCGTGCTTCAGGCTGATGCTCTAACCAACGGAGATATCTGGCCAGGGCTCCCACATAATTTTTTAAAATACATTGATGAGTACCTACTAGATTCCATGCACATAGTAGGTATATAACAAATGCTTGCTAAATGTATGAATAAATTAACCAACATATGTATGAGTGAATTGTTTAACATTTTCACATATTCTATGTCATTTAACTCTCTCAGCAACCTGGTAAGGTAGGGAACACTCCTCCCATCTTATAACCAAGGAAACAAAGTCTCAGGTGCTGTTACTTGTCTGTCATAAAGCTGGTAAGTGGTGTGGTAGAACTTGAACCCAGGTCTTTGGTTTACGCATTCCTGGTCTGGTGCCGTACAGGACAGCCCCTTGTGGATTCCTACTGTTCCTTTCTCCAGCATTTTTGGATAAGCTGGCCCTCTCCTCTCCCTCTCCATCAGCAGCCTCACCAGTGCATTAGTTCATCCCTTAGCTGGCTTCTGTCTTGATTGTAGCACTCTTTTTTGCCCATTCTTCTTATCCTCATGTGTCATCTTGCCACTTTGTATCTGAGACTGTAAATACCTGTTCTTCCAGCAGTTTTGACCCTGAGCACTTCTCCCCTCAGAATCCACAGCAAGCCTTTTGCAATGTTTTGGTGGGACCACAGAGTATTATAGCATGGAAGGACACTGATCATCTCTAGTCCAACCCCTCACTGTGCAGACAAGCCCTCGGGCTCAGAAAGAGAAGGCCACATGCTCACAACCACCATGGGAGGAATCAGTCCTCCTTACTGTGAGAGGCTTGACCATGTCCCCTTTGAGACCTCACCTACTGCCTCTGGTCCTCTCCTCACCTCCATCTTAACACTTTCTTTCTCCTGCAAAGGGTCCACCATCCAGATGGAAAGAGCCCTCACCCAAAAGTCAATTTTATCACCAGCTAGCTGGTGATGTTGGACAAGTCACATCCCCAGTCGGGATTCCCACTAGTAAAGTGGGAGGATTAACGATGGTAGTCCTAGCAACTCTGACATGTATTACTCTGGAGAATGCCCTTTCTTCTCTCCTCTCCCGTTCTCAAAGCTGCCCTGCCCTGTGCTGGGCCCTCCATCAGCCTAGAGAACTCACTCTCTTTTCCAAATGCCCTCTGGAATCCCAGCCCCTCAGAATCCTCCCAAATCAAGTGATCCAAGGGGCCCAGGCTTAGCCTCTTGATTTTATCCCTGAGTTTAAAAATCGCTCAACATTGGGACCATAAACTCCCAGAGAAACACAAAGTGTCAAGGTTAGTAAGTACCTGCTGGTCCGGGCCCTCCTGTGGTTCTCTGTCCTTAGAAACTGGACACAGAGGAATACCTCTCTGCATCACACTGCCCGAGTCACTCCTGCCAATTGTGGAACCACATTACATTCCCCCCCCCTTTTAAACTGGTAAGGTCCTTTTAGAAGTGCTTCTCTGTTACCCCCAAACTTATGCCCATTTTAGAAACAAAGAAACCAAGGCACCTAAAACCCCTGAATAAAAAGTTCTGACGGAGAATGTGAAGACCCAGTCAAAAACAGATACTTTCCTTGGTGGTCAGTGGTGCGGGTGTTTGACTGAAAGCATGCTTTTTTCTCTCCTAGGGTAGACTAGCAAAGGACCTACTGAGACAAAGACCCCTCAGTATTAGTTCTGTTACAAACAACAATGTCTGTAGCCTTCCTGTCCCTATGGGCACAACAGTTCAATTGCTCAAAAAAGTGGTGTTATTGAGAGTACCATGGCTTTACCCCTTTAGGACTGACCTAATACATAGTACATGGGTTGGTAATTAATCGGTAATTAACCACAAAGCCCAGGACATGCTTTTAATAGGTTTATTGGGTATGTCTAATAAAATCATAATAATCATAAACTAATTTAACATTCTAAAATTGTTTTATACCTATTCTTCCAGGATATTCAAGCAAAAATTCAACCTCCAAGGGAGGAGCTGGTGGTTCACTGGTGTCAAAACATCCTAAGCTGGGAAACACGCTCTACACCAAGCTCTGCAACCATAAGAATGTGCCTTCTGCCCTCTTCCATCCTCCTGTAAGTCACAGACCAGGTGCTTCTACGTGATCCTCAGATTAGAGAAGACAGGAAGCTTTCCCACTTGTCTTCCCAACACTGTCAGCCATTTCTCGCTAACTTCTAACAAAGGGCCCCTTCAGTCCTCCCAAACATTAGACAACTTATCAGTGGCACACTGTTGATCAAAGCAAGGATTGCTGGGGACAACTGGGAAACAGAGAGCTGCCATCAATGCACGACCCAGGGGCTGCCCTTCAGTGTGGAACACTGCAGTCCCTGGATACCGTGGGCAGATGGCTCAAAGCCCGTGCTCCTGCATTGGTGTTCCTTGATTGGCTGGTTTGTCTTTTAGAGGCTCAGCTTTCCTACAGATAAACCAAGGTAACACCTTTAAGCCAGGGACCTATGACTGTGTTAGCTAAGCTGGCCACCAACACCCTTTGGCTGTCCCGGTGGTGAACAGCCATCTACAGGGGGTAGAAGCAAAACAGGAGTGACCCCCACCTCTCCACCAACCACTGCCCAGTGCAAACACAGTGTTCATCCCTCAGGAGCAAGTAATTAGATGTTCCCAGGGTGGCCTGTAAATCCCTAACTTCTCTCTTTGGGAGGTAAGAAGGAAATAGATTGCTACTGGATATTTCTTTATTTTTCTGTCTGTGGGTAAGTGTGTATTGAGAGAGATCGTATATGTGTAAGGACCCCCCTCCCACCCTGTGATTTACACAACTGGGTATTTATACACCAGATGATCCCTGCAGGAAAAGGCAAGTCCCCAGCTGCTGTGGAATTTTAAGAGATCTCCCTGGAATGCCCTTATGGGATGTCTGGTTCTAATTGCCTCCATCAGCCAGAGCTGGCGAGCTGGCAGGAGCAATGAGAGGTGAAATTGAACAGATTCCAGTTCACATCAGACCTCCAGCCCTGCCAGAGTCCCCCAAGGGCCGGAAAAGAAAACAAATGTGGCCATGGTGGTGGGTGTGGTGAAGACAGCTCTAGGCTGGAAATTGGAAGGCCCAGGGTCTTGTCCCTGTGCTGCCTGCCGCTAACACCCTGCGTAGCTTTGGACCCAGCACTTCTCTGCTTGGGCCTCCAGTTTCCTCATTTGTTAAATGAGTGGTGAAGACTGGCGGGTCTCCAAGGCCCCTTCGCAGTCTCAGATTCGGGGACAGAAATGTCAAGCCCTCAACACAGGGCTTCAGGGGGCATTTTCTTCTGAAGTTTAAAAACAGATGCATTGTATTTTTAGATCTTTAAGAAGAATTGGGGAAAGGAGAGGACTTTGTTCCCACCCATTATATAACCCAGCCCCATTCCTTCCTCTCTTCTTGTCCAGGGATGGCTGAAGAGCTGAGCACTGACCCGGACACAGAGGAGGCAGAGATCCCGTAGTTCCTTGGTGCCCCCTATAGGCCCAAAGGGTAGTCACACCGAAATGGGAGTTGCCCAGGGAGCCACCTGCATCCCAGCACCCAGAGCTTCTTCTCTCTCAGAGCCTCAGGTTTTATTTTATTTTATTTTATTTTATTTTATTTTATTTTATTTTATTTTATTTTATTTGTGTGTGTGTGTGTGTGTCAGAGACAGAGAGAGAGACAGAGAGAGGGACAGACAGACAGGAAGGGAGAGATGAGAAGCATCAATTCTTCGCTGCGGCACCTTAGTTGTTCATTGATTGCTTTCTCATATGTGCCTTGACCAGGGGGCTACAGCAGAGTGAGTGACCCCTTGCTCAAGCCAGTGACCTTGGGCTCAAGCTGGTGAGCCATGCTCGAACCAGGTGAGCATGCGCTGAAGCCAGTGACCTCAGGGTTTCAAAACTGGGTTCTCCTCGTCCCAGTCCAACGCTCTATCCACTATGCCACCGCCTGGTCAGACGAGCCTCAGGTTTGAAAAGCAGCAGTTCAAGTTGGCCCCTAATTTGTGGAGAATTTCTCTCTCCTTTTAGCCTGTTATTTTAAGGCTCAGACTCAAACCCTCCAGAATGAATAGCCACACAGACTAGGGTTGAATAGCTCTCAGAGGGCTGGTGGTATGTGCACAGTACAGCATGAGTCACCAAACATCACATGCAGAAGGCTTCAAGCTCAACACCCTCCTCTTACCCCCACTCATCCGCCAGCCCCTCAGCCCACTACCCCCACAGCTGATGCTTGCCCATCTCCAGGGAGGAAGAGCTCACGACTTTGAGTCAGCCTGTGTCAGTTAGGAATTGTGTCTAGCTAGTAGTGACAGAGTCCAAAGCACAGTGAGTTTATCAAAGTGGTGGGGTATTTTTTGTTTCGTTTTTTGTTTTGTTTTGTTTTGCTCATCTAAAAGACATCTGCAGATAAGCAGCAGTCCCAATCATTGGAAACTAAAGTTCCTTCTAGATTTTCCTTAGCCATTTCTAGAGCACTACTTCCTTATGGGCCTCATGAACCAAGATCATCACTTCAGTTCTAGGCGTCACTCCTGCAATCCAGGGAAGAAGAAGAAGGGGAAGGGCAAGGGTCACCACGGTCCCTTCCCTCTAAGTCACCCCCTTGGAGATGCACCTAATGATTTTTGTTTGTATCTCACTGGCCACTCCAGCTGAAGGGACAGCTGGGGATACAGTCTCATTGCCAGCTCAAATAAAATGAGGGTTTGCTATGAAGGAGAAAGGGGAGAGGGAAGAGGGATATATTAGGTCAGCAGTGACGAGACCGCCACACAGCGCAAGAGTGTTGAGAGAAACATGAGTGGGCGTGTAGCTCTGTCGTCGTCTCTTGTGGACAGTGGTCTCCCTCTGTCTGCAGAGAAGACAAGGGGTTCTGTGTGCTCGCTCACCTGGGAGTGCTCACCTCACCCACGAGAACGCATCACTCCCCGCACAGGACCAGGTTCCTGCCCAGTTGGTGGGGAGAGATGGTATCTGCCAGATCACTCTCTCCCAAAGGTGATGCCAGGCAAGTGGCACCCGCAGCTTCCGCTGAGCCAGGCCTCTCCGCTACTTCCCCGAAGAGAACTACACTGCTCACCTCTAAGGACACAAGCCCAGCTGCAAACACGCCCCAACAGAGCTTACGGCCAGCTCGGGGACCAGTGACCCCTCCTTCCAGCAGGCTCCAGTGCCTTTCTGTTCCTCTCCTCCAGCCCCGAGGGGAAGACCCCAGCCCACATTTGGCTGTGCCCTCCAGCCCAGGGAGAGAGTTCATTGCTTGCTCTCTCCATACAGGGTGGGGCAAAAGTAGTTTACGGTTGTTTGTATAGAAAATAATACAATAATTGATAAATAATTATACAAGAATAAACTCCGTGCTTCACGTATTCACGACTGTAAATTTACTTTTGCCCACCCTGTATTTATTCTTCAAGGAGCCAAATCCATTCCTTAGATCACAGGGCAAACCCTTTAAATTTGATATTTAAAATGATAGACAAGGACTGTGCAGCAAAGGAGACTGAGTTGACCTTGAGGCTCACTTTGGAGTTAGCTGGTTTCTGGTTTTCTGGTCTCAGTTGAGCCTGGTCCTTCTGGCTTGGACAGGAGGCCACCTCTTGGCTGATTCCCAAGGTCTTCCCCTTGGCAGATGTGACTTCTCCCTCTTCAGGAGACCCGCAGCCTTTTCCTCACATTTTAGCCCCACTCCTTGGACTGCCGCGCAGCCACTTTCCTGTTAGAAAACTGAGGCAGGGAAAGCTGGTTTCCTACACTGGACCAAGGTGTGTGGGTTGAAGGGCTCAGGTGAAGAGAGGAGAAAACAGGGGAGCAGAGCAAGCTCCGCTTTCTAATCTCCTAGGGAGCTTCAGCTCTTCCCTGTGAGTCTCAATCAGTATTTCTTTTTTATTTCTATGGCCATCTATGTAACTCAATAACCACGCCAATTGTTTCTTCCAAGCTACTGCCTTCTCTTTAGAGAGGACTATTTGAAGCACGCTTCCACATTTGCCACACTCATTAGACCTGGCCTAAAAATACCTCTCCCTCCTTCCTGGCACTTCGGTCCATTCAGGTCTCTCACGAGACCGACTGTGTTTGACGAGAGAGGCCCTTAACTATGCGATTAAAGTAGGATTTCCCCGCAAGATGAAGTTTCCAGGAATCAACCGTGTTTGACAGCAAGGACTACCTCTTTGGGAATGCAAGGGAGAGAAATAACCGGCTTCAATTTGTTAAGAACCATTTATCATGAATGCCCTAAAACTATGTCTGTTTTAGATCTCTCCAGTATAACTAAGTTATTGCCCATATATCATGGAAGGTTCCTGGACTCCTGAGCTCTGCAGACAGCCCCCCTGAGGCCAGATGTCCATTTCTTATAATATACCTAAGCAAAGACAGAGTGGCATTCTCAGCACTTTGCTAGTTGGTGTGTGTGTGTGTATGGCTGTTTAATGCTAGGTACTTAATACTTTGGAGCACTTAAAATCCTAATAGAAGGTTGAATTATCACTGTTTTGCAAACAGGGAAGCTAAAAGAAAGGTTTTTAAAAAATGGTGAGGTGCAGGCCCTGGCCGGTTGGCTAAGAGGTAGAGTGTCAGCCAGGTGTGTGGAAGTCCCGGGTTCGATTCCCAGTCAGAGCACACAGAAGAAGCACCCATCTACTTCTCCACCCCGCCCCCCTCTCCTTCCTCTCTCTCTCTCTCTTTTCCCCTTTCGCAGCCAAAGATCCATTGGAGCAAAGTTGGCCTAGGACTGGGTGCTGAGGATGGCTCCATGGCCTCCACCTCAGGTGCTAGAATGGCTTGGGCCACAATGGAGCAATGGCCTAGATGGGCAGAGCATTGCCCCCCTGGTGAGCATGCTGGGTGGATCCCAGTCGGGCGCATGCGGGATTCTGTCCTGTCTCTCTGCCTCCTGGCTTCTAACTTTGGAAAAATACAAACAAACAAACAAACAAACAAACAAAATGGTGAGGTGCATGCTCTTTCTTCAGTTCACAGTGGAAGCAGGAAGTTGAGTCCCACAACTGCGTGATATGGTCAGCGGATTCCACCGTAGCGGTCTGTGTGTATTGAAATTACATCGAGAAAGCTCAGTCAAGTCTCTCCTTCCTCAGAAGCTCAACTCAATGCCTCCAAAGAACAAAGTCAGAGCAGCTGGAGTTAGAACAGTAACTTCATTTGAATAAATCACTTCAATCCCTGGATGATTATTTTTCTTATAAAGTGGGAATCGCATCTCCCAAAGACAGGTGCAAAGTTTCTTGATTTCCTGGAAAATATAAACAAGGAAGTATCTACAATGATCTCTTTATATCTGTGTGCGTTTGTTGTTTAATAAGTGTTGACTAACAGCTTTATCTGCATTGCGATTCGGGTGCACAGGGTAAGGTTCGTGTTTGGACCACTGGTGTTATGAGGGAGAAGGAGGTGAATTTAAACCACAGTCCATAAACTTGAACATATGTATGTGCAGTAAAGAAAAAAAAGGAAGCAGTGGATATTGTATGCTGATATTTGTATTTAAATAGGGTCTAGAAAATGTATGTTTATCTTATATGCATAATTAGCATATCTGGTAACACTGGTTACTAGCAGAGGGGTCATGGGTGGTGGGAGTGACAAGTAAGGAGTAGGACAGAGAATTTTCACATTATATCTTTTGTTCCTTTTGAAATTTAAACTTTGAAAATCATGGTTTATTCTCACCTATTTACAAAAGAACAAATAAAATTTAAAAACATAATGTGACCTATCCCAAGTTTCCGGGTCCAGAGGCCAGGGAGTGGGGGAGCAGGAGAAAAGGGCACTGTCTCAGCCAGACCAGCTGATGGGCATGGGGTCTGCTGACCTCAGACTGGGCTCCTCTGCTACCCAGAGGTAGTGCCCCTCCCAGCATACCAGGGCCAGTGTGTGTCCAGGGCTCAAGGCTCATGTGATTTCTTTTTTTTTATTTTAATTTATTCATTTTTAGAGAGGAGAGAGAGAGAGAGGGAGAGAGAGAGACAGAGAGGGAGAGAGAGACAGAGAGAGAGAAGGGGGGAGGAGCTGGAAGCATCAACTCCCATATGTGCCTTGACCAGGCAAGCCCAGGGTTTTGAACTGGCAACCTCAGCATTTCCAGGTCAACGCTTTATCCACTGTGCCACCACAGGTCAGGCTTCATGTGATTTCTTTAAGCAAAAGAGGAAGTACATTGGATGCAAGCTTCCATGTGATGCTTTACAAGGAACGCAGCAAGCGCTCCCATGTCCCCGTCTGGAGCCTCACTGTGGGGAAATGCAGACCAGCCAGAGGGAATCCCGCACGCTGGCCACGATGAGCTGGGAGGAGAGCTGCAGGCCTCAGCGTGTCTCCAGCTGTTTGAAGACAGGCGCGATGAGCACGTGAGGCAAGCTACAGACCTCTCCCCACTTTTCCTCATCTACAGCAGGGGACAATAACACCATAACAAAAACAGCCCATGGTTTTCTTGTTTCCACTTACTGAATGGAAGCTGTTGAACATTTAGTGGGCACTGTGCACAGGTCTCTGAGTCCATCTCTCCAACGTGGATTTCCTTTCAGGCAAGTGAATTTGACCCGGTAAACCCAGCTGGTGAGAGAGAGCTGCAGGAAGATGGACGTGAAACAGGACGAGGGAAGACTTCCCTAAAGACAGAACTCTCCCAGAAGAGAGCAAGTCTCTCAGTGGGCATCACTGAGATAAATGATCCTTTTTGGGGAGAAACTGAAAGCTCGGCTTTCGCTGTCTCTAAGTTGACCACTAAGGAGAGAGTTCGGAGCGTCCTGGGCCCGTCGGCCCCACGCTCCCGCTGTTCCCATCCCTTCTCCAGACAGCCTGCTCCCAGAAAGGTTCAATTAAGAAGGCATTTCCAGACCTCTCTGCGGCTGGCACCACCACATTTTTGGCATTCCCTGACTCCACTGCTCTTGGAGCTGTGAAGTGTGTGTGTGTGTGTGTGTGTGTGTGTGTGTGTGTGTGTCTTACTTACCTCAGGAATAAAGGACATGAGTTCTGTGACCCAGCCTACCAGAGATTTTCCCTTTTGGCTTCACAATTCCAGCTGCAGGAACCTTTCCCACCAGACAAGCACAGGTCTTCCTAGAGAGAGTGCCCTTAATCATCCGGACTCTTCAGGACTTTTGAGCAGGCGCTGTTCTGGGCCCCTGGTGATTGTGGAACAAATGGGGTCCGGCCTTGCCCTGGGGCAACCAGTCAAATGGGGCTGACACACTTCTGCCAGTCCCTGCAGCACGGGACCATGATAGACGCCACAGGGAGCTCAGAGCCACCGAGGCCCCAGGAGGCAGCTGTGATTCATGCTGACATGAGGCACGAAGGTCAACAACAGCTTCACAGAGTAGGTGAGGTTGAAACCAGGGTTCAGAGATGAGTCAGGGATTGGGAGTGGGAGGGATGGACATGATTTCGAAGCACATGTTGGCTTCATTTTTTCATCTGTGAGTCCTTTTGTTCTCCTGGGTTTTCACATCGGTGAAAGCATTTCCACTTGCAGGGTGTGACCAGCGCTTGCTTCAGACACCTTTTTAGGTGGGGCCTTGCAGGAAGGGCTTTTCTGGCCGCCACAGCTGGAGCTGGCGGCCTGGCCCCACCCAGGAGGGGCTGCTCCCCTTCCCTCTGCCTCTCTCCCCTCCAGTGCCACGTCTGGGGAAACTTATCCAAGTCCCAAGTAGTAAATTTAAGCTTTTGGCAGCCCTCCCACAGATGACTCCCAAATTATCCCATTCCAAAGGGGGGGGGGGGGAGGCCAGGAGTTCAGGAGTGAGGCTTTGGCCTGGTCATCCAAGAGCTCTGGTCGCCATCTGCTGGCGGAACTAATAGCCAGCTTGGCGTGGGAGGTGGAAGGAGTGCAAGATCTCTACCAGTGATAGGAACGAGCCTGGTCTGGAATCCCCGACAGTGAGAAGAATTCACGTTTCAGCTGACACCAGGCAGAAAAGGGGGAGAGGAGTGCGTGCATGCGGGCGCATGTGTGCGCACCCGAGTGTGTGTGTGTGGGGGGGGGCGTTTAAACATGGCGGCTGACTGCGTGCTGGGCTGTGGGTAGTCTGCAGGGTGTTGGGAGGGTGTTCATGCTTTTGTTCTTGTTCCTTAGAGTGAGTATATGGGACTGTCTCCAGAGTAAAAAGACAATAAATAAGAAGGTAATCAGGCCCAGATGTATCCCTCCAAGGGAAGTTTCCAGATGTCCTCTCATTAACCCTCAGCCCCAACATGGGTGATGTGTGAGACTCAATTGATTGCATTTCAGTTGGGGAAGAGTGAGCCCCACAGTGTGATCAGGGCCCAGCGTGAGAACACTGGTTTGCCTACAAGCATCAAATGACCCAGAGATAAAGTCCTGAGAGGTCATTTAGCTCATACTTATTATTTTTCAGCGAAGGAACCGTGAATTCAGCGAGAGAAGAGCAAAAAAGAGATTCTAGATTATCTTTAAAGTCCTTCTCCACCATGAGTTCTGACGGCCAAACCCCACGCCCATCAAGGCCAGTATCTGTGCCAGGAGGACCCTCGGCAGCCGCTCCCCTGCCCTGCCCCACTTCAGCCTCACCTCTTCTGTTTACTCTCCAGAAGGAACTTCCTGACCCATAAATCCTGAGAGATTTATTGTTTCCTGAGGCATCCCTTCACTGGAAAATGTGCCTTTCCAGTTCCAAACTCAGAACCACGCAGGGGTCCTGGCTCTCGGTGGGAAATCTCTCCTGGATGGTGTGGAGGGGACAGACACCAGCTTTCCGACACCCTCTGAGGAGCTACCAAGGACACTATCTAGTTTTCTTGGCTCCAAGCAATGCTTCCCAAACAAACAGACCCAAATCTTCTCTCTACAAGTTGCAGGAGCTGGCAGAAGTCTCAGGAGAATGAAAGAGCTTGGTTCTTCTCCTCACACCACCTGGAAGGAGTGGGCTGGGTCTTCCTGTTTTTCCTCTAAAGCCACTGTTTCTGACTCCTGTGTCTTTCCCTCCACTGTGAGAAAATCTTCCTAAAACACAACTCAGCTCAAAATCTTGTAGGCAATGACTCCTTTTGTCTGTATGATAAGCCCAAACCACCTTTACAGGGTCTTCATGCACCTCAAGACATGACCCCCTCCTCTTTTCAACATGAGTCTCTCTTGTTTTTGTTTGTTTGTTTTTATTATTAAGTGAGAGGCAAGGAGGCAGACAGACAGGCTCTCACATGCCCCCTGACCAAGATCTACCCAACAACCCCCACCTAGGGCTGATGTTCTGCATATCTGGAGCTGCTGCTCTGTTGCTTGGCAACTGAGCTATGTTAGCACCTGAGGCGAGGCCATGGAGCCATCCTTAGTGCGTGGGGCCAACTTGCTCGAACCACTCGAACAATGGCTGCTGGAGAGGGAGGGAAGAGGAGGGGTAGAGAAGCAGATGATGGCTTCTCCTGTGTGCCCTGATCCATAATCGAACCCAGGACTTCCAATGCCAGGCTGACACTCTACCACTGAGCCAACCAGCCAGGGCCTCCTGCTGTGTTTTGAAACCTGTGATGAGCTACACACAGCTCCTTTCCTGTTTCTGGTTCCCTCTCCCACCCCTGTCCCCATGCTGTTCTACATCTACATCAACCCCTACCATCACCCCTGCGTTCTTCAACCAGAGGTGCCCTTTCTTCTACCTCTAAATATTGACATTTTTCCTGTTTTCCAAAAGCCTATTTCAAAGGTCATCTCCTGCTGGAAGCCTTCAGAAATCTCCTCCCCCTAAACTAAACAGAAGCTTTTTGGAATCTCCCAGTATGTATTTGGTCGGCACCTCTTTGGGTCCCTGTAGGCTGTCATATTTTACAGCACCTTGTCCATGGTGATTCTTTCCCCCAGAGACTCTGAGCATCTTGAGGGGAGGAGCAGCGTCTTGTTTGTCTCCTCCGCCCCCTTCTGCAATCCCCTCCCCCCAACAACTGTTCCTAGCTGTGAGGATGTTCCCAGGAAGTGGTCTTTAGATAATTCACTATTTTGACTTTTCCAATCTCTGTTACCCTTCTTTAGGACAAATTAACCCAGAAAGAGAAACGTACTTCAGAGAAAATAAACTCTCTTAGAAGAGAGCAGGGTTTGAAGTCTGGTGCGCAGGTTACGTTGTGGATGCCCCGCCTCCTGACATGCCCACTCCAACTCCGGATCAGAGGGAGGCCTCATTCTAGGCCCGGGACCTCCACGGAGAAGAAAGTAACACGAGCCCTCAGAATTCTTACCTGGAGAGCTCAGCAAGGACATCTCAACCTGCTGCATCCTCCGTAGGGCCTGGAGAAGGGGAGGTATCCTTATAGCACTGGTCTGGAGACCAGACACAGGAGACGGGTTCTAGTCCTGGCTTTGATGTAACCAGCTCTCAGACTTGAATCCGGTTCCTGTCCTGTCGTCTGCATAATGAGAGGGCTCATCTTGAGGGCCTCTGCAAGATGGATACTCTAGAGTCACAAAGACACACAGCAAGCAAGTGTTCTTCACTTGAAAATCTTGACACATTGTCTCAACAGTCTTAAAATGAAGTCATCCAGAGATGTGTATGCAGATATCCAGCAGTTTGGATCATGTTCATTTTCTTGAAGAACCTCAGTCAATAAATCACTTGTTTCCTGACCCGTTGAGATCACTGATAGTGTGAAAACTGAGATGTGAAAAAATATATACATATTCAGAGCCAAGATTTTATTTCCTTTAAATAATTTTTTTTTCTGATTCTAAGAATGATGATTATTCATTGTAAGTAAATATTGCAAATATAGGGAAAAAACCCCAAAATACCTCAGAGTCCTACCCTTCAAGGCTCTCTATAAACATTTTGGTGTCAATTTTTCTGGACCTTTGTCTAGATACATTTCTGGATATATTTTTGTAAAACTAGTATCATGTGAGAACTCTTGTTTAGAAACACTGGATTTCTGCCTAACAAATAACTGTGAACCTCCTTCCATGCCTGCAATATTCTGTGGTATTACCTGTAGTGGTTTCAGTCTATCCATCATATAGATATACTATATCTATATTTAACCAATCCCTTCGGGTCCCATAAATACCTTTATTTTTATATATTTGTCTAATGATCATCTTGGGTTACATTCTTCAAAATAGAATTGCTGGGTCTCCAAAATTTGGACTTTCTATTTCTGATATTTTTAAACTCTTCTTCATTGAACCCTTTGCTGCGGCCAAGTCACCCAGCCTGCCTCTGGCATTCCTGACTTGCTGAATGATGGAATGTCAAAACCGGAAGGAACTTAAGGCAGGATGATTTACACATCATTTAACAGATGGGAAAACAGAGGTCCAAAAAGGGCAAGTGCCTTTCCGCATTTCCCAAAGGGAGTCAGCAGCTGAGTGGAGCAGAGTTCCCGCTGCCTGCCAGCAAGCTTCTCCGCTTTTCCCTGCCTCCCTTATGACCCAGACCCTGAATTATGTGAACTCCGAGCAGCCTTCTTGGGGTTTTAAACATATACCAAGCAAACCTGGGTGTTTACTGAGCTGGCATTTACACCAGAGCCGTGTCTAGGCTAACTGCCTGTGCTAATTATAAACGTCATCAACTGAAACACCAGCTGTCCCTTGTCTCAACAAACAGGAGTCCTCTCCTATGGGGTAATATTTTGTTTTTTCATTGGAGGGGTGGGATAGAGATGGTGAAAAGACTCCTCTTGTGACATTGGTTTTTTTCAGGGAGACATTGTTGTGAAGTGACTAGAACAAATGGGGTTTAAATACTCTCGTTAAAATGAGAGACAGATCCCTTATTTGAAGGCTGAGGGTGGGTGAAGTACCCCCATCCTGTCTTGGCTGTGGCTTCTTAGGCGCCTGAGCCTGAATAATCTGAACCTGTTCTAGGTAAATTCCCCACAGTCCCGGAGAAAGCCTTCTGTGGGGACCAAGGGAGCAGGCCCGGGAGGCCCTGCTTATGCTAACGAGGCACTAAATTAGTGCATTACATGCCTCATTTAGCACGACTGAGCAAAATCTAAAAGTACTAATAAATTTTCCTTCTGGGGTCAGGAATCATAAAAGGAGAGATGATCAACCATTAATTAGCAAAGAAATTAAAGCTTGACGGCTTCTGTTCTATCCCTACCTTCTCTCAAATGGTATAATTTGTTCAAAACGGTTTTTTGCAAAGCAGTCTTTCTTAGATAAGAAAAAAAAATGCGGCATCAGCTAGAAGAGTGGCTTCAAGTCTTCTGTGACTCTCAGGGTGACAGGACTCCTATAGAGGTGACTATTCTAGGAGATTAGCCCTGGGCATTTGTCAAAAGAGAGGACCTTGTCACCTTCATTTTCTGATTTTTCCTATTAGCTTTAGCATAAGATCTGTCTTACACTGGGTGAAACTTTTTAGAAAAGGGCATTTTTCTTTGTTATTTGCATTAAAAAGTCACTCTGAAGTGTTTTCATGGCACCTGAATTTTGCCAGATGCTGCAAAACAGGTACTTCTGGGATGAAGGGACGTCAATCTTTCCTTTGAGGTTGCCAGTGACTCTCAACAAATTTTTTACAATTTGTTGCTCCTTGTTTTTCTTCCTTTTTTAGACTCTGTGTTTATCTGTTACAGAAAGGTGTGGGTCATTATATAATTTTCATCTGAAAGTCCCGAACCCACTGAGATCTTTCTGCCAGTTCCTGTCACCCTAGCTTTGGTGTCCTCAGGTGCCCACTGGGAATAAAGTGGGATCTTTGGTTATGAAACAAAGGGTGACCTGAGCAACACTATAATGTAACTGTCTCAGACCGCTAATCTCCCCTCCATGCCTCCCCAGGCCTCGGCTTTGCTGGAGGACCAGGTGAGCTTCCCAGAGAATGAGGGAGGGCCGACTCCAGGCCTCGGCTTTGCTGGAGGACCAGGTGAGCTTCCCAGAGAGCGAGGGAGGGCTGACTCCAGGCCTTGGCTTTGCTGGAGGACCAGGTGAGCTTCCCAGAGAGCGAGGGAGGGCCCACTCCAGGCCTCGGCTTTGCTGGAGGACCAGGTGAGCTTCCCAGAGAGCGAGGGAGGGCTGACTCCAGGCCTCGGCTTTGCTGGAGGACCAAGTGAGCTTCCCAGAGAGCGAGGGAGGGCTGACTCCAGGCCTTGGCTTTGCTGGAGGACCAGGTGAGCTTCCCAGAGAGCGAGGGAGGGCCCACTCCAGGCCTCGGCTTTGCTGGAGGACCAGGTGAGCTTCCCAGAGAGCGAGGGAGGGCTGACTCCAGGCCTTGGCTTTGCTGGAGGACCAGGTGAGCTTCCCAGAGAGCAAGGGAGGGCTGACTCCAAGGCTTCCCAGAATCACTAGATCCTCCCTCTCGGATGTCTGCAAATAAATTTAAACAAAAGCCAAGAGGAAGGTTCAGCTCATTTAAGTCTCATGTGTTTCGGTCATGGCTTTGGAGGTATAAATACACCCAGATGTTTTTGTTTTCAACGTTCCCCCTATTGTGTCTAATGGCCAGAACAACTGGGGCTTCTGCAGCTCTCCTCTCCGCCCTGCAGGGATATGCAGAGAGCCTAATTAAAAGGATTCTCCTTTGTTTCCCCTAATAACTCTCAGCCCTGGGAGCCCAGTGCATTTGGTCAACAAGAAAGACTAATGTTGACGGCCCTACATGTATAGAGGCCTGTGGAAAGTTCAGATGCAGCTTGGCCCCCACACAGGGAGGTGCAACAGGACCAGGATCCCAAGAAGCAGCACCTGAGATGACTTTGGAGGGAGCAGCGAGCAGGTGGGGACAGAGTCAGCCTGGAATGAAGGTCTGGTTTTAACAGCAGTTACAGGAGCTGTTACTGCCCCTCACCCACTGTGAAGGACCCGTTCCTTCTCCCCAGGGGCTTGAGCATCCTCCTCTGGCCCCTTCTCGCCAACCTCCAGCCACGGCCCCATGCTGGCCCTGCAATGGCGTTAATGGGTCTCTCCCCCCAGTCTCTACTGCGCACTGGAATCAGCCCAGTGCATCCTCCACACCACTGCTTGGGTGATCTTCTCAAGACAGACAGTGTCATTCCGGGGCTTGAAATTCCTTCCTGGTTCTCCCCTGTCTCTAGAACCAAGTGCAAACTTGCGATCTCTACCCTCACCTCATCTTTCTCCAGATCCCCCTGCACTTATCCCACTGGCTTTCTCGCTTTTCCTGAGCTCCACCCACCTTTCTTGCTGTACCTTTTACTTGCAATGCTCTTCCCACAGTTGAGCCTGGAGAAGTCCAACCTGCCCTTCGAAACCAAATCAAGTGGTCTCTCCAAGCTGCCAGCCTGAGCCCCTGCAGGCAGGGTCTGCCACCCATTCTTTTTTTTTAAATTTTTATTTATTGATTTTTTTTAGAGGGAGGGAGAAGCAGCAGGAAGCATCAACTCGTAGTAGTTGCTTCCTGTATGTGCCTTGACCAGGCAAGCCCAGGGTTTCCAACCAGCGACCTCAGCGTTTTTTGTTGTTGTTGTTTTTGGGTTTTTTATTTTTATTTATTTATATTTTTTACAGAGACAGAGAGTGAGTCAGAGAGAGGGATGGACAGGGACAGACAGATAGGAATGGAGAGAGATGAAGCATTCATCATTAGTTTTTCACTGCGTGTTGCAACGCCTTAGTTGTTCATTGATTCCGAGTAACCCCTTGCTGGAACCAGTGACCTTGGGTTCAAGCTGGTGGGCTTTTGCTCAAACCAGATGAGCCCGTGCTCAAGCTGGTGACCTCTGGGTCTCGAACCTGGGTCCTCTGCATCCCAGTCCGATGCTCTATCCACTGCGCCACTGCCTGGTCAGGCTGCCGCCCCATTCTTTATGTCCCACTTTATTGAAATGATCTGTGTGTATTTTCTCTCCAGACTGTGAGCTCCATTAAAAAAAAGTAAGGGGTATATCTTGTTCATTTTCGTACCTCTCCTCCTAGGCACACTGCATTATCTCTCTAAGTACCGTACATGAATGCAGGATTTGACTGCTCCATGGGAATCCTGGGTCAGGGAAGGCAATCTTTAACCTTGGTTACTAGTCCTGCCTCACAGATCACTTCTAGTTAGATGTTAACTTCTAGTGTCTAGCCAACTGTCCAAGAGGGTCCCAATACTCCATGGGACCCCGCAAGGCATGAGACCCCCTTAAATGTAGACCACCACTGGAGTGTACACCTCCCTCCATCCCCCCCCAGCACTTCTCTTTAGAACATACCACAACTGAGTTCTTTGAGTGGGGCCAAGGAACACCCTAGCTCAGAACGGATGCAAGTAATAACACAATGCCTGCGCCCCGTCTCAGACCAATTAATCAGTTTCTGGGAGGAGATCCAGGCCTGAGTGTTTCTAAATCCCCGATGTGCAACCAAAATTAAAAATCACTACTTTAGTCCAGAATAGTAGAACCCTTGCAACCCACTTTTGAACTCATTTAGAACATAGCAAAAGCAGCCTTTCCTGGGGAGTTCTGTAAAATATCACTGCCCCCCACCCCTCAAATACCCCAGCTATTTGAGGAGCCAAACAGACCTAGTACAGGTGGCTTATTATTGCAAACCAGCTAACTCCTTGGTCATAAAAGAGCAGGCAGAGGAATTAAGAAAAGCTCCTCTAGACCGGAACCATTCAAACCCACATGCGACCTGGGATCAAAGGACTGGGGTTCAAGCTCATGCCACAACACTCACTGACTTGGGACAGTTCTGTGCGTGGTTTACCTCATGTGTAAAATGGATTTGGCAGTGATTCCTACCATATAATATATTGTAAAACTTGGATAAGAGATGTGAAAGCATTCTGTAAACTGTAAAAGGCAGATGTTAATTGCTATTGTGGGTGCTTGAGTTTATGCATTTCTGAGTTTATGGGAAACAGTATTCAGGTCCTATTTATCTTTGCATCCTTTGCACGAGACTCCTGTACCTGGTTCATGTCCTGTCTAGAATTTGTATTGAGCATTTGAATGAATGAATGAATGCTGTTAAGATTGAGTGAATAAATTAATGGATGGATGGATGAACACTGGAGCTCTGTATCCTCCAATCTGTACAGCAAAGCTGTGCAAGGCAGAGAAAAAGCTTGCCTCCCTCTCCCCACCCCCCGCCTCCCAGCCTCCAGCTGACTTGACCCACACATGGAGTAACTTAACAGAGAAGCAAGCATCTGGTGGCCAGAACCACTGTTACACAAACCGCCCTAGTCCTAGTCCTGAAGCTCAGGAAATGTATGTAGCTCTGCAGTTTCCACTTTTGTCCTCATGCCCTTCCCTTCTACAATGCTGCTAACATCAGGCAGGGGCTGGCCGTGGCCAAACAGCTAAGGACAGGGGTCAGGGCAAGGAGCATGAGGAAATGGGTGGCTTCACCCAGGCTCCCTCGTGCCCTGAAGTGACCTAGCTCATACAGCTCTGATGCATGGGCAGAGCCACTAACACAGGCAAGGGGTAGGGCTGCTGGCCCAGGAAAAAGCACTAGATTTGGGTTCAAAACACTCAGAATCAAGTCCAGGGGCTACCCCTCCTCTTCCGTGTGGCCTTGGGTGAGTCTCTGTTTACCCTTTTGTAAAAGAGTAGGTTAATAACTCCTCTGTCCCAGGGTTGAGAACAGTAGATAGAAAAATATTTCTGGAAACTCCTTTCATGATGCCTGGCTTTCAACATCCATTCATTTGTTCTTCGACAAAATTCATCTGTGGTGACTTTCCAAGCCGCAGACGCGCTTCCAGGACACGGGGTGTGCACTAAATCCTCCTCCGTCCCTTTCATTTTCTCAAAGCGGGAAGAGGACTTGGGTGTTATTCGGTTTAAACACCAAGGCATGAAGCAATGAAACTCATTGTTTTTCCTCCGAAAGCATGCTCCCCGGCACCCCAGACAGAAATAACGGAGCAGAGAGTTGCGCAAATACACACTTGTCATCACAGACAGAAGAGCTCACAGATCTTCAATGTGATTTCTCTCAACAGACTGGAAAAAGGCAAATCAAATTAAAACCCTTGATTAGAGAAGCCCACACTTCACCAGAGAAGACTCCATGGGGCCCGACGTGTCGGGTCTAGAGGGCCGGGGGAGTTCTGAGAGGGCTACTTCGTGTTCCACGTTATCTCCCATTTCCTCTGGGAGCCCAGGAGACGCAGCCTTCCCAAAGCGGCCTCCGAGGTGGCCTGTGAAGCTTTTGTCCTTGGCAGCAGAGAAATTTCTGCTTCACTGGTTCCAAACAAGGCTTGCATTAACTCCGAGCCCGTGAGGAGAGCACGTGCAACAAAGCCCAACACCGTGTCCCGGCCCTCAGACAAGCACGGAAACAAATGGTGCAGGAATTTTTCAGAATAGAATCATCCGCTCAATGTCACTGCATACATTTACCTACCTCAGTGCCTATTCAAGGCCCCCTTTAAAGGGGGCTATCAATAGAGATGGATCGGACAACATCTCTATGGCAACACCTTCACTGAAAAAAATGATGGTGACCACGGTGAAAAGAGTGATGAGCATTTTTTCAAAAATATATACAAATACAACACTACTCACCCCAAAGAACCCCGTGGCTTCCAGAACATGAGGTTGTGTTTAAAACAAAAGCTTGGGAGCTCATGACAAGACTAATTAGGGGCACAAGGGGGGGCATGCACACTCAGGACCAAGAGTTTGCACAAACAATTAAGACCTGGGGCGTCAGGACACTGGAATTTGTCAACAACATTAACATTCTCTTTACTGAACTCTCAAGCTGAAGGATTTTCTGAGGACCTTATTTTCAGTGCTCTATTTGGGACTGGGAGTGAGAAACGGTAAAAACAAATAGTCATCTCCAACAGGCCCCTAACAGGATACTAAACCTGCAGAGGGCTGGTTCCCTCCTACTTCCATAGTCACCCTTGGCGAGTCAGGATTTGAGGCCGGGGTGCCCTTCGAGATTGCGAATCAGAAACCTTAGGGACTTTGGGGTTCTGAAGGGCCGTGGTGAGGGAAAGCCTCAAATACTGTTACTGAGAATGACCACTGCCACCAAGACCAATCGTCCACGCCACCATCAAGAAAAGAGAGCCTGGGGTTTCTTTCTCCGGTGCTCTCGGGCCCTCGTACATACTGAACGCTTCAGAAGGAAAGTAGGCACGATCTCAGCACAGCAGTTTTTCCAACAGCAGAAGAAAAGGAAAACAGGTCGTTTCACTTTGTTTCCTCATCAGTTGCTTGGCGTGTCCCAGAATAGAACTGGGAGGAGAGGCGACGACCCAGGTCGGGAAGGTGGTCCAGGCGCACAGGCTCTGTTTCCATTTTCCCTGCTTACTTTCCCCATGACCTTAGGCAAGTCATTAACCTTGTTTGCCTCTCGAGCTCCTTCCATAAAACGTGAAGTACTTGCTGGTTGTTAGATGAAAGACTCCCGAGGTGAGTGCAGAGTTTATATAGAGCGCCCTTTATGCCCGACACGTGAAAGAAATTAGCTGTAATAGGCGGGGCGTCAGGTGCAGGATGTGTGAGCAGCGGCTCACCGTGACCTCAGTGTTTGGATTCCGGAGCTTTGAACAGCCTTATTTTAAGAAACCTTGTCAGTGGAAAATGGACTGCGGCTGATGGCGTCTGTCATCCGTGCTGCTATGGGGGGGGGGGGGGGGGGGTGCACAGAGCTCTGGTGCGCTGGCATCTCAGGTCCTGGGTTTGCCTGCAAGGAAGGGGGTGGGGAGAAGGTTGCTGAGTGCCCTGCCCAGACCGCTCCAGACCCGCCAGGTCCCTGATAACACCCAGCCCGATCCTCTGCTTTTGCTTTTTCTCTCTTTTCTGCTCATTCTTTCAAAATCTGTATTCTTTTAGGCAGTTGCAATAATGTGTGTTCTAATTTTCAAGAGCCGCAATAAAAACGTCTTTTTTACCTTATATTAAGTGATAAGTTCTGTAAATTACACACATAACAAATTAGATTATTCAAATCATTCCCTTTTCTAGGATCTATACTTCAAAGCAAATATCTCTTATGGAATTTTCAAATTGTATTGACATAGTTAAAATACATATTTTACACCCATTTGAGATATAACAAATATTAAATTCACTAATTTATATTGAATTCTCTATCTCACTAATATAGAACCATTATATGTTTATTGGAATTTCTGCAAGGACTACAAAAAATGTGAATAAGGACTGAAAACTTATTTTTAAGAAATCAACGCTATTAATTTCAAACACAATCAATGCAATTTTGCTTACTCAGTAAATTTTCATCTTATTTTCATAAATTCCCTTTCTGGCATTGTCACAATATAAATGCTTTAATGAACTATATTTGTTTAAATGGCTAATATTAAATGTTACAAAATCATTATAAATTTTTGCTCTTATGTTACTTTTTTTTTTTTCAGAGACAGAGAGAGGGATACTTAGGGACAGATAGACAGGAACAGAGAGAGATAAGAAGCATCAATCATCAGTTTTTCATTGTGACACCTTAGTTGTTCATTGATTGCTTTCTCATATGTGCCTTGACTGCGGGCCTTCAGCAGACCGAGTAACCCCTTGCTCAAGCCAGCGACCTTGGGTCCAAGCTGGTGAGCTTTGCTCAAACCAGATGAGCCCGCGCTCAAGCTGATGACCTCGGGGTCTCGAACCTGGGTCCTCTGCATCCCAGTCCTATGCTCTATCCACTGCACCACTGCCTGGTCAGGCATGATGTTATTTATTAAAGCTAAATCAAACTCTTTCTCTTTTTTTTGGTCAGGAGTTAGTTTCAGCCCAGTAGAGAGGGTTATGTGACTATGAGGGTTCAGGTCCATTGATGATAAACACACATTGAAAGTCCTGTTTTCCAACCGTCCATTTTGTTCATTGAACTGTATGACAGTTGTCATTTCTACAGGGTTTATTTAGCACTTCACATCAGCTGTAGACTGTTGAGCTTGGCAAAATGACTGTTTGAGTTTCTGTTTATTTTTTTGTTTGTTTCTAAGGGTATTTGTGGATTAAAATACGACTTAAAACACGATTCAGCATTGCTGTGTACTCACTGTGCTCTACCATGTTTGCTGCCCTGAGCAGAATCTGAACATGCAAATAGACAGGGCAGCCTGCAACTCTCCCAATAAGCATAAGACCTAGAGAGAAGTGGCCATCTACTCTCTATTCTTTGGGCTTGACTGTGAGTAAAGAGGAAGGCTCTGGATCCTGCTCCCCTGTCCTCTCTTCTTCTGGGGTCAACAATGAAGTAGACGGAAAGTCATTTTCTGAGGTGACATCAAAGATGTCTCAATGCACAGGCATGACTTTGTCCTCTGGGCACCACCGCATCTTCTTACGACCCTTTTGAAGTTCCAGGAGGCCTTCATGAGCACAGGAACTATTAATTTCCAAAGAAAATCACACACTGAAATTAGGATCAAACGCTTAAGAAAGGGATGTCTACTAATTTGCTAACAACTGGGGACAAGCTCTGGAATTTGTTCATTTTGACAGACATTTACCCGCTTCCAAATGTATAGGTGTATGGGGTGTGGGGGGAATTTGACACCAGATATATGATAATCCTATGGTGTTATCCCTCGGTGTATCATCATCCAGATTGCTGTGCAGTATCTTGAGGATTGTGAATCTCATTTTACAGGTAGGAAAACTGAGGCCCAGAGGGGTCTGTGCCTTATCCAAGTTCATTTGGCAAATGAGACTAGAAGCCAGGTGTGCTGGCTCTGCACCAGGTTACATTTGGTTTTGGAATAACTCCATCATCTCCATCATGGCCTGTATTAGATTCCAGTGCTATAGTTTTCACACCAGGGATTGTGATTAGGGTCATATCCAGTCTAAGCTTACAGAGATTTATGAAATCTACCTATTTTTGCCCCTAGTAATATCCTGCTGACCTAGGCAGGGAGCTGTGAGGGTCATGTGAATAATGAATGAAGAAGTGACTTGAAAAGTGATAGGTGATGTGCAATTATAAAGCACTATTTTTCCAGAGCATCCTAGGGTCCCCGGTCACAAGGCTCAATAGCAGCCTCTGCCCACACAGCTGGTGTCCCTGACTCAGCTCTGCAGCCCCAGGAGCCAGAAACAATCTGACAGAGGAATGGGGCAAATTCACATGGTTATTTAGAAGCCAGGAGCAGTTTGATGTAGAAAGAAAAACACACTTTTTTTCTGTTTGTTTTCCTCTTAATTACCGAGTAATAACTACCACAGTAATCCCCTCCCCACCTCCCGGGGCTCGGGAATGGGTTGGGGTGGGCTTGAGAATGGGTAAGGGCCACGATGTCTGTTGCACAGCCTGCCTGGTCCATGAAGATGTTTGGACACAGTGACATCAGAGCATCACTGCTTATGGCTTTGTTCTGAGAGCTGGTCATGACCTTGGGCCCAGTAGATAAGCCAGGTCCCCTCTCCAAGCTTCTGCCTCACTGGGCTTTCAGGAACTGAGCTGCCATCTCTGAGTTATAAGCAGGACCCCCTGGGAATGCTGGAATAAGTCAGGAGATGAATGTGGCCACCGGAATGAAAATGGTGAAAAAGCATTAGACCAAGAAAGAAGAGACCTGGACAAAGACCTGCATTTGTGCCCTGGCCTGCTGCTCATAGAAACCTGGATCCTGGCCTCCCCAATTTGGGCCTCTAAAAGTAGAGACACTCATCCCTGCCCTGCCATGCTCCCCAGCCGCTATGACATCATTATGAAAGGCAATATCAGAAGTCATTAGGAGGGAGGAAAACTTTATTTCCAATAAGAATTTTCTGAGTTCTTTCTGTGTGCCATGTGCTGTATATGTGCATTAAGAGACACAGAGATAAATAAGGCACCTCCTTGCTTTGAAAGAATCTTAAGTCTAAGAAATGGTAAGTGTGGGTACTACATGCCGCAGCAGAGATGGGTACCTGTGTGCTCCTGGGTCTTTTTTCACCTGTAAAAATGAAACTCTTTGGCACAGAGGCATGGGTTTTATTTTTTTAAACCCACAAATGGAACACTTAAAGGGAAAGGGAAAAGTAAAAGAGACCTCAGGGTTGAGGGAGTCAGGCTAGCCAGAATCCACCTATAGTATTGCTTTAAATTTTTTATTTCTTGATTTTTATTTATTTATTTATTTTTATTTTTATTTTTCTGAAGCTGGAAACGGGGAGAGACAGTCAGACAGACTCCCGCATGCGCCCGACCGGGATCCACCCTGCACGCCCACCAGGGGCGACACTCTGCCCACCAGGGGGCGATGCTCTGCCCCACCGGGGCATCGCTCTGCCGCGACCAGAGCCACTCTAGTGCCTGGGGCAGTGGCCAAGGAGCCATCCCCAGCGCCCGGGCCATCTTTGCTCCAATGGAGCCTTGGCTGCGGGAGGGGAAGAGAGAGAGAGAGAGGAAGGAGGGGGGGGGTGGAGAAGCAAATGGGCGCTTCTCCTGTGTGCCCTGGCCGGGAATCAAACCCGGGTCCCCTGCATGCCAGGCTGATGCTCTACCGCTGAGCCAACCAGCCAGGTCCTTGATTTTTTTTAAGGAGAGAGAGAGAGAGAGAGAGAGAGAGAGAGAGAGAGAGAGAGATTGACTTGCTGCTCCACACCTTTATGAATTCATTTGTTGATTCTTGTATGTGCCCTGACCAGGGATTTAACTCACAACCTTGGCATATCAGGATGATGCTCTAACCAGCTGAGCTACCAGGCCAAGGCTCCACCTATAGAATTGATTTTATTTCACATCCATATATAGTATATAGGCTATTCTAAAATTTTCACTAATTGGATCCTCAAAAAGTAGATTCTGTTATTACCTCTATTCCACAGATAAGGAAACTGAGGCACAGAGAATTTAAGATTCCTGCCCACCACTCAGGTAATGTGGCTTCAGATTAATATCTATAAGGGCTGGTGTGTATAATCAGAAGAATCCCAACAGTTAGAGATGGCATCATATATAAGGAAAAGAGATTTTGCTATTTTGATTTTGTCATTGTGGTGTTTTCTCTTTGTTTCTAATACAAAATTGAGTAAATAGTTTAAGAATAAGTTAGCAACCCCAAGGTCACAGTCAAGCCTGGTTCCGTCTTAAAGCTGCTGCTTCTGGCCCTGGATCTAATTCAGTGAGCTTGTGCAGGGTGGAGGGTGAGACAGCTCCCTTCTGAGCTCTACCTGGCCATTGGCTTTCCTTTCTCCTTCCTCAGCTGGGCTCTCTCTGATCTCTTTTCACTCAGTCTCTTCAAACACCAGACTCTGCGTCAGCCCCGAACATCTGGGTCCAGCGGTTAACTTGGATAAGGGAATTCTTTGGGGCAGAGGCATAGATTTTACCATTTTTTTTCTTTCCTAAGTTAAGTGATTTGCTTAAGCCATCTACTGCCACAAGCAGAGGGGTGGAAGGCCAGCTCACGGCCATCACCTGATAGAAGTAAAGAAGGTGAGCTGAAGGTCCTATATGCATGTTCTGCATACGCAGTAATGGCCCAAACCAGTGTGGTGCTCCTGCTCTTGGCTGTGGTCCAGGTGCACATTTTTTTTTATCTTGAAGGTGGTCAGAAACAGGTTAATACAAGGGCTACAGAATAGAGCATGGTCACCATCTCCCCAGGGGAAAGGGCTGGACCCTGTGTAGAGATGGGGAGACCATGACCTTGCGTCTCTGGTGCTTTCCATGGAATGACTCCTGGGAGATATTAAGCATGTCCACACCCACTTGAGGGAGCACCACGA
Organism: Saccopteryx bilineata; assembly: GCF_036850765.1. Lineage (NCBI taxonomy): Eukaryota > Metazoa > Chordata > Mammalia > Chiroptera > Emballonuridae > Saccopteryx > Saccopteryx bilineata. The sequence continues at coordinate 59,837,083 of NC_089497.1, forward strand.
AGAACGTGAGGGCCTTCAACATGCCGGCTGAGCCCTCTGCCATGGGTGCCACTCAATGCAGGCCACCCCAGCTGTGGCCTGGACCCAGTTGCAGGTCATCACCATCTTCACCTGGGTTGCCGCCAGTCTTTCTTCTTTGGAAGGCCCATGGAGGCCAGAGCTGTGCCAGACATACAGAAAATTCTTGTTGACAACCAACCACTATTGCCCCTGTCAAGGAGCATAGCTATACAAGATCTTCTCCTGCTTTGGGGTCCAGTTTCATTACATCTTCAAACCTATGAGAAAGCCCATTGACCCTGAGGAAGCCCAAAGACCCTGAGAAATCAGCAAGAGGGAAAGGGGCAGGCCCTGGCCAGTTGGCTCAGTGAATAGAGCATCAGCCCAGCGTATGAACGTCCCAGGATTAATTCCCAGTTAGGGCACACAGGAGAAGTGACCATCTGCTTCTCCAGTAGCTTTTTCTCTCTCTTACCCTCCTGCAGCCAGTGGCTTGATTGGTTCGAGTGTCCTCCCCAAGTGGCTCCTCCTGAAGATGGCTTGGTTGGACCAAACATCGACCTCAGGCTCTGAGGATAGCTCATTTGAGCATCAGCCCCAGATGGGGGTTGCTGAATGGATACCAGTTGGGGCACACGTGGGAGTCTGTCTCACTATCTCCCCTCCTCTCACTTAAAAAAATAAAGAGGGGCAGGGGAGGTTATGAACCATGGCAGTTATAAAACCAAGTCTGTATTTGTTTCTGCCTTTGACTTTAAAGACATTTGCATGAATGAGGAAAATAAGAAACAAGGAACCAAGAAGATTTCACTCTGAAACGGGAACAGAAGGTCAGATTTCAGATAAGTAGGGCAACCAGTCATTGTTTCTTCATAAAACCTCCATCCTCTTGTGGACAAATGGGACTTCAAGGCCACCAGGAGATGGAGATAGGAGAGCCATTCAGAGCTGCGTGGCCTGTTACTCTATCCTTGTTCTTCAATGACACTCTCTTCAGCCATCACAACAGAGCCCATGGGCCCAGTGGGCCGGGCTCCTGCCCGCCAGCACCCCTCCCTGACAGAGCTCAGATCTCCTGCCCAGTTTCTCTGTTCAGTCTCCAGGGATAATGTTATGAAGACACTATTTCTGCTTTGACCTTACTGAAGGCCCTGCCTTCTGTTTGGATGATGTGATATTTTCAGTTTTCTCCCCAGAGATCTCCAGGCTGAGTCAGGCTAAGGAGGAAGCTAAGTCCCTTCTACACTCAGCCTTTCTGCCCTCAAACTGGTGGGTGTCAGGGTCACAGCCGTGGAAACAAGTCCCCTGCTGTGCTTTGAGGGAACACTGACATTGCCTTGAGCCATGGTCCTGAGGCTTATGGTCTGGCTAAAAATCCGCTAAGGCACAGCTCAAATGCCACCCCCTCCACAAAGCCACTTCCAATCACTGAAGCTACTAGCGAGATTGAATGTCTCTCTCCCTCCTCTGTTCCTCACTTTACTTTGAATTCTTGTAGCATGTCTAAGTCTGCTTTATACTAAAGTTAGGTGTTTCTATATATAATTCTGGCACAAATTGCAGTGTTTATTTTTTCCCCCATACCAACCAAATAATTCTCCAACCTAAGCTGGGTGTGCTACAATTCAGCTCACTTTTGACACTCTACCCAGAGATAGCATTAGATTTCGTAGGTTAAGGGCCAAGTCCCACAAGCCTGTCCTCTACTTCCGATGCTAATTGCATGTCCAGTGCCTCTAACCGATTGGCTATAAATCAGAGATTCCCATAAACCCCTCCTTGGGTTTGATTAATTTACGAGGGTGGCTCAAAGAACCCAAGAAATCATTTTACTCACCAGAAAACCAGTTTATTACAAAGGATATTAAAAGATACAAATCAACTGCCAGATGAAGAGGTTGATAGTGCAAGGCCCTCCAAAAAAGGAACTCTGTTCAGTAGAATTTGGGGCCCAGCATGGTGGCACAAGAAAGGGTCCTGGTTCACCAATCTGGAAGCTACCAAACCTTAGTCCTTTGGGTTTTCATAGAGGCTCCATTATATAAGCATGATTGATTAAAGCATTGGCCACCGGTGATTGAACTCAATCTCCAGTCCCTCTTCTCTCCTCAGAAATCAGATGGTAGGACTGGAAGTTCCAATCCCCTGATCACACGGGTGGCTCCACTGACAATCAGCTCACATCTCTAGATGCAGTTCAAAAGTCACCTCTATAATATTAAATACACCGTTGTATTATAGTTCTCACCATAGAAAATTCCAAGGGTTTTAGAAGTTCTGTGCCAGGAACTGGAAATAATGATCAAATATATACAGTGTGTCCATAAAGTCATGGTGCACTTTTGACCGGTCACAGGAAAGCAGCAAAAGATGATAGAAATGTGAAATCTGCACCAAATAAAAGGAAAACCCTCCCAGTTTCTGTAGGATGATGTGGCAGCATGTGCGCATGTGCAGATGATGACGTAACACCATGTATACAGCGGAACAACCCACGGCCATGCCAGTCGAGATGTGGACAGTACAGAGGAAAGTTCAGTGTGGTCTGTGGCTCGCTAAATTCGAATCCATGACCAAAGTGCAACGTGAATATCGGCGCATTTATAATGAAGCGCCACCACATAGGAATAACATTACTCGGTGGGATAAGCAGTTGAAGGAAACCGGCAGTTTGGTGGAGAAACCCCGTTCTGGTAGGCCATCAGTCAGTGACGAGTCTGTAGAGACTATATGGGATAGCTACCTAAGGAGCCCTAAAAAATCTGTGCGTGAGCCCACATCGAACTGCACTGAATAGGTATGAAACTGGGAGAGTTTTCCTTTTATTTGGTGCAGATTTCACATTTCTATCGTCTTTTGTTGCTTTCCTGTGGCCAGTCAAAAGTGCACCATGACTTTACAGACACACTGTATTTCTTATTGTAAATCACAATATTACAACACATGTATCTCCCCCAAAGACTGTGAGTTCATGAGGGCTATTCTAAAAATAAACATTCAGAAAACATTGAATTATTGAATAAACAAAAGAACAGGTGCAATAAATGCCACATTTATTGACCTGGATGTTAAGTGAGGAAAACATCCTTTCATTTACTCAACGAATATGCATTAAGTCCTACAATATGCTAAGCACTGCTCTTGGTTATAAAAGGAAACGAAGCAGACAAAAATACATAGTCTCATGAAATTTATAGCTTAGAGCATAAAGACAAACAATATGGAGGAAAAAACAACAAACAGTAGAAGTATGTAAAATAGACTGATAGATAGCAATAACTGGAAAAGAAACAAGCAATGGAGAAAAATAAAGCCAAAAAGGCTAAAAGAGAGAGCTGGGGTGGGCGGAAGATGGGCTGGACTTTCATCTGTGGAGGTCAGGGAATTCTTAACTGAGAAAGTAACATTTGAGAAAATGCCCGAAAGCTGTGAGAGAGTGAACTATATGAACATCTGGGGGAAGAGCCTTTGAGACAAAGAGAACAGTATATGCAAAGGCCCTGAGGCAGAAATATACTTGGCATTTTCAAGGAACATCCAGGAGTTTGGTGTAGTTGGGGGCAGAGTAAGTGAAAGGAACATCGGTGGAAGATGAGATCAGAGAGATAATGAGGGCACAGGTCAGTAGGACCCAGCAATTTTTAAGAAGAATGGCACGATCAACTTAGGCTTTAGCAGGATCACTCAGGCTACTGTGTGGAGAATCGACTGCAGCAGGACAGTGCAGAAAGCTGGGAGACTAGTCAGTTAGGTGTTGCAATAATATGGGTGAACAGTAATGATGAGTTGTAACAGGCTGGTAGCACTGGAGTGTTGTAAAAAGTGAGAGGATTCTGGTACATTTTAAAGAGAGAGGCAATAAATTTGCTGCTGACATTGAATGTGTGTGTGAGGGGAAAAAAGAGAGGAATGAAGGGAAACTGCCAAGTTTCAAGACTGGGCAGCTAAAAGGAAGGAGTTGGCATTAACTGAGATGAGGAAGATGACAAGAACTGCTCGTTTATTATATGTTGGTGTTAAGATGCCTATTAGATATTCCAGCCGAGTTACAGAGTAGGCATTGGGTATCCAAGTCTAAGTTATGGAGAGGTCTAGGTTGGTGTGGAATAATGCACCCCCCAAATATGTCCACCTCTTAGCCCCCAGAACCTATGAATGTTACTTTATATGGGAAAAGAGACTTTGTAAATGTGATTAAGTTAAGGATCTTGGGATGGGGAGATTATTCTGGATGATTTAGATTTGATCTCAGTGGTTCTTATAAGAGGAACACAGAAGAAATGAGTCCGAGGAGAAGTTGATGTGCTGCCAGAAGCCGAGATAAAATGGTATGGCCACAAGACAAGGAGTGTTGACAGCCTCTAGAAGTTGGGAGAGACAGGAGCCTCCAGGAGGAACCAACTTGACTGACATCTCAGTTTAGTCCAATAAGACTCATTCCAAACACCTGACCTCCAGAATTATAAGAGAATTGATTTGCGTTCTTCTAAGTCCACAAGTTTATGTTAATTTGTTGCAACATTAAAGGAAACTAATACAGGTGGAGATATAAAATTGAGGACATATTATTTAAAGCTATGAAAACAACGAGGTCACCAAGTGGAGGAGTATAGAGAAAAGAGATCCTAACACAGAGACCCGAAGCAGCTGGGGCATAAGGAGGAGTGAGTTGGAGAGGGGTGGACAGCCGTCGGGGGAAATCAGGAGAGTACGGTGTCCAGGAAGCAAAGTGAAAGAAGATTTCAAGAGGAAAAAATCATTCTTTTGGGTCAGATGCTGCTGACAGTTAAGAAGAATAAGAGGTGAGCATTGATCATGGGATTTAGCCACATGGAGACTCTTGGTGGCCTTGATAAGAGAAGTTTTGGTGGCAAGGTGGAGTGGTAGAGTGGGGATGAGTCTGGAAGGGGAGCTAAGAGAGAACTGGAGGAGTGGAATTTGGTGATGGGGTTGAGAAGGCAAATCTCTCAAGATATTTGGCAGGCCAGGAAAGGAGAGAAATAGGGTGGTAGTTGAAGGGGCATTTGGGAATCTGTTTATGATCTCTGTTTAGACTGTTGACAGTGACCTAACAGAGAAGGGAAAGTTGAGGATGCAGGAGAGGAAAATGACTAGAGTAGTATCTTTGGGTAGATGAGAGAGGTTAGATCTAGTTATTCCACCTCAGTCTGCCGAGACTCAGGGCGCCTCTCTTCCCTCTGGGTTTGTGGCCCACCCTGCCCCCACCTGAGCACAAATCTCCCAGTTTCTTGTGATTCCCCAGCAGCTCGTCTCTGCCCAGCGAGCTTGCAGGATAGCAGCATTCCACGGGGAGGAGGCAGGAATGTCAGAAGAAAGGCAACTTTGAAGTCAGAGCCCTGTCTTACTTGGGTCCAACTCTGAGAATCCCATGCTGGAGAAGACCCTGAGAGTCTTCTGGGTCATTGCTTCCCCTGTCCTGAGAGTCAGTATACCATGAAAAACCCTGCTCCATCTAAGAATGACATTTCAACTTTACAAAAAAACATATTTTTATGGTCAATATGACAAAAAGCTTGTCTTGTTCCATTTTTTCCCCTCATTTTTAATAACATCAAGTTGTTAGTTTCCAGTTTCCTTAATTACACCCAGAATGTCTCCCTCGGCCTTTTGTGAACTCCTTCATGTCAATTGCATCCAGCAATCTTTATTGCCTCTAACCTCGTATTAGCCGACGTCTCAGGAAATGTTAGACAGCTGCTGGACTCCTCCCTGAGAACTATCAGTGAAGACACACATGTTCTGTTTTACAGCATGCATTATCTATTTTAACTTAATGCATTTTAAATACCTCTGGGGCAGGTCTTGTTTTATAAAATGTAGATGTATTAAGATAGTAACAGCTGACATTTTTGTGATGGTCACATTAGTAATCAGTTTCATTAGGGTGCTATGTGCCATAGCTGTATCTGTTTTGAAAGATGTTTGAACAAATCATTCTGGAAAGATTTGTGGAAATTTAATAAAAGGACGTCATAGGAAACTATTCTTCATAGAACCTTTGAATTAGTAACATTATGTCTTCCTAAGCATTTTAAATTTATTTTTCCTCATCAAACACAACTTTCATCTTAGGATATAAATAATAGTCATAAAAAGTTTGTTTCCATCTTTATTTATTAAACTTGTAGATGAAGCCCTATTGTAAAAGGGAGCTAACTAGACTTACCTGCTGGTCAGAGAAGAAACTAGAAGTAGAAGCCTGATGTCATAAACCCCAGAGGAGAGGTTATGCAGAAAAATTCACTTTTACCCACTTTGTGGGGGGAAATGGTTTGGGGACTATATCGGGCTTTGTAAACTTGTCTACAATGTCTACTATCACTAGACTTCTCAGGTTGCTTGTCTGAGATGCAAGTTTAGGCTTCTGTGTGCAGAGTTTTTCAGAAACAAGAAATCTTGTTTCTGTTTCTGAGAATATATAGAGAAATCTATACAATGCCAATACATACTTCCCTCAAGTTTTAGAATAAGATATAAATCAGATGGAATGGTAGAAACGAACTATTCCAGCTCCTTTTTTTGCAGATGGTGCAGCTAAGTGACAGAGAAGTGAGGGGCATCTTCCAGCTCATGCAACAGGCCAGAGGCAGCACACGTGCAGGCCTGGAAACTCCTGGGCTGGTGCTCTCTCCATCCTACCCTGATCTTCAGCGTAGCTTTTATTGATTCTTAACAATGAGCAAGGTCTCATTGTCCTGGAAATTTCAAACTTTCTTAGGAGCTCATTGTCAAAAAAGCAAGGCTTCTCTTCTGACTTGCTCCAATCACACCAGATAGAAAGCATTATGCTCTTACTTGAGAGTATAGAGGACTCAGCCCAGCGTGCTGGTAGGGGTGGGTGGGAAAGGCCAAGGGAAGGGAAACAAACATGCAATTACAGTCTGAACTCGTGGTAGATGTCCTGGAAAATAGTCCTTGTGGTGCTCCTTACTCAGTAAGTGATTTGAGGTTCATTCTGTTTCATCTTGGTTCCCTGGAAAACTTTTTCCACCCTCAAGATGAGACATTTTGACAAATAGTCTTTAGCATTCTGTGTCCAGGGATTCTTCAATCAAAGAATGCCCTGCTTTTATTCTTGGTTTCTTCTGCCACCATAGCAAAGAAAGACAAGATGTTCTCTGGACCACATGTGGAATCCTCGGTGCCCTGGGAGTTATTAGAATGCACGCATGCTGAACTGTCCCAAAGAGAACAAGAAGTCCTTCCCTGGTACATGCTATTGTCAAGAGGGCCATTGTGGGTGTACAATCTGGGGACAAAATCTAATGTCTCACAAGGCCTGGTTTCACTGTAGCTGCTCCTACATAAAGGAAGACATTCTCATGCCCAGTTCTCAGTAACAGCATCCTTTGACTGATTCTCCAGGAACAATTTTTGTTTCAAGTAAAATGTAAATCACCACAGTTATCTCTGGCCAAGAGGGCTGTGTCTTAAATATGTATTAAAGACCACAGTTATTTAGAAACTAGTCTTTTCCTTTTAATCCTTTAAGCACTTCTATTTTTACCTTTTTTGATCTAATTGCAAAGGGATCTATTTATTTGTGGACTCATCCATCCATTCATTCAACAAACAATTCTTAGATCCTATATATCTGTTACTACGCTAGACACTTGGGTTACAAGGCAAGGTTTTTTTCCTCATGGAGCTTGTAATCTATTGGGGGAGACAAGAAATAAGCCACACAGATGTAGGTGTGATTACGAACTGTTTCAAGTACTCTGAAGTAAACAAAGAGGGAGCTGAAGGCAAGAGTAAAAGGTGGGACTAATTTATACTGGACAGTCAGGAAGTGAAATCTTATGCTAAGATAGGTTTTTGCAAGGATGACATTCAGTGCTTATTGATTTCATATAGATCTTGATTTTCTGTTATCCTGGAAATAGAGGTTCTGGCAGAAGTTGATGAACTACACGTACACAGGCCAAGAATCTACAAAGCCTAGCAAAGGTCACATGCTGCAGGCCTGAGAATTGAACAGAGACACTGGAAGTCCTACAGTGTTGAGAGACATTGGACTCCTGGCCCAAGCAGAGTAGAGAAATTTTGAGGATGCAGCTCAGACCCCAGAAAGGAGATGTCTTAAGAGTAAGAACCATGACCTAGAATTAGGCCCAACTCTAAAACTAAACTCAAAACAAAAACAGAGCCATTCTCATAAAAAAAAAGAAACAAGCCTGATAGGACCAAATATATATTTATTCCAATCCTTTAACTGCCTTGAAGAACAAAATTCAATGCCTTTCAAGGAAAGGTATTAATCTGGACTCTGCATTCTATCATCCAGACTGAGGAACACGGAATAAAATACAACCAAACATGGGAAGAAGCCAGAAAATATAACCCCCTCAAAATTATGAATTGACTGAAATGACCTTGAGGTGATAAAGATGTTAGAATTAACACACAAGGCTTTAAGTTTAAAGCAGCTAGTATTATTATTATATTTGATGACTTAAATATATAGTAAATCTCAGCAGAGAATAAAAATCATCAAAAAGAGCCAAATGGACATTCTAAAACTAAGAAGGATAATATGCAAATTTTTAAATTTTAAAAATTCTACTGGGGGGAGATGACGTCAGAGTAATGGCGGGGTAGGAAGTGATACCGATAAATCTCCCCCAAAACTCAACAAGATCTTCAACCAGAAACAGAAAAACCTATACTTGGAGCTTCCAGATGCTTCGCAATACACCCAAAGGTATGATTGAGTGAAAAATTGGCTAAATATATAACCAAACCCCAAAGGAAATAGGGAGTAAGAAATGCTCCTCCTTCCTCACTAACCTAAACAGGGCGGCTTTCTCTGGTAACTGTGAATATAGAAACTGAGGCGGGCAAAGGGGGTGAATAGATCCAGGCCGCCGCAGCACAAACGGCCGAACCAGGCTGTGGCACAGAGATCCAAGCCGAGGAAAATCTGATCCTGTGGCAACCCAGGCAATACAAGCTAACACTTGCGCCAAACCCAAACAAAGAAAGAAAAGCAGAGCGGCCATTTTACCCGGTCTCCTGGTCGGTGCGCAGTTAGTGGGCGAGAATTTCTTCCTGGGAAAGCCACGCATGGGAGGGAGTAAGAACTAATTCCAACGGTGGAGATTTTCCGTGCTGGAGGGTGTTTCACTCAGAGGGAACCGCGGCTGGCCTCATATCCTGGTTTGCGCATGCAGATAAGGAGTGAGCGATTCCTCCGAGTGCCTCAGCAGTGCACGCCCGTGTTATCGCACAGAGGGGCAGAGTCAGGGGCCTTTGTGTGGGCCAAAGCGGAATATCGAGCCGCCCCAGCGCCTTGCAAAAGCCGCGCACGGGGACGGAGCGAGACTCAATTCCAACGGTGGAGATTTTCCGTGCTGGAGGGTGTTTCACTCAGAGGGAACTGCGGACGGCCTCATATCCTGGTTTGCGCGCGCAGATAAGGAGTGAGCGATTCCTCCGAGTGCCTCGGCAGTGCGCGCCCGTGTTATCGCACAGAGGGGCAGAGTCAGGGGCCTTTGTGTGGGCCAAAGTGGAATATCAAGCCGCCCCAGCGCCTTGCAAAAGCCGCGCACGGGGACGGAGTGAGACTCAATTCCAACGCTACAACTTTTCCCTGCGGTTGGGGGTTTCACTCAGAGCGTGAGACTGCTGGCCGGATATCCTGGTCGCAGACAGTGAGTGAGAGTTTCCTCCAAGCGCCCCGGAAGTGGGCGCCCGCTTGTGTTACCGGACAGAGTGGCAGAGCCAGAGGTCTTTGAGTGGGCAGAAAGCCCGCCTGATTATGCTAGCAGCTCTGACTGACTGAGCCTTACCCAGAGCCCTGTGCTGAGTAGAAATAGAGTGGGGAGTTGCCAGCTCTTTGAGCCTCTTACTATCCAGGCAGAGGCAGCAGCAACCCCATAGCTGGATTATCAGGCTACTAATTAAGGAAGGAAAGACTAGGAGAAAGGCTCCAGGAACACGGACTCTCTCACTGTCGGAGCCTATAAATGCTATTGAGCTTCGACTGCCAACGAGACTAAAGCACAATACATGACATTGCCATAGAGACTTATCAACTACAAACCTCTACCTGAGCGTGCCAAAGGGGCAGAACCCGGGGTACAGAGTCACCGACCAGGAAGAGGGAGAGAAAAGAAAAAGCAAGAAGATAACCTCTCAAAATCAAGAATAATCTGCAGACTTTATAACCTATCCCATTTTATTATATTTGTTCGTTTGTTTCTCTTATCTTCATTCTTGATACTTTTTTTTCCTCCTCCAATTTGGCTGATTAACTCTCTACCGGTCTTACTCTCTCCTCTCCTTGAACTACACTACCCATAAGTGTTACATCTCCCATTATCTTTTCTCTTCTCTTCCTTTCTCTCTATGAAGGTTGCACTCCAAAACCCTTAACTCTCTCTCTCTCTCTCTCCTTTCTTTTTTCTTCTTTTAGTGGTTACCTCTTTTTTTCTCTCTCTTTCTTTTCTCCCTCTATATTAGTTTCTTCCTTTCTCCTTTACATCTCCTCTCATTCAAACCTCAATAACAAACAAATTATCTTATCTGGGACTAAAACCTATGTTTGTGGCATTTTGGGGGGTTTTTACTTCACCTTTTTAACTCACTAGCAGTGCTCTCATCCCTGGCTCTCCATATTATCTAGTTCTTGTTCCACTAAATACAATAGTAATTTTTTAATTTGTCCCCCCATTTTTCCATTTTCCTCCTATTCCTCTCATCATAACTCTTAGACAACCAACACCTAAAAGCAAATCATTTCATTCTTGACCCAAATTTTTTCCTTATTTGCTTTTTGTGGGTCCATATGCTCTTTTTTTTCTTTTTTCTTTCCTTTTTTTTTTTTTTTTTTTTTTTTTTTTTTTTTTTTTGCCCCTTTATTACTTTTCCCCAATTCAGGCCCTCCATCACAGGCATTGTTTGTTATAATTCACAGTCCACCACAAGATTTTCTCAAAAAAGAGGGGAGAGGAGAGGAGAGGAAAAAAGGAGGGGGGGAATAATTTCCTTTTCTTTAATTTTTATTTTATTTTTCTTTATTTCATTATTAATTTTTTTTAAAAAAAAACCAACTCTTCGATTTTTTTTTTATTGTTATTTTTTTAAACTTTTTATTCTTTATTAAATCTCATTAATACTATCAACAAAACCACCCTCAGATGCCATTAAGGAAGAGAAAATTGAATATCATGGATACAAAAGAAAGAGAGGTAACACAGCTAGATGAGGAAAAGTCTATGGAGAAAAAATTTAATATATTGGAAACCTTGGAGCTAAATGACAGAGAATTCAAGATAAAAATACTAAAAATCCTCTGAGATATACAAGAAAACACAGAAAGGCAATTTAGGGAGCTCAGAAAACAACTCAATGAACACAAAGAATATATGTCCAAGGAAATTGAAACTATAAAAACAAATCAAACAGAGATGAAAAACTCAATTCACGAGCTGAAAAACAAAATAACAAGCTTAGCTAATAGAACAGGTCAGATAGAAGAGAGGATTAGTGAAATAGAAGACAAGCAACTTGAGGCACAACAGAGAGAAGAAGAAAGAGACTCAAAAATTAAAAAAAATGAGATAGCCCTACAAGAATTATCTGACTCCATCAAAAAGAATAACATAAGAATAATAGGTATATCAGAGGGAGAAGAGAGAGAAAATGGAATGGAGAACATACTCAAACAAATAATAGATGAGAACTTCCCAAGCCTGTGGAAAGAACTAAAGCCTCAAGTTCAAGAAGCAAACAGAACTCCGAGTTTTCTTAACCCCAACAAACCTACTCCAAGGCATATCATAATGAAATTGGCACAAACAAACAGCAAAGAAAAAATTCTCAAGGCAGCCAGGGAAAAGAAGAATACAACATATAAAGGAAGGCCCATTAGATTATCATCAGATTTCTCAGCAGAAACTCTACAAGCTAGAAGAGAGTGGACCCCAATATTTAAAGTCCTGAAAGAGAGGAACTTTCAGCCACGAATACTATACCCATCAAAGCTATCCTTCAAATATGAAGGAGAAATAAAAACATTCACAGATACAGAAAAGATGAGGGAATTTATCATCAGAAAACCCCCACTCCAGGAATTACTAAAGGGGGTTCTCCAATCAGATACAAAGAACAAAAGAAAAACAGAGCCACAAGTAAAAGCTCCAAGAAGAACACAATAAAACCAAATTTAAACTGTGACAACAACAAAAAGAAAGAGGGGGAGAAGATGGAGATTAACAGTAGCAAAGGACGATGGAGTGCAAAAGTACTCACAAAATAGTTCGCTACAATGAACAGGGTAGGGACCCTTTTCATTACTCAAAGGTAACCACCATTGAAAAAACCACCACAGAAGCACATGAGATAAAAAAGATAGCAACAGAGGAAAGATGTATGGAATACAACCAAATAAAAACAAAAGATAGAAAAACAAAAGAGAAGGATCAAACAAGACACAAAACTAACAGAAAGCAAGATATAAAATGGCAATAGGGAACTCACAAGTATCAATGATTACACTAAATGTAAACGGATTAAACTCACCAATAAAAAGGCACAGAGTAGCAGAATGGATTAAAAAAGAAAATCCAACTGTATGCTGCCTACAGGAAACTCATCTAAGTAACAAGGATAAAAACAAATTCAAAGTGAAAGGCTGGAAAACAATACTCCAAGCAAATAACATCCAAAAAAAAGCAGGTGTAGCAATACTCATATCGGATAATGCTGACTACAAGACAGGAAAAGTACTCAGAGACAAAAATGGCCATTTCATAATGGCTAAGGGGACACTGAATCAAGAAGACATAACAATTCTTAATATATATGCACCAAACCAAGGAGCACCAAAATATATAAGACAGCTACTTATTGATCTTAAAACAAAAACTGACAAAAATACAATCATACTTGGAGACCTCAATACACCGCTGACAGCTCTAGATCGGTCATCCAAACAGAGAATCAACAAAGACATAGTGGCCTTAAACAAAACACTAGAGCACCTGGATATGATAGACATCTACAGGACATTTCATCCCAAAGTGACTGAATATACATTTTTTTCCAGTGTACATGGATCATTCTCAAGAATTGACCATATGTTGGGCCACAAAAACAACATCAGCAAATTCAGAAAAATTGAAGTTGTACCAAGCATATTTTCTGATCATAAAGCCTTGAAACTAGAATTCAACTGCAAAAAGAGGAAAAAAATCCCACAAAAATGTGGAAACTAAACAACATACTTTTAAAAAATGAATGGATCAAAGAAGAAATAAGTGCAGAGATCAAAAGATATATACAGACTAATGAAAATGACAATACGACATATCAGAATCTATGGGATGCAGCAAAAGCAGTGATAAGAGGGAAGTTCATATCGCTTCAGGCATATATGAACAAACAAGAGAGAGCCCAAGTGAACCACTTAACTTCTCACCTTAAGGAACTAGAAAAAGAAGAACAAAGACAACCCAAAACCAGCCGAAGAAAGGAGATAATAAAAATCAGAGCAGAAATAAATGAATTAGAGAACAGAAAAACTATAGAAAAAATTAATAGAACAAGGAGCTGGTTCTTTGAAAAGATCAACAAAATTGACAAACCCTTGGCAAGACTTACCAAGGAAAAAAGAGAAAGAACTCATATAAACAAAATCCAAAATGAAAGAGGAGAAATCACCACGGACACCGTAGATATACAAAGAATTATTGTAGAATACTATGAAAAACTTTATGCCACTAAATTCAACAACCTAGAAGAAATGGATAAATTCCTAGAAAAATACAACCTTCCTAGACTGAGTCAAGAAGAAGCAGAAAGCCTAAACAGACCTATCAGTAGAGAAGAAATAGAAAAAACCATTAAAAACCTCCCCAAAAATAAAAGTCCAGGCCCTGACGGCTATACCAGCGAATTTTATCAAACATTCAAAGAAGACTTGGTTCCTATTCTACTCAAAGTCTTCCAAAAAATTGAAGAAGAAGCAATACTTCCAAACACATTTTATGAGGCCAACATAACCCTCATACCAAAACCAGGCAAGGATGGCACAAAAAAAGAAAACTACAGACCAATATCTCTAATGAATACAGATGCTAAAATACTAAACAAAATACTAGCAAATCGAATACAACAACATATTAAAAAGATAATACATCATGATCAAGTGGGATTCATCCCAGAATCTCAAGGATGGTTCAATATACGTAAAACGGTTAATGTAATACACCATATCAACAAAACAAAGAACAAAAACCACATGATCTTATCAATAGATGCAGAAAAGGCTTTCGATAAAATACAACACAATTTTATGTTTAAGACTCTCAACAAAATGGGTATAGAAGGAAAATATCTCAACATGATAAAGGCCATATATGATAAACCATCAGCTAACATCATATTAAATGGCACTAAACTGAAGGCTTTCGCCCTTAAATCAGGAACAAGACAGGGTTGTCCACTCTCTCCACTCTTATTTAATGTGGTACTAGAGGTTCTAGCCAGAGCAATCAGACAAGACAAAGAAATAAAAGGCATCCATATCGGAAAAGAAGAAGTAAAGGTATCACTTTTTGCAGATGATATGATCCTATACATCGAAAACCCCAAAGAATCCACAAAAAGACTACTAGAAACAATAAGCCAATACAGTAAGGTCGCAGGATACAAAATTAACATACAGAAGTCAATAGCCTTTCTATATGCCAACAATGAAACAACTGAGAAGGAACTCAAAAGAATAATCCCCTTCATGATTGCAACAAAAAAAATAAAATACTTAGGAATAAACATAACAAAGAATGTAAAGGACTTATATAATGAAAACTATAAACCATTGTTAAGGGAAATTGAAAAAGATATAATGAGATGGAAGAATATACGTTGTTCTTGGCTAGGAAGAATAAATATAATCAAGATGGCTATATTACCCAAAGCAATATACAAATTTAATGCAATTCCCATCAAACTTCCAATGACATTTTTTAAAGAAATAGAGCAAAAAATCATCAGATTTATATGGAACTATAAAAAACCCCGAATAGCCAAAGCAATCCTAAAGAAAAAGAATGAAGCTGGGGGCATAACAATACCTGACTTCAAACTCTATTATAGGGCCACGACAATCAAAACAGCATGGTATTGGCAGAAAAATAGACACTCAGACCAATGGAACAGAATAGAAAGTCCAGAAATAAAACCACATATATATAGTCAAATAATTTTTGATAAAGGGGCCAACAGCACACAATGGAGAAAAGAAAGCCTCTTCAATAAATGGTGCTGGGAAAACTGGAAAGCCACATGCAAAAGAATGAAACTGGACTACAGTCTCTCCCCCTGTACAAAAATTGACTCAAAATGGATCAAAGATCTAAACATAAGACCTGAAACAATTAAGTACATAGAAGAAGACATAGGTACTCAACTCATGGACCTGGGTTTTAAAGAGCACTTTATGAATTTGACTCCAATGGCAAGAGAAGTGAAGGCAAAATTAATGAATGGGACTACATCAGACTAAGAAGTTTTTGCTCAGCAAGAGAAACTGATAACAAAATAAACAGAAAGCCAACTAAATGGGAAATGATATTTTCAAACAACAGCTCAGATAAGGGCTTAATATCCAAAATATACAAAGAACTCATAAAACTCAACAACAAACAAACAAACAATCCAATAAAAAAATGGGAAGAGGATATGAATAGACACTTCTCACAGGAAGAAATACAAATGGCCAACAAATATATGAAAAGATGCTCATCTTCTTTAGCTATTAGAGAAATGCAAATCAAAACGGCAATGAGATACCACCTCACACCTGTTCGATTAGCTGTTATTAGCAAGTCAGGTAATAGCAAATGTTGGAGAGGCTGTGGAGAAAAAGGAACCCTCATCCACTGTTGGTGGGAATGTAAAGTAGTACAACCATTATGGAAGAAAGTATGGTGGTTCCTCAAAAAACTGAAAATAGAACTACCTTATGACCCAACAATTCCTCTACTGGGTATATATCCCCAAAACTCAGAAACATTGATACGTAAAGACACATGCAGCCCCATGTTTATTGCAGCATTGTTCACAGTGGCCAGGACATGGAAACAACCAAAAAGCCCATCAATAGATGACTGGATAAAGAAGATGTGGCACATATACACTATGGAATACTACTCAGCCATAAGAAATGATGACATCGGATCACTTACAGCAAAATGGTGGGATCTTGATAACATGATACGAAGCGAAATAAGTAAATCAGAAAAAACCAGGAACTGTATTATTCCATACGTAGGTGGGACATAATAGTGAAACTAAGAGACATTGATAAGAGTGTGGTGGTTACGGGGGGGAGGGGGGAATGGAGGAGGGAAAGGGGGAGGGGGAAGGGCACAGAGAGAACAAGATAGAGGGTGACGGAGGACAATCTGACTTTGGGTGGTGGGTATGCAACATAATTGAACGACAAGATAACCTGGACTTGTTATCTTTGAATATATGTATCCTGATTTATTGATGTCATCCCATTAAAAAAATAAAATTTAAAAAAAAAAAAAAAGAAAAAAGAAAAAAAAATTGTACTGGATGGGCTTAGAATATTGGGGACTACATGAAAAAATATGATACTAATGAAACTAAAGATAGAACAATAGAAATTATGTGATTTAGGCCCTGGCTGATTGGTACAGTGGATAAAGCATTGGCCTGGTGTGCAGACGTCCAGGGTTCGATCCCCAGTCAGGACACAAATAAGAAGTGACCATCTGCTTCTCTTCCCCTCCCTCTACCCCTTTTCTCTCTCTTCTCCTCTCACAGCCAGTGGCTTAATTAGTTTGAGCATTGGCCCTGGGTGCTGAGGGTAACTCAGTTGATTTGCACATGGGCACCAGGTAAAGGGTTACCAGGTGTATCCCGGTCAGGGTGCATATGGGAATCTGTCTCACTATCTCCCCTCCCCTCACTTAAAAAAAAGAAAAAAGAGTTCAAATAGTGATTATCCTAATGGTGCTCACCAATTTCAGAAAAACCATGGATGAACACAAAGGGAAGTTCAACAAAGAGATACAAAATACTAATAAAGAAAGAAAGAAAGAAAGAAAGAAAGAAAGAAAGAAAGAAAGAAAGAAAGAAAGAGAAAATATAATAATAAAAACAAAAGAAGACAAGAAAAATGAGTAAAGAAAAAAATGGGACAAAAAAACAAGTAGCAAGATGATAGACTTAAACTAAACTATATAAAAAATTATATTAAGTATAAGTGGTCTCAATACACTAATTCAGAGATTGTTAGTGTGGATTTTTTTTAAAGGCAACATCTTACATATGCTGTTTGCAAGATGCTAACTTTCAATATAAAGATACAGGGAAGTTAAAAGTAAAAGAAAAGAAAAATATATACAATCATAATAAAATTGGAGTAGCTATTTTGATATGAGACAATGTAGACACTAAGATGAGGAAAATGATGGTCATGTTTAATGATAAGTCAATTGATCAAGAAGATATAATAATCCTAAATGTGTAGGCACATAATAAAAGAGATTCAAAATAAATGAAGCAGAAAGGGCCAGAATTGAAAAAAAGAAAGAAATAGACAAATTCAACACCTATCTCTCATTAATTAATAGAACAAGTAGACAGAAAATCAGTAAGGATATTAGAAAATATGACCAATATTACTGCCAAATTGACCTAATTGGTTTTTATAGAACACTGTATCCAGCATCAACAGAAAACACATTCTTTTCACATGTATATGTAACATTCACCAAGATACATAAAATTTTGGGCCATAAAACATTTTAATAAACTTAAAAAGTATAAAACCTAAAGATCATATCTCTGACCACAATGAAAATAAACTAGAAATTGATAACAAAAAAATATGAAAATGTTTCATAATTAAGCAACATATTTTCCTAAATAAGACAGGAGTCATGGGAGAAATCACAAGAGAAACGAGAAACTATTTTGATCTAAAAGATAATTAAAAACACATCATATCAAAATTATCAGATTTCTGATTCGTCAGAACTTTTGCTTCTGGTCAAGATCATTAACAAGGACCAGATTTATTCTAAAACAACAACAACAAAAAAACCCCAAACAGACAAAACATGAATTAGGAGCACTCAAGGCATTGGACATTAGGCAATGAAGGACATCAATTCCTGAGAGCCAAGGAACAAATGAGGTAAATGCAACAATTGCTCCAACTTACTACCTGGAGATAGTTTCTAAGCCAAGGCACAAGATAGGAACACCCAGGTAGAGCCCTGAGGTCTGTCTGAGTTGAGGAGATGGAGGTGGAAGACCATACAGTCAAAATAACTAGAGGTCATGGGCACAATACCAGAGAGTTACACAAATAAGAACTCCATAGATTCTCAGAGAGTCTCCTATGAATCTTTAAGTGATATCAATCAGTATGTGCATGTCAGAAAACTACCTAAACCACAGAAGAACGTCCCTCAAAATTAATGGGAACAGAACCCAGAGCTCACATAGGGTTGGGGATAGTGTCTATTCCCAAAAGCTAGAATGGAAGACATAATTGTAAGCTTATCAATTAGCATACAAAGAAAAGTAGCTAGCTGCAAGGGTAACCGTAGTCCCTGTTATTCATCTTGGCCAGAAGCTAAAGACTATTTATAAGAATACAAAACAATCTAGTACTCACCAAGATAAAATTCACAATGTCTGGCACTCAGTGAAAAATGACCAAGCAAAGATGCAGAAAAATATAATACACAATGAAGAGGAAGATCCATCAATCAAAAGTGATCCAGAAATGACATCCTATTAATAAACAAGGTCATTAAAACAGTTATTATTACTGAATCCCATATTATATTTCAAGAAGCTACAGGAAGACAGAACATGTTAATGAGAGATGTGGAAGATATTTTAAAAGATCTAAATTGAACTTCTAGATATGAAAACTATATCTGAGATGAAAAATAGATTGGATGGGACTACTATTATTTTAGACATCATGTAAGATAAAGGTAGTGAAGTTGGAATCATAGTAATGAAGACTATCTGAGATCAACACAGCGAAAAGAAACAGGGGAGGAGGAGATTCAAGCATCAGCAAACTCGGAGCACTTCAAACAGGCAAATCCACAGATTAGAGTCCCAGGGGTCAGGGAGGAATAGGAAAATATATTTGAAAACATATTTGCTGAAACATTCCCCAACTTAATGAAAACTACAAGACCAGAGTTCTAAGAAGCTCCCCAAGCACAAGAAACATAAAGAAAATTAAACAAAAAAAGCCATTATAATTACATTAGGTAAAACCAGTGAAAAAAGAACAATTTAAAAGTAGCCAGACAAAAGAGACTTCATTACAAACAGTGGAACAAAGATGAGAGGTCATGTTTTTCTTGTCAGAATCAACACAAGCTCTAAGACAGTGGGTCGTCTCTTTAAAGTACTAAAAGAAAATAAAATTAATTTCGAATTTATTTTTTTTTACATAGCAAAAATATATTTCAAAAACTAAGATGAATTAAAAGCTTTTTCAGTTTTAAGCCTTACCAGTAATCTTAAGGGAAATCTATTACAAAAAGACAATGCTACCAGATAGAATTGTAGGTCTACACTAAGCAATGAAGTATTCAAAAATTACCAAGTACATGGGTAAAAATGCTTCTTTCTAACTTTTAAAATCTCTTTAAAAATAATTGACTCTTTAAAGCAATATAACAATGCATTATGGGGTTTATTATATGTGTACAAGTATAGTGCTAAACAGCACAAATGCAGGAAGAAGAAAAATGAACGTACATGTAAGATTCTGCTATAGGAAGTGATATACTCTAACTCAAAGGTATAAATTAAAGATGTATAATATAAGCCCCAAAGCAACAATATAATGTGGATCCCATGTTCCCTCTTATTTTTAATGGTTGCATGATACTCCATCATATTCTGTGAACTGATCCCCTATGAGTGAACAATAAAATATGCTCAATTTCTCAGTCTTACATGTGACGTTGGGATAATATGTGCATGAAATCCTTTACATTTGTTCAGGTTGTTTTCTTCAGAGAGAAATGCCTCTTCTTGGTTTTTGATCTTTGAGGAATTTTTTTTTAATCTGGATGGATTTTTTTTTAATTTATCGGGTGTAAATAAATTCTAGTGTCCCCTCGAATACCTCCCCCACTCCCAATTGTTCCCCACAATATCTCCCTTGCCCTACTCCCTGCAACGCCCTCTCCCAAGTTTTGCTTTTCTGCTCCCATCCAATCCTATCATCCCCTTTCCCTCTGTCCGCTTTCCCTCTGGACCCTTTGATCCCACTTCTGTCTCTATTCCATTCTTCAGCTCATATTGTTCATTGAATTCCTCAAATGAGTGAGGCCTTATGGTATTTTTCTTTCTCTGCCTGGCTTATTTCACTTAACATAATAGTTTCCAGGTCCATCCATGTTGTCGCGAAAAGTAAAATTTCCTTCTTTTTTCATGGCCCCATAGTATTCCATTGTGTATATGTACCACTGCTTTTTAATCCACTCGTCCACTGACAGACACTTGGGCTGTTTCCAGATCTTGGCTATTGTGAATAATGCTGCCATAAACATGGGGTGCATTTCTCCTTTTGAATCATTGATGTGGTGTTCTTGAGATATATTCCTAAAAGTGGGATGGCTGGATCAAAAGGCAGATCTATTTTTAATTTTTTGAGCAATCTCCATACTGTTTTCCACAGTGGCTGCACCAGTCTGCATTCCCAGCAGCAATGCAGAGGATTCCCTTTTCTCCACATCCTCGCCAGCACTTATTATGTGTTGTTTTGTTAATGAGTACCATTCTGACTGGTGTGAGGTGATATCTCATTGTGGTTTTAATTTGCATTTCTCTAATGACTAGTGATGTTGAACAATTTTTCTTTTTTTTATTATTATTATTTTTTTTATAAATAAATTTTTATTTTAATGGGGTGACATCAATAAACCAGGGTACATACATTCAAAGAAAACATTTCCAGGTTATCTTGTCATTTAGTTCTGTTGCATACCCATCACCCGAAGAGAGATCATTCTCCACCACCCTCCATCCAGTTCTCTCTGTACCCCTCCCCCTCCCCCTTTCCCTCCTTCCCTCCCCCCACCCCCATAGCCACCACACTCCTGTCCATGCCTCTTAGTCTCGCTTTTATGTCCCACCAATGTATGGAATCCTGCAGTTCCTGTTTTTTTCTGATTCGCTTATTTCACCCCACACAATGCTACCAAGACTCCACCATTCCTCTATAAGTGATCCGATGTCACCATTTCTCCTAGCTGAATAATATACCATGGTGTATATGTGCCCCATCTTCTTCATCCAGTCCTCTATTTTTTTAACAGTGATTAAAAGCCTTTAAGCAAACTCTTGGCCAATATAGCAAGAATCCCTAAAAGAGTAGTGTCCTTAACATGTTCCCCAAGTCCAAGTTGGCCCCATCACCATGCCAAATCCCTGAAAAATGCAACCCAACCACAGTTCTGTCTGTTAGGAGCTGTCACAGGGAGCAGGAGTCCAGGAAAGTTCCCCACAGGAAAAGTTCGCATGGCACTGAAATTGTTGTCACCATTCTATACTTTGCAGCTCATGTCCAAGTCCCAATGACCGCTGCTTCTAGCTGGTAATGATTCAGGTAGACTGGAAAAAGCCATTTGCAGCATGCGTGGATATGGAGCTTCTGTTCTCCTCTGCCTGGAGAGTTGAGACCAGGTTGCTTTTCCCTGGAGCTCTGCAACTGTGGCCTGGTAAAGAGAACCTTGGGATACACTAAGCTGGGTGGCAAAGGTAAATTCATAATACAAGTTGGCAAAAGGAGGAAAGAGAGCTCTAAATTAGGAGTAGGTCCCAGCCTGAAATATGAGTGGGGCATTGAGGTAGGAGGGATAAAGGAAACACTATATATTAAGCAAAGCAGCAGAAAATAGGACTATCAACACCCACAACAGAGATCTTTGAGGGAATGATGTTGAACAATTTTTCATCTGCCTATTGGCCATCTTATGTCCTCTTTAGAGAAGTGTCTATTCATTTCTTTTGCCCACTTTTTGATTGGATTGTTTATCTTCCTGGTGTTGAGTTTTACAAGTTCTCTATAAATTTTGGTTATTAACCCCTTATCAGACGTATTGTCAAATATGTTCTTCCATTGTGTGGTTTGCCTCTTTATTTTGTTCATATTGTCTTTAGCTGTGCAAAAGCTTTTTAGTTTGATATAGTCCCACTTGTTTATCCTGTACTTTATTTCCCTTGCCCATAGAGATAAGTCAGCAAATATATTGCTGCGAGTGATGTCGGAGAGCTTATTGCCTATGTTTTCCTCTAGGATGCTTATAGTTTCACGACTTACATTTAAGTCTTTTATTCATTTTGAGTTTATTTTTGCGAATGATGTAAGTTAGTGGTCTAGTTTTATTTTTTTACAGGTAGCTGTCCAATTTTCCCAACATTATTAATTTAAGAGACTGTCTTTGCTCTATTGTAGCTATTACCACCTTTGTCGAATATCAATTGTCTATAAAGGTGCAGTTTTATTTCTGGGTTCTCTGTTCTGCTCCATTGATCTATATGCCTATTCTTATGCCAGTACCAGGCTGTTTTGAGTACAATGGCCTTGTAGTGTAACTTGATATTAGGAAGTGTGATGCCCCCACTTTATTCCTCTTTTTCAAGATTGCTGAGGCTATTCATGTTCTTTTCTGGTTCCATATGAATTTTTGGAATATTTGTTCTATATCTTTGAAGTATGTCATTGGTATTTTAAAAGGAATTGCATTGAATTTATAAATTGCTTTGGGTAATATAGACATTTTAATGATGTTTATTCTTCCTAACCATGAACACGGTATATGCTTCCACTTGTTTGTATCTTCCTTGATTTCTTTTATCAATGTTTTATAATTTTCTGAGTACAAGTCTTTAACCTTCTTGGTTAAATTTACTCCTAGGTACTTTCTTTTTTTGTTGCAATAGTGAAGGGGATTGTTTTCTTAATTTCTCTTTCAGACAGATCATTGTTGGTGTATAAAAATGCCTCTGAATATTAATTTTATATCCTGCTATGTTGCTGAATTCATTTATCCGGTCCAGTAGTTTTTTGACTGAGACTTTAGGGCTTTCTATGTACAGTATCATATCATCAGCAAATAATGATAGTTTTACTTCTTCTTTTCCAGTTTGGATGCCTTTTATTTCTTCTTCTTGTCTGATTGTTGTGGCTAGGACTTCCAGAACAATGTTGAATAAGAGTGGTGAAAGGGAGCATCCCTGCCTTGTTCCTGATCTTAAGGGGATTGCTTTTAGTTTTTGCCCATTGAATATAATGTTGGCTATGGATTTGTCATAGATGACCTTTATCATGTTGAGGTATGTTCCCTGTATTCCCACTTGCTGAGAGTTTTGATCATGAATGGGTGCTGGATTTTATCAAATGCTTTTTATGCATCTATTGATATTATCATGTGGTTTTTCTCCTTCCTTTTGTTTATGTGGTGAAGCACACTGATTGATTTGTGAATGTTGTACCAGCTTTGCCTCCTCAGAATAAATCCCACTTGATCATGATGTATGATTTTTTTCATGTACTGCTGTATCCGATTTGCTAATATTTTGTTGAGGATTTTTGCATCTAAATTCATCAGGGATATTGGCATATAGTATTCTTTGTTTGTGTTGTCTTTGCCTGGTTTTGGATCAGAATTATGTTCACCTCATAAAAGGAGTTTGGAAGTTTTCCCTCCTCTTGAATTTTTTGAAATAGTTTGAGAAGGATAGGAGTTAGTTCTTCTTTGAATATTTGGTAGAATTCACCTGTGAAACCATCTGGCCCAGTGCTTTTGTTTGTTGGGAGTTTTTTGATAACTGTTTTGATCTCATTTGTTGTAATCGGTCTATTTAGGTTTTCTGATTCTTCTAGATTGATTTTTGAAAGATTGTATTTTTTAAAAATTTTTGTCCATTTCACGTAGGCTGTCTAATTTTTTGGCATACAGTTCTTCATAGTATTTTCTTACAATCCTTTGTATTTCTGCTGTGTCAGTTGTTACTTCTCCACTCTCATTTCTAATTTTATTTATTTGAGTCCTTTCTCTTTTTCTTGGTGAGTCTTGCCAAGGGTTCATTGATCTTGTTTACCTTTTCAAAGAACCAGCTCTTGGTTTCATTGATCCTCTGTATTATTTTTTTAGTCTCTATGTCATTTATTTATGCTCTGATCTTTATTATTTCCTTCCTTCTACTTCCTCTGGGCTTACTTGTTCTTTTTCCAGTTCTTTTAGTTGCAGGGTTAAGTTGTTTATTTGAGATTTTTCTAGCTTCTTAAGGTATGCCTGTAATGCTATGAACTTCCCTCTCAAGACTGCTTTTGCTGTGTCCCATAGATTTTGAGTTGTTGTATGTTCATTTTTATTTGTTTTAAGAAAATTTTTTATTTCTTCCTTGATCTAATTGTTGACCCATTTGTTATTTAATAACATGCTGTTTAGTTTCCAAGTGTTTGAGTGTTTTTCAGTTTTTCTATTGTAGTTGATTTCTAGTTTCATGCCATTGTGATCAGAGAAGATGCTTGATATGATTTCAATCTTCTTAAATTTGTTGAGACTTGTTTTATGCCCTAATATGTGGTCTATCCTAGAGAATGTACCACAAGCATTTGAAAAGAATGTATATTCCGCTTCTTTAGAGTGAAAGGTTCTGAAGATATCTATTAAATCCAGTTGAACTAGTGTGTCCCTTAATTCTGCTGTTTCTTTGTTAATTTTCTTTCTTGAGGATCTATTTCGTGATGTTCATGGGATATTGAAATTCCCTACTATTATACTTTTGCTATTGATCTCGCCCTTTATGTCTATCAAAGTCTGCTTTATATATTTAGGTACCCCTATATTAGGTGCATAGACATTTATAATGGCTATCTCTTCCTGTTGGATTGTTCCTTTTATCATTATGTAGTTACCTTCTTTATCTCTTACTATAGTATTTGTTTTAAAGTCTATTTTGTCAGATATAAGTATTGCTACTCCAATTTTTTTTCATTTCCCTTTGCATGAAATATTTTTTTCTATCCTTTTACTTTCAGTCTATATGTATCTTTTGTTTTGAGGTGGGTTTCTTGTAGATAGCATATGTACAGGTCCTGTTTTCTTATCCATTCAGCTATTCTATATCTTTTGACTAGAGCATTTAATCCATTTATACCACACCTGCTCTCTCTGACTGCCCTGGCTCCTGCAGTCATGCCCGCCACCACTAGCCCGTCTGCCCCGGCGAGCACTCAGCAGCATGGCAGGGCAGTATAGCTCAGACCCCAGCACTCACTACCTGTGTCTTTACATGCTGCCTGCCTCTAAGCAGATCTTTGTTCTGACTGGAGCAGGAGAGCCTCGGTGAGCGGGGTAATTTTTTCCTTTTGCTGGTGTTGCTGCTCCAAGGAAAAATGGTCACTTTAGATTTGGGTTGTGATTCAGCCCAGGGGTTAGGGTGTCCATCCCTCAAAGTGTCTCCCCACTGCATCTCCGAGACCACCCTCTCCCCTGGCAACTTCAGTCCTCCCAGCGCTCCCTGCTCCCAGAGCCCCAGGCAGGTAGCTGTAAGCGAGGTTCTCTATGTGGTCCCTTTAATATGGAGCCTGGGTCCAATAGTTCTGTCTCCTTCTCTCAAACAGTGTCTAGGCTCCTTTCTCAGACAAATATAGTCCATTCACCTCTTCCAGTCTTCAGGGACTCCAGTTCTGGGGCTGAGGACCCACAACCCACAACTTGCCAGGCAATCCTCCCTACCGCGAAAGTCCTTCCAGGCCGCCGCTCGCTCCTGGGAGTGGGGCAACCCTTTCCATGTCTCTGCCTTTCCTACCAGTCTCAGTGTGGGTTCTTTGGTGGTCTTTGGCTGTAGAATCCTATTAGCTTAGTCCAAAGTTGGACTTTCAAGATGACTGTTCTCAAAACTAAGTTGTTACCCACTTTGGTTCTGGGAAGTGGGAGTTGGAACGTCGCCTACTCCATGGCCATCTTGTCTCTCCGAGAAAATTCTTGAACCATGGATTAGTTGAAAATATTACAAATGAGAAGGTAGAGAAGAAGAACACGTGGATGTCTCTCCTATCAGCTGAGAGAGGCAAAGAGGCAGAGCAGCACGGGAGAGGCAGCCTGGGAGGGTCCCCCAGAGAAAGAGAAATGTGCAAGATTGAACGGCAAGTGGAGGAAAAGTGAGGCATGCCTGCACCTAGGACAGCGATTAGAAATCGTGGAAGCTGCCATGCTCCTCATGGCTGGCAGACTTTACCCCAATGTGCCTCAGTTTTCTCATTTTCAATGAGAGCTTAGAAACAGTTCCTACTTCTCTAACATTCTTTTGTATATGAAGTAGGTTAATAGTTGAAAAGCACCTAACAGCAATTTTCAATCAGTAAGAATTTTTAAAATATGCCACAAGAATTTTTAAAATATGCAATACTTGACTCTTTAGTTGGGAGCACTGACCTATTTTCCCTTAGTGTATCAAATAGTGTCTACAGCCAACACAACAGAAGCTGTCCTGTGTGAATGCCCTGTCTTGAACTGTCGATACATAGGTCCTATAATGGAGTTGTATCTTATCAGTCACATCTCATATTAAGGTTGTAATTGATTGGTTAATTCTTGGTACCAGAAATCCTTATGTACAAGTATACGCACCTGAATTTTTAAAAAGTCACTTTGGAGCAAAATGGGTAGTTAATTACTGCTATTATTTTTTTGTAAATCAATCAAAATGATACCTATTTTTTTTTGTCAGATTGGCCAAATATATATATATTTTTGTGCATGCTACAGAATTTTAGTAATTAGTTTAGTGTACCATGAGATGAAAAAGGTTGAAAATCACTAACTTAGAACATAAAATGAATGCCATTTAGTGTTTGGTAAATTAAAAAAAAAATAAATGTGATTTCTGGGGGGAGCCTGAGACCATGCCCATGTAGGAAATCTGTGCTCAAAAGTACACGTAAGTGAAAGCTTTAGTTCCCTGAAAAAATGTTCAGGGAACATTGTGAAGCCTAACATTGTCCTGGGGCCAGCTTCCACAGAGCGACTGTGGAGACCTGTGGGGGAGGGGCAGTGCCTCTCTGTCTGACTCTGGCCAGCGTCTCAGAGATCAGCTGTGAGAAAGGACGCACTGACCCAAGAGATAGGAGGTGCTGCCTTCCCCTTCCCTTTCCATCAACTCTTTGGGGGCCAGTAACTGCTTATCAAGCAGTTTGTGTTATTAAGCATCTCCCTGGGGACCTGGAGAGCCACAGGACAGTGCAGATAATGAAGATCTACTGCATAAGCGGAAAAAGTTCAATGGATAAATGCCCCCCCCCCCACTCGCTGGCTGCCCCAGCCCCAGCAGCCCTGTCTCCTTTTCATTAGCGCCGTTGAGAGGGTTCTACGTGGATCTTATTTTCTCTCTCCTGTGGGAAAAGGCATTGATCCAGGCTTAAAAGGCCTCTGTGTATCTGTTCCCTACGGCTGAACTGGGTTCCACCTCGGGCTGAATGTTCTTACAAGTTGAGTTGCTCCCCGTGCCAGGGTGAGCTCTGGGCACACTTCTAACTCACCTCTCCTTCCTGTGCCTTTGAGGTCAGGGAGAGTGCCTGCTCCCAGGCCCCTCTGGCGAAGGAGGACTGCCCTCACACAGGAGCCTGACTCAGAACGGGCCCAGGAGCCGCTGGAGGCAGGGGGTGCTCAGGCTTAGGTGAGGTCAGAGGGGCATGTGAGGAGGACTGCACTGCCACTCCCGGACCCGCAGAGCCCTGGGCACATCTGCAGCGATGGTAGCAATGGTTTCTTTTACTCCATCTGCTGACCTAGAGCTCTTTGATCTAGGTTTGTGTTGTGATTGAACAGAAATAGGTGTAAAGCTCCCCTCTAATTTCTAGCAAATCCTTCTCAAAGGCTGCTTTAATGAGTGGTTTGGAGCCAGTATCCCCGTCTTACCCTCTTTGGCCTTCTTTGCCTGTCTGCTCTGGGCTCTGTTTACCTTCTCATCCAAGATGCACTGAGTTTAGGATATACCATTTGGGGCTTTTAAAATCTGAAAAATTTGAAACACGCACACTCTACTGTGTTTATTCCACCCTT
This sequence comes from Saccopteryx bilineata, assembly GCF_036850765.1. NCBI lineage: Eukaryota > Metazoa > Chordata > Mammalia > Chiroptera > Emballonuridae > Saccopteryx > Saccopteryx bilineata. Next base: position 59,865,204 of record NC_089497.1, read on the forward strand.
GTATTTCCGACTCCAGCCCACTTCATCCCACCTCTGTCCGTACTTTCAGAACCAGATCTGGTGGCCAGTGGTGGGACTCAAGTAATTCAACAACCAGTTCTCTGCCCTCATGACCATTTTAAGTATATAAAAAAAGATATACTGAAAGGTAGTTTATTATTTCATGCATTTAATACTTAAATAAGAAAAACAAAAGAGGTACACAAAACTAGATTGTGTTATAAGAAAGAGTTTTAAAATATTAATGAAAAAATGTTATGTAATAACTGACAAAAAAACAATACAGGTTGTCACCCCTGTTTGGCACTTTTGCTCTTTATATGTTTGTTTACTGAAGTAACAAACGCAAGGGAATTAAAATGTAATGTTTCATTAAAGGTATGTTGAATTTTATGAAATGAATAAATATTACAAGCATAGTTCTGTCAAATTTTTTTCACCTATGGATAAAATGAACATTATTACGGGTGCTTAGAATACGCTGTTGCACAGATGAACGTTAAAAAAGAGTAAGGAATGTAAATCTGTGATTTCCACATTGGGCAGCTGCCCATGCGCCCACCTTAGAGAGAACCCTGATTACAAGTACCATTTTAACAACTAGTTCGCCAAATTCAACAAAAAAATAGGTATTGGTTTTGCGAACCAGTGCAAACTAGCTAAATCCCACCACTGCCTGTGACTACGTGAAATATAGCATTGTGGTCACCCAGAGTTTGCTTTTGCAGGAACTGTAAATACCTACAAAGCCTTCTGGTTTAGAATGATGACACTATCTAAATAATTGTGTGAAGGATTAGAAAAAAAATGCTTTTCTCCTGAATGGGGGTGGGAGGGGGAAACCACCTAGTTCTGAGGTAGAGAGATTCATTAAATCATCGATGCTACAGCTGGAGAACCATTCACACACCAACCCAGTGAACTGTGCTAAGAACTGGGATGGAAGAAATGAGCAGGGTGTGGGCTGTTTGGGGAGAGAAGCCCATAGCCCATTGTGTTTGAATTAGGAGGCCTGAGAAAGGTAGCAGTGGGGAATGGATCTAACACACTGGTGTTGCTGAGGAATTTGTCTTTAATTCAGTGTTTCTCAACCTGAGCACTTTGAACTTCTTTGACAAGTAATTCTTTGTTGTGGGGGCAATCCTGTGTATTGTAGGGTGTTGAGCAGAATTTCTGGCCTCTAGCCATTGACCAAAAGTACCTCCTCTCAACTCTGACAACCAAAAATGTTTCCAGTGTAGGGACTGGTATCTGTACCCCAGATACTGGCGAGATTAGCCAGTGGGATGAAGAAAAGAAAACATGAGAATTTCTATATATTTTTATTGGATTATAAAGTGTAGAATTTAAGTTCTGTTAACATTAATACTGCCTTCATCCAAGATATGTCAGTGAGATAGTGATAACTTGGACAGGTAGACAGAAAGCTCATCATTTGTTCCAGGTTTATTACCAGGTGTATGCAGTTTATATGTGCCCAATTAGGTAGATTTAGTAATTGTTTCAAATAGCAGATGGTGAAGAACCATGAAGACCCCATAGCTTATTTTATGGCAAGGCACTTAAAAATGAGACACACATTTTTTTTTCTCACAAAAAGACATTATTTCAAATTTGTTGCCCCTTTCTTTAATAGATAGTATGTCAGTAGTATGCCACATAGTATATAATTTCAATATATGTACATACATGCCATTCTTTCAAAGAAAAGGTGATATTTAATAAGGAAATGAAAAGTGGACTCCTTTTAGAAAGAAACCTGTGCTACAGCATTTCTGGAGAATAGCTATGGAGCTTGAAAATTCCTCCTGAAATAAAACATATAGCTATTCTAGATAAAATATAGATTTAGAGCTGAGCCAACCTGAAAGTAAGAAAAATCACCAGGAGCCCAAACTGAAGAGGGAGTCGGCGCAGAAGTTGCAGCTGTTCTTAGAGCATTTTTCAATCTTTGAAACAAGCTTGAGTTATAATGGCCCTACCGGGGACAGAAGACTACACATTCAGCCGAAGTATCCTGGGTAATTGGGACTGGGGCTCCCCTGAAAGTTGGAACCTTCAAAGGCTATTGTCTCAGTAAGAGGCTAAATGAAAAATAATCTGCCCAGTGGTGAAGGAAAGATGAAAATGAAACTATCTGCATGAGGGATGACATTCACATTATCTGTGTTGACCAGAAACTCCAACCAGAAGAGTTGACTTTAAAATGGTCTGGTTAACAGAACCCCAGAACTACCTGGAAGAAACACATGCACACTGTTCTGTAAGGATGCACTGGTGGTCCCCACAAAACCCCAGCTGAACACAAGCTCACATTCACAAACTTTGAAACACATGAATCAAACAGCCGCTATAAACAAGAATCAGCACAAGTAACAAACAGCAGAATTTACTCCCAAGTACCTCATATATATGAATTATGTAACAGAAAAACGAGTATGTTTAAAGAAAACTACAGAAAATGTTTTAGGAAATGAAAGAAGAGATAAAAATAAAACATGAGCAGGCCTGACCTGTGGTGGCACAGTGGATAAGGCATCGATCTGGAATGCTGAGGTCGCCGGTTCAAAACCCTGAGCTTGCCTGGTCAAGGCACATATGGGAGTTGATGCTTCCTGCTCCTCCCCCTTCTCTCTCTCTCTCCCCCCCTCTCTCCCCTCTCTCTCTAATAAAAATGAATAAATAAAATCTAAAAAAGTAAATAAATAAAAATAAAACATGAGCAAGGAACAAAATTCTCAGAAGGTCTAAGCATTTGTGTAAAACAACTGAATATAATTCTAAAAATGATAAAATACAACTATTGTAGTTAAAAATTAAATGGATAATAAGAAACACAACGTGCTTTAAACATGAAATTAGGCACAGCTTGGAGAAAAATATAAACAGGAAGATAGATCTAAAGAAATGTACGGAATCAATATTTTTGGAGTCAACAGGAAAAATAGAGTGCTAAAAAAAAATTGTCAACCAAGAATTATAAACCCAACTAAAATATTATTCAAGAAGAAAAACAAAATAAAGACCTTTTCAAATCAAAACTGAGAAATTTTGCCATAAACAGAATAGTAACTAAAGTAACTTCTAAGAAAGAAGTACTTTAGAGGAAGAATACAATTCAGCCAGAAAATTCTGAGCTGATTTTCCATGGAGAGTAAGGATTCCTTAATTATTAATAGTTTATAAACAAACTTATGTTTCTTTGACTATTTAATAGTGATAGAATTTGAAAAATAATTTGTTAGTTGTTAAAGATTTTTTTTTTTTGCCATTTACACATAGTAAAATTTTAAAAAAGACCTTTTTTAAAAAATGAAAAAGGCAAAATATAGAGTATGGAAATCATTTAAAAATAAATATATACAGATTGGGAAGAAAGAAATAAAACTGTCTTTGTTTGCAGATATCATCATTGTCTTTATAGAAAATCTAAAAGAATTAACCAAGAAAACCTCCCAAACCAAAAATAACTTCTGGAACTAATAAGCAATTATAGCAAGGTTTTAGGCTGCAGGTTAATATAGCAAAGTCAATAGTTTTCGTATATTTTAGCACTAAAAATTGAGACTTGAAATTGAGAACATAATAACATTCACATTAGCACCTAACATATTAAAATATTTAGGAATGAATCTAACAGAATATGTACAAGATATATATAAAGAAAATTATAAAACCTTGATACAAAAAATTAAAAAAAAAACTAAATAAATGGGGATTTTTATGTACATGGATAGGAAAATTCAATATTGTCAAGATGTCATTTCTTCCCAACATGATATAGATTCAATGCAATCCCAGTCAAAATCCCAGGAAGTTATTTTGTGGCTATAAACAAATTGATTCATTTAAAAAAAAAATTTTTTTTATTTTATTTTTAGAGAGAGAGTAAAGAGAAAGAAAGAGAGAGAGAGAGAGAGGAAGGGGAGGAGCAGGAAGCATCAACTCCCATATGTGCCTTGACCGGGCAAGCCCAGGGTTTGAACCAGCAACCTCAGCATTCCAGGTTAATGCATTACCCACTGCACCACCACAGGTCAGGTGAACAAGTTGATTCTAATGTTTATATGAAAATTTTAAAAAATGGAAAAAAACGAATAGCCGGTACAATATTGAAGAAGAAAAACAAACTCAGAGGAAAGACATTGCCCAACTTCAAGACGTACTATAAAGTTATAGTAATCAAGACAGTGGGGTATTGATGGAAGAATAGACAAACAAATTAATGGAATAAAATAGAAACCCAGAAATAAACCCCCAGAAATATAGTCAAATGATCTTTGACAAAAATTAACTCAAAATGGATCATTGACCTGTGTGTAAAAGGCAAAACTATAAAATTCCTAAAAGATAACATAAGGGAAAGTCTTGGGTTTGATGACAATTTAGATACAACACCAAAGGCATGATCTATGAAACAAATAATTGATAAGTTGGACTTTATTAGAATTAAAATTTTCTGTTCTACAAAAACACTGTTAAGAGATATGAGAATACGCCCTGGCTGGTAGCTCAGTTAGAGCATTGTTCCAATACACCAAGGTTGTGGGTTCCATCCCTGGTCTCTGCCTTTCTCTCCCCCTATCTCTCTCCTCTCTCTAAAATTAATTAAAGAGAGAGAGATGAAGATAAAAGCCACAAACTGGAAGAAAATATTTGCAAAAGATATATATATATATTATCAAAATATACATTATATTATTCAAAATATAAATATATTATATTATTCAAAATATACAAAGAATTCTAAAATCTCAGGAATAAGAAAACAAACAAGCCAATTATAAAATCGGCAAAAGATCTGGACACATCACTAAAGAAGATAGATATACAAATAACAAATAAGCAAATAAAAAGATATTGGCCACCATATGTCATTAGGGAAATGCTAGTTAAAACAATGGTGAGATACCACTACACATATATTAGAATGGTAAAGACCAAACACTGACAGCTCCGAGGCTGGCGAGGATGTGCTACAAGAGGAGCTCTCATTCATTACTGGTGGGATGCAAAATGGCACCGCCACTTTGAAAGACAACTTGGCAGTTTCTTATAAAGGTAAATGCAATCTTACCATACAATCTAGCAAGTGTACTCCACAGTACAATTTACCCAAGTAAGTTAAAATTTTAAGTTCACACAAAAATCTGCACACTAATGTTTGTAGTAGCCCTGATCATAATTGGCAAAATTTGGGAGCAACCAAATATTATTTCATTGGTGAGCGGATAAACACACTGTCATATACTCATTTTATTGCATAAAATGGAATGCTATTCTGTGATAAAAAAAAAAAAGAGGTATAAAGCTGTGAAAAGACATGATGAAATCTTCAGTGTATATCACTGAGTAAAGAGAAGCCAGTCTGTAAAGGCTATTTATTGTATAATTTCAACTACATGACATTGTGGGAAAGGCACAACTAAAAAGACAATAAAAAGACAAGGGATCCCCAGGTTTGGGGGAGGGAAGGAGGTATGAGGGGTGAAGCACAGGATTTTCAGGGCAGTAAAACTATCTGTTTGAAACTTGAATGATGGTCACATGACAGTATGCCTTTTACAAAACCCATAGCTCTGACAACACAAAGAGTGAACCCTAAACTAAGAGAACTTTAGCTAATAATAATGTATCAATATTAGTTCATCAATTATAACAAACATACCAACCTAATGTCGGATGTTACCAGGAGGACTGTGTGCAAAGTGGGGGAGGTGGGCAAGGGGGAGATGGGAAGTCACTTTCTGCCCCATTTTTCTGTAAAGTTAAAACAGCTCTAAAAAATAAACTCTACCAAAAACTATTAGAACTAATAAGAGCTCAGGAAGTTTACAGGTTAGAAGATCAACATAAAAATATCAATCGGGTTTCTATGTAACAGCTATGAACAATCTGAAAATTCAGTCGGTGTGGCCATAACTCAACTCCTCTACAGCCACATGTGACCACTGGTCACATGCAACATAGAAATTTCCATTATTGCAGAAGTACTGTTGGACAGCACTGTCCTAGCACAAAACAAGGGCTTGGAGCCCTCCCCTGGAAAACGGGGAGAGTTTCCTTCCCCCACTAACTTGCCATGTGACCTTGGATAACTTATTTCTCCTACCTTGGGCCTCCGTGCCCCCATCTGAAAAATCCAAGAGTTGAAACAGATGCTTGAGACCAGTTCTGACATTTGAAAAGCCTATTAATCAAAGGATCTTTCAATGATCAATGATTAAAGAAATGTCTCACTCCACCCTACAGAACGGCCAAATCATGTGCAAATGTAGGGGGAAAAGGAACTAGAGGAAATAACTTTTTTTCTCATTTTTATGAAAGGTCCTAGGGTTCTTGGTGAAATTTCACAATTACAAACAAAAGTGACCCATTCTTTCAACATATTGAGGAAGAAAGGGCAAGAGGTGGGCAGGGGGGAGGAAGAAAAGCCTCTAAATTTACAGGTTGACTCAGCCTGTTCCAGCTGGCAGCTGGCGTGGTGGGGCTGCGGACACTTGACTTCAATACATCTTCTGTACAAAGTGGGAGGGAAGGGCTTCCTGCCATCCTTTGTCATCAAGCAGGCCAAGCCTGGCTAATGGGAACTGTCACCTGGGCCTTTCCAGGTCAGAAACGAAGAACAGCAATTAACTCCTCCCGGAGGCCTGAGGCCTCGAGCAGGCCCTGCTAGGCCAGGTAGCTAAATCATTAAAGACACAGTTCTTTTCAGTGATAAATTGTGCAGGCACGTGAAACCCGCTGCTGGCCATTAATCTGGGCTAATCAGGTTGAAAGCTGGGTTGTTTTATTTAGTAATTAACGGGTTATGTGAAAAACATGATCCATGGCCTGGGGCGTGTCTATAGAGCAGCGTCTGGGAGGAGAGAATGGGGAGCAGTGGGGATTCTCTGGAGAGCCACTCAGCCTTACGCAATTACAGCCATTGGCAAACTCTGAAAAATGACCCTGGGCTTATATTGACACCCAGGAAAAAAAACATTTCTGCCAACAACACAGGCAGGGTCTTGAAGGCCGATAATTGCTCTCTCCCTCATGCCCCTCACAACAGCCTGCTCAGCCAAACCCGAAGAATCAGAGGCGGGCATCGATTTTGCAGGCCGGCACCGCTCCCTGTGGCTGTGGACAACCTGTGTTTGAAAGTGGATGCATGGAGGCTGGTGCCGTTTGCAGAAGTGGGGGTTCTCAAAAGGAAGAGGCAGAGGGCGAGGGTGGGAGAGACGAGTGGTTCCGGCTGAACACATGGCACGGTGGTGCTCAGAGACTGCCAAGAAGTAACAGCCGCTTCGCAACTGGTTCGATGGGCTGGAGCCTGGAGCTGTGAGCCCAGAGTGGGACACAGGATCACCCAGAAAAGCCCGTGTGGAGAGCAAAGCACAGAGGCCTGGCTCAGGCCTCAGGCGTGGGCCACAGAGGGTCAGCACCCACTGACTACCCAGTTACCCTGCGAGGTTCTTCTGCCGCTCTCCTTCCCTGACTGCCTCCTCCATTTTTGCACTACATTGAGTCACCAGATGCCAAGGCCTGCCTATTCCACCTTCTGAATGGCCCTCACATCTTGTTTTCCTTCTCCATGGCCTGCAGACCCCGTCAGGGCGCCAGCATCTCTGCAGCAGTCTGTTGCTCCTTCCCAGGTCTGCCCGCTTGCCTTCCTGCCTCCTCTGATTCAGTCTCCCCTCCGGTTCAGCCTACAGCCCTTGAGTTCCTCCTGCATGACTTAAAGATAAAGCCAGTGCTCACTTCCGGGGCACATAGACTACAATTGGAACAATCCAAAGTAAAAGTCTACAAAGTGTATGATTCCATTGATATGAAATTCTAGAAAAAGTATAGTGATAGAAAGCAGATCAATCTTCTCCAAAAGAGGAGAAATTGATTCCAAAGGGACAGGAGGAAACTTTCTGGGGTGACGGAAATGTTCTTCCTCTTGATTATGGTAGTAATTTCATGACTATATGTATTTGTCAAAACTCATCAAATTGAACACTTAAAATTGGTGAGCGTTATATGTAAATCATACCTAATAAAAACAGATGTGTGTGTGTGTGTGTGTGTGTGTGTGTGTTTAGCTAGCGAGGAGAGACAGACAGGAACAGACAGGAAGGGAGAGAGATGGGAAGCATCAACTTGTTGCAGCACTTTAGTTGTTCATTGATTGCTTTCTCATATGTGCCTTGATGGTGGGGTGGGGGGGTTCTAGCTGAGTCAGTGACCCCTTGCTCAAGCCAGTAACCTTGGGCTTCAAACCAGAGACCTTTGGGCTCAAGCCAGCGACCATGGGGTCATGTCTACGATCCCACATTTAAGCCAGCTGGTGAGCCCACACTCAATCTGGCAACCTCGGATTTTTGAACCTGGGTCCTCAGCATCCCAGGCCCATTCTCTATCTACTGCGCCACTGCCTGGTCATGCTAAAAATATATTTTAAAAATCAGGATAAAAGTCACAATCCTTAACCCAGTTGCTGAGGTCTGGCATCGAGTCAAGGCCTTGCCTGCTGCCCAGCTCCTCTCTCCAGCCCCTTCCTCTCCCCTCATCCTCTGAGACCCAGCCACACTCCACTCTGCTCCTTCTTCAAATGCGCCATGTTCACAACTGACAAATCCGGGTCATTTTCTCAGAAACCTTCCACTACCCCAACAAGTTTAGCCCCTGCTCAATCTGGGGACCTCAGCTGAAACGTCCCCCGTCTAAGAAAACCTGCTCCCCAGGCTGGAGGAGGAAGCGCCTTGTGGGCTGTCACCACTCAGCACTTTCAGCAGACCTGCCGCCCTATGGTCATCATCTCTTTGTTTCTTTCTGTCACCCTCCGAGCTCTGTGAAGTCAAGGACCACATCCGCAGTGTTGTTGGTGTTGCATTTCTAGATCCTAAAATGCTTCCTGGCATATAGTAGTTGCCAATAAAACTTGTTGAAAGAATGACTGAGTAAAAATGCTCATTGAATCAGGCGGCCTCTTGAAGGGCATGGAGACCCAACCCTCACTATACAAGTACGGAAACTGACCCCAAAAAGGCCAGTAACACACTGGGTCATGTGGCCAACATGGCAGACCAGAAAGGAAACAAGTCTCCTGATCCAGTCCAGGGTTCTCTCAGCAAACTACACTGCATTTTTTTATTGATTTTAACTTATTGTGTTTACATAGATTCAAGTGTCCCACTGAATACATCCCCCCACCCCCGTGTTCCCCTCAACATCCCCTTTGCCCCCTCCCCCCCACCGCCCTCTCCCTTTACCTCCAGGATTTGCTGTCCTGCTCTCTATAACACTGTGTTAGGTATATATAATTTCACCAATCTCTTTTCCTTCTCTGATCCCATCCTCTCATTTTAATTTACATCTTTCTCTTTGCCACGGCTTTCTCTTTGAAAGATTTAGTAATTGAATTCCTTGTGGAAGGGCCTTGGCCTTTTGATCAATATAAGCAATTGCTTCAGATGAGCAGCCTATTGGTATAAATGGGAATATCTGACATACCTCATCACATCAGTGACTAGAAACAATTTAAAGAACACTCCTGAAAATTTACGATAACATTCTAGGAATTCCTGGGGGCAGTTCAATTGATAGCGAAGAATATAAAACTGGGTTTATATTCTGTCTCTGTCATTTATTAGCTATGGGATTTGGTGCAATTTACTGAACCTCTCTGTGCCTTTCTTTTTTCGTATATAAAATGGGGATAATGACAATAAATATCCCCAAATAACTGCTAATAATAAGTGAGATACTACTAATAATGAAAAATAATGTTTATTCAGTGCTAGATACTATGCTAAGTGCTTTCTATCTTATCTCAATCTCTGAACAACCTACTATCCTTATCTCCATTTCATAGATGGAAGAAAGTGAGACACAGAATGGTTCAGTGAATTGCTCAAGGTTACACAGTGGAAAAGCCAGGACTGGCTCATTTCTAACACCGTACTCCACTTCCTGTGCAGCCCAGTGCCTGACATACGTGCTCCATCCATGTCACCGGTAGGAGTAGAAGCATCACCAGAAGCAACAGTAGAAACTGCACTTTCAGGGCTTGGATTATAGTAGGTGCTCAATAAATGGTAGCTTACAGGACTAGTATTAGCCCGGAGAGTTTGTGCCAAGGGATTTTCTACTTGTTCTACCCTTTCTTTAAAAGGGATCGAGGAATCCTTGTGAGGAAATCCGATCAGCAGAGCCATTCCTGTGGAGCTGCGGAGGTGCGCTGGCCGTGGAGGCAGTGGTCCCCGGCGGGCCAGGACTGCTGGCCCTGGCTGCCTTCCACGCAGTTAGCTGCCAAGTCAACATGCGCCAGGTCCTAAATGGTTTCATCTCCGTCCAGGCGTGAGGCTAAGTCATGCGCACACAAACCAGATGAAGTATCAGGTCAAAATACCCATGGGGCAGCTGTTATAGCCCCTGGAGGACAGCAAAAGCCCCGGTGGCCCCTGTTGCCCCTGGGACTGGGTCCTGGATGTCAATCAGAGAACACATCCTGGTGGCCTCCTGCTGCCCCCAGGTGAGCCATGCCCAGAGGGGACATTTCTTCTGTCTCCTTCCTCTTGGGCAAGCCTGTCATCCCTCAAAAATACAAACTTTTGTTTGCCTTACTGCCTGCCTGAGCAAAGGAGGGTCAGCCAGGTCCAACCTCACAGGAGCCCTGGAGCACCAATGGTGCCAGCTCTTGGCAAGTGGAGTATCACCGAACCCCAGAGATGGAAGGCTGTCTGCCTGGAGATTTCCTGTAAAGACAGATGTCACAGTAACAAGGTTGAGACCCTGGCCTCTGTATGCATGATCCCCAGGTGGGTTCAGGCTCTGCTACATATCAGCTTTGTGACCTCGGACATGTTTCTTAACTTCCCTGTGCTTCTCATCTGTATTTAACAGAGCTCTGTGAGTATTACATGAGAGAACCATGTAAAGTACTTAGAATGGTGCTTGAGTCACAGTAATTGCCCATTAAATATAAACTACATATTCTTGATACTATAACCTGCTCACTTAGTGAAGTAGTCTTCATGATAACTAATCGTGCAGTTAACATCCACTTGATTACTTCTAGTGACAGGAAGCTCATTACCTTATATGGCTGCTCTACTGTTGCCAGACAGCTCTGAGTGTTGGGTGGTTCTTTTCTTTTCTACATAGCAACGAATAAGTACATGTGGGAAGCCTTCATATACTGGAATGAGAGATATCCCAGAGATATTCAGTGAAAAAGATCAAGCTGCAGAACAAAACATGTATAAAAATATAGGATTTAGCCTGCTCGGCTCTGAGACACCTCAGGGACTAATAACAGGTATTGACCCCTATCTCTGGGTGACTGGCTTCCAGGAGGACCCAGAGGAATTGCCCTGCCATGGTGGTTTCAGGCAGCAGGGCAGGCTGGCAGATAATGAAGGAGAGTTTAGGTGGAGAGGTCCCTGCTGATTAAATCACTCTGCTGCCTGCTAAGCCAGTCTCAGATAGGGTCAGTCCCAGAGCTTGACCAAAGGACAATTATTGGTCTCAAGAAGTGATCTAGATATTTTTTTAAATGATGCTCAGAATTGATGGGAATTCTCTTATCTGTCATTTAAATAATTCCCTAAACTCTCAAGAGTTGGCCCAACATCTCCTGTACAAAACACAATCCAGGGAAATCAGGGCAATCCCAAATCCTCCTCTCTTTCAGGACACTCCGAGCGAGCGCCACCTTTGTGCTCGGCCCACAGCCCAGACCCACCCACTGCACCTGCTCGATACCCTGACACAGGGGGAGTCAGATTTCCTCTCTGCAAGCGCTACACCTGGGGAGGCTTGGGAGAGTATTGAGTAACTACTTCATTAGCATAGAGAGAATGCTACCTCATCTATTAGCTTCGCTTTGGCCAGAGAAGTCTCTGTGGGTCAGTGGAAGTCGGCAGACTGGGGCCACGGGACTGTGCAGAGCTTCGTCATATTCATTACTTTATTCAATGTTATAATAAACCCTGTGGTAGGTCTGTTTCATCCCCATTTTACAGATAAGGATACTGAGGCAAGGATAGGAAAAGAACGTGCCTAAGCTGCCCGAGTCGCCTGAGCGGAGGCAGGTTTACAGCCTGGTCTCCCGGCTCCTCCCTGAATGTTCCTTTCGGTCCCACGGGCCCCGTAGCATCTTCCTCGTTTCCTCCTGTCTTGGTTCCTGGGCCAGTTCTGCTGCCCCCTTCAAGGATCTGCCGTCCTTCAATACCATGGGGAAGAGAAGTCTGCTTTTAGGAGGAGGAAGGTGGAAGAAAAGCACGACAGAAGAGAAAACGATTGGAAGCCCAGGGGAGCAGCCGCAGCAAACACAAGCCCGAGGCTTGTTCTTCCTGTGAAAGCCCCAGGTCATCGAAGCTGATTCTGAGGGTCTGATTGAGAGTGAAGCCAAAGTCTTCCTGACCGCTGTGAACTGGTCGCTCAGCTCACGCCTTAGCAGAGGCCTGGGAGGGAGGCTGCGCAGTGCAATGGAAGGGGAGGATCAAGGGCTGGTCAGGCGGCCCGGCTGCAGTGCTTATATCGAGGCCGCACAGGAGCTTTGGCCTTCAGCTGTACTTTGAAGAAGGGCAGGGATGCAGCCAGATGAAGGAGGCAGAGTCATGGACCACCACCGCCATTGCAGCCTCACACAGCAGCACCGTTTATAAGAAATGCAGAGAGAGAGAGAGAAACAGTCCATAGACCGTCTCTGTGCCTACCCCCGTCCCTGGGCTGGGGCCCTTAACCTCCGAGAGGGCGAGGCCAGGCTGGTCTCAGCGTCCCCCCTGCTTCCTGGGACTCTATTCTGCAGTCTCCACCCTCTGGTTACCCGGGCGGGCCGCTGCCCAAGGTGGGACAGAGGCCATGTGGGGATGTGGTCTCAGCCACACCAAGACTGAGGGCACCATCTGCCACCGTGCCTGAGGAGCCCCCAATGGGACTGGTGTCTTCCCTAAAGCATGTCACAGGCGGCTGCATCCCTGGGCAAGCCCGAGGATGGGCAAAGACCCTCACAGGCTCAACTTCCTAACTTAACACATCTGCACAGCGGACAACTAGGTCTGAGGCGGGGACCGAGGGCACCTCGCTGAGAAGCCACGGGCAAGAGGCTTCCAAGCTGTTTTCCTCCAAAGTAGGGTTTCCGCCAGGGCCTTTGTTTTTTAATCTGAAGAAAAGGGGCTGAAGGAACTTTCCCTTCACTTCTGCTCTGCTCTCTGGCGACTCTGAAAACTCTGTGCCTTGATTTCCCAAAGGCCTGTGTCGCCTGAGGCAGCACCTCCTGGCGGACAGACACGAGATTGTATCCCAGAGAGAGGCCCCTTTGGAGGAGGGTTCCAGCATCAAACACAAGAAAATATTCCATTTTTCTGTGACAGTCTAGAGTGCGTCCTTATGGCTCCCCAATTCTGGTTCCTTCTGTTACCTGGTTAATATAATAATTTAGGTAAGAGTCCCCCCATCTTTCCTTGAATTCAGCCAAAACTTAGCCTGGAGTACCCCCATAGATTTCCTCAGGTCAGAGCATGTCCATTCAGGTCCCAGTGCCAAGATTACTACCTGTTTCCCAGATTCTAACTGCTGAGGAACGTCTTATTTTATTACTTTTTTAGAAATTCATATAGACTTAAAAAAATACTTGAGACAATGCAGACATAAGCATATACACACACTCGCACATCTTTGTTCAACAGTGTGTGTTCTGTGTCCTCGTGCAGGCCCTGTGCTGGGTACCAGGGTGACAGTCTCCTGGGGGAGCAGACAAGACAGCCATTGAGAGTGGCGCTGGGCTGCTAACAGGAACATGGGCACATCCCGGGCCTTGATCCTTTGGGCGTTTGGGATCACGTTTGAACGCAGGAGACACAGGCTGAGAATAGAAAACTAATGCCCTGTTCACAGAGCTGTAGAGAGGTCACTGAGACTAGGAGAGTGTCCCCTCCCACTGACCCGACTGGCCCCTCACTCACTAGTCAGATCACGTGCAGTTCCCTGGGGACCCCATTGTCTGTACAGATGAGCCGGGGTTCATTTGGGAAACTCGTCCTGGGAATGGAAAGGGACATTTCAACCGTGGAGTTGGACTTTTGTGTTGATACAACTGTGTTTTGTTGGGAGGTTTTGTCTTTTTTCAAATAACACCACACAGAGAACCCTAAGAAAGTCCCCAAGCTGCAGCAGACAGAGGCATCATTTCTTTTTATCCCCTCAGTTGGGGGCGGGGGAGTATGAAAGAGAAAAGAAAGGGAAGAAAGGTAAAAGAAGCCCCCATAGAACCCCTCCCATGTCCTTCCCATCAGCCACATGGGTTTGCACAATTAAATCTCAATAGCTCCTTCCAGGGCTTTGAGGGGGTCCTGACTGTCCTACGAGGGACAGTCACCCCAGCGGGTCCCAGTGACTTTTCTCCACATGCCTGCCGCCCCCCACCCCCACTGCCACTTCCTGCACGCCCAGTCAGACTGACTTCTCAAGGCTTGGGCTGTGTTCCTGAGACAGGGGACCCCTGCCAGGCACGACACAAGGCAGTCCAGGCTCCGTACTGGGAAACCACCCATCCTTACAGAACCCAGACGGAGTTGGCCACTGGCGTCACAAGCCTTTTATGTGGCTGCGAAGGGAGTTCATCTCAAGTGTTAGGTTGGTTTATAACAGGAGTGAGGAAATGGTTTGTTTGGTTTTTCTTTTCTGTTAAGGACCCATCTGGGATCATGTGCATTCAAAATCATCTAGTATTTTCTGCTTTAAAAAAAATCCTAAACCTTAAGTGTTTCTGATAAAAATAAAGGCATAATAAAAGATGTCTATTTTAAATCTGAAACCATAGTATCCAATATGCCTCAGCCCTGATTAAGAAAGGAAGGGCATTCAGACAGAAGAGCCAGGGGCTTCTCTCTTCTCTGGAATGGAAAGCCCCCTCCACCTTTTCCTTCACTTCCATCCATCTCATCCCCAGCCCAGAGCACACTATCTTTTCCTTTGTTCCTTCTGCCCCCTCCATGATTCAGTGGCTCCCTCCTCAGGCTCTCTCGAGCCCCACTGCCCCCATAGAGCATACTGAGTTCTGGCCCTGACCCCTCTGCATCACCATAAACCTTGTCTGTCTCTGTTGAGCCCATTTTTCTGCCAGGACTGCTCGCTTCTAGAAGACAGGAATGGGTCCAAGATACCACTGAAGTCCGCCTACTGCCATTGGCTGAGGCATAATAGGTATCCAGCACGGTGAGCGGAATTGCAGGTGACGGAATGTGAGGCTGAGTCCCTCGGTGTGCTAAGCCCGCTGGCTGCCACCTCCAGGTCCACCGTGATATCGGCCATGCTCACTGGGTGGTTCTGCCCTGTTATTCAGCAGACATGTAGTAATTACATGAATTTCCCCAATGAAAAACAACTCATTTGATTTTAATAGGAGGGAAAGGGGATATAGGCTATGAAATCACAGATCTTAAATTGGTATTTTTTTTTAAATTTTTTATTTATTCCTTTTTAGAGAGGACAGAGAGAGAGAGAGAGAGAGAAGGGGGGAGGAGCTGGAAGCATCAACTCCCATATATGCCTTGACCAGGCAAGCCCAGGGTTTCGAACCGGCGACCTCAGCATTTCCAGGTCGACATTAAATTGGTATTTTAACTGGGCTGTATTGCTTTAGCTCTTTGTTACTGTTTCCTCATCTGTAAAATGACAATAGTAATAATAATAATAATAATAATAATAATAGTAGTAGTAGTAACATCCACCCTGCCTTCTTCCCTGAGTGTGTGTGAAGAAGAGTCAATGTCTGTGAGGAGC
Source organism: Saccopteryx bilineata (assembly GCF_036850765.1). Lineage (NCBI taxonomy): Eukaryota > Metazoa > Chordata > Mammalia > Chiroptera > Emballonuridae > Saccopteryx > Saccopteryx bilineata. The sequence goes on from NC_089497.1 coordinate 59,880,963, forward strand.
ATTTTATAAAAGTTATAGGTATAAATGACTGCCAAGCAAGGTCTGCTCTGCTGGGAAGTGTCACTTCTTAAGCAATTGCTGTCAATAGTTAAAAACTGATTTGAGAATTAACAGGATGAAGACTGGTAAAACAACCCCCCCCCAAAAAAAAGACCCCCACACAACAAGAAACCCTGTGTATAAAATGACGGTCTTCCTGGCAGTAGAAGCGGGCTGAGAAGGTGTTAGACAAGGGAACCGTGCAGGTCTGAATGTGAAATGGCAACCAGTTTTACTGGAGCCGAGAGGACACACAAGGTAGTTTGGACATAAAGGTTGTTAGGGCTATCCTTGTAGATGCCTCCCGTGTGTACGAGTGGAGCTATTGAGGATTTCTGAGCAAAGAAGTGAGGTTTTGTGAGCTCTGTTTGAGCACAGTTAATGAGGCAGGTCATGCGGGACAGGGAAGGGAGGCACTGGAGACGGAGCCACCTGTGAGCAGGTGAGGTGGCAGCCAGGAGGGGTGTGATCGGGGCTGGGGCGGCAGCGAGGAGAAGGCAGGCTCAGACCCACACCGTTCTGGGGCGGCAGCGAGGGGAAGGCAGGCTCAGACCCACACCGTTCTGGGGCGGCAGCGAGGGGAAGGCAGGCTCAGACCCACACTGTTCTGGGGCGGCAGCGAGGGGAAGGCAGGCTCAGACCCACACTGTTCTGGGGCGGCAGCGAGGGGAAGGCAGGCTCAGACCCACACTGTTCTGGGGCGGCAGCGAGGGGAAGGCAGGCTCAGACCCACACCGTTCTGGGGCGGCAGCGAGGGGAAGGCAGGCTCAGACCCACACTGTTCTGGGGCGGCAGCGAGGGGAAGGCAGGCTCAGACCCACACTGTTCGGAGGAAACACTGCCGGTGCCTAGGGAGGGGAGGAGAAACTGAGAGGGAGCCGCTCCCTGACACCGGGGCCGGCTCACCTGCTCTCTCAGGACACCCCGTTCATCCGGGGCACTGTAGCTGCCTGTGGCTTGTCCACCTCGCACACTGAACGATGCAATCCTTGAAACGGATGTCATGACGACATCATTATCTCCAGCACCTGGCCCCTGGAAGATGCTAACAAATATATGTGGAATGAATGAGTGCCTCAGATGTAGACAGCACCTTCAGAAGAACCTCTTAAGGAAAGCTAGTGCTCCTTGTGCGTGTGGGAGCATCATCTGGAGAGCACGTCCCCCCCACCCATCTTCCCCATCCCAGGATGGATGAGGTCCCAGGAAATCTCCAGCCGCCTCACTCCAGGCTTTCCTTGGCTCATCCCATCCGATACATGTCCCAGGAGAGCACAAGACCAGCCTGCCTCCCAGCCTGCTCATCACTGATAGCCATCACTCTAGACTCGGGGAGCGTGTGCTTGTGCTAGGCCCTCGGGCTATGACATATGTCGGCTCATTTAATTTTGTGTCATCTTTATGGAAATTCTTTAAAGAGGTCAGAATCCCATTTGTCAAGGTAAACACTGGGGCTCAGACAACTTTATAACTTGTCTTAGGCCACGTAGCAAGATGTGATGAGCCTAAATCACTATGTTGTAAACAACCTGAAGGTGGAATTGTATTGTGTTCGTTACTGTATCGCCACACCCTGCCCACACTGTGCAATTTTGAGTGTTTATTGAGTGAATAAATGAACAAATTAAAACAAGATTTTTCTGACTCTAAAGCTCAAATGCAATCTGAGCTTTCATTGCCTCGTCTTGAAATAATATGAGCCTTCTGGTTGTCAGGTTAAAATGGAACCTTGCAGTATGTTTGGTAAACTTACAGGTATGTAAGTCAGCTTCCTCCAGAATTCCCGAAGTCCCAGACTGCAGACAATGTTTGCAGATATCCTTTTAGAGAGGTTTGGCCTTCGGAGCTCAGCTCACTTCCCATTAGGGCTCATTTGTGGGTGATACTGAAAACTGGCACTGTCACCTGCCACCCGGCAAATAGCAACCCTTCCGGGAGAAGCTGAACAAACCCCTTTTATTTCCACCACCTCTGAAACCTCACTACTCCCGCCGCCACCCCCATCGTGACCACACCTCCCCGCCATACACTCCCCACCCCACACTCTGAAGCCCTTTGTCAAGGAACGCAGAGGAAGTGAAAGGTTAACCAAAAAGGGGACGTCTTTGTTGCCAGCGTAAGTTAGTGGTGGGGTTGCGGTCTCAGCCACTGCTGCTAAAGTTTCCACAACTGCGGCCACACAGAGCACGCCTTGTTCTCTCATGAAGGTTCTAGTCCCAGTTTTGTTCCAGGGATGTGGAGACTTCAGCAGGGCCTTTGTGGCTGAAGAATCCCCTGGACAATAGGGCCACCCTCCTCCAAAGTGCTCGTTCCACCCTGGAGAGAGGCCAAGGCCCACAAACTGCAGGGCTGCTCAGACATGGAAAGTTCCACGAGGGCCTAGGAGAAAGGGAGGGCTTAAGGCTCTGCTGTGCCAAGCTCCTCTTAAGCCAAGTCCCAACCCCAAAGAAGGCTGCCTCCAGCCCTCTCCTGATGGTGCCAACATCAGCCACATCCACTTGGGGTCAGGAGGGGAGAGCTAGATCCAGCTGAACTGTCTCACTTAGAACAGTGAGACCTGGTACAGCTAAGGACCCCTCTTCAGCTAGAGTGCCAAGACTGGTCTGTGATCAAGCACAGAAAGGTCGACAGAGACAGGGCAAAATTTTATGGAGCTAGGTTCTGTGGAAAGCACTTTAATAATAATTAATTTTTATTAAGCACCGAATATGTCCTAGGTATTGAGTTAAGCAATTTATATGTATTATTTTATTCTGAGTTCCTAACTTTTAAGGAATGTCTTTTAAGGAATGTAGGATTATTATCATTCTCATTTTACAGGTGATAATACTGAGAGGTTCAGACAGGTTAAATGACTTACCTAAGTTCTTACAGCCTGTAACTGCTGAGTAGAATTTCTATGTGGGATTTGAATACATGTCTATGCAACACAGAAGCCTGTTTTTTTTTTTTCTTTATTGAAGTATAACTGACATACAATATACTGCACATGTTTAAAGTGTGCAATGATACATTTTAGCATATTTGAATTCATTACCAAAATCAAGATAGTGAATCCACTCATTAGCCCCTAAGTTCCCTTGTGTCCCTGTATAGTACTTCATCCTGTCTCCAAGCAACCACAGATCTGCTGTTACTATATATTACTTTGCATTCCTAGAATGTATGATTCTTAGAATCGCACATTATGCATTCTCCTAGTCTGTGTCTTTTCTTTCATTCTCTTAACAGTATGTTTTGAAGGGCAGAAGCTTTTAATTTTGATGATGTCCAATTTATTATTTTCCTCTTTTATGGATGGGGCTTTAGTTGTAGTATCAAAGAACTATTTGCCTAACTCAAGATAACAATGTTTTTTTTTTCTTATGTTTTCTTCTAGGAGTTTTATAGTTAGAGTTTTTACAGGTAAGTCTATGATCCATTTCATAATAATGTGTGTATATGGTGAACTGAAAAAAACCTTATTTTTTACATATGCAATCATTTCAGCACCATTGGTTGAAAAAAAACTATCCTTTCTTCATTGAATTATCTTTGCATTTTTGCCAAAACTCAGGTGTCCAAATATGCATGGGTTTATTTCTATACTCTCTATTTTGTTGATGTATTTGTCTATTAATCTATTTGTCTATCTTTATGCCAATATCACACTGTCCTGATTATTCTAGCTTTATAATAAGACTTGAAATCAAGTACTGTTAATTTTGTTTTGGTTTGTTGTTCTTTGCAAAGTTGTTTTGGTTTTCTTGGTCCTCCACCTCACCTCATGAATTTTAAAATCAATTTGTCAGTTTCTACTAAAAATATCTGCTGGAATATCAGTTACATGCTAATTATATTTAAATTTTACCAAAAATCTTTTAGTTTGGCATTATTCTCATTATTTTATAGATGGAGAAATCAAGAGTCATACAGGTTATAGATTCTCATGAGTGATAGAGTAAAAACTTAGACCCAAGCCTACTGTAATTCTTGCTATCGCTACACCATAGTGCTAGAAGGAGCCAGGTGGGTCATAAAAGATGTCTCAGTTTTCAGCTGGGATTTCCCACTGGGACAGTTTGGGCTTGTTTTCAACACTTGAAACCACCATATGATATATACTTGATTGTAAAAGAGACCTTTAAAAACATATTCTTGATGCTACCTTTCTTGGCCCTCTTTTTATCCCTATTTCTTCAGTGAATGGGAAAAACATATACTCTCATCTATGCATATAGTACCTTCCCTCTAAGTCCCACTAATCATTATCATAACAAGAACTTACCGAACTTGTTTATAAATGCTCAAATACTCTTCTTAAAAAGCATGTCACTCTCCTGCTCAAAATTATGATTCCCCAATGCTACTAAAATTAAGCTGACTCATGGAGTCATGCACATTTATAATAGAAAGACACCAAGAGATCGTGTATACCAAACAGTGGAGAAGCAATGTTCAACCCTCTTGTTTCAGATATAAGAGCTGACCATCCAGGAATGAAAGTAGCTTTGAATCAAGGAACCTGTAACTCCACCTCTCCTAGGAATTCTGGTTATGACTTTGTTTAGTTTTGAGCTTTATGGCAGGATTTTGATCGCAATCCTTGTCTAATGTTTTGCCTCTAAAAACCTGAAATATTCACTCTACCATTCAAGGCTCTCCTCAGCTGCACGTCAGCCCATTCTCTACCCTTCTCCTACTCTGTGCAGCTGTGTCCACACCAGCAGGGGCCTTCCTGACCTCTGTGCCTTGCTTCCTGTTGGACTCCCTGCCTGTAATGAACTCTCCTTTTTTCTATCTCTGTTTATTTCTTCATGAAATTCCCTCACTCACCATTACTTGAGGCTGATCTCTAATGCCACTTCTTCTATGAAAATTTCTGATTCCTTCAGCTACATGCATAGGTTCTCTCTCTACCACCCCAAGGTTCCATCATCCTGGGTCTGAGAGGAAAAATACAGCAGATGGGATTCACAGCAGATTGGTGGCTACAGAAGAGAAGATTGGTGCATTTGATGCCATAGCAACAAAATAAAAGCCAAAATGAAACACAAAGAGATGAAAAGAGAACAGGAATAAAGAACTGTCTCTTCAGCTGTGGAACAGCTCTAAGTGGCCTAATGTATGGGTACAGAAGAGGAGGGAATGCACAGGAAAATACTGAAGAAATAATTTAATTTAAAAAACTTTTCAATTTAATTTCTTAAAAAAACTACATACTTACAGGTCCAAGAATTCAACAAACCGCCAAGCACAAGAACCATGAATAAAAGTACAAGAAGTAATATCCTGATTAAAGTGCTTAAAAACAGTGGTAAAAAGAAAAAAGACAGTTGGAGAAAAAAGACAGCATATACAAAGAAACTAAGTGTAAACTATAGCAGACTTCACAGTGAAAACAATGCAAGTCAGGAGACAGTGAAGAAACATCTTTAAAGTTCTGAAAAGGAAAACCAACTTAGATTTCTGGATCCAGAGAAGATCTTTCAAGCATGAAGTGAAATAAAGACTTCTTCAGACATATAAAAGCTGAGAGAGCTACATTACAAAAAAAAATACTAAGAGAACTCCATTACAAATGATACCCATTGGAAACCTGGACCCAAGGGGATGGAGAGCATCAGGAATGGTAACCAAACGGGGAGAAACATATAACTTTTCTTATTATTTAAATGTCTCTCCAAGATCATTTTTTTAAAAGATAATTTCGCCTGTTTTAAGCAAAAATACTAACAATATATTGGGGAATTTACAACATATGTTGAAATAAAATGTAAGCTAGCAATAGCATAAGGGTTGAGAGCACACGAAACAGAGTTGCACTTTTGTAAGGTTCTTACATCGTATGTGGAGGTTAATATGATTAAATTAAAGATGAACGGCATGAACCAAAGGCTAACGCTAAAACTCAAAACTAAACGGTCTTAGCTAATATGCCAATAAAGAAGAGAACATGAGATCATCATGTATATTCAATTAATTCAAAAGAAAAAGGAAAAAGAGGAAAGAGGAAATGAAAAGTCAGCCAAACAAGTAGAAAATACCAAGATGATCAATTAAAAATAGTAGCATGGGCCCTGGCCGGTTGGCTCAGTGGTAGAGCGTCAGCCTGGCGTGCGGAAGTCCCGGGTTTGATTCCCGGCCAGGGCACACAGGAGAGGCGCCCATCTGCTTCTCCACCCCTCCCCCTCTCCTTCCTCTCTGTTTCTCTCTTCCCCTCCAGCAGCCAAGGCTCTATTGAAGCAAAGTTGGCCCGGGCACTGAGGACAGCTCCATGGCCTCTGCCTCAGGCGCTAGAGTGGCTCTGGTCACAACAGAGCGACGCCCCGGATGGGCAGAGCATCGCCCCCTGGTGGGTGTGCCGGGTGGATCCCGGTTGGGCGCATGCGGGAGTCTGTCTGACTGCCTCCTTGTTTCCAGCTTCAGAAAAAAAAAAAAAAAAAAGAAAGAAAGAAATAAATAAAAAATAAAATAAAATAAAATAAAATAGTAGCATGATAGATTTAAGCCCAGCATATCAATAATTACATTAAATGGAAACAGTTTAAACTCCCGAATTCAAAGGTAATATAGAAAACGAATATGTTATACTTATTTTTTTAAAGATTTTACTTATTGATTAATGAGTGTGGGAGAGGGTGCAAGAACTATCAACTCATAGTTGCTTCACTTTAGTTGTTCATTTGTTGCTTGTTCTATGTGCCTTGACCAGGCAAGCCCAGGATTTTGAACCGGAGACCTCAGCATTCCATTTGATGCTTTATCCACTGCGCCACCACAGGTCAGGCTATGTTAGACTTTTAACTGGTGAGTTTGGGTGAAAAATATATGGGAATTCTTGTCACTTTTCTTGTAATATTTCTATAACTTGGAAATTAGTTTAAAAATAAAAATTGTAAAATATAATAAAATTTGTAATTATTTAAAAAAATAATTTGTTGCTATTATTTAAATACACAACTCTTTTCATAAGATTTTGTAGCATCCTGCTTCTCCCTCTCGTTGAACACCAGCTGAGTGGTGCTTTGGAAGGAGCACCAGGCAGGGAATCAAGAAACCTGCACTCCTCTTCCATTGTATTTGACTTGATGTCTCTGAGCCTTAGTTTTCTTACCTGAAAAGTAGGCACAATATAATCTACTGTAAAGGGTGATTGTGAGACATATGCCAGGATACCCCATGCTGGCAAGTCATGGGTGCTCAGTGAAAGGCATGCTGCCCAGTAAAGAGCATAAAACCAGGCTTCATGAGCTTGAATCCATGTCAACCCTGCAAGGTACCACTGAGAAGACCCCTGTCTGTGGAGCGAGGCCACGGCCAGTACCAGGATGCTGCTGGGGTGGCCACTGCTTAGCTCTGGCCCATGTGCTGCCCTTGGCCACCCCCAGGGCTTCCTTCCTGGGAACCATTCAACTGAAGAACACACCGATTCAGCACCCCACCTCCAACCCAACCAACACTGAGAGAGAGCATGCCCAGAAAGAGACAAAGAGTGAGCCCCTGTGTTGGTCCCAGCCTCTTCATCCTCATTGCCATCAGTCTGCTGAGACCGTCATTTCCCACCTGGACTACGGTAAAGACTCATGAAAGGTGGCTCAGTCTCCAGTTTTAGTCGAAACTCCAGCTCCTCACCTCTGAATCTACCTTCCTCTCCATACTACAGTAAGAACGATCTTTTGACATGTCATGTCTTTTTCTTGCTCAGAAACCTTCAGGAGAAAAATCTAAAAGCCCTTCGCTCATCACAATTTAATCCAAACTTGACCCTTCAGTCCCATCCCCCATTCTTCTTTCTTCTGCTTGACAAAAACACACGTTGGATCTGCTCACACCAGGCCAGCTGCCACCACGGGCTCCCTGCATGACATTAGTGGGCACTTGTTATGTGCCAGGTACCACATGAGACACATTGTCACTGCACACTTTCTTAACTATTACCACGATTAGGGCTCACGACCTCAAAGGGGAAATATGGCAGTACACTTTTTGAAGGATGTCTTTCAACGCGCATCACACGCCACGCATCCACAAGGTCCCCCTAACTTAGATCAGCTTCCTTTGTCCGGCCCCCTTTCAAAACATGGGTTTTCTAAAGTTACTTCCTGCCTGTGATCTGGATTACTCTATCCCTCCTGTTCCATCTCTACCAAACTGTGTGAGACTCTTGAGGGCGCACGTTTATCTGTTCCCCTCTTTCTCTTCAAACAGGATCCAACCCAGAGCCAGGCCAGGAGTCAGAACCGAAGCGAACTGAAAGAAACCCATGCGCTCAGAGGCCCAGAGCGAACTGCTGCCAAGCTCCCGGGTTCCTGCGAGGACCGCGCATGCTCCCTTCCCCCGCCGCCAGTCTCCCGGGCTGAAGACAAGGTGTGGGTGTTGCTGTGTCTTTCAAGGGGGCGGAAACGAGGCCTCTGAACAAGGAAAGTTATAAAATCTCCAAGATTTTGGGGGTTGCAGGGCCTCTGGGTTCCCACGTGGAGGCCCAGAGGCTGCAGGGTGGGGATTCTCGGCCAAGCCCTCTGCCTCTAGGCTGCCATCTGTCTTAACTGACATTCTGGCAGTTGTGGATCCAGCACAGAGTGGGGCTTGCAGAATCCATGCTCTGGATCCGGGCGCGCAAGGAATCCAGAGGCACCCACCCTGACCCGGCTGAGCAGCAGGCAGTAGGTGAAGTCTCTCCAGAACGTGGGATCTCCTAGCCAGCTCCTTGGCCAAGGATATAATATTGGGCAATACACTTCAAAATGCAGACCTTGTAAAATGAGGATCACGGTAGTAGAGCACTAGGTTGGTGTGGCCGTGGTGTGAGCAGATTCTGTAAAAGCTTGGGTGGGGGGCAGGTGTAGAAGTTGATGTGAAATGCAGGGGAGAAGATGTGAAGTGGAAAATTCTCATGGATGGAAACAATTACTTTTGCTGTTGTGGGTTGTATGTATGCGTTTCCTTTCTGGGGATGGGAGGTAGTGCTAATAATTTTTGTCCTTTGACATTAGCAATAAAGTTATTTTTTTTTGTTCTTTTTCCAAGTGAGAGGAGGAGAGATATACAGATCCACCCAGCAACCCCCATCTAGGGCCGATGGTCTGCCCAGTTGGGGCCATGCTCACAACTGAACTATTTTTAGCACCTGAGGCAGAGGCTCTACAGAGCCATCCTCCATGCCCAGGCTGACATACTCGAACCAATCGAACCATGGCTGCAGGTGGAGAATAGAGAGACAGAGAGAGAGAAGGGGAGAGGAATGGGTAGAGAAGCAGATGGCAGCTTCTCCAGTGTGCCCTGACTGGGAATCAAATCTGAGACATCCAAACTCCAGGCCATTGCTTTACTACTGTGCCAACCGGCCAGGGAAATATGTCATTTAAAAGCCTTCCAGGAGTGGGTGTGCAAACTGGAGGGAGCCTACTCCTAGACACACTTTACATAGCCTCAAGCAACTCCCTTCTTCTTTGGGCCTCAGTTTCCCCACCTGCAGTTGAGAAAGTTGAACTCCCAGCTCTGGCATGCTTTCTGTCAGCCATCTGACACTCCCTTGGGCCCTCCCTCCAGACAAGCACACAAACCGGAAAAGGCTTTAGGAATGCAAAAAGCAGTGGGATAAATGCCCTGCAAGTATTTAGAGGGAAGTTTCCAGCCTCCCTTTCTCAGTCTGCCTGGAATGGTTTTCAGATGGACTGGACCAGTTTCAGGACTGGAACAAATTAGGTGTATCCTGGTGGTGTGGAGGGAATTCTGAACTGACCTCTCTTTTGATGTTTCTGGATGGTGGTTTGGGAGGAGGAGGTACAGTGAGGCATGGTGGGCGGGGCAGCAGCCACCTTCATAAAACATATACCATAGCTTGTGCCTTAACACGGGCTCATAGACTCTCCTGTGATCACCTCATCTGCCCCCTGGTGCTCAGAACAGTGTAGTGGAGCAGGGACTGCTTGTTGGCACTGGAAGGGCCCCAAGAGACACGAGACCAAGTCTGTCTTTCAGTGTCAACCCGAAGCCAGAGCAGGGAAAGGGTTTGACCAAGCCAACACAGAGCTGACTAAGTCTGTCAGCGGCACTGTCCCCATGCCTTGCTGGACAAACACGCAGCACACTGGCTTCAAGTGATAAGGGAAAGTTATCATTTGAGCAGGAGGCTTAAGGCAGGTGAAACTAATCTATGTTAGCAGTCCAGATACTGGTCACCTTTGCAGGAGGTGGTCACTGAGAGGCAGGGAGCACAGGAAGGCTTGTGGGATGTTGGAAATGTTCAGATTCTTGACCTGCTTAATACCAGGCCGTGACAGTTTGTGAAAAATCCATCAAGTTGTTACAGGTCATAAGTGTAAGTTACATTTCCATAAAAATACAGTTAAAAAAAAGTGTACCACAGAGAGAGTAGAAAGAAAGCACTCTGTGTGTTCGACAACCCCCACCCCTACCCACCACGGACACCCCACCAGCACCTCCCGGGCACGAAGGGTGGGGCGGTGTGTGTCTGATATTCCCAGCTGCCCCCGCGAGGGCGGGGTGGAGGGCTGGCAGCCCTCGAATATTGGCAGAGCAAATACACGGGCCTCCAAGCACACTGTTTTCTCTGTGTACATAGGGTGTTAGGCCAGGCTCCAGTGAGCTGCACTTCATGGTGACAAAGACAACAATGCCACCATCTCGTAATTGTCAACAGTGTCTCTACGCTGAAGTCTTTGGTCCAATATTTGCAGAGCCGGAGGAGCCCCGTCTACTCTGCAATATTGACTTGGATTTATCACTCACCAGAAAGTGCGGAGTGCCCGGGCCTGCCTGCCCCTCGGCTGTAGCCTTCCGGGAGTAGCTGGCCTTCAGAGAAAGATGGGGGGTCTTGGGAAATCAACCTGCGTGGTTGTTGTTATATTTTCTCCCCACATACCCTGGGGTCAGGCTTCAGGGGAGGAGTCAGAACCTTCCAGACTGCGGATTCCCATTGGCCGAAATCCCCTGTAACTCCAGCCTGCAGGATTCGCAGAAAAGGCAACTGGGAAAAATGAGGCATGAAGTTAACATTCTTGAACTAAAGTTTCCAGGAAGTGGCAATTGTAAAACCTTTCTTCATGAAGTTTTCGTTTTCATAACTGGGTTAAACCCTATGAATGCTAAATGCTGTGCTTTCGCCTCCGTTCAGGGGTTTAATTCTGGCCATTTCTCAGTGAGGCACTTTCCCACTGACAAATACAAGAAACTATTTTCCAGAAACTCAGTGTTGCCAGGGGAAGTCCCTGCTCCCCCTTTGTGAGCTCCGGGCCTCAGCGCCCAGCCATGACCTGTGACCTCCTGGCTCCTAGCCTTGCTGGAGAGACACAGGGCCCGCCTGGCCTCAGCTGGACAAATGGCCTTGGGGTTGGGCGCTCCGCAGGGGCTGACCCCACCGCTGCAGGTGCGCTGTCCTCAGGAACGCCTTGCTGTCCAGCCGGGTGGTAAGGAGCTTGAACATCTCTGTTTCCTGAGAATGTTTCTCTTCTTCCTCTTTCGTTAGAAGAGCTCTGAGACTCGGTACCCTGCCTTCTCTCTGCCTCCAGGGCCCACACATTCGGTGAAGCTTCCAACAACCATTAGTTTAGCCAATTTCCTGGACAGCACCATCCCCCCGGGGTCCCCACTTTGGTGGGCAGCAGCGAAACAAGACTCCCTGCTGTTCCCCTTCCCTTTTAATTACACAGGGACAAGCTCCTTTGGGATGACTTTGGGAGGCGAGCCCCAGGCTGGCCTGGCTGCCCTCTCCGAAACAATGCACACATGTTCCGGAGAATTCCCTGCTTGCCTAATCCGGGCTGGGAAGAAAAGGGCTTTTCTTCTTGTTGTCAAAGGGGGTCTTCGATGCTAAGATACCATTTTGTGTCTCAAGTCATGTCATGGGACTTCTGCCTCGGCCTCTGCAGCCTGCTCTTTAGAAATGAAAGACACAGTCCTTGCTTCACCTCGGGACAAGTGCCCCCCACCCTGCCCTCCTCTGAAAATAAAGGGGGTGGGGGCTCATGGAAGCAGGAAAAGCTCCGGGCTCCCACTGTTCCTTTCTCATCCGGGCAGCCTCTGCTTTCTGGACTATTTGCCCAAAGGATGAGTAGGGAGGGCTGAGCCTCACCTGCTGATCTCAAGGGTCATGAATATTCTTATAATCCCCTGGAGAGAAGGGCGCTTTCATTACAGAAGCAGAATCTTCTGAGGGCCTGGGGGGCTGGCCACCCCCTCTCGCCACCCCCTCGGACCCACTGGCTTGCCCACAGCCGCTGCGCTCAGGCTGGCCCCCCCAGCCGCGTGGAGAGCCCACTCTCACGCAGCATCGCTCTGCTGCTCCCATGGCTCACCCCCCCCTACTTCATAGATGCAGTGGAGGCAACGAGGACAAAGTTACAGACGGGCGACTCGCTACTTAGAAAGGGTTGGCTTCAGCACCTGGAGAACAAACTTATTGCATCACTGGTAGTTGTACGTACATCTATGTTCACACTTTACTTCACTGGCAAAAGAATTGGAAGCAGCTTTCGGACATGCTCACAATGATTCAGATGAAGTAATCAAAAATAAATGGTGGAGGGGGGAGTAAAATCAAGTCAGCGGAAACTTTAAGATGCAGAAAAAAGTAAGATTCCGTAGGAGAGTAAAGAAAAGCTGAGAATTTAGCTTTGGGCTTCCTAGCAGCCGAAGGGAAGAACGTGGTCAGGGGAAGGTCAGAGCAAGCCACTCGCTCCAGGAGTCCCGGTTCTCCCTGATAGCGGGGCCCAGGCTCTCTGTCCATGGTGAGTCCTCAAGCGAATGAAAAGACTATTCGCTGCATTAAAAATATCATTCCTAATGTAGCAGTTTCTTTAAGCTATGCTTTAAAATTGTTTACAACTAAATCCTCTGCAAACTCTCAAGAGAAATGAAGCACCCTAAAGCCACCCACATTTTCTCGGAATCCTCAAGTGCAGCCCAGCGGAGAGGTGACCCCCTCAGGGGCCTGCCTGAAACGGAAGGGAAGGGAGCTCACCGGGCTGAGGAGGGGGGGAACCCAGCCCTCAGCTGGAGCTTCCAGGTCGCCTGGGCTAGGCTGTGAGTCATCAGGGCACTGCTTGGCTGGGCCTGTCCATGGCCTTACAGGAGCCAGACCTGGGAGATGGGCTTACTGGCCAGAGTAACCCTGAGTCCTGCAGAGAATGTGGAAGGAGCAGGTCTGGGGAACAATGTCTGGTGTCAGTGTGAGTGAGCAAACGCTGCAGGAGGACAGGACTCCATCAGTTTCTTCATGCCATTCTGGTTCTTGGTTTGGAAATAACTATGGATTTGATTGGACCTTAATCTAAAGCAACGTGGCATGATAATAATAGCACTCACCATGTGCTAGACTCTTTGTATGTGTTCTAAATGTATTCTCTATTTTTAACCTTAAAAACTCTATGAAGTATACTACACACACACACACACACACACACACACACACACACACACACACACACAGAGTTTTTTAATGAGATGAGGAAACCAAGGCTTAGAGGAGAATTTGTCTGCCATCACACAGTTAAAGAGTAGCAGTGCCAGGGTTTAAACCTAGTTCTGTCTGTTTGCAGGGCCCGAGGTCTCCACCAACATAACCATCTCAGGAGTAAAAATCATGCTAGAAATCAGAACTCAGTCTTTGGTTATAAGGTTATTGCTGCAACTAGCTACCTGTGCTGTGTTCTCCTTCAGGGATTTATTTCTGTCCTATTTTCTCACAGGGTTTGAGTGCCTAAAATGCTTCACAGCTCCAACATTCAGATAGACTCATTCATTCATAATAGATAAAAATCCACTTTGGGAGACACTGTGCTGTGGGAAAATCAGATGGTGTCTCACCTTGCTCAGAATCTACAGTCTAAATGGGGAAGATGGACACTGAATAAGTAACTAGAAATGTGACATGTACCAGGAAGGCAAAATTTAAAGTCCCCCCCCCGGGGGGGGGCAGGTAAACAGCTACATTAGTCTGAGTGGGGCCTAGGTCAGAGAAGAGCTCATAAAGCAGGTGATAAGCTGAGCCCTGAGGTTAAGTGGTAGTTAGTCAGGCAAATGGGGGATGAAGGGTAGCCCTGGATGTGCAAATGCCTGGGGTAGAATAGTGTGTATTTAAACACCTGTAAGTTCATGTGACAGGACACAGGAGAAAGGAGGCTGAAGAAGGCAGGGGCCGATCTCACAGGACCCTCCGAAGCCTTGTTGGTGATGTTGAACTTTATCGTAAGGACAGGGCCAGTCAATGGACGGGTTTTAAGCAGGAGAATAACAATCACATGTATGGTTTCAAGACATCATCTGGCAGTATGGAGGTAAGCCAGAGGGAAACAAGGAGGTGCTGAGTTAGATCACGGCTAGGGCCAGGACAGCGACCACGGGGATGGAGAGGCATGAATGGATTTGACAGATGCTCCTGGTCTAATTGATAGACCTTGGTGGATGAGTTGATGTGGACAATAGAGGGAAGGGGAAGCGGTAAGGATGACTCTTAGTTTTTGGCTTGAGCAATAATCAGGTGAGTGGTTTTATTATTTAGCAAAATAGGGCAGAATGGAGTGAGTGCAAGTTGAGGAAGATGATAATGAGTTTAGCTGGGAGGGACCTTTGAGAAATGCAGGGGATAATGTTGACGAGGCATTGAGAGTCACTGGCAATTAAATCACCGTTGAAACTATGGGAGTGGATGAAATCTAAGGAGAGAATATAGTTTAGAAGAGCGTCAGCATAGAGCTCTGTGGAATTTCAACAGTTAATGGTTGGGTAAAGGAGGAAGAACCAGCAAAGGAGACATAAAACAGCTAGAAGGGTAGGAGAAAATCAGAAGTGTGTGCTGTAGTGGAAGCCAAGAGTTGCAAGTATTTCAAAGGAGTGGTCAAGGGGCAAAATGCAGTAATGGGTCAAGTGAGATGTGGCCTGAGGATTGTCCAGTGGATGTAACGACATGGATACCTTGGTATCCTCTAAAAGAGCAGTTCTTGTGAATATTAACATCTGGTCTAACATACAGCTTGCACCAACGATCACTGACATTTGCAAGACTGTCTTCTAACACTTGCTTTTGATTTAAAATATATCTTGAATTCAGGCTATAAAACTAAGAGGTAATTCTCATAAGGAATGCATTGCTTCATATATTTTAGGGTCTAAGCCACATAGTACAAGGCAGTAATTTTCAAAGTTTTAATCTCTTAACAATTATTGAGTATCCCAAAGAGTTTTTGTTATATGGGTTATTCTATTGATATTTAATATTTGATATTGCTATGTTAGAAATTAAAGCTAAGAAATATTTAAAATATTCATTAATTTAAAAATAAAACAACTTCAAGTAAACAAATTATTTTTTTTTAAAAACTAAACACTGATACATAAAAAACATAGCAACAAGAGTAGTTTTATTTATTTGTTTATTATTTGAGAGGAGGGGAGATAGTGAGACAGACTCTCACATACACCTGACTGGGATCCACTGGCAACCCCATCTGGGGCTGATGCTCAAAACAACCAAGCTATCTTCAGTGCCTAAGGCTGATGTTGGGACCAACCAAACTACCTCAGTGCCCAGGCCAATGCTTGGACCAGCCAAGCCACTGGCTGTGGGAGGGGAAGAGGGAGAGAAGGGGGAGAGGGAGAGGAAGAGAAGCAGATAGTTGCTTCTCTTGTGTGCTCTGACCGGGAATCGAACCCGGATGTCCATATGCTGGGCTGATGCTCTATCCACTAAACTGAGCCACCTCAACTGGCCAGGAGGAAGAGAAGCAGATGGTTGCTTCTCTTGTGTGCTCTGACTGGGTATGGAACCCCAATGTCCATATGCTGGGCTGATGCTCTATCCACTGAGCTGAGCCAACTAAACTGGCCAGGACCCAAGAGTAGCTTTTACATTTATTTTTTCACAATTCTCTTTACTGTCTGGATTGATAGAAGACAACTGGATTCTTATATCTGCTTTAGCATTCAATTGATTGTAGTAAGTTGTTTTGGTTGAAGTATACGAAGAAAACCTGGCCTCACATTGTAATATAATTAGAAAATAAGAGAATTTAACAATGTTTTCAGGTAGTAACAGTGAATCTTCTTTGATGCTACATCAACACCTGACAAAGGTTAGCTGCAGTTGGAACGTGAGACCTTATTAATGAATTCTCATACTCAGTGGTGTAAAAGACATTGGTCTACCTTCCCCTTGGGAAGGGTCTCTCCCTATGCCTGATCTGGTCCCACCATCCATTAGCCATTCGGAAAATATGGGTTTCCTTGGTTATAGAGATCTTCTAACACATGTATCAAAAAAAATCACATTCATGAATTTTATCATCCATCCCATCGAAGAGGGTCTATGGCTCTGTACATGGGTGTGGGGTTGATCAAGGGATGGATGGAACTGCTGTGAGAGAAATGGACAGTCCATGTCATGAAGAGCTATGTGCTAAAAATTTTGAGATTTTGAAAGCTATCTGGAGATAGTTTTGATCAAGGAATCACACTGGCATTTCCCATACTTCATTCTGCCAAGAGTGTGGAGGGTACACAGCAGAGTGGAGGATGAAGGTATGTGGTAACGCCGGTGAGACATGTAGGTTTCCGTAGAAACTGGTGATTGGGAAATTCCTACATGTCTGTCTTTGCTGCTATCATAGTCCCTGCCTCCAAACTAGTGACATCCGGAGGAGAGACCAGGTTTAATGGAGAAAGGGTTGGCGGCATTTTGACAGGCTGAGTGTAAAGGGTCCGAGGGACATGTAGGTAGCTGGAGATTTGGGGCATGGGGAAAGGAAGAGGATGGAGCTAGAGAGCTGGGAGCCATGAGCAGACCTGGCCAGGAGCGGGCTGGGCCGGGGGGTGGGGGTGGGGGGGGCAGGGTCAAGGAGAGCGGCAGGAGGGCTCCCAGGAAGGCCGGCCCTTAGGGAGGTCTCACCAACACTGCAGATCGGTGGCCTTTTTGTTATTAGAAGGAAAACCAGGAGAAAATGGTGTCACAAAAGTACAGAAGAAAAAGGAATGGGGGGGGGGTGTTAAATGGCATTAAGGAATCAAACAAAATAAGTAGAAAGGTATTGGGTGAATTAGCAGCATAGGGCAGGGGGTCACTGGCGGCCGCAGTGAGGGGCAGCTGGCTGAGCGGCAGGGGTGGTGCCAGTGAGGATGTGGGGCGGGGGCCCAGCTGGCAAAAGGAAACGCCAGCTGGGAGTGAGCGAGGACACAGGGGGATGAGCTGTCTTCCGGGACCTGGCTGTGAATGAGAGGGAACCTGGTGCAGGATATACAGGTATGTAGGCTTTACAGCAGGTATCAGTTCATTTCTAGAGTCTGATATTCAAGGACATTTTAAAAGTGCCTTATCTCCAGATATTATATCCAGAGAACCCAGAACATAGTAAGTTAAAGGGATAGCAATGAAGGAAAACTTGTTTAAATTATAAAAATGCAAAAGTAGCAAAGCTAAGCAACCATACTGAATACTCAAAATTGCCCCAAATCTGAATTCTCTTATATACCCACATGGTAGATAATTATGGCCTGGTGGCAGGGTTCTTAGCTAATAAGAAGCCAATCTCTTTTTTTGCCTGGCCCTATACCAAAGTCAACTTAGAAGTCAACTCACACTGTCCTCTCTCAGGCAGCCAATCAACAGTCTCTTGAAAAGCTGACTCTGGATTTGTGCCCTTCCCCTTCCCTGTTCCGGTGTAGATCAACCCAGGTTCATGCCCTTCACCCTTGGCAGGGAGGAGCTGCTGGATCTGAGTGGGTTCCCTGGCAGTCAGGGGCTGCCTGGCCCCCAAGGACTTGGGTGTGGTGAGGTGTACCACGGAGTCAGCAAAGCTGCTTCTATTTGCAAACATTCCTGGGGAAGCAGAAACTCGCTTAGCTATACCTCCCAAATGCCTGCCTTCCGAACTCACCACCTCTCCAGCATCCCTGACACCCTTTGCCAATGATAACTTCTCCCTCATTCTTCCTACTGAGCAATGCAGGCCATTTATAGTGGTGAAACAGTTTACAGGATAGCGAGGTGGTTAAGTGAACAGACCAGGAAGCAGATTTCCATGGTAGAAATCACAGCTTCGTCACATATAAGCTGAGCAAACTCTGACAACTTGGACAACTCAGACTCCATTGTTTTCATCCATAAAATGGGGAAAATAACAGTACCTGTGTCTCAGGGTTCTGGAAATTAACAGCATTCACATAGATTAAGTGCTTTTAAGAGTCTAACTCAGGGGTCCCCAAACTTTTTACACAGGGGGCCAGTTCACTGTCCCTCAGACCGTTGGAGGGCCGGACTATAAAAAACTATGAACAAATTCCTATGCACACTGCATATATCTTATTTTAAAGTAAAAAAACAAAACGGGAACAAATACAATATTTAAAATAAAGAACAAGTAAATTTAAATCAACAAACTGACCAATATTTCAATGGGAACTATGCTCCTCTCACTGACCACCAATGAAAGAGGTGCCCCTTCCAGAAGTGCGGTGGGGGCCGGATAAATGGCCTCAGGGGGCCGCATGTGGCCCGCGGGCCGTAGTTTGGGGACCCCTGGTCTAACTCATACTCAGCACTCAGTAAACATCAGCTATCATTTAGGAGTCAAGAGAGAAAAACCTTGTGCCTGGTTTGGAGGCAAATATCAGAATGCTTTCCACTCAAGAGTGTGTAACACAGAAAATGTCTTGCCTGTCTGAGCTGGACCAGAAGGCTTTTCCCTTGGTAACAGGGGAACATTTTTAGATGTCAAGTTTAATCAGTGGGAAAAACTCATCGGCTATCTGGGCTGGAAGAAACCTTTGGGACTATCCAAGGTCGCTGTCCTTTTACACATCTGGTCTAGAGAAGGACGTGGCTCTAACAAAGTCCCTTATCATGTGGGCGGTAGAGCATGATTAGAAGCACATTCTCTGCTTCATGGTGCCGTGCTTCTGCCCCTGTCAGGATACAAACGCACGTCTGAACTGTGTGTGTGCGTGCCATTGCCTTCAGTGGCCTTCTTTCCTGGCAGAATTTCTCCAAGTAGGATTGCTTTTTCTGGAACCAAAAATGAATTCTTTGTTACAGATCTAGCAGACACACACACACACACACACACACACACACACACACACACGATAACTGAGTCACTTTATGATATAGCAACCTTTAGTTAGTGAGATGATTTTACTTAAGTTAACATAATTACTGAGATTCTGGGCTGCCTCTTCGTCATTAACCTTCAGTATAGCATGTGCTCTGAATACTCAGAATTCACACAAAACTCGAACACTGACACAGCAGGAGCCCTTTCCCCGTTGTTCCCTGATGTGACTGTTAGCACTTAAAAAGTTTGACGTTTAGAACAAAAGGTTTTATGTAAGTGTGAGCAGGGTTTTTCCGTGGGGCCTTCTCCAGTGGCTGGAGCAGGGCACAGGCACCTCTGCAGGAACATGCACACTTCTTTGTGCCGAGCAGCTCACCCCGTGGGAGGGCACTGCAATCTCAGGACCCTCCAGTACGTGCGGGAGGGGCGAGCATGCTGCCTGCCCATTCCACACTTGCTCTTTTCTGTGGGCTCAGCAGTCAAACTGACATGGGATCCCAGAAACATTTTGCCACTAGCCAGTCTAGGATCTTCGGGTGACCCCTCTGAGCCACAGTTGACCTGCTGGTGAAATGGTGACGATGCCTACCTTAGGAAGTTTAAGAATAAGTAAGGTAATACACTTAAAGTGCTGGGGATATATAGTTGGCATTTAATAAATGAGATTTTCTGTTCATCATAAATGAAGCTAAAGCTTCATGCACCTAAAAAAACTAAAATTCTATGCATCTCTAAGAATGGCCACAAGTCATGTTATTTCTGAAGCCATTAGTAGTATTGAAGCTAGAGGTGAACAGAAAGCTGCAGCTTATTATTTATTTATTTATTTAAAATGTGCTCCATGTCTATCTCCCTTCCTCCCAGGCGAATCCTGCATGTGCCCCAACCAGGATCCACCTGGCAACCCCCATCTGGGGCCGATACTTGGACTCACAGAGCTATCCTCAGCACCCAGAGCCAAGGCTCAAATACATCGAGCCACTGGCTGCAAAGGAGAGAGAGAAAAGGGGGAGAAAGAGGGGTAGAGAAGTAGATGGTCGCTTCTCATGTGTGCCCTGACTGGGGATCGAACCTGGGATGTCCACATACCCGGCCAACGCTCTATCCATGGAGCCAACCTGCCAGGGCCAGAAAGCTGCAGTTTAAATCAGAGGTTTCAGAGTGACAGCATGCTGCTTGAGGATGTTTCTGTCTGACTCACACACTGTTTAAGATTTCAGAAAATTAAAAGGAGGGAGGTTTCCTGTGACTGTCCAGATCCCCATTTTCTCCCACACAACAGAGGCCATTTTTTCCCAATTTGGAGGCACTGACTTCGCGGCCCGATTTCAATCTTTGTGGAACAGAAAGAACACGTGCCTGGGAGTCAGAGCACTGCCAGGGTGCTGACTCCCCACTGAACACACTGCTTCTTCTCTGCAGGCCTCTTGCCTTCTTCTTCTTAGTAAAACAGGAATGGTAGTAAAACTAATTCACTCTCTAAACAGTGAGGCCGAGCATAATAAGTGCGTAAACATTATTTTACACCTCTAGAAATCACACCATACTCTATAGAGTTAGCCAGGTAGTACAAGGCTTGAAAAATATTTCAGAATAAATATAACTGACTGCAGAAAAGCTTTTCCTCCTTGTACCCATCAGTATAAAAGCCATGGCAGTTCAGAAAAATACATTTTAAGGAAGAACTATTCTGTCTTACATATACGGGAAGATTTAAGCTTCCCACAACCAGATGTAGAGCAGGTAGACGTGCTGCGTATCCATCTGCTCTAGAAACTTCCCTAATTCCACATTCCCTTCCCTCCTAGCTTGAGGAGGTTGAACATGCCACGCCTGGTCCGTGGAGGCTTTCTGCTTGGCTGGCTTCAGACAAAGTTACCATTAACTCCCCAACCTGCAAGAAAATGATTTGACACAAAGGATTCCAAAATGTCCTCCTCTCCCCCTACAAGCCCGCAAACAAATGGTACAGGAATGAGGTCAGAAAGGAATCCCCCACCCACCAGGCCTCTGAATTCATTTACCTACCTCAGAGGCATTCAGAGGAAGGGGTGGGGCCGGGAACAAGAGCTGCGTGGAGGCCAAGTGGAGTTTGGGGGTCGAACGCTACATTACAGGATTTGACAGGCCTTTGCCTGCCTTCAGCTTCTTTGTGTCTCTCACATAATAGAGAAACACAAACTGAGCAGCACACGATCTGTGGTTACACCCTTGGACAGAGCGCACTCTTTGCAAATGCTAATAGTATTGTAGCATCCTGTCACCCGGGAACACAAAAAAGGATGTTGATTTTCACATGAACCAGAACAGGCCCATTGTACACAAGTTGGTGACCAACTTGTAGTATCTGCACATCAAAAGCACAGCCAATCATAGGGGACACAGCTGGCGAACTGCACCGACCGGTGCGCAACGCAGAAGATCCCAATGCCTCCTCTGTCCACCCATATGCTGACAAAACAGTGCTTGGGGTGTGAATGGGACTCTAGTCTCACAGTCCTGATTCAGCTATGACCACAGTAATTAGTATAATTAGCAAGAATGTAAATGTCTCAGATATGTTAAAAAAAATTAAATGTATGAAAATGGGAGTGGCTTTGTGCTCATGCTGACAGCCTCTGATAGGGCAGAAGCAGAAGGGCAGGGATGTTCAATTATGCATTCATGGTAGGGTGTTCTGATACATCAAAAGACAAACTCATGAGAATGTAGGCCGGGAAGTACCTATTTCCATTCCAATAGTCTTGGGCAACTAGGAAATCTCAGGGCAAAAAGTAAATGAAGATATTCCTGAAAATAAATTTGAGTTGAAACTGTAAAGGCTTCTGCTCATTGCTTTCAAGTGTTAAATTTATTATTAAAAAAAAAAAGGCAGTCAAAATTTGTGAAAATAACATTATGAGGGTATTAAACACTGAGGTAAAAATAATTCTGTATCTTAAGAAATGGGCTGACTAAAAAAGACTTAGAGAATCTCATAGGCAAGATGGGAAAGGTAACATGATTACCATGTTGAGGAAATATCGCCGAGTCCTCTTTACTCCCAAGACTTCAGGTTGAACTAGAGCCCTCTCAATTTCAGTCACTGCCTCGTCCTCCAGGGCCCACGGGGAACCTCACATCTCTGCTCTTTCCATTCTTGTGATGCAACAACAGCCTCACATAGTTCCAGAAAACCATCCTGGGCCATTTCAGTCAAGTTAGCTCATTCTGCATAGGTGTATCACTGAGCTATTTTAAATTCAGTCCTAAAAGTATCTTTGAGAAGCATATTTTGGAAAGTGCCTCGTCTTGTAACCAGACTTGTTATTAAACTAGACTAGGATGACCTTAAAACTTTTCTGAGCCTATTTCCTCATCTACAAAGTAGAAATAACAGTGCTTGTGATCATGGATGCAAAACGTGCACTTGCTCTAGGCCAGTGATCTTCAGCCTTTTCATCACGTGGCGCATGTAAACTAACTACTAAAATTCTGCAGTACACCAAATATATATATATATATATATATATATATATATATATATATATATATATATATGTTTGCCTCTGACAAAAAGGTATAGTTTTAATTCATTCACACTAGTTGGCTATTGTTGTGTTGGCTGTTCTCATCTTTTTTATGACAATCTAAGGCAGGGGTAGTCAACCTTTTTATACCTACCACCCACTTTTGTATGTTAGTAGTAAAATTTTCTAACTGCCCACCGGTTCCACAGTAATGGTGATTTATTGTATAAAGTAGGGAAGTTACAGCAAGTTAAAGCATATAATAATAATTACTTACCAAGTATTTTATGTTGGATTTTCGCTAAGTTTGGCAGAATAAATCTTTATAAAACAACTTACTATAGTTAAGTCTATCTTTTTATTTATACTGTGGTTGCTCTGCTACTGCCCACCATGAAAGCTGGAACGCCCACTAGTGGGCGGTAGGGACCAGATTGACTACCTCTATTCTAAGGGAAAAGAGGTCAGTGCCCCTGATTAAACAGTCAAATATTCTGTTTTATATATTATTGTGCATACCAGTTGAAAATTGTGGGTCTAGATTTAAGTTCTTTTCTTAACTTCAAAATTTAAAAGGAAAACCAAAAAAATTTCATAGGGTCAATCCTTGGCAAGATATATGATACTGACCATCACAAAGGGTTCAGGGGGGTTTCTAGAAGAATCCCAAAATGCGAAAGTTAGTAACAGTGGAATTCTTCGGGTCCTACTAAGACCTTTGCAGAGCCTCCTTTCAGCACACATCAGCTGGACCTCCTCCTGTCAGTGCTACTCACGGCAGCCGGGAGGCGGCTTCACCGTGGTCACTGGGTACATGCTGTGTTCTTAAGGCACAGGTTAGGTGACCTCTGGTTCTTACTAGATGACAAACTGACTGCAGGAAGATGTGACATGCATCTGGCACACTGGGGTATCAGCTGTGCTGCCCCTGGAACATCACTGACTGCAGGTGTGAGAACTTTTAACTCAAGCCCTCGAGACAAACGCATTTCTTAACAGAGAACTAGTGAGCACTGCATTATGTAAATGACTGCTTATGTTAAGACATATGGAAGAGAGATTAAAAACAAAAATGAAATGCAAACTAAGGGAGCAGAAAAATGGATAGGTTCATCCATTCGGAGGTAAAATAATTTCAACATTTCCGGGCAGCTGAAGCAAAGAAACAGGTGAGGTCCTGAGTTCTCTGTATCAGAAGGAAAGCAGCCGAGGCACCTGTCTGGGGCGGGAAGCCCGGCTGTTGCCGACTCCTCTGGGGAGCCTGTCTTTAACGAACCTGAGTGCTAACACAGACATGCCAATCGGTTTTCCTTCTGCAAAAGATATCGTGTATTTTCTTCAAACAGGTACAACATATAGTATCTGCTGGTGAGAGCCAAGGGCATGATATTCGATAAATTAAGAGGCAGATAAAGGTAAGTCCAGGTTGTTTTGCTGATGATTTGGCCTAATTCACAGATAAACTTCAGCAAAAATTATTCCCTACATACTTTCTCACAAATGTTAAAGATGTCACAAGCTTTGGCAAGTGTCAGATCCTGTAAACCTTGACCATACTTTATGACAAGTGGCTAAAATTCTATGTTGTTCCTATGTTGCTATGCAATTCAGTCGCTCCACGAGTACGCAGCAGAGTGGAGATTCTGCTGTGAGCATTAAGGAGTGTAACTTGTATTCGTAACACAGATACAAGCCCTGCCTCTGTGGGAGGCTGCTGGTGGTGTCATGGCATGGAGACTGGGTCTTCAGTGGGGCAACTGAAGGTACCACCATTAACCTACCATTTTTTAAAATGACTTTTTGAATTTTCTCAAATATTTGTACAGGAACCAGGGTACACCTGAGTTAGTTAAACACAAAAAAATGAGTAACAATTCTTTACCACAAAGAATGAAGGAATAATTTTAAAACATTAAAAAGCTGTAGTTATTTCCTTGTCTTTCAGACAGCAATCACATATACATTTAGTATTCAAGCTGGTAACTCAACTCTGCCATTTCAAGAAACAGAGGTAACTGAATGCCTTGTGATATATATTTACTCTTACTTTACCAAAAGTAAAACTGTATCCCTCAGGCTAAAGATCACTCATATTTAAACATTCCTGATACTGTCCTGCTTTTTAATCTGACCACTTTTAAAATATTTGTCTTAACTCTCCAGTTTTCTACATCTCTCAACTAAATCTAAAAATGCAGAAAATATGACTTAGTTATCACAAATTGAGTATGAATGATTATTTAAAAAAACATTTTGGAATATAATTAAATACTATATTATTTATAAGCACATGGTACTTCAATTTGATAAAGATATTAATTCTTCAATTGTAAATATTAAAAAAACAAGATAAATTATTCTTAAATTTTCAGGAACTAAGTTCTTGAAACTTACTATATACATGAAGATTCTGAACTTGAATTACACAAAGGATGGAAACTTAATTTAAAACACAACTACTTTTCCATCCTCACACTAGAATTAGTTAACACTGATAAGCAAAATAAATGCTGATATGATTGAAACGTGTGTCCCCCTAAAGAAATTCGAAGACTTGCCTTTTGATATTTATTCACCAGAAATGGACTGCATGCCAGCTGCTATGTACTATTTATTGAAGCAATCATGACTTTGAGTATTTTCCTAGTTTTGACTTTAGCCAACTAATATGAATCCTTGAGAAGGTACACCCACATTCTGCCTTATTTTACACATCGAATGATGAATATTTAATAAGCATCATTTACGAGCAAAGTTCTGGGAAGAATAAAAAAATGAGAAATGAGAAATAGGATAGTCAGGTGGTAGACAGAATTAAGTGACCTTTAAGGTTACTTCCAGTTTTATTACTCAGTTGTGACTTTTTGGTAAGCCTCATGTATAACAGAACATGTTAGCCTCTTTAGTGAAAATGATGGCGATAGCAGCAAAATGTAATAAAAAAACGTTTTTTATATATTTTACTAAAAACAAAAGCAAAAAATACCCAAAATGTTTTGACAAGCGTCAGGACATGAAAAAGGGGGGGGGGGGCATGTTTGACCACGAGGTTATAACTGTGAAGCATGACGTGTGCTGAGATGAGTCACATTAAGAGGCATGTTACACTGAATCGGCTTAGATTGGGGGTCAGACTATGACCATAGATGCAGAGGTCTCTCTCTCTCTCTCTCTCTCTCTCTCTCTCTGTCGCTCCCTCTTTAAAACAGAGAAAACGTAAAGATGCTCTCTTTAGATAGTATGATATCTTTAATTGCTCATCCACACAAATGACCTTGGATCAAGCACAGGCAAAGGTAAATGGCAGTAACATCTACAGGTAGTGTGAAGGTTTTAAAAAATACAAGGTTCATTCACAGTGCACAAGTAAAACAAAGTTGTTTAAAATATTGAAACATTAGCCACGCTGTTCAAAAGGTAAGCATTATTTGTAAGCACATTTCCATCCTGTTCAAGTACCTGCAACTCTAGCTTATGCCAGCTTGGAGAACTGAGATAAAAAGCATTACTTTGATCCCCTTTTTAGAAAACTAAAATACCACATTTCTTTACACAGATAAATTTAAAATAAATAAATATAAAATTATTAACGGATTAAGGAATTTATCTTTTAAACCTACATTCTGAGTCTTATTATCATATGTAAAATTCCCAAAGTCTAAGAACAGGCAACACCTCTCTGCCATGTTCCCTACTCATTTTTACTCTATGTAAAATGCATGTAGAGGCTAAATTATTCATGGGAAGGAGTCTGTTAGAGCAAAGCCTGGGGAAGGGGGAAATACAGAGAGGAGAGAATACAGTTAGGCTGCTAAGAAGGCTGACTGCTCCACCTGCAAGCACAGCTCTGTGGTTCAGCCATAAAGCCGCAAGAACCTGCCTTCTATCGAGCACAGCCTCCACAGGCGGACTTTCAAATCCATGTCCTGACCGAGTCAATTTCAGATATAATTTATTTAAAGTGTTCAGTCTTCCATAGAGAGCTTTTTCTCACGCTATTCTTTACAAATCCTGACAGGAAAAGCAATTCCTGGCCTCGTTAGAATTTAACTTCTGTATATTGAATTTCTGCAGTGATTTGTTTAAATTTGAATCATTTATAATTTTTGAACTATACACACGACACAGAATTTACTGTTGAGAATCTGAATTTTATTTTTTCTTTTATTAACATCTGCTTTTAATAAGTACCTAGCTTTTTTAAAAAAATAAAGGCATGCTTAGAATGAGATCAACGAAAAAAAAAGTATCTATTATTCATGAGAGATGTGATATTACTGAAGAATGGGAAAACATCTGGACTCCTATATAGGATTTTTAATAATATTCATTTTTTTATAATTTATTTACATATTGCAATAATTACAAATACTTATCTCAAAGAAATAAAGATACGCCCCCTTTCTTAAATTTGTACAAATGGATGTGATGCAAGTATTTACTTACATCTGCCTTTTGCTTAGGAGAAATCAGTAGAAATCCTGCTGAGGGCATCTAGAGCTCACAGAAATAGATATGGTCCTCCTATTTCACTTCTGATTCAGAAACCGCTTGTGTTTTACAGCTACAAAAGACGACTAATTGTATGATGTCTGCCTCAGTGAGCGGTTTACTTACTGGCCAGCACTGGCTAGAAGGAGTTAACCAGGGAGGTCATCTCCTAGTCTTTGTACAGAACACTGGAAGCTCCCTTTCTGTTCCTCCTCTCTCCCTAAACCTAAAAGACAGGAATGGTTCTGACTACTCATCTATCCCACATCAACAACAATGCAGACTGCTACTAGCTGCTGAAGACTAGGTCTGCTTTCTTATTAACCAGTATAAAACAAGTATTTCTGAAATACATTATAATAGCCTTCAAATTTTCATATTAAGAGTCAGCGCTTGAGAGAGAGCACAAGAAACTATGTATTGATAGTAAATTTTACAAATGCGCAGTGGCAAGGGAACTGCTACCAAAACATAATTCCAAGAAAACTGTACAGTTAAGTAAACTGTAAAATAAAAACTGTCACACATGGGCATTTTTATTAGAATAATAAAGGCTTAATGAAATGGCAGCAAAGAGGCGAGTTAAATGAGAAAAACATTTTAAGTAAAAAATGTCATATTTCTTTGTTTTAAAGTCCTTTAGCCAAAGAAAGTACGTAATTATATAAAACATAAAAAATGCTGTGAGGGTATTATTGTAATTAAACTGCAATAAATTAAACATTATCTTTTTCTTTAAATGTTTAGTTAAAAGGGGGATGGTCAACATTATTCTAATTGTTGAAATAATTTCTACTTAAAATACAGTCCCATCACAGGAAGCCTTTTTCTGGTGCCTAGTTGAAATGTTTGACAATAGTCTAAATGTAATTAGTCAACTGATTATTCTTAAACTTCCCTATCCTGTGTCACAACCCAATAGCTGTCAACAGGTTAAAAAAACCACTGCTAACAGAAAGCTTAGCTTAAGTACACAACACTCAAAGTAAATGGATTTCTAATGGATATAGAGAGTACAAAAACATCACCTGAATCAAATAGGTAAGCTACTAGCGACTGAGCTTCTAAGGCAGCTCTATACTGTCACCGAGGGCAGAAATCTCTTTCACTGAATGTCCATGGTATTGTTGTAATCCAAATTACCTTATTTGAAGAGTTCTTTTGTTAACTAGTTTTTTTCATGTGGTGAACATAAACAGAATTATCATGGTCAAAGAGTTTCTGGGTACACAACATTACAGATACAGACAACAAATTAGCGCTACCATCATTTTATATACACTTGATAGCTTTTAGAAAATTGCTGTAAGTTTTAGTTCAAAACACCTATCATTAATTAGTTGAAGTAGTACCACCACAAGTGAGGCAGCAAGCAGGACAGCAAGTGTCTTACCTTTGAGGACTGAACCTAATGGCCATACCACTCACATTATGCCAATTTGTCACTTCAGTACAACAGAGGAGAATGTTAATGCCAATTCCCCTGCTCTTCTATTCAAAAGGCAGCTGGTGGTTAAAGTGCCCCTAACACACATAAATTATTTTTATCCCATGATTTTATTTGTGTTTAAAAAGGTAGGAGAGCAGAAGGAAAAAAGGCAGGACAAAAGACTGGAGTTTTCTTTCTTCAGGCATATGCAGAGGTGATGATATTATGAGTGGGATTCTGTAAAAATAAGCACATTTGATGAATTTAGTTCTGGAAAGACATTACTGCACAATCATAAAAATATTAATGCTTAACTGTCTAAGTCTCCAATTTGCTAGTTTTATTAAATTTAAACTATCACCAACTATATCATAATTTCAGCAAACATGATATATGAATAAAAAGATACTGAAATTCATTTCTCAAAAGAAAAAAGGAAAAACATAGTATATTAAAATTGATCAGTAGAAGGAATCTGAGTATAACTATGTTGGGTATAAACATTTTCAGCAAGTATCAGAATTAATTACTTAAAACGATCAGGTGGAGGAACTCCATGCATGTTAAAACTATCATTGAGAAACTATTGCTTAAGATGCTTGGTAACTTTTATAAAACGGTTAGAATGAAGCAAGGCTACCATTTTGCCAGATTTGTTTTTAAATGGATCTGCCAAGTATGCTAACATAGATCGTCTAGTTCATAGAGATTTGTAACAAGGAATGGGAATGGGCCTTGGAAACTACAGCCGCATTGGGAACAAAGAGAGTTGGGATGGTTCCCTGAACACAAACACCACCACTGCCTGGCGCTGTGCGTTGCCCCCATCTGCAACTGGGACAGACATTTTGTGGGAAACGCTTGTTCCAGTAGCAATGGTGACTCTAGGTGTCACACTGACCATCTTAGGGAAGTGACCCTGACTAGTATGTGAAGCACTGGCTGGCTATGGGCCTCATTTCATTAAAAAGACAGAAATATACTTTATATTTTTAATGGGATTTCTGTGATATTCATGACACTTCCACCCCATGGTCCCCCCAACACATTTGTAAACAAAAAAATTAAGTGAACTTTCATGCTGAAGAATATCTCTCAGTCTAGAAGGCTGTCAAAATGTGTATCTCTAACATTAACTATTGATAGTGATTAGGATGGTGGAGATATCATATACTTTATAATTTTAAAAGAAAAATTTTATACACTGAAGATGTATAAAACATTGAGACTTAAAAATAATGAATTATTTTTGGCTTGTGTTAAAGACTGATATTATGTTTACAGGTATGTTTTTGTATACATCTATCTGTCTTCACACATGAAAGAGACAAAGTAACAAAGTCAAGCTTTCTAACTTCTTCCTCTCGTTCATCGCTGGTGTACTGTTGGCCAGAGCTGTGCTTTCCTTCCTAGCCTGCTTTCTTAACTACATTGCCCCCACAGTAGAGGGAAGTAGGCAGTTTGTGGTTTAGGTTCTTTAGGGAACTAAGTGTAGCTGGAGGGAATCTTCCACACTTTCCTACTCCTTCCTGTCTTCTTACATAGGCTGTTGATAAGATAAGACTCACACGTAAAGTGATTAAATATTTTAAATAGATAATAATGTCTTAATGATAGCATTTGCCCAGTCTCAGCTCTTCAATAAAAGAAAAAGACCTACTAATTAAAATTCTTCAGCGATAATTAACAATTAACTAGGTTCCTAAGAAAAGTTTTTCAAAATGTAGTATTTTATTGGGAACATGCTTATCATGCCAGATTACAGTATTAGGTAAGAAACTCCACACATTCAGAAGAGTACTAAATCCCAAGGCTATCTAAATTACGTTAAACAGAAAAAAGGTTTATCTAAATGTTTTAAACATAAGAGAACAAGATAAAGAACAATTAATAAAATTGTTAGTCAAGCCCAGTAAAAAGCTCTGCAAGCTAACATACGCATAATTAATTATCCATCAAGTCTGAACAAAGAGGAATAAAATCAGAGAGCTAGAGTTCAGTTCTTTACACGCAGCAAATCTGTGAGCCATCTGCGTATTTATAGAATATCTTAGTTTGTTCACCTTTGTTCTGTTCAAAAAGAGTTCTAAGGGAATATTTTTAGTTGAGCTTGAAGGCAATCAAGTCATTAAAAAAAACATTATACTGTACATGAAATATAGAGATTTCTGCCATTAAAATTGTTATTAAGGAGCAAGTAGAATATAAATTTAAAATATAAATATTACATTTAGTAAGTACCACAGTAGTAAGAGGACTTTTACTTACTTATTATAATTTACTTCTCCTGATGAAGAGCTTCAATAAAAGCATCAAGTTTTTCTTGAATTTCCCTAACTTTCTCTGTGGAGATAAAAGGAGATAATAAAATAAAAATAAATTTATTTTTCAAAGGCATCACAAATCATAGAAGATAATTATTCAATAAAGAATCTTGAATACTTCAACTTTTTAAAAAATTTATTTATTGATTTTAGAGAAAAGAGGGGGGGGGAGAGAGAGATAGAAACATCGATCTGCTCCTGTATGTGTCCTGCAATCAAACCTACAGCCTTTGCGTTTCAGAGTGACACTCCAACCAGCCGAGCTACTGGCCAGGGCTAGCCTGGGATACCTTCACGGTTTGGGAAATAGAGAAAAATGACCTTAGCACCACGCACCACCCACCTTATATCCAGATAAAGTTCAAAAAGGTTATAGTAGTAGTAGTTCTTCACATTTTTTTTTTTTTTTTTTTTGTATCTTTCTGAAGCTGGAAACGGGGAGAGACAGTCAGACAGACTCCCCCATGCGCCCGGCCGGGATCCACCCGGCACGCCCACCAGGGGCGACACTCTGCCCACCAGGGGGCGACGCTCTGCCCCTCCGGGGCGTCGCTCCGCTGTGACCAGAGCTACTCTAGCGCCTGGGGCAGAGGCCAAGGAGCCATCCCCAGCACCCGAGCCATCTCTGCTCCAATGGAGCCTTGGCTGCGGGAGGGGAAGAGAGAGACAGAGAGGAAAGCGTGGCGGAGGGGTGGAGAAGCAAATGGGTGCCTCTCCTATGTGCCCTGGCCGGGAATCGAACCCAGTTCCCCCGCACGCCAGGCCGATGCTCCACCGCTGAGCCAACCGGCCAGGGCCCTCTTCACATTTTTTGAGGGGAGAATGAAAAGCATGATGGGATTTACAACAGAACCTTTTGAGATTCTAATAAAAAGTTACAGAATCTTAAACAGAAAAATGCACATACACATATATGCAATTATGTATAGTGTTTTATGGAGTTCTCAGGTTCTCTAGAGTCCAGCCAAGGACTCACAGTGAGTACTATCTGGAAGAAAGGAAAATATAAAATAATAAAACTTTTTAAAAATTAAAAGAGAATATAGGTATTTAACTAGCCTTAGACTGGTAAATGACTTTTTAGGTATAAAGTTACACGTTTGGGAAGAGTTACAAAGGAAAAGGTTACCTAATATGACCACTTTATACAGTGTGTCTGTAAAATCATGGTGCACTTTTGACCGGTCACAGGAAAGCAGCAGAAGACGATAGAAATGTGAAATCTGCACCAAATAAAAGGAAAACCCTCCCAGTTTCTGTAGGATGATGTGACAGCATGTGCGCATGCGCAGATGATGACGTAACACCATGTATATAGCGGAGCAGCCCACGGCCATGCCAGTTGAGATGTGGATGGTACAGAGGAAAGTTCAGTGTGTTCTGTGGCTCATTAAATTCGAATCCGTGACCAGAGTGCAACGTGAATATCGGCGTGTTTATAACGAAGCGCCACCACATAGGAATAACATTACTTGGTGGGATAAGCAGTTAAAGGAAATCGGCAGTTTGGTGGAAAAACCCCGTTCTGGTAGGCCATCAGTCAGTGACGAGTCTGTAAAAGCTATACGGGATAGCTACCTAAGGAGCCCTAAAAAATCTGTGCGTGAGCCCACATCAAACTGCACTGAATAGGTATGAAACTGGGAGAGTTTTCCTTTTATTTGGTGCAGATTTCACATTTCTACCGTCTTTTGTTGCTTTCCTGTGACTGGTCAAAAGTGCACCATGACTTTACGGACACACTGTATGTCAAAATGTCCTAAAATTAAAAGACAAAAGAAATCATAGAAAAATTTTGCAACAAACATGAAAAGGGCTGTGACACTTTAAAATACATATAAAAATATAGTTTTCTAGCTATGAATGAAGAAAGAAAGGTTTAAAAACACCACAGCCACTAAAGACAGATTTACATTCTTTTATTTGACTTTTGGTTTTCATGTTCATAGACTTGCAAAATAAAATCCATAATTTCTCTGAGGTGTAAAGATTCCCTTCACAAATGCAAACTATTCACATGTCAATTTTCTAGTATTAAAAATGGAAAAGTTGTGATTTATTTTACTTTACTTCTAATTTAATTATGCAACTCTTATTTTAAAATATAGGTTATAGTAAGCATAGTAACAAATACTTGTTCTTTTAACACAATTTATTCTATTAGTGGAAATTAACAAGTAAAGTGAAGTGACTGGTTCCAAGTTGGTGATGTAGACAAAAAAATGCAAAGCATTCTACCTTGTATCTATAGAAAAAAATCACACGATACATTAATATTCAACTGCATCTTTTACATTTAAAAATAATCTGCAGTTAAAGATATAAGTATTTGTTTCTTACCAGTGAGAGAGCACTTGTGCTAATAAAATAAAATTGTCCCTTTTATGACCGCCAATAGCATGACAGGAACTCAACAAAACCTATCACAGTTGCATATAAAGAACACAATGTCTTCATAGTCTTTTTCTTGTAATTAACAGTTCTAATTCTTGGTATTTTGAAACTAACACAAAACCTATAGAAAAACAAACCCTACTGTTTTAATCAATTATTCAAAGAGAAAATATGGTAATAGTTTCCACAAAGGCAGCATTAACTCCTTTTATAAAAGTTAAACTAGACAAATTAGAAAAAATAATCCCAACCCATCTCTTGGAATTTTGTCTGTATTTTTTGTTAGTCTGTACTTTTTTTTAACCAGCAGTCAAACCAGGAAACATACTTCCTTTCTCAAAATAAGACCACATTCTTATTTTTAAAATTAATTCATCTAGTTGCTTAGAAACAGCTTCACTGGTTTTCCTCAATGAATACTTAGAGAGTTTCACATAGTACTGCTCATCAGTTGAATAATTAAAAGGGGGGGGCAGTAGGAGAAAAAAAGAGTTTCCTAAATTATCTCATTGAATGCTGGAGATGTATGCGGTCTTTAAAAAATCATCTAGCTTACACAGCACAACACATGGACATCTAAAACAGGTGTTTAGAACCTCAGCAGCTCCTCTCATACTCACTGAGAACTATTTCTAATCGGGGAAGCTGTACTGCACCAAGAGAGGAAATTGACTCTAGTTGCTCCATGATCTGAGCACAATCCGGCAGCTGCACGGCCAGCTCCATCCATCCTCTGCCCTGTCAATGACCTCCATCCCCAGGGGACAGACTGACCGTGAGCGGGTGGTGCAGTAGCATCACTCACAAGAGGCTTTTCAGAGCAGGATCTACCTGTATTGAAAGAAACTAAGAGCCACTCTGATCCCAGGTGTCTAAATCAAATTCAAATTCTTCTGAAATTAGAGATAAGTCATGTTGTTTCTTAAATGAAAGTAAAAGGAGTATTTATTTAACTAACTATTATATGAACACAAAGTAAAAAATTTCCAAATTTCCTGTAAAAACCTGTTTCTACAAATACATTACAATTAGAGTCTCAGGACACTGTATCACTTTGCCCTGAAACCTCAAGAAAGACACAAAGTACAATTAGATAAGGTTCTGGGAAGTAGTGGGGGGAGAGGGGAGAAGAGGAGAGGATGGAGGTAAATGTTAAAAAAACCTGTGATAAATGTATCCTTTTACCACTAAATAAAAAATCCATTTCTTTGTTCATTCCTTCACTTATACATTCACTTCACTTAATGGAGTAACTCAGAGATACGGATGATCTGCCTTTGACAAGTTCCTTGCTTACTTCCTAGCCTCCTCCGAAGTCTATGAAATGTCTACTGTTTTGGGTGATTTCAAATCCCGCATTTCGGCTGGCCTCACAGCTCTGCAGGTGTCAGAACCAAAGATGAGGACATGAAGTCTGGGAGTTAGGCTTGTCCATGTTCCTCTGCCTCAGAGACACACACCAGACCTGCTGCCACATGCATACTCTACATGGTAACAAGACAAATGCTATTATTTTTAGGTACATTTGTTATGTTTTACATTTTATGGGAAATAAGATATGTTTTGGTAAAAATTATGGACATTACCAAACACCTCATAAGCTGTTCTTTGGCTAGGGATGACTAAAAAATATATAATATTATCATCCTCTGATGAATATTATTACCTCCTGAGCAGACTAGATCTATACATATTTGGAGAAGTCTCTGAGAACAATATAAGTGTGAAACTGAACAAAAACATTCAGCATCTTCTGTGTCTACAACAGTGTCTGACTCGGTATACGTGCTCAATAAGTAAGAAAACAAGGGCTGTAGGTTATCAAATAGAAAAACACCCAACCACTTGACAGGCTTCCAGGATGTTATACCAGTGACCACGAGGGCAAGCCTTGGAACAGGAGGCAAGATACACAGGACAACAAAGATCAAGACAAGCTGGTGGGTCACCTGAGCCACACAATTAACACAAAGCCAAATCCTCAGGTCTCAAAACACAATACCAGTGGAAAAAGAAACTTCAAAATAATTATTGTACCTTATTAGGAAGGCTAAAATATGCTGCCCCCCACCCCTAGCTTTAGAAAGGAAACTGATTTCAGGCCTTATAAGGAAGCTCTATTATACAAATAATAAGCAGCATTATTTCCCATATTTGAATTCACTCATTTTAAATTCTGATGTAGGTTTTCAGCACTGTCCTATATACTAATATGCCATACGCTGAACAGAAAACTGAATTATCCATAAAACTTTCTCATTTCTGATCCTTCCAAATTAATGTCCTAGTTATTACTATTTCCAAATCCCCAAATCTTATTGTATTTAACTATTTCACTATTAGAAATTACTTTCCCACAGAAATATGTGTACAGATTACCATGACTAAGTATAAAGCAAACTCCCTTTTCTGTTATATATTTGCATTAAATATTTATAGCTAGAGCATTCTTGCAAAATTTGTGATTTACTTGATAAATTAAACCAACTCAGGAAGGGATTAACATACTGCTATTTCTGTTACACTGAAATAGCCAACTCTACATGTTGTGAATACTGCGTCTACTTTCCATTTATCCAGTGTTTACTTAAAAGATGAACTATTTCAAACATCAATGCATTGTGCTCCTTGATTGAGTCATGAATATTCCCATAATCCCCAACTCATAAACCCTCAGTCTCAGTGAATAAAGTTTCTTCTTTTTTCTTTCCTCCAGATGACTTGACACCCATTCATGTTCTGGGTCTCTTTATCTCCACATGATACTGCTAGTCTCAGATTCTTTTTGAGTCTTCTGATACTTGCTCTAAAAGTTTCAAATATAGACTAATCTGTAATTAGGTTTTGAATACACTGTGAATACCAAAAGGCCAAACCCGGGAGAAGGTTCACTTCAGTGGTTAATAACAGTTTAGAACAAGAACAAAGAATCACACACAAAACACTACCACATGCACTGAAATAAACCTTTTACAACTTTTGATGTTTTTAAAGAAAGCACAGAGAAACAAGCTGCAAACTGACTGACTGATGCACTGTACTCTAAGTAAACCACACATCCCAAGATCCTGATGTGCCTTAACAGACTGATGTATAACATGCTATACACACTCTGTGCCACACTGAGGACACCTTATAGGTGAGATTATGCTGTAAAAAGCTGTTCATTAAAGCACTGAGAATTAAAGGAACACTTCTTCTTATGTAATAATATATGTCGTTCCTGAAAAGGCTTGCTTTTTATTAGACAGTTATACTCTAACTGCTCTTTACAAGTTCAGTATTTAAAGGAATCATCTATTTTAAAGGGATTTGAAGAAAGAAAACAATAAAAAATAGGTGAATAAGGGATCAGATTCAAGATTCAATACTATACTCAAAATCTTCAATTCAGTGCAAGGAAAACGTGCACCTCTTACAGTTAAAGAAAGGAGGGACCAATGAGAGATAGTCAAAGGTGTATAACTAAATCTAACACTTACCTTCTGAATCTTGGCCCTGTAGTTGTTTTCCCTACAAATACACAGTTATTTTAAAATAGACTCATTAATAAAGATAAAGAGATTACGCTTATTACTGAGGCATATGGAGGCATAATTTCCTATGTTGTGGAAAGCTATTTACGACTGGTACGGTAATGTCAAAGCGGGGCGGGTCCCAGAGTGCCAGGGGGTCGGTGAAAGGGCTGACAGAGTCTCTGGGTTCTTCCCATTATTTCAAAAGTTCAAACAAAAATCTTTGTTTGGGCAAGAACTACATCTACTCTCATAACCATCACTTATGAGCTATGAGTATATAATTCTAACTCTATGTTTCTAATTAAAAAGAATACAAATATATTATTGTAGACAATCTTTTAAAACATAGACTTCACAGGCATACACAATAATAAAAGGAGTGCCTGATGGAAAAAAGTTAGAAATCCCTGGTCTAACACCCCCAAATACTCAATAGGGTAGTTATTTTATATGACTTTTATAATGACAAAACATAATGTATTATAAGGTATACGGTATTGTGACAGGAGAACTGTCTTAGTCCCAACGTTGCCTTTAACTTAGGACTGCAGACAATTCCCAGTCCTAGTTTCCTTATCTATAAAATGAAGAAGTCTGTCCAGAAGAATCCAAAGCCCACATTACTTTAAAACTTATTTAGGACTTACAAATGTACAATACTATTCTAACCGATTATGTTTTAATTACATCTTTTTAAACTTGTTTATTATCTTTTGTTTATTATTCAATATCTTTTAAATTTTCTTGTTAAGCTCCTAGTAAAAAATACAATCACAAATGACAATATTATTCTCACAGGGCCATATAATTTATTTTAGAAAGAGCAGTTTTATATTGCATGTTCCAGGAATCAATGTGGGACTGCTTGTATGAATCATACATATACTTAAAAAAAGTCTGTCATTTAAAATAACGCAGCCTAGCACAATACTTGCTGTGCAATAGATGCTCATGAATATTCACTGTTCGTCCATTGTTGAGTGATTTGATTTAACCAGTACTTAATCCAAACATTAAAGATAATTATTTTAAAAGTCTGCTATTTTTCAAGCCTTAAGACAACAGGAACTAGAAAAAAAGCTGCCATAACAAAGTCTGTGAGGTAAATTGTAAGTTATACCTGCTGAATACATAAAAAGCTCAAAGTGACTGAATCAAGTTAGCTTTTTTTTAAACTCTTAACTTAAGCACTTCCACCAACCACCTTTTGGCCAATTTAACCAAAACCTTTTAAAACATTTTCTTGGTATTTTTAAAATTTTTTTTATTAATTTTAATGGGGTGACATCAATAAATCAGAATACATATGTTCAAAGAAAACATGTCCAGGTTATCTTGTCATTCAATTATGTTGCATACCCATCACCCAAAGTCAAGTTGTCCTCCGTCACCTTCTATCTAGTTTGCTTTGTGCCCCTCCCCCTCCCCCTCCCTCTCCTCGCCCCCCCCCCCAGCCCTAACCACCACACTCTTGTCCATGTCTCTTAGTCTTGTTTTTATGTCCCACCAATGTATGGAATAATGCAGTTCTTGTTTTTTTTCTGATCTACTTATTTCACTCTGTATAATGTTATCAAGATCCAAAAATTTTGTTGTAAATGATCCAATATCATCATTTCTTATGGCTTAGTATTCCATAGTGTATATGTGCCACATCTTCTTTATCCAGTCATCTATTGAAGGGCTTTTTGGTTGTTTCCCTGTCTTGGCCACTGTGAACAATGCTGCAATGAACATGGGGCTACATGTGTCTTTACGTATCAATGTTTCTGAGTTTTTGGGGTATATACCCAGTAGAGGGATTGCTGGGTCATAAGGTAGTTCTATTTTCAGTTTTTTTGAGGAACAACCATACTTTCTTCCATAGTGGTTGTACTACTTTACATTCCCACTAACAGTGGATGAGGGTTCCTTTTTCTCCACAGCCTCTCTAACATTTGCTATTACCTGTCTTGTTGATAATAGCTAATCTAACAGGTGTGAGGTGGTATCTCATTGTAGTTTTGATTTGCATTTCTCTAATAACTAATGAAGATGAGCATCTTTTCATATATCTGTTGGCCATTTGTATTTCTTCCTGGAGAAGTGTCTGTTCATGTCCTCTTCCATTTTTTTATTGGATTGTTTGTTTGTTGTTGAGTTTTATGAGTTCTTTGTATACTTTGGATATTAGGCCCTTATCTGAGCTGTTGTTTGAAAATATCATTTCCCATTTAGTTGGCTGTCTGTTTATTTTGTTGTCAGTTTCTCTTACTGAGCGAAAACTTCTTAGTCTGATGTGGTCCCATTCATTTATCTTTGCCTTCACTTCTCTTGCCTTTGAGTCAAATTCATAAAATACTCTTTAAAACCAAGGTCCATGAGTTTAGTACCTATGTCTTCTTCTGTGTACTTTATTGTTTCAAGTCTTATATTTAGGTCTTTGATCCATTTTGAATTAATTTTAGTACAAGGGAACAAACTGTAGTCGAGTTTCATTCTTTAGCAAGTGGCTTTCCAGTTTTCCCAGCACCATTTGTTGAAGAGGCTTTCTTTTCTCCATTGTGTGTTGTTGTTTGGCCCCTTTATCGAAAATTATTTGACCATATATGTTATATGTGGTTTTATTTCTAGACTTTCTATTCTGTTCCATTGGTTCGAGTGTCTATTTTTCTGCCAATACTATGCTGTTTTGATTGTCGTGGCCCTATAATATAGTTTGAAGTCAGGTATTATAATGCCCCCAGCT
Source organism: Saccopteryx bilineata (assembly GCF_036850765.1). Lineage (NCBI taxonomy): Eukaryota > Metazoa > Chordata > Mammalia > Chiroptera > Emballonuridae > Saccopteryx > Saccopteryx bilineata. The sequence goes on from NC_089497.1 coordinate 59,920,441, forward strand.
TCATTCTTTTTCCTAAGGATTGCTTTGGCTATTCGGGTTTTTTTTTATAGTTCTCCATATAAATCTGATGATTTTTTGTTCCATTTCTTTAAAAAATGTCATTGGAATTTTGATGGGAATTGCATTAAATTTGTGTATTGCTTTGGGTAATATGGCCATTTTGATTATCTATATTCTTCCTATCCAAGAACAAGGAATATTTTTCCATTCCATTGTATCTTTTTTGATTTCCCTTAACAATGCTTTGTAGTTTTTGTTATATAGGTCCTTTACATTCTTTGTTATGTTTATTCCTAGGTATTTTATTTTTTTTGTTGCAATCGTGGAGGGGATTTTTTTTTTTTTTGAGTTCGTTTTCTAATGTTTCGTTGTTGGCATATAGAAAGGCTATGGACTTTTGTATATTAATTTTGTATCCTGCGACCTTACTGTATTGGCTTATTGTTTCTAATCTTTTTGTGAAGTCTTTGGAGTTTTCGATGTATAGGATCATATCATCTGCAAAAAGTGACACCTTTACTTCTTCTTTTCCGATATGGATGCCTTTTATTTCTTTCTCTTGTCTGATTGCTCTGGCTAGAACTTCTATCACCACATTAAATAAGAGTGGAGAGAGTGGACAACCCTGTCTTGTTCCTGATTTAAGGGGGAAAAGTCCTCAGTTTTATGCCATTTAATATGATGTTAGCTGATGGTTTATCATATATGGCATTTATTTTCTTGGTATTTTGAAGCCAATTCTCCAAAAGATTTCAGTATAGATGAACACAGAATAAATAGCCTTATACTCAGCCCTTTATATTGATGAGGCCCTCCAACTTTCGTAAGTAGAAGGCAACCCTAATTTCAGTCCAAATAACTATTAATTCTCATGGATATACCCTGAACTAATGAAGAAAAGCGTCATTCCAGGTGTGTATCAATGAGTGTAAAACTTTGAACTTTCTTCTACCTGATACTTACTAAAATGCTCAGCTGTAGAAATAATACATATGGGAGGCTGGATGGGGGATATACAGTTCATCTACTTCTCTACACACTAGATTTCATCTTTAGATAAGCCAAACCAAATAGCTATGTATCTGGTCTAAATCATTCTGATTTTGCTCAGAATTGCTTATGTTACTGGCCTACTGAAAACATCAAGAGCCCCAAGAAATTCATGATTACACATGCAGCTATCTGATTCACTCTCATGTAACTCACAGTTCCTTTGATGAGGACTGATGGAAGTTTCTCTCAGGTGTGTGCACTGGAATACCTATGCTTCATAAGCAGGTGCTGTGTCGATGTCTGACAGCTGCCAGAGATCATGCAATTAACACTGCTTTCCATTTTGCATCAGCCACTAGAAAGTTCAGGGCTAAATTTGCTGCTTAGTTATTACTTATTTATTATTTATATACTTATTTAGATAGCAAAGTATCTATCAATAGAACCCCTGAGCATGTATTTTGAGGGAATACCAAACTCATCCCAAATTTCACATTATTTCATTGCCTGAATTTTTCCTTCCCTTTCATTTAACTTTTCCATTGAAGTGTTTTTACCTTTATACAAGATAGATTTTTGTAAGATGCCTCATACCCTTTTTTGGTGATAAGGCAGGAAATTAATAAACAAAGTATCATGCTAGTTTGTGCAAGATATAACATTAGGCAGCTGAGTCATACAACATATTATAATATTCTAAAAGTGGTCTTTTATACTGGTAATGCTTTTTACTTCAGTAATTTAAAAATATTTGGGGGGCAATACCTGTCATATTTAATCTTCTATGAATATATCTGCACTGGAGAAAAAAAATTCATTTCTGCTCAATCTTGGAAAAACTCAGTGATAAATATCTATACTTAAAGTATTTATTTTCAGCAACAGAAGAAAAAAATCATAATTTTTTTATGGGATTCATGATAGTGTTTTAAATGTAAAAGTTAGACTGAGTCTACCTTAAGATTATAACAGTTTACTGTGAAGTATTTTATTCTGTATCCAGTTCATAAAATGCTCCATATTAGTTACATACATCAACTCAAATTATGGTGAAAAAAATATTTAAAAGTTGCTTTATATGTTAACTCATTAATAATATATTGCTTTTTCTCCAATAAAAACACTACCTCAAAATAAACACATTCCTTTAGTTCCTGTTGAGCAATTTAGATATAAAGACAATTTTAAATATATGATTTAGGCAGTTGGGAAAGCTCTAGCCTTATAACCAGTAAAACAGTCATTCCTAATCAATTAAGTTTTTAAAATAACTCATCATTTTTTTTCTTTTCTATTTCCTCTTATTCTTAAAAGTATATTTTATCCAAATTTTGTTAGGAGAGAAGTTGAAACATTTTAAGGAAAGGAAAACCACCCAGGCAGCCCTTAAAGAGACAGGACATCATTTATCACTTGCAAAGACAGATTTATAAGAAGAGGGCCCCTTCTGTTCCTTTAAGACTGCAAAACAGATGGGAAGTGAATGGACAGTCAATGGGACAAGAAAACACATGCTGCTGTATGTATGTTCCCAGCATAAGAAAGAGGTCAAGATTGTAACTGCATGACTGGGTCCTGGAAAGGGTCTTTCTTCAAGCTGTTACAAAGACAAACGCTGTTCCTCATCCCGCTGTCAAACTGTTATAAATATTGGTTTGTCAAAAGACCTTCAGTGCTGAAGCTTTAAAAAGGAGGCGTAACAGATGAATGGATCATGAGCAAGATTCTTAAACAGTCAGCTCATTAATATAATTTTAAAAGTAAAAGGAAATAATATAAAAACAAAATGTAATTCTGATGTATGAACCAAACTAAAAGTGTATGGAAAAATATGGAATTTTAAAATTACAGGGTTAATTATAATAATAAAGTTATTAAGTAAGATAAAAAGCAAAAATGAAATACAATTATATCCCTTAAATAAGATACTGCATTGGGACAAAGTATTAAACTTATCACAAGGAGAACAAATAGGCATTCATGTTTTAGAGGCTGATAGCATAAGTTTTCAGTTGTCACAACAACCTTGTAAGGAGGTGTCATTACTGCTACTGGCTTCTGAGCCCTCACAATAAGGCTCAATGAAATGAAAAGACATTTAATTTCAGATGTTCATTAATTTAGAAAGTCACCTTTAAATTTGAAGTCACAATTTTTTTTCTATAGAAAAGGAAAATCAAAACATTGAAATAGCAGTAAGAATATATACATAGATTTATAAACCTGGGTTACTCTTTTGAAGAACAAAACCATTACATATGTCTTTGGAGGCAAATTCATTGTCCTAGATACTTAATAATTAGTTTAACTAGGAGAGTAGGCTCTAAAACTAACACATTAAAAATAACATTGAAAAGAAGAGAAATTATATGAACTTCATTATCTATAGTCAACTACAAGAAGAAACCCAAAGACTAAAGATGAACAAAATCCCAAAACAAATAAAAAAGATGCCATCTCCAACACGTTGTTAGCACCAGCTTTGCCATAAGTATTTAGAGAAGGAGCTAAGTGATTTTTCTCAGTGAACATCAATTCCCCTGTCTGAACAATGGGGATAACACCTTAAAAGCCTCTTATGCCTTGACAAGGTGCAACCATGGACAAACATAACACATTTTGTAAATCGTAAAACTCTATATAAATGTAAGGGACAGATAATAGAGTCCCAAGCAGGATTTGGATTCCAAATTACCAAATCGTGCAGTTATAAGAGAATACCTTCTATTCACTGCTTTCTCTGGTCAGCCATTTTAGAAAAAATAATTTAAGTAAAAATGAGAATAAAAAATTACAAAGTTAAGAATTGAGTGGATGGTTAAAATGGAGGCAGCAGAAAATGTTCAAAGGCTCTCCTGTTTAAAAGAGAATCAAGATCAAAAGTAGCTAGAGTGCACAGAAGAATCAGTCCAGCGGTTTTAAAATGGGAATGTCCTGAACAATTCTGAAGAAGGAAGAGACATAATGAAGGCACAAGCGGAGATAGGAAGTTCCAGGGTCCTGAATCAGGTGGGGGTTAACTTTCAAAGGACCATGATTTTCAGTACATGTTTTGCTACAATAAAGCCTCTGGAATACCTGACCTATTTAAAACTAACTGGTACTATAGGTTTTATTTTTACAAATGCTGCTTTTTCTCTCAGTGAACCTTTTAAAATAGTTTATATAAAGAAAAGGAAGAAAATTTTAGCTGGCTCTGATATGAGAAACCAGAAATAGAAGCAATGGTGATGAAGATTGGAGGCGTAAGGGAAAGCCTGCCTAAGATCTCTTCATAAAACTGTGTGACAAGAATATGACAGAAATTATGTTCCTAGGACCACATTAAAAAATTTGTTAGACTACAATGTTACAGTGGTTATCTCTAGGTAGTAGCAATTGTTTAAAAATTTGCTAAACATATTTTCTAATTTTCCACAATGCATATATACCAGTTCTATAATAATAAAAAGGATTAAAACAAAAACACCTAAAAATTCTGGTCCTATACTTGGTGAAGACAGGTACATACTGGACCTATGACTCAGACTATAAAATGACATCAATAAAAGGAGAGACTAAAAAGACTTAAATTCCTTGGCCCAGAAAAAATGATCTAACAACTTCCTTTTATAAGTCAAAATACTGAAACTAAGGAATGGATAAAACAGCTCTTCAAAGAGAAATTAAAATGGACTACCTTCATACACAGTAGATACCAAGGAAGTAGAGAAAATTTATTATCTTAACTAGGTTGCACAAGCTTGAAAACGTCACTAGTTCAGGACAGATTCCAATTCATTCACAGATGACAGATCCAAGATAGGCAGGCACTGGACATGGTATGAAATCAAAGTGAGTCCTAACCACTAAAGAGGATACCATGATGAGCTATTACTATGTGGTCCCATAAAATGTCTCTTGGTATCAAATAACCAAGAGGTTATTTGGGAAAATATTCTGTTACTTTTAAGATTGATCATATCATGAATTAGCTTGATCATATCATGAATTAGCTTTATCATTTCCATGACAACAATAATTAAGAATATGAAATTATGTTCAGTTGGGAAAAAACAGTTTAGAAATGTATAAAAATAGTAAGAAATTTCTTTTGCCTTTAATCCCCTCTCCAACCACTCTGACAACCCTACTTCAGAGGATACCAGTTTAGTGTACATCAATTTGTCCTTCAAGACTTCTTTTTAAATAATTTATTCATGTCTTGCATAATCTTATTTTTTAATATGCTGTTTCACAAGCCAATTTGTGATTAGACTGTTTTCAATGACTCAATTCTACTTTTTTCCATCTTAGAAATGGAGAGAATATATAAAACAATTAAAAAGAAAACAAATCAAAGTTTAACTGCAAGTTCAAAGATGTTATTTCATTCTGAACTCAGTCACTAAGGAAGTGGTAAGTATACTGCTCACAAAAATTAGGAGATATTTCAAAAACGAATATGAAGCAATAAAGTATCCTCTAATTTTTGTGAGCAGAATATTGTTAGTAAGGGGGAAAAAACAGCATAATTCCTAAGCTTTAATTCTGTGCACTGACCTTTTTATATATAAGAATATACACATAAACACACATCACAACAACACATAAATAAAACCTACCTTAAAATGATAAATGAAAAATTCAATCTGTAAATTATTAGAGAAATCTTTCTTATCTTTATTCTTACTTTTAATCAGTTGAAACGTGAATTTAAAGTGAAAAGAATATACTTGCTAGTAAGGCATGAAGTATCAGTAGCCTGTGTAAGATTACAGAAAGGTAAATATTCTTTTAATCTTGTACCAATTTATTAATATCCTTCAATGTTGCTTTAAAAAAATAGACTTAGGCCACGAAAAACGTGCTTGACTCTTAACGTCCCATTTTGAGGCTGGATTTTTTCATCAGTAACCTGGAAAGCACAGCACTCAGGTTTGTGATGGAGAATTCTGTGTAAATAACTGCTTTTCTAGCACAGAGACTCTCCCTGAGGATTACTCTGTTCTTTGTATCTGACTCTCGTCCGGCTCTTACTCTCAGCTACAGCACAAAGCACAGTCCACTTCACATATGCAGACTGAAGGGAAAAATAATCTTTCACTATTTTCCTTAGATGCTTTAATTTGGAAATTTCAACTTAATATGAAAAAATATTATTTCACAGAGGCATAACTGAAACATTTGATCACTTTTCCCCAAAAAAGATGCCTTACTGACCAGAAACACTGATAACATAAAACAGAATAAAGTTATCTTACGTACTCTGTAGTGAAGAAAAACATTCCAATCTTTTCATTTTCCAAATATACTCATTCCTACTAATAACCATTCCAAAGTATACATGAATGTGTCAAAGAGAATGGAAATATTCCAATCAACTAAGAAAATTCCTAACAAACCTAAAAAATTATCAGTGTTTTGGTGAACTGAAAATCACTGGTGGAAATCACTGGTGACCAGAAAGAAGTGGTCTCGTTGGGGATGAAAGCAGATCCCAGACGTCAGCAAGGGAGTGAGTGGCACAGGGTAAAGGTTGCAAATGCTAGCTGCTCCCCAAGGGAAATGGGATGGGAACTTTCTGGTATGACAAAGTAGAAAAAAGTTTCCTTAGGATAAGAAGAGACAGCTTCTTTTTTTAAGTCAAGAGAAAGAGGGGCTAATAAAAAATCTGTATTAGAAGCTCATGGTCAAACAGTTATTGAACACATACAATATAATATGTAAGGTATGGTGAATTTATAAAAGAACCAAATCACTTTGGCAGAATAGATCAATATAATAAACATAAAATGTTCTCCGTACGTTGGTTATTTTGGTTGCCTGCCTATAGTGGAAAGCCTGCCTTCTCCTCAGTTAGACGTCACTGGCAGAGGTTCTGAACCACTGAAAGAAGGCAAAGAAGCAGTGCAGAGGAAAAGTACTGGTTTCGGACCAAGTGCTAATGATCCACCAGGAGGCACAGTGAGACATAAGAAAAGAGAAACAAAGAGAAAAGACTGCTTAGAAATGTGCTAGAAGCTAGGAGAAAGGAGAAAAGCAGTAGTGAGGTCTTAAAATTATTGGCCAAAGAAATGCAGTAGCAGGATAGCCAGTTCCCAGGTTACAAACAAGATAGGTTCTGTACGTTTGTCCTTAAGTTCAATTTGTATCTAGTGGGAACAGGTGTATTTACCTGTTAAATGCAACTTAAGACAGGTGTTTGTCTTAACATAGTACTTGTTATTACCTTTCTGCGCATATAAATAAATATTTCAAATCTATATACAGAACCTATCTTGTTGGTAACCCGGGGACTGCCTGTATTTAGATATAAGTGATGTTACAGGGGTCCTTACAGGTCATGCTTTCTCCCTAGGGCACCTTACGCTATTCTCTGTGATTGCGCTTTTTTGTTTGTTTGTTCAAATGCTCTCGGTGCTAGGTACCTAGAATTCTACAACTTAATACCACCGCTTTCTCCTTTAAATCCCTTTAAAATTAATTTTCTTTGGTAACATTGTCAGAAAAAAAAAGTGAACATGCTACTATAGAGTTCAAATAACTTACCATATTTTCAACAATCACATGGTTTATCAGACTCCACTAAAAGAAGATATATATCAATTTTATCCCAATGAATAACTAACTGTACTGCTATGAACAGGAAGGACTCTATAGTACTGGTTCGGGGGCAGAAGGGTGGGTGGTGGCGCTCCATGGCGATGATCACCCATGGAGGGAGAGGTGTCAAAACTGGCAGCCAGAGCCCCACCTCTGGAAAAATAGTTTCAAAAATTTGCTTTTCTTATCCTTTTAATTCTGACTATAATAATCATCCCAGGATTATTTCCAGTCTCTCACTACTTCATAGCCACTATTTTTTTTTATCAACAGTGGCCTTCAAGCGCATGGCAGGTATGGGATAAGTTTAGGAATGTGGAATAACTAATGGAAATAAAATACAAGAATGTCTTGATATTTTTTCTTTTCTAAGTGAAAAAAAGAAATCATTCTGGCTGAGGGTTCCATCTACATATGTTCTGATTACTTTTTATTCAAGTTTTAACATGGCATGAAGATATTTCTTAACTATCCTATAAATTAGGATTACGTTCTGGAGTTAGTGAAAGGGCCTTTCTAGATTTAAACACCTATGGTGCATTTCTCTTCTGATCTTGGCTTTTAAAATGGTGATATTGAATCATTCTGCTGCTGTTCCCTTTTCATCACTGTAATTTCAAAAACGTACTAGTAGATTCATTATGGAGAACCAAGTTTTCATTATAAAAACAGATTGTAACTGAATATCTGGGAGCTCTACGAAAAAATGTTTCCATCTGTAGTCTATTTTTTCTAAATTTTTAAAGTCAAAACGGAATCCCCTACACATTAAGATACAAAGCTTATATCTTCGCTACTTTCTAATTATCAAGAGAAAGCACGGGGTGGAGGATAAGAGGAGACTGGGAAAGTGAAGAGACACAAAGACCAGCCCCACCAGCATTGTATACTCCCAAGAGAAACAAACTTTAAGTTTCAAGAAACAATTGCTTGCTGTCTGGGAGATACTCAGGCATCAAACAATAAAGAACAGTCAACAGAGGCAAGAGGCCGAGCGCGCTGCTGTGATTCCTCCTCTCTAATCCCCCAGCTCTAGTAAATAGGCCAGCTGTTGCCACCTCGCGTGGGGAGTCAGCAGAGCAAATTAACTGCCCGAGAAAAAAGCCTCGGATATTGGAAAATTCTAATTTACCAGCCTCTTTTAAGCTACAGTTTTTTTAACATTAAGGAGATCACACTATAGCAATGGTAGCCCAAGTAAAGGAGTTTACCACTGTTTTCACATTTCACTGGTGAATGAGTTGTAAATATGAAGTATTTACTGAAGCACATCTTCTATGAAATTTCACTACAAAATAAAAATAATTCCATCAAAGTCATAGTGGGCACATTTAAACACCAGACAGTTTAAGTGTGACTAAACACTGCAAATAAGAAATTAAGCAGTATGAATAAATACCCTAAAGCTTACTATAAAACATTTTAACACTCACACAGAATAGCTCAACAGAATGCCTCAAATACTTGATAAAAATTCTGTATGACTTATAGCTGGATCCTAAGTCTCTAAGCATGAACACTTCACACGGAAAATCTGCATCTGAATTTTGGGCACTCAGGTAGTATTTATCTATGGTAGAATTTGACAGACTATACTTCGAGATGTGATCGCAAGTCATATAAAGAAACCTAACTTCCACAATGTGTCTGTGGCTTTATGTACACTTTAGTTAGTGTTCTCTTACCCAGATGTTCTAATTCTATCAAAGTTTCCATATCATTTGACAGTTTCAATTGCAAAGCTTTTTATAGTGTAGGAATATGATGATGATCATCACTAATATGTCTTTTTAACCCACCCTGCAAAAGTAGTTTTGGAAGCTTCCATATATGTATATTGCTCACAAAAATTAGGGGATATTTTATTGTTTTATATTAATTTTGAAATATCCCCTAATTTTTGTAAGCAGTTGTATAAAGGACCACTTTATGTAATATTATTTTCTAGTTGCTTGAATTTTTTTCTCAAATAAGTTTTGACACAGTAGTTAAAACACCTGGGCTCAAATCTTGGCTTTATCACTTACTATCTATCTAAGTCTCCATTTCTTTATAAAGTAAAAAAAGAGGACTGTACCTACGAGAAAGCAGGCAAAGCATATAACCTAGTACCTGGGAGAGAATAATATTCAAGTATACATTCATAAACAGTTTCAAGTTCTGCTATAAAAATGAAAAGGTATTGTAAAATAAAGAAAGACTGTAATTCTTAGAAAAAGAGCTAAATGACTGGTAATGCCCCCGTAATTCCTGGGTGTCAATGATGCTTTGATTGTGTTCTCAGAGATGACCAGTGTAACTCGAGCTCCAGTGAACGAGAGTTAAGAGAAACCTAAGCTCTGAATCCTGAGCAATTGATTTAAGGTCTGAACCTCACAATAACCTAGTTAACAGTTGACACAATATTCATAGCAACAGCAAACAGTAAGAGAATTCCAGGCTGTACTGATGAAACTCAGTTTAGCAACATTACCAGCCATTATTAAGCTGGGTGGGATGGAGAACAAATTCTGAACAAGTCTGTGAGATGACAGTGCTATTATTTTTTATAGAAAATCATAAAAATTTATATAAGGTCATAACAGAAAGAAAAACTTTGACTTAAGCTAACAAGATACCAATTTTCCCCTCTCCAAAAAAAAAAAAAAAAAGGCATTTTAAAATTGCTGTCTGTTTGAATACATAGGTTGGAAACACAAAAAATTATGCTGGGAATCCAAGTAGGTTTTATCTAAGTTAAGACTGCATTTAAATATGTATTAACATTGTTTGAAATACATTTCACTACAAAATAAAAATAATTTCATCAAAGTCATAGTGGGCACATTTATACACCAGACAGGTTTAAGTGTGACTAGACACTGCAAATAAGAAATTAAGGTGAAAAGATGAGCTATGTATTTTATTAAATTGCCTATGAGGTAATAGTCTTCTGACAACTTTATAGAGGTCATGTTTAGAAAAGTTTCATTGTCTCTAAATTATTTTCATGAGCCTGATCCATTAATTTTGTTATAAAAAACAAACACTTTTTTTTACTTTTTATATAATCCCAGACTTATAGAAAAAAAATTATCAGAACATTACAAACAGTTTTCCTGAATCATTCACTGTGTTTATGCCCCCAAAAGCCTCAAATATTCTATTACGTATTAGCTACAAATAAGATATTTTCCTAAATAATACCAATTTAACAATTAAAATTTAAAAATTAACACGGAAGTACTACTACCACGGCACGCTCAGAACCCTTTCAAGTTCTACCCACTGGACCATTAGTGTCCTTTAGAGCAAGAAGGTGAGTGCAGGACCACACTCCGCATTTCTTTAGTTTCCCTCAATCTGGAACAGTCCTTCCTTGTCTCTCATGATGGTGATGCATTTGAAGATGACGGGCTAGCTGTTTAGTTGACCATGCCCTAACTTGGGTTTGTCTGTGGTACCTTTGGAATTGGACTTCAGTTATGATCCCTACCATTCCTCAAGTACTTCCTTACCTCTAGACCAGCGGTTCTCAACCTGTGGGTCGCGACCCCGGCGGGGTCGAACGACCAAAACACAGGGGTCGCCTAAAGCCATCGGAAACACATATTTATAATACATTTTTAAATATGTATTTCCGATGGCTTTAGGCGACCCCTGTTTTGGTCGTTCGACCCCCGCCGGGGTCGCGACCCACAGGTTGAGAACCGCTGCTCTAGACCTTCAGGTTCATCCTGCCGTCCCTGGCTCCAGCCATGGAATCTGCCATATCTCCAAAGTCCTGCTCCTATGCGTGACCCCTCTTCCCATGAGCCTCCTGAGACCAAGAGAAGTGGTCTCTGCTCTCATCTCTCTGACCTGCCTAACTGTAGCTCTGTGGTTTCATTTCACTAGTGAACATGGTATAGCTTCTCCAGAGTATGAGAAAACACTGTGCTACTTCTTATGCACTCAACTTCAAGGATGATCAGTTGATGAATCTCAAAAATAAAGTGGTAATATGATTTAAAATTGAGCAAATTTAAGACTCGTACTAAATGCGATACACCAAACTTTACTAATCTCGACAATATTCCACACTGTACAATTTTTAAATTATAGTAATCACCTCCCTTCTCTAAATTCTGTTAACTAACACACTATTCCAGCTGAACAGGTATCTGTGTAATAGAGTAGTAACTGTTACACTTTAAGAGTTTTCTGGCTGAAACTATCCACAGCCATATCCCCAAGGGTTAGACTGAAGATAAGCAGTAAGGAGAGACGCTCAAGACTGTCTCAGCTACTGGACAAAGTCATGGCCCAGTTCCCTCAGGGTGGCTGATGAGGCCGGTCACGGCGAAACACTTGCTTCCAAGGACATAATTTGGTACATTAACACGACCATAATTTTATATGTACAGAAGTAGTAAATCATGTCACGGAGTCACAAGTTTCTCAGAAAAGCCAGTAGAAAAACATACGGCCTGGCTTGACAGTGCACAAATTTGTTAGTAATACACTTTCACTAAGGAATCCGATGGCAACGGAAAGTGACTGGGAATCGGGTCACACACAGGACTCCTGTTATAAAGCATGAGAAAAGACACATCATTTTTTTGATCACTTAAAAATGAAGTATTTCACTGTCTGATAACTATGTCCTGAGGAGCACAAAAGAAATATATTTGTATACACTATGCCGCTGACACACCCCTTCCTGGAACAGTACTAATTTAGCATAAAATTATGAACCAGGAACTTCTAAATGGTTTTGAACTAATTCTCCTAAAATAGCAATAACTATTATAGTGGTCATTTTCACAAAGAAGCTAAGGCTCTGGGAGATACCCTGCCTAAGCTGACACAGCTAGTAAATGGCAACTCTGCATTAAACACAGGTCTTCTATAAGTTTGACCACACTTAAAACTATGTTGCTAAAGTGGCATGTAAAAAAACCAAAAGAAAGGCAACTGAAAATGGTTTAAAAGTTAAAATTGGATATGTTTCAAAAAAAGACTGTTTAGGCCCTGGCCAGATGGCTCAGTGGTAGAGTGTTGGCCCAGCATGTAGATGTCCTGGGTCTGATTCCCAGTCAGAGCACACAGGAGAAGTGATAATCTGCTTCTCCACCCATCCCCTCCCCTTTTTTCCTTCATTCTCTCCTCCTCCCACTCCCGCAGCTATGGCTTGATTGGCTCAAGTGAGTTGGCCATGGGCACTGAGGATGGCGCCATGACCTCTGCCTCAGGCGCTAGAAAATGGCTCAAGTTGCAATGGAGCAACACCCCAGACGGGCAGATGAATGGAGCAACACCCCAGAGGGGCAGATCATCGCTCCAGAGTGGCCATGCCGGGTGGATCCCGGTCAGGTGCATGTGGGAGTCTGTCTCTCTGCCTCCCCTTCTCTCACTAAAAAAAAAAAAAAAAGAAAAAGATTATTTAAAGAAAGAAAAGGAAAAGAACAAGCAAAGCTCAGGTATCAGGTAACATAGAAATGGAGAGAGAATGCAAAGACAAGCAGTGGAGACAGCACACTGCTTAGGCACAGGGCATAAGAGGAAAACTGCCTGCTTTCTCTCAAATATTCCCAAGATTATACTGCAGTGATAAAAATTCAGCTTAGAAACTGTTTTCATATTCGAAAACCTTCTTTCTATTCATCATATGCTTTTTTTAGATAACAGAAAACTCAGGATAACAAATTTAAGTGCAATGAAAGAAAAAATACTTTGTTTCATGAAGCTGACATAAGGGAAATTTATAACAAGGTAAGCTCAAACAGAAGCTCAAACCCTGTATTTTTAGTTTTATTTATTAATATTAATCTTTTACTGACTTCCTTAGATTCTCAAGGATCTAAATAAATTTTAATATGTAATCAAACATCTTAAAGCTAGGACCCTACTAGCAGTAGGAAAGAACTAAATACCACCCCCCAAACAAAGAGACAAAGTGAGCAGTAAGGTCCAGCTGGAATGGGGGTGGAGGTGGTGGAGGGGAGGGAAAGCCACATTGCCCAGTGCAGGTGAGAGCCTGGCAGGCTGAAGAGACTGTTCACGCAGGGTGCCGGGGCCCGGCCCGCCTGAGGGCGTGTATCTGTGTAAGAGGCAGTGTGGTGCAGCGTGCTGGAGCACAAGTAGCACAAAGAGGGTGTCTCCATGAAAACACGGTCTGGCTTCAGCGAGGAAGGAGTCCTTGTGTAGGGAGAGGGGAGGGAATAATGAGACGGGGAGAGGTCTGCACACGGGGTCAGAGTGAAAAGGACTCCATGAGGAAGGGAAACCTGACACATGCGGGATGTCAGAGCCTGGACGAGGTAAGAAGTGTGTTGACACAGGGGAGGCACTGTGGTGGCGGCCTGCGGTCAGGATAAGAGCTGGAGCTGGGTGAAAGAGTGTTTGCTCAATGAAGGGATAGTGACGAGTTCGGTTACATACTGAAGGAATGGTCAAAATAAGTTAATATATAAATAATACTTGAAGCCAGATTTCTCACTGTCCAAAAAAAGTTATAAATATGGAAAAGGAGAAAACTAGAACAAGTCCTGTATTATAGGATTAAACGGGTAAGTATCAGAGTCAGCCTATGGTTTTCAATATAGACATATGCATATGACTAGGAACACAGATGCAAACGTGTGTACAGGTCTCCACATGTGTACACGCACACACACAGCACTTGTTCCCTGGCTCTTTCCACTGAGAGGGTCTGGGAGCAGCGACAGTCCAGTAACAATGAGCAGATCTAGTTCCCAGCTCTTGATTTCTAAATACCATTTTCTAAAAAAAGGAAGCTGGGTCCGGGCAAGTACGGATGAGCATGGCATCCTGTTAGATGGAAGGACAATACTAGGACAACAGAGGAAACCCGAATGGGCTGTGAAATTAGGTGTAGTAACGCATCAGTGTTAATACCTGATTTAATGGCTGCATTATGGTTCTAAGAGAAAATGCTTGTTTCTACGAAACACACATTAAAGTACTTGGAAGCTATGGGGCTTCAAGTCAGCCTTCAGACAGTTCAGGGAAAAACGTTCTTTGTATATACTTTTCTACAAGTTTGAGAATAAATGGGTGAACAAATAAATGGAAATGGGGAAGGTGAAAAGGCAGTAAGGTAAAGGCTGGAAAAACTACTTACTGAGGTCTTCAGCCAGTTGAACTCGTTTACCAGTAAGCAGCTTAACCTTCTTCTCACTGTCTTCAGCGAAGTCTTCCAATACTTCTTTAACATTTTTCTCTAATCGTCTGACTATTTAAAGTAAATAAAAAAATCTGAGGAGTACTGCTTTTATGAATGCACAACGATGTGAAATTAACAATATATGGAGAATAACTTCTTACTTTTTTCATCACATTTAGGTCTATTAAGTTCAGACTTCTCACAGTTATAGGGAGAGTAATGACCTATTTATACAGTACTTTTAAATGTGATTCCATTTTTTTTTAAGTGAGAGGTGAGGAGGCAGAGAGACAAACTCCCACATGTGCCCCAACCAGGATCCACCTGGCAAGGCCACTATGGGGCAATGCTCTGCCCATCTGGGGTTGTTGCTCTGTTGCTTGGC
Source organism: Saccopteryx bilineata (assembly GCF_036850765.1). NCBI lineage: Eukaryota > Metazoa > Chordata > Mammalia > Chiroptera > Emballonuridae > Saccopteryx > Saccopteryx bilineata. The sequence continues at coordinate 59,935,551 of NC_089497.1, forward strand.
AACTGAGCTATTTTAGCACCTGAGGGGAGGCCATGAGCCATCCTAAGCACCTAGGGCCAACTTGCTCAAATGAATCATGGCTGTAGGAGTGGGAAGGGGGGGGGAGAAAGAGAGAAATGGGGAGGGGTGGAGAGACAGATGGTCACTTCTCCTGTGTGCACTGACCAGGAACCGAACTTAGGACTTCCACATGCCAGGCCAAGGCTCCTGCTGAGCCAACCAGACAGGGCTTATACAGTATGTACTTTTAACAGCATAAAAAATACATATTGTCAGAGAAAGTCATATTCTCAAGCCCTAATGCTTTAACAGAGGTGCAGATTTCTCAAAAAAACTAAGTGATGCTTAGAAGTCTTTTTCTAACAGTTTTTGTGTAATAAAGGGAGACTCCTGGTATGTTTCATTTCCCATCATTTTAAATTATGATTTATTTTCATTAATATTTTAAGGGCAAATAATAATTTTTGTTTTTTATTAGACCTATTGTAAAAGAAGTACTGGGCATGCTATTAAAAATGGATGCTATTAGTATCATTTTTGATGTCATAATTAGAAAGTGGTCCCTCTGTGGCTTACCTTCAGTGTTTGTAAGTTGCTGCCTTAAAGTATTTGCGGTGATTGCAAGCATGCGCTGTATCCGCCAAAACAGGACAACATCATTGCATTCCAACTAAAATATAACGTAATAAAGATTACCAGATGCAAACTGAAGCATAAATTTGATCGTGAACACAGACAGCTACTAAAGTTGAGTACCTACAGCCTAACCTTTAAATAAAATACTTAGATTTACCTAACATATATATATCCCTACTATAGACATAAGCTACTGAATCTTTCTGCTCAGGATCCATCAAATTCTGCATGACTGGGGTTCTACCTACTCCACACCTATATAACTTTGCTTTGATTCCAATGACAAAGCAAATAAATTTGTGAAGTAGGACATTTCATTACACTGTATACAAGTAGAAAGACACAGCATATTATAACCTTTACTTTGCATTTAATTCCAACAACCATGTTAACGTGCGTCTTTGGCTTATCCTCTTTTCCATGAGGATATGCTCAAGAAAGTTTTGAAATTCAGCTGTAATATGAAAATAAATGATTTTTTTAAAAAGAAGCTTATTCTGTAGAAAGGTCTTCTCAAAAATTAAAATTATGCAAAAAACTTGCCACTTTTTACATTAGGACATTTAAATGTAAATTTATTTTAAGCTTCTGAAAATACAAAAGGAAAACATTTTAGGGGTCTCAAATAGGATCTCTGATTAATAAAGCTCTTTCAGAAGAACATAATAAAATTTTGCTTGTAAGAAAATGCTCAAAATACATCAGTCTGCTGCCACCTAGAGGTTACTTTCTAAAATGTGATATTAAACTATGTTTACAACTGTCTAATCCAAGAACTTAATAGAATTATTTAAAACAAGGTTTTAGTGATATAAAAAAAATTACAACATAATATAGGAAACTATCACCATAAAAAATCATTTTGCAGTATGATTTCCACCATGCAAATAGACGATATTTTATGGAAAGAGTTGAACAAAAATATATAAAAATGTTAATTACAATTACTCCTAAATCAAGGATTATAAGGAATTATGTCCTTTTGCATAGTTTTTTATATTTATTTACTGCACTTACCTTTACAAAGGCAATGTAATATTTTCTAACATAAAAAGTTAATTCTTAAAAGAATTTTAAGTGATAAGTGCCTATTTTATGCACACATAATCTTTCAAGCACTGGAATGATGTGCATTTAAGATGCATTGATACTTCCTGCCGTAAGTGGTAAATATCTTTGAAAAGATATGGATTAGGTAATTCTTTATAAATCAAACCTATTCCCCAGAAGATCAAAGGACTTAAAATTAATGCTAAAACTAAGGTTTGCTTTTAAGCATCTAAAAAACTATTACTAAAAAACATTTCTAGGCCCTGGCCAGTTGGCTCAGTGGCAGAGCATCGGCCTGGCGTGCAGGAATCTCGGGTTCGATTCCCAGCCAGGGCACACAGGAGAAGTGCCCATCTGCTTCTCTACCCCTCCCCCTCTCCTTCCTCTGTGTCTCTCTTCCCCTCCCACAGCCAAGGCTCCACTGGAGCAAGGTTGGCCCGGGTGCTAAGGATGGCTCCGTGGCCTCTGCCTCAGGCGCTAGAATGGCCCTGGTTGCAACAGAGCGACGCCCCAGATGGGCAGAGCATCGCCCCCTGGTGGGCATGCCAGGTAGATCCTGGTCGGGCGCATGCGGGAGTCTGTCTGACTGCCTCCCCGTTTCCAACTTCAGAAAAATACAAAAAAAAAAAACCCCAAAACCAAAAAAAAAAACCATTTCTACTTGTTTTTAGAAACCTTACCTCAGAATCTACAAAATGCCGTTGGTAGTAATAAAAGCCTCTTCGACAAAGGTTACAATGATTTAGAGCTGTTTTTAAGAAATGTCTTCTATAAACTTGATGCCAAGTGTCCTTAATCTAAAATGAAAAAAAGGAAACAAAGACCAAAGAGTTATTTATTACACACTCCTCAGGTTAATCAAGCACATTTGGAAAAGCCACATACAATGCTTATTTATAAAAAAAGTTAACTAAAACCAATGGCAAAGTTGTTCTTCTACCAACCTCTTTTATCCATTAATTTTTTTCAAGACAAAGATTAGATTTAGATTTACTACTACTCTGTCCCCTTAACAGTTCACGTACTTCAAAATTTGCAGTGTTTTTAACAAGCATTGTTGTTATATGCAAATAATCATCTTGTAAGGTAGATAAGGCAGGGATTATTTTCCCCTAATTTGAGAAAAACATTCCAAAGCAAAAAGAGGCTGTGAGTTGGGACTAAAATGTTGGTGTCAGACCAGGCCCATCAATCAACTCAACAATATTTCCTTTCTGATTATTAAATTTCAGTTACCACATCAATATGATCCACGTCATGTTATTGCTATATACTCTTCAGAGTGTTCAAGTTTCTTTCATATCACTGTCTTTTTTAGAAGCGTAACAGTAATATTAAATAGGCAGAACAAGTATCATCAGCAGCACTTGACAAATGAAAAAAGTGGGGTTTAGAGAGATATCAATTATATACTAAAGGAAATATTACTAGTGAAGGGAATGAAACTGTACTAGAATGCCATCTGCTGATTGATAATCAGTCCATCCACTTTTCTTATCATAGTACTTTGCTACCAATTTTATAGCTTCATAAAGTGCACTAAACAAAATGTCTTTTGGGGAAAAAAAACACAGACTTTCTCGCTCACAAAAAGTAATTAAGATACCCAGCCAATCCATATCCTAAATATGGACAAAGTCCCTCCCACTGTATTAACCAAAGTATCAACACTTATAACACATAAAATTTACAAGTATCTACACCAAATACAACTTATTAATGAGAGCAAAGACAATGTAGATAAATTAAATCTATATTCAACTAATAATTTCATGTAATCATTAGTCTTAATTTCATTTTCAATTTATACATATACATGTATGGAAGCTATAAATGTGTTTGAGTTTGTTTTCTTTTCTTGTTCTGACCTCTGGTGGAATTTAAAATAAGTGTACTATACTGACATCTTGGCCCTGGCTGGTTGGCTCCGTGGATAGTCAGCCAGGCATATAGACATCCCGGGTTCGATTTCCAGTTAGAGCACACAGGAGAAGCAACCATCTGTTTTTCTCCCCACCCCTCTCCTTCTTCTCCTCCTGCAGCCAGTGGCTTGATTGGTTTGAGCGTCAGCCCTGGGCACTAAAAATAGTTCAGTTGATTTGAACATCAGCCCAGAAAGGGGTTACCGGGTGGATCCCACTCAGGGTATATGCAGAGGTCTGTCTCATTATCTCCCCTACTCTTACTTAAAAAAACAAACAAACCAGTATATTCATATCTCAAACAAGAAAACATAAATAGCAGATAATCTTTAAAGAAATTTATATGTGGCTCTGAAATTTCTCATGATTGTTTTCCCCATTGCTGGGGACTAAAAGCCAACAGGGTCTTTGCAGTTTAGATTTTGGGGGGACAGAGGTGTGGGGAACTGGCAGTAAGCTGACAGTCTGCCCAACCCCCACCTCACTTGTTATGTGAAGTTGCTAAAGGCTATTTTTTTCCACACCTTCATGTTAGCTATGGTGCTGGATTGTTTATACTCTCCTATCCCTCATGTCCCTCAGAAAGACTGGAAGCAATCCTTTGTTTTGTGAAGTTAAGAGGTTATGTATGGTGGGGATTTTCTGCACTTGGTAGAATTCTTGGATTGCCTTGGAAATGTGATCAGAGATCTCTTTGATTTGCTAATGGCCTCACTTTGCCCTATAGATAAAGCAGGTGGGGGGGGCGGAGAGCATGCTCTGTTCCTGCCATCAATCAGCATTGCAGAGGCCTCCCGATCCCATCCTTTTTCTCTTCAAGCCTATTTTCTTAATTCCGCACCATTCCCACTCAGGACCTGGAATTACTAGCTGCGCTGGCTCGCGGCAACCCACCAGAATTACTTTTCTCGTTGGTTTTAATTTAAGCTAACTTAAGCTAATATTAAAATGAGGTTTGATCCCTTATACCTTAACTAGGAAACACAGGCCCAGAAATGGTTTTTTGTTTTGCTTTGTTTTTTTTCTTCCCCAAACATCATGAAGATAAGCAGAAAGTAATCTAAACTGAAATTATTTTTCTCCTCATATTTATTATAAGTGAGGAAAACAGACTGCAAAGGCACGATCCAACAAGTAACAAAGATTAAGGAAGCATGCTCATGCTTTCTGCCATATTCATTACCAAGCTTGGATCTACTTCCACTCCTCGGGATTCCAGGTTCTTTCGGACTGTAGTTATCTCATCACTTGCAAGATAAGCTGGGTGCTCCTCATTACATTTCAACATCTTCTCCAATTCATTCTTGGTTTCATTGTGAACACACTTTAAAACGTTTAAAAGAAAACAGTGTTTAGTTGGATAATGATTTGGCACACGTATAAAAACAGTCCTGATTTTAACAAATATGTTGCTATTGCACAATAGGTGACACAAATTCAATCACAACAAACAAGAAAGTACATAGTGCCCTGGCTTATGAGTGCAGAGTAATTTGGAATTATGACAGGCAAAGAGCAAACAAAAATAAGATTTGGCCCTATTTGTTATATTTTACTTTGCTAATATATTTTACTATCAAAGTTATAGCACCAGGCGTCTTACTGTGTATTATCTTTCTTGACCTTAGAGTGTGGCTTTAGTCTGAGAAAAAGTACCCTGAACACATGGGAAGAGATAGTGCTCTGTAAGTGCCTTACGTCTAAAGAACAAGAAAACTTTAAGGATTTGCACCTGTTAACCTGTTTCTTTTTCAATAAAATTAAATATGAAATTCATAGTGGGATTTTTAAAGTCTTTTCATTAAAAATCGTGCTTTATATTGTTTCTGTATGGTGCCCATTATTCTTAAATTCACTTCTAGTTGCTTCTTTATAATTGTTCATAATCTCCTCACCATAGGAGGAAAACATATACACACTAGTGATAAGCTTGAAAATAACTCTTGGCCTTGGCTGATTAGCTCAGTCGGTTAAGAGCGCTGTCCCAAAACAGCAAGGTTGTGGGTCTGATCCTTGGTCAGGGCACACACAAGGAATGCACAACTGAGTGGAATAACAAATGAATGCTATCCTTTCCCTTTTCCCTCTCTCTCCCTTCCTCTCTCTCCCTCTTTAAAAATCAATAAAAAAGATTAAGCCCTGGCTACATAGCTTGGTTAATAGGAGTATCATCCCGAGCATGGAAGTTACCGGTTTGATTCCCTGGTCAGGGCACATACAGGAGCAGCTCAATGTTCCTACCCCCCCCCCCCAAAAAAAAAAAAAGTAAAGAAGACTCTTTTTTTTAATTTTTTTAATTTTTTTTATTTATTCATTTTAAAGAGGAGAGAGAGAGAGGAGAGAGAGACAGAGAGAGAGAGAGAGAGAAGGGGGGAGGAGCTGGAAGCATCAACTCCCATATGTGCCTTGGCCAGGCAAGCCCAGGGTTTCGAACCGGCAACCTCAGCATTTCCAGGTCGACGCTTTATCCACTGCGCCACCACAGGTCAGGCTAAAGAAGACTCTTGTACGGTGTCAAATTAAGATTATCTTTTCACTTTTTAATCCTTCCTTCAAACTTGCATAATAAAAAAAAGCTCCAAATTCACGATTAAACAAGTTACTACCATGGCACTTAGCCTAAACTGTACCAAGCTGCAGAAACTGAGCATGTATATAAAAATAACACATAAACACACATAACTGGCTTGCAAATAGAAATACTAATTAGTATTCTCTGAAAACATTATATTTTAGAAGAAATATTACTTAATAAAGAGAAATTTTACTGTTTCCTCTATTTGGTCTGGGGTAGGAAGGAAATCTCTAAATATGCAATTCCCAACTCTTCTTGGCCTGTCCTCACTGCCACCCGTCCATCTGTCCCCATCCCACTTGGTCTTCAGGACAACACTTCACTTCTACCTATGCTGACCACGATCTGCATTAGTTCAGCTCAGATAAGGTAAAAATTTTCAAAGGGATGGACTTTTCCTAGAAAACTAAAGAAACAGTAATACCATAACAGCACAAAATAGTTTTAAGAGCATGGATTTATCATCTTTAACACTGGAACAATCTTAAATACTGCTAAATCCAGTCATTCAAAAAGACAAAGAATTGTCGCTTGCAGTCTGAGACCTAGAGATATTCTAACCTCCTCTAGATCTGTTTCTTACTAATTTCCGGGTATGAGGTCTAGAACAGTGGTTTTCAACTGGGAGTGAGAGGGTTAGCCATGTTAGAGAAGAGCTTGGCAGGGGTCTGACAGGAGGTTCTAGTTTGAAAGCATAAACAAACATACACAAACCCCTCCCAGGTGATTCTGATGTTCCCCCCTCTCCATTCTAAATTACAGCCTCTGTACTAAAGTCACCATGAGTCCTCCTTTTCTTACTCATTACTCTCTTGATTTATGTATTCTCATTCTATCCTTTATTTACACTCTTTTATTTAAGACATGAACGAGAATGAGACGGTGGTGTAGGACTGAATGCTGGACAGGAAAAGAAGCCACAACAAGGCAGGAATGAAAAAGGTGGACAATGGTTTACACATTTTTCCTCTTTTACTAATTTGTAAAATTATTTATACTTGTCTTTATCATTTTGTCTTTCTCAAGTACTCATTAAATGCAAATAAATGAATTCTACAATTCTGCTTTCTGTCTGAACTTTTATATTTATTTTGTGAACATAGGAGCAAAAAAAGGTTAAATAATATAATAATCTGAAGAGACACTAACAAAAAAAATTCAAAGATAAAATAATAAAATACAGTAAAAAAAGTCATTATATTTTTTATTCTACTCATAGTCAATCTACATCCTTTGAAATCCTTAATTCTTTTTCCTTTTTCATCTTTAATCTTTAATTTATCTCAAGTAAGGAGCTGAAATGAACAAAGTCATCAGCCATAAAGAGGCATATTTCATCTCCCCTCTCTTTCTTTATAACATAGTCACTTCACTGAGAAAGGCTGACACAAACATCTGAAGTAATTAAGACTGGTCTAGAGGAATGCAAAGGTTATATTTTACTGCTTGAGTTAAAATAAATAAAATCAGATCATCATAAGAGCAGAAACTTGTTTCGTTTTTTACCTGTTCTTGGGTCCGATTCTTCCAGTATAACCACCTCTTTTTCCAATCTGGACCTACCATGTTTTCAATTGCATTTTCAGCTAAAAAAATTTTAAATTCATTATGAATTTTATTGCCAAGTACATAAATTATAACTAATTATATTACTGCTTTCTTAACTACTTCAAAGTGATATATCAATATAAAGTCAATTGAAATGAAGAAAAATCATGATTAATAGGGTGCATATATAAGAAAGAATTATATGTTTACAACTTATAAAAGGTAAAACTGCTTGTAAAGTTCTCATAAGTATAGTAGCAAACACTAAAATAGTTTGAATATAGCTTTTTAGATTATCAGTACTTATAAACATGTCTAATTTATTTAATATTTTTAGTAGTTACCAAGCAGTTAACTAAAAAATCCCACAAATAACATTCAACCACAGTATTAATAATAAAGACCTTGAAATGTTCATTTTTTTAAAAATAAATGTTCTCTGAAGTTGGATGATTCCTTCATCACTGGGAATACTCAAAACTCAATAGCCGTGGTCCGTACTTACTGTCCTTGAGACGAGCCTGAAGGGCCTCTTCCATAAAGTAAATAGCTGCGTCCCACTGCTGCTTATCGGATATGGAGCGATCTTCCAAAGCATTGTGTTGAATAACCCTCTGCAACAACAAGGAAAGAAAAACAGCTGCTATAATTTGTGTCTTATCATTGAGTAATTTTATTCAAATTGACAGCTTAGCAAATATCTAAAGTAACAGAGGTTATCTAAAACAATATGTGTGTTCTTGCCACACAAAAGCAGAGGGTCCTATTATCTGCCTATTTGTCAGCTTTCTATCTGAAAAAACAAACTGAAGATTTTTTCCTAGCCCAAACTGAGCTGACCATCTCTAAGATCGTGGGGGGCAGTGGGTACACTAGTGTATTACAAATTTAACTTTGCAAAATCCAACACCTAGGACTCTAGTTTCAGGAGTTAACAATTCAGATCATCTCTCTCTCCTTTCTGTCATATGACCTATATGTTAACATTTTCAAAAAAGAGGAGGAAAAAAATAATAACCATTACTTCACTGAGAAGAGCAACAAAAATGGAGAAAAATTTAAAAGGTCCAAACAATCATAAGCAAATGTTATTTATTATAAGAAAATGTTTCCAAATTTTTAATTGTTGAATGAATGAATGAAAATGGCACCATCCCTTCAGAAAGCCAGTCTTAATAAGGCAGCTAACTAGAATATAATTTCCAAATATGAAGACATATTTCTTCCAAAAAAATTCTAATTACAACCAGCTCACAGTCATATATGCATTTTCCTAGACAACTACTTTTTATCTTTCAACAGTGCCTCTCCTAACTACCTGAGCAGAGCAGGTGCTGAATAAGATTTGATTATGATGGTAAGAATGTTCTACGTAACAAAAGATGGATCGGTGGTGGGAGTCAGGAGCCAGGCTTCACAATTAGACAGAATGGGGCTTGTATCCCAGCTTTGCCAATGACAATAATAGGACTTCTTAACAACTAAATAGGCCCAGAAACTGACTACATTTTTTGTGGGAGAATGGGTGAACAGGGCAGTTTCCTGTGCTACTTCGAAAAGGTCTGAACAATCTGCAGTAACTTGTGGCTGGAAAACAACTTCTGTGAGGCAAACTAGCAACTAAAACCTGGCTTTGGCATAAACTGTGACCATGACTTCTGAAGTAGGCTCCAAGTCTGAAGTGAAGAAGGAATCTGAGCAGTTAGGAGCAGATGCTACCAAGGAGAAACCAAAAGAAGTAGCAGACCTCAGCAGAATCAGTCATCTAATCCAGAGGAGGAAAAGGATTTCCAGTCATGTCTTCCAGCTAATAGCCAGAGGAGCCCCTGTTGCTAGAAGAGGCAGCCAGATCTGAGAGAGGGGCACTCATACCTCTGTGGCTTAAGAAACAGAAGCTCTATAACTTAGTAGTGGCCGAAGATGGACAAGGTAAGAAAGAGCTTAACCACGCTGTGTAGAAGAGCAGGTGTTAGGTAAAGAGGAATCTCTTCCTGAAGAAGAAAGGCAAGCCAAGGGTGATGCTAAACAAACAGCTCGGAGAAAACAAGTCACTAAAGTTGATATCAAGGGAGAGAAAGCCTCAGTGAGCAGTCCTGACACAGCTGCTGAAGAAGGACGGAAGGAGACAGGAGGAGGAGGGAAAGCAAATACGGGAAGGCAAATCAGACGCAGCAGCCAAGTGAGACAAACCAATGAGCTTCAAGCAGAGGAGGCTGCTCAAAAAGCCACCATGGAGACCAAGACTATCCAGTAGGAATATCCATAGCTGAAGACAGCTGTGACTGGAGGAATGTAATAAGGAACAAGTGTTATATGACAAAGTGTGTGAACATCTCAACCTTTTGGAAAAGGACTACTTTGGACTTCCGTTTCAGGAAAGCCCAGAGCAGAAAAGCTGGCTAGATGCTGCAAAACAGAGACAAACATGCAATCTTCCCTGGCTGTTCACTTCTAATGTGAAGTTATATCCTCCTGATCCCTCCCAACTCACTGAAGATCTCCCAGAAACTTCCTGTGCCTTCGGCTCTGGCAAGACATTGCCTCTGGCTGCTGCCCTGCTCCTTTGGGACTCATGCCCTCTGGCCTCTTACACACTACAGGCTGAACTTGGAGACTGTGACCCAGAAGAGCATGCCAGTCATGACCTCAGTGATAGCCAGTTTGCCCCCCACTCCCAGACGACGGAGCTGGACGAGATGTCAGAGCTGCATGAAACCACAGGGGCTTATCTCCAGCACAAGCCAATGCTCAGTTCTTAGAAAACGCAGAGGCTTGCCATGTATAGCAGTGACGGGCATCATGCCAAGGACTTAGGAGGCGTGGACGTCAAGCCGGGCATGTATGGTACTGATCTCATTTAGAAAGACAAACAGAATCAATCACTGTGCTTGGCCAAAAGCCTTGAAAATTTCCTGTAAGCAGGGTACTTCTACATTAAAGTTAGGGCATTAGGGCACCAGAGCTGGGACAGTTTGAGAGCACCAATGGACTCAAACTACTGAACCGTAATGCCCAAAGAGGAGAAGGAAGTGTGTGTGGGACATCGTACTTTTTACAGGCTTATGTCTTCAGAGCAGCCACCAAAGCCCAAGTTCTTGACCTTGGGGTCTAAATTCCACCACAGTGGCCACACCCAAGCCCAGGCAAACACCCTACTAATAGGCGAGTGTATATCTCACATAGTAAAGCAGGTGTCCAGGATTCTACCTGGACAGGAGGTCTAACTGGTGCTGTGGACCAAAGTCTTATGCAGGGTTTTCCTGACCTGCTGGGGAGGTTTCCGCATACGGCAGGGGAGCTGTCGGCACTGCTATGGCACAGGATAGGGATGGCAGAAGGGATATCAGAGGCCCCACTAATGCCCCTCATGGGCAACTCATTGAAGAAGAGTTCACATGAGACTCTGAATGTAGTGGAGAAGAAGCAGGCAGAGGTTGAGTAAGATAGAAGAGTAATCCCAGAGAAATTACCCCAGAGAAATTAATGGTAACAAGGTCGCCTGGCCAGGGTCCCAGGGAGCTCCGCAGGGCGCGGCCTCTGACACAGAGCCGCCACCTCCTGTCTCTGAGCAGCAGCAGCGACAGCGGGGAGGAGGAGGGAGAGCCCTGACCCACCGTGTGACTGAGGCCCCTAAAGGAAGAGCAGGAGGAGCAGGAGGAAGGGGTGGAGAAGAACCGGCCGAGTAGCCGAGGCAGTAGAGAGGGAGGACCCTGTGCCAGAGGCCAGCGCCAGCAAACAAGCAGGTGCCAGTGCCGTGCAGTAGGAACAGTGGCCCAGGAAGATGTGGTTGCCCCAAAGATATCTGTAGAGAAGAGAGAACACGAAGGCCCCACTGAGCAAGAAGTGAGCGAAGAACCAGAGGACCAGCAACATCAAGTTTCAGAGAGGTGTCTCATGTTGATGTCGGATGTTTTGTCACAAATTATTTGTCAGTCAGAATCATCTGTGGTAAAGATAGTAACAATTTCTGATGCCTCACAAGGGACAAAAATCTCCAAGAAAGTCCCTGTTGCCCAAACTAAGACCAAAATCATCACATGTGAGTCTCCGCAAATTGATGGCAGGGCTGCTGGTGACTCAGGCACATTACTGACTGCACAAACTGTCACATCTGACCCGTGTCAACAACAACCACACACATCACCAAGACTACAAAAGTGGAATAGCTGAAACAGGACTTGAGAGACGCATCGTGATCACAGGAGATGCAGATATGAGCATGACTGGGCGCTGGACCAGGCCAGCAGGGCATCGTGATCACAGGAGATGCAGATACTGAGCACGATCAGGTGCTGGACCAGGCCAGCAGGGCATCGTGATCACAGGAGATGCAGATACTGAGCACGACCAGGCGCTGGACCAGGCCAGCAGGGCATCGTGATCACAGGAGATGCAGACACTGAGCACGACCAGGCGCTGGACCAGGCCAGCAGGGCATCGTGATCACAGGAGATGCAGATATGAGCATGAGCAGGCGCTGGACCAGGCCAGCAGGGCATCGTGATCACAGGAGATGCAGATATGAGCATGACCAGGCGCTGGACCAGGCCAGCAGGGCATCGTGATCACAGGAGACGCAGATACTGAGCACGACCAGGCGCTGGACCAGGCCAGCAGGGCATCGTGATCACAGGAGACGCAGATACTGAGCACGACCAGGCGCTGGACCAGGCCAGCAGGGCATTGTGATCACAGGAGATGCAGATACTGAGCACGACCAGGCGCTGGACCAGGCCAGCAGGGCATTGTGATCACAGGAGACGCAGATACTGAGCACGACCAGGCGCTGGACCAGGCCAGCAGGGCATCGTGATCACAGGAGATGCAGATACTGAGCATGACCAGGCGCTGGACCAGGCCAGCAGGGCATCGTGATCACAGGAGATGCAGATATGAGCATGACCAGGCGCTGGACCAGGCCAGCAGGGCATCGTGATTACAGGAGACGCAGACACTGAGCACGACCAGGCGCTGGACCAGGCCAGCAGGGCATCGTGATCACAGGAGATGCAGATACTGAGCACGACCAGGCGCTGGACCAGGCCAGCAGGGCATTGTGATCACAGGAGATGCAGATATGAGCATGACCAGGCGCTGGACCAGGCCAGCAGGGCATCGTGATCACAGGAGATGCAGATACTGAGCACGATCAGGTGCTGGACCAGGCCAGCAGGGCATCGTGATCACAGGAGATGCAGATACTGAGCACGACCAGGCGCTGGACCAGGCCAGCAGGGCATCGTGATCACAGGAGATGCAGACACTGAGCACGACCAGGCGCTGGACCAGGCCAGCAGGGCATCGTGATCACAGGAGATGCAGATATGAGCATGAGCAGGCGCTGGACCAGGCCAGCAGGGCATCGTGATCACAGGAGATGCAGATATGAGTATGACCAGGCGCTGGACCAGGCCAGCAGGGCATCGTGATCACAGGAGACGCAGATATGAGCATGACCAGGCGCTGGACCAGGCCAGCAGGGCATCGTGATCACAGGAGACGCAGATACTGAGCACGACCAGGCGCTGGACCAGGCCAGCAGGGCATCGTGATCACAGGAGACGCAGATACTGAGCACGACCAGGCGCTGGACCAGGCCAGCAGGGCATTGTGATCACAGGAGATGCAGATACTGAGCACGACCAGGCGCTGGACCAGGCCAGCAGGGCATCGTGATCACAGGAGATGCAGACACTGAGCACGACCAGGCGCTGGACCAGGCCAGCAGGGCATCGTGATCACAGGAGACGCAGATACTGAGCACGACCAGGCGCTGGACCAGGCCAGCAGGGCATCGTGATCACAGGAGATGCAGATATGAGCATGACCAGGCGCTGGACCAGGCCAGCAGGGCATCGTGATCACAGGAGATGCAGATACTGAGCATGACCAGGCGCTGGACCAGGCCAGCAGGGCATCGTGATCACAGGAGATGCAGATATGAGCATGACCAGGCGCTGGACCAGGCCAGCAGGGCATCGTGATTACAGGAGACGCAGACACTGAGCACGACCAGGCGCTGGACCAGGCCAGCAGGGCATCGTGATCACAGGAGATGCAGATACTGAGCACGACCAGGCGCTGGACCAGGCCAGCAGGGCATTGTGATCACAGGAGATGCAGATATGAGCATGACCAGGCGCTGGACCAGGCCAGCAGGGCATCGTGATCACAGGAGATGCAGATACTGAGCATGACCAGGCGCTGGACCAGGCCAGCAGGGCATCGTGATCACAGGAGATGCAGATATGAGCATGACCAGGCGCTGGACCAGGCCAGCAGGGCATCGTGATTACAGGAGACGCAGACACTGAGCACGACCAGGCGCTGGACCAGGCCAGCAGGGCATCGTGATCACAGGAGATGCAGATACTGAGCATGACCAGGCGCTGGACCAGGCCAGCAGGGCATCGTGATCACAGGAGATGCAGATATGAGCATGACCGGGCGCTGGACCAGGCCAGCAGGGCATCGTGATCACAGGAGATGCAGACACTGAGCACGACCAGGTGCTGGACCAGGCCAGCAGGGCATCGTGATCACAGGAGATGCAGATATGAGCATGAGCAGGCGCTGGACCAGGCCAGCAGGGCATCGTGATCACAGGAGACGCAGATATGAGCATGACCAGGCACTGGACCAGGCCAGCAGGGCATCGTGATCACAGGAGACGCAGATACTGAGCACGACCAGGCGCTGGACCAGGCCAGCAGGGCATCGTGATCACAGGAGACGCAGATACTGAGCACGACCAGGCGCTGGACCAGGCCAGCAGGGCATTGTGATCACAGGAGATGCAGATACTGAGCACGACCAGGCGCTGGACCAGGCCAGCAGGGCATCGTGATCACAGGAGATGCAGACACTGAGCACGACCAGGCGCTGGACCAGGCCAGCAGGGCATCGTGATCACAGGAGATGCAGATACTGAGCACGACCAGGCGCTGGACCAGGCCAGCAGGGCATCGTGATCACAGGAGATGCAGATATGAGCATGACCGGGTGCTGGACCAGGCCAGCAGGGCATCGTGATCACAGGAGATGCAGATATGAGCATGACCAGGCGCTGGACCAGGCCAGCAGGGCATCGTGATCACAGGAGATGCAGATATGAGCATGACCAGGCGCTGGACCAGGCCAGCAGGGCATCGTGATTACAGGAGACGCAGACACTGAGCACGACCAGGCGCTGGACCAGGCCAGCAGGGCATCGTGATCACAGGAGATGCAGATACTGAGCACGACCAGGCGCTGGACCAGGCCAGCAGGGCATTGTGATCACAGGAGATGCAGATATGAGCATGACCAGGCGCTGGACCAGGCCAGCAGGGCATCGTGATCACAGGAGATGCAGATACTGAGCATGACCAGGCGCTGGACCAGGCCAGCAGGGCATCGTGATCACAGGAGATGCAGATATGAGCATGACCAGGCGCTGGACCAGGCCAGCAGGGCATCGTGATTACAGGAGACGCAGACACTGAGCACGACCAGGCGCTGGACCAGGCCAGCAGGGCATCGTGATCACAGGAGATGCAGATACTGAGCATGACCAGGCGCTGGACCAGGCCAGCAGGGCATCGTGATCACAGGAGATGCAGATATGAGCATGACCGGGCGCTGGACCAGGCCAGCAGGGCATCGTGATCACAGGAGATGCAGACACTGAGCACGACCAGGTGCTGGACCAGGCCAGCAGGGCATCGTGATCACAGGAGATGCAGATATGAGCATGACCGGGCGCTGGACCAGGCCAGCAGGGCATCGTGATCACAGGAGATGCAGACACTGAGCACGAGCAGGCGCTGGACCAGGCCAGCAGGGCATCGTGATCACAGGAGATGCAGATACTGAGCACGATCCGGCGCTGGCCAGGCCAGCAGGGCATCGTGATCACAGGAGATGCAGATACTGAGCACGACCAGGCGCTGGACCAGGCCAGCAGGGCATCGTGATCACAGGAGATGCAGATACTGAGCACGACCAGGCGCTGGACCAGGCCAGCAGGGCATCGTGATCACAGGAGATGCAGATATGAGCATGACTGGGCGCTGGACCAGGCCAGCAGGGCATCGTGATCACAGGAGATGCAGATACTGAGCACAACTAGGCACTGGACCAGGCCAGTAGGGCATCGTGATCACAGGAGATGCAGATACTGAGCACGACCAGGCATTGGACCAGGCCAGCAGGGCATTGTGATCACAGGAGATGCAGATACTGAGCACGACCAGGCGCTGGACCAGGCCAGCAGGGCATCGTGATCACAGGAGATGCAGATATGAGCATGACCGGGCGCTGGACCAGGCCAGCAGGGCATCGTGATCACAGGAGATGCAGACACTGAGCATGACCAGGCGCTGGACCAGGCCAGCAGGGCATCGTGATCACAGGAGATGCAGACACTGAGCACGAGCAGGCGCTGGACCAGGCGAGCCGGGAAGCCAGATGGCAGCACCCGACATGCCCGTCAGGAGAGGGGCGGTGCAGGAAACCAGTGAGTTGGAGGAAAGGGGAGAGTAAGTTAAGAAATTCACTTATTAAGCAACATTCAACTTTGTGAACCTAAAGAATTCTGACCATTTCAAGTCAATGTCACACCACCAGCCAGTGAATGTATACTATGACTGTTAACAACAACCAGAAGCCTGAAGAAGTAGAGTGCTAATACCAAACCATTTTTTAATAGCTCTGGTCTACACTATTCCCTCACATTTTAATATATTATTGTGTTTTATAACTATTTCTAAATACACTTGGGTCTTTCTTTCTTCTTCTTTTTTCAATCAGAGTTTTGCTTTGTTTCCTGTTTGCTTTGTGTACAACTAGCGGCTGTTTATGACTCATTCTGATCCAGTGGTCATGAAAGCCAGCCCTAGCTGGGAAGGTGCTGGTCACCTGAACAGGTGCTGCTGTGCAGAAAGGACACTCTGTGACTAATTCAGATAGTGGCTTTCCTTCTTCCACATTCTTTCCAGTGAATTACAGTAAATATTTACAGAGTTTTCAGATTGCAGTAAATATTCTGTATGAGAAAATATTAATACAAATGGAAAGCATTTCTCACATCTTGAAATTTTCCCAATGTTAAAAAATTCATTGGGGATATATATATATAGATATCTATATATTATATATCAGGTCTACCGGAAAGTTCCATCCGTTTCTATCACAAGTTTCCACATGTAAACACATGTTTATTTGGCGCATGTGTGCCTCTCTATTTTTATCACTTAATGTATACATACTGACGTAGCAAATTAACTAAAACAAAGTTGATTCACGTTAGTCTTACGTGTGAAGCGATAGTGTACCCATGGCTACTGATAAAGTTCATTTACGCCACTGTAATTTTTATGAATTTCAACAAGGAAGAAATGCTACAGAAGCATGTCTGTCGCATCCACCATATTCCCCGGACTTAGCACCCTCCGACTATCACTTGTTTTTGTCCTCACAAAATTTTTTGAAGGGCAAAAAATTCAAAAATGAAAAAGATATCAAACAAGCACTGGTTCAATTTTTCACATCAAAGGATAAAACATTTTTCAAAAATGGGATATACAAATTGCCCTCATGCTGGCAAGAAATCATTAATAATAATGGCAATTATATTATTTAATAAAGTTTATTGACGGTAAGAAAAATTTGTATTTTGTTTTATTCCAAAAATGGACAACTTTCTGCTAGACCTTATATATCAATATATATATCAATAAATATAAATATATATATCAATATTTATATACTGGTGCCCTAAAGCCCTAACTTTAATGTAGAAGTACCGTGCTTACAGTATATGTATGTGTGTGTGTATATATATATAATTTTTTTTTTAAGTGAGAGGAGGGGAGATAGTGTGCACCAACCAGGATCTACCTGGCAACCAGGTCTTGGGCTGATGTTTGAATCATCTGAGCTATTTTTAGTGCCTGAGGCTGACCTGCTTAGACCAACCAATCTGGAGGCTGATGCTCAAACCAATCAAGCCACTGGCTGTGAGAGGGGAAGAGGGAGAGAACGGAGAGAGGGAGGGCGAGAGAAACAGATGGTCACTTCTCCTGTGTGCCCTGATTGGGGATTGAACCCAGGACATCCATATTCTGGGCTGACGCTCTATCCACTGAGCCAACTGGCCAGGGCTCATTGGGGATATTTTTTATACTGAACCCATTTGACTTTACAGTCCTGTGACTCTTTACTGTTGGCAGAAAGTCACAGAATCTCTGGGTGGTAGAGTGATGAAGTTCGCTGACCTCACACTGTGTTTAGAGGCCCTACCGCTCCACAGTGCTAACGCTTCTCAGACACACTCTTCAGCAGCATTCCTGAAACAGGAGGGAGGAGAAAGAAAAAACAATTTCTTCCCTTCAACTAAAATATTCAGGTAGCTTAAAACCTCAGAGCTTTCTTTTTTTTTTTTTTAAAGATTTTATTTACTTATTTTTAGAGAGAAGAGATTAAAAGAGAGAGAGAGAAGAGACAGAAGCAGGAAGCATAACTCTCAGATGTACCTTGACCAGGCAAGCCCAGGGTTTCGAACTGGTGACCTCAGTGTTCCAGATGGATGTTTCATCCACTGCACCGCCACAGGCAGGCAGGGCTTTCTTTCTCAACACATCCAATTTCAATCTTTTACACTGTTTGAATATTTGTATAGAAGACTTGCCTTGTCTACATGAAAAACCAACATTTTGTTACTGAGCAGCTGTCTCTCTGAGACAGTCTGATGATTCACACTGGGGAGAGGAGGTAGTAGGGGCTATGGTGGCGTTTTGATGGTTATAAGAAAACTACACCATTTAAAAAGCTGGCACCAGAGACCTAATAGGTACTTATTAACTATATCGAACACTTTTTTCCTTTGTTTTTGATTCTATCTATAGTTATGACGCCAGATTAGATTTATAGTAGCTTCAAGCTATATTAAATGATATTTTGCTTTCTGTAGGAATACTGTTGTAAAATAAAGTTGGTTTAGTCTCTGAAAAAAAAAAGACTAATGTTTATAAAACACACAGCAGAGTTTCTGGCACTTGCAAGCATTCAACACACGGTGGTCAGCGCTACGTTAGGAGCCCAACATTTTATGACTCAAATCCACTGAAAATCCATGCATCTAATTCCCTTCATTACTGGAGGTTAAATGAGAAGCAGCTAACCTCTATTAGTTAAGGCTGATGGATAACAATTTGTTGGAATTTACAGCAGCCTGTTTACTGAAAGGTTTGACCTTTTTTCTGAAATGACAGCCAAAAATGAAGTAACAGAAGGCAGGCAATTATAGAAGGACAGAGAAATGTCAAAGGGCCAATTACAGATCATAGATTTCTTTCTTTCTTTCCTTCATTATTTTAAATTCAGAATCTAATTTAGTCATATAAAAATAGTTTTCTATGGAGGTATTAATTTGAGAAACTATATAAATATATGAGGCTGACATCCTAATATACAAATGACATACCAAACTGTCCTCTGCAAAATCATTCCACTTGTGGCGTTTGATACTTTCTTCCTTAACAGCTTCTTTGAGTTTATCAAATATATCATCATGCTCTTTTCCTTTTGGTTCTGTCATAAAGCGGGAAAATTCGTCTTGTAGAGTCTCCCAAGCAACCTAGAATTATTTAAAAGAACATATTTGTACTGCATATCTTTATTTAGTGTGTAATATAAAAAATAAACACACAAATAAGTCAAATAGGAGTGATAAATCTGGTCACCAGAAAATATATATTTGATCACATTTTTAAAGTCAGCAAATATAAACTCTGGCCTAGAGATCTTACACTGGTAGCTGGTGGGACGGACCTGAATTCCTGACGTGTTGCTAGGCATAATACATGGTGTTTAAAAATTTTTAAATGGTGTCCAATATTTAAGGATTGAGAGACTTCACACACAAATCTACATTTCCAGCCTCTGTGGAACATCTGGCAACAACACACCCACATTCCCTCACAACAGCACCTGCTGGAGTGGAGAGAAACTGCCCCTTTAGGTAAGGGGCCCTCGAGCCACCCAGGCTTAGTTCACTTATCTCCTTCTCTACTACATCTGAGTTTGCCTGCTTCTTCCACACTTGAAAAAGCTTAAAACTTCTTAATGACTTAGTCTTCTTCACATTTTGGCCTTTATGCAAATACATGAAGCAATGCATTAATATTCTGACACATAGCTGAGTATTTATTATTCAGCCTATTATAGCTAACTCCAAATTACATGAATAGCAAAAGTAAGCGCAGTGTCAAAAGTAATCAAGAACTAAATCTATTTAAAGTCAAAGTAGGCTAGTTAATGGTATTTTATACTCAGCCCTCTTCATTTTAAACATTAAGAAATGACATCATAAAGACAGTGACTATTCAAGAATACACAGTGAAGTATTAAAACCGATGTTCCCTGACCTTCAGCAGGTCCGCATCTTTCTACTACACCTACGTGTGAAGGGGTGAAGGGGCGAGGCGGCAGGAGCGGCCTCGCTGCCCTTTCTGGGACCGCTTCTACTGCGTGACCGTAGGATACAGAAACATCCGATCACGATGACCAGAAACTGCAGGGCCAGCAGGGAGAGAGCTAGAGCAGGAGCAGCAGCAGCTCGAATTAGTTCGGGGTGACTGTGTGGAGAACTGACCGGGGCTCAGCAACACATGCAGAGGAGGGCATACGGCTATAAAAGTTCTTAGAAATGGGGGCTTAAGGAAATTGAGAACAGAACTGAAGCTAGGACTGAAACTGGAACGGAAAGGGGTGAAATACACCTGAAAAATCAGAAACATTTTGTTTCTAAGGTAGTCATGAAAAGCAAAATTATTTTTAACACCAATTCTAATTTCAGGAGCATCCTCACACAGACCTTTAGCTAGTATAATCATTTTTCAGAGTAATATGCACAGCTGATCACACTGGATGACGGTCAATCGTCATTGTAAGAGCAATTGGCATTTACTGAACAATTACTACGGGCCAGGTATTGTCTAATTAACTCATTTATTCCTTATAACAATCTATGAAGTAGGCATCATTATCACCCCTATGTTACAGATGAGGATACAAACCTTAAGCATCTAGCCCAAGGGTCACAAAGCAACCAAGTGGCAGGACCAAGATATGTGGGTAAGAGACAAGCATTCTTTAAGGCACTTTCTTCTCATTTCTAGTCTAACCTTCTGGCAAGATCCAAACTAAGGAAATGATTATTTAATATTTAAGTATAAGTGGGCCTTGCAGATACTCAATATATGAAATGTTTTATCCATTAAACATTTTCCTTAAGGAATCTTTATCCACAGAAGAAGTTATAAATATTTCCTATTCAAGCAAATTTTGGTGGTTTTGTCAAATGCTATCTTTGGAAGAAAAATAATACCTTACCCAACACCATACCAATTAGTAAAGTTTATAATAGTAGTAACTGGTAGCGGCATTAAGCTTAATCCCATCGCAGAGATGAAGAATAAAAAATAAATGGAGTATAAAGACAAAAGGAAAGATAGTGGCTGTGATGGAAATAAAATCTACAATTCACAGCTCCTACTCCCTTCAGATAATGCTTCTTACCCATTTAATTAAATTATATCCTAACCTCTACTGCTTTATTAGGAAGCTGTTTATCAGTCCACTGTTTAAGCTTGATATCCACTGTGGTATTAAAAGTCCCTGAATTCATGGTCTGTGCAGCTGGGAGATAGATGTTTTCAATCACATGAGTTGATACTCTTTCCCATAGAGATTGTTGAAGGATTTCCTCCCTAAAATTTAAAAAAACAAAAAGTTTCAAGAACACCAAATTTAACTATATTGTTTTTAAAAACAGCTTTACTGAAGTATTTACAAAAAATTGCACATATTAAAAGTGTTGATATACGTACACACCTGTAAATCACCACAATCAAGGTAAGGAACTTACCCATCATCCCTATGAGTTGTAACCAATGGATCTGCTTTTTATCACTAAAGATTAGATATTTTCCAGAATTTTACATAAATGCAATCATACAGCATGTACTCTTGTCTTTTTTCACTCAGCATAATTCTTTTGAGATTTATCTATGGTACATATATATCAAAATATCACCTTTTCTTATTGCTTAGTATTCCATTACATGGAATCTGTTTACTTACTTGCTGATGGTCACTTGGGTGGTTTCTAGTTTTTGTCCATGAAAAATAATGCTGTTATGAGCATTCATGTACAAGTCTTTGTATGGACATATGCTTTTGTTCCTCTTGGGTGTATATTCTACAAGTGGAATGGCTGATCATATGGTAATTATATATTTAACTTTATATGATACTGCCAAACTGTTTTCCAAAAATGGTCGGACCATTTTACATTCCCACCAGCAGAGTATGAGAGCTCTAGATCCTCCATATCTTGCCTATACTTGACATGGTTAGTTCTTTTAATATTAGTCATCTTAATAGGTTTCCAGTGGTACTCATTGTGATTTTAATTTGTATTTTCCTGATGATTAATAATTCTAAGCATCTTCTCACTGGATTATTTGCCTAATATGCTTCATATATGTTGACTAAAATGGAATCCAAGACTGAAGACAAAATTTTAATTAAATTTTGATATAATTTTAACAGTTTATCAGACCACAGCACAAAGCACAGAGACGTTGTACAATACGGCTGGGTAATTCAGGATTAAGATAACAACAGAAAAGATGCACAACAAGTTGAAAATTCTGTCTTAAAAGACATCTTACATGAACACAGATCTCTACATAAGAAAAAGAATTATTTCAATCAAGAAAGAAAATTAGCTGTTAGCTTAGTTGGTTAGAGTATTGTTCAGATA
Organism: Saccopteryx bilineata; assembly: GCF_036850765.1. NCBI lineage: Eukaryota > Metazoa > Chordata > Mammalia > Chiroptera > Emballonuridae > Saccopteryx > Saccopteryx bilineata. Next base: position 59,958,091 of record NC_089497.1, read on the forward strand.
CGCCAAGGTGTGGGTTTGATCCATGGTCAGGGCACATACAAAAATCAACCAAGGAATGCATAAATAAGTGGAACAACAAATTGATGTTTTGCTTTCTTTTTCTCTGTCTCTCTTCCTCTCTCTCTAAAATCAATAAATAAAAAAAAATTTTAAATAAATTAAAATCTCAAGATATTTACTTGGCTTCCCCAATCTAATTTCTACTGTAACAGAATATAGTATATAAAAGCACTGTTTTTGTTGTTTATCAAGTGGTATGTCTCAAGGGTAACCTCATCCTCTAGATGTGGCCAGGCAGCTAAGGTAGTAGAAACAAACATCCTTACTGCATTCTCTTGGGTAAGAAGAGTCAACAGCTCCTCTTATCCGAGACTACTCATACTTACTCAACCTTTTGTGTAAAAGTAAGTCTACTGAGTCAGTGAGCTTAGCTGGTGGTCTCCTCTTGCTAACTATTGGGTCTTTTTTCAGCTACAGCCAGAAAACAACAACAAAAAAGAATAAGAGGAGAGGATACACCACCGAGGACCAGAGGACAAAGTCAATTTAATCGTGGTGTTAATGACAGATAGTGGGAGAATTTCAGGAGCGAGCCAAAGAAAAGCAGCTTGTCAGGGCCTCCTATTCACATACCATTTTAAACACAAACTCAAGGAAATTTCTGAAAAGTGAACAAAAGACTGATCCAGTTTCTGACCACCAGGGCTTTCTGCTGCTGCTCCTGCCTCAGCACAGACATGGTCTATTATCTCTTTCTAGGAGTCTTTGGGCTGGGAATCAGCATCCCAGACACCCTTTCAGGGAGACCACAGCAAAAATTCACAGCACGAAATCCTCACAGGCCTAGAGGGACTTTCTCAAAGGAGACCACTGCTTTCTGACTCAGCCTGGGGAGCTGCTGTCACTTACCCGACCCCAGCCTCACTGGCACTTTCACCACCAAGTGCTGTCATCGGTCCAGACCTCCTCTGCGCCCCTCCATCACAATAATTTTTATTGTGACCCTAAACTGTTCCATAACAAACAAACCATTTTACATTCTCACTTTTTCCCTGTTCCTTGCATCTTCAAACCTTCCCTGGCTCTTGCCATGGACAGTGATTGTCCTCAAACTCTGCTGAGAGGAAGTTGCCCATCAGTTGAATATGCTTAAGAGTTAGAAAGTAGAAGCCCCCCCCCCATTCTCTTCTGTGGAAAAACATAGCTGGTTGTACCCTTACCTGTATCGGTACTTACATCGACCACCATTCCCAGCATGTTATATGTGACTGCAGATTTCTTTCTTTATCCTAAGTTTTGCCATCACACAAAATAAATCCCACAATATACAAAATACAATTCACAATATAGTTCTATTTATCACCATCTTTTATCTCCAGAAACTTCCCCTATACTCAATTTTAATTAGAAAAATTTTCAAAATGGACATTTTCTCTTTTAATGGAGAGGATCTAATCCATACACTACTTTTAACCAATATAGAAAAAGCAAAAACCCCTTCCTAATTCCTCTTTCAGTAGACAATCATTATTTATAGCTTTAGTTATCATTAAAATAATTTAATGTTTATGTACATATTTGTGTGATGTGTATTTACAAGGGTAGATCATTACATGAACTGTTTTATAAATATTTTTTTAAACTTTAAAGTAAAAGTGTATTTGCCTGACAGGCAATGGCGCAGTGGACAGAGCATCGGACTGGCACACAGAGGACCCAGGTTCAAAACCTTGAGGTCACCGGCTTAAGCGGGGGCTCACCAGCTTGAGTGCAGCATTCCTGGCTTGAGTGTGGGATCATAGACATGATCCCATGGTCACTGGCTTAATTAAGCCCAAGGTCGCTGGCTTGAGCAAGGGGTCACTTGCTGTGCTGTAGCCCCTGGTCAAGGCACATATGAGAAAGCAATCAATGAACAACTAAGGAGACTAAATTGCCATAACGAAGAATTGATGCTACTCATCTCTCTCCTTTCCTGCCTGTCTGTCCCTATCTGTCCCCATCTGTCCCCTCTCTGTCTCTGTCTCTGTCACACACACACACAAAAGTAAAAGTATATCATACAGTTTTCCAAATCAAAATCCTGTATTTTCCAATGACTATATAGTAATCTACTAGATGGATACACAAAATACTATGTAATTCTAAATAGAAAATATAATTATTTTACACTCCAATATTTTTTATACTTATAAACAAAACCACAGTAAAGAATTTTACGTGATCACCTTTGTCAAATTTATCTCCATTTCCACAGATTCCTAGCAATGTAATTACTGGATATAAATGTAATCACTGTTAATTATAATTACTCCTCTATTATGCATCCAATCATTAAATCCTGTCAATTCTTATCTTCTAGGTCAGTGGTCCCCAACCCCCGGGCCATGGACCGGTACCGGTCCATGGGCCATTTGGTACCAGTCCGCAGAGAAAGAATAAATAACTTACATTATTTCCGTTTTATTTATATTTAAGTCTGAACGATGTTTTATTTTTAAAAAATGACCAGATTCCCTCTGTTACATCCATCTAAGACTCACTCCTGACACTTGTCTCGGTCACGTGATACATTTATCCGTCCCACCCTAAAGGCCGGTCCGTGAAAATATTTTCTGACATTGAACCGGTCCGTGGCCCAAAAAAGGTTGGGGACCACTGTTCTAGGTAACCTCTTAAGATCTTAAAACGTCTCCCCTTCTCTACCTGCATGACCACTATTTAAGTTCAAGCCACTATTATGTCTTATCAAGATTTTTCCAATAACTACCTCTCTCCTTGATTACAGTTTCCTCCACCTGTATTCCATTCTCTCAACTACAGATATCTTCCTAAAATGCAATCGGACCTAAACTTCCTCAACGACCTTCACTGCTCAGTAGGTTAAATTCTAGTCTTCTGAACTTGGCTAGTAAGGCCTAGAATCTACCCTATTTCCCCATGTATAAGACACTCCCAGTAGAAGACACACCTTATTTTGGGGGCTTGAGATTTGAAAAAAAAAAAGTATTACATAAAGCTATTGAACTCAAGTTTTATTTATCATAAAATTCATACAACTCCTCATCACTGTCAAAACTTCCATCACAAAGAATTTGTTAATTAACATGATTGCAAAAATCTCAAGGTTCTTTAGACACAGCTTACTTGCAGCACAGAGACTTCCTTTGGTTACAGTGCCCCACTCCAACAAATTCAAAAGCACCCAAATTTACATAAAACAAATTGAAAGTAATAGTTTGCCTTGAAAGATTTGCATCAGTATTTTTCAAAAGGATACATTTACTTGCTTTTTTTTGGCAGAGACAGAGTCAGAGAGAGGGACAGACAGACAGGAAAGGAGAGAGATGAGAAACATCAATTCTTCATTGTGGCTCCTTAATTGTTCATTGATTGATTTCTCATATGTGCCTTGACCAAGGGGCCACAGCAGACTGAGTGACCCCTTGCTTGAGCCAGCGACCTTGGGCTCAAGCTGGTGAGCCCTGCTCAAACCAGACGAGCCTGTGCTCAAGCTCGTGACCTCAGGGTCTCGAACCTGGTTCTTCTACATCCCAATCCGACGCTCTATCCACTGCGCCACCGCCTGGTCATGCTACTTCCTATTTTTTTTAAATTGTCAAACAGGATTCAATTTGAAATATGATTTGTACAAAACATATTAAAGGTAAAGAAAAGCCTAAGACAAATCAAGATTTTAAAAGTATGAAGCAGCTATTTTTTAGAATATCTCTTCTGAAAGATACTTATACATAATTTATTCTACTTAAATACTTCATTAGTTAGACTAAAATAGTAATTAGATACTTTTATCTTCCTGCCTATGTTTTGGGGATGAGCCAAGGCTATAATAAATCACTACTTTTTCTATCTAAATTTTAATATTTCATTATTATTCATATAGTAAAGTCTTTGAGAAAAGGTCAAATACTCACCAATGTTTTGGTGTAACCTGGCTCAGACTGATAACTTCATCGAGGATTTCATTTTTAGCTTTTTCAAATAGTTCATTCTAGGCAATATAGATACAAGTAAGTAAGATTTTCATAAGATAGTCATTTGTCCTGCCATGATTTTCAAAGATAACTAAAAAGAAGGCCTCTGACAGGCTAGCACCCTCAGGTTTGAAGCATGCATGACCAGGAAAAGTCTCTTCTCTTCTAGTCTCTTTTTGAGAAATGTCAATATCCAGACAAGGACAAAGAAACTGACACAGATGTCTACCTTATTCACATAATGATGAATGCAACTTTTCACATCACATCTGCTCAGATAAATTTTTCACATAACAAACGTTATGTGAAGGTATCAATCAATACATGTGAATTTAGTCTTTTATTAAAGTGATGATGTTTGACAACCAATGGCATTTTAAAATAAAGGAAAACCAGTTTTTAAATCCCACTAACTTAGGGTATATTTTTCCACAGTAAATGTTGAAAAGGGAATGATATATAACTTTAATAAATTTATATTATATAAATACATTAATTCTAAAGACCTTTAAAAATACCTTCATCTTCTCAGAAAATACTTTTAAATACTTGTTTTGATATCACATGATCACTAATTATGTTTTAACATTATAAAAAATGACTTCAATTATTGTAGAAAAGATAACTGGAAATGTACTCTTGCAGTTCTAATCATGGTCAGAACCGAAGCAATTTAGCTTACCAGATTTCGCTCATTAACATAAATTTTGTTATAGTGCAATATTAGATTAGATAAGCAATTTTCAACCTTTTTCATCTTGTGGCATAAATAGACTACTAAAATTCTGCATCATACCAAAAAATATATTTTTTTGCTTATCTGACCAAATAATAGGTATAACTTTGATTGAGTCACACCAGATGGCCACTGCTGTGTTGGCTATTGTCATTTCTTTAATATGATGACAATCTAAGGGAAAAGAGGTCAGTGCCCTTAACTAAATAGTTAGGTATTGCATGTTTTAAAAATTCTTGTGGCACGCTGGTTGAAAATTGCTGGATTAGATATATGCAAAATACATAAGGTGCACAAATATTACCCGGTCCAGTTCTCGCAGGCGAGGATAGTTATTCTTCCATTCTGTTTCAAGGTTAAAACGTGTTGCTAAGGAAGAGAGAAAGATGTTCAAGTCTGAGGATTTTCAATGTTTCCAGATGCAATGGCTACAGGTTACCTTGCCTGTCTTCTGCATGAACTGAATTAAGTGTGCGCCTATGGCTCCCGGCACTCCGGGCTCTCAACATCTCAGACTCTCATCACTGCAATTTTTCCCGACTAATCCCCTTGACTCTAGTTTCCCCATTTTCAAGCCACAAAACACACAACTGAAGCAGTTTAGTACAGCAGCTAAAGAGCATGGACCCTGTGTTTATACCACCAAGATTCAGATACCAGGTCTACCGCTACATGACACTGGGTATGTTACTTAGTTAAGGAACTCTGTGTCTCTGTTTTCTCTTGTGTAAGATGGGAATAACAATACACAAGATTGCCCAGGAACTACATGGGATAAATAGGTGAAATTTCCAAATGGGAAAAGGGAATAAATGTATATTCTCACCAATTGAAACTATAGAAGCCGCAGAGCAGGGAAGTACGGGACTCAGGAACTAGCTGAAGCTCAGACAGCTCTGCTTCCTAACGTACTTCCTCTTTCCACTCAAAAGGGGACTCCGAGTTGACTGTAGTTTGTTATGCTCTTTCTCCCAAGGACTACTGCAAACTTTCTAATTTATTTCAACTCACAATGTGCACCCAGCAATGCTTCCTCTGAAAGAAAAATCCTGTTCTTGTACTACAACTGAAGATTTGTACTTTTTCTACTTTCCACATACTCTCTAATAGTAAATGAACTAAAAAACAGCTCTTAAAGAAAGGGAGAAAAGAATCTCGTGAATACCTAAGATTGCCAGCTAATGCAATTTCTAAATGTGATGCTTTAGTTCAGAAACCCAACTTACCTTTAAAACTATCAGCCTGTTGTTCAACTGACTCTCGTACCATTTTCCAAAAACAGTCTGATACAGCGAGGCTTAAATTTCTGGTAGTCACTTGGTGTGCCTTTAGCATACTTGTCCTACAAAAAAGTAGCAAGGGTTAAATTACACTAAAATGGCAGTAGGAATGTACTGTTACTAAGTTTGAGAATGTGCTTGTTACGGTAAGGTTACAGCTTATCATAAAATTTTTTAAAATTTATTTTTTTTTATTTTAGAGAGAAGGGGAAGAGAGAGAGAAGAAAAGAGAGTGGGAGAGACATAGATTTGTTGTTCCACTTACTTATGTATTCATTGGTTGATTCTTGTGTGTGCCCTGACCAAGGATTGAACTTGCAACCTTGGTATATAGGGATGACGCTCTAATCAAGTGAGCTACCCTGCCAGGGCTGCCACATATACACTTTATACCAATGCTATCAAATAAAATTTGCTGTGATGAAGAAAATGTTCTAGCCTGATCAGGTGGTGGCGCAGTGGATAGAGCACTGGACTGGAAAGCAGATAACCCAGGTTCAAAACCCTGGGGTCACCACTTGAGTGTGGGGTGTTTGGCTTGAAGCCTAAGGTCGCTAGCTTGAGCCCAAGGTTGCTGGCTTGAGCAAGGGGTCAATCACTTGCTCTGCTGTAGCCCCCTGGTGAAGGCACATATGAGAAAGCAATGAATGAACAACTAAGGTGCTGCAAAAAAGAATTGATGTTTCTCATCTCTCTCCCTTCCTGTCTGTCCCTAACTGTCCCTTTTGTTCTGTCTCGGTCACGAAAAAAAAGAGATTGTTCTGTATCTGAACTATCCAATATGGTAGCTTCTACTAGCCACATGGAGTTACTCAGGCCTTGAAATGTGTTGCTAGTGTGACTAAGAACTAAATTTAGTTTTATTTGATGTTAACTAATTTAAATTTAAATAACCACACAAGGCTAGTGACTAGTATATTGAACAGCATAGTTCTATACACTTGTCAGCTCCTATCTCATTGAATAATACTCAAAATTATGTTTATAAGAATTATCTTGGCCCTAGCCAGTTGGCTCAGCATCAGCTGGGTATGTGGATGTCCCAGGTTCGGTTCCTGGTCAGGGCACACAGAAGTAACCATCTGCTTCTCTACCTTTCCCCCAATCCCTTCTCTTTTTGTCTCTTCTCCTCCCACAGCATGGCTCGATTGCTTTAAGTGCATCGGCCCCGGGCGCTTAGTATGGCTCTGTGGATCCTCTGCCCCAGGAGCTAAAATAGCTTGGTTGCAAGCATGGCACCAGATGGGCAGAGCATCGGCCAAAGATGGGTTGCCAGATGGATCCCAGTTGGAGCGCATCGGGAGTCTATCTCCCTTTCTCTTACTTGGAAAAAAAAAAGAATTATCTTGATTTACTCTAATATAGAAGCAAGCATACTTTTCCACGTCAAGAGACTCTCTACATATACAGTTTTAATATAACTCAGTTGCCCTTTAGCTCTTCCTTTTTGCTTTTCGGTTATCAATATCTATTTAGGGATACCCCTTTGACACCCCAATCCCCATTTCAACTTTCCCCAACACTATGAAAGAAATGAGTACAAATATTTAAAAATGTAAGTGTTGATACTTTAAAATCGCTCTGTAAGTAAAACAACTCAAAGATGTCTATGCAGCCTTTCGTTGCCCACAGTGAAGGGGCAGTGTGCTAGGTCAGCATGTGTTGTACCATGTGATAAACTGCTCCCCATTCTGTAGAGTAGCTGGAGGACTTGCTGATACATAGCACTATTTAAGAGAAATTCTGAAAGTTCAATGTTGAATTCCCTCACTATAAAATCTTTACATTTTTAAACAAGATACCTACTTTAGGAGTTTTGAATTCTGAAAAAATTCTTCTTCGTATTCTCTTATTGCTTCTATGCTTTCAGAGCTGTTTCCTAGGGAAATATGATGAAGTTCTCACTAAGAAAATTAATGTTTATTATTTGAAACAATAACAACTTTAATTATAGTAATTCATCTTTGCATACCTTTCCCTGTTACAACAGCAAAATAGCCTAGAGCTTTCATTGGGAAGAGTTTTCCTTCAATTATCTGCTGAATCTATTTTTAAAAGTGAGAAAAATAAATGTGAGATGTGTTATAAAGGTTTACATAATTTTAAAGAGCATTATATGTTATTTAGAAAGCAAATTTATAATGCTGTATATGCATATGTTTATTTAAATATGTAAATCAATACAAAAGTATTAAAATGTATTTTAATTGCAATTTAAGGACAAAATAAATACATTTAATTTCAGTATATTCAAAATGTATTATTAAAACACAAGTACCAAAATTAAAACTGGAATGATGTGCTTTGAAGTCAGGCCTATCCAAATTTCTTCTCTGCCACTCACTAGCTATGTGGCCTTAAGTACACTACAACTTTTTCAAAACGGCTGCTGAAAAGGTTATATGAAATAATAATGATACTTAAAACAATGCCAAGAATGCAAAAGATTCAATATATGTCAGCTGCTATTATTTCCCCACACTCTTCTCCAAATATCTAAATTCTAACCAGTGAGGCCATCTGTTTAAAAAATATTTGAATCCATTGGTTTCCCTACTGTTGGGGGTCAAAAATCTTTTTTTGAATATAGCAACAACTACAGACTTTGTCAGCAGAAAAGTGCATATTTGCACAGAGAACTATCATTCATGCAGTGTAAGAGTTTCTCCTCTCAGAAAGCCCATTCAGCTGAAGACTTACTGATGTAAAAATCCCTCCTCTAAGATAGGTCACATCCCTAAGCTAACACTGACTGGTGTGAAAAAGGATTGCTATAAGCTTCAGCTGCATTAAAAAACAACAACAACAATCTGACTGTCCTGTTCAGGAAAGACATCTGAACAGAATGAAGAGATGGGACGAAAACACAGAAATTTGCTTCTACCTCACTTTTTTCTCTCCTCATATCAGGACCGATACTGCCAAAGCAGACCTCACCCACCATATAAAGCAAAGCAAAGGTCAGAGTAAAAAGAGTTACCATGGCAGGCCTGAGACTGCTGTCCTTAGAAAGGCCTGCCTGTCTTAGGCTGGTATCTGGGAACTGAACTATTAATAGTAAACAGCTCCTTTCATTGATATAAAACTTTCCCTAAGGAACAGTAGCTCATTGTGCAAGCAATATGGTTTATGCTGAACAGCTGCTTTCCTCTGGGTGTCTGGAATTTTGGTACGAGGGTGCCTACATAACCAGGCCCCAATAAAAACCTTAGGTGCTGGGTCTCTAATGAGCAGCCCATTGCTGGAGGGATTAAGCATGTCTCCTGTGACTCTGCTGGGAGAGGACTCTTGGAAAAGGGAATCTGAGTTCCTGTAGTCATCCTTTCTTGTGACTGTTCCCTTGTGATTTTGCTTAGTCCCCTCTCATTGTACTAAATCTTAGACGTAAGTATGACTATGTGCTTGAGTCCTGTGAGTCCTTGTAGACAGTCAGTGAATGCAGTTCTGTCTTGAGAACCCCTAACTGAGGGGCACAGTCCCAAAAAGTCTCAGGTAGAAAGGAGAGAAATTCTAAGCAGGAGCATGAGGCAGGGGTACTTATATCTGAAGTTGTTCTAAGGAGGATAAAGATATAGTAATATCTCTCCCACCTCTTTTAAAACAAATATTTACCTCATTAAACCTTCACAACTTATGAGCTAGTACCATTAATATCTTCATTTCCAACAGATGAGAAGCCCAAAGCACTAAAAACGTTAAAATAACTTATCCAATGTTATACAGCTAGCAAACAGTAGAACCAGAATTTGGGACCAAGCAATCTGGCTATAGCTTCTGCTCTCTTAACCAGGACATGTTATGCCTTTAAGTTAAGAACAGGGCATGACCTAAGTCAAGACTTGAACTCTAATAACATTTACATACAATGTCACCTTGAAAGAAACCTCTTTCCTTGTTGTAGGGGACACCAAACACCATGAACAGAAGTCAAAGTCACAGAATTTCAGGAATGAAAATGACCTTAGAGATCACCTAAACCAGCGATTTTCAACCTCTTTCATCTCATGCCACACATAAACTAATTACTAAACTTCTGCGGCACACCAAAAAATATATTTTTCGTCGATATAACAGGAAAAATAGGTGTAATTCTAATTCATTCATACCAGACGGCTATTGTTGTGTTGGCTGTTGTGATGGTTTTGACAATCGAAGGGAAAAGAGGTCAGAGCCCTTCACTATAGAGTCAGGTACTGAATTTTATAAAAATGTTCGCAGCACACCAGTTGAAAATCACTGAGCTAGTCTACTAGGCTGGACTGTGCACTGACTAGAAACAGAAAAATAATAAGATTTGCCCAAGAACATACCCATTTGGAGGGGGAGCATAGATAAGAATGCTGATGCCTGACACCTAATCTAATGCCCTCTCTATTATAAAAATCTGCTCATCTTTGATCAGTTAGGAAAAGTACTATTTACCTGCAAAAAAATTAATTTAAAAAAATAACAAAAGGCATATGTTAAGGTCCAAAAAGGAGTCAATTAGTTTGACACTAATTTATGAACATCAATCCAAAAAGAAAATTTTACAAAAGAAACACCACAAATGAGGTTAATGACTGTATGGCATTATTTAAATCACTGCAAGTAGAGTTTGCAGCATTAGCAGTTCAGGTATTTCTAAAACAAACTATAATTATGGAGTTTTATTTATACCTCAAAATTGCACTTAATTTACTATAATTTCCCAATACTTTGTTTTGACAGAGGAAAAAAAATACCTCTAGCACTCTCTGATAAAAGTACTCCATAAAGTGTTTTCCCCCTTTACAACAGTCCCTGTCATAGCTGGAGCTTGTACTAAGGATCGTTTTTATCACAATAAAGAACTTGCCCTTACCCTGCTTGGACTAGCCACATTTTTCTCTGCCAGGTCTACTTTGGTCAAAACAAATATCGTCCTTCTTCCATGAGGATCCATTTGACTGACCAAGTCTGTAACAATGCTGCGTTCAGCATCCACAGATCCATCTGGAAAAAAAATGACACTGTAATAATTGCAAAGTGAATTTTAAAAACTTCCACAAGCCACACCACTGTGTCTACATGATAGTAAGGGAACTATTCTTAATACATCTGTTATAAAAAATATTCTAGCCAATAAAATTTCTATGGTGCCTACAGTGAAATTCATCAAAATATTCCCAGCTTCAATTCTATTTACTAATAAAATGAATGAGCAGGAGGGAGTGAATCATATCTGTCTTGTATGTTTAAGTAACATGCACACTGACAGCAAAGCTTAGAGTGCTGAAGGAAACATATCAACGCAATTAAACTCTTTTGTTATGATTTACCTTGAATACACAGGATGATGGCATTAGGATTCTGCATATAAGCTTTGCTGATACTGAATATAGTTTCCTTTGTGTCAGGAGCCATGCCTGATGTCACAGTCTTAAAGAAAAGGGTTTGAAATGTCAGTATAAATGGTTTCCACAGAGGTATAAGATAAAATATAAGTGTTATATATACTCACACTAATCACACCTGGTAAGTCAACGAGCACCATCCTCTGCAGCCCAGGGCCTTTTACATTTAAGGATATGGTCTACTCAGGAGGAAACAAAACACATTTTGGGGAAGCTGGTTAGGAATTCTTTGGTGAATATATTCTGAAAATTGTATATCTCATCCTTTCAGATATGGTGCTCAGAAAAAATATATCCTTTTCCTGCACTAAAAGTAATTATTCTAGACAATTACCCACAAAACAACCCATTATTTAGAATATTAAAAAAAAATCTATGTTATTTTGGAATAGCAGCAATGTAAATATCAATACTAATGTCATTATTTCTTTCAAATCATAACCATAAAATTTTCACAGGACATTGTTAAAGTGAATCGCAACACTGACCTCAGGGCTAACAGTACAACCTTCTTTCACATTTTTCCTCATTCGAAGTTCTATTTCATGTCTTAAAGCTGCAAGCTACAAATTGAGAACAGCAAAGTATTATGAAAATCTTCAGTAAACAGATATTTTGTTTAGTTTTCTTCTATAAGCTTACATAGGTTTATAAAGTTACACACATGAACTTCACATGAATGCTACTTACATCTTCCTCTTTGGTAAGATCAAACTCTCGAGAACTATCTTTAAACAAGGCCACGTGGTGAGGACCTTCACTCAGAGTCACCTGAATTAATAAAAAATTGAGATGTAATAATGTATTTACCACTCATATTATTAATAATTTCACAGCACTGACATGGTCTAGACAGGCCACCTCATTGCACAAATTCTGGCCCTTCATATGCCATACACAGCAGTATCCTTGAGGGCTGTCAACATCGCATCGCGGAGACCATAATTCTTTTTTTTTTTTTTTTTTTTTTTGGTATTTTTCTGAAGCTGGCAACGGGGAGAGACAGTCAGACAGACTCCCGCATGCGCCCGACCGGGATCCACCTGGCACGCCCACCAGGGGCGAAGCTCTGCCCACCAGGGGGCGATGCTCTGCCCCTCGGGGCATCCCTCTGCCGCGACCAGAGCCACTCCAGTGCCTGGGGCAGAGGCCAAGGAGCCATCCCCAGGGCCCGCCTGGGCCATCTTTGCTCCAATGGAGCCTTGGCTGCGGGAGGGGAAGAGAGAGACAGAGAGGAAGGAGGGGGTGGGGGTGGAGAAGCAGATGGCCGCTTCTCCTATGTGCCCTGGCCGGGAATCGAACCCGGGTCCCCCGCATGCCAGGCCGACGCTCTACTGCTGAGCCAACCGGCCAGGGCCGAGACCATAATTCTTTACCCGTATTGTCCACATATCTGTCACATGCAGTGTGACGGCTACTTTATGGCTTTCATGACCCTCTTGTTTCACAATGTTATACAGAGTACTGAGCACAAAACCACCAATCTAAAACTTGCAAAACTAAAAGAAAATCTTGCATTTAACATCACAGGTAAATTTAGGGAAATCACAATTCATTTATTTAACACTGACTTATTGAGAGCTGTGTCAAGTGTTGTGGGTGGGGAAACATGAAGACCTGACTGTACATGGTTTAGACCCACTATCTATGGGACAGATATATACAGAAGCAAGCACTTCTAACTACAGGAGAGCTAAGGCAGCCTTCCCCCAGGGAGTGTCATTTGAACAAGAAATTCTCTAACAACTACAGGTTAACAGTGGTTTCAAGTTCTCAACTTCAATCTCTTGATTTTTTTAAGTGTAACTTTTCAAGCTTCACTCTAATGATCCGATTTCACTTTTAAAACATTAATTCCTTCTACTGAGGTTAGCTAAACAGGCCAGATTACAAACCAAAACCAGCCATTTAATGGTATCAAAGAATAGCCTGAACTGAATTCAAGACCCCAAAGTATTGGGGCAGGGGGAGGAATATTTCTGACGGTATTTTCCCTTAGGGCATTTGCTAATTTGTGGCTCGGGGCAGCTTGCAAGGAAAGCTTAAAACTTGTAGCAGTTTCACTGGGTTGAAGAGCCAGAGTTAACAAGCAGCCACAATTTGGGGTGCCAAGGTCCCAGAGAAAAATGCACAGCAGAAAGGAATCTCCAAATCCCTACATTTCTGCACATAACTTCCCTTTAAGGCACTTGCACATTAAGAAATGAAGCAGAAAGAAGCTGCTACCCAGGCTAACACGCTAAATCAACATTCTGGCAATCTCACTCTTCAAGGACGACAAGAATCGGGAGTTGAGAATCCACCAAGGAGAAGTCCTGGTAAAGACTACAGGGTTGAGGGGAAACTGGAAAGGGACCAGCCTTGTCGGTTTCAAGGAAATCTGTGCATGCTGGGTCAGCCTGACAGAAGAAAGCGCCCTCCTGAGACAGAACATCATCCACACCCATATAATCAGGGTGCTGGTAACAATGTAAAAGGTAGGGTTACAAAGTTAGCACAGTCCACTGCAGAGCATGATATCAGGCAAAGTCAGTTCATTTGTTTTCTTCCTAAATTAAAAGTATCCCAAAGGCCCATCAAGAGTAAAATGGCTCTATAGCAAAATGGATCTGTAAAGTATGACACATTCAGATATCACAGATCAGCGATTTTCAACCTCTTTCATCACATGGCACACATAAATTAATTATTAAAAATCTACAGCACACCAAAAAATATATTTTTTGCCAATCTGAAAAAAAATAGGTATCATTTTGATTCACTTACACTGGATGGCTACTGTTGTGTTGGCTGTTGTCATTTTATTTTTTTATTGACAACTTAAAGAAAATTAGGTCAGTGTCCCTAACTATAGTTAGGTACTTCACGTTTTAAAAATTCTTGTGGCACACCAATTGCAAATTGCTGCCATAGAAAAATGAAAAAGAAACTAGCCAGACATAATGAGAATGTATGAATCTCTATGAATTACACCAGACTGCTTGCTGCAATTATAAGCAGACTCCATTGCTAAAAGATTTTTAGAAATCCTTGTCAGCCTCATCGTCTCACTTTCTACCACTATCCTGGCCTTCTTTTCTGATTTCAATTTTCCAATTACTCTATAACACACCTACCAGCTGATCTTTATTTTTTTTAATAATTTTCTTTTTAATGGGGCGACATCAATAAATCAGAATACATATATTCAAAGATAACAACTCCAGGTTATCTTGTCGTTCACTTATGTTGCATACCCATCACCCAAAGTCAGATTGTCCTCTGTCACCTTCTATCTAGTTTTCTTTGTGCCCCTCCCCCTCCCCCTTTCCCTCTCCCTCTCCCCCCTCCCCGCCCCCGTAACCACCACACTCTTATCAATGTCTCTTAGTTTCACTTTTATGTCCCACCTACGTATGGAATAATGCAGTTCCTGGTTTTTTCTGATTTACTTATTTCACTTCGTATAATGTTATCAAGATCCCACCATTTTGCTGTAAATGTTCCGATGTCATCATTTCTTATGGCTGAGTAGTATTCCATAGTGTATATGTGCCACATCTTCTTTATCCAGTCATCTATTGATGGGCTTTTGGTTGTTTCCATGTCCTGGCCACTGTGAACAATGCTGCAATGAACATGGGCTGCATGTGTCTTTACGTATCAATGTTTCTGAGTTTTGGGGGTATATACCCAGTAGAGGGATTGCTGGGTCATAAGGTAATTCTATTTTCAGTTTTTTGAGGAACCACCATACTTTCTTCCATAATGGTTGTACTACTTTACATTCCCACCAACAGTGTATGAGGGTTCCTTTTTCTCCACAGCCTCTCCAACATTTGTTATTACCTGTCTTGTTAATAATAGCTAATCTAACAGGTGTGAGGTGGTATCTCATTGCAGTTTTGATTTGCATTTCTCTAATAACTAAAGAAGATGAGCATCTTTTCATATATCTGTTGGCCATTTGTATTTCTTCCTGGGAGAAGTGTCTGTTCATATCCTCTTCCCATTTTTTTATTGGATTGTTTGTTTGTTTGTTGTTGAGTTTTATGAGTTCTTTGTATATTTTGGATATTAGGCCCTTATCTGAGCTGTTGTTTGAAAATATCATTTCCCATTTAGTTGGCTGTCTGTTTATTTTGTTATCAGTTTCTCTTGCTGAGCAAAAACTTCTTAGTCTGATGTAGTCCCATTCATTAATTTTTGCCTTCACTTCTCTTGCCTTTGGAGTCAAATTCATAAAATGCTCTTTAAAACCCAGGTCCATGAGTTTAGTACCTATGTCTTCTTTTATGCACTTAATTGTTTCAGGTCTTATGTTTAGATCTTTGATCCATTTTGAGTTAATTTTAGTACAGGGGGACAGACTGTAGTCCAGTTTCATTCTTTTGCATGTGGCTTTCCAGTTTTCCCAGTACCATTTATTGAAGAGGCTTTCTTTTCTCCATTGTGTGTTCTTGGCCCCTTTATCAAAAATTATTTGACTATATATATGTGGTTTTATTTCTGGGTTTTCTATTCTGTTCCATTGGTCTGAGTGTCTATTTTTCTGCCAATACCATGCTGTTTTGATTGTTGTGGCCCTATAATATAGTTTGAAGTCAGGTATTGTAATGCCCCCAGCTTCATTCTTTTTCTTTAGGATTGCTTTGGCATTCGGGGTTTTTTATAGTTTCATATAAATCTGATGATTTTTTGCTCCATTTCTTTAAAAAATGTCATTGGAATTTTGATGGGAATTGCATTAAATTTGTATATTGCTTTGGGTAATATGGCCATCTTGATTATATTTATTCTTCCTAACCAAGAACAAGGTATATTCTTCCATTTCATTATATCTTTTTCGATTTCCCTTAACAATAGTTTATAGTTTTCATTATATAAGTCCTTTACATTCTTTGTTATGTTTATTCCTAAGTATTTTATTTTTTTGTTGTTGCAATCGTGAAGGGGATTGTTTTTTTGAGTTCGTTCTCAAATGTTTCATTGTTGGCATATAGAAAGGCTATTGACTTCTGTATGTTAATTTTGTATCCTGCGACCTTACTGTATTGGCTTATTGTTTCTAGTAGTCTTTTTGTGGATTCTTTGGATTTTCGATGTATAGGATCATATCATCTGCAAAAAGTGATACCTTTACTTCTTCTTTTCCGATATGGATGCCTTTTATTTCTTTGTCTTGTCTGATTGCTCTGGCTAGAACCTCTAGTACCACATTAAATAAGAGTGGAGAAAGTAGACAACCCTGTCTTGTTCCTGATTTAAGGGGGAAAGCCTTCAGTTTAGTGCCATTTAATATGATGTTAGCTGATGGTTTATCATATATGGCCTTTATCATGTTGAGATATTTGCCTTCTATACCCATTTTGTTGAGAGTCTTAAACATAAAATTGTGTTGTATTTTATTGAAAGCCTTTTCTGCATCTATTGATAAGATCGTGTGGTTTTTGTTCTTTGTTTTGTTGATATGGTGTATTACGTTAACCGTTTTACGTATGTTGAACCATCCTTGAGATTCTGGGATGAATCCCACTTGATCATGATGTATTATCTTTTTAATATGTTGTTGTATTTGATTTGCTAGTATTTTGTTTAGTATTTTTGCATCTGTATTCATTAGAGATAATTGGTCTGTAGTTTTCTTTTTTTGTGCAGTCCTTGCCTGGTTTTGGTATGAGGGTTATGTTGGCCTCATAAAATGTGTTTGGAAGTATTGCTTCTTCAATTTTTTGGAAGACTTTGAGTAGAATAGGAACCAAGTCTTCTTTGAATGTTTGATAAAATTCGCTGGTATAGCTGTCATGGCCTGGACTTTTATTTTTGGGGAGGTTTTTAATGGTTTCTTCTATTTCTTCTCTAATAGGCCTGTTTAGAATTTCTGCTTCTTCTTGACTCAGTCTAGGAAGGCTGTATTGTTCTAGGAATTTATCCATTTCTTCTATGTTGTTGAATTTAGTGGCATAAAGTTTTTCATAGTATTCTAATAATTCTTTGTATATCTACGGTGTCTGTGGTGATTTCTCCTCTTTCATTTTGGATTTTGTTTAAATGAGTTCTTTCTCTTTTTTCCTTGGTAAGTCTTGCCAAGGGTTTGTCAATTTTGTTGATCTTTTCAAAGAACCAGCTCCTTGTTCTATTAATTTTTTCTATAGTTTTTCTGTTCTCTATTTCATTTATTTCTGCTCTGATTTTTATTATCTCCTTTCTTCGGCTGGTTTTGGGTTGTCTTTGTTCTTCTTTTTCTAGTTCCTTAAGGTGTGAAGTTAAGTGGTTCATTTGGGCTCTCTCTTGTTTGTTCATATATGCCTGAAGTGATATGAACTTCCCTCTTATCACTCCTTTTGCTGCATCCCATAGATTCTGATATGTCGTATTGTCATTTTCACTAGTCTGTATATATCTTTTGATCTCTGCACTTATTTCTTCTTTGACCCATTCATTTTTTAAAAGTATGTTGTTTAGTTTCCACATTTTTGTGGGATTTTTTTTCCTCTTTTTTGCAGTTGAATTCTAGTTTCAAGGCTTTATGATCAGAAAATATGCTTGGTACAACTTCGATTTTTCTGAATTTGCTGATGTTGTTTTTGTGGCCCAACATATGGTCAATTCTTGAGAATGATCCATGTACACTGGAGAAAAATGTATACTCAGTCACCTACCAGCTGATCTTAAAAAAAAAGAACACAACCAAACAGCTGATCTTAAAAACACAACACCTACCAGCTGATCTTAAAAAAAAAACAACACAACCAAACAGACGCCCTTTTTTTAAAGTTTGTGTCCAGACCTTAATGGGACTTAAGTACCACCCAGCAATCCTCGTATTTCTCGACTTCCCTCATGAACTCAATCCTGGACTCACCACCCGCCTAGTCGAGACCTCACACTTTCCTCTTACTCAGTCTTCAATACCTTATCCTCTCTTTACTTAATAGTTGATAATCCTGCTTCTTCCGTCACTGCGGAAGCAGATGCAATCACAAGGAAATGTCACATTTCTACTTACTTGCCTCTACTGTGAATTCAATAGTCATCTCCATCTTCCCCCTCCTCGATTATCAGCAGCACCGGCCTAGCCGTTTCCCTCTCCTGGCTCATCTCTCACGCTCAGGACACCAGCCACTCTGCTCTGGCCCCCCTCCGACCACACTGGTTGCCCTTTACAAGCTCCTGCATTGTTTCTGTCTCCCTCAATCTCTGAATGCTGGGAGTGCCAGAGCACAATCCCTGATCTGTCCTCTGTCTCTACTCACTCCCATGGCGACCTTATCCAGTAAGAGCAGGGCTTTATATCCTACCTTCAAATATCTGATTATGACTCCTAAATTTAAGTTGCTAGCCCAGACTGTTTGCCAAACCTATATATCCAACTGCTCATTTTCTAACAACCCTTAGCAAATCCAAAACTCCTCATTTTCTCCCCTAAAGCTAATTCACTCTAATCCAGACCTCCCCATGCCAGTAACAGGTTTTAATCTATTCATACAAAAAACCTCAAGTCATCCTGACAACTGACTTCCTCTCTCTCCATATCAAATAAGTCAAAAAATCATGTTAATTCCACTTTCACAAGAGTCGACCATATTCATTGCTACTTCTCTGGTCCAAGGACCACCTGAATACTACAAAAGCTTCCCACCTGGTCTCTCTGATTCTACCCACCCCCTTGCCTCTGTCTATTTTCAATACAGCAGTCAAAGCGAGCCTTTTTAAAAAAGTGATGTTATCCTGCTCAAAGCCCTGCACTGGCTCCCATTTTATTCAAAATAAAAACCAAAGTTCATATGATCGACAAGGCTCTAATAATCTGCTTCCCTCTTACCCTGTTATCTCTCTGACTGCATCATCTACCACCTTTTATTCTGTTCTAGCCACACTGGCCTTGAACACAGTAGCCACCTAACTACCTCTGGGGCTTTGCACTAACTTTCTCTCTGCATGAAACACTCATGAACTAGATATCCACACAACTCCCACCCTCACATTTTGCAAGTGTTGGTCCCACTGTCACCACTGATGGAGTCGACCAGCACCCTGACAACGCCATTCCTGTTGCCTGGCTCCACTTCCCTTTCCCTTCCTTTCCTTTTCTTTTTCTTCGCACACTTACCACCTCTAACATATGCAACATACGTACTTCAGTTATTAATTGCGTCTATTATTTATTATCTATCTCCTTCTACTAGAACATATACTCCATTATGGCAAAGATCTTTGTTTTGGTTACCAACACACTGCCAAGCCAGTGCTGGCACATATTAAGCACCAAGAACTATTTTTTGAATGAAAGACTCCGTAGTCAGAGACGCCCCTCCAGTAGCCACGGATGAATTGTCAGTACTTCTATAGACAGACAACTTGTACACTTAGTCCCAGCCTTTAACCTCAATGACTTTGCTCCCTCTTTGTTCCCTTTCTCCTGCATCATTTTTTTTCAACTGGAGCAGGGGTAGTCTGTCGGGAGCCGATCCACAAATACTGGTTAACAAGGTCACAGCAGAAGAAGATCCACAACTGCTGGCTGACAAGGTCACAGCAGAAGAAGATCAAAAACTGCTGGCTGACAAAGTCACAGCAGAGAAGACCAATGGCTGCTGGTTGACAAAGTCACCGCAGAGGAAAGGCACAACGATACTTCCTCCTTTGACCTTTTGAATTAATTTGGCCTTATATCCTCCCTTTTCTGGGTGTGTACTATCATTTATGGCACAGGGATAATAATACTGTGCTTTCCCTGTAGATTCGTATAATTTCTTTGGAAATGAGACAGAGGGTGTGAGTTCCACAGAAAAGCCTGTAAGCCCCTTTGCCTGGGTTCATAGAAATAAGAGGCTGGCTATGATATCCCTCGTAAAGGGTTAAGTTTGTAGGAGAATTCCTTCTTATTAATCATGTTAGAATAAATAGATTGTGACTTATGAATAGGTAGGAAACAGTAACTATACACAGAAGCACCTTTCAGCCTTCACTTAATTCATTACTTTACCTCCCTAGCCTTTTCATGTGGTAGAGTAGAGAAACTTTCCTTTCTTCTTGCATACCTGACCTGCAGGTGGTGGAACACTCTGAGAAAAATAAAGTTAGAACTTAACTAGTGTATAATTAGTAGATAAATAAAATTTGACTAGACAATAGGACATTAGGTAAGGTAGAGTTATTAATCAGTACTGACCTTTTAGAAGTTTGTACCAATATTGTTATTGCTGTTCAAGTTATTGTATAACAGTACTTTGAATGACTTACCACCTGATTTATAGCTTATAGAAATGAATTAACTGTTGCCTAGAAATATGTAACCATAGTGAAACAAAAACAATGATTAATCAATGTACTCTGAATACCATGTGATTGTAACTTAGTGTGTGTGTATAAAAATAAAGCTAGACCAGCCATTGGCAGAGATGCCTGGCAGTAAATGCTAACGAGAGAATAAAGAGAAAACAAAGAATTCGGCTCTCTCACTTGATTCGTGCTGACGCCGTCTCTTCCTGTGGGACCCCTGGATTCCCCCGGGGCTGGACCTCAGCAGTAGTCAACCTTTTTATACCTACCGCCCACTTTTGTATCTCTGTTAGTAGTAAAATTTTGTAACCGCCCACTGGTTCCACAGTCATGGTGATTTATAAAGTAGGGAAGTAACTTTACTTTATAAAATTTATAAAGCAGAGTTATAGCAAGTTAAAGCATATAATAATAATTACTTACCAAGTACTTTATGTCAGATTTTCACTGTTTGGCAGAATAAATCTTTATAAAACAACTTACTATAGTTAAATCTATCTTTTTACTTATACTGTGGTTGCTCCGCTACCGCCCACTATGAAAGCTGGAATGCCCACTAGTGGGCGGTAGGGACCAGGTTGACTACCACTGAACTAGATCATTACATATAGCATATATCTTTAAAAAACTCTCTTGACCCAACATATTTTAACTGCTACTGCCCCATTTCTCTACTCTTTTTTATATTAAAGCCAGATAATTAAATTCATTGACTCCATTTCCAAGACTGTCATTCTCTTACTCAGCATGAACTCCAAAGGCCTAATAACAGTAGAGCCTGGCCTTGCACTACACTCCTGTCCTCCTCTCGTCACTCCTCCGCACTCAACTCCTGTCAGAGTGGCCTCCTGGCCATGCCCCCTACTGATTTCTACAATAAGAATAATTTCAAATGCTCTCTTTAGTTAAAATTCTTCATTTCAACACCATAAACAAAGCTCACTGAAGCAGTTACCTTTCTAAGGCACTCCATTCAGATGGTCTATTTTCTTACCTTAACTGGAGACCGTGTCATCATCTCCCCAGATCCTCGTGGGAATATTCGTGCTTGAGCAATCATTTCCAACACACTAGTTTTCCCAGCACTCTGATCTCCAACCACAACAACCTTACCGCAAAACAAGTAACATTTATTCATATATTCAATACTAACTTATATTTAAAGAAATTTGAAATGCTGCTGAGATTTTTTTAGTTTTTTTAAATATCTATAAAGAATTTAAAAAGACCATCGATGAAAAAAAATGATAGTTGATACATAGATGCACATTGAAAAGATAAATAATGAAACATGAATTGGATCCATGTCAAATCCAAAGCCAAATTTTTATTAAAAACTTACTAAACCACTATTTTCAAAACGTTTCAAATGATCATTCACGTTCCACAAATCTTTCCCATAGCTGATTTACTCTTTACAAAGACATTTTCAATCCTAGGATGTTAAATTTCACTCGTGTCCTGAATTTAACCCACTGTTCAGGTACTTTAATATCATCGATATTATACATATATTATGCCAAATATATTCATAATTCAAATATCTAACAGCCTTCCTTTATTACACACAAATATAAGTCAACCAATGGATCAAAATACTCACACAACATTCAATATTTAAGACATCAACTAGAACACATAAGTAATATTATATAGGTAAAAAATATATGTCTCTGGTTAAGTCTATGTGTCTACATATACATATGTGTATGTACTGTGTGTGTGCATGCGTGCACATATAACTTTTTTTAAAACCTAGAGGCTTTTTTTGCTAATGAGGAAGTTCACTATGTATTGATTTTTCTCTTACCCTTGGCAGATGATCTTGTGTATTATAACTGGCATCATAATCAGATAGAACATCCAGAACTTCAGAATACATGTCAATCAAAGATTTCTATAAAATTTAAAAAATTAGTATTAAACAGTGAAAATATTTTTAAAAAAATATCACAAATGTGTCGAAAAAAGCTAATAAATTCAAAATGTTTTTCCATAATCATCGTACTGTTTTTTCAAATAACGTAAATACATAGTCATAGTAAAATACTATAGAATAAAATTCATTTCTTCTAATTCAATGTATCCAATTTATTTTATTTATAGATACACTGATTATTAAAGCACATTAATTCAGGATTTTCTAACCTTCTAATTAAATGGTAAAAGAGGGAAGTTATTATTTAATATTGAAAAACTATGAAATGCCCAACAAAGGAACACCATTAACATCATAAAGGTCAAATGAGGAGTCAGGTGACCAACTGAAAGGAAGTAATCTTCTACCAAATTTGGTGTGTGTGCCTGATATAGAGATAGAGACAGAGAAAGAGATAGATGAGGTGGGGGAGAAAGCCCAAAAAGAGGATTAAAGTGGAAAAAGAATCAACAAAAAGACTGTTGAATCAGTAAGCATGATTAAGTGTACTTTGACAACTGGGCAGACTAAAATGTGAGTGTCAGGGAGAGACATCCGTGTTATTCCTCTCTGTATGTAGAAACAGGATCAAATATGGTACCTGGCAAATAGCAAGGTTCAAGTAAGTATTTGATGAATAAATGAACAAATACACAGGCTGAGGGAAAAGGGCTACTTTTAAGCATTTAATAATTAAAGGTAAGTTTTAACGCTAAGGTAAAAACAAAATAAGGGCCTACAGTTCTTTTCTTCTCTTAATATTTAGAAATAATAAATGGGAAGCAACGGCTGTCCCTCCACTGAAAAATAAACAAAGAATTCTTTAAAATTTCATTGCATTTCATTTTATGACAGAAAATACTGTTTCTGAGATAAATTCTCAAAATATAATAACAGTTGGACATAACTTTTCTCAACTCAATATTTTTGAATAACCTATAAAAAAGCCACGGTATTTGTCTTTATGTAGTTATGATTTAGAGTCAGAACTACTAATATATACTATTTAAACTACAATAAATATCTTTAGACCATGGCTATCAAATGTCTGTACCACGATTTATTGCAGTTTTCTACACACACATTCAGTTTATTTGTATGAGATGTAAGTTAAAAGAATTATTCCAAATTAATTTAGCAAATACTGCTTGGTTTAGATTTTCTAACCTTCTAATTAAATGGTAAAAGAGGGAAGTTATTATTTAATATTGAAAAAATATGAAATGCCCAACAAAGGAACACCATTAACATCATAAAGGTTGGGCATAAGATTTAAGTTACTGGTAATGGTAATTACCAATATGCTGATAACAGTATCCGCATATGCTTTTTCAAAAATTCTTTAAAATTCCTAGGGAACTTTCCAGGAGAAAATGTTAACTTTCTTAAAACTCAAGATATGACTATTTAAAGTATGAAGATTTTAAGGGCATAGTTCAAAATTACAATTTGTAACATGTTTAAATATAGGAAGAGAACCTTCCTATTCCTGAAGGGTAACAGTTACAAAAGAAGAGGAGAGGACTCTTTATGATTCCTTACACACTAGTATTGATGAATGCACGAAGTTCTGAGAAATAATAAATTAAGATAAACTTAAAATACCTTAAGCTTTCTATGATGGATGCCTTTGTCATCTTTCTGCAACACTAATTTTCTCAATTCTTTGTTCTCCTTTTCTAACCGTTCCAAGATTCTCTGGTACTTTAACTGAAATGAAATAATAGCATAACTACATAAGAAAAAGATGTGCTAATAAATAACATTAATTAAGTATAAATTAAAAGCTTCCAAACTCCTGAAGTCATATCTCCTACTTAAAATAAATTACTTCATTTAAAAAGCTCCTATAAATATATTCACAATTTATTTTATTCTCTCAGTTATTTCACACAAACAGTAAAATTCAATATAGTTTTCTGTTATAATTTGGCACTTTATTTGGAAAATTCTTTGCTATTTACAATGAAGAAATTATATTATTTAAAAGCACTAAAAATGTAATCACTTAAAGAAACCAGTCCTTAAGTACACTCCATAAAGAAATATTTCCTGTTACATACAAATTTTAAATCTTCATTATAGGGACATTTGGCAAATTTTCAAATTCTTCCCATTCCCCATATTATTTTGTTTTAATTAAAATGATATAAAAAATAATAGCCTATTGTACCTGAGCATGCATTATGTGACCAGCCTGTATTGAGTGTTACACCTGCATTAACTTCTTTCGCATAAGGCAAAGGTTATACAGATTAGGAACCTGAGGTTAGGGATGCTTGATAGCCTATCCAAGGTCAGAGTTTTCAATAAGTTGGGGGCTCAAACTCTTTCAAGTTTTGTTAAATTTCTGTGGCCAGAGATTACATATTAATTTTTAAAATACTAATATAAAAACATATTTTAAGAAGACAGTATATTCAGATACATTGTTTTGTCAAAGTACATGCTTAGCTATACACTTTTCTTAAATAAATGTGACCTTTTTCTAATTGGTCTTTTCAGTTTGCACACTAGTATTTCTTCTCTAAGCAGTAATAAGGTTTGGTAAACTATTAAGAATTACTCCATTCTACAACAAGCAAAATGTTTATGTTCAACTTATAATATCATGCCTTTTAGAATGGAAAATATTTCTCAGAATTTTTTTAGGTTGTAATCAATCTTCCAAGACCACAGTAAATAACAAGAAATCATGTTTCTATCCTCAGAGAATGTCTAATTTAAGACAAATTAAAGAAAAACATTAGTTTAACTATATAGTATGAGACAGGTAGAACTGCAGGTTAAATTCTACTATAAACCTTTTTACAAAACATTCATCTTATATATATAAAAAAATAGTGTATAATAACAGTAGTATATATAACAAATTTCTGGCAGTACTTAAGAATTAGACCATTGCTATCTAATATGGTAGCCACTAGCCATGTGAGTATTAAGTACATGAAATACAGCTAGTTTGAATCACGATGTGCTTTTAAGTGTAAAATACACACCAGATTTCTAAAATTCAGCAACTAATAAATAAATAAAGCACCTAATACTTTTATACTAATGTACATATTTAAATGATACTATTTGGGATCTACAATGTTAAATAAAATACATTATTAAAATCAATTCTATATGTTTCTATTTATACTTTTATTTTTTTTTGTATTTTTCTGAAGCTGGAAACGGGGAGAGACAGTCAGACAGACTCCCGCATGCCCCCGATCAGGATCCACCCGGCACACCCACCAGGGGCAACGCTCTGCCCACCAGGGGGCGATGCTCTGCCCCTCCAGGGCGTCGCTCTGCCGCAACCAGAGCCACTCCAGCGCCTGGGGCAGAGGCCAAGGAGCCATCCCCAGCGCCGGGACCATCTTTGCTCCAATGGAGCCTTGGCTGCAGGAGGGGAAGAGAGAGACAGAGAGGAAGGGGGGGGGGTGGAGAAGCAAATGGGCGCTTCTCCTATGTGCCCTGGCCGGGAATCGAACCCGGGTCCCCCCGCACGCCAGGCCGACGCTCTACTGCTGAGCCAACCAGCCAGAGCCTCTATTTATACTTTAATGTAACATTTTTAAATTACATATGTGGTTTCCATTATATTTCTACTGGGTATCACTGGTATAATCATATGATCAAGCATTGTATCAACGTTCAGTGGCTAACAACTATAACTGCACAGACCAAGGGCTAGTATGCTGTAAGGGTGGTAGGATTTCCTCTGGTTCATTTCTTTGTAAATATTGAATCCACGATGGGGTCTACAAAATTTCTGTGATGAAACCATTCTCTGGTACAGATGCTGAGCTGTAGCTATTTTATAGAGATGTGCTACTAGGCTGTCCTTCAAAGGACAGTAATTACTCCAAAGATCAGTAATTCTCAAATGTAAGGATGCATCAGAATCTCTTGAGGGCTTTTAAAAATAAAGACTGCTGGGTTCCAATACCAAAGTTTCTGATTCAGTGAGTCTGGAATGGGGCCAATAATCTGCATTTCTAACAAGTTTCCAAAATATACTTAAGTGACTGCTCCATAGACCACACGTTGTCACCAGTGACTCTTACTTAACTCATGCTGCAGATTGGAACTGCCTGCCTGGGAAGTCTTAAAAATATAAATGATGCACAGAGCACAAGTCATACAGTCAGGTATGACAATCAATTCACAGATATTAAAGAAACGTGACTCAAAATATACTAAGTGTTTAATTACAGTACCCCATGCTGCATTTTTTCCATACAAAGAGACATAAAATGCCTTTTTTTTTTCACTTTAGAGAAGGGAGAAAAAGAGAAAGAGAAAGAGAAGAGAAGGGGGAAAGAGCAGAAGCATCAACTCCCATATGTAGCTTAACCAGGCAAGCCCAGGTTTTCGAACCAGCGACCTCAGTGTTCGAGGTCGACACTTTATCCACTGCACCACCACAGGCCAGGCAAATAACATATTTTTAACTAAAAAAAAAAACAACCTCAAATATTGCAGATCATTGATAACTATACAGAGTAGCTGACAATGAAGTGGATGATAAGACAATTTTGTACTAGAATGTTAGCTACTCAGTACATTACACAGATCTTTAAAATAATAATGATTTTAGGCCCTGGCCAGTTGGCTCAGTGGTAGAGTGTCAACCTGGTGTGTGGAAGTCCTGGGTTTAATTTCCGGTCAGGGCACACAGGAGAAGCGCTCATCTACTTCTCTACCCCTCCTTATCTCTCTTCTCCCTTCTCCCTTCTCTTTCTCTCTTCTCCTCCTGCAGCCATGGCTCAATTGGAGCGAGTTGGCCTCAGGCACTGAGGATGGCTCCATGGCCTCTGCCTCACATGCTAAGAAGAGCAACAAAGCAACACCCCAGATGGGCAGAGCATCACCCCCTTAGCGGGCCTGAAGGGTGGATCCTGGTTATCGGGGCACATGCAGGAGTCTGTCTCTGCCTCCCCTCCTCTCACAAATAAAAAAATGAAAATAAAATAAAATAAAATAATAATAATGATTTTATAATAGAATAGCTTTACAAAGTAGTGCCAGAAATACCTTTAGAAAACTTATCTGATTGGTTATGGGCTTTAGAAAAGTAAAGGAAAAAGTTCTGAGGGTTCATGAGAACAGTGGTAGACTCACAACTATAACTTGAATTAATTAATAACTGGTACTTAATTAACCTATAAATGTAAAAATGCAAGCATAGGTTTAAATAAGGACAAGTCACTTTCCCTTATTTTTTCTATAGTTTTGATGATAACATTTTTACCATTAGACCATTCCAAATTTTGCTTTGTTAAAAAAATTAATTTTCACATCACCAAACTCATATTTGACTATTAGAAAAAGTCCCTGGTTCTTTTCACTCATCAGAATTACCTGGGTATGCAGAAGTTCTTCTTGAAGTTGGTCGATTTTCTCTTTGTCTGACACCTAAATATTTAAAACAAATTAATTTTGAGTAGAATTAGGTTCAGATAGAATGTATAGTAAGTTAAAAATTTTAAATGTATTTTTTAAGAGTAAAAGCTATTGACTTAATATGTATATTTAAACAAAGCAAATTTTAAATCAATTGATATTTAGGAAAGTAAAATACAGTTGTATTTATTGATAAAAACAGTTCATCAAAATTTTACATTAAGTAAAAACCTTAATTTTCCTGTTGCTATGCTAGTCATTTCTTATGAATGAATGGCTTGTTAGAAAAATAAGACATGTGGTTACTACGATCTTCAAAGCTTGTTTTGTGCACAAGCGCAGGCACTTGGATGCATGAAAGTACTGACAGCCCTACAGAATTGTTTTGGGAAGTCAGATACATGTTATGATTTACAGGTATTGAAAAAGTTCATTGATCATAGTGTGTATTTTAAAAAAAAACAGCCATTTCCATTCTGTAAGTAGGTAAATATTAAATAAACGCAAAGAACAACTTGCATTTTCAGATGATTGTTTTTAAATTCAGTTCTAGTGCAAGAACTGCTAACACATGATATAGCAAATGCATCAGTAGCAATAAAGTCAAATAAAGCAACTAAAATTAATTTGGACATAAAAATAAAAGTAGGACAAAACCCACAGGTATTGTGGAAACTACTTCCAATTGTTATTAATAATAGTTCTAAGAGACAATATCCAAAACCGACAAAGAAGTTTATTGTATAACAGGTTTTAAAGTAGTTACAATACAATTTTAAATATAAAACACAATGATCAATTTTAATCAAAATGATATCCTTTATGACAAATCCACACAATTGTGCTTTGACTCTTTGATGAGGTGCAGAAGTTATCACCCTCGGTCTTTCTGATAATTAAAATTTGTAAACATGAATTTATTTCATAGGACACAAAAACAAGTTAAAATTCATGTAATCTTTGTCTTTCATTGGCTATTAAAGCAATCAAGACATCATGGTAGCAAAGAGATATGAAAAAAATTTAAATGATTTTCTTACTTAAGAAGACATTAATAATTCTTATCCATGTAATAAAGTTATTTTGAGATTTTAATTCCTATTTCTCAAAATTTACCCTAAACACTTCTTTTAAATAAAAATGACAATGCTTGCTGGAAATGATGGGTACGTATGATTTTTTTCTTTAAAAGCCTATGCCTAAAAATCTCCAAATATGATTCAGTAGTTAGAAAAAAAGATAATATAAAACCAACTTGACTGCTGTTTTCTCATTCCCACAGAGCAAGCAGAGACTTGTGGCTAGAAGCTTTTTTCATTTGATTGTGTGTTTGTGCAGAATGGACAAGAATGATTAATAGTCCCCTAAGATGCAAGGAAACAAGAAATTTAGAGAGAAGCGCACAATCCAAAGAACAAAATATTGAAGGCCAATGAAGAAATAATGCCATCACACTGTAACAATGTGGTCATAAAAAATTGCAGATTAAATTCCCAATTCATTTTAAAAGGTACTTTGATTTACTTTGTTCTATTAAATATTCATCCAATTGCAGCTAAATTAGTATAAAATGTATTAACATTATTAGTATAAACTGTTTTAGTTTGAATGTGAATATTTAACAATTTCATGCAATATATCTTTAATCACAATACAAAATTCATCATTACTCTACACAGTGTGACAATAATTAAGAAACTAATACAATTACACAAAAAAGTTACACTGTTTACTATAAGCCAAGAGCTTAAAAGGTTAATTTAGTAATTTGGTCAAATAAAAAGGGTATACAAAAAGTTAAAATTATATAAGGTTATCAAAATTTTACAAACACAATCTTAATGCTGACAAGTATTTAGTAATCATGACTGTTAAGAATTTTTATAAATTCCTATTTTTAGAGTATTTAGATTTATCATTTGCTCTTCTGGCATATGATTATTAGGAATAATTCATGCAAAGTTTTACTTTTTATCTGCTTAGCTTAATGGAACATCAAAATTAATGTAATGTTCCAGGTGTTGGCAGAGTCAATAATTAATTACACCTAATATTTTCTAAGAAATAAGGTGAAACCTTTAGGTTCACAAAATAAGATTAATGAGAAGCTACTTTTACATATCTTCTTAACTAGCACATGCTATTTTTATTCTGTCACTTATTTAAGGCCTTAACTAGCAATTTGGGTGTATTTTATTTTAATGCACTTTTCCGATAAAATTGAACTATTTACGACAAGAGTAAGTTCTTGTCCTGTTGTTTAAGATACTCAGTTTGCATTATGAAATTAATTTAAAACTCACCCTGACAGAAATGGGTATCAATGGTCTTGAAACCAGGGCTTTTGTACAATTCCAGGGCTGTGGAACTGATGGAGAAAGAGCGGAATCCTCCGCAGAAACAAGCTAAGGCTGAAAGACAAAAACCTTTACTAGCTCCTCACAAAACCAAGCCTGATTTTACATGTTTCAGTATTTCTTCCTCCTACGCTACGGTGGCCATTCTGAAATAGTAAAACACATATATAAAAGACTCAAAATGTCTATGTATGTGTACATATTCACAGGAGGCAAAACTACCAATAGCAGTTTTAATCTACTGTTACTGCGTGAGCTCCTTTGTTCAGAAGATACAGAGAAAATATTAGCTGCTACTACTACTAAGATATAAAAAACAAAGACCTACTTATATTTTCAAGAAGGCAGAAAAAATGATTCAAAGGCAACAAAAAGCTGTGGTTTTGTACCTCAATAAACATCAAATGCTTAGAATGATATAAAACTTATGAATTAGGATTTTGATCATTATGATAGTGAAGGGTGAAGTCAGCTGTGTACTAGCTATAGGTGGAAAAGTAGGGAGCTACCATAAGAAATCTGTCTTTCAGGACAGCAAGGGGAATGATGTCACGATGGAAGAGCGGGAACGGTGCTTACTGTCCCACTGACTTGCACACCGTGGCAGGAACAGTTCAGGCTGATGCCCCACTATGTGTCATAATAAAACAGAGGGAGGCACAGTCCTGTCAGTCACTATTTTACAAACATGAGAAGGAAGACATAGAAGAGTTATGTGGATAAATCCAATGAATACTAGAAATAGGAATATCTCTATGCCTAAAAAAAAGCAAGTGGGTCTCAAATGAGCATTACCCTTTGACAAATGTAGAAAATACACAGCATTCACTTCTAATAGCCCTCATAACATCACATTCAAAAAATCTTAAACCATACCTTAAAACCTTAAAATGGCAGACTATAGAACTCATTTCAAATTACTTTATCATTAGGAACATTTAAGAACAATTTTTAACTAGAACTATATTCATATTTCCAAATAACGTACCAGAACATAATAGTTCCTTCCCCTTCTTCTGTAGTAAAGCCAAGGAAAGGATGGCTCAGCATATGCATCCAATTTGTTAGAATATTTAAATGGTACTCTCAACAGCCAAAGAACAGAGAATGTGAAAGTGCCATTTAAAATAAGTCTTTTCTTGGTAACACACAACTTCAATTTAATCAAGTACAAAAATTACTTTCTGTATCTACCTAGGTCATTCTTTTACTGAAAGCTAAACATACAGTAGTTGATTCCACAGCCATGGAACTGAGAAAAGCCAGGAAGTGACATTGAAAAAATGAATGAAACCATGACAAGTAATCTCAAGTGTTAACCACCACCAGATGCAATAAGGTTAGCCAGCAGAAGCATTGCACTAAGTCATTATCTATATAGGTTGATTCCAATATCAGAACCTACAGGAAGCTAATTCTATGTATCACTGAATCTTATTTCCTGAGTAAGGTTTGCACATAACTTTAAAACTCCTGACATTATATATATGAAAATTAGCTGATTTCATCACAATATAACTTTAAAATCATTACATTTATTTCACTTTGACTCCTAAGTTCATTTAGAATATTATTAACCTTGGGATCTACACTGTGGGATCATCTAACAGCCAAAAGTGTATTTTTAAGGACTTCTTGATTGCACCTATAACCAAATATTTGTATTGACTTATGCTGACTTTTATTAGAATCTCTTCTTTCAGTAGCCCAAGGTAAAATTTATGTGCACTGACTTTATGGAAGGAAGTGTACAAACTTCATGCAATCAGTTTATCAACCTGTATAAGAAGAATAACTATGCCCAAAAGTTAAATCAAAATTGTTTTCTTCTATAAGAAATAAAACTGTTCTCTGCTGATCCATTTTAGCTAAAACAAATACATTTCACTCCATAGTAATCCTTTTCATTTTAGAAATAAAAATTTGGAGAACAAGTAAATAGACAAGTTGACTATGAAATTAGGATGACTAAATACCTGGACCAAGTAAACCATAATTCATAGTTCTTCCCTAAATACAAACTCATGGACCCTCACAGTTCATCTCAGGTTTAGATAATGTATATTTTGGGTATGTTTACCCATTCCAGGAAAGTTACATATTTGTATTATGTATCTTTCATATTTTTACTTTGTCAAAAATAACTTCTCATAATTGGTATCCATGAATGGATTAGGGCGACATGATCTTTGTAGAAATGGCGGATTAATGAGAACACATCAGAAGCCCCCTTAAACCATCCATCACCTTGCGCTTCTGTTGGGCATAGCTCGTGCTATATTGGCCAGCAGCTCTGCGTGCTTCCTCTTCGTGTTCTTGTATTTGCTGTTGTAAGAGAATGAGCTCACCAAGCAGACCCTGCCACGAGTTTACAATGAGGAGAAGAGGAAAATTGGGGAGGAAAACAATGTTAAACCAAAGGGCACAAGAAAGGAAAAGATGTAAGTTGGGGAGGAATGGACAGCATATAACAAAAAATGGAAACATTTATGTACCTTTCAAGCCACTAGAAAGTTGGGCTCTGCATATTTCCATTTTTCCCCTCAGTAAAATCAGATGTCTCAGAAATATAAAACAGCACAGTTTAAAAAGTGAAATAAGTAACTATTGGCTGTATAAAAAAAACAGACTAGCTGAAACGTTCAAGGAAGGTAGTGCTGTAATAAACTAAACTTCCTAGTAACAGGAAACTCTAGAAAACAAACACCTCAACCCTTATATTTGAATTGCCAATATGAACTAGTTTACGTTCTAGACTTGATGAGGGAGAAAATTAAACAGGTCTTGAACAGTGTGGACCTTATAAATTGATTAAATCTTTTAATTCTCAACCATAATTCTCATATGGCTGAATAGAGGATATACATAATGGTTTATTTACTTTGTAACTTATTATTTTAAGTAAATGTTTTTTCATATCTGGTGTCTGCAACTAAATACTAGTCCATGAAAACTATTAAGAGTTTCTGAGCCTGACCTGTGGTGGCACAGTGGATAAAGCGTTGACCTGGAAATGCTGAGGTCACCGGTTCAAAACCCTGGGCTTGCCTGGTCAAGGCATATATGGGAGTTGATGCTTCCTGCTCCTCCCCCTTTCTCACTCTCTCTCTCTCTCTCTCTCTCTGTATCTCACTCACTCTAACTCTCTCTCCTCTCTAAAAAATAAATAAATAAATAAATAAATAAAATAAAAAAGAGAGTTTGAGTATTAAGTTAATCAAAATTCTACATTAATCCATATTTCTACATGCCTATACACACAAGCTGACTTGACTAATACTTAGGGTATTTCTTTTTGCAAATTAAAAAATGTTTTAGGTACTGTTTCAACTTTACACAACATCAAGTAAATAGTCTGACTAAATTTTCACTTTTTATGAGCTGTTTTGACATTAAAAATATCCTGTGAGAGTATAAACTATATCAACCACTAAAACATAAGCATTATAAAAGCAATTAAGATATGGATATAATTATTATAAAAACTAAAAATGAAACAAAACCCAATTTGGACCCATGTACAAAATAATTAGCATTGCTATGTTTAAAATTCATTCAATTTAATAATCATGAAATGTTAATCTGGTACAGTTTTTATCACAATATATTCACACATGGCATGATAATAAAATACACATCACTCTCTGTACAGTATTTTTAATTACTGCCCTATCAGATAACTGATCTTAAGAAAAGTGGGAGAAAAGGCAACTAAGAATTGACAATGTGAGAAGCCTAATATTTTCTCACTTAGAAACCATAAAAAGACTCAATTCCAGTGAATGAGGTCACTAATTTGCATAAATTCTAGGAGAACAAAGGGCTCAATATTTACCAGATTATAAAACAAACAGGAAAACATACTCATTAAAATAATCTAAATTAATCTAAAAGAGGAGATAGCTAGCTTCAGAGGTTTTTAAATAACTGTCCAAAAACTTTATTTTGTATTATACAATTAAGAAGTCTCTTAAAATAAAATACATTCAAATTTTAATGAGTAGATTCACCCAGAGGCTTTATAAGTCAGTTTAATTCATACAATCCAAAGACTTATAGAAATCAAAACATTTTCATAAAAGTAAATACAAACAAAAAAGCATTTTAAATTAAGAGAAAATATTAGCATATAATTTGGAAGGGTTTACTTTGTTTGATTCTTAGTTTTAATACATGAGGCTATAATCAGTGCCAATAATAATGGCACTATATAATGACTTACTAAAAATTAAAGGATGAAACTTTTTGATATTTCTGCATAACAAGAAAGAACATCAAAGTAGTAACATAACTGAAATTTCAACATTTGTTTCCAAATTCAATACAGAATATATTTATAAAACCTTATCTACAAGATATATCTTCTAAATAAATATTTTATAGTCACTGATAAGTCTATCAAGAAAAGATAATGCCAACTCACTACCCTCATCATTCCTATAATCTTTTGTCATGTTTTTCATTTTTTGTATCATTGCTTTTCATCATGCAGAAATATTCAGCTTCTTTTTACTCCAAATCCAATTATTTTTATTACCTTAGTCACTTGTCATAGTCAGTTCTTCCAAACATTCAGGTGTTTAGATTTTTAAAAACAATTCCCTTTTTAAAAAAGGAATTCCCGTATTGGTTCACACAGTAGTGTACCTATTCTTTATCTAACACACTAACCAGTATTCTAGTTTGAACAGTGCCAAAACAGTGATAAAATAGTCCACATTTCTTAACTGTGCTGGTCTGTCAGGCACACAATTCTTTTTTATTTATAGCTGATATACCCTTCCTTAATTTATTGCTTATATCTATATACAAATTGTATTGTAAATACTCTAACATCTATTACATTACAAGAAAACATCCTCTTTCTAGTGACACTTCACTTTCAAATTAACTGTTACCTCCTGAAAAAAGTAGGAAGAAAACAAGAATTACACATAGAAAAAGCTATTACACTATGCTGCATGACTAAAGGATGCCACCCTTATCCAATTTTAGGCACCAAATCTCACCCTCACTACAGGACCCAGTGATAGGCTACACAGCCTGGAAGTCAGGCCATGTGGAAGAAGGAAGGGGAAGAAATGTGTGTATCTACCGAGGAAGATACACTCCTAAATGGACAAAACACATTTTTCCCAATAATCTCCTAAGCTCAGACGTTTTTCTCTCAAAAACTAGCACATATTTTTAAGTGATATATATTACATATAAAATATAATTGTTACAAATAACAAAGTTATTGTAAACACAGATGATATACTCTCTAAACACCTAGTTCAGGGGTCCCCAAACTTTTTACACAGGGGGCCAGTTCACTGTCCCTCAGACCATTGGAGGGCCAGACTATAAAAAAAACTATGAACAAATCCCTATGCACACTGCACATATCTTATTTTAAAGTAAAAAACAAAACAGGAACAAATACAATATTTAAAGTAAAGAACAAGTAAATTTAAATCAATAAACTGACCAGTATTTCAATGGGAACTACGGGCCTGCTTTTGGCTGATGAGATGGTCAATGTCCGGTTCCATATTTGTCACTGCTAGATGTAACAAGTGATGTGACGTGCTTCCGGAGCCGTGAGGCGTGCATCCCACGTCACTGGAAGTAGTACTGTATGTGAGCGATGCCATGCTTTGCGTCTCTCACTGACCACCAATGAAAGAGGTGCCCCTTCCGGAAGTGCAGCGGGGGCCGGATAAATGGCCTCAGGGGGCCGCATGTGGCCTGCGGGCCGTAGTTTGGGGACCCCTGACCTAGTTAGTGTCAATTTGACACGCAGCTCTCAAGTCTCATGTTTCATGTACAGTGTTCTCAGTTTTTAAAAAATTATGTCAGATCAAGAAAATCAGTGATAACTCCAGAAACCAAAATATCAACTGAAAATGCTACAAAAACATAAAAGTTGATAAGTTTGGTAGAAAATTTTTAAATAATCTTGAAATTATAAGTCATTAATATGTGAGTACATTTAAAATACTATAATATATATTAATTGATTTTAGAGAGAGAGGAAGGGGGGAGAGAGAGAGAGACATCAGTTTGTTGTTACACTTATTTTTGCACTAATTAGTTGATTCATTTTTTGTGTGTGACAGAGACGGAGAGAGACAGAGAGAGAGGAACAGATAGGAACAGATAGAAAGGGAAAGAGATGAGAAGCATCAATTCTTCATTGTGGCACCTTAGTTTCTTATTGATTACTTTCTCATATGTGCCTTGACCAGGGGCTACAGCAGACCAAGTGACCCCTTGCTCAAGCCAGAGACTTTGGGCTAAAGCTGGTGAGCCTTGCTCAAACCAAATGAGCCTGCACTCAAGCTGGCAACCTTGGGGTTTTGAACCTGGTTCCTCTGAGTCCCAGTCTGATGCTCTATCCTCTGTGCCACTGCCTGGTCAGTCTCACTAGTTGATTCTTGTATGTGCCCTAAGGTCGAACCTGCAACCTTGGCATATTGTGATGACACTCAATACACTCTAACCAACTGAGATACCTCGTCAGAACTAAAATACTACATTTATAACATATTTTTAAAATATCACATTTTAATATATTTTTAACATATTTTAGAAATTTGTAGCAGAGAAGAACTCATACCCTGTTGTTTTTATTCCTAGCATCTAGAATAATGCCTGACACATTGGATGTGTTCAAGCCACCATCCTAAGTAGGGCCTTGTAGGAATATGTTATGAAAATACGAAGTTAGGATTACAATTAGAGACAGCCAGGTGTCCTAGGGTGAAAGCCCTGAGCAGACAATTTCACTACCAGTTTAATTTAATTAATGTCTTTTAAAATTCTTAACAAAAAATATGTTTGTTTTCCATAGGTTTATAAAAGGTTCCTGTTATCTTTATTATATCTTTTTAAAATGTTTGTTTACCAATGAAAGAACCTGTTTCTAAAGGTCATGAAATATGTTCACATAAAAGTATCAATCTAAAATAGCTAATTACTAACTTAGGCCTCACTGAAAGTTAAGGTTTTTAGAAGTTGAGAATTCTGATAAATTAGAAACTGCAAAGTTTTAATAATAAAAGGTATAAGGCATAGAGGTACTTTTAAAAGGAAAAAGTAAGTTGTTCTGAGAGCTGGTTATTTCTGAATGGTGAAGGTTTGTGTAAGTTGCAGAAGATCTGTGCAGGTTGTAGAAGGTTTATTGCAGAGGTTAGAAACAAAAAGAGAAGGAACTGAGAAAGTAGACAAAGGTGAGACAAAGAAAGAGGAAGGAAGGATTTTAGAAAAAAGATTGTCCAGAAAGGAAAAAAAAAGGAAGATTAAAACATTTTTAGGGACCTCGGGAGCTTGAGAAATTCACCCAGACATTGCACAAAGAGCCAATGGTCTTCTTAAGCCTCAATTACACAAACAAAAAAGGGGAGTCAGAAGGAGAGACGCACCCCACAAGTACAATTGTATCTTTTTACTTTTAATTTTTTGAACATTTCCTCACCTAAACTTACTGCAGCTGAGAGGCATTTTGTACCAGCCAAGCAATGGCCTAAGCCTCTCATGTTGTACTGGGATGTATTAGCTAGCCCTGAGTGGCAGAATCCAGTCAAATTACTAATGTGGGAGCAAGGGTATGTTGCAATTCTGTCATCAACAAGTCCTCTTTGGATACCAGCGAGGAATGTGAAGCCTTATCATGAGATGGCATCAGCCCCTGGAAAGCAACCCAGTTCCAGAGAACCAGCAAGTGAGAGTGAATCCACCTCTGGAAATGAACCCGAAAAAGAGAACACCTAACTCACTCCCAAGCACTCGGGGAGCACCTGACATCACCGGGGGCACTTTAAAACACCTGACCATGCATGCTGAAGAAGTACTGCAAAATGCAGATATGCCTGCAAACCCTGAAAACCTGTTTCTCTCTATACTTGCCCTTCACCTTCCACTGCAACCACCTAACCATCCTACTCTCTGTTAATCTTTACTAAACAGAAAAGGGGGATATGTAGGAATACGCTGTGAAAACATGCAGAGTTAGGGTAAACAATCAGAGGCAGAGAGGTGCCTTAGGGCAAAGGCCCTGAGTGGACAAGAGTCCGGGGCCTCTCTAACCTTATGCTAGAAACAGCAGGATAAGATTCAGCAACAAGAAAATGTTCAGGCTCTCAGAACAGAGATTAGAAGTCAGCATGTTCCTCGTACTTCACCCCCTGAAAACTTCCTCTGCTTCCTTGAATTATTTATACTGGCTAATATATATCTGAGCAAGGCAGGGGATGAGGCTTCAGTCCCTCGGTCTGCCAACCAGGGCTGTTACCTCCCCTTGGCCCCTTGGAGCATGTCATCTGGCTTCCAGGCAGTTCATTGTCCTTGTGACAAGTGGTGCCCGTGTGAGGAATGGGAACCAACCATTAAGGTTTCCTTCTTTGAGTAGTTCATTGTTGCAGCCAGAGGGCCTGACACATGTCAGTTGCTTGAATGACTCAAGTAACAACCTACTTTTACCTAATACTGCACACAAAGTTTCTAGCATAAAATCCAAATTGGTTTCATAAAAAATATCTATTCTCTAGATAAGCTACACATCAACCCTACAATCCATTTTTCCCAATTTCAGAACAGACTGCTCAAAGTTTGAGAAAAGGGGAAGAAATTAATTATATAATGTTAACATTCTGTTTACTCATGCACTAAAAGTGTAAGATCATAATAATCATCATCATCATCACCTAAGAGCCAATATTTATTGTTTATTATGTGCCGTAACCCTCACAATGACCCTATCAGATAGGGTTTCCCTTTTACAGAAGAGTACACAGAAACTCAGAAGCGAGGGCACTTGTCCAAGGTCACAGAGCTCAGAAAGCAGAAAGGTCAGGCTCTGAATGCAGGCAGGGGGACTACAAAGTCTGCACCTGATACCATCCTGTTAGCACTTTGGTCTCACTATTTAAATTACCCTTTAGAGAAGAAGCAGGCAAACTATGGTGGACTGGCTGAGCAGTCCAAACATTCTGGCCTGCAAACCTAAAATATCTGGCCCTTTAAGGAAGTCTGCCAACACCTGCTATATTAGATTTATAAGTGACTTGGGGCCAGAAAAGAACTTTATGAGAGTAAAGACATTTTTCCCTTTCCATTTAACAAATATTTCTAGTCATTAAAGTACTTTTCAGTTTGAATAATTCTGCTGTTTGACTAGCTCTAAAGAACCATTTTCCATTTAATTTTTTTTAATCTCCCAGGGAACTGAAAAGTGTTTATTATTTGGTTATCAGAAGGAAATACAACTTTTGATTTGGATTACTTAACTTGTTCTAATTAAGAAATACCATATCTTATTTCACTATTTGGAAAATTTCTACAAATAATAGTTTTAAGAGATAAATCAGTCTATTAGCAATAGTATAACGAATATTACAATTTTTACTAAATCCCCCTTTTCTAACTTTCCTATGAAGTGCTATGTACACAGTATATACTTAATGGTTTCTAAATGACATAAACATGCAGTGCACTTGTTACTGAAGAATGAAGTAAGGCTGGCTGCTCTACCACGCCCCTTCTCCCGCTGCAGATCCTCCCTGCTCTTCTTCCCTGATCCCTCCGCTTCCCATCCACGACTTTCCAGGACACAGAGATTTGGCTTCCTGGCTAAGAATCTAACCAAGCATAAGTCGCTAGTTGTTAGACGCTGAAGCAATTCAAGTTTCCTGAATCTGTAATTACTTGATAATAGTGAGAATTTCATTTTACCTGTTAGCACGTTTATTACATAGGGAATCCTAGAAATGTACATAGCACATAAGCAACAATGCTTTGTTATAATTCAGCACTACATGTGTACTACCTTCACTTTCTTGTTCTCCTCAACAGCTGCAAATATTGAAGGCCAAGAGAAATTTACAGGAAATCAGAGCAAAAAGACACATTGCATAAAATCACTGGGCCCACTCTTGTTGGCATCAATCAAATTTACTACTTTAAATTAGTCTCTCTTCTACTGAGTTAAACCAATCAACTGTGTTTGCTAAGAGCTCAGCACTATCCTACCTCCTCTGAGAAGAGAGTGTGGTAGAAACATCCCATCAATAGTAAGACTGCAAACCAAAATAAATAGTTACATATGGCAAGTGTTTGAAATGTTAAGAGTATAGTTACTGGAACTGAAATGATTACAGAAGCCTTAAGGATGAATGGAAATTAGGCAGAGGAAAGGAAAGAACTATTTCAGCTGGGAGGTACCATATAAGCCACACAAATATAGTAATAAGCGAAAAGGAAGAGCAGTAATATATTACTGTTCAATAATTAATACCACTTTTCAAGATTTAGATTTTTCATAGGTCCTCCAAACATTTTCAATAAATTATAACTGTGCTTATAAACTTCAGAATGACCATATTCCTTATTTCTGTGATATGTTTATGACCAATCAGACACTTCACAGAACAAAAGCGCAGATAATAAAATGTCTTACTTAGCAAATTAATTTTCACCAGAAAACAAGAATCTTACTGAATCTAAAAAAGGAGATACACTAAGTAGTCTTTTCGGCTATAATGTATTATTATGACCAATACACAGAAATCTACTGATAAATTAATTCACTAAAATAGGCTCACCACTCCAATTTCTAATTTGTTATCTGGTAGTTATAAAGGTCTCCAAGTTCAAAAATATTAATCAGTTTACACCAGCGGCTCTTTCTAATATTTTAAAGCAGGGGTTGGGAAACTTTTTGGCTGAGAGAGCCATGAATGCCACATATTTTAAAATGTAATTCCATGAGAGCCATACAACGAGTCGTGTACGTTACGCATTATCCAATAAAAATTTGGTTGTCCCGGAGGACAGCTGTGATTGGCTCTAGCCACTCGCAATCATGAACATGAGTGGTAGAAAATGAATGGATTGTAATACATGAGAATGTTTTATATTTTTAACGTTATTATTTTTTTTTATTAAAGATTTGTCTGCCAGCCAGATGCAGCCATCAAAAGAGCCACATCTGAGGCCCTGGCTGGTTGGCTCAGTGGTAGAGCGTCGGCCTGGTGTGCAGGAGTCCCGGGTTCAATTCCCGGCCAGGGCACACAGGAGAAGCACCCATCTGCTTCTCCACCCTTCCCCTTCTCCTTCCTCTCTGTCTCTCTCTTCCCCTCCCACAGCCGGGGCTCCATTGGAGCAAAGTTTGCCCGGGCGCTGAGGATGGCTCTATGGCCTCTGCCTCAGGCGCTAGAATGCCTCTGGTTGCAACAAAGCAACGCCCCAGATGGGCAGAGCATCGCCCCCTGGTGGGCATGCCGGGTGGATCCCGGTTGGGCGCATGCGGGAGTCTGTCTGACTGCCTCCCCATTTCCAACTTAAGAAAAAAATAAAGAAAAA
Source organism: Saccopteryx bilineata (assembly GCF_036850765.1). Taxonomy (NCBI): domain Eukaryota; kingdom Metazoa; phylum Chordata; class Mammalia; order Chiroptera; family Emballonuridae; genus Saccopteryx; species Saccopteryx bilineata. Next base: position 59,999,756 of record NC_089497.1, read on the forward strand.
AAGAAAAAAAAAAAGCCACATCTGGCTCGTGAGCCATAGGTTCCCAACCCGTTTAAAGAGAACATAAATTTTAAATTTTTTGATTAATAAAAAAGCACATATTAAAAAATGGTTTCAGTATTTTTCCATTTTTTATTTATAAAAGATACATAACTTTTCATTAATACAACATAAACAAGCAACTGTCTACAAACTGAATAGACACAGATCCAGGAAAATCAGAGAAACTTGATATCTAGTTAGCCCATACATTGTTATATGCAAAGATATGCTTTCTGTAGACTTTTTGAAGACCTCCATTGCAACTCTCCAGAACACCTAAAAGTCTAGTGACCCAGGACTGGGAACACAGGTAATCCCTTCATCATGTTGTTCACGCTGCCTGGCTCAAGTCAAACAATCAGACATTTGTGTTCCCTCAACTCCCCGTCACTTTAACGTCAATTGACTTTGAAAGGTCCTAACTGTTCCTCTACTTGCCAGCACTTCTCCAGATGTGTTCTCCTATTAGAAAGCACAAATCTTTTTTTTAGTTCTAGTTATGTTTTCAATTTATTACTACTGTTTTAAAAATCTGATTCACATTCACTTTTATATTTCTGGTAGAAGTGTAGCCAGAAACTTAGGAATAAACCAGACAACCAGTAAGCTACAGCATGACTGCTGCAAGCCCTGAATACATTTTAACTCTGGGGCTCTCAGACACCAGACCCAACCAATCAAAAAGGTATCAGCTAAACTCTGGCTGCGATCTACCTCTGATCACTATCCAAATTTTTGAACTTGATGTTTTAGACAATAGAGTAATTTCGAAAAGGCTAACGCTAAGCTAAGATCTATCCTTCATTACCTTAAACCACTAATTTGTAGACAGGTCTGTTAAAATCAGTTTTTCTACATCTTGTCTGAATGGTTCATTATTCTCAAGTGTCACAGAGAGCAGCAGTCAAGCCCTGAAACCATAATACTGCATATTAATAGAATTAAAACCACTAGTAGAGGCTGAGAAAGCTTTTTTTGTATAGAGATTTTTAATCTAGCATTCAGTACAATTTGATTTAGCCTTTAAAAAAAGCAGTTGAATTCCAACTCTAGATTTAGTGTTTAAAACAAATATTTAGAAATTATAATGGGTGAGTTTTTTAATGGGCAAAAAATCGCCATAAATTCAGAAAAAATTAAAAGAAAAATAGTCTAGAACAGGGGTCTCAAACTCGCGGCCCGCCGAACAATTTTGTACTGGTTTTTTTTTGTTTTCAACTGCAGTGAGAAAAGTGTTGCGTAACAGTTGCCTTTTGTAGACCTAGTGCGGCCCGCCCAACGGCTGTGATCTTGCTCTGCGGCCCACATGCTGAGTTGAGTTTGAGACCCCTGGTCTAGAAGGATACTTATTTTCAAACAAGCAAAGGAGGAAATTATAAAGTAAAGCAATAAATCTGCTCTCATGTCTATAGCATAAAAATCCAATCTGTAAATGTGTATAATTAAATTCTTGAGATCCATTCTCTTGCTTCTTCTACACTATAGAGATCCTGAGCTTTTACGGATTATTCATTTATCACCTTAGCAGGATTTTAAGAAAATTATCTGAGTCAGGTCCTGCAGTAGGTTTCTCATTCACCAAAACCATCCTCAGCTATAATAGAGAAAAGCAGAAATGCAGACATCCACTATCTGATCGAAGCAATGAGAAATCTTCTCCCCAATTAGATTAGCTCCTCTCTGTACAGTAAGTCTACCTGTATTAAAGGGCCAAGGCCTTGGTTCAAGATAAACTGTGCATAATCAACTAACTCCTATTCATTATTTTATCTGCAGTAGCATGAATAGTCAAGGATATCCCCTGATTATTATAAAGCCAATGGAAAAGATATCTCAAAAGGCAAATGCCCATACACACACACACACACACACACACACACATACATTTCAAAGTATGTTTTCTCCAAAAGATCAAGTTAAAAAGCAAAGCAAAGAAAATTGGGTTGAAATATAATTAAAACTTAGACTATTATGTAGAAAGTTCAATGTTAAAGGACAGGGAGAGAGATAGAAACCTATTTAGAAATTAATTTCTTCCTGCTTCTCCAATAAACAAGAAATAATTTCTCTTTAATATGGTAAAACCATAATAACCTTCCTTCTAAAACCTACATACTCCATATTTAATTTTAAAATGTTCATAGAGTATTTTTCCAAATACCTATCTAGATACATATTTTTTAATATTCCAAGAATCAGTTATCTTATCAATTCCAAAAGATAAAAATGAGACTAAGAAAATGTAAGGTTAACATATGAATATAAATATAGAGCGATGTACTGTATAAGCTATTCCACATAAGTAATTCTCTTCAGACTTTCATGTGGATTTTGCTAATGCAGGTGTTGAAACGGACATAGCCTCTACATAATTTTGTTAACTATCAATGTAATAATTTACTCCCTAATAACCTGCTTCTATTCCCTTACTATTGCCACTAAGCGTATGCTGTATACACTGGTCCCTAGAACACTTCATGCAAAGGGCTCTGCCACTAAGTATCTCTGGAACGTGTTGGACACCAGACTTCTAAGAGCTTCACAAAGCACATCTGTACATTAAGATCTGAAATATCCTAGGGACAAGAAAAGAAGCCTGCTTGTTTTATTCATGCCAGCTTCTCCCACACACATTTAACAACAAAACCCTTTGTTAAGGGACAAACTCTTTAATATTTCACAGAACGTATTTGAAAGAAATAGGCTTTATACAACTATATTTGTAAAACTGCCATATATACCTTGCATTTTGTACTAAGGTTAGTAACAATACTTAGATGTTTTATATTTTATCCTTAGATGTTAGATGTTACCATTTTCAAGTCTTCTAGGCAGGTTTAAAACTTTTTAAAATCTTACTGGACTACCTAGGTGAGAACTCTCCTTTGTACTTACCTTTCTATAATGCTTATCACCTTCAGACCCGCGATCTGTTGCTCTAAATGCAGTTTCTCCAGACGAACCTTCAGAATAAATAAGCAGTCCTTTAAATTCGCCAGTGATGATACCTAAACTAACCTCCAAATAATGTTTAATCATTAAAAAGTAAATGGATTTTTGGAATACGTATCACATTTTTGGAAAATTATTCTTATTTTAAGAAACACACTGGCTTATGAAAAAATATTTTTTAATTGTAGCACATGTTTAACTTATTTTAAAACATTACTTAAAATTACAATAAAAATAAGATAATCTTTGATAAGAAGAAGTATTTTACAGGAGTGTACTACAGCTCAGATATATATCACTGCCATTAAGTAAAGATTACATATAGTAAAAAAAATAAATTTAAAATGTCACCTATGACAGGACAGATGAGACAAACTAAAATTACTTTTCATTTCAGTTTACCAAATTAGATTAACTTCAAGAAAATATTCTGGTAAAGCAAACTCTGTTTTTAATAGCTTTAATCTTAAAATACAGATACATATTTAGGAATTTTAGTTTTACTGCAAAATAATTATTTTATTATTTCCACCTAAAAGAGAATGAATTTGCCCAATATAGTTCTAGGGGTCCAAAATTCAGCATAAGCATTATAAATTTGGCCTGCAGTTTTATTTGCAAGTAGTTCATTAGAAGCATTTAAAAGGCATATTAAGGTCAGCAAAAATGTCTGTTTACACACCTAACAAGAGAAGTAGGCCAGAAGCTCCTATGACTTCACTAACCAATTTGTGACCTGTGAAAAATCAGCAAAAGGGGAAATAGAAATGTAAAACTTTAACAGGAATGAGCAAACAAAGATGTCTGAGATCTCAGCTGTGTATCAGTTGGGCAGTAATTGGGCAAATGCACGTTAGTAAATTCTACTCATTATGGTCTATCATAATTAAATTTGTTTTAAAATCACCAAATTGGCTCTAACCAAGTATGAAAAGCAAATACATAGGAAGTCTCATCTACTTGTCAGGAACAACTGATCCTTCTTCCCTCGCTGACTAAAGCTTAGCTTGTTTAAGCTATTACAAACTTCCATCCTATTGGGCTTAACAGAAATTAAAAACATTGCACCACAAAAGTTTGTGTTTATATATTTTCCAAATATCTGTATTTTATTTGTACAAATATTGCTATTGAAAAGATGATAATAAATAAATTAATATATTTGATTATTTTTCTCTGTGGTTCCTGACATTTTCAATGAGATCAAACACAGGTCCTTTCTTACCTGTGGTGAAAAAGTCCTTCAATAAGCTGAGGCTTTCAACAATCTTTTCAAAGTCAGGGGCCAACTTTGCAAGGTCCTCTGAATTAGGAAGGGTTTTTCTAATTTTCTCTGGAGAAGACCAAAAAAAACCCAAACAAACAAAAAAACAAACAAACAAATAAAAAACAAGTCTCAAAGTAAATATTTTTACTATTAAACCATTAATAAAATTTAAATCTCATGATATATAAATTTAAATTAAAATCTTTTTCCATTTCCTCCCTATTATGACTGCTATATATATATATATATATACCTGAAACAACATGTTATTCTGATGATATTCCACAAACCATGAAATACATTTTTAAAAGACTCACCAAACACATGGTTTAGATGTAAACCGTTGTTTTATAAGTAAACCGTTGTTTTATAAGTTAAATGCCTTGAGACAGAAGCACCATTTTAACAATGTTAACAATGAACCGGAATCAGTTTGGGAGGAAGTTACACCAAAGAAAAAAGAACATAATATCTCTTCCAGTACTTGGCCTAACTCAGAAACAAGAACACAACCCAGTTCAAGTTCAAGAACAGAATTCCATTACTTCTCTCTGTTTTTTATAGTCCCTGTTACCAAATGGAAATAAGTAAGAGCCCAAGGCAAGCTTTTATTTTATTTTAGCTAGTTTTATTTATAAAATGGTCAAAACACATATTTTTATTTAAAAACATTTAATAGTTTTGTCCAAGCCTGGTACAAGTTTACAGGGTCTTCTAAATTAGGAAGGGCTTTTCAAATTTCTCTAGAGAAGACAACATGCATAAATATTCTCAAAATATGAATACATGACAGCTATTACATTAATGCTGTAAAAGCATTAATTTCCTTACTCTTCAGAGCAACTCTATAAAATAGCTATCCTGAACCCCATTTTCTAGATGAGGAACTGGTGCACAGAGGTTATGTAACTGGACAGAAGCACACAGCAAAGCCGCGGGCAGTCAAGGGTTAAGCCTAGGCAGTCTAGGTTCAGAATCCAGGCTTTCAACCACTACATCAATCCTCATAAATACTAGAAAAATAATTTGAAAGGGTCCTTTTCCTATAAATACCTTTGTCAACAGAGCAGTTTCATTTTTTTAAAAAGTACTGTGAATAAGCATATATAGACATTAATTCCACCCTCCCATACATCTAAACCGGGGTCTCGAACTCGCAGCCTGCAGACTAATCCACGAAGTTCAAAATATTTTGGATAAAATTAAGTAAGCCTAGGGGCCTACTTGTATTTTTCATTTCGCTAGCATCCTAGCTAGATATTAGCTTAGTTAACAGCAGTTGTGATGCGAACTACAGTTTCTGGTCGTTTTGTGACACTGAAAAGTGTTGCGTAACAGTTGCCTTTTGTAGACCTAGTGCGGCCCGCCTAACGGCTGTGATCTTGCTCTGCGGCCCACATGCTGAGTTGAGTTTGAGACTCCTGATCTAAACTAAGAAATTAGACAGTTTAAATAAGGAAATTGAGGAAAACAATTTCATCCAAACTGTTTTTAAAAATCACCATGACTTACTGACAATCATAGCTATAAAATATACTTTTTCTCACCTACATAGTTTTGGAAAAAAGGAAATGGGGGCTGAGAATAGAGAGAAATTACTCTGGACACTAGCAGACTTTTGAAAAACCTGGTTACCAAGAATAGAGGTAACCAATATATCAAGCAAAAAGAGCTAGTTAAATAGATTATGATGCATCAGCTGGGTAACATACGACTTTAAAAATGTTTCGGAAGGTTGCTTGGCAGTATGGAAAATGCTAGCAGTATGTGTTAGGTAGCAAAAGAGAAGATACCAAAGTGTGTGTTTACTAGGATTGTATAATTTTTAAAAGGGAAACTAAGATATAAACCACATACACAGAATTGGTTCAACTTTTTTTTTTTAATTCTCCATAAGAACAGTGGCAGCTTTGTTAAAGCGATGGACTAGTGGATACTTTTTTCTCATAAATTTTTTTCTTTGATATTTTATTATTTTTATCATTAAAATAACCTACTACACATTAAACTCATGAGTTAGGAAACTATCCCAACAGAAGTAGGTCTCATTCCTATAGATATGACCCTCCCAATAAAGTACATTAATATTAATGATACAAACCTAAATCAATATACTCATCAATCTCCCAAACAAAGTCAGGCACAATCCATTTATAGTCACTAAGGTCTGGTATCATATCTTTCCATTGATCAAAGGTCTAAAAGATAAGAAAGAATGCCAATCAAATGCTCTGCATACCATATAAAAATATAAAAAAAATATTTTTATTTATTTAATTAAACATGCTAATCTACTAATAGTAAGTAATACATTATGCTCAAAAGTTTTAGAAACAAAATGGCCTCAATTCTAAAACTAAATGAACCGGAAAGCATATAAAAACATGTTTCTTTACTGAATATGAAAAAGGTAAAAAATCCAAAATCTATTCCTGTATGAAACAGGTTTCAGGCTCTGGCTTTAAACAACACTGCGGATAGAAGCAAGTAGACCAGGTGTCAAGACACCTTGCCTCTGGGCCCAGCCAGTGAGCGGCTACATGAATACGTTTCCTATCTGTGCTACCAAATAGCAAAGTTAGAAACCAAACCAAAGTGTTCTCAGTTGCAGCAGAGGGTTCCTTTCACTAGGCCATTTTTATCTCCAATAATTATAACTAAGATTCAGAAGGCATTTTCCTATTACTATTCACACTATTAAAACAGTCGAGCATATAAATACACAGTAAATATTTAAACATCCAATTACATTGTACCGCACTAAAGAAAAATTACGTTATAAAACCTTAAAATAATCATGCTGAATAATTAGAAAAGCGGTAGGAAAGTTAAACTCACCTTTTTGGCTGTATAGCCACCCCCAACAGCAGATCCCAGTATGAGATATCGAAGTTTTAAGAGTCTTGCAGCTAATCTCGCTGGCCAAAAATTCCTGCGGGGCTGGTAGCCATATTTAATTGGAGACAGTTTCAATTTACGTAAAGGAAGGTTACTTAGAGAAGAAAACTGCTGAAATGATGTCCTGAACTGGGGTCTTTGAAGCTTTAAGGTAGGGTGATGTGAATGATAAATACTTCGTGAAAGCAGATGCACTTTCTGTAGCGGTAGGCCACCTCTCATTCCAGAGCTGCGTTTCACTAAGGAGTGGCAAACCTCACTGAAAGAAAAATGAGTATGGGAAAAAGATTAGACAAGGTAACATGCAAAAGAAATGATAGAAAAAGAGCAATGTACAAAAGGGGAAACACATAACTCATGCCCCTGTGGCCAACCACACTGTGCCATCAACAGCTTCTATCTGTCAATCATTTACTACGTGCCAGGCACTGTTGCAGCAGGTGCTACCTCACATAATCCTGCCAATAATCCCACGATAAATTATCCCATTTCACAGATGAAGAAAAGGGGGCATGCAGATGCAAATAACGTGCCTAACTGCACCCTGACATACAGAGTGATGGGGGGATTCAAACCCAGACAGTGGGACTCCATAGCCCATCCTCTAATTTACTGTACGTGGGCTATACTCCTGGTCCAAGGAATTGCAACCGAAAAGAATTACAGTGGGGATTTATTTTGTTAATGCTCTTCACTGCGAGTAAAAGTGGAAAACAAAATGCATGTAACCTTTTGCTTTCAAGCATAAAACTCCAGCAGCTTAGAACAGCTATTCTTTGCTGGCTCATCTATGTTTCACAATGGTGAAATAGCCCAGGGGTAGAAATTAAGGAAAAGTCATTAACACCTCAGGCATATGGCTCCCCAGAAAAATGAAAGTAGCAAAGATCAACCAAACAAACAAAATACCCAAAAGAAAAGAGAATCTAAACATACATGTTACTGTCTGACTCTTCCCTTTTCTCCTTCCTGGCAGAGAATGAAAATTTAACATCAACAATCATTTACCTTATTCACCACACATAGTGCTTACTATGGACCACGCTCAGTTCTAAGTAGTTTAAAACATTAATTTATTTAATTACATTGGACTAGAACTAGGAATCAAGGAACACACATACAATTTGTGAAGGACAGTGAGAGAAAAGGCATTACGCTGGGTGTACTAAAAAATGCTACCATTAATTCTCAGAAAAACCCGGTATGGTAAGTGTTCTTATTTTACTAATCTGCCTTTTAAAAGTGTCTTCCCTAAGGTACAATGACTAGGAAATGGTGGAAGAGGGATTGAAACTCAATTCAGTCTGACAATATAGCCCAAATTCTTCCCACAAGAGAAACTAGGGATAGAGGATGGGACGCAGTGGGTACACAAACCCAAGTGGCTTCAGGCAGGAGGCCGCAGGCCCTCGGCGGACCCGCCCCCTGCTGGGAACCCTCAGTATGACAGACACTAGGCCTTGCTCTGACTGAAGACCCTGCAAGGACCCTCCAATTTAGGAAACCTGAGGGAAATTAGGATTTAATAGTAGGAAAATATACACTTTGAGTATTTAAGTGAACTACTCATTTATAATTCTACAAGTAAAGGCTATTTCTGGTCACAAAAATATTTATCTTCTTTCTAGAATTTGGTCAACATTCTGTAAACTTTTTTTTTCTGTAAACTTTTTAAAAGCTCTGATTCCAGAGCTTGATAATTATGATTAAGATAAATCATAATCTCTCCTTCTTATAAAAAGTTCTGTCACCTTTTATTAATCAAGAAATTAAATTCTCCTGATCTCAAACTCAGCATATAAAAAGCAAAGTCCTCATTTTAGCTTCAAAAATGGGCTTTACCCCAGCAATCATCCACACATCAAAATTAATAACATAACAAATGTCTCTATATCATAGGAACAGTAGAGACAGTTACGTGGTATAAGAGTTCACAGGAAAGTGAGTGATCCCTCGGGGTTGAGGTGGTCAGTGACTTTTCCCAGAAAAAGTAAAGCTTAATTAGTTGGGAAGACTCAAAAATGGGGAAATTCCCGAAAGAGAGAGGGGTGCAGAGATAAGACAATGAAGTGGCACAGGACCTAACGGGCTAGCACAGAAGGTTCATTGTGCAAGGTGAAACTGGAGAGGAGGTCTAAGAACAAACTACAAAGCCGCTGGACATCAGGCTGATTTTCAACTTTATTCTGTAGGCAATAGGCCATTGATGTTTCTGAGTAGACTAATATTATTTAAACAGTAATTTAAAAAGATACTAAAGGCAATGTACTATAGACTGAATATTTACATCTTCCCCAAATCCATGTATTGAAGCCTAATCCCTAGTGTAATAGCATCAGGAGGTGAGGTGTTGCAGGGGATACTTAGGTTTGTATGTGGTCTTGAGGATAGAGCCTCCATGATGACACTGGTGCCGTGTAAGAGGATAAAAAGCACAGAACGTTCCCTCTGCCCACCATGTGAGGAAACCATCAGAAGATGGCCATTATAAGCCGGGAAGCAGGCCATCACCAGACAACAGATTTGCTGCCACCATGATCTTGGACTTCTTAGCTTCTAGAACTACGAGAAATAAATGTTTGTGTTTAAGCCACCCAGTGTATGGCAATTTCTTACTGAAGCCCAAAATCATAAAGACACAATGTTAGATCAAAGATAGGTAAGTAAATCAGAAGTGGAGAGAAAAGGTGATCTTATTTTAGTTGCCCAGATTTACAAGAGAAGAAACTAAAGTGTTGTGGCAGCAGTGAGAAGGGAAAGGGTAAGGTCAATACCAGAATGACAGACAAGCCACAGGAAAAGAGAGTAAGTAATAAACATGAGGTTTTACCTGGGATGACTCAAGTTACCATTTACAGATATAAAAACTCAAGAGATGAATCAATTGTGGGAATAGTTCATGATTCCAAAAACATTTAGTTCAAATTTCTTTCAACTGTATTTCTATATCCACTTAAGTCTTTTGAACTGGGTAAACTTTGCTTCCAGTGACAGCTTTGTTGCTTACTAGTTGGGCAATTAAAGGCAAATTACGAATTTATCCAAGCCTCAGTTTTTCAATCTGTTAAAATAAATGATAGCTGTATCAAGGAGTTCTAGTTAGTAATCACTAATTCAAACACCATAATTTCCTTTCACTACAATCATCTTTGACAAGTCACTGATACTTCTTTCTTTTACCTATTAGTTTCCACCTTATCTATGTACCCACTTACCCACCTAAAATTCCCTAGTTCACAGCTTCAGTAACTCTTGTGCAAAGATTCTAGACTTCCTTACCCTCTTTTTGTTTTACTTAACTAGCAAAATATAAACCCTGAATGATTCTTTTTTTCTGAGGTGAGAAGCAAGGAGGCAGAGAGACAGACTCCCACATGTGCCCGACCAGGACCCACCCAGCAAGTCGGCTAGGGGGCGATGCTCTGTCCATCAAGGCATTGCTCCATTGCAACCAGAGCCATTCTAGCACCTGAGGCAGAAGCCATAGAGCCGTCCTCAGCACCCAGGCCAACTTTGCTCCAATGGAGCCTTGGCTGTGGGAGAGGAAGAGAGAGATAGAGAAAAAGGAGAGGGGGAAGAATGGAGAAGCAGATGGGCACTTCTCCTGTGTGCCCTAACCAGTAATCGAACCCGGGACTTCCACATGCCGGGCCAATGCTCTACCGCTGAGCCAACTGGCCAGGGCCCTGAATGATTCTTACCGCTTTTCTCATCTAACTAGGAGAATGAAGCACTACTGAAAAAAATCACATCTACTGGACAGACATCTCACCTAGGTCCTCAAAACAGCCTGACAGTCCAGTCTTACTTCATTTCTCCTATCAATACATTCTTCTACTCTCTGCTAGGACTCTTTCAGACATTTTCCCCTCTCCTCTAACCTCCTCATCAATCTCCCCATACTTCACTATTTCAGACATTATCCACTCACCTCTAACCTCCCACATCCCGGATACTTCCTCCAACTCTCGGAGGATAACCTTGCCCCCACTTCAAGGAGAAAATAGAAGCCACCAGGAGGAAACATGCTGTCCACCTACCACAACTACACATATTTCCTTACAACTCCTGTAAAATAACAGCAAGTACTTCTCCCGAAAAATCTGTTTCGAATTCTTTCTCCTGCCCCCCCCTTTTTTTTTCAGAGACAGAGAGAAAGTCAGAGAGAAGGATAGATAGGGACAGACAGGAACGCAGAAGTGAGAAGCATCAATCAACAATTTTTCATTGTGGCACTTAGTTGTTCATTGATTGCTTTCTCATATGTGCCTTGACCGTGGGGCTACAACAAACCAAGTAACCCCTTGCTTGAGCCAGCGACCTTGATCCAAGCTGGTGAGCTTCGCTCAAACCAGATAAACCCACGCTCAAGCTGGTGACCTCGGGGTCTCGAACCTGGGTCCTCTGCATCTCAGTCCGATGCTCTGTCCACTGCGCCACCGCCTGGTCAGGCTCTCCTGCCTTTTAATGAATCACAAATTAAGTCTCTCTCATCTTAAAGAAAGGGGGGGGAAAAGACCCCATTTTATTCTCTAGTTACTCATTAAAAGCCAAGTCAACCTAATTTTCATTTCTATCATTTCAGTGAAATGGCTTGTAAAGAGCGTGCCAAAAGCTCTCCAATGGACACTTGGTTTTTCGATTCTAACTCTCTCAGCAGTATCTGACAATGCTGATACCTCCTCATTGTTGGAACTCTCTCTTCCCTGGCAATTTCTAGTTTTACCTTTACCTCACTGGTCACTACTTTTCACTCACCTTCTCCCCAACTACCTTTTAAATTTTTATTTCTTAATTTTATTTGTTTGTTTGTTTTTTTGTATTTTTCTGAAGCTGGAAACGGGGAGGCAGTCAGACAGACTCCCACATGTGCCTGACCGGGATCCACCCAGCATGCCCACCAGGGGGCGATGCTCTGCCCATCTGGGGCGTTGCTCTGCCGCAACCAGAGCCATTCTAGCGCCTGAGGCAGAGGTTATAGAGCCATCCTCAGCTCCCGGGCCAACTTTGCTCCAATGGAGCCTTGGCTGCGGGATGGGAAGAGAGAGATAGAGAGGAAGGAGAGGGGGAGGGGTGGAGAAGCAGATGGGTGCCTCTCCTGTGTGCCCTGGCCAGGAATCGAACCCGGGACTCCTGCACGCCAGGCCGACGCTCTACCACTGAGCCAACTGGCCAGGGCCTTTTATTTCTTCATTTTAGAGAGAGAGGACTGGAAAGAGAGACAAAAACATCAATCTGTTCCTGCATGTGCCCTGATTGGGAATTGAACCTGTAACCTCTGTAGATCAGGACGATGCTCTAACTAACAGAGTCACCTGGCCAGGGCCCCCTAACTACCTTTTAAATGTTGAGAGTTGGCCCTGGCCAGTTGGTTCAATGGTAGGACATTGGCCTGGCACATGGATGTCCTGGGTTTGATTCCTGGTCAGGGCACAAAGGAGAAGCAACCATCTGCTTCTCCACCTCTCCCCCTCCCAATTCTCTCTCTTTCCTTCATTCTTTCTCTTTGTCTCCCACAGCCACAGCTCAATTGGTTCGAGTGCATTGGCTCTGGGCACTGAGGATGGCTCCGTGGAGCCTCTGTCTCAGGCACTAAAAATAACTAGGTTGTGAGCATGGCCCCGGATGGGCAGGGCATTGGCCCTAGACGGGATTACGGGTGTATCCTGACTGGGCACATACAAGAGTCTGCTTTGCTGTCTCTCCTCCTCTCACTTGGAAAAAAAAGAAAGAAAAAAAGAAGAAAAATGTTAAGAGTTTATTAAGGCTTAGATCTTAAACCACTTCTCTTCTCTCTGAATACATTCTTACTAGGCAATTTTATCCACACCCATTCCCTAGATTACCACTGACATACCCATGTTTCTCATATCTATGTTTAACATAAATAGATAAGTATCCAATTGCCTACTCAACATCACTACTTAGATACCTCAATTTCAAGATGTCCAACACCTTGATATCTCTCCTCCACCGCCCCAAACCCTGACCTCCAGTACTCCTTATCTCAGAAAATGTCACCTATTCAGTTACATAGGCCACAAACCTGGGAATCATTCTTGATACCTCCCTCACCCTAGGGTTCTGTTAATTCTACTTCAACATAGACCTCAAATCTCCCACTTCTCCCATTTCCACTACTATCACTCCTTATGTGGGTGGCTACACTGGTCTGTACTATGGTGTTCTCCACAGGACAATCAGAGCATTCTTCTGAAATGTAAGTCTGACCACTGTCACACACCTGCATAAGTCATTTAAATGTCCCCCCACCGCCAAGCATTCAGAATAAAATCCAAACTCCTGGTTTAGAAAGCCCTCCGTGGTCGCGCCCAGTCTCTCCCTCTCACCTGCCGATAGGTTCTCATTGAGTTCCTCAATAGTGCCAGCCTCCTTCCCACATCGGGCCCAGTCTCCCCCTCTCACCTGCCGACAGGTTCTCACTGAGTTCCTCAATAGTGCCAGCCTCCTTCCCACATCAGGGCCTTAATGCACACTGTTCTCGGAAAACTCTTCTATCTCCTCAATTCCTGTTGCTCCTGTATCCTGTCAGAATTAGTTTCACCTCAAGCATTCCTTCTCTCCCTGAACCTTTATTATTTTTTTTTTTTTTTGTATTTTTTTCTGAAGCTGGAAACGGGGAGAGACAGACAGACTCCTGCATGCGCCCGACCGGGATCCACCCAGCACGCCCACCAGGGGGCGACGCTCTGCCCACCAGGGGGCGATGCTCTGTTGCGACCAAAGCCACTCTAGCACCTGGGGTAGAGGCCAAGGAGCCATCCCCAGCGCCCGGGCCATCTTTGCTCCAATGGAGCCTCGCTGCGGGAGGGGAAGAGAGAGACAGAGAGGAAGGAGAGGGGGAGGGGTGGAGAAGCAGATGGGCGCTTCTCCTGTGTGCCCTGGCCGGGAATCGAACCTGGGACTTCTGCACACCAGGCCGACGCTCTACCACTGAGCCAACCGGCCAGGGCTGAACCTTTATTTTTATTCAAGTCCCCTGCTATATAGTTCTTGGCTCCCTGTAGTTATAAAATTTATATTACATAATAGTATAATTATTGAATTTAATATTTGTATCTACCATTAAACTGCAATTTCCATAAGGCATCAGATTTCTTACCAGTGTATTTCTAAAGCCTAGCCCAATGCCTCACAAATAGCAGATACTCAATTAATTTAATGAACATATGCTATTGAGATAATAGCAAAAAAAAAAAGGTGAAAGAACCTAGCAATGGCCACAGGAAACGTGCTCAATACTGTCATTTCAACACTAATCTCCACTACTATATGAATGAACAGCTCTTTAACCCTCAAAAAATTATTTGCCATTTTTAGAAAAAAAGTTAATACAAATATAAAACCAAACAGATAAACTCTAAGATTGAGTGGGCATACCCTTAAGATGCTTTTGTTTTTCATTAAAGTAAGTCGTCACTTAATGTCATTGATAGGTTCTGGTTCTGCAACCTGAACCCAAACAATATACAATGGAACCAATTTACCATAGGCTAATTGATATTAACAAGAGATAAGTTCCTACAGTATCTCATCAATGTTACAATGAAACAAAACTGAATACAATGATTTTACTCAAGGGCTTGCTTTACTTTCTTCATCTTTTATTTTCAAACCCTAAAATTCCTATTTTCCATAATGGTGGCAGCAATAGCTGTGGGTGGAGACAACAGAGTGTAAGGTAGTCCAAGTCAGAAACAACATGTGAAATGTTCTTTAATTAGTCCCCTGGAAGAGATAACTGATGTAAAGCAAAAGCCTAGAACTTGAAAAGGCACCCTCAATAATCATTTCTAGAACTTCCAAGTCATGATGATGATGAAATTGACATTTACTGAAGCACCAAGTAGGGAAAGGTGGTGTGGGTCACCCTCCACCCTGTTCCAATGCAGCTGAGTGTTAAGAGCAACATTAGTTCCCAGTCTAAGCAACCTGGCAGGGAAGAGCTAAGGCTCCCCAGTGTGTGTGGGTGAAGTGAACGGAGGGATTCTTCCCAGAGTGGCCCCAACAATACTGGCATTTGTGACAAGATTAGATAGCCTGACCACTCCCTAAAAACCCTAAAACGAAGCCTACTAGCTGACATATCATACACCTAACCATTTGCTAAATTGGCCTTTTCAATCAGGGGTAACCTACACAGCACCTGTTTCTATCATTAGTCCTTCATGTTTAAAAGAGATTAGATAACTAGGCTCTTGTGGAAAACCAGTAGCTGTTACAACGAGGACC
Source organism: Saccopteryx bilineata (assembly GCF_036850765.1). NCBI lineage: Eukaryota > Metazoa > Chordata > Mammalia > Chiroptera > Emballonuridae > Saccopteryx > Saccopteryx bilineata. The sequence continues at coordinate 60,015,168 of NC_089497.1, forward strand.
AAGATAAACAACATTAAACTTGGAAAAAGCGAAGATATGAAATTCTCATTAATATTCTCAGGAGGTTTTCTAACGATATTGCAGATATAAAATAAAAGCAGGTTGTTATTAAAAATAGCAACTGGAGAACAATACAGAATTTACAGGATTAAAATGTCCTCTAAGAGCTTAATAAATGTTAAAAAGGAATTCCTGGAAATTAAAGCTATAATGGCATATATATATATATATATATGCAATACCAGACAATGAATTAAGAAAATTCTCCAGAACTTAAACTATAAAGAAAAAAGCAGAAACCATGAGAGAAAAGTGACTCAGGGAGTGAAATCCAAAATGGGGGGTGCATATAATGCAATCCATGGGATTCACAAGGCAATCCAAGGGGGTTCAGGAAGGAAGTACCAGAGCTTCTAGATACAGGTTTTTCTTCTCTCTCTCTCTCTTTTTATTTCATCCTTCAAAGATTATATTAGGGTTGATATATAATGTAAATAGTTAATTAGTACAGAGGTACAGTTATAATTTTTTTTAAAGTATACATATATACACATTTTGTAACACATGCACACTTCTGTAACAAATGGTGGGTACAGATCATACTTTGGAAATCATGGACATACAGGATCAATCTAAAAATATATTCATACAATAGATGTCTAAAAAGAAAAAAAAAAAAAACCCAGAAAAAATAAGAGGAAAAACTAAGAGAAGAAAAATTTTCCAGAACCGAAGAAAGAATCTTTTTAACAGAAAGGCAGACTGAGTGCCAGATGAGTGGGGGGTGGAGAGGGAGAGGGAGAGTGGGAAAGAGGTAAGGCCACCTCGACAAGGTCTTGAGAATTTTAAGATAAGGCCAAGATCCTAAAAGTTCCATGAAAGGAAAATCAGGATAGCTACAAACACAAGAATCAGACTATACTGAGAGTGTATTAACAACAAAGAACACTAGTCCTGAAGGAAAAGGATTTTGAGCAGAATTCTATATTCAGCCAAACTAAAAATCAAACCTGAACCAACTTCTGTTTTTCCCCCTGAAATCATCTATTCTCTTTCATCTATTATCCTTTCTAACCTGTATATCATCCCCTAATATGTAAATATGTAATTCTTTTTTCCACAATTTTACAAAAATTTTATTGCACCTAAATAAATGTTGGTTGTTGGTCTTCTTAGGTTTCAATCAACATGTATTTAGATATTGGTATATACGTATGTCAAAAAAATTTTATGTTCCCATCTGTTAAAGAACAGGAAATTAAGTGTATGTCTTCATAACATACAGAGGAACTACAGCAAAATAAAAATCCCAGAGTTTGGGGTTTCTGACCTTTGACATCTCTACTTCCGCAGGTAGCTAAACTGTGCTATCAACATCAGATGACATTTTTAAGCCACAACTCTATGGAGTCCAAAGTAACTTTAGAAACAATTTAGCCCAACAGCATCCAATTGAATAAACAGATATCAGTTATTAATCAGTTTATTTTTAAACTCAATTTTTAAAGTTTTCCCTACGTATCTTGATTGCTTCAACAAAGTACGTAATTTTCTGCAAGTCTTTTCTCTTTTTATTTAGAGAATTTCCACAGTAAATACCGAATAGAAATAAAAAGGTTGTAAGTAACTTTAGTACTGAGGGCTGTGTGGATTTACTCAGAAATTAAAATTTCATGAGATTAGAAATAATTTATTCAATTATTCTAAATGACAGAAGCTGTAACTATTGTATGCCATCCCATTCTAAATTTAAATTCAAGTTAAGCTTCATGAAGTAAATAGATTCTATTCCTTATAAACACTATAAACTACACCATTTAGAACATTTTGAAAAAAAATCAAAACAGGTGTTTAGAGCCTGAGTTAATTTAGGAAAACCAAGTTTTTTTCAACTTTGCTTAATATATATTACTTATCAAATGCCTGCAACAATAAGTTAACTCTGAAGGTATCTCAGTATATTAAAATACAATTAACGAGCCTAGCGTGCGGAGGACCCGGGTTCGATTCCCGGCCAGGGCACACAGGAGAAGCGCCCATTTGCTTCTCCACCCCTCCCCCGCGCTTTCCTCTCTGTCTCTCTCTTCCCCTCCCGCAGCCAAGGCTCCATTGGAGCAGAGATGGCCCGGGCGCTGGGGATGGCTCTGTGGCCTCTGCCTCAGGCGCTAGAGTGGCTCTGGTCGCAATATGGCGACGCCCAGGATGGGCAGAGCATCGCCCCCTGGTGGGCAGAGCGTCGCCCCTGGTGGGCGTGCCGGGTGGATCCCGGTCGGGCGCATGCGGGAGTCTGTCTGACTGTCTCTCCCCGTTTCCAGCTTCAGAAAAATGAAAAAATGAAAAAAAAAATACAACTAACGACACTGTATTAGATAAAGGCATTTGATCTCATTAAAATGCATATAGTAACCCATAGAAATGAAAAGACTTCTATGATTTTTTCTAAGGATTAAACCAGGCCAGAGCAACAATAACAGCGTGATTAGAAAGATGGTGCCACATTTACCACCTCCCATTCAAAACCAAGTCTCCTTCCCTAAACTCTGAAAAATAAAAATAGCTGCTAGTAAGAGGGTATCTCTAATCACCATCTCTGACACCGTATGTGTCAGACCGCTCCAGATCTGACTCCAAAATTACGTTCACTCAGCGGACAGGGGTAAGAGCCAGAGTCCCCTTCACCCCGGGAGCAGAGCGAAAGTACCTGCAAGAGCAATGCACGCCCGGCGTGGAGACAGAACAGTTAAGACAGACGCGGAAAGGGTGACACATGCATAGAACCAGAGACCGCGGAGGCAGAGGGCAAAAACAAGAAGCAACATGAGACACAGATAACAGCGAGGTCAGAGGGTGAAAAGGGCAGGGACAATAGACACGGGCCAAGACGGAAAGGCGCCCAGAATCTTCGAGTGGCCCAGGAACAGGGACAAGGGCAGTACTGGAGCTGGCACCTCAGGTAAGCCCAGTCAGGGCTCCTGTCACTGCGGGTCCTCAAACATATCCCAGAATCCCCCGACCGCCCTCTGTCCGTACGAGTTAGCTGCACCTTCTGCTGGTAGTGATGGGGCAAACCCGTTTCCGAAGGCCGTAGAAAATAGTGGGACCAGGTCGCAGCCGGCACTTACCAAGCCACCGCGGCCCGGCGTAGACGCCACATCCCCCCAGCCAGGAGGTCACACAGGCCCGGAGACGGCCACGCACAAGTCCGGTGTTAGTCCCAGTCCGGCTCCTGCTCCAGGAATGACCCAGGAAAAGGCCCTGGGCAACAAGGACATCGGGAAGCCACTGCGGCCCTTCCAATGGCGCATGGACTTCCGCAAGAGCCCGCCGGGCACCCGTACTCAGTCCGTCAGGCAAACAATCACCCCACCTCTTCTAGGAGAGCCGCACAAACGGTCCGAGGACCAGCGCATGCGCTCAGAACCTAGACAAATCTATTCCCACCCCCAACTCGTTCCGCTCTCTTTGCTGCCGGGTTGGAATTCTGAGCCTCGCAGGTTCAAGACTTGAGCAGGGGAGTGAATGGGACTTGGGCGGGGACGGACGAAGGTGAGGGGCTTGGAAACCGGATCAATAAATTCTAACTGGTGGGGAGAAGTGGGGGGGATACCAATTTCAGGAAATTTGGGTATTGAGGAGCGAGAAGGATCTGGAGAGTACAAATTGAAGACAATAATAGACTAATAAAAACCGATGGCTGCTCCTTAGCCCCACTCTTTCGTTCGGTGTCTTTGTTTACAAAGCACTTTTACATCCTTAGAACTACTGTATCTCAGGGAGGCAGGAGGGGAGTCCAGGACATATATCTGAAGGTCATATCCGAAAGGGGCTCAGATCAGTTAGGCCAGGTATGGGGTTGGAAGAAGCTTGTCAGTTTATAAAGGCGTCAAAAATGATTTTGTCCACTCTTAACTAGCTTTCACCTAGTTTTTACTCTCACCGATTTGTTGAAATGGACCGTGTCCAAATCTGAGAATTTCCTGCTGCCAGTGGTCATTGGACCTCTCAGTAGCATTCAGCTCAGAATGCTGGCTGCTCAACACTCTCCTTAGCCTCCCTTTCTTGGCTGTCAGGACATTATATTCTCCTTTTTCTCCAGGAGCTGCTGCTCCACACTCTCCTTTGCTCGTTTCTCCTCTCCCAACCGCCCAATGTTGGAGGGTCCCAGATCTCAGAGATCTTAAGCCTCCCCCTTTCTATCTTCACTCTTTCCCTAAGTAACCTAAGTCTCTTCCACAGCTTTAAAAAAACTTTTTTTTTCTTGGAACGCTTATAATTTTGTATTTTATGAGGAAATGAGCCCATAAAAGGAAGGTGGCCTGTGAAACGTAATGAAGGCAGTTAGTGACATAGCCACAACCAAAGGGTCCTGTGCCCCAGCCTCACTTCAAGGGCACCCCCAACACCCACCCACACACAGAGAGAACATAATACCTTTTAAGATCGGAATCCTGAGTTAGTATCCATCCATTCACAATACCACCAAGTGTAGATCCAGCCATTGGTAGCAAACTTCCCAAATGCAGGACTTGGAATTTTCTTTATTATACTTGTGGTGACTGAATGGTAGAGGTAGGTCCAGATAGGAATTTGCTATAACAAGTTGTGCAAGGTGTACATCTTTCCAAGATTGTAGAGTTGCACAAAAATTTCTTTGTTATTGTTACTTCCTAGTTGTTTTAGAAAAAAAAAAAGAGAGAGAAACCAATAGCAATCCCTCTCATACACGGTTTATCTTTATATTTACGAAGCCCTTGTTTTGCAATTATACTTCTAGACATTTATCCTAGATAAGTGAAACACTCCCACATATGTGCAAAGATGCATGCATGATGTTTATTTCTTCACTGTGTGAAATAGCAAAAGATTGGAATCGATATAACTTAAAAGATGGCCTGAGGCAAATTAAACTTTTTTTTTCATTTTTAAAAATTTATTTTATTTTATTTATTCATTTTATTTTTATTTTATTTTATTTTTTTTATAAATTTTTATTTTAATGGAGTGACATCAATAAATCAGGGTACATACATTCAAAGAAAACATTTCCATGTTATCTTGTCATTTAGTTCTGTTGCATACCCATCACCCGAAGAGAGATCATCCTCCGCCACCCTCCATCCAGTTCTCTCTGTACCCCTCCCCCTCCCCTTCTCCCTCCTTCCCTCCCCCCACCCCCATAGCCACCACACTCCTGTCCATGCCTCTTAGTCTTGCTTTTATGTCCCACCAATGTATGGAATCCTGCAGTTCCTGTTTTTTTTCTGATTCGCTTATTTCACCCCGCACAATGCTACCAAGACTCCACCATTCCTCTATAAGTGATCCGATGTCACCATTTCTCCTAGCTGAATAATATACCATGGTGTATATGTGCCCCATCTTCTTCATCCAGTCCTCTATTTTTTTTACAGTGATTAAAAGCCTTTAAGCGAACTCTTGGCCAATACAGCAAGAATCCCTAAAAGAGTAGTGTCCTTAGCATGTTCCCCAAGTCCAAGTTGGCCCCATCGCCATGCCCAATCCCTGAAAAATGCAACCCAACCACAGTTCAGTCTGTTAGGAGCTGTCACAGGGAGCAGGAGTCCAGGAAATTTCCCCACAGGAAAAGTCCGCATGGCACTGGAATTGTTGTCACCATTCTATACTTTGCAGCTCATCTCCAAGTCCCAATGACCGCTGCTTCTAGCTGGTAATGATTCAGGTAGACTGTCAAAAGCCGTTTGCAGCATGCGTGGATATGGAGCTTCTGTTCTCCTCTGCCTGGAGAGTTGAGACCAGGTTGCTTTTCCCTGGAGCACTGCGACTGTGGCCTGGAAAAGAGGGCCTTGGGATACACTAAGCTGGGTGGCAAAGGTAAATTCATAATACAAGTTGGCAAAAGGAGGAAAGAGAGCTCTAAATTAGGAGTAGGTCCCAGCCTGAAATATAAGTGAGGCACTGAGGTAGGAGGGATAAAGGAAACACTATATATTAAGCAAAGCAGCAGAAAATAGGACTATCAACACCCACAACAGAGATCTTTGAGGGAAGAATAAAAAACCTGACTATTCAGGCAAAACATCGTTAAGTGGCCCTTTGCGAATGAGATCAGTTTACCTGCTTCTTGGAAGAAATACCCTAGGCTCGTCCACAGTGTCGTAGATGGGGCCGACGGCCCTGGGCACCTTCAGCCTTCAGTGGCAAACCCCAGCTTTCTGGGCAAGGTTAGGTCATAGGTGGCTGGAGCAGGGCTGGAAGAGACTGAACCCTCCCTTAGAGGAGCGAGGGGGAAGCCCACCTTCCAGTGTCCCTGTTTCCTCACAGCAGAGGCGTGTAAGCCTGGCAGGCTTTAGCTCAATGACCTTCCTTTCCACAATTGAAGTAGGACCCAGATGGCATCCTATGAGACCCCTTTGGGGTGTTGGAGCCTTTAAGGGTGTATCCTAAAGGCTGGTAGTTCCCCTGATCTCTATTGGGCTTTTTCTGCCTCTAGGTATCTTAAAAGCCATTCTCAGAAGATCTCGCTGAGGGGTTTGAGGATCCCCATCCGCCTATATAAATCTTTTCCATATATCTGGAGCTATTTGGAAAAAAGACAGAACAGTGTTATTAGCTAGGTCTAATAAAGAAGGTAGTAGTTTGCAGGCGAAAAAGATTTGGTGTCTCCTGTTCATCAGCATTCAAAAGAAATGTAATTTTTTTTTTTAAGTAAAAAGCATGATATGGTAGACCCGTCGGAGTCATTGGCCTGGTGTGCAGGATTCCCGGGTTCGATTTCTGGCCAGAGCACACAGAAGAAGCACCCATCTACCTCTCCACTCCTCCCCCTCTCCTTCCTCTTTGTCTCTCTCCTCCTGCCCGCAGCCAAGGCTCCACCAGAGCAAATCCACCCTGGGCACTAAGGATGGCCCCATGGCCTCCGCCCCAGTCACTAGAATGGCTCCGGTTGTAACAGAGCAACATCCCAGATGGGCAGAGCATTCCCCCCGGTAGGCATGCCAGGCGCATGCAGGAGTCTGTCTGACTGCGTCCCCATCCCCATCCTCAGAAATATACAAAAAATAAATAAATAAAAGAAAAAATACTAAAAAAAAAAGGGGGGGGCATTCCCTTGTGCTAAAGCTCCAGGGAGCATGGAGTGAGCTTGAGTATGTCCTATGAAATATGGAGCTCTATGTTTACATATAAGGCTTTGAAGAAGGAGGAACTGCTGAAATAGTTTATCAGCATTTGTCCCTAAGACAGCAGTCTTTATAGTGGGAACACCATACATAAATATTTGCTGTCTGTCTATAGATTAAGGGGGGAATATGGCAAGTGCTGAAAAGCCATGATCTTTGTGCCCCTCCCCTCCCCCAACCCCCTCCCTCTCCTCCCCCCACCTTGTAACCCCAACACTGTTGTTCATGTCTCTGAGTCTCATCTTTATGTCCCACCTATGTATGGAAACATATAGTTCTTAGTTTTTTCTGATTTACTTCTTTCACTCAGTATAATGTTATCAAGGCCCATCCATGTTGTTGTAAAAGATCCTATGTCATCATTTCTTATGGCTGAGTAGTATTCCATAGTATATATATATATATATACCAAAGCTTTTTAATCCACTCGTCCTCTGACGGACACTTGGGCTGTTTCCAAATCTTTGCTATTGTGAACAATGATGCCATAAACATGGGGGTGCATTTCTTCTTTTCAAACAGTGCTATGGTGTTCTTGGGGTATATTCCTAACAGTGGTATAGCTGGATCAAAAGGCAGTTCGATTTTTAATTTCTTGAGGAATCTCCATACTGTTTTCCACAGTGGCTGCACCAGTCTGCATTCCCACCAGCAGTGCAGGAGGGTTCCCTTTTCTCCACATCCTCGCCAGCACTTATTCTCTGTTGTTTTATTGATGAGCGCCATTCTGACTGGTGTGAGGTGATATCTCATTGTGGTTTTAATTTGCATTTCTCTAATCATTAGTGATGTTGAACATTTTTTTATATGCCTATTGGCCATCTGTGTGTCCTCTTTGGAGAAGTGTCTATTCATTTCTTTTGCCCATTTTTGGATTGGATTGTTTGTCTTCCTGGTATTAAGTTTTACAAGTTCTTTATAAATTTTGGTTATTAACCCCTTGTCAGACGCTATGTCAAATATATTCTCCCATTGTGTAGTTTGTCTTTTTATTCTGTTCTTATTGTCTTTAGCTGTGCAGAAGCTTTTTAGTTTGATAAAGTCCCATTTGTTTATCCTGTCTTTTATTTCACTTGCCTGTGGAGACAAATCAGCAAAGATATCGCTGCGAGAGATGTCAGAGAGCTTACTGCCTATGTTTTCTTCTAAGATGCTTATGGTTTCACGGCTTACATTCAAGTCTTTTATCCATTTTGAGATTATTTTTGTGAGTGGTGTAAGTTGGTGGTCTAGTTTCATTTTTTTGCAGGTAGTTGTCCAGTTTTCCCAACACCATTTGTTGAAGAGGCTGTCTTTACTCCATTGTATTGTCTTAACTCCTTTGTCAAATATCAGTTGTCCATAGAGCTGTGGGTTTATTTCTGAGTACTCTGTTCTGTTCCATTGATCTATGTGCCTGTTCTTATGCCAGTACCATGCTGTTTTTAGTACAATGGCCTTATAATATAACTTGATATCTGGAAGTGTGATACCTCCCGCTTTTTTCTTCCTTTTCAGGATTGCTGAAGCTATTCGTGTTCTTTTTTGGTTCCATATAAATTTTTGGAATATGTGTTCTATGTCTTTGAAGTAAGTCATTGGTATTTTCATTGGTATTGCATTGAATTTATAAATTGCTTTGGGTAATATAAACATTTTAATGATGTTTATTCTTCCTAACCATGAGCACGGTATATGCCTCCACTTATTCGTATCTTCCCTGATTTCTTTTATCAATGTTTTCTAATTTTTCGAGTATAAGTCTTTAATCTCCTTGGTTAGATTTATTCCTAGGTACTTTATTTTTTTGGTTGCAATGGTAAAAGGGATTGATTCCCTGATTTCTCTTTCTGACAGTTCATTATTAGTGTATAAAAATGCCTCTGATTTCTGAGTATTGATTTTATATCCCGCCACCTTGCAAAATTCTTTGATCAGATCTAGTAGTTTTTTGACTGAGTCTTTAGGGTTTTCTATATACAATATCATGTCATCTGCAAATAATGATAGTTTTACTTCTTCTTTTCTAATTTGGATGCCTTTTATTTCTTTTTCTTGTCTGATTGCTGTGGCGAGGACTTCCAGAACTATGTTGAATAAGAGTGGTGAAAGGGGGCACCCTTGCCTTGTTCCTGATCTTAAGGGGATTGCTTTTAATTTTTGCCCATTGAGTATGATGTTGGCTGTGGGTTTGTCATAGATGGCCTTTATCATGTTGAGGTATGTTCCCTGTATTCCCACTTTGCTGAGAGTTTTGATCATGAATGGGTGCTGGACTTTATCAAATGCCTTTTCTGCATCTATTGAAATTATCATGTGGTTTTTCTCCTTTCTTTTGTTTATGTGATGAATCACATTGATTGATTTGCAAATATTGTACCAGCCTTGCCTCCCAAGAATAAATCCTACTTGATCATGGTGTATGATTTTTTCCATATATTGCTGGATCCGGTTTGCTAATATTTTATTGAGGATTTTTGCATCTAAGTTCATCAGGGATATTGGCCTATAATTTTCTTTCTTTGTGTTGTCTTTGCCTGGTTTTGGAATCAGAATTATGCTCGCCTCATAAAAGGAGTTTGGAAGTCTTCCTTCCTCTTGAATTTTTTGAAATAGCTTGAGAAGGATAGGAGTTAGTTCTTCTTTGAATATTTGGTAGAATTCCCTTGTGAAGCCATCAGGCCCAGGACTTTTCTTTTTTGGGAGTTTTTTGATAGCTGTTTCAATCTCATTTGTTGTAATTGGTCTGTTTAGGTTTTCTGATTCTTCCAGATTGATTTTTGGAAGATTATATGATTCAAGGAATTTGTCCATTTCATCTAGGTTGTCTAGTTTTTTGGTGTACAGTTCTTCATACTATTTTCTTACAATATTTTGTATTTCTGTTGTGTCAGTTGTTATTTCTCCACTCTCGTTTCTAATTTTATTTATTTGAGTCCTCTCTCTTTTTTTCTTGGTGAGTCTTGTTAAAGGTTCATCGATCTTGTTTACCTTTTCAAAGAACCGGCTCCTAGTTTCATTGATCCTCTGTATTGTTTCTTTAGCCTCTATGTCATTTATTTCTGCTCTGATCTTTATTATTTCCTTCCTTCTATTAGCTCTGGGCTGTACTTGCTGTTCTTTTTCTAGTTCTTTTAGATGCAGGGTTAAGTTGTTTATTTGAGCTTTTTCTAGCTTCTTGAGGTATGCCTGTAATGCTATAAACTTCCCTCTCAGGACTGCTTTTGCTGTGTCCCATAAATTTTGAGTTGATGTATGCTCATTATCGTTTGTTTCTTGGAATTTTTTAATTTCTTCTTTGATCTCAATGTTAACCCATTCATTGTTTAATAATGTGCTATTTAGTTTCCAAGTGTTTGAATGTTTTTCAATTTTTCTATTGTGGTTGATTTCTAGTTTAATGCCATTGTGATCAGAGAAAGTGCTCGATATGATTTCAATCTTCTTAAATTTGTTGAGCCCGCTTTTGTGCCCTAACATGTGGTCTATTCTAGAGAATGTACCATGAGCGCTTGAAAAGAATGTGTATTCTGCTCTTTTAGGGTGAAAGGTTCTGAAGATATCTATTAAATCGAGTTGATCTAATATGTCCTTTAAGTCTGCTGTTTCTTTGTTAATTTTCTTTCTTGAGGATCTATCTAGTGATGTTAATGGGGTATTGAAATCTCCTACTATTATAGTATTGCTATTGATCTCGCCCTTTAAGTCTATCAAAGTCTGCTTTATATATTTAGGTGCTCCTATATTAGGTGCGTAGATATTTATAATGGTTATATCTTCCTTTTGGATTGTTCCCTTTATCATTATGTAGTGACCTTCTTTATCTCTAACTATGGTCTTTGTTCTAAAGTCCATTTTGTCTGATATAAAGTATTGCTACCCCAGCTTTTTTTTCATTTCCATTTGTGTGAAATATTTTTTTCCATCCTTTTATCTTCAGTCTGTGTGCATCTTTTGATTTAAGGTGTGTCTCTTGTAGACAGCATATGTATGGGTCCTGTTTTCTTATCCACGCAGCTACCCTATGTCTCTTGATCGGATCATTTAATCCATTAACATTTAAGGTTATTACTGATATGTAATTGTTTATTGCCATTTTTTTTCTTTAAAACTGTTTTTCTCTTTTGCTATATTCTTTTTTTCCTTTGATCTGTTTACAACAGGTCCCTTAGCATTTCTTGCAGCCTTGGTTGCAGTGAAATCCTTGAGTTTTTTTTTTGTCTTTAAAGCTTTTTATTTCTCCTTCAATTTTAAATGATAGCCTTGCTGGATAAAGTAGTCTTGGCTGTAGGTTCTTGTTCTGCATTACTTTGAATATTTCTTGCCATTCCCTTCTGGCCTCAAGTGTTTCTGTTGAGAAGTCAGAAGTCAGCCTTATGGGGGCGCCTTTGTAGGTGATAGTCTTTTTTTCTCTAGCAGCTTTTAATATTTTCTCTTTATCATTTATCTTTGGTAATTTAATTATGATGTGTCTTGGTGTTGGTTTCTTTGGGTTTCTCCTTGATGGAGTTCTCTGTGCTTCCTGAACATGTGAAACGTTTTCCTGCCTTAATTGGGGGAAGTTTTCCGCTATGATATGTTTGAACAAAGTCTCTATCCCTTGTTCTTTCTCTTCTTCTTCAGGAACCCCTATGATGCAGATGTTATTTCTCTTCATGTTGTCACAGAGCTCTCTTAGAGTTTCCTCAGACTTTTTGAGTCTCTTTTCTTTTTTCTGCTCTGCTTCTGTGCCTTTATTTATTGTGTCCTCTAACTCACTGATTCGATTCTCTGCTTCATCCATCCTGCTTTTAATTCCTTCCATTGTATTCTTTATTTCAGATATTGTATTTGTCATTTCTGTCTGATTCTTTTTTATTATTTCAATGTCCTTTTTTATATTTGTTATCTCTTTATTTAGGTTTTCGTAATGGCCATCTATGGTGGTTCTAATATCTTTGAGCATCCTAACAATCGTTATTTTAAACTCTGTATCTGGTAATTTGATTATATCTGATTCACTTAGGACCTTTTCTGGGGATTTCTCTTGGTTTATTTGTGTTGTATTTCTCTGCCTCCGCATTTTCTCTTCACGGGAGTGGCTGTGATCACGTGCTCGGGTGCACAAGGGTTGGTGGCCTTGGCCTTTGCCCCGCCCCCGTGTGTGACGTTAAGCTCTGTCCTGAGGGCACTGGCGAGCACCTATGCTCAGCTGTGGGTGTCCGCCTGTCCGAGCTTTCGCCTTGCCTTTGCAGGATGATCCCACTCAAGGAACAGCTGCTAGCCTTGGCTCTACCACCAGGCAGGGCTGCGTGCCCAAGCTCAGCTCAGTAGCGGAACTCCGCCTCTTCTGGGCTTTTGGTTCCACCCCCGCGGGAGGAGCCGGCTACCAAGTCAGACCGCAAGCCTGGGTTGCACAGGTGGGGCAGGGATGTGCTACTCTGCCCTTGCTCCAGGGCTGGTTTCTACTCTTTCCAGGTTTCCCGCCCTTCTCCTGGAGGCTGGATTACAGGCTGCTGGCAGCTTAGCTTGGCCACTTTTGCACGCCCCCTTCTCCCCAGCTGGGCAAGATTGAGCTCACACCTGAGCCCAGTGGTGGCCAGCCAGCTTCCGACCCTGCCAGTAGAACTGCGCTTTTGTCTCCCGCTGCCACCCGCTCTCCGGTGCGCCCTCAGCCGCGTGGGTGGGGGCATTGCAGCTCGGACCCTAAGACTCACTACTGTAGACCCGAAAGCTCCCTCCTTCTATGCGACTCTGCTCTGAATGCTGCGGGGGAGCTTGTTTGGCTGCTCTCCTGCTTCCCTTTGCTGGTGTTGCTGTTTCCGGGGGAAATATTCACTTCAGCTTTGGGGAGTGACTCGTCCCAGGGGTTAGGGTGGCTATCTCCCAAAATGTTTCTCCCTATGCCTCCTAGATTGCACTCTCTTCCTGTTACTGTGGTTCTCTCCCCTCTTCCTCCGTCCCCAGGAAGCCCCGGGTGAGTGTTTGTGAGAGAGATGTTCTGCGTGGTCCCTTTAAGAAGGATCCTGGGTCTGAGAAATCAGACTCTCTCACAAACAGTATCCTGACTTGTTTCCAGCTAAATACTGTCCTTACGCCTCTTCTGGGCTCTGGGGCTGCAGGCTGGGGCTTTGTTCCTGGGGCTCAGGACCCTTTCCCCTCTGCTAAACTCACTTCCCGCCACGCGAGTCTCTCCCTGCTGCCATTCGCTCCGAGAAGCTGGGCAGCCCTCTCCGCGTTTCCGCTTTTCCTACCAGTCTCTGTGTGGCTTCTTCAGCGTTCCTTGGTTGAAGAGTCCTTTTAGTTTAGTCCAAAGTTGGTTTTTCCAGCTGATAGTTCATAAAATTAGTTTGTAATCCACTTTGGTTCTGGGAGGTAGATGCTGGTACGTCTGCCTACTCCAGCGCCATCTTGTCTCTCCGGCAAATTAAACTTTTTAAGTTTATTTGATCAAAAATTAATTTGATTCAGGCAGTGCTAAACTGGAAGCGATTAGGAATCCTCCACCAACAGGAACTGAGAGGAAGACTTCCCTACAGAGAACAGGGAAGTAAAGCAAGAAAATTATTTAATGGGCTACAGCGGAAGTGGTTGCCTTATTTGGGAAAGCCTACTTGGCTGCTTATGATTGGTTGTCTCTGGTTTTGATATATTAACCATAAAAAATTTACAGGCTTAGGTTTTGGTTTGCTTAGGAGGCTGACAAGGCAATAGAACCATCTCAGTCTAATGGCGGCTTTGTTTAATTAATTTAACAAAGTAAATGTCCATAGATAAGAGCTAGGTAAATAAATCATATTCATGCTAGACAGGAATGTCTATGAGTCAGAGCTCTTTGTCCTGATAAGGAGCAGTCTCTAACAAGTAATATCACATGAGGAACAAAGGCCAGAATATTAGTAATCAAACTGCCACTACTGATCCAAATTTTGCCAGCAGACCTATTTTGTTTAGCTTGTATTGGCATATTTAGTATCTTAAAAAGAATACTGGCTTTGTTGCCAACATTTAAAAACCAAGGATTTTACATTAAAAAAATTCTGATTTCCCTTAAAATATCAGGTCTGACATCAAAGCCTACATGCAATACTATCAGGTGAAACAAGGAGCCAAGCAGTAGATGTGTCCTTCAGACATGCATGTTCTAGTTCACATTCTTTCCGCAAGTCTTCCTGAAATTGGAGAGTACATCAATTGCCATGTAGCATGAAGCTTGTGTTTTCATTTTCTTTAGTAAAATCAGAGGAAAGGAAACCACTATTTATTTCAAATCAAAAGTAAAAAAACCAAAAACATGAAAGACTGAGAGAATCAGGTGTTTCCAAAACAAGCAAACAAAAAAATTTTTTTTTGTTTTGCAGAAACGAAGAACATAACTATGCAAATAAACTACGTGGTGTTGAAAGAATACAATTTAAGTTAGTATTATACAACAAACACACATGCATTATTCATCTTACATGCCTGACCCAGGAAAGCATTTTGAGTTGATGCGCCCTACTGAAGTGCAGCATAATATTGTGATTTATGATAAGAAATATGTATGTATTTATTCTTTGTCCTCCCTCCTGGCTCATAGCTTCCCTAGCCCTTGATATTTCATGAGTGACTAAGAACAATAGGGGTATTTTTTGTTATAATATTTGGCTTTTGTCCTCCTGACATATCTCCAAAATAATAAATGTGAAAGAAGAATTTTGTTACTCATAACAAGTGCCTTTCAACAACTTTTAAGTTGATGTTAATGAGGCAACTTTTGGAGTCCCTAATGATGAGGGCTAGTTACAAGGGCAAACAATCTTTCAGCCCCCCCTTCACCTCTAAAGAAGTTGAATAAATCATCAATGACCAATCATTTATCTCTTGCTTACATAATGAATCCTTTATAAAAACCCAGAAACATGAAGTTCCCAGATATCCCAGGTGGTGAACAAGAATGCATCCGTGTGCTGATAGGACTGTACACCGGACCTCTAAGGGGGATAGAAGCTGTTATGCTTGGTACCCTTCTGAAACTCACCCAAGTTTGTCTTCATCTGGATATTCATTCATATCATTCAATATCTTTTATAATAAACTGGTGATCTAGTAAAGACACTGTTTTCCAGAGTTTGGTGAACCACTTCCATAATAATTAATCAAACCCAAGGAGAGGGTCATGGGAACCTTTGATTCATAGACAGTCAGTCAGAAATACAGAAACACCTGAACTTGTGATTGAAGCCTGAAGTGAAAGAAGGAGACCAGTATTGGACTGAGCCCACAATCTGTGGGAGCTAAGGCTAACTCCACACACGCAATGTCATACTTGTGTTGAATTGTGTGACATGCAGGTGGTATCAGGAGAATCTGAGAATAGCTTGGTGTGAGGGAATCTATCCTCCAGCCCACTCCTAGCACATTTGGCAAGGAGAAGAGCCTGAAGTGAGTATTCAGAGAGTAGTGAGAGTGGATACACAGGAAGAGTGATTTTCTTTTACAACTAGGGTCTGGGGAAGGACTTGAAGATGGTGAATCATGAATAGATAAAAGACTTACTTTTATCGTAAACCCTTTTATATTCTGAAGTTGTTAACACAGTGTTTACTTACTTAAAGTAATGGATGTTAAAAATATTTTTCTGGCCCAGGAGTCATGAAATAATTTAACTATTTTCAACTAAATTTGCAGATTCAGCTGGGAATTGGGCAATCAACTACTTAAAACTCTTAAAACTTTACTTTTACTTGCAAAGAGACACTATTCAGAGTTTTCAATAAAGCAGATAGAAAGGAAGATAATGGTAAATGTTAATGGAAAGTGACATTTTTGCATTTGTTTTTTAAGTTTTATATCTAAATTTTAACAATAGACTGTTTTGGAAAGTTCTTCCTGGGAGATGTCCAAGCTCCTTGATACTGCACTCTTTCTCTGTGGTTTCCTGGGGAGGGAAACTGGCTAACTCACACATATGTGTGCAATCATTATTATCAAATTCTCCCCATCACTCAGAAAAGCATGGCATAATCCTCATCAGTGACCAGGTATAAACCATTTCCTGGGAATTCTGCTCTGGGAATATAAGAAAAGAGTAAAACCCAGCCACTGCTCTCACATAACCATGGTCTGGTTAGAGAGACAGACACACATATAAAAAGTTAAACAGTGTGAGGGAGCACATGCTGAGGACCAAGTAAGGGCTAACAGTTCTGTTACAGACCAGAACTACTGCATAATCAAGTAGGCTTAAGAAATATAATTCTGGAAAAGAAGAAAAGGATTAATTTGTAAGATGAGAGATTGAGTGTCAGGAAGACTAGTGAACTAGAGGCTATGTATGGAGAAAGTCACGTGTGAAGGGTTTGGCCCAAAGTGTAGCAATAGGGCTAGAGGTGAGAGATCTTTCAAAAGGATATTTCTGGATATTTAAATCAATGGAAAAATGCAGAACTAGGAAATAAATCAGAGGTGACTGGGGTTCCATGATATAGCAAGTTGACAGCACTAGAGAGAGACACAGAAAAGGAAAGCTAATTTGGAGAGGAGATGATAATTCTGGTGTTGGATTGAAGATTAATGCTGAGGTAGTAATGAGTGATCCAGGTGAAAAAAAATCTAAAAGGCATTTAGAAATCAGGTCCTGGAATTCTAACAGGAGGTATGGTTTGCAATACAGATTTGAAAGCTGTCTTTATAAGGTGAAACTGAGTCACATTCACCTTTGTGAAACTGTACAAAAATTTGAAGTTGTTTGTAAATGATAAATCCACATTATTATATAATGCTTACATTTTAAGACTAAAAGTGTTACAAGCAGTGCAATAATGCAGGAAAATTAAATATAAGGCATCTCATTTTCAGATAACATGATTATTTACATTGAAAACACCTTAAGACACCAGTTTAAAAAAACAAAACAAATACTAGAAATAATTAGTGAGTCAAGGACAGTCTCAGAATACAATGCCAATATATTTTTTAAAGTCGTTTCTGTATACTTGCAAAAACACCATTGTGGATATCAGAGTCTAGTCCTTGGAAGTTGTAAATGTTACCTTATTTGAAAAAAAGGTCTTTGCAGATGTTATTAACAATGTTGAGGAAGCGACATCAGAGAAATGGCGTTGTGAGGAGTGCTCCTAATACCTCTCCCTGAAACTTCAACAAATTCAACAACTATTGACAGAAAAATAATCTCAGGAGCATCTGAAATACACATACATCAAACAAAGGTATGATTGGGCAAAAAGGTGACTGAATATATAATTCACTCTGAAGGAAATAAGACAGAGAACGGAGTACTCCACTTTCCTCACTGACCTGAGCAAGGGCTGCTTTCACTTGGAACTGGGAGAAAGCAAGGGCTGGGGCATGGAAGAAGCTGCACTAGAACAGACACTCAAGCCAAGGAGAGAGTGTGCCCGTGGCTCAGCCCACGCAGAGCTAACGCCAGCGGCAGACCCTGGCAGAGGTGGGTGAGCAGTTGCCTTATTTTCTCCTGGTATCCCAGTCAGCAAGTGCAGGTAGTGTGCAAGTAGATCCACCTGGCACTTTGGGTGTGGGTGCCCACATTCCCGGATGGACGAGCTGGGTCAGAGACTGTCAGTAGTGACCCTCTTTGTGGGCTGTGACCAGAGTTTCTGAACTCTGGGAAGCTGGGTTTGGGAATCCCGGCTTCCCAAACAACAGCGCAGAAGTGCACAAAAGCCAGCTTTCCTACACCCAGACCTGTCTGGGCACAGCACCTCCACCAGCTATACAGGCTAACAAAGCACACTCCTGGGGAAGAGAACTGCGGAAGTGGTGGGGGGAAGGGCATGCAGGCAGGTTGCAGACAGCCTCTGGAGAGCAGACCTGAGTAGTGCTGAAGCATACTAGACATGCCTGGAGGCTCATAGAAAGACACCTGAAAGGCAATCAGCTCCCAAACCTCCCAACTCTGGCGGCTCTGGCTGGCAAAGCCTTACCCAGAACCCTGCATTGAGTGGGGATAGAGGGGGATTTGGCAGCTCTTAGAGCCTCTTGCTCTCTAGGCAGTGGCTGGGGAAACTTCACAACTGGGTCCCCAGGCTGCTTCTGATTCAGGAAGGAGAGATTTGGGGAGAGGATCCGGGAAAACGGACTCTTCCATTGTTGGAGCCTGCAAACACTAACAAGCCCCACCTACCAATGGGACTGAAGCTTAGTTTATGTCATCACCATAGCAACACAATAGCAAATCTCTGCCTAAGGGTGCCACAGGGGCAGAACCTGGGGTACAGCACCACCAGCCAAAAAGAGAGAGAAGAAAGAAAAAGGAAGAAGATAACTTCTAAAAACCAGGAAAAATCCAGTCTTTATAACATTTTTCATTTTTTTCTTGTATTTTTTATCTTTTAATTTTTCCTTCCACCTTAGTCATTTTATCCTCTTTCTGTTTTATTCTTTTCTTTTCATTTTGAATGTTATTACCCATAGGTGTTTCATTTTCCATTCTTTTTTTTTTTTTGTGAATGTTACATTCCAAAAAACTAAACTCAACATGTTTTCTCTCTCTTTTTGTTTCTTCTTTTCTGTTTTATTTTTTCTCTCATTCAAATCTCACCCACAAACAAATTATTTTATTCTGGATTCAAATTTTTCTTTGTGGCATTTTGTGTGCTTTTTACTTTGCTTTTTATCTCTTCAGCATTTTCCCCAACTCCGGCTCTCCATTCTATCGTTTTTGTGCCACTTAATACAATAGAATTTTCATTTTTCACTGTATTTTTCTTTTTATATATTTTCTTTTCTCTTACACTATTTCTCTCATTCGACTATCATTTACAAACAAATTATTTTATTCTTGATCCAAATTTTTTCCTTATGGCATTTTGTGGAATCTTGCCTCGTTTTTTCCCTCTTTGTCACTTCCCCCCAACCCAGGCCCTCCATTCTATGTATTTTTGTGCCACTTGGCACAATAGAATTTTCTGTTGTTCACTGCATTTTCTCAAAAAAATTTTTTTGAAACTCTTATTAGTGTTATTAACAATACCACTCTCTTGAGCCTGACCTGTGGTGGTGCAGTGGATAAAGTGTCAACCTGGAAATGCTGAGGTCGCTGGTTCGAAACCCTGGGCTTGCCTGGTCAAGGCACATATGGGAGTTGATGCTTCCAGCTCCTCCCTCCTTCTCTCTCTCTGTCTCTCCTATCTCTCTCTTTCTCTCCCTCTCCTCTCTAAAATGAATAAATAAAAAATTAAAAAAAAACAATACCACTCTCAAATGCCATTAAAGAAAAAGAAATTGAATATCATGGATACAAAAGACAGTGATGTAGCTCAGATAGATGAGGAAAAATCTATAGAAAAAAATTTCAATAGCTTAGAAACCTTGGAGTTAAATGACAGAGAATTTAAAATTGAAGTCCTAAAAATACTCAGGGACACACAAGAAAGCACAGAAAGGCAATTTAGGAAGCTCAAAAAGCAATTCAATGAACAGAAAGACTACTTCACCAAGGAAATTGAAACTATAAAAATGAATCAAACAGAGATGAAAAACTCAATTCATGAACTGAAAAATGAGGTAACAAGCTTAGCCAATAGAACAGGCCAGATATAGGAGAGAATTAGTGACATAGAAGACAGGCAACTAGAGGTACTACAGAGAGAAGAGGAGAGAGACTCACGAATTAAAAAAAAATGAGATAGCCCAAGAGGAATTGTCTGACTCCATCGGAAAGAGCAACATAAGAATAATGGGTTTATCAGAAGAAGAAGAGAGAGAAAATAGAATGGAGAACATATTCAAACAAATAATAGATGAGAACTTCCCAAGCCTGTGGAAAGAACTAAAGGCTTGAATTCAAGAAGCAAACACAACACCAAGTTATCTTAACCATAACAAACCTACTCCAAGGTGCATCATAATGAAATTGGCACAAACCAATGACAAAGAAATAATTCTCAAGGCAGCCAGGGAAAAGAAGAATACAACATATAAAGGAAGGCCCATTAGATTATCAACAGATTTTTCAGCAGAAACTCTACAAGCTAGAAGAGAGTGGACCCCAATATTTGAAGTTCTGAAAGAGAGGAACTTCCAGCCAAGAATGCTATACTCATCAAAGCTATCCTTCAAATATGAAGGAGAAATAAAAACATTCACAGATACAGAAAAGATGAAGAAATTTATCACCAGAAAACCCCCACTTCAGGAAATACTAAAGGGGATTTTCTAACCAGATACAAAGAACAAAACAAAACTACAAGTAAAAGGTCCATCAAAATCACAATAAAAACAAGATTAATCTGTGACAAAGAAAAAAAAAGGGGAGAGGACAAAGATTAACAGTAGCAAAAGAGGATGGAGTGCAGAGGCACTCATGAGATAATGTACTACAATGAACATGATATGTATGCTTTCCATTACTTAATGGTAACCACCCCTGAAAAAGCCAACACAAAAGTACACGGCTCGAAAAAAGTAACAGAGAAAAGAAGTATGGATTACAACCAAACAAAAACAAATGATAGAAAAATAAAAAAGAAGAACAAAACAAGATACAAAACTATCAGAAGCAATATATAAAATGGCAATAGGAAACTCTCAAATGTCAATAATTACACTAAGTATAAATGAATTGAACTCACCAATAAAAAGACACAGAGTAGGAGAATGGATTAAAAAAATTCAACTGTATACTGCCTACAAGAAACACATCTAAACTTCAAGGATAAAAACAAATTCAAAGTGAAAGGTTGGAAAACAATACTCCAAGCAAATAACATCCAAATAAAAGCAGGTGTAGCAATACTCATATCTAATAATGCTGACTACAAGACAGCAAAGGTAATCAGAGACAAAAATGGTCATTTCATAATGATAAAAGGGACTTTGAATTAAGAAGACATAACACTTCTTAATATATATGCACCAAACCAAGGAGCACCAAAATATATAAGACAGCTACTGACTGACCTAAAGACAAAAACCGACAAAAATACAATCATACTTGGAGACCTCAGTACACCGCTGACGGCTCTAGATCGTTCATCCAAACAGAAAATCATAAAGAAATATTGGCCTTAAATGAAACACTAGAGCACCTGGATATGATAGACATCTACAGGACATTTCATCCCAAAGTGCCAGAGTATACATTTTTCTCTAGTGTACATGGAACATTCTCAAGAACTGACCATATGTTGGGCCACAAAAATAACATCAACAAATTCAGAAAGATTGAAATTATACTAAATATATTTTCTCATCATAAAGCCTTGAAACTAGAATTCACCTGCAAAAAGAGGTAAACAAACCCACAAAAATGTTCAAACTAAACAACATACTTTTAAAAAATGAGTGGGTTAAAGCAGAAATAAGCACAGATATCAAAAGATACATACAGGCAAATGAAAATAACAAGACAACATATCAGAATCTCTGGGATGCAGAGAAGCAGTAATAAGAGGGAAGTTCATATCACTACAGGCCTATATGAACAAATAAGAGAGAGCCCAACAGAACCACTTAACTTCACATCTTAAGGAACTAGAAAAAGAAGAACAAAGACAACCCAAGACCAGCAAAAGAAAGGAAATAATAAAAATCAGAGCAGAAATAAATGAAATAGAGAACAGAAAAACTATAGAAAAAATTAATAAAGAAGGAGTTGGTTCTTTGAAAATATCAGCAAAATTGACAAACTCTTGGTAAGACTCACCAAGGAAAAAAGAGAAAGGACTCATATAAACAAAGTCCAAAATGAGAGAGGAGAAAACACCACAGATATCATAGCTATACAAAGTATTATTGTAGAATACTGTGAAAAACTATATGCCATCAAATTTAACAATATAGAAGAAATAGATAAATTCCTTTAATACAATCTTCCTAGACTGAGTCATGAAGAAGCAGAAAGCCTATACAGACCCATAAGCTGGGAAGAAATAGAAACAACTATTAAAAACCTCCCCCAAAATAAAAGTCCAGGTTAGACGGCTATACTAGTGAATTCTATCAAACATTCAAAGAAGATTTGGTTCCTATTCTACTCAAAGTCTTCCAAAAAATTGAAGAAGAAGCAATACTGCCAAACACATTGTATTAGGACAACATAACCTTCATACCAAAACCTGGCTAGGACAACACAAAAGAAGAAAACTACAGACCAATATCTCTAATGAATACAGATGCTAAAATACTAAACAAAATAGCAAATCAAATACAACAACACATTAAAAAATAATTCATCATGATCAAGTGGGATTCATCACAGGATCACAAGGATGGTTCAACATACATAAAACGGTTAATGTAATACACCATATCAACAAAACAAAGAACAAAAACCATATGATCTTATCAATAGATGTAGAAAAGGCATTCGATAAAATACAACATCATTTTATGTTTAAAACACTTAACAAAATGGGTATAAAAGGAAAATATCTGAATATAATAAAGGCCATCTATGATAAACCATCAGCTAACATCATATTAAATGGCATAAAACTGAGGACTTTTCCCCTAAAATCAGGAAAAAGACAAGGTTGTCCATTCTCTCCACTTTTATTCAACATAGTGCTGGAAGTTCTAGCCAGAGCAATCAGACAAGAGAAAGAAATAAAAGGCATTCATATTGGGAAAGAAGAAGTAAAGTTTTCACTTTTTGCAGATGATATGATCCTGTACATCAAAAACCCCAAAGACTCCACAAAAAGACTACTAGAAACAATAAACTAATATAGTAAGGTCACAGGATACAAAATTAATATACAAAAGTCCATTCATTGCCTTCCTATATGCCAACAATGAAACATCAGAAAACGAGCTAAAAAAAAATCCATTTCATAGTTGCAACAAAAAAATAAAATACCTAGAAGTAAACATAACAAAGAATGTAAAGGACCTATATAATAAAAACTACAAAGCATTGTTAAGGGAAATCAAAAAAGATATAATGAATTGGAAAAATATTTCTTGTTCTTGGATAGGAAGAATAAAATAGTCAAAATGATTATATTACCCAAAGCAATACACAAATTTAATGCAATTCCCATCAAAATTCCAATGTCATTTTTTAAAGAAATGAAACAAAAAATCATCAGGTTTATATGGAACTATAAAAAACCCCAAATAGCCAGAGCAATCTTAAGGAAAAAGAACGAAACTGGAGGCATTACAATACCTGACTTCAAATTATAATATATTATAGAGCCACAGTAAACAAAACAGTATGGTATTGGCAGAAAGACCAATAGGACAGAATAGAAAGCCCAGAAATAAAACCACATGTATATGGTCAAACAATTTTCAATAAAGGGGCCAACAACACACAATGGAGAAAAGAAAGCCTCTTCAACAAATGGTGCTGGGAAAACTGGAAAGCCACATGCAAAAGAATGAAACTGTACTACAGTTTGTCCCCCTGTACTAAAATTAACTCAAAATGGATCAAAGATCTAAACATAAGACCTGAAACAATTAAGTACATAGAAGAAGACATAGGTACTAAACTCATGGACCTGGGTTTTAAAGAGCATTTTATGAATTTGACTCCAAAGGCAAGAGAAGTGAAGGCAAAAATTAATGAATGGGACTACATCAGACTAAAAAGCTTTTACACAGCAAAAGAAACTGACAACAAAACAAACAGCCAACTATATGGGAGATGATATTTTCAAACAACAGCTCAGATAAGGGCCTAATATCAAAAATACACAAAGAACTCATAAAACTCAACAACAAACAAGCAAACAATCCAATAAAAAAAATGGGAAGAGGACATGAACAGACACTTCTCTCAGGAGGAAATACAAATGGCCAACAGATATATGAAAAGATGCTCATCTTCTTTAGTTATTAGAGAAATGCAAATCAAAACTGCAATGAGATACCACCTCACACCTGTTAGATTAGCTATTATCAACAAGACAGGTGATAACAAGTGTTGGAGAGGCTGTGGAGAAAAAGGAACCCTCATCCACTGCTGGTGGGAATTAAAGTAATACAACCACTATGGAAGAAAGTATAGTAAGTACTTCCTCAAAAAATTAAAAATAGAACTATCATATGACCCAGCAATCCCTCTACTGGGTATCTACCCCCATAACTAAAAAACACTGGTACGTAAAGACACATGCAGCCCCATGTTCATTGCAGTATTGTTCACAGTCGCCAAAACATGGAAACAACCAAAAAGCCCTTCAACAGATGACTGGATAAAGAAGAAGTGGTACATATATACTATGGAATACTACTCAGCCATAAGAAATGATGACATCGGATCATTTACAACAACATGGATGGACCTTGATAACATTATACTGAGTGAAATAAGTAAATCAGAAAAAAAACTAAGAACTATATGATTCCATACATAGGTGGGACATAAAAATGAGACTCAGGGACATGGACAAGGGTGTGGTGGTTACTGGGGGTGGGGAGGGGAAAGGAGGGGGTGGGGGGAGAGGAGGGGCACAAAGAAAACCAGATAGAAGGTGATGGAAGACCATTTGACTTTGGGTGATGGGTATGCATTATAATCAAATGTCAAAATAACCTGGAGATGTTTTCTCTTTTCCTATGTACCATGATTGATTAATGTCACCCCATTAAAATTAATAAAAGAAAAGAATGTTGAGATGGGGAGATTATTCTAGATTTTCCAGGTGGGCCCTACATGTCATCACATGTATCCTTATAAGAACAAGATTTCACACATACACACGGAGAGAAGGCAGTGTGAAGACTGAGGCAGAGATTAGAGTGATACAGCCACATGCCAAAGTATTCCAGTGACCAGCAGCATATGGAAATATCAAGGAATGAATTTTCCCCTAGAGCTTCCCCTGGCTGTGCGGTTCTGTTGACACTTTAATTTCATCCTAGTGATACTAATCACGGACTTCTGGCCTCCAGAACTGTGAGATAATAAATTCTCGCTGTTTTACACCACCCAGTTTTTGGTCACTTGTTATAGCAGCCACAGAAAATTAAATGAAAAGAATTTCATTCATACTAGCATAAATTTAATAAGCAAGATATGTAAAATCTATACCCTGAAAACTCAAAACATTGCTGAGGGAAATTAAAGAAAATTGAAATAAATAGAGAGAATTACTGTGTTCATGGACTAGTAGACTCAGTGTTGTTAAGATACCAATTTTCTCCTAGTTCTTCTACGTGATCAACCCATTCCTAACATAATCCTAGCAGGTATTTATTGTAGAAATTAACAAAATATTCTAAAACATATAAAGAAATGCAGAGGGCCTAGAATGTCCACAACAAAAAGACAAGACTAGCATTTGTAACCACCTGCACTCAAGATTTAATGTAAGACTATTATAATGAAGACAGTGTAGCCTTGGTATAAGAACAAATATTATAGATCAATGAACCGGAATAGAGGGTTCAGGAGTAGATCTCCATTTGCACAGTCAATTAATTTTTAATAAAAGCAATTCAATGAATAAAGAAGTCTTTTTAATGACTGGTGCTAGAACAATTGGATATCTATATAAAAAAAAGATATTTCACACATACTTTTTACAGAATTTAGTACAAGGTTACACCATGTATAAAGATTAATAGCTACACAAAAACTCTGTAAGGTGGGACATAGCCTTAAATGTAAAAGTGAAAACTATAAAGCTTCTGGAAGAAATTTTAGAAGAATAACTTTGCAACCTGGGAGTAGGCAAAAATTTCTTAGATCCCAGAAAGTAATACCATAAGATATTTTAAAAATGAATGAATTGTACTTCATCAATCTAAAACTCTTCAGCTCATCAAATAATACTACTGGAAAATAAATAAACAAACCTCAAAGCAGGAGAAAATATTTTTAGAATATGTATCTGGTGAAGTACTTACACCCAGGATGTATAAGAAACTCTCGCATCTCAATAACAAGATAAACAACCTGCTATTGTTTGAATGTTTCTATCTTCTCAAGATTCTATGTTAAAATCCTAATGCCCAGTTGTGTGAGGAGGTGGAAGTTTTGGGAGGAACTTATGAAGGTGCAGCCCTCATGAATGGGGTTTCTGCTCTTATAAAAGAGACCTCGCAGAGCTCCCTTGCCCCTTCTACCTTGTGAGAGTCCAGGGAGAAGGCGTTCATATATGAACCGGGAAGCAGACGCTCACTAACCATAATGAGGCCAGGCAGGCACACTGAACTTGGACTTCCCAGCTTCCAGAACTGTGAAAAATAAATTTCTATTCTTTATAAGCTACCTAGTTTGTGATACTTTGTTGTAGCAGCCGGAACAGACTGACACAGCCCAATTAAAAATGAACAAAACAATTCAAGCAAGCACTGCAAAAGGAGGATATGTATATAAATAGCCAAAGAACTCATAATCAACATGGTCCATGTTATTAGTCACCAGGGAAATGAGTATTAAAACCACAGAGAGATACCACTATATTTTCACTAAAACTCCTAAAATTAAAAAGACTGGCAATGCCAAGTTTGGTGAGGATGTGGGCAACCAGAACTCTCAGACACTGCTGAGGGGGGGAGGATGTAAAATGACACAACCACTGAAAAATATTTGGCATTTCTTACAAAGTGAAACAGACACATCTACTTTGGTTCAGCAGGTCCATTCTTCCAGATTGATTTGAAAATGAAAACATGTTTTAAAAGACTAATCCAAAAATATTCATAGCAGTTTTATTCACAGTAGCCCAAACCAAATGTTCATTAATAAGAAAACAAATTTATACAAAGTAATACAACGAACAGGAATGAACTACTGATACATGTAACCACATGAATGAGTCTAACAGACATGCTGAACTCAAAAGAGGACATTCTATCTGATTCCATTTTTGTGATGTTCTAGGACAGGGAAAATTAGTGTTGGGAGTGGGAAAGAAACTTGGGGGAACTTTTTAGGGAAATAGAGATATTTATATGATAGGACTCTGAGTTACTTGGATGTATCCATTTGTCCAAATATATAGCTAAGATTTGTGTACTTCCAATTTCAAAGAAATATAGTTTTAAATAAACCTATAAGAAATAATGAGTAGGAGGACATAGGAGGGTTGAAGTAGGTAGACATTAAATGAAACAAGAATGACAAAATGTTAATAATTATGGAAGGTGGATGGTAGGTACCTGAGAGTTCATTATATTTCTCTGTCCACTTTATATGTGTTTGAAAGTTTTCATTATACAAATTTTCAAATGTATCATGGTTCTTTCAAAAAATAATACAAGAAGGAAAATAAAATACACCGAACAGAAAGGCAGTCTCCTCAGTGTAAGAATAAGGAGTGAAGGTGACTAAGAAAGGTAAATAGTATGTGTGACTAGAACTGTTTAGACTGGATTACTAGTTCCCTATTGCTGCAGTAATGAATTACTCACAATGGCTTAAAACAAAACATAGTTATTCTCTCACTGAGAAGAATAACTTTTCTGGAAGTCAGAAATAAAAAATAGATCTCACTGAGTTAAAAGCCAGTGTGTAACAGTTGTAGTACTTTTCTGATGGCTCTTTTTTTTTTTTTTTTTGGCTTTTTCTAGCTTTTAGAGGTTTCCCAGATTCCTTGGGCTGTGGCTTATTTCTGTCTTCAAAGCCATCAATGGCTGATTTAATCCTCCTTTTTTTCTTTCTCTCATTTTTTTTTGAAAAGAAACTTAATTTAATGGGTGTCATTGGTCCACAAGAACAAATAGGTTTCAGGTAAGCATCTCAATAGCATTTGAACTGTTGATTAAGTTGTGGGTCCATCACCCAAAGTTTAACATTGCATCATTCTGACAACTAACTCTTCTGACTCCCTTTTCCTCATCTAGGGACCCTTGTGATTACATTGGGCCTACCCAGATGATTTAGAAAATATTTTAACCTTAATTTCAATAGAAAGATCCCCTTTTGTCATATTTATAGGTTCCACGAATTGGGGATATTATTCTGTGTACTACACAGCTCCATTTAAATTTGGTTTACTAATCAAGTTTATCCAGCTTAACCACAGCTGGAATAGCTGTTGTTTTAAAATTGTACTTCTAATCTTTATTCTTCATTTTTATTATCTTTTTATTTTTAATGATTTTTATATCTTTAATTTGTTTTCCTGCAATCTAAGAAGAAATCTCAAGTTTGTATACCATATCACAAATTTCATTTCCTGCAGTAGCCTTCGAAGTAGTTGAAAAAATATATACTCTTACATTGTAAAGCTTGTAATATTTACTTTGTTTATTTTTATTGTTTTCTGTGCCTGTGTCTTAGAAGTCAAGCTTTTTTTCATTACATTAAAGATGCAAAATTGCTGTCTAAAGTTTTTCTTGTTTCTATAGTAAATAAACTTTTAGATAACAAATTCATGGATATGATCTTCTGGGTCTTTATTATAATAACTATCGTGACTATTATTATCAGTGAATACTCATGTAGTGTAGTAGGCACTATGCTGCTACTCATTTACATAAAATATCTCCTTTCATTCTTTTCTACAATATCTTTTCACAGATTTTATTTTTTGTTGTTGTTTTCCCTGTTCTTCTACACCAGAGGGTTTACTTTGTTTTATGGAGCAAAGTAAGTATTGACCAATGACTATAATCTTAGTTCTGCTGCCTAGATCTTGTACTTAGTGGTTATTCATATATATTTATATTTGCTATAATTTTGGTCTAGCTCACAAACACCAGGAGAGTAAGGGTTACCATTTCCCATTCTGGGGACCCACCTACACAGAAATGGTACTTGCCATTTAGGGAACACAAAATTAAACTGTTTACCGCAAATCATTTATAGGTTATACCAGTAGAAGGGACAATAGGAATGCACAGCACTCAAGAAATTCTTAAACAGGATTGCAATCATGTATTTACGTAAAATAAACAAATCAGAACCCCTTTTTCTTTTGTGTCCTTTACTCAGTTTGCCATTTTGTTTCTTTCTTGAGGGTGAGTGAGATACAGACTAGCAGAAAGAATGGCAGGAAGAAACTGACCAGGCAGTGGTGCAGTGGATAGAGCATCAGACTGAGATGCAGAGGACCCAGGTTCGAAACTCCGAGGTTGCTGGCTTGAGTGTAGGCTCATCTGATTTGAGCAAGACTCACCAGCTTGAGCCCAAGGTTGCTGTCTTGAGCAAGGGGTCACTCGGTCTGCTGTAGCCCCCTGGTCAAGGCATATATGGGAAAGCAATCAACAAACAACTAAGGTGCCTCAACAAAAAATTGATGCTTCTCATCTCTCTCCCTTCCTATCTGTCTCCCTCTCTCTGTCTCTCTCTGTCTCTGTCACAGAAAACAAACAAACAAACAAGAATGGCAGGAAGAAATATTGTAATGATACTTCTGCATCATTCTATTACCATGACATTATAATATGTGCTGATATCTTCATCTCATTATAAAATGAATTAATGTATGTGAGGCATTTAGAGCAGTGCCTGGAACATAATAAGCACTTAATAATTATATTAGTTGAGATAAATGGGATATGCTATTCTGGAAATGACTTGAGAATGACCCGTATGAGAGTGGTCTACAGGGTCAAAAATCACTTCTGTCCACATTCTGTTGGTAAAAACATAGTCATATGGTCAACTTAACCACAAGGAAGGTTGAGAACTACAGAGGAACATGTGGAGAGTAGCTGAGACTGCCTATCTCCAATCTTTCCCAGAGAGTCAATGATCTGCCCACTGTTACTTAATATATTTCTTTCTTGCTCAATTTCTTCTGAGTTAGTTTCTATAACTTGCAATTAGAACCTTAACTGATTCATTTTTACTATTTGATGCATAACCCAGA
The DNA here is from genome assembly GCF_036850765.1 of Saccopteryx bilineata. NCBI lineage: Eukaryota > Metazoa > Chordata > Mammalia > Chiroptera > Emballonuridae > Saccopteryx > Saccopteryx bilineata. The sequence goes on from NC_089497.1 coordinate 60,045,025, forward strand.
CATTAACTAGAGGCATTCTGACCTGATGATTTAGGAAGGTTGATTCAAACTATATTTCATGATTGTAGAAAGTCCAATGTCTTATTCAAGCTTTCTACAAATTCTGGAGGAGACTTAGGTTCTTAGACACATATGACTCAGATCCTTTGCTTCCACTAAATTAAGATTTCTCAACCTTGACACTATTGACATTTATGCTGACCAATTCTTTATTGTGGGTGGCTGTTTTGTACATTATAGAAATTTTGGAAATTAAATTTTTTTTAAATTTTTTATTTATTTATTCATTTTTAGAGAGGAGAGGGAGAGACAGAGAGAGAGAAGAGGGGGAGGAGCTGGAAGTATTAACTCCCATATGTGCCTTGACCAGGCAAGCCCAGGGTTTCGAACCGGCGACCTCAGCATTTCCAGGTAGACGCTTTATCCACTGCGCCACCACAGGTCAGGCCATTATAGAAATTTTGATAGCATTTCTGGCCTCTGCCCACTTGATGCCAGTAGCTGCCCTGTCCAGTCATGACAGTCAAAAGTGTCTACAGACATTGTTAAATGTTTCTTAGGGGTCAAAATCCCTCCCAGGTAGGAAGTACTATTCTAAATTAATTCAGGGTAGGAATTAGTACCTTTTGTTTCTGTTCACAATGAAGTCAACAGAAGTGTGGCACTCAAACATTTTTCTTAATTTCCATCAAAAATTTTAAAAATTGTCATAAAAGGATCTATACTGGTAGCAAATTAGATAGCTATTCTAGAGAAAAGGGGAGATTTTCATTATGGATGCAACCAAATCAAATTTGCTAGAGGTCCATGTTCTTCAAAAGCCTCTCAGTCATTTCTACAACTTGGGTTCCAGCAACTATTCTGTTTCTCTTCCATTATCTTTACTTACTTTCCTAGTCTCTGCTCTATCTTTCTTCCAAATTCCTTTCCATTTCAATTCAAAATGGCTTGGTTACATCTTTTTATTTCTCTGTGCCAACTCATTCCCTGAGGATCTCACCTTCTACTTTTAGTTGGTGTGTCAAGGTGTCTTCCTAAACAAAAAGAGCTTCCTCCCTCATTGTAATTCTGGAACCTGTTATGAAGATAATTAAAAATTTGGGATGACGTCAGAGTAATGGCGGAGTAGGAAGCGATACCGATAAATCTCCCCCAAAACTCAACAAGATCTTCAACCAGAAACAGAAAAACCTATACTTGGAGCTTCCAGATTCTTCGCAATACACCCAAAGGTATGATTGAGTGAAAAATTGGCTAAATATATAACCAAACCCCGAAGGAAATAGGGAGTAAGAAATGCTCCGCCTTCCTCACTAACCTAAACAGGGCGGCTTTCTCTGGTAACTGTGAATATAGAAACTGAGGCGGGCAAAGGGGGTGAATAGATCCAGGCCGCCGCAGCAAAAACGGCCGAACCAGGCTGTGGCTCAGAGATCCAAGCCGAGGAAAATCTGATCCTGTGGCAACCCGGGCAATACAAGCTAACACTCGCGCCAAACCCAAACAAAGAAAGACAAGCGGAGCGGCCATTTTACCCGGTCTCCTGGTCGGTGCGCAGTTAGTGGAAGAGAGATTTCTTCCTAAGCCGCGGAAGTGGGTGCCCGTGTTGCCCCACGGAGAGGCAGGGTCAGAGGCCTTTCTGTGGGCTGAGGGCAGAGTCTCTGGGCAGCCCCAGCGCCCTGGGAAAGCCACGCATGGGAGGGAGTGAGAACTAATCCCAACGGTGGAGATTTTCCGTGCTGGAGGCTGTTTCACTCAGAGCGAAATGCGGCCGACCTCATATCCTGGTTTGCGCGCGCAGATAAGGAGTGAGCGATTCCTCCGAGTGCCTCGGCAGTGCGCGCCCGTGTTATCGCACAGAGGGGCAGAGTCAGGGGCCTTTGTGTGGGCCAAAGCGGAATCTCGGGCCGCCCCAGCGCCTTGCAAAAGCCGCACACGGGGACGGAGCGAGACTCAATTCCAACGCTGCAACTTTTCCCTGCGGTTGGGGGTTTCACTCAGAGCGTGAGACTGCTGGCCGGATATCCTGGTTGCAGACAGTGAGTGAGAGTTTCCTCCAAGCGCCCCGGAAGTGGGCGCCCGCTTGTGTTACCGGATAGAGTGGCAGAGCCAGAGGTCTCCGAGTGGGCGGAAAGCCCGCCTGATTATGCTAGCAGCTCTGACTGACTGAGCCTTACCCAGAGCCCTGTGCTGAGTGGAAATAGAGTGGGGAGTTGCCAGCAATTTGAGCCTCTTACTATCCAGGCAGAGGCAGCAGCAACCCCATACCTGGACTATCAGGCTACTAATTGAGGAAGGAAAGACTAGGAGAAAGGCTCCAGGAACACGGACTCTCTCACTGTCGGAGCCTATAAATGCTAATGAGCCTCGACTCCCAACGAGAATAAAACACAATACATGACATTGCCATAGAGACTTATCAACTGCAAACCTCTACCTGAGCGTGCCAAAGGGGCAGAACCCGGGGTACAGAGTCACTGACCAGGAAGAGGGAGAGAAAAGAAAAAGCAAGAAGATAACCTCTCAAAATCAAGAATAATCTGCAGACTTTATAACCTATCCCATTTTATTATATTTGTTCGTTTGTTTCTATTATCTTCATTCTTGAGACTTTTTTTTCCTCCTCCAATTTGGCCGATTAACTCTCTACTGGTCTTACTCTCTCCTCTCCCTGAACTACACTACCCATAAGTGTTACATCTCCCATTATCATTTCTCTTCTCTTCCTTTCTCTCTATGAGGGTTGCACTCCAAAACCCTTAACTCTCTCTCTCTCTCTCCTTTCTTTTTTCTTCTTTTAGTGGTTCCCTCTTTTTTTCTCTCTCTCTCTTTCTTTTCTCCCTCTATATTAGTTTCTTCCTTTCTCCTTTACATCTCCTCTCATTCAAACCTCAATAACAAACAAATTATCTTATCTGGGACTCAAACCTATGTTTGTGGCATTTTGGGGGGTTTTTACTTCACCTTTTTAACTCACTAGCAGTGCTCCCATCCCTGGCTCTCCATATTATCTAGTTCTTGTTCCACTAAATACAATAGTAAGTTTTTAATTTGTCCCCCCATTTTTCCATTTTCCTCTTATTCCTCTCATCATAACTCTTAGAAAACCAACACCTAAAAGCAAATCATTTTATTCTTGACCCAAATTTTTTCCTTATTTGCTTTTTGTGGGTCCATACGCTCTTTTTTTTTTCTTTTTTCTTTTTTTTTTTCCTTTTTTTTTTTTTTTTCTTTCTCTCTTTTTTGCCCCTTTATTACTTTTCCCCAATTCAGGCCCTCCATCACAGGCATTGTTTGTTATAACTCACAGTCCACCACAAGATTTTCTCAAGAAAGAGGGGAGAGGAGAGGAGAGGAAAAAAAGAGGGGGGGAATAATTTCCTTTTTTAAAAAAATTTTTATTTTATTTTATTTTTCTTTATTTCATTATTAATTTTTTTTTAAAAAAAACAACTCTTTTCGATTTGTTATTTTTTAATTTTTTTTAACTTTTTATTCTTTATTAAATCTCATTAATACTATCAACAAAACCACCCTCAGATGCCATTAAGGAAGAGAAAATCGAATATCATGGATACAAAAGAAAGAGAGGTAACACAGCTAGATGAGGAAAAATCTATGGAGAAAAAATTTAATATATTGGAAACCTTGGAGCTAAATGACAGAGAATTCAAGATAGAAATCCTAAAAATCCTCCGAGATATACAAGAAAACACAGAAAGGCAATATAGGGAGCTCAGGAAACAACTCCATGAACACAAAGAATATATGTCCAAGGAAATTGAAACTATAAAAACAAATCAAACAGAGATGAAAAACTCAATTCACGAGCTGAAAAACGAAGTAACAAGCTTAGCTAATAGAACAGGTCAGATAGAAGAGAGGATTAGTGAAATAGAAGACAAGCAACTTGAGGCACAACAGAGAGAAAAGGAAAGAGACTCAAAAATTAAAAAAAATGAGATAGCCCTACAAGAATTATCTGACTCCATCAAAAAGAATAACATAAGAATAATAGGTATATCAGAGGGAGAAGAGAGAGAAAATGGAATGGAGAACATACTTAAACAAATAATTGATGAGAACGTCCCAAGCCTGTGGAAAGAACTAAAGCCTCAAGTTCAAGAAGCAAACAGAACCCCAAGTTTTCTTAACCCCAACAAACCTACTCCAAGGCATATCATAATGAAATTGACACAAACCAACAGCAAAGAAAAAATTCTCAAGGCAGCCAGGGAAAAGAAGAATACAACATATAAAGGAAGGCCCATTAGATTATCATCAGATTTCTCAGCAGAAACTCTACAAGCTAGAAGAGAGTGGACCCAATATTTAAAGTCCTGAAAGAGAGGAACTTTCAGCCACGAATACTATACCCATCAAAGCTATCCTTCAAATACGAAGGAGAAATAAAAACATTCACAGATACAGAAAAGATGAGGGAATTTATCATCAGAAAACCCCCACTCCAGGAATTACTAAAGGGGGTTCTCCAATCAGATACAAAGAACAAAAAAAAACAGAGCCACAAGTAAAAGCTCCAAGAAGAACACAATAAAACCAAATTTAAACTGTGACAACAACAAAAAGAAAGAGGGGGAGAAGACGGAGATTAACAGTAGCAAAGGACGATGGAGTGCAAAAGTACTCACAAAATAGTTCGCTACAATGAACAGGGTAGGGACCCTTTTCATTACTCAAAGGTAACCACCATTGAAAAAACCACCACAGAAGCACATGAGATAAAAAAGATAGCAACAGAGGAAAGATGTATGGAATACAACCAAATAAAAACAAAAGATAGAAAAACGAAAGAGAAGGATCAAACAAGACACAAAACTAACAGAAAGCAAGATATAAAATGGCAATAGGGAACTCACAAGTATCAATAATTACACTAAATGTAAATGGATTAAACTCACCAATAAAAAGGCACAGAGTAGCAGAATGGATTAAAAAAGAAAATCCAACTGTATGCTGCCTACAGGAAACTCATCTAAGTAACAAGGATAAAAACAAATTCAAAGTGAAAGGCTGGAAAACAATACTCCAAGCAAATAACATCCAAAAAAAAGCAGGTGTAGCAATACTCATATCGGATAATGCTGACTACAAGACAGGAAAAGTACTTAGAGACAAAAATGGCCATTTCATAATGGCTAAGGGGACACTGAATCAAGAAGACATAACAATTCTTAATATATATGCACCAAACCAAGGAGCACCAAAATATATAAGACAGCTACTTATTGATCTTAAAACAAAAACTGACAAAAATACAATCATACTTGGAGACCTCAATACACCGCTGACGGCTCTAGATCGGTCATCCAAACAGAGAATCAACAAAGACATAGTGGCCTTAAACAAAACACTAGAGTACCTGGATATGATAGACATCTACAGGACATTTCATCCCAAAGTGACTGAGTATACATTTTTCTCCAGTGTACATGGATCATTCTCAAGAATTGACCATATGTTGGGCCACAAAAACAATATCAGCAAATTCAGAAAAATTGAAGTTGTACCAAGCATATTTTCTGATCATAAAGCCTTGAAACTAGAATTCAACTGCAAAAAAGAGGAAAAAAATCCCACAAAAATGTGGAAACTAAACAACATACTTTTAAAAAATGAATGGGTCAAAGAAGAAATAAGTGCAGAGATCAAAAGATATATACAGACTAATGAAAATGACAATACGACATATCAGAATCTATGGGATGCAGCAAAAGCAGTGATAAGAGGGAAGTTCATATCGCTTCAGGCATATATGAACAAACAAGAGAGAGCCCAAGTGAACCACTTAACTTCCCACCTTAAGGAACTAGAAAAAGAAGAACAAAGACAACCCAAAACCAGCCGAAGAAAGGAGATAATAAAAATCAGAGCAGAAATAAATGAATTAGAGAACAGAAAAACTATAGAAAAAATTAATAAAACAAGGAGCTGGTTCTTTGAAAAGATCAACAAAATTGACAAACCCTTGGCAAGACTTACCAAGGAAAAAAGAGAAAGAACTCATATAAACAAAATCCAAAATGAAAGAGGAGAAATCACCACGGACACCGTAGATATACAAAGAATTATTGTAGAATACTATGAAAAACTTTATGCCACTAAATTCAACAACCTAGAAGAAATGGATAAATTCCTAGAAAAATACAACCTTCCTAGACTGAGTCAAGAAGAAGCAGAAAGCCTAAACAGACCTATCAGTAGAGAAGAAATAGAAAAAACCATTAAAAACCTCCCCAAAAATAAAAGTCCAGGCCCTGACGGCTATACCAGCAAATTTTATCAAACATTCAAAGAAGACTTGGTTCCTATTCTACTCAAAGTCTTCCAAAAAATTGAAGAAGAAGCAATACTTCCAAACACATTTTATGAGGCCAACATAACCCTCATACCAAAACCAGGCAAGGATGGCACAAAAAAAGAAAACTACAGACCAATATCTCTAATGAATACAGATGCTAAAATACTAAACAAAATACTAGCAAATCGAATACAACAACATATTAAAAAAATAATACATCATGATCAAGTAGGATTCATCCCAGAATCTCAAGGATGGTTCAACATACGTAAAACGGTTAATGTAATACACCATATCAACAAAACAAAGAACAAAAACCACATGATCTTATCAATAGACGCAGAAAAGGCTTTCGATAAAATACAACACAATTTTATGTTTAAGACTCTCAACAAAATGGGTATAGAAGGAAAATATCTCAACATGATAAAGGCCATATATGATAAACCATCAGCTAACATCATATTAAATGGCACTAAACTGAAGGCTTTCCCCCTTAAATCAGGAACAAGACAGGGTTGTCCACTCTCTCCACTCTTATTTAATGTGGTACTAGAGGTTCTAGCCAGAGCAATCAGACAAGACAAAGAAATAAAAGGCATCCATATCGGAAAAGAAGAAGTAAAGGTATCACTTTTTGCAGATGATATGATCCTATACATCGAAAACCCCAAAGAATCCACAAAAAGACTACTAGAAACAATAAGCCAATACAGTAAGGTCGCAGGATACAAAATTAACATACAGAAGTCAATAGCCTTTCTATATGCCAACAATGAAACAACTGAGAAGGAACTCAAAAGAATAATCCCCTTCACGATTGCAACAAAAAAAATAAAATACTTAGGAATAAACATAACAAAGAATGTAAAGGACTTATATAATGAAAACTATAAACCATTGTTAAGGGAAATCGAAAAAGATATAATGAGATGGAAGAATATACCTTGTTCTTGGCTAGGAAGAATAAATATAATCAAGATGGCTATATTACCCAAAGCAATATACAAATTTAATGCAATTCCCATCAAAATTCCAATGACATTTTTTAAAGAAATAGAGCAAAAAATCATCAGATTTATATGGAACTATAAAAAACCCCGAATAGCCAAAGCAATCCTAAAGAAAAAGAATGAAGCTGGGGGCATAATAATACCTGACTTCAAACTCTATTATAGGGCCACGACAATCAAAACAGCATGGTATTGGCAGAAAAATAGACACTCAGACCAATGGAACAGAATAGAAAGTCCAGAAATAAAACCACATATATATAGTCAAATAATTTTTGATAAAGGGGCCAAGAACACACAATGGAGAAAAGAAAGCCTCTTCAATAAATGGTGCTGGGAAAACTGGAAAGCCACATGCAAAAGAATGAAACTGGACTACAGTCTCTCCCCCTGTACAAAAATTAACTCAAAATGGATCAAAGATCTAAACATAAGACCTGAAACAATTAAGTACATAGAAGAAGACATAGGTACTCAACTCATGGACCTGGGTTTTAAAGAGCATTTTATGAATTTGACTCCAATGGCAAGAGAAGTGAAGGCAAAAATTAATGAATGGGACTACATCAGACTAAGAAGTTTTTACTCAGCAAGGGAAACTGATAACAAAATAAACAGAAAGCCAACTAAATGGGAAATGATATTTTCAAACAACAGCTCAGATAAGGGCCTAATATCCAAAATATACAAAGAACTCATAAAACTCAACAACAAACAAACAAACAATCCAATAAAAAAATGGGAAGAGGATATGAATAGACACTTCTCCCAGGAAGAAATACAAATGGCCAACAGATATATGAAAAGATGCTCATCTTCTTTAGCTATTAGAGAAATGCAAATCAAAACTGCAATGAGATACCACCTCACACCTGTTCGATTAGCTGTTATTAGCAAGTCAGGTAATAGCAAATGTTGGAGAGGCTGTGGAGAAAAAGGAACCCTCATACACTGTTGGTGGGAATGTAAAGTAGTACAACCATTATGGAAGAAAGTATGGTGGTTCCTCAAAAAACTGAAAATAGAACTACCTTATGACCCAGCAATCCCTCTACTGGGTATATATCCCCAAAACTCAGAAACATTGATACGTAAAGACACATGCAGCCCCATGTTTATTGCAGCATTGTTCACAGTGGCCAGGACATGGAAACAACCAAAAAGCCCATCAATAGATGACTGGATAAAGAAGATGTGGCACATATACACTATGGAATACTACTCAGCCATAAGAAATGATGACATCGGAACATTTACAGCAAAATGGTGGGATCTTGATAACATGATACGAAGCGAAATAAGTAAATCAGAAAAAAACAGGAACTGTATTATTCCATACGTAGGTGGGACATAATAGTGAAACTAAGAGACATTGATAAGAGTGTGGTGGTTACGGGGGGGAGGGGGGAATGGGAGAGGGATAGGGGGTGGGAGGGGCACAAAGGAAACAAGATAGAAGGTGACAGAGGACAATCTGACTTTGGGTGGTGGGTATGCAACATAATTGAACGACAAGATAACCTGGACTTGTTATCTTTGAATATATGTATCCTGATTTATTGATGTCACCCCATTAAAAAAATAAAATTATAAAATAAAAAATAAATAAATAAAAAAAAAAAATTTGTTGCAATTCTCATTATAACTCCTCCTATAGAACTGTGGTAGTATTAACCCCCTTTCACAGAAAAGAAGCTATTGCAATGATCTAGCACATATGACAACTACCCCAAACTTAATGGCTTAAAACAATAATCATTTGATCATATTGTTCTTCAAATGGCATATCCTTATGGTCAGCTTGGAGGCCTCACAGGAAGGTATTTTAGACTAGCTCACTTTGTATATGGCGACTCAGGACTTCTAGAGAAAGAGTTTCATGTGACAGGAAGTGGAAGCTGCAGTCTCTCCAGATCTTGAGCTTTTTGTCTCATTTCTGCCATATTGGTTGAAGGAGTTACAGTCTGTCAGATTAAAGTATATGTTTGTGGTCATCTTTATTTTAATACAATATACCATTTGACTACCAATTTTGACATTATCCCCAGATACAAATCACTCTCTTCTTCCAGAATCTCCCAAAGTCTGGTCCCCTTACAGTATCACTCTGAATTGAGGTCTAGAGTTTTCTGATGGATTAGAGAACTAGAAAAAGAGCTCAGAGAGCTTGGTGATATGAAAGCCAAGGAAAGACAAGTTTTCAAGAAGAGAGTGGTCAATAGGGTCAAAAGTCAAGTAACAGAGACTGAGGAGAATACAGCTTTGGGTGTGACCAACACAAGACTTGGGTTCTCTATTCTCCCTTCTTCACTGTATATACATAGAATATATAAATATCTCTGACTCCCAGAATCAATATCTATGTGTATGTGTACATTCAAACACATATGTATATATGCTATATATACACATATATAATTTTCTTTTTCTGATGATAAAAACATGTTTTTTCTAGAAATTTAGAAAATCTGGAAAATTATTTTTTAAAATGCATAAATAACCACTAAAACTATTGCTTATTGATTTCTCTATTCTTTATATAAGTATATATACTTATATGTATAATATTATACATGTTTGTGTGTCTATATATACATATATGTAAATAAACATATATTTATTCCTTTTTACTCTCATCTGTCCTCTGATTGTTCATTCACTACCAAGCCTTTTCTCTGTGCACTCAAGACAAGGTTACAAAGGAATGTGAAGAGAAAGAAATGAGATAATTATCAGCACTTACATTTTCTAAATAGACTAGAAATTTCCAGAAGAGAAATTACTGGATTTCTGAATTTCAAAATCTGACTTTTGTGTATAAAAGCTAGATTTTATTTTATAACTAATACACTTTGTCAAAATGAATGATGTAAGAGTCAGCTGTCCTGCCATGGATTTGTTCAAATTTCACAGCTGAGGAAGAAGAGATCTGCCTGTAGCTCAGGAAGCTTGGAAGCATGCTCTAGAGCAGGGGTCCCGAAACTTTTTACACAGGGGGCCAGTTCACTGTCCCTCAGACCGTTGGAGGGCCCAACTATAAAAAAAACTATGAACAAATTCCTATGCACACTGCACATATCTTATTTTAAAGTAAAAAAACAAAATGGGAACAAATATAATATTTAAAATAAAGAACAAGTAAATTTAAATCGACAAACTGACCAGTATTTCAATGGGAACTATGCTCCTCTCACTTACCACCAATGAAAGAGGTGCCCCTTCCGGAAGTGCGGTGGGGGCTGGATAAATGGCCTCAGGGGGCCACATGCAGCCCGCAGGCCGTAGTTTGGGGACCCCTGCTCTAGAGTTTCATTTGCCCTCAGGGTGGTGGAGAAGCACTGAGAGAAGGTGGAGACAAAACTCTGGTGGAGCCATAGAGGTCTCCATGGAAGCAAGCGAGTAAATGCAAATGACCAAGGACCCAAATTCAAGTGATGGCTCAATCTCTGCCAATGAAGACCAGTCTTTCCTCACTCTGTTATGCTCTAATCCAGTGACCATAAATGCCAATCCAATGGAAGAAAGAGGGAAGGGGGATATCCTTACTCAATGTTTAAACAGAAAGTGTTTGGGAATGTCTGGAGGTGACTGAGCTGCCTCATAGTTGTCTAGATTCATTTTCTGCAATTAGGGAAAATGAGGAATTAAAAAAAATCAAGTTGAGATATAAAACTATAATGTTACATTTTCTGCACCTGGTGATCTAAAAAATATGTATCACTGTTTACGTGTATATGTGTATACAGTTGACTCTTGGACAACACAACAGTAATGTTGCCAATCTCCTATTCATTCAAAAAATACCCATAAAACTTTGTCCCTACCCCCAAAAAGTTAACTACTAATAGCCTACTTTGTTGCCCAGAAGCTTTAACAATAACACAAGTCAATTAACACATATTTTATATGCTTTAGGTATTATACACGCACTCTATTCTTTTTTTCCTGATTTAAAAAAATTATTAAATTATTGGGGTGACATTGGTTAATAAAATTATATAGCTTTTAGGTGTACAATTCTATAATACGTCATCTGTATATTGTATTGTGTGTTCACCACCCAAAGTCAAGTCTCCTCTTGTCACTATTTATCCCTCCTTTACCCTCTTTTACCTCCTTTCATCCCCTTTTTCTCTGGTTATCATCACACTGTTGTCTGTGTCTATAAGGGTTTTGTTTTGTTTTTTTGCTTAATCCCTTAATCCCTTCAACTTTTGCACCCAGCCTCCCAACACCCCTCTCCTCTGACAGCTGTCAGTCTGTTTTCTGTATCTATAAGTCTGTTCCTATTTTGTTTGTTTGTTTTGTTCATCAGATTCCACATATAAGCAAAATCCTATGGTACTTGTCTTTTTTTTCTGACTGGTTTGTTTCACTCTGCATAAGTGAGCCATGCCATTTGCATTTCCACCAGTCCCTTCCCTCACATGGATGTGTCTTTCTTTAGAGACCACTCATAAGGGTAAAGTTTGGGTATCTGAACAAAGTGAGTCCTTGCCGATCAGAGGTTCGCGGTGTATCTTGACTCTTGTTCAGACTTGGAAACATCAAATATGCCTGGAGCATGGAGGATGTCCTTTGCCACTGAATGTAGATGAAGTACTATGCCAACAGAGGGCAGAGTTATCTCACTAAACCAAGGTTGGTTGGTCTTGCAAAGTCCAGGCAAGTTTATACTATCAATCTAGATTTAAATCCTGACGTTGCCATCAAGATGGCTTCAATCAGATAAACAAAGGTGGGGATGCTACAAGTAATTTAAAACAGACAGTTCCTAATTACTGTAATAAACACGTTGCATTCACACTGCTTTGGAAAGAATGAACTTCTTATTTTAAAATGGTTTTAGATTTACAGATAAATTGTGAAAATAGTACAGAGTGTTCCCATATGTCCCAAACCCAGTTTCCCCTATTGTTAATATCTTACATTAATATGGCACGTCACAGCTAATGAACCAACATTGATAAACTACTACTAACATTTTAAATTTATTTAGATACCCTCGTGTTTTAACTGAATATTCTTTATTTGTTCAAGAACACCACATTACATTTAGTCCTCGTGTCTTCTCATACTTCTTTGGCTGTGGCAATTCCTCAGACTTTCCTTGTTTTTAATGACCTTGACAGCTTTGAGGAGTCCTAGTCAGGTATTTTGTAGAATGTTCCTCTGTTGGGATTTGTCTAATGTTTTCTCCATTGGCTGGAATCTTGAGTTTGGGGGAGGAACATAACAGAGGTAAAGTGAATAATATTAAGGGTACATACTAGCAACATAATTTATCTCTATTGATGTTGACCTTGATCACCGAGCTGGAGATAGCGTCTGTCTGGTTTCTCCAGAGCAACCCCATCCCACACTTGACTCCTCGGTGGAAGTCACTATGAACAGCTCATACTTAACGGGTGGGGAGCCGTGTAACCCTTCTGAGGGGACGGTGTGTACAAGCATTATTTGGATTCTTCTACATAAGGGACTTGTCTCTTTTCCCCCATTTACTTATTTACTCTGTCCTTTATTAACATCAGTGTGGACATATGGATAGATAATTAATATTTTGGGTTATAATCCAAATTCAATTTTTAAAATTTGTTACTCAAATTGTTTTAGCTTTGGTTGTTGGGAGCTCTTTCAGATGCTGAAGTGCCTTTTTTATTTATCCCGCAGTTTGTTCTTTTTGTTTTGTTTTTGTCTTTTATCACTTTCTTACTTTCACTAAATGAGGCCCCAGGTTCATCTTGAATATTTGGTGTCTAGGTCATGTTATCAGCCTTTTTTTTTTTTTGCCCAACGAAAATGGTTTAGAAACAAAGAGCTGGGCTTAGGTTCACTTATGTACATATTTTGTACACCTTTTATTCTTCCATCAGCACCGTAAAATTATCAGTCCTATTTTATAATTGAACAATCTTTGTAGCCCTGCACAAGCTTCCTCAGCTAGTTGCAGATCCTAGCTTCAGGCTGAACATTTTATTTGGTTAATGGAAGCCCCAATTTATCAGCTTTTAATAGTATTCTTATTCATTTTGCTTATAAAAGGTACAAATTATAACCAATCCTCTTCAACAGTATTTGAAATCACATTATTTGTGTATACAGAAAGTATTCTACTTAGTATGTATATGGAATTAAATTTACTTCTGTAAAAAGTATGTGTAATAGAATACATGTTTAAAAGATATAATAACATTATTTATACAGTCTTCACTGAAATTTTGGTGATTAAATGCTTAAGGAGGTCTAGGAGTAAAATATTTAGTTGAGGATGTGGCAAGATTTATTTATTTATCCTAGTCTGTATTTATATTAGTGTGGACTCCCGGATAGTTCTTTTATACTTTTGCGTTATTCACACATTCATTCAAAACACATTATTTGAGCATGGGGACTACATATATAAATCAAATCATACTGGCTACCCTCAGAGTGATGTAGGGATGCATACATGCAAACAAATATGATGGAGGTGGTTAGTTATTTTGAGAGCTGGGACAGAAGTCTAAGATAACTCAGAAGTCTCGATGTGATGTAGAGGAATGCATACCCACGTTGGCATTGGAAAAATAAAACACATGGGTTTCAGCTGCTCATCTGTGCTGGTTGAGCTGTATAGTTATGTAATCTTCAGAAGCTGGCTCCTCCCATCCAGTAGTCAGAGGAATGGAATGAGAACTTGTGAAAGCATATTGTCCAGCACTGATCAAGTGCTACTGGTATAATTAAACTAAACACTCAATTTAATAGGAAGCGGTTGAGCATAGTGATAGTGATTAAAGGTATGTAGTCTAAATTTGAGACCTGGGGTCAAATTTGGTTTTTACTAGTTAAACTACCTTGGGATAGTAAGTTTCACATACTCCATAAGCCTCCATTTACTCACATGTAAAATAAAAATGATGGTAACAGAACTTACCTCCGAAAACTACTACATGAAGAATAGTGCCTGGGAAACAGTATGTTTTCAATAAAGGGGAGTTATTTTTACCTTCATTGTGTCTACTCGCTTTGCTTCAAGTTACGTACAACTCTCAGCCCTGATACCTCCAACCTGACACTAGTAACCCTAACTAGGCCAAGACTAACATGTGTATGGGTACAGAATCTTGAGCAAATGATAAAATTGAAGTAAGGTAAACATAAAAATAGTAACTCTTATAGTACTATAAGGCCCATGGACACTGCCGTCGTGGCCATGCAGGTTCCTGTTGGATTCGGGCAGACAGTAAAGGAACTGTGGTGCCAGAAAATGGTGGGCCATTCCGTTTATTAGTCTCATAAGGGTGGATGAGCAAGCAGACAGGGAAGACAGCATCCCTTTCTCACTGTGGACTCTCCCGGAGTCATAGGCCCCCACAAGCAAAATAGCACTCCCCAGCTAAACAGGATGGGGCAAAAAATCTCAGGGCTCCCATGACTCCTACAATTCTCCCTCTGTCTCTCTGGATTCTCCAGCAAAACAGGCTGAGGAAGAAAACACCCCTTCTCCAGCAAACAATAGCAAACAATGGCCCCTCCCAAGCTGGAAGGCAATCCACAATTTGCAATCTGCCGCCCTGAGGGCAAGCACCTGCAACCTTCCACAGTGTCCATAGACTACACACATGGCACTGCCCCATACAAGTGAGCAAACTTAAAAAACATTTGTTTACCCAACAAGTACTTATTACAAAATACACATATGCAGGTTATAAATTTCCAAAAATTACTACCTCAATTCAACCAAATAAATAAAAAAGTAAAGCTAACATTTTATCACAAGATCAAAATACAGTGTGGGATTTCCTTTTAGGCAAATGAAAATATTCTGGAATTAGATAGTGGCTGTGGCTACATAACTTTGTGAAGATACTAAAATATACTAGATTGTATATTTGTAAAAGGGTGAATTTTATAAATCTGAATTACATAGCAATAGAAATTATATCTGAAAAAAAGTAAGTGCACATTTTAGAGCTCTAGCAGGCAGTCATTTAAATGTTTTTCTATTTATTCTTTGGGTGGCATGAGATTTAAATATTTAGAAGAGAAATAATAAACTAAGAAGATTCCAA
Organism: Saccopteryx bilineata; assembly: GCF_036850765.1. Lineage (NCBI taxonomy): Eukaryota > Metazoa > Chordata > Mammalia > Chiroptera > Emballonuridae > Saccopteryx > Saccopteryx bilineata. The sequence continues at coordinate 60,060,414 of NC_089497.1, forward strand.
ACTTTATCTCACTAGATCGAGGTTGAGAAGTGGTAGAAGTGAAGTGGTAAAGCTATAGCAGTGCCCTTGTGCAGGTGCGAGAGAGACATTTCATTCTACTGTTTAAAATTGACAACACTTGCCCTGTTTCCTTCTGACTGGGTTCCTGAATACACTTGGCAATTCAAGCCCAATTATGGGCTTGAGAAGAGTGTGTAACTGATTAAAAGTTACAGGAAAAAAATGGCACACAAATTTATTTCTTTAAACAAATCTGATTGGTCCTGGCTGGTGGCTCAGTGGATAGAGTGTGAGCCCAGTATGTGGACATCCTAGATTCAATTCTTGGTCAGGGCACACAGAAGAAGTGACCATCTGCTTCTTTCCCCTCCCTCTCCGACTTCTCTACTTCTCCCCACCCCACAGTCAGTGGTTAGATGGTTCCTGGGCACTGAGGATAGCTCTGTTAGAGCACATCTGCTTCATGTGCTAAAAATAGCTCAGTACTTGAGCATCAGCCCCAGAGAGGGTTGCCTGGTGGATCTTGGTCAGGGCGAATTCAGAGGTTAGCCTCACTATCTCTCCTCCTCTCATCTAAAAAAAAAAATCTGATTATGCCATAACAACATTCAAGCTAAAGTTCAATCGCAAAATAAGTCCCCAAGACTGTAAAAAATTGCACACTCACATTTTCTCCAATCATTAGCATTTCTGATCAGAATGGTACAATCTCTACAATCAATAAACCTACACCCAAAGTCTGCAGTTGACGTTAAGGTTCCCACTTGGTGTTGTCCATTCTATGACTTTTGACAAACATGTAATGACACAAATCCACCATTGTAGTATTATACAGAGTACTTTCACTGTCCTAAAAATTCTCTCTACTTCTCCTAATTCATCCCTACCTAACCTCTGACAACCACTATTTTGCTGTCTTTATAGTTTTGCCTTTTCCAGAATGTCATATAGTTGGAATCATATAGTATATAGCCTTTTCAGATGAACTTCTTTCACTTAGTAATATATATTTAAGTTTTCTCTATGTCTTTTCATTGCTTGATAACTCATTTTTTTAGAACTGAGTAATATTCCATTGTCTGGATGTACCACAATTTATTTATCCATTTACTTACATATTGATTGTTTCCAAGTTTTGGGAAATATGAATAAAGCTGCTATAAATATTCATGTGCAAGTGTTTGTGCTGGCATGTTTTCACCTCATTTGATTATGTCATTAAGGAATTAAAAATTAAAACAATGAGATATCACTGCACATCTCCTAAAATGGCCCAAATTCAAAACACTGACAACACCAAATACCGGTGAGGACATGGAGCCACAGGAACGCTCATTCATTGCTGGTGGGAATACAAAATGTACAGTTACTTTAAAAGGCAGTTTAACAGTTTCTTACAAAATTAAACATCTTACCGTAGGATCCAGCCATGGCCCTCCTTGCTATTTACCCAAAGGAGTTGGAAGTTTATTCTTTATTTCAGTCTCCCCTTCCCTTCATTTTACCTGTTTGATATTTCTGTTCTGCTCCACATGTGCCCCACAGAATGTGATACAGTGTGGGGAGAATAGCAGATGAGGGTTTGCTGTGGTCGGAATTTGAATCTCGACATTTTGCTGACAGATTCCATTTATTCGTTTACTTAATTAACTTCAGCGTGTCATGACTGTACTAGATGAAGGAAAGAGATTAATAAAAGATGCTCGGGAAGAGTTAAGTCTATTAGTAAGCAAGACCAACACCAAAGTACATGCTAATACCCCAAACGCCCGCTAATTACAAAGGAGTGGCCCACAGAGTCCAGGTAAGGAGTTAGGCCAGAAAGGCTTCATGGAATTAGGGAGTTCCCGCTGCCCTAGATAAACGGAGGTGAGAGGGAAAGCATTGACAAAGGAGGCTGAGAGCAAAGGCTCCAGGGAGGAGCTGTGCACGGGCTCATTCGGAGTCTATGAATTATACACACAGACTAACGACAGGACTGAGAGGATGCCTGAGAGGAAACGCTGCTTCACCCGGTCCCTGCTTCCCTTTCTCAAATAGGAATGAAAAAGGAAGAAAATAAATAACCTGCTATTTCTTTGCTGATCTGCTGTTTGAGCTCGCTTTCATTTGTCCCAGGAGCACGCGTGCTGCTCTGCACAGTGCTCAGTCTCTGGGTGTCTGTGTAAGATGTTGACTAGGGATAATGGAGGGACAGGCTCCTGCCAGTCCTGTGAGGGTGCTGCTAGTGCGCTGGTCTAACCCAGGAGATGGTGTGAAGATAAGTGGCAATGATGTTTCATCAAGTGACCATTTCCATCTTTCATCTGTGAGGGTGCTGCTAGTGCGCTGGTCTAACCCAGGAGATGGTGTGAAGATAAGTGGTAATGATGTTTCATCAAGTGACCATTTCCATCTTTCATCTGAGAAGTCCACAGCCTATTACAAACATTAGTCCTTGTAACACAGTCTTTTTGAAGTAACTTCAGAGGTGTAGCAACTGAGTCACAAAGGGGTCACAAAGAACTGTTCACGGTCATGTGTCCTCAGTATGGGGTAGAAGCTCAAATAAGAGCCTTGTTATCACTGGCAATAAACTCCCTCAAACTTCCTCTTCAGTTCTCTTTACTCAGATCTGATCTTTGTAAGAATGCTTGAGGTTTTGAGGTAAACAACTTTTTCTGAACTCAAGGTTTTACTGTTATTAATTATGCTCATCTGTACTAATGTCTAATCTGTGGACAACGCTGGAGCAAGCAAAGATGTGGTATCCCAAGGGGGAATTACCTGCCTCAGGGTGGCGATGTGAAGTGTAATTGAATTAATTAATGTTTGTAAAACATTTAGCAACCTTTAGATTAAAGGGTCTAATGCAAAGATACAGAGCCTCCCCATTAATTAACAAAGAAAAGAGCTGGCTAATGGCTGTCTCTACTTCTTAGAGGCATTGCTCCCAACTATCCCTGCTCAGCACTGGGTTCTGTCTGACCTTTTCTCAGGTGGCTTGGGGTGGCACATATTTCCACATTCAGAAGTACACTCCCCTTGCTTTTATTTCCAAACATAAAAATAAAAGCTTCTCTCTCGAGATTAAGCAGCTCCCCATCTGTAAAGCTTACCTTAATTCTATTATGACAAGTCCAGTTCATTAAGGACAGTCTATAAAAGAACAATGCCAGACCTGTGGTGGCACAGTGGATAAAGCAGTGGCCTGGAATGCTGAGGTTGCTGGTTTAAAACCCTGGACTTACCCAGTCAAGGCACATACAAGAAGCAACTACTGCGAGTTGATGTTTCACGCCCCCCTATCTCTCTCTCTCTTTCTCACTCTCTCCCCTCTCTCTAAAATCAATTTTAAAAACAACAACAGAAACAAAAACAAAGACAACAAACACAAAAAAAGAGCAAATCCCCAGGCAGAAACCTCATGCCAGTGTAGTCACTACTGAGAACTTTTAACCTGAATATTTAAATATAAAAAAACAACACATATTCAGGTGTAACTATTAAAATCAGACTGCTGCAACTAGACTGGGCTTTAATTTTTTTTTATTGGTTGATTGATTTTAGAGAGAGAGAAATAAGAGAGAGTGAGAGAGAAATATTTGTTTGTTGTTCCACTTGTTTATGCATTCATTGGTTGGTTTTTGTAAGTGCCCGGACGGAGGATGGAATCTGCAACCTCGGTTTATTGGAACCACGCTCCAACCAACTGACTTACCTGGCAAGGGCTAGAGTGGGCTTTAAAAAGGACTAAAATCACCCTTATTGTTTCTTAGGTGAAGGAAAAGTTCGAGGAAGAGTGTATAATGATTATTCCAAGATGACAATCTATAAGAGGCGGAACTTAAATCAAGGTATCAAGTCTTAGATAATACACTTCATACAGCACAATGTTGTTCACCACTTGTTGCAAAAGGGTCAGAAAACGATTCTTTAAAACATTCTTTCTAGAATAGTTGAAAGAAGATTTCATTTGGAAAGTTAGATTTAAATAGTATGTTTCCAGAACACATCGACTGTGTAAAGCCATGGCCAACCACATCATGGAATTGGTTTTTTTTTAAATTTTATTTATTCATTTTTAGAGAGGAGAGAGAGAGAGAAACAGAGAGAGAGAAGGGGGAGGAGCAGGAAGCATCAACTCCCATATGTGCCTTGACCAGGCAAGCCCAGGGTTTCGAACCGGTGACCTCAGCATTTCCAGGTCGACGCTTTATCCACTGTGCCACCACAGGTCAGGCCTAACACATCTTATTTATTTATTTTTTAATTTACATCATGGAATTGTAAGCCATGTCCTATCATTTAGGCAAGATAGCAAAGGCTTGGGCTGTGGCATTAGACACACCCACTGAGGTAAAAATCTGCTCTTGGGGACCAGATGAAATTGCAGGTGCTGACAAAGGAAGTCCAACCTAACAAGCAGTTGAAGTTTATGCCAATCTTGCTTATAGCTCAGGAGAGCAATTGGCCAAAGGAACAGGGGAGGGAGGCCATGAGACAGAAGTTACAACGTTTCAAACAAATAGTTATGGTTCAGCCAGGAGGAACATGGGGCAGGTGATACTTGAAAATCCAGACAGGAAGTTCATTCCAAGAGTCCGTCTTCTAGTGACTAAGCCCAACCAGAGACCTGGGACTGGTACCATCTTCCAATTCCAGATAGAAGCCTGGCAAGAAAAAGGTTAGTACTTCTAGGAAGGTTCTGAGGCTTGAGACCGGCTGCCAGACAGGAACCTGGGAACAGTAATACCCACAGGGAACCTTAGGGTTAGGAAGGAGGTAGCAGTCCTATTAGCAGAATCAGAGCATAGCATCCAGCCAGACTGATAGGAAGCGTGAATTGGGTGTTGACAGTGGAAAGCGAGGCTGGTCTAAATTCAGACCCCTCACCACAGGCCTGAGATGACTTAGGAACAGGGCTGAACCCCCTGTAAAAATCAAGTATAGATCCCTGCTGGAAATGGAGGAAGAGAGAGAGAGAAAGAGATAGATAGAGAGAGAGAGAGAGACATAACTGAGACTGCCTATTGGTGTTATTACTAGGTATTCTGACTTCCGTGGAGTTCTTAAATTGAAAGCGGTAGTTTAATATAAGGGTGCCAGGCTCAGGAAGGCAGTTTTGGAGTCCTGGGTTTCCAGGGACCTTTGAAAGGCTATCAGAGAGCACTGGGGAGAGGGAGAAACAGAGCCAACCTCTGCCGGCACCACTGTCTAAAGCGGGCAACCCAAGCTTTTTAAACGACAGAAATTCAGAGCCAGATCATGTTGGCATTGGAAGAAGCTTTAGGGATTGGCTGCTCTGATTCCAATCCAGATGTCCCAACCTGAATTATCCCAGCCTTTTTCTCCTCCCTCTCCCAGTGCCCCTGCTTAGAGCACCTTCCTCAATTGGCATTCTCTGCTGGCATCTGGCCGCCAGGAGCTTGCATGCTAAACATTATTAAATGGACAAGTATTTTGGATTAGAACAGGGGTCCCCAAACTTTTTACACAGGGGGGCGAGTTCACTGTCTCTCAGACCGTTAGAGGGCTGGACTATAAAAAAAAAAACAAACTATGAACAAATCCCTATGCACACTGCACATATCTTATTTTAAAGTAAAAAAACAAAACGGGAACAAATACAATATTTAAAATAAAGAACAAGTAAATTTAAATCAACAAACTGACCAGTATTTCAATGGGAACTATGGGCCTGCTTTTGGCTAATGAGATGGTCAATGTGCTCCTCTCACTGACCACCAATGAAAGAGGTGCCCCTTCCGGAAGTGCGGCAGGGGCCGGATAAATGGCCTCAGGGGGCATGTGGCCCATGGGCCATAGTTTGGAGACCCCTGGATTAGAAGGTGGGAAATGCATTCACTTCCTGCCTCTTCTTCTTCCACTATGTGATCCAGAACAAGTCAGTTCAATGCTCTGAGTCTCACTTTTCTCATCTGTAATGTGAGACAGATATTATTTGCCCCATCCTTGGGATATCGTAGAGTGCTTTGTACTGCTCGGCACAGTTAAGTGCTGCATGAAGGGAGGTCTCAAGACTGCCCGAGAATGAGCAATACATGAGGTCGTAGAAGGGAAGTAGTGTAGAATGGAGCACCTGAAGCCTCAACTCACAAACCTGTGCAGTTGCTGGAAGGACCAAGACAAAGCGCTATCTTCTCCTCCAGGCGGCACAGACCATGGTTCTCTGGAGGCCCTGTGCTTGTCTTTGTCCCCTTTCTGTACTCTTTTTGCTACTGCCCTAAATTCCAGTTTCATTACTGAAATTTACTACTTCACTGATTAGCCTTAATCTTGAGTCTTCATTTTCTTTGCTTTGCTCTCTCTCTCTCTTTTATAAATCTATTTATTGATTTTAGAGAGAGAGGAAGGGAGAAAGGGAGAGAGACAGAAATCGACCGATCTGCTTCTGTATGTGCCCTTAAAGGGGATCGAACGAGCAACCTTTGTGTATTGGGATGATGCTCTAAGCAACTGAGGTATTCTGCCAAGGCTGCTTCGCTCTTTTTAATCCCTGTGATAGAACAGTTAGTTGGTTTCCAGTTTATACCTTCTTCACAACTGAACATTTCATGTGTCTGGACAGCAACTGGCCTGCCTCCTCCCTCATAGCACTGATGACCCTGCTCAGCTTGTACTCTGCCCTCAATAATCTGTGACTGCTCCAAGACATCAGGTGTCACGAGGAGCCTTGAATCCCTTTTCTTCTATCCCCACAATGTTTCTTTCTGCCTCTCTCTCTCACACACACATGCACACACATACATGTATACACCTGGACTGTTCTGGCATGAGACTGGTCATACTTCCATTAGATCTAGTGTCAACATTTGCCTTACCATTCTTTTCCATATAGTAAACCCTTTAACCCACTCTGTGTGTGTGGGGAGAGACTATTGCTAATTTCTTCAGTTCCTTTGGCCAGACTCCATCTCTTACCCCAGTGTCATTCAAAAAACCTAGTGTTGTGGTTCACATTACTTTCAATTGCTATTAAAATATTTGACGACACGCCTATGTTAAGAATGAAAAGGAGTTTTCTGCAAGACTATTTGTATTATTTACCAAGTAGAACATATTTACAGTAATCACACCTAACATTCTCTTAATACTTTCCATGTACCAAACACTGTTGTAAGTTGTTTAACTTACCAGCATTTTACTGTTACCAGCTTTATGAGGCAGATACTTTTATTATCATCACTTTATTCCACTTCTAGAAATTGTTTGTAAGGGAATAATCTTGACTATATTCAAAGTACATAAAAATTTATTACAGCAGAGTCCAAATTGAACATATTCAATATGATAGAAATGATAGAATATTATGCATATGTTAAATATCAAAAATTTCAGAAATGTTTAATGATACAAAAAGGTAATAAAATACTAAGTGAAAAACAAAAGTGCAAAGTTTTATATGTAACAACAGCCCAATATTATCCATGGATGCACAGACAAAAATAAAAGATACATAGAGTTTGGCTGGTTGGCTCAGTGGTTGAATGTCGTCCTAGTGTGTGGATGTCCTGAATTCAGGTCATACAGGAGAAGTGACCATCTATTGTGCTTCTCCATCCCTCCCTCTCCTTCTTCTTCTTCTCTCTCTCTCTTGTGCGCACTCACTTCCCCTCCCACAGCCATAGATCAATTGGTTCCAGTGCATTGGCCCTGGGCACTGAGAATAGCTTCATGGCCTCACCTCAGGTGCTAAAAATAGCAGGGTTGTGAGCATGGGCCTAGATGGGTGGAGCATTGACCCCAGAGAAGAGCTTCAGGGTGGATCCTCGTCAGGGTGCATGCAGGAGTCTCTTTAATTCCCCTCCTCTCACTTAGAAAAAGAAGAAAAAACCCAGCAAAATTGAAATAGTGACTGTCTCTGAATAGGAGAATTCATTTTTTGCTTTACTCACTTTTTTTGTATTATCTAATTTTCTACATGTTTTAATGCCCTAGTAAAAAAGTAAATGTTATTGAAAACATTTATTTGCTTTAGCATAATTTATTTAAGTTCTACTTAACCTCTTCTGAGCCCATTTCTTGCTTACCCCCATTGGGAGCTTTACAATGTCAGTCTCTTTAGTTGACCCACGAACTAGATGTTCCAAAGACAAGGAGCTGGAAATATATATAATGTAAATTTATTCAATTACAAAGAATATAACCAAGTAAAGAACTCGTGGCTTCACTTGGTGGCAGGAAATGAATCTTCATTAAGGACCTAGGGAACTTCTTGAACGGCCCTGAGAAATGAAAACTCAGCTACCATGTGTTAGGCCTGCAGTTTTCCTCCGGGATGCTTCCTTCTTCTCGTGCTATTCTTTGTTCTTTGCTTCTACTAGCGCTTCTTTTCCCAGATCTGATTGGCCTCGGTCCTGTTGAAGTCTCCAGATTGACTCCCGTTCATCTGATCTTGTGAGCCAGGGCAGAACGACCCACTGAGACCTTGGGCCCATGCTGCACCCTTGGCAGAAGGGGGATACCCAAAACACCACCTTTGACTGCTGAAGAGTTTTGGCAAACAGTGGATTTCATGACAAAATCTGCTTCTTTTTCTGGGTTGTGGGGGAGAGGGAGGTAAGGGCAAAATTTTTCATCTGTTGCCAGGCAATAATGGACACTCCCCTTCCACTTTAGCCATTATTTCTGGAATACAATCAGGTTCTGCTTAATGATGAGGGAAAAATCAAGCACAAGACAAAATGCTGCAATCAAGACATGCAGTAAATGGAAGATGTATGGGGATGCTGCCAGCGTAACATGACATACTGTATATTTTACAGAAAAGTTCTTTTTTTTTTTTAAGAAGAAAGAGTACACTATAAAATAATGATTAAAAAGATAGTATAGCAAATGTATAAATCAGTAACATAGTTATTTGTTATTATCATCAAGTATTATGTACTAGACATAATTGTATGTGCTATGTTTTTATACGGCAGGCAGTACAGTTGGTTTGTTTGCACCAGCATCACCACAAGCACGTGAGTAATGCACTGAGCTGTATATTTACAACAGCTGCAATGTCTATGACATCACTAGACAATAGGGACTTTTCAATTCCACTATAATCGTATGGGACCACTGTAGTATATCAGGTCCATTGTTGACTGAAAGGTCATTATGCCATTCATGACTGTATTGAAAAACACATGGATTTGTAGTCAGGATCTACAACTGGCTGGGGAGCTTGTGCAGAGCTGCAAAGAATACTCACCTATGAAATGGGACTAATCATTTTACAGAGCTGTTAGAAGAAAATTTTGTTTCTAGACTTTCTTAAGAGTTTAACAACCAATATTTTAATGAAAGAATGATGCATAAAGTAGTTTGATTAGCCTGACTAGTGGTAGTACAGTGAATAGAGTGTCAGTCTGAGACACTGAGGTCCCAGGTTTGAAACCTGGAGGTTGCTGGCTTAAGCACGGACTCATCTTGCTTAAGTACAGGCTCGCCAACTTGAGTTTGGGGGTGCTAGTTTGAGCGTGGAATTATCAATATGATCCCATTGTCACTGGTTTGAGCCCAAAGGTTGCTGGCTGAAGCCCAAGATCGCTGACATTAGCAAGGGATCACTGGCTCAGCTGGAGCCTCCCAGTCAAGGTACATATGAGAAAGTGATCAATGAACAACGAAAGTGATGTAACTACAAGTTGATGCTTCTCATCTTTCTCTCTCCCTTGTCTCTCTCTCAGAAAAGAAAAATGTTTTGATTATACCTTTGTTTTCTCTATGTGTTTTCACAAAAGTAAACTTAATTCCATGTATACATTAAATAAGATGTTTTTGCATACACAAATGTGATGATTAATTTCAGCTCTCATAATAACTAACCATCTCTTAGTATTTGTTTGCATGTTTGAATCCCTGTATCAGTCTGAAGGTAGCAAATATGACTTGATTTATGTATGTAGTCACTGCGCTCAAAGAACGTGTATTGAATAAATGTGTAAAGTTTAAAAAATGAGTTTTGATCAGTCATCTGATTGTTTTATTTTTAGACCTCCAATTTAACTACCAATATTTTAGTGAAGGGGGACTACATAAAATAGTTTGAGTGTACCTTTGTTCTTTCTCTACATATGTTCCTCAAAAGTAAACTATTCCACATACACATTAACTAGAATGCTTTTTGCATACTCAAAGAAATGTGATTGCAAGTACCTTTTAAAGAGGATTAGTCATAATTTGTACCCCTAGCAAGTAAACTGAATGCGGATACTATTAAGAACAGATGGATTGGGGCTTTCATTCATCTGGCAAGATCTGCAGCAGTTAGCCTCACCCCAACCCCAGTTCCTTAGCCTCAGAGAATAAAGCAGTGACCTGGGAGTTCTTGAGTCTGCCGGGTTCCTCCGCAGATCCTGCCAACCCCGCATTGTCCAGTTGGATTTGCAGTCAGATGTCTTATGCTGGCAGGCACTGGGCAGGCAATGAGTTCTTTCCCTGTAAGTTGGGCACAAAAAGACTGGCATGGGAGCAGCCTCCTTCGGGACAGCTACTCCGAGAGAATGCAGTAAGCAAGGAGTAGGCAGAAAGTCCTCGGAGCAGAGGGTGACTCATGGGAGGAGTTAGTTCAGCGCTAAGTATTGTCGTTTGCTGAGTGAAGGTGTGTGCTCAAGAAGAAGTTTTAACCTAGAGGATCATTAACTCTTTCAGTCAGCTGGCGACGCCGGTGGCTTGGCAAGCTCGTTCGGGAAGCAGCTGCTTTAGGAAGGTCAGGGAGGAGCTGTGGAATCACTTGTTCATGGGGGACCACTTTGAGAAGGGCCAGCAGGCTTTGCTCAATGAAGGAGAAGAGAATGAGATGGTAAGATTCTAGCCACATTCCTCTCTTCCTATTCCTATTCCCCAGCTTTCAACACTGCCACACACACACACACACACACACACACACACACACACACACACTTCTCTGTAATTTGACTCTTGTATTATGTGAGAAAAAATAAACTCCAAGAAATCTCTCTGTCCCATAAATGTAACCTCAGACAGCAGAAATGTGCTAGACTGAAAATATTGTATTCATTTTATCAAGAATGTTTATTTTAAAAAATAAAACAGAAAGAACAGAAGCATAGTACAGTTCCCTTTTTTTTGAGCCTTACCAGTAAAACAAGTTCTGTTCAAAACTTCTAATAATTTCAGCAAAGACCTAACACTGGGAGCAGAGTATTCCCTGATAGGCAGAAGCAGGACATTGACAGGAAAATAGAAACGAAGTGGGTCTTTGATCTTTCCCTCTTCTCACAGGTCTGTGTTCACAAAGACCGCTGGACAGTAAAAACATATAAAATGTTAACAATTATCAGCCTACACACATTTCTGTTTACTTCTAAAATTTCACCTGTAGCTCCCTAGTTAAAAAAGTTGGTTACAAAAAACTTTCTTTTAGTTAATGATGTCTTTTATTTTTAGTTGTGTTCCCATCTGGGGAACTATAGGAAAATCAAAGATGATTCTTAAACTCTTGCAGAATTTAAAGCTGTATTTCTCAATTACAATGTAATCAAGAGAGTCAGAAATGCCTACTTCTGTTTAATAAGGTCTTTCTGCTAATTGTGTAAGCATAGTATTTTATGCCAGTAATGATGTAATTAAAATGTGATGCTCTCATTCTATAATAGTATTTTATCTTCCTGGAATTAATATGTAAATAACTAACCCCAAAGATATTTACTTAAAGTGGTTTCTTGGTTATTTGATTTAGCCCTATTAAATTCTTTGTTCCTGAACTGGTCTTTCAAGTCTAATCTACTTACCTGTTCCTATAGCAACACATTTTTTGGACCTTCAAAAGTAGATCCCTTCTGCTATCAAAGCTGAAAAATTATAAGGGAATAAAAGGCACTTAAATTTATGTTGTTCTTTTAACCATCTCCTTACTTTTTTAGATTTGACCGCCAAATGACAACTGCCTTTAGACCCTACACAAATGCCACCAAAAATGACCTTCTGACCTTATCTTTATTTTTCCAAAATAATTTTTTTGGGAAAGGCTTCAGCAATTAGCCAGTCCAGTGAATACTATTTCCAAACTGAGATAATCTCTTTTCATTAAAAAAACAATAATGAGTATTTCATTACTCTCTATATTAAGTGAAAATTTTTTATTTTTATCTTGAATACTATTAACTAGAAGGCAGGGTCTCCTTCCCTCTAATTTAAAAATATCTTTCCTCAAATTATCAGGTCAAAACACATGCTTTCCCCCTACACTCATTTCTGCCCTTTGATAATGTGTCATTCAAGAGTCATCAGGAATATACATGTGAGTAGACATTCTTAATTCTGGGGAAACTACTATCTCTTCTGGAGCTTTATACATTCTTTTGAAGCACTTTTGTTAACATTCTTCTTCATAATAACCACCCCCTTCCATGCATCGGGGGGCCCACTCATTCTCTGTGTAACTGAAAGCCCAGTAGGAGAGAGCCTTTGATATGGAAAGGGACACTGTGTTTTCTGGAGAAGAGACATTTGGCCAGAGTCTCAGTGGAGGTGCAGCAATTAGTATGCATCCTATTCTGCCTGGAGAAACCTGGCCACCTGCCTGCTGCAGGGTCTGATACTCTGTCCCTTTTATTTCTTTTTTTTTTCATTTTTCTGAAGCTGGAAACGGGGAGAGACAGTCAGACAGACTCCCGCATGCGCCCGACCGGGATCCACCCGGCACGCCCACCAGGGGCGACGCTCTGCCCACCAGGGGGCGATGCTCTGCCCATCCTGGGCGACGCCATGTTGCGACCAGAGCCACTCTAGCGCCTGGGGCAGAGGCCACAGAGCCATCCCCAGCGCCCAGGCCATCTTTGCTCCAATGGAGCCTTGGCTGCGGGAGGGGAAGAGAGAGACAGAGAGGAAAGCGCGGCGGAGGGGTGGAGAAGCAAATGGGCGCTTCTCCTGTGTGCCCTGGCCGGGAATCGAACCCGGGTCCTCCGCACGCTAGGCCGACGCTCTACCGCTGAGCCAACCAGCCAGGGCACTCTGTCCCTTTTTAACTTATTATTCCCCTCCCTTCAGCCAGAGCAGTAAACTTCAAAACTTATCAAGATATCTTAAATGTATTCCATGTATTTTCATAATGATTTTTAGTTTACAAAATATATATTTTTTTGGCCACTAGCTAATTTACTTTTCACTACACCCTGTGAGGAAGGCATTATGATTCCTATTTTAATTATGAGGAAACTGATGTACTGAGAATTTTCTTGTTTAAGGTTGCATTAAGTCCAGGAGCTGAGGCAGCACAGAGGCTAGTAACTCTTCTGTCTCTGGACCTGAACATAGCTCAGTGATTGATACCTTTTTCAGTTCTTCCCAAGGACATTACACTCTTCATAGGAGAACCCACTTCCATCGTTAATAAAACAAAGCTTAGGAGAACATATGATCTTAGATTTCTAAGGATCCATTTTGTTTATATGATTTGTATTTTCTGAGTAAGCCTATCTCAGACTTCACTGCTAACCCTTTTAGAAAGCCAAGATTATCCAGAAATGTGTCACACTATGTGTTTACAGTTTCTTGCTTTGTAATATACACTGAACCTTTTGCAAAAGTCATTCCTCTGATGATAGATATGACTTTGAATTCAAGAGAAAACAGCGTTCTGGGGTTCAACACTCATGTCAAATGGAGAACAGCAGTATGTCCAGACCTACATGCTTGGGATTATCTTTCATTCTAGAATTAAAGAAACACAAACTAAAGAGCAAATCTGAGTGACCTAAAAGTAATATGCTTAAGTACAAAATGATATAGGAGCCAATGGAAGAAGAATTTGTTAAAGGAACAAGGAAGGAAAGGGAAGAAGTTGACCTTTAGAGAAAGTTCATCCAGATGACTCAGAAAGGCCACAAAGAAGAAACTGACTCCCAGACAGCACCGTGACCAGACCAGACGCCAAGCTGTCACTAGCCTTGGGCTAACCACTTGCCTAGTCTACCCTCGGTTTTTCTATCTGTAAAATAGAAGTGGTCCTTCTTACCCTTCCTGTCTCACATCAAGTACAGCTGAAGTAATCTATATGGAAGTGCTTTGCGAAGTGTCAATTTCTGGAGAAGTGTAAGCTGCTACTACCTGAACAAATATGAAAGAAGAGTCAGGGCTTCAGCAATTAGCCAAACAAATGATTACTACTTCCCAAAATAAAATAATATCTTTTCATTAAATAATGACAAATGAGGAATATATACTTTGATCGCAAGCTATAGAAACCATTTATAAAAGGAGAGGAGCTGGTTCACCTTACACCTGCCTTGAAGTGCTTACCTTGGGAAACCTCCTACCTGTCTTGTAACTCAGTTTCCTTACTTTATTTTATATTTTTAGTGTGAGAGAGAGAGAAAGAGAGAGAGAGGGTTAGGAAGGGAGAGAGATGCGAAGCATCAACTCGTAGTTGCGTCACTTTAGTTGTTCATTGTTTGCTTCTAATATGTGACTTACTTGATCAAGGAGCTCAAGCTGAGCCAGTGACCCCTCTGTCAATCAAGCCAATGACCTTGGGCTCAAGCCGGCGACCTTTGGGCAGTAACAGACAATTTTGTACGTGTATTTTTACCTATTTGTCAGATTATTTCATTAAAATAACATCCTAGAAATGGCATTGCTGAATGCAAGGGGCTGTGCCTGCCTTTTAAATTTTGATGGATACATAATGCCAAATTGCCCTCCTTAGAATTGTGATTGTACTAATTTATACTCTGATTAACAATCTTTTCAATCTTTTTTTTTTTTTTTTGAGAATATTTGCTTTCTCAACCATACTTGCCAACTTTAAACATCAATCTTTTGAACTTCATCTCATCTGCTATGGAAAATGTTACTTTATGGCTCTATTATTTTTACATTTCCTTGATTTGAGGTTGAACACATCTCTGGATGTTTATTGGAGTTTATACTTTTTAAACTAGAATCTCTTAATGTTATCACTGATGGTTTACCAACTAGTAGACTGAGTAACTAAAAATTAGGGATTGTGGAACAGCAAAAGAAATTCGTTTGAATGTCCATGTTTTTGATAAAAGCAAGAAGTTGGTAATGCCACAGGCACTAATATGGCAGTGGGAGTGGGGTAGTGTGTGGTCTTTGCCACATTGGAAGTCCTGTTGTGCTTACAGCATGGGCTAGAGACATCTGTTCTCACCAATTATTTGGCTCACTTTGATAGCTGATGTTCGTCTTTTCTTCTGTTAACACTGGGGAGCATAAACCCTTCCCCCACTTCAATAGCCACTCATTTATTATGCCTCCTGAGCACCTCCTCATCAGTTGCCAATGTTAACTAGTGAACCCACAGATCTCATAGTGAAGGAATTGTGTTCAGACTAAGACATTTTGTCAGTTGAAGTGTTCAGGAAGCTGGGCCATGGGCCAAGTATAGTGTCTTTATTTTCCATTCATTGCTGCAAAACTCCAATGAAGTCAACTCATCTTTGACAGATGCTCTTAAAAAGTAAGGTTTAATTGCTTCTTGAGAACAGGGACCCTGCTTGGTTCACATTTCTACAGCCTCCCCTTTCCCTCTCCCAGTACCCCCCCCCCCAAGTTAGCACAATACTTGGCACAAACGTCCAGGGCATATTTTATGAGAGTGTAATTGCAAGCTCGATTAACCAGCAATTCAGCATTTTGAGGAGAACAAGGAGGCAGCAGGGCTCAGAGGAGAAACAGTTGGCGCAATTTAAAGAGAAACCTAATAAAATTTATGTTACTTGGAAAGGTCAGTCATCTTGTGAACTTATCAATTGACTCCTGTCTTCCCCAAGCATAAATAAAACTCAGTCTTGAGAGTTAATTAGCCATTCTACACTATTTTGCTATGAGATATTTTATTCTATCCTTTCATCCATTCATGTATAAACTCAACAAATATTTACCAAGCCCCTGTGTTGTACCAGGAGTCCTCTGTTCTAACCCAGGATTTTGAGCGAATAGCAAATAGCTTCTGTTTTCAAAGAGTTCACAGTTGAGTGGGCAGGATCAAGAATATAATTTGCGGGGCCCAGTGCGAAATGAAAATGAGGTGTCTCTTGTTCAACAATTATTAAGAATCTAAGGATGGCTGTAACAGAACAGTAAGCCAAGGTCAAGGCCTTTTTGAGAGAAGAGCTCTGTGTGACTGCATAGGCTATATGTTCATGAAGCTAGCCCTACAAATGGGGGGACCTAGTGGTGCAAACACAGGAAATTGCAATGAAGTTGGTGTCATTGGGGGATGTATGCACACAGAGCTTTGAGAACATAGAAAGAGCAACACAGTCAAAGGCAATGTCAAAGGCAAAGGTATCATTTAATTTCCCTGAAGAAGTAGTTGAGGGTCAGATTGTGAATAACTTTATGAGACAGCCTAGTGTACATTTTATCTTTTCTAATGATTTCCAAACTTTGGTCCATCAAAAAACTAAGGAATATATGTAAAAGAGATTCTAGACCCCATTACAGACCTACTGAATTAGAATATTTGATGGTAGAGCTGGACTTGGTCAGAATGGCTGTGATGCCAACCTGGTGAATGCAATGGGGAAGCTAATGAAAGATTTAAAACAGGAATGTTATGGTAGGATTTGCCTTTTCAAGGGATTTTACATAATGGGGTAAAAAAGTTTGGTTAAAAGAGAAGAAATAGGAAGAAGGTGCTTGGACTTGTCCAAATGAGGCATTCAGGATGAAACTATAGCTTTGTCAGATAGGATACTAAGTAGAGAACGGCTTCAAGAGACATTTAAAAATGAGAGTTGAGCCTGACCTGTGGTGGCGCAGTGGAATAAAGCGTCGACCTGGAACACTGAGGTCGCCGGTTCGAAACCTTGGGCTTGCCTGGTCAAGGCACATATGGGAGTTGATGCTTCCTGCTCCTCCCCCTTCTCTCTCTCTCTCTAAAAAAATCAATAAATAAAATAAAATAAAAATGAGAGTTGAAAAGACTTTGTAATTCATACATTGTGGGGTAAAATATAAGGGGCAGTTATTAACCATGCCTTTAAAGTTCCTGTCATTATTTATTCTTACAGCCTTAAAGCAAATGACAGTCACCTCTCATTGACTTCACTCATTTATAAAGTAGAGATAATACTATCTTATTTGTTTGAACCAAGGACCAGTACAGATAGTTTCCTGAGATTCTCTTGAATACCAACGAGAAAATGTGATTTAAAAAGTACTAAGGCCCTGGCTTGTTGGCTGAGTGGTAGAGCATCAGCCCAGCATGTGGATGTCCTGGGTTCAATTCCTGGTCAGAGCACACAGGAGAAGCAACCATGTGCTTCTCTACCCCTCCTTCCTTCTCTCTCTCTCTCTCTCTCTCTCTCTCTCTTCCCCTTCTGCTGCCATGGCTCTGTTGGTTTAAGTGCATCAGCCCTTGGCGCTGAGGATGGCTTCGTGGAGCCTCTGCCTCAGCACTAAGAACAGCTCAGTTGCGAGCATAGCCCCAGATGGGCAGAGCATTGGCCCTGGATGGGGTTGCCAGGTGGATGCCAGTTGGGGCACATGCAGGAGTCTGCCTCTTTATCTCCCCTCCTCTCATTTGGAAAAAGAAGAAAAAAGTATTTTTTAATATTAAAAAATACTAAAAAGTTTTAATATGGACTGATAAAATTGCTGTGAAACATCTTAAAATTTAAGTGATACTCTTGAGTTTTTCAAAGCGCCGTCCTATTTTTTAGTCAAGGAAAGGAGAACATATCTAGAAACATTGCATTAAGTGAGAATGGGAAATCTACGGCTGTTGCTGTGGGAATTACTTATAAATCAAGGACTAAACAGTAAATCTAACAATAAATGATAACCGGTGCTGAACCCCTTTAGGGTCCTCAGGCCCGCAGAAGACCCAAGGCACAGGGACTTGGCCTTCAGAACAGTTGGCGACTTGGTGATGTGTCCGGAGGAGATTCGTTCCAGGGTGCCTGTTAGAAAACTGTGGCTATTTCAAAGCTTTATGAAGACTAGCCTGAGTGGACCATCTACCTCAATGGCTCACAGCTATTTCTGGATGTCCATCACGTAAACCTTAGTGAGTTGCCTGAAACCACGGTTGGAGTGGAGTTGAAAGCTAGCTCAGAACACAGTCTCCTCCACTCCGTTCTCAGCCTAAGGCTACGTTTACAGACAATGGTCACAGCTAGGCCTCAGATGCCCCCACAGGAAAAGAACAGCCAGGAGGCCCAAACACACCTGTGCCTTCCAGAGAAATATTATGTCCCCCAGGCCAGGGCATTTTCTGATTTTTGTTGTTGCGCACAGGGCCCTGGCTGAGACTGTAATCATCTTAGCATTTTTAGAACCTTAGCTTCCTGGGGCAGCCATGGCAGGAGGATTTTGAAACTCTGGTACTCAAGTCACAGAATCAGTAGGGAGGAGATGATACTGTGAGGGAAGATCAATGTGTGGCTGTCAGTGCAAAAACAAAAGTATCGAAGAATTAAGTTTGGGTAAATGAGTGGTTATTTTTATAGGCTTTTTAATAGAAAGGGAGGTTAATTTTTGTTTTACCTGCAACTTTGCTCTCCTTCAACCTGGAATCACCTGCATAATAACAATCTTTCAGATCAGAGGCCAAGACACCCTGTGTGGGTTTTTCCTTAGGCCAATTCTAGGAGATAATTTTTACTTCCTATTTTCTCTGACCACCCAAATGTGGTCTGCTTGCTTTGCTTGCTCTGCCAGGGAGAAGTCTTCACTCCGATGTCTGGTCTTTGGATTTCTGCCCGTCCACCAGAACCCACCTCAAGTCCGACTTCCTTCAGTCAGCTATCTGGGAGCCCCTGGGTCACTCTTAATTACTTTGTGTCTGAGTAGGTTGGAATGCCTATTACAGCTATTTTCACTAGATTTTAAAGGAGAATCCTGTATCTATCTTTCTTCCTCAGCTGATTGTGAATTATATATTGACAGGGACTGTGTCTTAGTTCATGTCTTTATATTGCCTGTAACATTGAAGTTACTTAATATGTTTCTGATAAGGTGAATTGAAGATTTTTGTGCAAAATATTATAAAAGTTTCTTTTTCTTTCTTTTTTTTTAAACTCAATTGAGTCAAAATTTTACAAAAACAGGCACTGAGAGATTATATAATTTGTTCAAATCTAGAATATACGTGGCAAAAACAGATCTAGAACCTAGGCTAGTAGACTCCAAAACTCCTGCTGGAACTTCAATAGTACACTGCCTTAGCCTTTGACAGGGCCTCTGTTACCACCGCCACCACCCCCATGACCACCGCCGCGGCTGCTCCTCCCACACTCACTCCCACTACCAACACTGCCATTGTCACAACCACCCCCATGACCACCGCTGCTGCTCCTCCCACACTCACTCCCACTACCACCAACACTGCCATTGTCACCACCGCCACCCCCATGACCACCGCTGCTGCTCCTCCCACACTCACTCCCACTACCACCACTGCCATTGTCACCACCACCACCCCCATGACCACCGCTGCTGCTGTTCTTCCCACACTCACTCCCACTACCAACACTGCCATTGTCACTGCCACCCCCATGACCACCGCCGCTGCTGCTCCTCCCACACTCACTCCCACTACCAACACTGCCATTGTCACCACCACCCCCATGACCACCGCCGCTGCTGCTCCTCCCACACTCACTCCCACTACCAACACTGCCATTGTCACCACCACCCCCATGACCACCGCCGCTGCTGCTCCTCCCACACTCACTCCCACTACCAACACTGCCATTGTCACCGCCACCCCCATGACCACCGCCGCTGCTGCTCCTCCGACATTCACTACCACTACCAACACTGCCATTGTCACCACCGCCACCCCCATGACCACCGCCGCTGCTGCTCCTCCCACACTCACTCCCACTACCAACACTGCCATTGTCACCGCCATCCCCATGACCACCGCCGCTGCTGCTCCTCCCACACTCACTCCCACTACCAACACTGCCATTGTCACCACCACCCCCATGACCACCACTGCTGCTGCTCCTCCTCCCACACTCACTCCCACTACCACCAACACTGCCATTGTCACCACCGCCACCCCCATGACCACCGCCACTGCTGCTCCTCCCACACTCACTCCCACTACCAACACTGCCATTGTCACCACCACCCCCATGACCACCGCCGCTGCTGCTCCTCCCACACTCACTCCCACTACCAACACTGCCATTGTCACCGCCACCCCCATGACCACCGCCGCTGCTGCTCCTCCCACATTCACTCCCACTACCAACACTGCCATTGTCACCACCGCCACCCCCATGACCACCGCCGCTGCTGCTCCTCCCACAATCACTCCCACTACCAACACTGCCATTGTCACCGCCACCCCCACGACCACCACTGCTGCTGCTCCTCCCACACTCACTCCCACTACCACCAACACTGCCATTGTCACTGCCACACCCTCACCACTTGCACAACTACTGCAGTACTACCGCTGCTGCTGCTGTCATTCGATTAGTAACACTATTGCCACTGTTGCTCTCACTTTACTACCACCACCATTACCATTATTTCTACCAGCACTTCCACTATTCCTACGACCACTGCTGCTGCTACTTAAGCCCAAGATAGTGTGTGTTAATTTAGCAGCTGTTTTATAGTTTGAGTTCATTTTGAGCATTGAGAAACAAAACATCCCGGTCTTATTTTATAAAAGTCATAGCTCTCTGATTTAGGGGGAGTAGACGTGAATAGAGGCACAGATGCTGGGATCATATGGCCTGGATGACCCTTCAGTTTTCAGCCATCTGCACATGCCTGTGTCACAGAAGTGATCCCTGCTCATGTTTTTGCCTTTGCCCCAGCACTGGCTTCGTGTAGGGGGAGAGAGTTATCTGTTGCCCTTGTTCAACTTAGTCTTAGGCTGTCCTTTGGTGTGTGGGACTTGGGGAGTGCTTTCCGTCAATATTCCTGTCCAGGCCCTGGCCGGTTAGCTCTGCAGTAGAGCGTCGGCCTGGTGTGTGGGGGACCAGGGTTCGATTCCCGGCCAGGGCACATAGGAGAAGCGCCCATTTGCTTCTCCACCCTCCCCTCCTTCCTCTCTGTCTCTCTCTTCCCCTCCCGCAGCCAAGGCTCCATTGGAGCAAAGATGGCCCGGGCGCTGGGGATGGCTCCTTGGCCTCTGCCCCAGGCGCTAGAGTGGCTCTGGTCACGGCAGAGCGACGCCCCGGAGGGGTAGAGCATCGCTCCTGGTGGGCGTGCCGGGTGGATCCCGGTCGGGCGCATGCGGGAGCCTGTCTAACTGACTCTCCCCGTTTCCAGCTTCGGAAAAATACAAAAAAAGAAAAAAAAAGAAAATATTCCTGTCCATCTTTTCCACAGCAGGCAACCACCTCTGTCTTAGATCTCTGGTTGGTTGTACGTGGAAATTCCTTGCCCCTGCCCTAGCAGTTACTTGGGCTTGGTTTCATAAAATCCTGTTTCAAGATGAGAAATAGAACAGGGTTTTTGCTTCTATCTTTCATCCAGTGTCATTGGATTTTCTGCTTATGTCCTGAGAGAGGATTCCCTGCTTAGAAGTAATTGACCTTTGTCAATTTAGTCAGACAGGTTCTATTCTCAGACTTCACAGGGCACCTTCTGATAACTTTAGGATTACATATCTCTAGGTATTACGTCAGTAGAAAGAATAATTTGCTTTTCTTTCAAAAGTCTCAGCAAAATACTTATTTATTTTCTCACTGGATCTTCACTTTTGAAATGTATTGTTGAATATCATGCTCCTAGTCACATGCTCACTCTTAGAGTTGGGATCAGAGTCAACTCTACAAAAAGCACATTAGCTGAGGATGGTGAAAGGGTGGTTTGACAAGGAAATTGAGTATTGGATACTGTGACCTGAAGTGAGATAAATGGTAATTGTATGGTCTAAATAAAAAATATAAACAGACAAACAAACAGAAATCAATCTGATAGTTAATAAATAATAGTTTAACTGAACTGAACCAGCAGTGTTTAAGGTGGTCAGGTCCCCAGGTAAAATTCTTTGCAAGAAAAAATATAGGCCCTGGCCGGTTGGCTCAGCAGTAGAGCATCGGCCTGGTGTGTGGAAGTCCTGGGTTCGATTCCCAACCAGGGCACACAGGAGAAGCGCCCATCTGCTTTTTCACCCCTCCCCCTCTCCTTTCTCTCTAATTCTCTCCTCTCCTCCCTCAGCCAAGGCTCCTTTGGAGCAAAGTTGGCCTGGGCGCTGAGGATGGCTCCATGGCCTCTGCCTCAGGTGCTAGAATGGCTCTGATTGCAATGGAGCAATGCCCCAGATGGGCAGAGCATCACCCCCTAGTGGGCTTGCTGGGTGGATCCCAGTCAAGGTGCAAGCAGAAGTCTGTCTGTCTGCCTCCCTACTTCTCACTTCAGAAAAATACAAAAAAAAGAAAAAAGAAAAACAAAAAAATATGAAATATAGAGCTTTCTTGCTGATATTTTAGATCTCTGTGAAGAGGCAGAAAAGAGCTATTAAAATATATCTATTTCTTTTTTTATTTCAAAAGTGAAACATATTTAATGATTAAACTGTGTACAATATAGAAATAAAAGAAGCAACACAATGATGCTGTCACCCAAGGCAAATACCATTAGTGTTTTATTTGATACATTTATCTTCCAGTCTTTTTTGTTTGTGTTTCACCATTGTTCAATTAAATTTAAAATCATATTGCATAATTTTATGTTGTTTCTCCTTACAATATTATTTCACATGTATTTCCCCATATTATTAAAAATACTTCATAAACATAACTGTAATGGCTATATAATATTCTTTAATGATTACCCTATTCTCATACAAAACTTGTTTTCTATTTACTACTATTAATAATATTGCAGTGAACATCTCTGTGTATAAATCTTGCCTGGGTTTTGTATAAGCTGGAGGGATTTTTTTTTAGACAGAGAATCTGGCCCTGACCAGTTGGCTCAGTGGTAGAGTGTTGGCCTGGCATGTGGATGTCCTGGGTTTGATTTCCAGTCAGTACACACAGGAGAAGCACTCATATGCTTCTCCACCCCTCCCCCTCTCGCTTTTCTCTCTCTCTCTCTCTTTCCCTCTTGGAGCTGTGGTTCAACTGGAGCAAGATGGCCCCGGGCACTGAGGATGGCCTCATGGCCTCTACCTCAGGCACTAAGAAGAACTCAGTTGCTGAGCAATGGAGCAATGTCCCAGATGGGCAGAGCACCCCCCCCCCCCCCCGCCAACCTGCTAGTGGGCTTGCCAAGTGGATCCTGGTTGGGGCACATGCAGGAGTCTGTCTCTACCTCCCACTGAATAATAATACAAAAAGACAGTGAATCTTAGTGGCTTAAAATCATACCCTTTGGGTGTCTAACACATTTGTGAGGCCACATTGGTTTTCAATATTACTATCAGGAGTAGAGATCAGGACTAATGAGGAACTTCCATGAAGGGATATGATTTCAATCCCATGTTTGCCATTTTCCATCCCAGATAACTGTGAAGAGGGAGTATATAATAGGAAGTTGTGAAGCTCCTATTATTTAAAGGTATTTTAGGCAAAAGGCATCATGCACACATATGTATATATAAAGAAGCAATTTTAACCACAGAAGATTCACGATGCAGAGGTGAATGAGGCTCTAACAATAAACCGGGGGTGGCCTTCATATTTCATTTCAGAAAATTGTTCTATGTAGCTCCCTCCTTGTTATTTCTATCCTAAAAGAAATACATTAAAGCTGGAATTCCTATTATCTTGGTATCAAATTCTATTCCTTGTGGTCACAGATGTAGTACCTGTCCTTTAATAAAGGTCTGATTATGGAGGCTTTCAACCTTATTGATACAAAAACCTAAACCTCTTCTTTCTGAACTTTTACACATGATACCAAAATAAGTAAAAAATTATTTTTGAGTTTTAACATCATTGAAATAATTACCTAAAAAGTGTTCCTATATAAATAATTTGACCAATTGAAAATAGTAAAAGAATATGTGAATAAAAGTAAATGTTTCATTACCCCAAATGAGATATACTTTTCTATTTAATTTTCAATGGCTTATTTTTATCAACTATTGACTGTTATATCTCTAATGCTTAGAAAAATGCATGGCTGACCTGTGGTGGCGCAGTGGATAAAGCGTCGACCTGGAAATGCTGAGGTCGCCGGTTCGAAACCCTGGGCTTTGCCTGGTCAAGGCACATATGGGAGTTGATGCTTCCAGCTCCTCCCCCCTTCTCTCTCTCTGTATCTCTCTCTCCCTCTCTCTCTCCTCTCTAAAAATGAATAAATAAAATTATAAAAAAAAAAAAAAAAAAAAAAAAAAAAAAAAGAAAAATGCATGGCATATAGTAATTACACACTGTGTAATTTTTAGAATGCATAAATAAATGAATGATGGGTGAATGTAGCTACAGTTTCCATAGGATCATAAACTTAGGCAAGAATTTTCTTTAAAGTTTATCTGACTTTCTCCTGCTCCTTATGTCTCCCAACCAACCTTTTCTTAAATACCCTTAGAGAAGAAAACTTACCATAAGCTAAAACCATTTATAAGACTAGCTATTTAAAAATTTCTTTCATAGGTTGAGATGAAATATAGTTCCATCAACCTGAATTTGTTAGTCTTGTTTCTTTTGCCTTTTGGGGCTACCTGTCAAAAATCAGGCTTCCATTTCTACAACTCAGGCATTTAAAAGTTGTTTTTGTATGTCCTGCATCACCGCCCCCCCCCCCCCCCCAGGCATGTCTTTTCCAATCTAAGCACACTCAATTTTTTCAACTACTCTTCAAGAGGCATAGTTTTTGGAAACTTACCTCTGAAACTCTCGGAAAGATATCCTTTATGATAGTGTAAAGAAGCCACTTTCTCTCAATGTGATTCTGTCTTTGAAATTCATAGGGACCCTGGGACAAAGGGGCATCGACCAGGAGGAGCGTAAGGGACAGCTGCCACTTACTGTGTCACTAAGGTTGTTGATGATAAGTTTAGACCTGTCTGATCTCCATTAGGTTGATTCTTGCCTAATAAAAGTAATGATTAACATTTATTGACTGCTTATGAGGTCCTATGCCCATTGCTAAGCACTTTTCTGTGATAGTTCATTTTAAATTATCAGTAACCCCATCAAGTAGGTATTGTTACTACTTGTGAAAATACTAAATGTTTCTGTCGTTTCTCTACCGCAAATGACGAATTGTGAGTGAAACCTGGCCCCCTGATTGTTCTGTTAACACAGTGGTGTTGACAACAGCTCCCTGTGTTTGTTTATGGATTGTCTCTGGCAGTGTTTGCTCAGCTCTGGGCAGCAGCAGAACCTAGTAGTTGTGAGAGAGACTGTATGGCCTGCAAAGCTGGAAATATTTTCTATCTGGTACTTTATAGAAAAAGTTGGTTGACCTTTGCTCCTTTTCTTTCCTTTCTGGCCTCTCTCTCTCTTTTTTTTATTTTAAATTTCCTTTATTGCTATAGTAAAATATTACGTGTTATGTTTGTCCAAGTATTTTCATCCACCACTGTCGGTTTAGTAAGCACTCTGAAAAAGCTTGGTCTGGGTGATATGAAGTGTTTGGACAGGCTGTCAGGTCAGTAGATATTTACAAACTGGTCTGGGTCCTTCTTAATGTGGATTCTTGCATTAACCATTCATTTTGTGGGAGGAATCTCCTCTTGCCTGGCCTCTGTGTTTTCCATCTCTAAATAGATATGGACCTGTAGCCTCTTTGTGACTTAGTTACATACCTCAGTTTTACATTCTCAGTTACAATCTCATTTTGATATTGTCCAGATCTGCAAGAAACTCCACCTGTTGAAAATAGTGCAGCCATTTACAGTCAAGAGCAAACGGATCCTTACAATCCTCCTTCCCCAAATCATGGAATTTCAAATACAGAAAGTCACCTAGAGATAATCTAGTCCAACACATTCATGTTAAAAAAATTTTTTTTTCAAGGACATAGAGAGAATCAGAGAGAGGGATAGTTAGCAACAGACAGACAGGAATGGAGAGAGATGAGAAGCATCAATCATCAGTTTTTTGTTGCGATAACTTAGTTGTTCATTGATTGCTTTCTCATATGTACCTTGACCGTGGGCCTTCAGCAGACCGAGTAACCCCTTGCTTGAGCCAGTGACCTTGGGTACAAGCTAGTGAGCTTTTTGCTCAAACCAGATGAGTCCACGCTCAAGCTGGTGACCTCGGGGTCTCAAACCTGGGTCCTCCGCATCCCAGTCTAATGCTCTATCCACTGCACCACCGCCTGGTCAGGCTAAAAAAAATTTTGGTAAAGATAATCATAAATGTGCATACAGTTGTAAGAAATAAAATACAGCCCTGGCCGGTTGGCTCAGTGGTTGAGCATCGGCCTGGCGTGCAGGAGTCCCGGTTCAATTCCAGGCTAGGGCACACAGGAGAAGCACCCATCTGCTTCTCTACCCCTCCCCCTCTCCTTCCTCTCTGTCTCTCTCTTCCCCTCACGCAGCCAAGGCTCCATTGGAGCAAAGTTGGCCCCGGGCGCTGAGGATGGCTCCATGGCCTCTGCCTCAGGCACTAGAATGGCTCTGGTTGCAACAGAGCAATGCCCCAGATGGGCAGAGCATCACCCCCTGGTGGGCATGCCAGGTGGATCCTGGTCGGGCACATGTAGGAGTCTGTCTGCCTCCCCGTTTCCAACTTCAGAAAATACAAAAAAAAAAAAAAATACACAGAGATTCTGTGGACCCTTTCCCCATTTTCCCCCATTGGTACTGTCTTGCAAAAACATAGTACAACATCACAATCAAGGAGTTGACTTCGATGCATCAAGGTAGAGAACATTTCTGTCACCACCAGGATCCTTTATTTGGCGTTTTTATAGCCACAGCTATTTTCTTTCTACTTGTACCCTCCCTTTAAGTCCTGACAACCACTAATTCTGCTCTCTATTTTTCAAGAACATCATAGAAATTTAATTATACAGTATGTAAACTTCAGGATTACTTTTTAAAAAATTTTTTTTATTTTTTTGCATTTTTCTGAAGCTGGAAACAGGGAAAGACAGACTCCCGCATGCGCCCGACCAGGATCCACCCGGCACCCCCACCATGGAGCGACGCTCTGCCCACCAGGGGGCGATGCTCTGCCCATCCTGGGCGTTGCCATGTTGCGACCAGAGCCATTCTAGCGCCTGAGGCAGAGGCCACAGAGCCATTCCCAGCGCCCGGGCCATCTTTGCTCCAATGGAGCCTTGGCTGCGGGAGGGGAAGAGAGAGACAGAGAGGAAGGCTCGGTGGAAGGGTGGAGAAGCAAATGGGCGCTTCTCCTGTGTGCCCTGGCCGGGAATCGAACCCGGGTCCTCCACACGCTAGGCTGACGCTCTACCGCTGAGCCAACCGGCCAGGGCCCAGGATTACTTTTTATGTTTGGATGTTTTTATTTATTATTATTTAAAAATTAAATTTAATGGGGTGACATTGATCAACAGAGTACATAGGTTTCAGGTAAACATTCCTATAGCATTTGGACTGTTGATTATGATGTGTGTCCATCACCTCAAGTCAAATCATTTTCTGTCACTGTATGTTTATTTCATTCATCATAATTCTCTGGAAACTGATCCAGATTGCTGCACGTGTATGAATAGTTCATTCTTTTTTTTTTTTTTCTTTTTTATCGCTGGGTAGTGTTCCATAGTAGTCTGTGATGCCATGGTTTATTTAACTTTAGCCATTCACCGGCTGAAGGACATCTGGTTATAGTGAATACAGCTACTGAAAACATTGTGGATAAATTTTTGTGTGCACAAAAATTTTCATTTCTTCTGAAATGAAGACTCAGGAGAGCAATTACTGGGTTTTATGGTGGTTACATGTTTAGTTTAAAAAAAAAGAAAAAAACTACCAAAATGTTTTTCAGAATTTCTGCACCATTTTACATTCACATTAGCAATGGATGAGAAACCCAGGTTTTCCACATACTCAACAGCATTTGCTGTTGTCACTATTTTTTATTTTAACCATTCTGATAGATACATAGTGATAACTCATTGTGATTTTAATTTTTACTTCTCTAATGGGTAATGACTTTGAACATCTTTTTGTGGGCCATCTGAATCTTCATGGTCAATTATCTATTGACTTTTATTTTTTTTACTGAGTTTTGAGAGTTCTTTTTATATTCTAGACTACTAGTCCTTTGTTGGGTATGTGGTTTGCAAATATTTTCTCTCTGTTGATAACTTTTCTTCTCCTCTTAACAGGCTCTTTCACAAAGCAAAAGTTTCAAATTCTTATAAAATCCATTTTATCAATTTTTCCTTTTATGCACAGTGATTTTGATATCAAGTCTAAGAGCTCTTTGCTTAGGCCTAGTTCCCAAGATTCTTTTCTTACTATGTTTTTAAGTTCTATGTTTTACATGTAAGTGTGCAATCTATCATGAATTAATTTTTATTTCAAAGGTATGAACTTAGTTTGAGGTTCATTTTCTTTTTCCCCTATAGATGTTTAATTGCTTCAGCACCATTTGTTGAAACTGCTATTTTTCCCCACTGAATTATTTTTGAACATTTGTCAAAAATCAGTTGGGCATAATTATGAAGAGTTATTTATTGGTTTCTATTCTGTTAAATTTATGTGCCAATGCTACTCAATTTTTTTTTAACAAGAAACAGAGACAGACAGAGAGACAGACAAGGACAGACATACAGACAGGAAAGGAAAGAGATGAGAAGCATCAACTTAAAGTTGCAGCACTTTAGTTGTTCATTGATTGCTTTCTCATATGTACCTTGACCAGAAGGCACCAGCCAAGCCAGTGACCCTTGCTCAAGCCGGCAACCTTGGGCTTCAAGTCAGTGACCATGGGGTCATGTCTATGATACCATGCTCAAGCCAGTAACCCAGTGCTCAAGCTGGTGAGCCTGTGTTCAAGCTGGCAACCTCGGGGTTTTGAGCTTGGGTCCTCAGCATCCCAGGCGAATGCTCTATCCACTGTGCCACCACCTGTACAGGCAATACTATTCAGTCCTGCTTAAAGTCTCTGTAATTATATAATGTTAGGCCCTGCTCAGTTGACTCAGTGGATAGAGCCTTGGCCTGGCTTATGGACATCCTGGTCAGGGTACACAAGAGAAGTGACCATCTGCTTCTCTCCACATCCATCATCCCCTTCTCTCCCTCTTCTTTTCCTGCAGCCAGTGGCTCTATTGGTTGGAGCATTGGCCCTGGGTGCTAAAGATAGCTTGGTTGGTCCCAGCATGTCAGCTTCAGGCACTAAAAATAGCTCGGTTGATTAGAGGATCAGCCCTAGGTGAAGATTGCAAGGTGGATACCAGTCAGGGCACATGCAGAAGTGTCTCGCTATCTTCCCTCCTCTCACTTAAAATAAAATTATATAATGTCTTGAAATCAGATAGACTGGTTGTTCTTACTTTATCTTAATTTTTAAAGTTGTTTCGGCTATTACAGTTCATTTACTTTTCCTTATAAATTTTAAGATAATTTTACATAGATCTACAAAAAATTTTACTGAAATTTTGATAGAAATTACATTAAATCTATATATCAATTTGGGGAGAATTAAATCTTTACTATGTTGAGTTTTCTAAACCATGAACATGGCATGTCTCTTCATTTATTTAGATCTTTCTTCAGCATTTTTGATTTCTTTCATCAGCATTTAGTAGTTTTCAACATAGAAGTCCTGTACATGTTTTGTTAGATTTATACCCATGTATTTTATCTTTTAAGTGATTGTAAATATCTTGTAGTTTTAATTTGGTATCCACATGTTTATTACTAGTATATAGAAATACAATTAATCTTTGTATGTTTATCTTTTATTTTGTGACCATGATGAACTCATTAGTTTTAAAAGGGTTGTTTTCTTTGTAGATTTTTGGAATTTTTTAATATAGAAATCATATCATATGAAGTACAGTTTTTTTTCTGTGTGTTGTTTCCTTTTATTTTCTTGTCTTGCTACAACTCCAATGCTATTTTGAATAAGAGCAGTGAGAATGGACATTCTTGTCTTGTTCCCGATCTTAAAGGAAAATTTAGTCTCTCATTATTAAATATGATGTTTCCTGTAGATTTATTTTTATTTTATTTTTTTTTATTTTTATTTTTTTTCATTTTTCTGAAGCTGGAAACGGGGAGGTAGTCAGACAGACTCCCACATGCACCCGACCGGGATCCACCCGGCATGCCCACCAGGGGGCAATGCTCTGCCCCTCTGGGGCGTTGCTCTGTTGCATCCAGAGCCATTCTAGCACTTGAGGCAGAGGCCACAGAGCTATCCTCAACGCCCGGGTCATCTTTGTTCCAATGGAGCCTTGGCTGCAGGAGGAGAAGAGAGAGACAGAGAGGAAGGAGAGGGGGGCGGTGGAGAAGCAGATGGGTGCCTCTCCTGTGTGCCCTGACCGGGAATCGAACCCTGGACTTTTGCACACCAGGCCGATGCTCTACCACTGAGCCAACCGGCCAGGGCCTTCCTGTAGATTTTTAAAGATGCTCTGTATTAAGTTGCAGTTCTCTAGCATTCCTATTTCTCTGAGAGTTTTATTATGAAGGGGTGTGAAGTTCTGTTCACAGAAAATACTGTTTCTGCATCAATTTATATGATGATGTCATATTTTTCTTCTTTAGTCTGGTGGATGTCATTGATTTTTGAATGTGAAGTAGCCTCGTATCCCTAGAATAAATCCTGCTTGATAAGGGTGCATAATTCTTTTGACACATTGTTAAATTTTATTTGCTGATATTTTATTGAGGACTTTTGCTTTTATATTCCTGAGGGATACTGGTCTACAGTTCCCTTCCTTCTCACCTCTTGCCTTGCTTCCTTTTTTCTCTTTTTATATTCTCTGTGTAGTTTGTTATCAAGGGAACACTAGCTTCATAAAATGAATTGGGAAATGATCTATCTTCTTCTATTTGGGGAGGTGAATGTGAAGAATTGATCATTCAATTACCACAGAATTTTTTTTAAAAGAATTTAAAAAGTATAAATTTGAGTTTCCTAATTGTTATAGGGTTATGCAAATTATTTAATTCATTTGGAGTGAGTTGTGGTAGGTTATGTCTTTCCGGAATTTGATCCATTTAATCTAAGTTGTCAAATTTATGTGTGTAGAGTTAGTCACAGTATTTTCTCTCTTTTTTGATACCTTTATTCCTGATACAAAGTAATAGTTTGTATATTATCTCTTTTTTTTCTTCTCTCAGTCTTGCCAGGGGTTTGTCAATTTTATCAATCTTTTCAAAGAATGAGCTCTCTATTTTTCTTACAATTTTATGTATTTCTATTTTTATCTTTAATATTTCATTTGTTCTGTTTGCTTTGAGCCTTTTTGTTCTTTTTTATTCTAAATTCTTGAGGTGAGAATTTAGATTCCTATATTGGGAATTCCTCTTTGTAATAAAAATTTCTCTTCCAGCACTGCTTCAGCTGTGGCCCCAAATTCTTTATATATTGTGCTTTCATTTTCATTCGGTTCAAGGTATTTTTTTTTTTTTTTCATTTTTCTGAAGGTGGAAACAGGGAGAGACAGTCAGACAGACTCCCGCATGCGCCCAACCGGGATCCACCCGGCACGCCCACCAGGGGCGAAGCTCTGCCCACCAGGAGGCGATGCTCTGCCCATCCTGGGCGTCGCCATGTTGCGACCAGAGCCACTCTAGCGCCTGGGGCAGAGGCCACAGAGCCATCCCCAGCGCCCGGGCCATCTTTGCTCCAATGGAGCCTTGGCTGCTGGAGGGGAAGAGAGAGACAGAGAGGAAAGCGCGGCCGAGGGGTGGAGAAGCAAATGGGCGCTTCTCCTGTGTGCCCTGGCCGGGAATCGAACCCGGGTCCTCCGCACGCTAGGCCGACGCTCTACCGCTGGGCCAACCGGCCAGGGCTCGGTTCAAGGTATTTTAAAGTATTTCTTCAAGTCTTCTTTTTGGACCCATTAATGATTTAGAACCATATTGCTTAGTTTCCAAGGGTTTGGATATTTTTTGTTAATAATTTCCAGTTTTATTTCATTGTAGTTGGAGGACAGTATCTATGACTTTAATTCTTTTAAATTTGGTGAGGTTCATTTTGTGGCCCAGGATATGGTCTATCCTGAGATATGTTCTTTGAACACTTGAAAAGACTGTTTGTTTGGCTATTGTTGGGCAGAGTGTTCTATAAATATCAATTTGAACTTATTAGTAGATGAACTTTTTGAGTTTTTTAATATATATTTTTAATTTTCTGTCTAGCTGTTCAAAGAATTGTTGAGAGAGGCATGTTCAAGTCTTCAACTGTAATTGTGGACTTGTCTATTTTTCTCTCCCAGTTTTATTACTTTTGTTTTATATATTTTTCAGCTCCATTGTTTGATGTGTACACATTTAGAATTGCCATGTTTTCTTGGTGGATTGAATCTTATATCATTATATAATGTCCCTCTATGTTTCTGCTAATTTTCTTTGTTCTGAAGTCTATCTATCTGATACTGTATGGCTGCTCTGCCTTCTTTTGACTAATGTTTGCCTGATATGTCTTGTTCTGTTTTAAATGTCAACCTGCCTAATAGGAAATACAGCCAATAATATTTTAACAACTATGTATAGTGTCATTTGGGTACTGGAAATTTCAGGGGGAACACTTTTTAAAATGTACTGTACACCTAAAACCAATACAAAATAATATTGAATGTAAACTGTAACTGAAAATTTTTTTTTTAAATTTCAATTTACCTATATTGTTACACTGAAGTAAGTTTTTGTAGCTTGCATATAGTTGAGTCATATTTTTTAATTCACTTAGATAGTCTGTCTTTTAATTTATGTATTTAGACCATATATTTAGGCCATTTAAATTTAATGTAATTGATACGTTAGAGCAGGGGTAGTCAAACTTTTTATACCTACCGCCCACTTTTGTATCTCTGTTAGTAGTAAAATTTTCTAACTGCCCACCGGTTCCATAGTAATGGTGATTTATAAAGTAGGGAAGTAACTTTACTTTATAAAATTTATAAAGCAGAGTTACAACAAGTTAAAGCATATAATAATAATTACTTACCAAGTACTTTATGTCGGATTTTTGCTAAGTTTGGCAGAATAAATCTTTATAAAACAACTTACTAGAGTTAAATCTATCTTTTTATTTATACTTTGATTGCTCCGCTACTGCCCACCATGAAAGCTGGAACGCCCACTAGTTGGTGGTAGGGACCAGGCTGACTACTACTGTGTTAGAGCATATGTCAGCCATTCTATTTTTTTTGTTTTGTTCTCCATTTTTGTTTATTTCTCTGTTTTCCTTTTTATATCTTCTTGTGCGTTGCCTAACCCTTTGAGTAGTATGAACGTTCATGTATTTCCTTATGCCTCCTGACCACCCAGAGTACAATCATACAAAAATTGTTATTTTAAAAATGTGTAAGGCAACATTAAAAAAGAGGCAAATATATGTCTTGTTTCCATAAATTGGTTATCAAACAAACAAACATGATTTTAAGTTAATAAAACTGTAACTGGAATTAATTTTATTTTTTGAAAAAAAAAAACACAACTCACTCCCTGGGGTCAGCGAGCATGAAAATCTCACTACTCAAAGGCTTAAACAATTTTTATAATTCCATTTGATTTATGAATATTGTTTGTGAGCATATCACTTTGTATTGACTTTTTAGTAGTTGTTTAAGTATTACACTATATATACATAACTTGCCACACTTTACTAGTGTCCTCTCTGTATCAGATCAAGTGCAGGTTGACAATCTCAACCTTGTTACCCCTTTACCCACCCTGGTTTACAGTTGTTTTAAATATTCCATATACATTTAGAATAATAGTAGTATTATAAAATTTGCTTCAACCATTAAACATAATTTAGAAATCACAAGAAAAAATCAATTACTTTTATTTCTTTTTTATCATTTTCTTATTTCTCTTTCTGATATTCTAAGTATTAGTCTTCTTTGGTTGTTTGTTTTAGCAAGAGTGAGAGAGAGAGAGAGAGGGCCAGACAGAGACAGACAGGAAAGAAGAGATGAGAAGCATTAATTCTTTATTGCAGCACCTTAGTTGCTCATTGATTGCTTTCTCATGTGTGCCTTGACTGGGTGCTCCAGCCGAGCCATTGACCTCCTTACTCAAGCCAGCAACCTTGGGCTCAAGCCAATGACCTTGGGCTTCAAGCCAGTGACCATGGGGTCATGTCTATAATCCCATGATCAAGCCAGTGACCTCGAGGTTTCAAACCTGGGTCCTTAGCATCTCAGGCTGACGCTCTATCTATTGTTCCACTGGCTGGTAAGACTTGTTTATTTTCTTTAGAAAATAATTTCTTTGTCATTCATTTAGGGCTGGTGTGTTGGCAACATGTTCTGTTCATACAAAAAATTTAAATATATATATATTTTAATCTGAGAACATCTTGATTTCTCTTTTATTCTTGAAGGTTATTTTTATTGGACATAGATTCTATATTCACATATCCTTTGACTCCTGAAATGAGTTGTGCTACTTCCTTCTGACTTTTATGTTTTCTGATGAAAAATCTGCAATCACTCCAGTTGTTCTTCCCTCTATATATAAGTGGGTATAACTATTTTTTGGCTTTCAAGATTTTTTTCTTTGCTTTTAGTTTTTATAAATTTGATTATTATATTTATTTCTGTGGATTTCTTTAGGTTTATTCTGTTTACAGTTGGCTCAAATTCTTGAATTTGCAGGAGTGTGTCTTTTGCCAAAATTTGAAAATTTCAGCTATGGAGTACTTTTTCAGTCACGCCCTTTCCTCTTCTCCTTCCAGGATCCCAATGATATGATCTTTTCTTACAGTTTCACAGGTTCTGTTCAATATTTTTTTTTACTCTTTTTTCTCTGTAATTTTTATTGTTCTAGTTTTCATTTTACTGAATTTTTTCTTGTCCCTCATCTTACTATTCAGCCCATAAATTGAGTTTTTAATACAAGAATATTGATTATTCAGTTTTAAATTTTCCATTTGATTCTACTTTATAGCTTCTGTTTCTCTGTTGAAGTATTCTATATTTTTATTTGTTTTAAATATGATTGTAATTGTCTGTTGGAGCATTTTTATGATGGCTGCTTTAAAATCCTTAGCAGATAATTCTTTTATCTCTCTTATCTTGGTGTTGGCATTTATTGATTGTGCTTTTTTTTTCTTTCTTTCAGTTTATGATCTCCTTGTGCTGGTGAGACCATTTAAAAGTTAAAAATTGGACATTTTGGATATTATGTAATTAGGTATTATTATAAGACTGTATTTTATTTAAAACTGATGTCTCTGTTGGCTTCTGTTGACAATGTTTCAGTAGAATAAACTAGGGCACCACCTCTTACTGTTAGTTGGTGTTGAAAGTCCAGGTTGACCATTCAACCTCCACTGACCCTTGAAGAGGGGGAGGCTCTTCATTATTTCTGATTAAGGTAGGGAGTTCTAGCTTTCTGCTATACCTCAATCACACCTCTCTGGCTTAGAGGATTGGAGCGCCTCATTATTTCCCACGTGGTCTCCACTGATGCCTTGGCATAGGGTCTTATTACTGTGCTAGGTGGTAGTAGTAAGTCTTGACTCTCCCTTAGACTTCTTCTGACAACACTCAGCATGGAGGGTGAGGGGAGCTTTGTTGATGCTGATTGACAGTGCAGGTCAGGCTCCACACGGTTTCCGCTGACACCTCAGGGGGAAGGGTGCTTGTTGCTACTTGGTGGAGCTGAAAGTTCCAGATCCCTTCCTAGAGTTCTCTGACATCATTCTTGCAGTAAGTTGAGGTGCTCTTTAGAACATGGTGAGGAGAACAATCTCTACTCCGTACTAGGCCTTTGCTTGTATAGATGGGGAGATGCCACACCTTTTTTGTGTGTGTGTGAACTTTGGACCCTTTCCTGGTCATATAGCTAGACAGATTAGGCTTTTGTGTGTGTGTGTTTTGTCTGTTCCTGTTTTCAGGTTGCCAGTTAATTTTGCTTCAAGCCATAGGCGAAGCCAAAACCAGAACAAATAAACAAACAAATAAAAAACTAAAATCTGGGAACTCACTAATCTGTCATTAGTTTCTTGGTTTCCCAGATCCCTAGCCAATCTACCTTCTCTTCATCATTCAGAGTCTTCTTATGCTTTTTTTCTGTATAATATCTGAGGATTTTAGTTGAACTTATTGGGAAAAATGGGAAAAGAAAGTTTACTCAATTTTTTTTAGAAGGGAAAGGCCCATTTACTTTAAAAATAGTATTAGTTTTTGACTCTTTTAAAAAATATATTCTATTTTATAAACTTTTAAAAGCATAAAAATGTATCAGGAAATAAATAAATGTCACCCATGGTTTTATCATTGCTAACATTTGGTGTATTTTCTGCTAGCTTTTTTTTTCCTATAAGTTTTCTTTTATATTATTGTGCTTAAACTAAAAATACTTTTATTCACTTAACACATTATAAGTACTTCCCTATGTCATTAAGATTTTATTGTAAACTTTGGTTTGATGACTGAATGATATTTCATTTTGTGGAATGTCATATTTACCTAATTATTCTTTTTAAGCTAGTTAAATTTTTCCCAGTGCCTGTGCATGTTTTACTCTTGTAAATAAAAATAACTATAGAATTTCACCTCTTCATTTCATATTATTTTCTTAAGAGAGATTCCTAGAAAAAATATTTGTATTACTACAGTGAAAGTTATAAACACTTTTAAGACTCAGAAAATTTGCTGAATTGCTTTCCAGAAAGTTTGTTCTGTATGGAAGGGTTCTACCAACATTGTACAAGAATGCTTTTGTAACTCTCTTCCATTAGCTTCCAGCACCTGTCAAAGATCTTGGCTAATTTAAGTAAAAATGACATCCTGTATTTAGTTTCTCCTCCAACTTTATTCAAGATCAAAGTTTGGTGTAATTCAATTTGTTAGGGGCTTATTATCTTTAAACTTTTATATTAGATCCTAAAATGTCAGGGTCACTTCAAGAATCAAAAAGATATGTTCTTATTACCCAGGAAATCAAAGTCTGGAAGCAGAATTGGTAAATATATACTGAAAACTTGTCATAGGTCAGGTATTGTATAAGCACAACATAGACAATTTATTATTCAATTGTCAACACTATGAGGTAGTTATTATTATAATACTCATTTAACAGAAGAGATGTTACTTGGGCAAAGGCGGAGTCTTTTTCACTATGTAGAACAGCAGTTCCCTCACACCAGTGTGCATAGAAATCAGCTGGAATACTGAGCTGGTATCGAGCTAGTCCTGTGGCCCCACATTCAACAATTTGAGATGGTAACCCAGGAATCTGCATTTTAAAATGCTTATGTGAGCCCTGGCTGGCTAGCTCAGTGGTAGAGCATCGGCCCGGCATATGAAAATCCCAGGTTCGATTCCTGGTCAGGGCACACAGGAGAAGGGCCCATCTGCTTCTCCACCCTTCCCCCTCTACTTTCTCTCTGTCTCTCTCTTCCTCTCCCGCAGCCAAGGCTCCATTGGAGCAAAGTTGGCCTGGGTGCAAGGATGGCTCCATGGCCTCTGCCTCAGGCACTAGAATGGCTCTGTTTGCAATAGAGCAACACCCCAGATGGGCAGAGCATCACTTCTTGGGTGATGCTAAATTAGGCAATGGAAATTATTGCCTAATTTATGCCTAATGGTGGCATGCCGGATGGATTCTGGTTGGACATATGGGAGTCTATTTCTCTGCCTCCTTGCTTCTAACTTCAGAAACACACACACACACACACAAATAAATAAAATGCTTATGTGATTCTGATACATGTGGTTGGTAGTCTCACATTTAGGCGTACTGGCATATATATTTAGTTATGGCTTACAAATAAGGCCTATAATCATTGAACAAGGAATCATTTCCTCTCAATAGGCAGAGAACCCAGTTGAAGGTAGAGCTGTTTCAATAATTTCCATTGCCTAATTTAGATAGAAAGTTCCAGTTCTCTACACTTTTATTTATTTAGAAATAAAGAGGTTTCCCCTAACAGAATTATTGTTGTTGTTGTTGTAAAGGTAAATGCATCTCAGTCACACTCAGAAAGGAGTAGCACTCAATTATCACTCTGGACCACACTTACATATCATTGCACGACCCCCCAAAAGACCTTCAGGTTACCCGTCTTCTCTGTCTTTGACAATAGCCAGGCCATATTGACTTAACAAATGTAATAATTCTGTGGAGTGTGGCTGCTGGGGCGATAGATAAATCTGGGTTCTTGCCCTCAAGGAACTAACAGTATTTTCAGGAAGCAAACATTTCACTCAACTAACTCAAATACATATAAATTCTACAGAGAAGACAAACTGATTTAAGAAAATGTGCTTTCTCCCACCTTCTCTCCCTTCCTTCCTCTTTTCTCATTTATTGAGCACTTATTACATGTGAGTCCCTGTGTCAGGTATTAGGGAGACAGGGAAGAGTCCAGTCTGAGAGCTCCATATCCAGTGGAGACATTCAGCTATGACAGTAATCTATGCAAGGTGCTCCGAGAACACTGCCAGTTTCTGGATGACTTCAGTTAAAAGTGCCAACGTAAACGAATCAAGATGGATGAATAGAGGTTTGCCAAAGCCCAGATAAGGCAAAGGATATTCTAAGTTCTAAGGCAGGGAGACACAATGTACAAAGGTACTGAGATGTAAAGGAACAAAGCACATTCCGTTCAGAGAACTGAATGTAGCTTGACAAAGCTGGTGTGCAGGGTGCATGTATGTGTGCGGCAGAGTGGGAAGGGCAAAACAAAGTCCAGGCTGAAGAGATAGTGTGAGATGAATAAGGGCTTGTCTGGACATTCTAAAAGGATTTAAAGGTTTTAAGTAGGTGAAGAAACATTCTAATTTGCCTGGACTTTTTGGGCATTAGCCCTGACAGCCCACATCCTAAGAAATCCACCAATTCTGGAAAAACCAGAACAGTGGTCACTATAAGGAATTGAAATTGGATACTGTTTTGTAAAGGTAACTTTGTAGCAGTGTGGACAACAGTGTAGACAAAGGTGGGACTGGAAACACTAGCTCTTGCAGCTATTTTAGAGAGAATACAGGTTGAACTAATAGGCAATATTATCAGGAATGTAGCTTAGGAGACCAATTTGAG
Organism: Saccopteryx bilineata; assembly: GCF_036850765.1. Lineage (NCBI taxonomy): Eukaryota > Metazoa > Chordata > Mammalia > Chiroptera > Emballonuridae > Saccopteryx > Saccopteryx bilineata. The sequence continues at coordinate 60,099,421 of NC_089497.1, forward strand.
TAATATCAGGGAAACATAATCAATGAACCTTGAAATAATTAGAGGAGGGGGAGAATATTAAAAAGAATTCTTAGATTTTTGAGTCATATAATTGAATGTGTAGTGATGGTGATTCAGAGTAGAGGGTATGGATAAATGAGTTTGGTTTTAAACTTGAGAGTAATTCTGATTGAGGAGCCTTCACAGAGAAAGTTTTAATTGAATAGTGCTTTTTAAAATTGTTGGGATTTTTTTTTTTTTCTGGGAGAAAAAAATGATGAGGTTGGGCAGCATTTGCAAAACAAACATAAAAGCAAAAACAAAAGAACTGCTTGAGTGAAGGCATACTGATGAGTTAGATAGAGTATTTCTATGCGTAGCGAATAGTTATAAAACATACTCATTTTAAGTGCAACTTTGCCAGATAATGACTAATTAGACAGAAAGAAATAAGAGAAAAGAAAGGTATTGTTTCGCCGTTCATATAGGATAAGGCAGGCTACCTGGCTGCGGCTCCATGGATGGCACTGGGTTTTACAGATTCATTACAGGGGTCCTTATAAGGATATCAAACTATTGATGCCCTCCAGATTTAAACAACCTCATTTTTTTTTTTACCTGATCTGCACTATGCAAATATTGACAGAATATGGGTGTCATCATATATATAGTATATAAGTTGGGAGCACGGTGCTAAGAAAATCCTTTATTTGGTCTAGAGTCAAACTTAAGTTTACATAAAATTTCATAAAATTTTTATTAGAATGCAAAATAAAACAAAAATTAAGGATTTTTATGCTGACAGGCTTTACTTTTTTCAGCTTTATTGAGATATAATTGACATTATATAAGTTTAAGGTGTACAATGTAATAATTTGATATATAGATATATGGGGAAATAATATAAAGAAAAAACTTTATATTTTTAAAAAACATTTCCTTGTGGTATGTTACTATTTTTTTAAAAAACATGAAAATAAAAGCAGTGATTAAATTAAGTTGTGTGGTAGCTGAAATCAGTTGGTGGTATAGCTATTAGCATATGAGCTCTTACAGAATGATCCTTTAATAAGTTATTCTCATGAAATAGGGGAAGAGCTACATTAAAATAACTAGCAAATCGCCTGACCTGTGGTGGCGCAGTGGGATAAAGCGTCGACCTGGAACACTGAGGTTGCCGGTTCGAAACCCTGGGCTTGCCTGGTCAAGGCACATATGGGAGTTGATGCTTCCTGCTCCTCCCCCTTCTCTCTCTCTCCCCTCTCTCTAAAAATCAATTAAAAAATCAATAAAAAAAATAACTAGCAAATCTACAATAATAATCATATAAGAGTGTGAATGATACTCTTACTGTAAAATGTATTGTACACATTGATATTATATATTATACATATATAAAAGTGCATCAAATGTAACTATCCATCTTAATAGATTAATATTCATTAACTATTATAGTTTAAAAATTGAATAGTGCCAGACTAGTTTGAAAAAAAAAACCCCAGTTGTGGATATTAGTGGATCCATTGGTGAAATCTGAATATGGTTTGGGTATTAGTCAAGATAAAAACTCATTGATCTAGAGAAATGGAAACCATTGAATGGAAAAGCAGATTATATAATAGCATTTATTGTATGGTTTCATTTCATAACAGAAAAAACATATATACAGCAAGTTAGTAATTGTGCTGATGTTTGGGTTTTTGGAATATAAAGTTATTATTTGTATTTTAATTTTTGATCTTTAAAACATGCATGTGCCACTTCTGTAACAGTAACCCATACAAACTAGTCACAACTATCTGGTCTAGCATTTAATGTCTTGAATTATCGCATATCAGTTGAATTTAATGTGGCATCTCAGATATTTGAAAAAGTGAGAGTTCTGGTCTTTCTCATGGCCCACTATTCTTCCAAACAATTTTCCATTCTTAATAAGTCACCATTTCCCTATCACCTATTTTAATTTCACCATCTGCCACACTAATCATTTGCTTGAAATTCTCTAGCTGACTAGGGGACTTCTTTCAGTGAAAACAAGAATCATGCATGATGGCTTGATAGTGTCCTCTTACAGAACATGAGAAGCCTTTCGCAAGGCCATGCTCAAATCTGAAAACCAGTTATGAAAATGAATCAAGTAGTCCTGTTATACTGGGGGACTCTAATGCTCAGTAGGTAAATATGGCATGCTAGTGCCTATTCTCAGGGTCAAGCACGGGACTTCTTGCCTGTGGCATTCTCGGTCTTGCATAGGGAGAGGTCTAATAGATCTCCAGCAAGTAGTCTGCACACAGTGTTGGCACTAATTTGCACAAATGATGCAATAGAAACTACTCTTTATTTTTCTTTAAAAGAATATTGAAGCTTGAGTGAAGGCCATGACCTTTGAAGTGGAAGCAGGCATCTCCATGGAAGGGGTTTATGACCTCAGATATGTACCCACAAGAGGACTGTAGGGTGTCACATAGTTGATATCCAGGATGTGTTTCTGTTACAAGAACTATGGGTGTGAATTTTTTTTTGTATTTTTCTGAAGCTGGAAATGGGAGGCAATCAGACAGACTCTTGCATGTGCCCAACCAGGATCCACCTGGCATGCTCAGCAGGGGGCGATGCTCTGCACATCTGGAGCATTGCTCTGTTGCATCCAGAGCCATTCTAGCGCCTGAGGCAGAGGCCATAGAGCCATCCTCAGCGCCCTGGCCAACCTTGCTCCAATGGAGCCTTGGCTGCGGGAGGGGAAGAGAGAGACAGAGAGGAAGGAGAGAGGGAGGGGTGGAGAAGCAGATGGGTGCTTCTCCTATGTGCCCTGGCTGGGAATCAAACCCAGGAGTCATACTTGCCAGGCCGACACTCTACCACTGAGCCAACCAGTCAGGGCTGGGTGTGAAAATTTTGAGGGACTCATGATTATATAATTCAACCTCTCTGTTGCTGAAAGAAAATCTGAGGCCCAGAAGGAGGAAAGGGATTGTTCAATAAGACCAGAGGTCATACTAGAACCCAAGGTTCCCTTTCTCCAAGCTAATGCTTTTTAACCCCTGTACCAGTGTTTGCAAACCTGTGGGCCATGGCTTTAGGAAAGTCTTAAGGTTATTACTATGGGTCCAAGGACTCAGATACCCAATAAGCATTGATATAATTCCCATAAGTAGAAGTAGTAGTATATCATTTGATGATATGTGACATTTGTTTTGAAATGTCATGCAAATGTGCAAAAAATATAAAAACAATATAATATACAAACAATAAAATATACAAAAAATAAAATATACAAACAATATAAAAATAAATCAGAACCCATATGACCATCGCCTGTGTGGAAGCTAGAACACTGCCAGCGTTCCAGCACTTCTCCCGGGCTTTCCCTCACCACAGCCCACCTGGGTGCCCTCTCCCAACCCAGAGGTCACTTCTCACCTGACTTCTGTATTTATTATTTTTTGCCTTTAAAAAAAGTATTTTTTCTAAATTTATTTGCACCCAATAACAACATTTTTGAAGATTATATGATTATAATCACATTGATTATATTCTTCCATGTTTTATTTCTTCTGCTTATATTTTGAGATGTATCCATATTATTGCATGAAATTGAAAGTTTTAAAATTTTCATTATGTCAGAATATATTAATGTAGGACAATACTTTTTATAAAGTTAATTTCATTGTTGATGGGCTTTTAGATTGTTTCCAGCTTTGAATTTTTCTTTTTGACTCTTGGTGCGCTGTGCACACATTTCTATAGAGAAGACAAAAGCAAAATTGCTCTCTCACACAGTGTGCATTCCTTTAGCCTTACTATATAATGCAAAACTGTTTTCCAAAGTGGTTTTAACAATTTATCTTTCACCGGTAGTGTTAAGAAAGGGCTCTTTAGTCTGAAAAAGAGTGGTAACCATTGTTCTATAGCATGCTCTACATCAACTTCCATTGTATGAAGAAGATTTCAGGCCTTCTCAACAAGAGAAATTGAGAAGATAGTGATTTTCAAAAGCATTCTTATTTACACAGGCCTTTGTTTAGACATAATGTAACGGAATATCAATATATTTATATTGATTTTATGTTGCTTTAACAGATAAAAATGGGGTTGTTCCGGTTGAAAAGGAAGTATCTGCATGTGGGCGTGTGAGTGGTGGATGGGAGGGAGTTCAGCCCGGTGTCTGGCACACGGTGTAATTATTAATGGGGCTGTCTGAGAATGAACAGGCTTCTCCGGGACCTAGAGTTGCTTCATTGGAGGTGTGGGAGTTTCATGTTGTGAAAGAAATGCAGGACCAGATCACCTCTGATTCTTCCTTCCCTCAGAGTTTATGACAGCATCCCCTTCCTCTTTCATTTTCTGAAATCCTAGGTTAAGCGACAAATCCTATGGTAAGGGAATAAATACAAATAACACTTGGGGATATAATTTGTTGCCATGATAAATTCTCCATTGACCAAAGACTGGAAGTGTGACATTGGAAGGAGATCACTGCTTTTCTTGTGCTTCCTCTCCAGGTGTTATTATTCTAGAATTCTCTTCAGATCCCAGTTGTCTTCTCTGTGAAGTGATGTTTGCCTGGATGTTCAGATACTAACAGTCTATGATAGTCAATTTTGGTTTCTCTTTTTACCAGTCTAACAATATTCCGATCCACTTCCTTAGATTAGAATCTCTATAATGTAATCTGAGACATTTGTTTGTTCAAAAAATATGTGTGAGCCTACTATGCGCCAGGAACTGTCCTGTTTTGTAGTATTGCAGCAATAAACAAGAGAAACCTAAACTTTGCTCCCGTGAAACTTACATTCTAGTAACAGTTCTAAAAAAGCAAATAAGGAAATTATCAAATAGAGATAATAGCTTGTAGAGATTTAAAATAGCATGATGTATTAGAGTGACAGGGTAGCTACTGTGTGGTCAGGAAAGCTGATCTGAAGAAGGAGGGGTCAGACGTGCCAGGTTGTCAGTGAAGGTTTATCGGTCAGCCTTTAGTGTGATTGCTGTCATAATAACAGCTTATATTTGAATAACACTTGTACCACTGTCATCCCATTTCACTGTCATAACAGTTTTGTGAGGTAGGCATTAGTATTCTTATTTTAAGTGGGATAGTAACTTTCAGATGATAAAATTAATAAGTGGCACAATCAAGTCTTGAATTCAAGTGTTTCTTCTGTAAGCGTGGCCTTTTCTCTTGCTCTGCCGTGTAGTAGTTCTTTATTCTGGGAGTAAGTCATTGCAGAGAGTAAGCTCCCAGTCAGTATGGCACTGACCTGCCGGTGCGCTGACTGTCTAACACTTCTCAGACGTCACCGGCAGAATAGTTCTAATTCCAGCATCACATGAGAAACTAGAAAATACCTCTTGCCCAAGATACCAGATCAGAAGATTAAAATGTTGCCTGTGGAAACCACCGTCCAGTTGCTGGGCGGAGTCCGTCCTGCCCAATCCTCTCACTCTGCAGTTTGAAGCTCGTGAGAACCTGTTTAAGGGGAACCTAAGAACTTGTTTGGGCAGCAAATTTCATTAGTTCAAAAGTAAGCGATCAGCAAAAGTTCAAACACTGTCTCCCATGACACCTGCCAGATGACGGTATCAGAGAGCTGAACAGGAGGTGTCTTCATGAGAAGCAGCCTTCCTGGGCAGAAAGAGCTAAGGGGGAAGAACCTGGCTCTGTTACCAGACAGCTGGGCGACTCTGGGTACATTCTGTAACTTCCTTGAACCTCACCTTCCTTATTTCTCACCCAGGGCTGATATTACCTTCCTTATAAGATTATGAGGATTAAAGCACAATATAGAAAAGTATATATTTCAAGTGAATGGTACCTAATAGGAAGTTATTACTCACACAAACTGTGTGTTTCCATGAGCTTCAGCCAAGTGGACAATTATCCACAGGGTAGGGTGTTATCCTGCCTGCCATGGAGGGGTGGATAAGACAGGTTGCTTTGCAGCCAGCCAACCCATGTGACAAGGAATTTCCTCTGTCAAGGCTGCCAACCTCCTGGGTTGAGAAAGGGAACCCTTGTTAGTCAAAGCACGCCAATATCCCAAAACTGTTCATCGGGCTTCCATAACCAACTGCTGCCCCATCAGAATGGTCAGAGGCTTCAGCCCCTCTGCCCCTGAGTCCCCCTGAGGGTGCCAGCTTTAGGGGGAAGCCACGAGAAGTCCACCTGCTGGTTGTAGAAGGGAAGACATGGAGGTGCAGTTTCTAAATGGCTAGCTGGAGTAGAGGAGTAGAGTACATGTTCTAGAGTCCCAAAGTGCCACCTGAAGGTGCATTATTTGCCACATGTGACTGCGTTCATTGTAACCCAATGGTACACTGACCTGTAATACCTTAAACTCACATTTTGTCCTCATCACACACCATGTTTTCAGATTTTGCCCCTTTGCTCAAGGCTAGTTCCTCCATTTGGAGTGTCCTCTTCACCTACCCTCCTCTTGCAGCTATTGAAATTCTAACAATTCTTTCCAAGTTCACCTCAGGTGACAATTCTCCTGAGAAGTTTTCCTTATCCCCTCAGTAGTATCTCTTCATCATTTGAACCTAATAAAATTTTAACTCAGAAAACATAGGACACAATATTTTCTACTCTGAATTATACTTATTTTTCAATTCATCATCTTTCCTGTCAGACCCTTGAGGATGAGAACTTAATCCCCAGCAGACCAACGTTACCTGTGGCCTTAGATACAGTAGGTAATTTAGATTGAACTGAAGCAAAGACACCCTGAAGACTTTGTGTCAGGGATGCAGCACCTGAGATTTTTATGATGATTTCCTTGGCTCTGGGGCCAGACACCTGACACAGGTGTCATTTCACTGTTTCCCATGGCAACTGTGTGAGGTAATACTATGGCAAGAGAACTGGGATGAAGTGGCCAGAGAGGCGGTATTCTAAAGTTAGGGATGAGAGAGAAGTGAAATCCCAAAGCCAGGAATTAAACTGAGTTAAGTGACATTCTAACAGCCTGCCATGGGACAGGGAATGGTGGCCAGGACACTTGACTCCTAAGGATCCCAGCAAGGCTCAGCCTTGCCACCGTTCAATAGATGTCAACATTGTTAATGAAAAATGGGACATAGCTGTTAAATAGTCATCTCTGGAGAATATTTATTTTTAAAAAATAACTTTTCTTGTAAAGAACTTATAATACTAGGAAATTAGCACAGAAAGGACACAATGGCCTTTCTGTCCAGACTCTTGGTTTGTCTCTGTTGAAGGTAATGAGTTTGTGAAGCTCAGTCTTAACTTCAGCAACTCTTAAACTTCTGGAGATTGATTAGAAGAAGAAAGAGCAGTTATTTAAGAAACCTAGCCTTACAGATACACTTGAGTGTGACACAAATGATGAGACTAGTTAACATTTCCTAAAGAGCACAGGCAGGGAGCTGCATCTGGGGGTTGCTTATATTTCCTTATTCCCTTCCCCCAAAGAACTGATTTAATTTTTAAAGTGTCCAAGAAGAGGACACAGTTAAACTTGTTGGGCTAGAAATAAGGAGAGTAAAAGCTTATTAATTTTTTCTTCATTTTCTCCCTTCCTCTCTCCCTTCCTCCTCCCTCCCTCCCTTCCTTTCCTCTTTCTTCTAGTAGAGTCGCTCTTTTATTGATTTATTTATTCAGCAAATACTTACTGCATGTAGGTAATGTACTAGGTGCTGGGTAAACAGCACTGGAGGAAACAAACTTGAATGGATTCTATACTGACAGAACTTAAAGTCTTGTTGTGGCAGGCCCTGGCTGGTTGGCTCAGCAGTAGACCATCGGCCCAGAGTATGAAAGTCCTGGATTCAATTCCTGGCCAGGACACACAGGAGAAGCACCCATCTGCTTCTCTACCCCTCCCCCTCTCCTTTCTCTCTGTCTCTCTCTCCCCCTCCCACAGCCAAGGCTCCATTGAAGCAAAATGGGTCCAGGTGCTGAGGATGGCTCCATGGCCTCTGCCTCAGGTGCTAAAATGTCTCTGGCTGCAATGGAGCAACGTCTCAGAGTGGGTTGGGCCTCACCCCCTGGTGGGCATGCCGGGTGGATCCCGGTCAGGCGCATGCGGGAGTCTGTCTGACTGCCTCCCTGCTTCTAATTTAAAAAAAAAAGTCTTATTGTGGGAAACAGAAAAGAGGAACAGTTAGAAAAGCAAGCCAAAAATACTAATTGCAGTTGTGCAAATGCTAAAAGAGTATTTGTAAAGCATGTATAAGATCAGAGACTTATAATTAAAATATAGGAGATTGGCTGAAACCTCTCTGAGAAGGAAACATTTAAAAGAGACTTAAAAGGATGAGAAGTATCCAGCCATGGGAAGACCCTGAGGCAGGAAACGGCCCCATGAGTTCAAGGATGCCAAGTCTTTACACCTGGGGCAGAGAGAGACAGAGTGGCTTAGGTAGGGGAAGGAGGCAGGGGAAGCTAATGTGGGCCATTTTTTTTCTTTCTTGACACCTCAGTTTCCCTCAGCTGCAACATGAGTTGCTGTGACCACTGCCAACCTTAGTGACCATTTGAAATTAAGTGTGAATCCTTTTTTACTATAGATTTCCATATTAAGATGTACTAGTTCTTCTCTGGGCACTGAGGAGAATATCCTCAGCACCCAGACCTAGAGACATACTTAGATGGTGAGGGAACTCCAATGCCTACAGTAAGCTTATCAACCATGGCACCATTTTGGCCAGTTGTCCTTTGCATTGTAGGATACTTAGCAGTATTATTGGTCTTTACCCATCAGATGTCAGTGGCACCTCTAACCCAGGTGAGAGTGACCAAAAATGTCTCAGTCATTGCCAAATGTCCCCTGGAGGGCAAAATCACCCTTGGATACAAAACAAACCACTGACCTCTAGGGTGAGGCAGTAACTCCAAGGAGCAGGCTTGGTAGGAGCTGAGAAATGGAATCTGACACATAGCTTCAGTGTTGGAAGGATAAAAAGGATGGCAGAGGCCTTAGGAAAAGAGAGAACACTTGCTCATGCAAAGGGCAGCATCTCTTACTTGCTCTAATTCTTTCCCTAAAAGATTTCTTCCTTTTTTTCCCCTTAGACATCAGTGCTCACAACTAGATTATCCATATCCTTGGTTTGTGACTCATTGATGTTATTTACCCATACTGTATTGCATTCATTTAGTTAGTTAATTAGGTCTTTATAGTAGTAAAAAAAAGCGAGGACCTTGACAACAACCTGCAGCTGACAAGGTAGCCCCTCCTTTCCTGCCTTGCCCCTGGGCAGGTCACCATTGTCCTGCCTCATGTGTTCATTATTCCCTTGCTTTCCTTTCTGTAGAGTTTCCTTTTATCTAAGTGTACCCTAAACTATATTTTAAATATTAGTTGTTTTTAATCTTATGAAAAGGTTATCATGTTGATGTAACCCGTCTCACTGACTTGTTTCACTTACTATTTATTATATTACTAAGACTCACCCAGACTGAATGCTGCTGGGGTTCATTTGTTTGCGTGCTGTTTACGATCCCTCTGTGTGAACGCACCCCGCACCTCCTCTCACTGGACAGTGTTGGGTCAGCTCCCTGGTGGTTTCGTTCATGTCTTTCGGTGTTCTCCACATGGTTCTTACAGCGCAAGAATATGGGTGCAGTGTTGTCATAATTTATGATTTATTTTAAGATAAAGGTAGAAACCAGTTTTTATATGAAAATAATGGAAGGGCCAATTTAAAGTTTTAAGAAATACTTAACAGGTTGTCAAGAAATCTGTGCAGGTCTTAAATGCAGGTCAATTTAAGATTTCTGGATTACATCACTCAGGTTAAAGATTTCTCACCTGGATCTAAAAGTCAAGTTGACTTACAGGACACTTATAAAATCATCCTTCAGCAGGAAGGTGTGTAAAGCAAGAAACTACTGAGGCAGAAATTTGAACAGAGCTTGGGGTTGGGACAAACAGTGCCGTGAACTGCATTCCTTTAGCATATAGTATTTGTTGTAGGGCATGAAAATTATAGTTAAACTATTTCTTTACATCCAAAATAAAGGAAAAGAGGTTATATTTAGGGAGGTAAACTTTAAAAAATGAATTATTTAAATTTTCAAATATTTAATGAAGCTAGTAGAGAAGTGCAAAATTGTCTTTCTTAAATTTTTAAAATTTTATTTTATTTTTACTTATTTATTTATTTATTTTAGAGAGGAGAGAGAGAGAGACAGGGAGGAGGAGCAGGAAGCTTCAACTCCCACATGTGCCTTAGACCAGACAAGTGCAGGGTTTTGAACCGGGGACCTCAATGTTCCAGGTCGACACTTTATCCACTGCGCCACCACAGGTCAGGCCCAAAATTGTCTTAAAGAGAATAGATGGCTCCCAGACCAACAGGATTTGATTGTAATTTGACAGAATAAATTAATATATTTAAAGGAGGCATGCCATTCTGGGTGAGAGGTAGTCAGAGAAGATGCCAGAGCCCATTTTAAGTACTGTGCTTGCTCATGGCTCCACGGCAGGACAGTCACGACTGTGGCAAAAACAAACTCTTAATATCTACCCATACATTTACCTGGCTGGTGGACAGTCATATACACACCATCACTCTCTCATCACTCCATCTCTGAGGCCTGGAATTGAGTTATCCGTGCTGGCAGATCATGGGATGAGAAGGCTGGGAGACACTCTCAGGACTTGGTAAGCCTCAAATGATGCCATCACCCTATGAAGCTTCTTGGAATCAGCCACTACCCTACTCTTATAATCACCTCTCACCCTCTACATTTCTACATCCACTACCCACTTACTTAGTGTCAGGCCCTAAGTTAAGTACAGAGTCTAACTTAGCCTTGGTTCAACCTCAGGAACCCTCCAGGGCAGGGCCTTCTCTGGAATCTAGGTCCCTCTTGACTCTCTATGGAGAAGTTTACGTGTATGCATCTCAGTGCATTATTTTGGAGAGAGCGTCTATAGATTCTTTAAGGATTAGGTTGGCTTTGGTAACTATTTGGTAACAAAGTTCAAACCATTGTTTTAGGGAGCACAGTTTGACTTCTTGATTATAGGGCCTCTGCAGCAAAGAAGGCTTGTACAACAAAAACCTTAGTTGAAGGCTTTTGGGGTACAAAAGATCTAGACATCCAGGAACAAAGGGAGGAGAAGACTCTGTGGTTTGGAGGGGCATAAAGAAAGAGACAATGGGCCCTGGCTGGTTGGCAGAGTAATAGAGCGTTGGCCTGACATATGGAAGTCCTGGGTTTGATTACCGGTCGGGGCACACAGGAGAAATGACCATTTGTTTCTCCACCCTTCCCCCTCTTCCTTCTCTCTTCCCTTCCTGCAGCCAAGGTTCCATTGGAGCAAGTTGGCCCAGGCACTGAGGATGGCTCCATGGCCTCACCTCAGGCACTAGAATGGCTCCGGTTGCAATGGAGCAATGCCCCAGATGGGCAGAGCATCGTCCCCTAGTAGGCTTCCTGAGTGAAACCCGGTTGGTGTGCATGCATGTCTCTCTGTCTCCCCACTTCTCACTTCAAAAAAATACAAAAAATAAAAATAAAAAATAAATTAAAAAAAAGAAAGAGACAACGTGCCATAGATGTTATATTTGTTTTGACAGTTTTTCAATATTCTATTCTTAGGTAATTGATTTCTTTTTGTAATTAGGGGTGGGTGGAATGTGAAGTAGCTGGAATAGTTTCCTCAAGCCTACTCAGGGGTCAGGGACATAGAAGGCACTTTATATTATGAGATGGAAATTGTTACAGGGTGGTAATAAACAGCACCATGCTAATTTTTGCAATTTTAAACTTAGTATTTATTAATGGTGCCTGCAATGCAACTCACTTTAAGTTACTATAATTCAATTTACTTCAACAAACAGTATTGAACACTTCTGATCCACATTCTTTCAGCTTTTCTAGTGAAAGTTTGGTCCTGAGTTGCTATTTGGTGTTACAGGGCTCATAGACTGAGCACAGGCAAGTTTTTAGAGTAATTCTCTGGTATAACTAGGGGAGTATTCACCCGGCTTGGCTGGGACACCTCTTTTCTACCCCTGTTGTTCTGATGTTATTAATAGGACCTCATTTAGATGACAATTTTTTAGTCACCCCTCTATATAATCCTTTTATTGCTCTAACCTTATCTAATCTTATCTATTAATGTGTCTCCCTTCCCATTAAACTAATGAGCTTCTTGAGGCTAGAGATTGGTCTCATTCATCTCTGTGTCTAATACATGCCTGCTATTTGAGGGACACTTAAAATACATTTGTTGAATTGAACTGAAATTCAAGACAGAATGAAAAAGAGCCTGAGAGTAAAATGGCCACTCACATTACCTCCGGGGTACTCCAAAGGTCTGGCCTGGAAGCTCAGGCTTGAGTTATGGGTGAGCTTTTCCGCCTTGGGAAACATTTAATCTTATTTTAACTAAATGTGTAAAGTACTCAGTGGAGTGCTTTTAAGTGCTCAGTTAATGTTAGCTGCTATTATCGTTACTAAGTAGTTGCTAATAATAATTGCTACATATAATAACTTGAAGCTTTAGTTTCTCTTAGCTGGAAAACGAGGATCATAATTCCTGCTTACTTGATTTTGATAATGAACAGGAAGCGTTCATTATCAGTGCATGGCCTGTGAAAGAATGCACAGGCACAGGGAGGTTTGTGCTGGAGGAACTGGCATAACTCAGGCAGATTAGACGAGGCTCAGTGGCAATTGAAGGAGCTTTTAAATAGAATATTTTAAAGAGATGATTAGATTGCTCAGTTGGATGGTAGAAGCTGATCTATTTTAAAGTGTCAGAACTTAAAAAAAAATCACATGGGAAAAGAGGGCAGGATGGACTCAGGACAGATATGGAATTTAGAATTGGGATCTTGCTCAATGTAAGACCAACGAAGGAACAGCCGTTCCAGGCTTGACATCTGAAGAGCAACGCTTGAGCTTGGGACAGGAGAGTTTTTGTGTCGGGATAGACATTCTATTTTGCAAGCTCAGTCAAGAGCTTGGTATTTCTGAGTTCATGTGAACATTTTGTTAAAGGCATACCAAATGTAGACAATACCCACAAAAGAAGTTCAGCACCTGTATGTGCTCCTAGTGAGAGGGAAGAGCCTAATAATTACACAGGAAAGCAGCTTTCAGCCGACGATCACAGGACCTTTTCTGATAATGCAATCTTTATCAAAGGAGGTAGAGAAGCTGGTGGGTTTAAAGTTGCGTGTCTGACTCCATGTTATCCTAACAGGCAATTCTAATAAGAGCAGAGCTATTGACACTAGGAATGCTTAGATCTAAATGGCAACAAACAAGGTGGTGGAATTCCAGGTCTGCATTTGGGGAAATGGTAATTAGTAGTAGAAGCAGCAACAGCAGCAGCAGCAAAGGCTTACATAGCATCCACACTTATTAACTAATTTAAGCTCTATATCAATCTTGTGAGGTGGGTACTATCACCAATCCCATTTTATGAATGACAAACCTGAGGAATATAGAGGTTAAATAGCTTCCTCAAGGTCTCACCCAGTGAGTGGCACAGCTAGATAGACTTTGAATCCAAAGTATCTTGGTACAGAAAATGTGCTTTTAACCAAGACTCTCTACTTCTCAATTTGAGCCATTCTAACCAGTATAAGGTATACTTATGGCTTTGTGAGATCTAACTTTAAATTGGGGCCATAAACTAAGAGGTTGTTTTCTATTCTGTCCTGGGATTTACTTGAAAAGGAAGAAGTTAGTGCAAATTATAAATTTATTAGAGCAGGATAAGAGCTAGAGGAGGGTGTGAGTGAATAGCTCTACCCTGAACTCCCAAAGGCAACTGGGAGTTCATCCTCTTATGGTCAAACACTTTCATCAAATCTCAACTCCAAAGTCCAGGCCTGGCTTTAGTCCTTCTTGCCTACGAGGCTGTTGGTCCCAGCCAAGGGAATCACTGGTTGCAGGGTTCACCTAGTGCTCTTGTCACATGTCGCATGGTCATGTCTGAATCATACTGAAGACCTGGAGTCTGATAGACCTGACTCTGAACATTGGCAGGCAAACTCCTCAGCTACCTGACCTTGAACAAGTCATTCCATTCAGCCTTTTGGAACTCAGTGTCATCATTTAGGAAATGAGGGTGATATCCCATTCAGGGGATGAATGCGAGACTCAAACAAGACAACATAGCACCTAGCATAGTGCTTGCCACAGGGTAGCCAAGTGCCCAAATGGTAGAAACTGAATTTCCCAGTTAGACTGCGAATTCTTGAAGGCCTGGGATCATGTCTTACTTTCTCAGGGAATCTTCTCCAGTTTCTCAATCCCTCAGCCTGTCCTCCCCTCATCCTGCTCAACTCCTTCACTCGGCTCTCAGTTTCATCACCAAAATTTCATTTTGTTTATTTGTTGTTTATTATGCTTAACCAATATTTGGGGTCATTTTGGTTCTGCCCCAGGAGATATTTGGCTACCAGACCCATGGCTGCCGGAAAACCCTCTGCCTTGCTGGATCCATCTTCTCATTTGGGATCCTCCCTTTGGTGTTTTACTGGAGACCCGCTTGGCACGTGTGGGCAAACTGCATCCCGTGTTCCTTGCAAGAAGCAGATGTTGTGTTGCTCAGGACAACAGTAAGTGTGTACTTGGTTTTGTGCCTGGTTTTTTTTGGACATTGTGTTATTATGGGATGGCTGTGAAGAGATGTGCTCAAAGCAGGTGGCAAGAGGAGTCTCCAGCTTCAGGTTCCATCACAGCCTTGCCTTTACATATTTACCAAGAATTCACTAATCTGTGTATTCTGGGATTTCACTGGGTAGTCCTTTTAAACATGTGAGTTATGTAAATGTTAGACAATAACCATGTTAATAATTTAAAATAATAGGTAGTAGGAAGTATGTAGTTAAGTCAGGCCTTAGGCTACAGAATTCACACCGACTCTCCCCCCTGCATGCTGACATGTTCATGCCTATCCTAGCCCTTCACTGGAGGGCACTGGAGCGACTCCGGAGGAAGGGAGAGGAGAGGAAGGGAGAAGATAGGGAGCAGTCTTCTGAGGAGAATGTTGTCTTCCCCTGCTCATTTAAGAGAGCCACACTTATTGATGGGAGTGTGTTGCATCCTGCAGATGTAGTAGTGTATGAAATGCAACCACTGTGTTCCAGAGGTCATTGCCTTTCTTTGCTAATGTGCATAGTGTCTGCTGGATTATCAGCTCCAGAAGAGAGTGGATCACTTCTAGCTCAATTGCTGTATCCCTAGTTCCTGCACATGGTAGGTATTCCATAAATAAGCAGTGGCTAAAGGCTGGAGTGGACATTCTTATTGATGGGCATTAAAGGACAGTCTTGGGAAGGACACACTTCTGCCTGAGTATTTCTAATAATGCAACAGCATGAATGACCAAGAATGACAACTAGATTCTTGATAAGTCAACCTCTGCTGAACTGTTAGCTTCCTTTTTGTTTATAGCAATCTCTCTAGTAAACATTTTATTTAGTGCAACAAGAGGGGAAGATAGCAACAAGTCCTATAACCGGCCAAAAAATTCCATATTTTACTCTAACAGAGTTGGGGTTAGATCTCAATAACATTGGCAATTGGATGAAGTTTGTCTTTGTTGATTTATCCCATTGGCATCAGCCCAGCCCCTTATTTCTGGATCTTGGTTGCTTCAAGAACCACCTGTTTTATGCCCCAGCTTAACGGACATGTGAACCATACTGTAAATGATAGCTGAGGCATCTCCTCCCAAGTTCAATTGTATTTCAACTCAAGACTTTTGGGAAAAAAATTTTAAGACTTTAAGAAGGCAAGACTATTGTGGAGTAAGGGCAGGTTGTATTGATGATGATGGGCTGGGAGCCTTACTCCACTGTTGACTCAAACCATACTTTTCATGAAAGATCATAGAAAATGCACAAGCTAAGAGTGTCTGGGAAGAGTTCATCATTTGACCAGTGAGGAAATGGGACTTGGAGAGGGGATACGTTTACTGCATTTCTAGGTGAGTGAGGGGCCTAACTAGGACTAAGTCTCATGTATCCCAGTACATGGGACGCCTAGTACAGGGCTGTTTCTACGCAACCATACTTAAACTAGTGATTCCCAAACTTCAACAAGTATCAGAGTCATAGGGAGGGCTTATTAACTGCCCTCCCCAGAGTTTCTAATTCATTGGATTTAGATTGGTGCCTATGAACTCGCATTTTTAAAAGTTCTCAGTTGATGCTATACTTCTAATAAGAGCACACATTGAGAAGTGCAGCTGTGGCTAGTTAACACACCCGCTCACTGGTGGGTGTGAGCTCACCAGTGAGCTCACTGGTCCTTGGAAGAGGAACAGAAACCCGGACATTTGCTTTATGGTTCAGTCAATAAATAATTATATAGTCACAAGAGGAATGATTCAGACTTAGGAAAAGTGTTGTAAGTGGTCTTTCTGTACAGCATCTTTCTGGAGTGGGGATAGAAAGAGGTTTGCTTTCTGTAGCTACTAGTTGGGACATAAGATCATAGGGAAGACCACATTTTTGGGCCCTTTTCATAGGTCAACTTCCTCTGTATGAACTTAAGAACCTATGAGACTCTTATTTTCTGGCATAAAAGGAGGATTTGGAAAGGTATTTACATCTACCCCATAGGTACTTCCCTTGCCTAGAATTAGTTCTCAGTGGGCAATGCTTTTACTGCAGCAGATACAACTTTAGGAACAGAAAAACTTTGTGCCTTTCAGAGTGCATCACCAGATGCTTCAGGTCTGAGAACATCCACTTGGCTGAGCTATATTCTCTCAAGGTTGCTGGCAGAGTCCAAGTACAGACAGGACTAAGGGGAAAGGAGCAGGAGGCGAGCAAGTTGGTAAAAGGACAATGAAGAGAAAGATCTAGTAAAAGTGAAAGAAATAAAATCATGTCAAACAACAGGAAGTCAGTACATTTTCGGATTCAGAGTCAAAAGTTTTGAAGTCTAGTCCCAGTACCTTAGGTATGTTATACCTTAGATTTGTTACCTAACCCTTCAGGACCTCAATTTCTCCACTTGTAAAATTGGACTAGTAAAAGTACTTGTTCTTATTTGGGCTGGTGTGAGGATGAAGTGAGATTATATATGTAAAAGCCATTGGCAAACTATAAAATCCATTATCAAAGACCATTTTGACTGTAGTGTGTGTGTGTGTGTGTATGTGTACTATTGCTCCATGAACTTATTATACCAAAAACTTGCTATAGTCTAGGCACACTCATGTATAATGGTTCTGCTCATTGGATGCTCTGTCCTCCCCTAATTAGCCAGAAAGACTGGCATTCTTTTCTAGGACAGGAGACATGGGGAAGGTTTCCTGTGGCTGGGAATCCCCAGCACACATGGATACCCAGTCAAGTCCCCTCTCTTGATTGTATATTGTCAGCTTTGCAACTGGACACATACCAGAAAGATCCAAAAAATCATTGGTGTCTCAGGGAGCTATGTTTCATCATCCAGCCTCTTTCTTCACCTCTTTGAAAATCTATTAAACCCCTCTACCATTTCCCTGCCATTCGCAACTAATCAGAACAGTCTAAACTAGCTTTAATCTTGCCTTTTCCATCTTAATTTGTACTTTAATTTTTTAATTACTGGCTTTTTTGTGTCATTTTACATGCATTTGCTATACCAGCATCTCTCTAAGTAAATGAGGTTCTAAATTAGTCGTATGTAATTAGACAAGTATTCAATTATTTTACACACTGTTGTCAGGTGATTCTTAGATAAAAATAAACATTGGGCACCAATAGTTTAAAAATCTTCTGCTAGGTTACTAGCATTAGAATGACACCTTGAAAAATATTTTATGTGAATTATATTACAATAGCTAGACTGTAAGACTTTCCATTAAGGAGAACTAGATGACTTAAAAATATGTTGTATATCTGTTTTTTATGTTATTAAAAAATCAGTGTGTGGTATTTATCATCAATCTCACACTGGTAAGATTACAGATCATTATCACAGATACTGATTAAGTAGGAATTTCTTAGCATTTAAAAAGAAGGTCATGCTGCACTGACTGATTTAGCACTCAGTTTATTTTTAGTTCCCCTTCTTATAATAAGTGCCTTTACACATGAGATTTTTCCAAAAAAGCAACTACACTTTTATTTTATAATTTTAAAAGTAGCATTTTATTCATTATTCATCTACTTTGAATTAGAACCAATGTCTGTAGTGATGCCACATTTCTATGCAAATACCATGATTTATATTCACTGGCATTTTAAAATCAGATGCTCCTGGTGATTACCATAGTTTTCATCTTTATTATAATTACAAAAACATTTTTTCCTTCACTGTATGTCACATGTTGTCAAAGACCCATATTATGCCGAGGAAGATTCAGTGATGATTGTTTATTAGGCCTAACTGAGAGAATTTCATTTCAATGTTTTATAGGAGCATTTTCTCATCCGTTTCACCTAAAGATGTCAGTGCTAGGTGGCTTTTATTTGCAAAGTCAGAAATTCTGCAAATTGGCCATGCTAATGTGATCTAAAGTCCACAAGGTCACCAGGGTGTTTGTCAGCCGCAAGCATTTGTGTTCATGTTTCCTGGATCCCTTACCTCCTCTCCCCTCTCCTCCTCTGCAGTCTGGTCTCTCTATGCCCAGCCTTCCCAAAGCAACATCACTTTCTATGTTTTGTCTATGCTTTCACTCATATTTCATCTGATAACCCTATCTCCTCTATTCACTCATTCCTTATTATTTATTCATTCAATAAATATTTATTGAGCTCCAATTATGTCCCAGACATTATTATAGGCATTGAGAACATGGCTATGAACAAAATAGACAGAAATCCTTGTCCTTACAGAGAGACATTATTGTGAGGAGTCAACTCAAACACACTCAACCACACATGCATGCACACACTCATACGCACATATTCTGTATAGGTAAATATAGAAAGTAGGTATTCTATCTCTATATCTCTACTTATTCAACCCTACTCATTTCTCTGCCATATACTACATTCTCTATTAAGTCTTTGTTGATCCATTCTCCGCCCCAGTTCTGGAGGGAATCAGTGAACTCTCTTTCATTCTTTTTTAGCTCTGTATTTTCATTCTGACTGCTGTAATGCTTTTAGTAGTCTTCCTTACATTAAAATGGTATTCACTTTACATTTTGTAAAATAGCATCTCATTGATTATTTTATTTAATTCTCATAATAACCTTAGAAAATGGACATTATTTTTATTTTGTAGATGAGTGAACAAGTAAGTTTGTTAGCTAGTAAATGCCAGCCAGGTTCCTCCCTTCCTACTTTTCTTTCTCCCTTTCTTCTTCTATTATAAATTTGATGAGCACAGGTTGTATGCAAGCCACAGTGGTAGCTCATGGGCGGGGGACAAAGAGTATAATAATTACTAAAATCAGGGGTCTTGACACCATGGAGATTACTACACAAATAAATGTAAAAATTCCAACTGTTATAAGTGCTACTTAGAAAAGGTTCATGGAAATGGTAAAATTATAGAACAGGGATTTAGCCAAGTCAAGGAAGCCAGGATAGGCTTTCCTGAGCACCAATGGATGTTAAAAATTAAAAGGTAATGGTGGCTTGTGGGGAATTGGTGGACAAAAAACTTGAACTTGTCTTCTGACTCCCAAATCCAGAGTTTTTCCCACTATGCCACATTCTTTTTTATAGCTTTTCCTTCTATTAGATTATAAGCTCTTTGAACACAGTCAGCATGGCTTATTTTTCATTCTCCACAGCACTTAACACATGGCTGCAGCAGGTGCTCAATATTTATTTAACTCAATTAAGTAAATATAATTGAATCTGTAAAAAATGGTTTCGTGGCTTCAACCAGCACTGGATTACAAACACACTAAAATGAAACATCGCGATTGAGAAAGTAATAGAAGATCATATCATGTTTCTTTTAAGAACACATTTCCTTTTCTGAATCTCATTCCCTCCATCCTCCATTTCAACCTGGTTCTTCCTTAGACTATATCCAGCTAGAAACCCCTGAGATTCTATGGGCTGGACTTTTAGATCAGTTTGAGGTCATTATCCTTTACAACACAGGGCCATTTATTTTGTGATTTACATTTTGCTAATTATTTGCATATATATTTTCTCATTTGGTTTTCCCTGATAGAGGTTATTTTTTCTCCATTTTACAGTTGGAGGCAGAGAGGTTAAAAGATATGCTCAGGGACCCCAGCTGTAAGCAATGAAAATAAAACTTCTACTAAGAGTTGAACTAGAGGTTAAACTGGAGATTTTATTACTTCCTGTCCAGGGACCAGACCCTTGAGAGGCATGTTGTGAAGTGGTTTAAGAGTAAAGGGTGGAGCTGAGTGTTTGGGTTTGATTCCCAGCGTTTCTCTTGACCTACTTTGGACAATGTGTTAGCTCAAGCTGCCATAACAAAATACCATAGTTCTTTAAACAACAGAAAATTTTCACTGTTGTAGCAAAGTCCAATATCAAAGTGTTGGTAGGGTTGGTTTCTGGTGAGAACTTTCTTCCTGGCTTGAAAACTGCTAGTTCCTTCTCTCTGTGTCCTCACATGGCAGAGAGAGAGTAAACTCTGGTGTCTCCACCTCTTCTTATAAGGGCACCAGCCCTGTTGGATTAGAACCTCATCCTTATGACTTCATTTAACTTTAATTACCCCCTTAAAGACCCTATGTGCAAATGCAGGCACATTGTGGAGCAAAACTTTAACTATGAATTTTGGGGCCTTCAGTCTATATACAGTAGGCAAACTACTTAGCCTCTATCTGGCTCCTTTTTCTCTCCTGTTAGTGGGGCTAACAATTTTACATACCTCATTGTCACAGGAACTAAATGAGGGCATAAGCACCCAGACAAAACCATGCCTGGCATGCAGGCTTTCCATGGCCATTGGTTACTGTAAATATTTTTAAACCAATTTTAACTTTTTATTCATCACTTCTTAACTGTACGGTGCATCTTCAGATATTTCAGACAATGAATGAACTAATTCACTATTTCCTCTCCTCTCAGAAAATTACTCTAAAAATTATTGAAAAGAACCAGTTTCTCTGGAAACATATGCTGAGTTGGTCAGGATTTTTTTCTTTTACACACAAACATAGACAGAACCTTGGCTTTGTCATATAGCTTCCCTGCTTTGGCCACTCACGCCACTCACTTTTTTTTGGTCAACATGTTGCAGGAGTATTGAGAAAATAATTAGTGTGAGATTTTTTCATGCTTAAAACTTTTTCTCTATATTGTATAACTAAATCTTATGTTGTATCCAATGTCAACTTTTTCCAGCTGGGCAACTTTGGGATTATGAGGTCAAGGTGACTATGGTATAAATGGGTCTGTCCAAGAGGGGGAAAGAGAAAAAGAACAAAAACGATACTTAAATGTAGAAAGAATTGTTTTTGCCAAAGTTTGGTTTGTAAAGGTAGCACAGAGAACTGTAAGTTATAGCTTTATTCATAATTCTCTAAATACTTCACGTCAGCTAGAGTTTAACTTTCTAGAATTGCAGTGTCTTCGTCTCCAAGGGAAAAAGAACTGATTTTCTAATGTCTGTTTGGAATTTTGCAATGGGTTACTTACTCTTTTTAAGGCAAACTCAGAAGTACATTTTTTGTGGCAAAAATTTCTACACAAGAGGGTAAGTCACAGCATTGGCCTGAATATAAAGTGACCATTACACGGCTTTTAAATTCCAAGAGATAAAGTGCTTAGAGCAAAAGATTGGAAGAAGATAAGCAAGGTCACTCATTTCTCTGAAATATAAAAGCTAGTCTGATATTTTCAGGTTTAAGAAGTATAAGGCTACAGGAAATAAAAAATGTCCAGGTTTTTCAGGTTTAGAAAGTTCAAGGCCACAGGAAATAAAAAAATATCCAGGTTTCCTTCTCTATCTTTCTGACCAGGTCAAAAAGAGGTCTTCTGTGGATATTCAGTTCTTTGAAGTGCACTATTGAATTATTTTAAATTATGCCCCGTTAGAGCTCCAAGACTGATTGGGTTAATTCTCTTAATAAAGAGGAAGTAAAGACTGCTCAGTGAGACTTGAGGTGTTAAGAAGCTAGCTTTCCCTGGCAGTTTGGGATTATTTGTATTACAAAGCAATTATTTAAAGTGGTAGCTCTTCTGGAGCATTTAAGTGTTTTACAAATCATTAACTGCTTGAGAGAGCTGGGAAGCAGACTGAAGAGGAAATAGCCATTTCCAGGTAAAGATGCTTTTTTTCAAGAGAGAAAAAATAAATAGACTCTTAGAGATTCTAAAGCTTCCTCAAAGGGAAAAGAAGTTCCTATTTACAGAAAGACCTCAGGAACAACATGCTGTGAAGAATGAAGCACACAGCTGTACACTACTAGCATTGGCTGCACCTGGTAAGGGCCAGCTTTCAGATGGGCGCACGATTTATTGCTGCACTGAATCCTTCAAACATCCATGAAATGTGGTATTATCCCCATCTGCCAGGTGAAGAAAATCAGGCTCAGCGAGTTGCAATGGTTTTCAAGACTGGATGGCGCTGATGTTTTAACTCAGGAAGGTTTTGTGCTCTTTCCATATCAGATAATGCCAAATCCAGAACCGAGAGAAATTGATAATGTTACCTGGAGTGACCACTTCACCTTGACATACTTTTCCTCAATTCCTTTGCCTTTTCTCCTTAAAAATCTGGGTAAATTTCTTTAAAACCATGGATGATTTTACAGAGTTTTTGTTTGTTTGTTTTTAACAGGATAGTGAACAAGAAAAAAAATCAGTAATATTATCTTAACCTAAGAAAAATGTTAGCCTCCCTGTGGTTTCTTTACTTAGATGTTAGAATTCTACTTTGCATTGGACAGAATTATGTGTTATAGGGCCTGCAGGGCAAGGAGATGACAGGAAATGAGCTTCAAGGCAAACCTATCCAAGCACCTTCAAGTTAGTTAGGCTACAGGCTGTCATAAGCAAAGGCCTATTGGTGAACTTCAGTCTTTAATACTCACCTAGACTATTGCATGCGTTGGGTGCATTGAGCTAACACTGGCCCGTGAGAACTTGGGAGCTCCCGTGTTCCATTTTGGCTTTTCCTTCTTTGGCATTACAATCTAGAGGTCTGTCACAGCTGGATTTTGGGAATCAGAGTCTCTGTTCCCAAGACAGCAAAAATTCTGAGAACTGGATGCTATTTGCTACACATGCAGAATTTAAGATGATATTCATACATGAGCCACAAACACAATGGGACAACTTGTTGAAACAAAGAGGAGGAGCCGCCTTATTAGATGGTAGTGCAGATTGGACTGGGATGCAGAAGAACCAGGTTTGAAACCCTGAGTTCGCCAGCTTCAGCGCAGGCTCATCTGATTTGAACAAGGCTCACCAGCTTGAGCCCAAAGTTGCTGGCTTGAGCAAGGGGTCACTCAGTCTGCTGTAGCCCCCCATCAAGGCACATATGAGAAAGCAATCAATGAACAACGAAGGTGCCTCAACAAAGAATTGATGCTTCTCCTCTCTCTCCCTTTCTGTCTGTGTGTCCCTATCGGTCCCTCTCTACGTCTCTGTCAAAAACAAAAAACAAAACAAAACAAAACAAAACAAAAAAACAACCCCCCCCCCAAAAAAAGGAAGGAGCCAAGATCTGGAGTGGAAGATCTAGCATCAGGACTCAGTTCTCCCTGGTGGTACCCATTCCAGGCTGGCTTGAGCAACTCTTAGCTTTGCTCATGGAGAGTTTTCTCATCTGCAAAAAAGATAGATGATAATACCAACTTTGGAGAATTGAGCTTATAATAAACTTACTGACACAAAATGTTTTTTATAAAATGCTAAATGATCATATGAAAATTAGTAGTTAATATTATTTTACTTAGGAGGACCAAGAGTAGCTGACTTCCTAGTTGTCCTCACTTGGTGGCCAGAGGTCTCTGGTCTTGCTGGTGCTTTGATAATTTGTGTTCCCATTTACTTACAAATGATGTGTTTTCTTACCGAATTTGTCATGGAAATCTGTTCTTTGGCAGTCTAAGTTCAGGCTGGATATAAAAATGGCTGTACAATAAAATTGTATTTTCATACAAATGCAGAGGAGAGGGTCACAGGGGACTATGGAAGGGGTAAGTGGCATGGGGTGGGGGTCCTATCCCTGTTCTAACAGTTACCCATTGTGTCTTAGTTTCCTCACTGATTGAATGAGGAAGATAGTGAACAGAAACCACCTCACAGGGTTTTTGAACATTAAATGAAACAATACATATATAGCATTATGTGCCTAGGACATAGTAAGCACTAAGTTCATATTAACTATTATTATTATTGATATTATTATTATAAACTTAAAGATCTTATTTTTAAAAAGTCCCCATTTGATGTGGACAAAGGCAAAACTATACAGCGCGGAACTAAGTCACCTGCCGCAACATGTAGGACGTGTCCATCAGTTCAGTGGTTCAATCATTAGACATTTAGCTATTTTCAGTCATTCTTAAGTTTGGAAAGTAACTCCATGTAAATTTGATTTGATTTGATTTAGTAATGTTTTAAAATATGAGACAACAGACAACATTGCTATTTTTAAACATTAATTTAACTTTCAGATTTCCTTTTTTTCCTTCTCTCTCTCTCTCTCTCTCTCTCTCTCTCTCACACACACACACACACACACACACACACACACACACCACAATCTACATGCCTCATACACAGCTACACCCACAGTCCAAGAGGAGTGACAAGGCAAAGGGCCATGCAGTGGGGGTACAATATGGTAAGAATCTCCAGATCCCGATGGGCAGTGCTTTTCAAACATTTTCAGCTCATGGCACATGTAAACTAATTACTAAAATTTCTCAGCACAGCAAAAATTTATATTTTGCTCATCTGACAAAATAATAGGTATAATTTTAATTCATTTATCTCGGATGGCTTTGTTGTATTGGCTGTTGTCATTTTTTTATTTGACAATCTGAGGGAAAATAGATCAGTGCCCCTGACTAAATAGTCAGGTTTTGCATATTTTAAAGAATTTTGCAGCACACTGGTTGATAATCACTTGTTTAGAGGAAAGATCACCCAGAGAAATTAGGGAGGTTCCCAAACTTTAGTTGGACCCTAAAAGATAATTAGGATCTAGCCACATGGAAACTTTTAAGAGAGGAAAGGGGGGGATCTGTGTATCCCAGACTAAGTGGGCAGCAGGAGCAAAGTCATTTGGGTGGGCTTCTCTTGAGGATAATCGCTGTGAGAGATTTAGCTATGACAACTCCTATATCTTCTCACAGCCCATTGCAGTCAGCTCAACACTGATCATGAAAGAAGTGTGTATGGTGGAGACAATTCTCAGCTCTGACCTACATTCCTTAAGCATCATATTTTTTCCCAGGCTTGACTTCCACTACCATCCTTCCTAGTGCCTGTGGCTCACCAGGCATCAAAGTGGATTTTATGTACATCATTTACCGATTTAGATAATAACCACTGTGATTATCACATCAGTGTCTAAGGCACCATTGTAGTCCCTGTTACTCAATCCAGTGCTGCTCCCTTTAGTTTTCTTCTGTGATGAAGTCATCAGTGAATTGCAAAGGGAAGCTGCTTCAGTTAAGCTCATGAAAGAAGGTAACTTCTTCAATCCTACCTGTGCTAACATCTGGACAATTACCTTTGGGCATGTTCAGTTTTCACATTCAGTCTCTTTTCCATCCATTCATCAAACTGTCACTAAGCAGGTTGCAATTGTCCACATGGATGGGATATAAGGGTCTTTGCCTTCAAGATACTCTAGAGCAGGGGTAGTCAACCTTTTTATACTTACCTCCCACATTTGTATTTCTGTTAGTAGTAAAATTTTCTAACTGCCCACCAGTTCCACAGTAATGGTGATTTATAAAGTAGGGAAGTAACTTTATAAAATTTATAAAGCAGAGTTACAGCAAGTTAAAGCATATAATAATAATTACTTACCAAGTACTTTATGTCGAAAATTCGCTAATTTTGGCAGAATAAATCTTTATAAAACAACTTACTATAGTTAAATCTATATTTTTATTTATACTTTGGTTGCTTCGCTACCGCCCACCATGAAAGCTGGAATGCCCACTAGTGGGCGGTAGGGACCAGGTTGACTACCACTGCTCTAGATGAACTAAGAGAATACAATCCAGAAAGTGATTAGGATCACAAGGGAGGGATAGTTAGGATCTCTTGGAGATAGTATAGTGACAGTCCTCTGTGTCTCTCCGTCCTGACCCCTACCTCACCCTTTGAGTGGTGTTAAAGGATCTGTTCTGGAAGAGGTAGAATTGAAGTTAAACCTGGAAACATAGAGAGGGTTTAATTGACCTGGGTTCTTCACCCTCAGAGACACACAGAAATCGTTTAGAATACTTGTTCTCTCTGCCCCCCATAAAATACTGCATCTGGCCATCGCTCCGTGGATGAAGAGTAATAGGGAAAACTCACTCTTACCTGACAATCTGCCTCTGGACTCTTGAGCTTTGTCATGTGTGCCAGAGCCTCACTTTAACAACCTCAGTGAGTGATGGCAAGACCTTTCTGCAAGGATCTATATCTCTCAGCTTTCAAAGGCACGCAATTCTGTCTAGAATATTTAGTAACTCCATAAACTTAGAAAATTATATTAAAATGATGTTTCTTTAGGTTGAATTTTAGCCTGATGACTTTTCTTAACTTTACGTGACTTTTGGTGTCTATTTCCTCAGGATGAGTTCCAAACCTACTCTTGGAAAAAGGTAGTGTGGATCTACCTGTCAGTATTGGACAACACATTCGGTCTCACTCCTGACCACCCTCTCATTACAGATGAGGAGTGTATCATAAACAAAGCCATAAAAAAGCCAGACCTAAAGGTAAGTGCATTTATGGTTACTGCTAAATGCTAGAAAATTTAATCTTTTTTCCCCAAAAATGTAAGATTAAATACAGATCCTCCACTGTGCTAATCCTCATAGAACATTATAAATGGTCATGTGCAACCTTGAGAACAACTTTGGATCAATTACTAAACTCTGTTTACCTCTAATATTAATTGATGACATTTAATAGATTAAGGAATACAAAGATTAATACAGTGTCATGTACATAGTAGATGCTCAGTACATACTAGCTCTCAGTAGCATCAAGCCAGTATTACAACCTATGTAACAGAGTTTATTTTACAGTAAAGGTAATCACCCACGACTATCTCAGAGAGATTGCTATGCCTGCAAGATGACCTTATTTTGAATCTGACATTCAAATGTATTTGGGTTACTCCCATTTTTCCATATTTAATAAGTGCTACTTGGATTATGATTTGTTAACATTCATATTAAAAGCATATTTTATAAGACAGACTGTTTTCCCTTAAATTTATATGTGTGTAGACAGATGTTTAAATTTGTTTTATGAGCTCAAGGGCAATTACAAACATAATAACGGTCATTTGTTGAGCAATTTCTGTATCGTCAATTGTTATCACCCAATTATCTTAACTACCAAAACAAATGAAAACAAAAGAGGTCAAGTACCTTTAACTAACAAATTGCCCAATCTGTTAGGTGGCCATTCACCTGGAGAGGTAAGCATCCCAAACCAGCTTCATGGACATGGCCTCAGAGTATTATTAACCTACAGCATTGTTAATTGCACCAAACAAAGAAGTGTACATATAAATGAAGGAATGTTCAAGTAAACAAATCAAATGCGAGGAAGGGGCAGAGGTCTTAAAGTGGAACATTCTGGTACTGAGACCTGACATCTTCATTTACCAACACAAGACTCAGGGAGTTTGGCTAGTTACTGCTCCTCTGGGCCTTGAGTTTCTTATTTATAAAATAAGAGTAATAACTGCATCTTTGTTTCTCAAAGCTGTTTGAACCGAAAAGGAGCAGATGGATATTAAGGTAATTTGTGAACAATAACGAGCTATATAAAGGACTGAAACTTTCATTAAAATTTGGAGATGTCACAGGCTCAGCTATGACAAAACTGAAGGCAATAACAATAACAACAACACTCAAATGATAACCATTTAGGGACATTTAGGGGGAGTTTGGAGACTGCAGGCAGGAACTTTGTCAAGTTTGCAAGTGCAAGCTAAGAGCTGACTCTAAGAACTGTCTTGTAGGATTGCGTGCAAAACCGGAACCCAGTGCTTAACCTGTTCAACTGGATGCTCCTACAACATATTCCAGTAACAAAGGAAGAGCAGGAAACCATGGGAGGGGAAACTTCTGGTTCAGAGGGAAAGAGGAAATCCACCCCTCAGCAGATCCCTGATTTCCTAATTACTATTTCGTTGTCTCAAGTTCCAGGAAATGGGCAAATAAACTTCACCTCTTGCAAATAAAATGCTTACCCTTCTCCTAGCTTCTAGAGCATCAGAAGGTGATGAGGGAAGCAGAGAAACTCCAGGCAGAAGTATTTCCTGCTAGGGGTATCTCAAAGGTGTCTAAGGTCTGTGATGGTGTCAAATCTTCTTCCTCTGTGAGCAATGGCCTTAGAAATTGCCGGGACTTAATGGGATTCTCTATTTTGTGGCCTGAGGTAAAAATGATCAGTATAACCTCTTTATTCCTCATTATTGCTGCCTTCCTCTGCTGATGTTTTGTGTCTATTGTGTTTTATAAATTTCTCAGTCTCAGTTTGTGGTTCCACGGCTTCTTGACCTAGGTCCTCTCACCCAGCAGGGGCCTCACATTTTACCATCATTTGTCCTTTAAATATTTTTCAGCGTGGATTTTGAACTTACCAGCTTAATAAAGTAAGAAACCCTTTCATTATATAATTTGAATCCTGGAAGTTAAGGGATTTTCAGATCTTCTTCTGAGACTAACTTGACTATTAGATCATTTGAGAGATTAAACTTTATGGCCAGATGGGCTTGAGTTCAAATTCTAGCCTTGCTTCTTAATAGGTACAATCTTGGGCAAGTCAAAATTAGGTTTGTTAGGCTAATCAAAATGAACTTTGGAGGTAAAGTGAAAATGAAAATACTATCTGTCCTACCACTGGGTGTTGAAAAATACTAAAGATAAGGTTTAAAAAGCCCCAAGGTAATCCATACACAGTAACTGTAGCTACAGTCTAGCTGCATTTGCAAAATTGCCAGGAATAGTGGCAAGGAAAGGAAGATGCGAGGCAAGAAACTGAGGTTTCCAAGATGGGCTATAACCACTAACACATGCCAGGCTGGTTACTTCAAATACTCTTCTTCACTCTAACTAGCAGCTTGTGAAGGAGGAAAATTAATTCCAATTTTATATTTAAAATTAATAGGAAAATAGGATTTATTTTTTTAAAAAATTATTATGCAAACAACCTCACCAAAATAAGTCCATTCTGTAAAATAAAAAATACAGCATTTAAAATTCTTACTTGATTAACTATGAATGTGTGTGTGTGTGTGCACGAATGCATGTGCACTGTGTATACACATATGTGTTTATTGAAAAAGGTTCAGATTCCTTGGAGGTGACCCACATCTTGAAGCTTAAGGATTTAAACTCTACTTCTAGTTGACCTGTGGTTGTACAAAATATTCCTTTTATTTAATTTTTTAAAATGTATTAAGTACTTATTATGTTCCAGCTACCTGCCTTTCCCAGTGTTTGTATTTATCTAATGGTTATACTGATTACAGTATTTACAGGTATAGAACATATTCAGAAGAGTTGCAGTGAAACTCTGAAATAATCTGGACAATTGCCTCGATTTATTCAAGGGGAAACTGAGGAGCAGAGAAATTTAGCTGAATTTCTCAAGGACACAATTATTAGAGTAGCTATAAAAGAAAGTCTTGAACAGTTTTTCAACTTTGGATGCACATTAGAATTACCTGAGGAAATTAAAAAATATATATATGTCCAGGCTATGCCCCAGCCAAATGAAATCAGTCTCCTGGGGGTGAGAACCCACACCAGAACTTTCTTAAAGCTCCCCAGTTGATTCTAATGGGCAAAATGAGGTTAGAGTCATTGTCCACAGCAATAATACAGTCTCAGTCTCACTGGTTTCCCTTGTGCTTAGTTAGGTCATCAGTTAACGAAAATTCAGATTCATATATAAAGCTACTCAAAGAGGTCAGAAACAAAAAGACATAATTGAAATAAGCATTAATCCTTTCCTTTCCTCCCACTGCCACTACCCTCAGCCCCTCACTTCCTGGAGCACTTTTCCTGCAGATACTCCTCACTCTCTTCTAGCGCTGCTGCAGCCAAATCCTTTTTTAGTGCCCTTTTTAGGTCCCTCTGCAACAGGGGTCGGGAATCTTTCTAGCTGAGAGAGCCATGAATGCCATATATTTTAAAATGTAATTCCGTGAGAGCCATACAATATGTTTAACACTAAATACAAGTAAATGTGTGCATTTTATGTAAGACCAACACTTTTAAAGTACAATAAGTCTCTGAATTCTTTTTAATAATGTTGTTATGCTGTTGCTAACCAATAATGAATAAAGTACTTCTTACCATTAATGCGACTTCTGGTGCTGCACAGTTTTGCTGATGGCTTTGTAGTCTGATTGATACGTGGTGAGGTTAAGCTTCATGCAGGCGTTGAGACTTCCATCCGTTAAACGTGATTGTAGGTTGGTCTTAACGTTCTTTAGATGTGAGATAGACTGCTCACATGCATACGTGGAGCCAAACATTGTCAGTACAGCAATACTCACACGCTGCAGTGTGTGGTATGTGACGGGAAGCGTGTTCCAAGTTTTGACAATCAGCTGGTCCACGGGTTGAAGTGTTTTCACTTCTCTCTGCTTGTGTTTGCTGGCCAATTCTGCTTGCTGTCATGCAAGTCTTTCCAAATCTTCATTCAGTGACTTGAACTTAATCACCCACATGTCTGAGGCCTTCAGATCAGCAGCTTGTAGCTCAAAATCTCTGACGGAGACATCGGGGATGTAACTCAGGTCGGCGCTGTCCACTGCACACTCGTGTGGATGGGTAATGAACTTAAAAAGATGAGTGCGCTCACGAAATTCTCCAAAGCACACTTTGAATGACTGTAGGAGATTAGATGTGAAGCTTGCTAGCTGCTGGAGATCAAGATGTTGAGCAGGGTCACTTGCTGTGCATGCCTCTTTAAACTCTCCCAGTTTTTCAAAGTGTAGTAAACAACCTGTTTCAATGTCTAAGATGAAGAATTCCAGTTTGTTTTCAAATGCAAACACTGCTTGTTGAAGGGATAAGACTGTATTTCCAACATCTTGCATTTTCACATTGAGCTGGTTCAGATGTTCAGTCCTATGTCCACGAGATAGTAAAACTTCAGGAGCCACTCAGTGTTAGCTAACTCAGGATGCTCGATGTTTTTCATTTCAAGAAACGTCGGATTTCACTCAGACAAGCCACGAAATGGCTGAGCGCCTTCCCTCTTGACAACCAACGCACATTGCTGTGCAGAAGCAGACCAGGATAATTAATTCCCAACTTCATCCAGCAGTGTTTTAAACTGGTGATCATTTAAAGCTTGGGCAACAATAAAGTTGACCACCCAAATGACCAGCGACATCACCTCACCAAGCTGCTCGCCACACATCTGAGCACAAAGTGCCTCCTGATGTAGGATGCTATGAAAACTTAAAATGGGTCTCTTTTCATGTTCATGAAGAAGCGCTACGAATCCTCTGTTTTTCCCCACCATGCACGGAGCACCATCAGTACACACTGAAATAAGTTTATCCATTGGTAGACTTTTTTTCTTTAGCGAACTCAGTGAAAGACTTGAATAAATCCTCCCCTCTTGTTGTCTCTTTCATAGGCAAAACAGCAAGACTTTCCTCAAGTAGTGTGTCACCGACAGCATACTTTGCAATCACGCTGAACTGGGATAAATGGCTTACATCTGTTGACTCATCCAAAGCAAGAGAAAAGAATGGTGCTGCATTTATGTCCTTCACTTGTGTTGCCTCAGTTTGATTTGCCATCATGATGGTACGATAGTGAACAGTTCTTGCCAACAGAGGCATGTCTTTTATTCATTTGATTATCTTGTCTTTATCTGAAAAGTCGTCAAAAAGTTCATTGGCAACATCAAGCATGAATGTTTTGGCATACTCCCCATCTGTGAACGGCTTTCTGTTTCTCACAATTGCTAAAGCACCAGCAAAGCTAGCCGAATTCCAGTCACTTTGTTGGGTCCAAACACGGAGTTGCTGCTGACTGGCTTGCACTTTGCACAGTAGCTCTTGACATGCTTTCTTCCTGCTGTCTCCCATTGGATATTTCGATGCAAATGTAGAATGGCGTGTGTCAAAGTGCTGCTTTATATTTGCCTGTTTTATCGATGCAGTTTTATCATTGCATATTAGACACACTGTAGAACCTGCTCTCTCCACAAAGGCGAATTCCTCTGTCACTCCTGCTGAAAAGTACGATACTCCTCATCTTTTTTTCTTTTAGCCATCTTCTTCATCAAAAAGGTTTCTGCAATTAGCTAGCTGACTACTTGATTAAAAGGAGGAAAGTTTACTTCCTAACCTCACAACAACCCGTGTACGTTATGCATTATCCAATAATAATTTGGTGTTTTCCCAAAGGATAGCTGTGATTGGCTCTAGCCATCCGCAACCATGAACATGAGTGGTAGGAAATTAATGGATTGTAATACATGAGAATGTTTTATATTTTTAATGTTATTATTTTTTTATTATATATTTTTAATGTTATTATTTTTTTATTAAAGATTTGTCTGTGAG
This sequence comes from Saccopteryx bilineata, assembly GCF_036850765.1. Taxonomy (NCBI): domain Eukaryota; kingdom Metazoa; phylum Chordata; class Mammalia; order Chiroptera; family Emballonuridae; genus Saccopteryx; species Saccopteryx bilineata. The sequence continues at coordinate 60,132,011 of NC_089497.1, forward strand.
CTAGATGAAGCCATCAAAAGAGCCACATCTGAAAAAAAAAAAAAAAAAGAGCCACATCTGGCTTGTGAGCCATAGGTTCCTGACCCCTGCTCTGCAAGTTCATTTCCTCTACAATAAGTCCTAAATATTTCTTTCTAGCATTTGAGGAAGTATAATCTGATCTTTTATCTTTCCTCCTTCATTCTCCACTCTCCAAATAGGCCCACTTCCCTGTCCCTCCCCAAGAACTAACTTGTGCATAATTTCTTTGCAATGCTCCCTTGCCATCTCATCAGAGCAAAATCCGTCCAGTCTTTCATTGTTGCAGCTCAGACGTCATCTTCTCCATGATGCCTGTCACTTGCCCTCTCCATATTTCTATAGTATTTCAATACTATATTTTTACTTTATTATATTTTTATTTCTGTGACATCTACATATTTCATGGTATGGTATAGTTGTTGTTTTTTTTAAAATATGTTTTCTTTCCTTGTTAGGTTATAATGTAGTAAATGCAGAGACTGTGTTTTATTCATATAGTTATCTATGTGGTAGGCCCAGGCTACAGGTTGATTGAATGATGACTTCTAATGAAAGTAGAATGCCATTTGTGTAGTAGGATAGGATAAGTTAGGAAAAGATAGAAGCTTAACTGAGTACAATAGGGCTCAATCTTTGCTTCTTCCCTTGAATGCTTCTTTAGCCATTGAATTACTATAATTTGCTGATCCTTGAGCTGGAGACTTTCTTGGTACTTGTCTTTTGTAGGTGAGATGCATAAAAGTGCAGAAAATAAGATATGTTTGGAACAACTTAGAAGGACAGTTCCAGAAAATTGGGTAAGTCATTTCAGCAATTGCATCCAAAAAAGGAATATATTATCTCAAAATATTATTGCTAAATATGTCTTTCTCATTATTATTATTTTTTTAGCTCTTTGGAAGATTGGCTCAGTTCTGCCAAGATACATCTAAAATTTGGATCAGGTCTAACAAGAGAAGAACAAGAGATTAGGTACCATGCAGATTTATCTACACCTGTTCTAAAGGACTCTGATCAGTTTGCCAAATAGATAACCCGGTTAATAGTCATCTTAACTGATCAATATCAGAAAACATTGTAATGCTCTACTAGTAGTATTAAATTAAATACTTTCACATATCTCATTTCACTTTATCAAAGCAGCTTTTTGAGGCAGGTGGAAGAGACACCCTTTTCATCTCAACATGCCAGATGAGAAATCTGAGGTTTAGAGAAGTTTAATGGCCTGAACAAGATCAGACAGATGGGAAGTGATAAAGAACTGAGCCTCACGATTCTGACTGTGGGTTTTCTGTCCTTTTCATTTTACTCAAGGCTTATCAAGGTTATTACAATAATAAGGTTGAGCCAATATCAATTATAATCAGGAAACATATACTATGATAACATAATATAATAATAATAATTGTGTAACAGCAAAAGGATATGATGCAAGACCGCATTTCCTGTGCTTTGAATTGACCTGGAGCTTTGCAACATCAGCATCACCTGGGAACATGTTAGAAATGCAGAATCTCAGGCTACATCTCACCCTTATTGAAGCAGAATCTTCATATTAACAAGATCACAGTCATCCGTATGAATATTAAAGTTTAAGGACAGTGCTCTAATACATCCAGACAAGCTATTTGCTCTGCACTTCTACATAGAAGGCACAGAGAAAGTGATTGGTGTTCTCAACAGCAAAATAACTCAGAAAGGGTCATTGCCGCGATAATCAAAGAAACACATCTGGGTTTCAATTAAAGGGCTGTATAACTCTGTGTGGAGCTAATTTTGAGAACATAATTCTTTTCACTCACAGTGAAACAAATTTTGCAGCTTCTTAGAACTGATTGGGGGTAGGAAAGTAGGTAGAGCGTTCCTTATCAGTACAGCTACTGTCTTTCTGACCCCTCCTTCCCGCTTCTATGGAGCCAGAGTTGGGGAGAATCAGAGTTGAGAAAATGCCAGTCTTGAATCATTTGAATGAGACAATTGCTAACATTGAATATCCAAATTACCCTGAGGGAAATATTTAGAACTCAGAGAATTTAGTTCAATAGATACCATAGGTCTCTGGGAACCCCCTTCCCACTCCAGTTATTTTGAGATGAATAGGGGTGTTGTGTAACAAATGAGGTTTATGTTGATTCCACAATTGAGAAAGTGAACATGAAATAGATCTATTTTTGAATGGGCAAAAAATGAGTTTCATTTTTATTGTTAGTAACTGAGTGATCTGTGATCTCCCCCCATAGGAGGTTAATATGTGGGCCTAATGCTATTGATGTTGAAATCACACCAATCTGGAAACTTCTCATCAAGGAGGTAATATTATTTTCTTCTGGTCTCAGATAGAAAATGAAGAAGTTTGGTTGTAGGCAAATGTTCAGGAATGCTACTTGTTAATAGGTAAATGTAATTTGGGATATTTTAAAAGAATGACAAACATATTTTCCTTGTATTTATTTCTACTCTATCTCTTGAAGTCTATGTCTGGCACACATTACCTGACACAGTATAAGATGTGATGCTCATCTGTTTACTTTTCCCCTAATGACTGGATAAACACAGATTCTTCTTCTTTTTCTAATCCTTTGATTCTTAGTCTGTCTCAACTTTGCAAAACTAAAATAATAACAAAAATTTGAAAACTTAATCTTTTCTTATGGGAAACATATCCAATTTTCTCAGCATCCAAAATTGTAGGAAGAGAAACATCTGTTCAACTTTATCAGTTTACTGATCTCAAACTATATGTGGGAGAAAAAGAAGGACTTAGCCATCATTAGTCAGCTGAGTTTTTCCCCTTTGGCTCTATCACTGGGGCTTATTTTTCATTTTATAGTGATTATTATGAAACTATAACCACATAACTATCCTCTGGGATTTCTTCTGCACTTCACTCTTCTTTGCCTTAAAAGAAAAAAAAAAAAGCCTGTATAATCAAGGTACTTTCTCAATATTTCTGGTAAGCCATCCAGCATGAAAAAAGCAAAAGAAGCTGGTATGCAAAGTTTCTGTGTGCTTCTTCCCTAACCAGAGACAAGATTACCATTTTTGTTTTAGATAGATAGGAATTTGGATGAAGGCACAAAATACTTTCAACCAAAGCAGGATTACAACTGTTTTACTTAATCTCTACTTTCTCCTAGTGTTCTAGAGGCTCAGTTACAGCTGACACTTTCAGCTTAGCTCTTTATGGGAAAATACAGTCTTTAACTCATTCATTAATCTATAAGTATTTTAATGGCTTCAAATATGGCAGATACTGTTTCACAGAGAACAATAGACTAGAAAGCATTTTAACTTTGTAAACCTGAACTAATACTTCACCCTTCCGAAAGCCAGTAAACTGGACATGATAATATCTCCTCCTTACACAACTGTTGTGATGGTCAACATGAGAATATATGAGGCTCTACTTTGTAAATTATAAGGGTAGCACTGATGAAAAGTAGGTGCCCGATGGCTTGTGTTCAAGTCCTGGGCTGCGATAGTCACAGCTGTGTGACCTTGGTTTGGGCAAGTTTCTCAAGATCTAAGCTTCAGTTTCTTCAACTTTACAATGGAGATAAGTAATAACAGCTGGTTAATAAGTTAATTATGGGAATTAAGCAAATTCAGGTGAAGTTGCTTAGTGCAGTGTTTGGCACATGGCAATTGCTGCATAAATAGAATAAGAGTAAGAATATTGTGTGGGATAATTTATGTCATAGAGATGATTATGAAAACAAATGTAAATAAATAGCTAAGTGTGTAGCCTCAGTATGTCCCTTGTCTTCCTGTCTTTGTGTCTGCCAACAGGTTTTAAATCCGTTTTACATATTTCAACTCTTCAGTGTCTGTTTGTGGTTCAGTGAAGACTATAAGGAATATGCTTTTGCCATCATAATTATGTCCATCATTTCCATATCTTTGACAGTATATGATCTCAGAGAGGTAAGTTTTCCCACCAATCTTATGGTCTCAGAGAGCAGCAGTAATATTATGGAAATTTTGTTAGAAAGGATAATCAGGAAATAGTCATTGCTCACTCATAATAAATGAGACCATGTTTGTAAATATCTAGCACAATAGTTGATGCTCAACAACTGTTAGTCCTTTTCCATCTCTCACATCTCAGTTCCTAAACTTTCAAGTTATTTTTTGCCCTTTCTCTGGCTTACTTAGGCAGATTAGCCAGAAGACTATGCACAGATTTATGAATTGTGAATAAATGAAAAAATATATTTAGAGAATACTGATAGATGTTGAAGATGGTAAAAGAGGAGTGAAGGTGGAAAAGTTTCTGTATAATATTAACATTTTGCTTTTTACTTTTGGTTGGTACTTGTCAAAGTCCCAATCCATATGATGGCTTTTTTTTTATGTCTACACCAGGGGATGTAGGCGCTATTGGAAAAAAATCACATAGAACAAATCAGTTGATTGTACTATAAACCATGAATGCCAACCTCATCTGGCCAGCTTTTTACATGTCTCTGGTCCCATTCTTTGGAATTAAGGTTTCCAACCAAATCTCTCTTCAAGTTTCTGAGATGCCTAGCTGCCCATCGTCCACTTTTCCTCTGATTTAGCAGATAATCTCCCCGCTTTCCTAAAGATAGAAGCCATAAAACAGGTACTTGCTCAACTTCCCACTTTACAACTGCCAAATGACCCTTGTCTCCACCTCCATCCTGCCTTGATCTCTCATTGCAGAGGAGAAAGTGCCATCTGCCTGTATTCTTCTCCAGCCTTCTCAGAGTGCTTATCCAGCCAGCAGATGACTCCTCCCACCCTCTGCTCAAGAGCCTTCTCATCAGCACTTAAACATGCTCAAGCTTCTCCCAACTTAAGACAACTCAAACAAATGAAACAATCCTTCTCTTGACCATTCTTTCACCTTCAGCTACTATTCTACCTCTCTTCTTTCTTTAACAGGAAAACATCCCTTGAGTTCTTTATGCACACTGTGATATTCTCCTCTCCCTCTCACTTTTCACCTGTGCTGACCTGCATTACTCTCTCATAGCTCCATTTATTTATTTATTTATTTATTTATTTATTTATTTATTTATTTTTCCTGCATTCCTCTGAAGCTGGAAACGGGGAGAGACAGTCAGACAGACTCCTGCATGCGCCCGACCGGGATCTACCTGGCACGCCCACCAGGGTGCGACGCTCTGCCCCTCCCTGGCGTCGCTCCCCTGTGACCAGAGCCACTCTAGCGCCTGGGGCAAAGGCCAAGGAGCCATCCCAGCGCCCGGGCCATCCCCGCTCCAATGGAGCCTCGGCTGCGGGAGGGGAAGAGAGAGACAGAGAGGAAGGAGAGGGGGAGGGGTGGAGAAGCAGATGAGCCCTTCTCCTGTGTGCCCTGGCCGGGAATCGAACCCGGGACTTCTGCATGCCAGGCCGACACTCTACCACTGAGCCAACCGGCCAGGGCCTATTTATTTTTATTTAGACAGTTAAATTTAACAAGGTGACATTGGTCAGCCATAGTACATAGATTTAGAGAAAACATCTCTATATCATTTGGACAGTCGATTATGCTGTATTCCCATTACTCAAGGTCAAATCATCTTCTGTCACCCTATATTTTGTTTCTCTTTAAACCCCTTCCTTATCCTTACCCCCCTCCTTCTCCACCCTTCCCTTCCCCCTGGTAACCACTGCACTTTTATTTATGTCCATGAGTCTCAACTTTGTGTCCCGCCTATGTGTGGAATCATATAGTTCTTAGCTTTTTCTGATTTACCATATTTTTTGCTCCATAAGATGCACCTGATCGTAAGACACACCTAGGGTTTTAAGGAGGAAAATAAGAAAAAAAAATCTGAACCAAATGGTGTGTTAAAATATTTAATAAAATATCATATTTTTCACTCATAAGATGCATGGACATTTTCCCCTCCACTTTTGGGGGGAAAAGGTACATCTTTATAGAGTGAAAAATACAGTTCTTATATCACCCAGTATAATGTTATCAAAGTCCATCCATGGTGTCGTAAATCAGTGGTAGTCAACCTGGTCCCTACCACCCACTAGTGGGCATTCCAGCTTTCATGGTGGGCGGTAGCAGAACAATCAAAGTATAAATAAAAAGATAGATTTAACTATAGTATGTTGTTTTATAAAGATTTATTCTGCCAAACTTAGCAAAAATCTGACATAAAGTACTTGGTAAGTAATTATTATTATATGCTTTAACTTGCTGTCACTCTGCTTTATAAATTTTATAAAGTAAAGTTACTTCCCTACTTTATAAATTACCATTACTGTGGAACCAGTGGGCGGTTAGAAAATTTTACTACTAACAGAGATACAGAAGTGGGTGGTAGGTATAAAAAGGTTGACTACCCCTGTCGTAAATGATACTAAGTCATCATTTCTTATGGCTGAGTAGTATTCCATTATATATATGTACCACATCTTCTTTATCCAATCACTATTGAAAGGCATTTTGGCTGTTTCCGTGTCTTGGCCACCGTGAACAATGCTGTGATGAACATGGGAATATCTCTTGTTATGGTTATCACTATGAGCTTACGGCACATAGAAACTGTAAAATTTGTTTTAAATTTTGTTTTTAACAATTTAATTTTTGTTAATAGAAGAAATAAATGTATATGGACATGGTAAAAAATAATTTCAAACAGAAAAGACAGAGTAAATGAAAAGTAAATATTCCTCCCACTGTAGTTCTTTCCAGTGCTTAGGTTTCCTTTCAAGAGGCACCTCCTGGACCAGATGTTCTGTCCCAGATATTAAACACATAGGCATTAATTTGTTTTACACAAATTGAAGTACACTATGTTTACTGCTCTGCACTTGCATTTTTTTTCACTGAATAAATTTTGGAAAATCTTTTCATGTCTGCACAAATATCCTTTTTCTCTTTGTGTACTATAGTTTTAAAACCAGTTTTATATTGATGTATAGTAGGTTGTTTCTAGTCTTTTGCTATTAAAATAATGACTCAATGGTGATTTTTGTGTATATATCTTTTCACACACCCACATATATATGTATGTTTGTAAATATATATAAATTACAAATATATGATTTATATTACATATATATGATTATCTACATCTATGCTAATATGGAGATATAAAATTTCTATATTTGAAATTACTTAATCATGAGCTACATATATTATTTTAATAAATGTTGTCTAAATGCCCCTTAAACAGTAATACTAACTTACACTCCTCTCAACAGTACATGAGTGCTTGTTTCTTTATCTTTACCAATATAAACAAAAATTAAATCCCATAAATTTAACTTTTTAATTTTTTTACTCATTGATTTTCAAAGAGAGAGAAAAGGAGAGAGACAGAGAGAGAAAAAGAGAGAGAGAGAGAAACATTCTATCATTGGTTGATTCTTGTATCTTCCCTGACTGGAAATTGAACCTGAATTCTTGGCATGTTGAGAAAACGCTCTAACCAATTGAGCTACCCAGCCCAGTCCAAATCCCATAAATTTAAGAGCATGTTTTCCATTAGGAGTAGAGCTCTTGCTCACAGTTTAAGCTATTTGCATTTCTTTTACTATGAACTATATTCTTGTGCCTCATCAATTTTCACCGGGTTGTTGGTCTTTTGCTTGCTGGTGTCATGGTCCCCTTCCCACAGTGGACACTTACTCTGGTATAGATTTCATTAAACCTCTCAGTTGCATTTGACACAGTTAAGACCTCAGTGCTTCTTTACCAAGTACTCTTTCCCTTTGGTTTCATTGACAACATACTCTCAGGCTTTCCATTCTCATTTATACAATAATTTATCCTCTTCCACCTGCCCCCCTTCTTAAAATAAGCATCTTAAAATTAAAGCAATATGAAAATGTGTACAATGCATACTCCATCTTGTATACCATGTGTGTTCTACCTTCCTGTCCTGCCACACTCGTTCAATCATTTCTATTGGCTTCTTGTGCATTCTTCCAAAAATATTCTTAGGCATTTAAAGCAAATACAACTATACACATTTTGTTTGTCTTTTTTTCTTATGTAAAGGTAGCATAATTACATTATATCCTGCCTAGCTTTATTATTATTAATAATATGCCTTGAGGGTCTTTTCATATGTGTACATTGAGAGATTCTTCATTATATTTATAGCTGCATCTACCAATGACTTCTAGAGGCATATGCTATTGACTTTTAAATTTATATATATATATATAAATATATATATCTAAAGTCCAAATACCTCTTGAATTCCAGACTCAGAACATACAACCTATTTTATTCAATGTCACCAAAATTTCTACTGCTTCCATTGGCTGTATATGCTCCAAAAGCACCTTATATTTCTGTCCTATAATGATACATTTTTATATGTGCTTAATTGATTAACTGTATTTTCCCCAGTATTTTGTAAATTCCTTGATAATACAAGCCAAATTCTTTTTTGTTAACTATTTGACAAAATGTCAGCTCTTAGCAGAGTCATTTTATCTCCTACTCTTACTATAGTCCTGGGCACATAAAGGTTGTTCAATAAATGTTGAGTGAATGTATAAATGAATAAAAGAATGAGTTAATAGCAGAATAGTCTGTCTTTGATCTTATCTATTCTATTACTCATTCTTAGGACATATTAATCAGAGCTGCAAATGACTTCAAGCTAGCAGATTTAGGGAGTGTCTTAAATAACAAAATTAGACTTAAACACACACACACACACACACACACACACACACACACGAAATCATAGGTACATTTACTTTGCCCCCATAACCAGGTAAAATGTTTTCACCCAAAGTTGCTTGATAAATGTTAAATAAAATGTCATTTTATTATATTTTTCTCTTGTCTCCTCTTATTGATTCACTCTCAATTTCCCATAGATTTTATATATTAGAACAATAAATACTACAAGCAAATAATAGGAACCACCAAACTCCTTATAAAGTTATGGATTGCGAACTCTAATGGGGAATGTCTCAAAGCTGAAGTAATTCTTAGTTTTTGAAGATATTTAGTGTAAACATATATCTGAATGATCAAAGTTCTTGATGTTATTTATCTACTTAAAAAACTAAACACAAATTTATGGATATCAAAAACTCTTTCGAGTGAAAGAGCATGTGGGGAAATTCCTTTCTACAAAAGAATATATACTTCTTATTGCTAGGGGAAGAGCACAAGTCGCATGCTTTTATAGTTGAGTAATAAGCTGCTTGGCCTTGTTTTTAGCCAGTACATTCAGTTGGCAACAAGATAATGCACAACTGCACACTGCACTGTTTGCCCATTGCCCCAAGCAAAGTTGTTTTCCATCCCCATCCCCCCCACCTTTGCTCACCTCCACCTTCACCCCCTTTCCTTCTGGCTATCACCTCACTGTTGTCTGTGTCTATGTGTTATATATACATGTATATTATATATATATTTTTGCTTAATCCCTTAACTTTCTTTCATCTAGTTCCCCAACCCTTCTCCCCTCTGATAGCTGTCAGTCTGCTTCATGTGTCCAGGCCTTTGTTTCCATTTTGTCTGTCAGTTTATTTTGTTCAATAGATTTTACATTTAAGTGAGATCATATGGTACTTGTCTTTCTCTGACTGGCTTACTTCACTTAGCATTACGCTTTCCAGGTCCATCCATGCTGTCACACAAAGAAAAGTTTTTTATTTATTTATTTATTTATTTATTTATTTATATATGGCTGAGTAGCAGTCTATTGGGTAGATGTATCACAACTTTTTCATCCACTTATTTACGATGGGCAATAGAGCTCCATCTTTAAAGAAGGTTAGCACTTTACTGAATAATGCTTGGGACCTATCCTCAAATAAATAAGCCTTTTTTTATTTTCCCTTTTTTTCAGCAATCTGTAAAACTTCACCATCTAGTTGAGTCACATAATAGCATTACGGTCTCTGTGTGTAGGAGAAAAGGTAAGTCCCATTATTTTAGGTCTATGTATTGTTCATATGGAATCAGAAAAGGATTTAAATTTGTATTGCTAATGGTTCCTACTACTCTCTTTTCATCTCTTCCTTTGCATTTACTTAAAGAGATGAGAAACTGAAGATCTTTTTACCTTAATAAAACAACTTTACTGAAGTAAAGTTGACAGAGAACAAACTGAACATATTTAAAGCATACAATTTGAAATGTACACACCCATGAGACTGACACCTAGTTAACAATAATGACTATTCATTACTCCCCGATGTTGCCTCATATCTGTCTGTAATCTTTCCTCTCGACCTCTTTCTTAGCTCCATCCTCAGGCAGCCAGTTTGCATGTTTAGAATTTTATATGAGTGGTATTGTAACAATATTCGTTTTTTGTCTCTCATAACGTATTTTGGGTTACTTTTATTGGGATTAAAGTTTATAAATATTTTGGAATTTATCCACTTTATTAGGGATATAAATAGCTTATTTCTTTTCATTTCTTTTTTTTTTTTTGGAGAAAGAGAGAGAAGGGGAAGAGAGAGATGAGAAACATCAACTCAGAGTTGCTTCACTGTAGTTGTTTATTGATTACTTCTCAAATGTGCCTGGACTGGGGGTCTCAAGCTGGGCCAGTGACCCCTTGCTCAAGCCAGTGAGTGACTGTGGATCAAACCAGCAACCTTAGTCTTTAAGCCAGCAACCTTTGGCTCTAGCCAGTGACCTTGGTATCATGTTAATGATTTCATGCTTAAGCCGGCAACCTCACACTCAAATTGGCAAGCCCAGGCTCAAGCCCATGAGCTCATGCTCTAGCCCACACCCTTAGGGTTTCAAACCAGGTTCCTCAGCATCCTGGGCTGACGTTCAATCCACTGAGCCACCACCAGTCAGGCAACTCATTTCTTTTTATTGCTAAGTAGTGTTCTCTTGCGTGGATTTGTTTATACATTCACCTGTTGATGGTATTTGGGTTGTTTTTTAGTTTTTGGCTATTACAAATAATGCCACCATGAACATTTGAGTTCAAATCTTTGTATAAACATATACTTTCATTTCTCATGGGAAATACCTAACTGTAGAATGACTGGATCATGTGGTAGAAAAATGTATAACTTTTAATGAAAATGCTAAACTATTTTCCAGTGGCTGTGCCATTTTATACACCCACCAGCAATAACTGCGAGCTCCAGTTGCTCTACATTTTTGCTAACACCTGATATGTCAGTCTTTTTTAATCTTAGCCATTTTAACAGATATGTGGTTATGTCTCATTGTTTCACTTTGCATTTTCCTAATGACTTATGGCACTGAACATCTTTTCAAGTGCTTATTTGTTACTTCTATGTCTTCTTCAGTGAAGTGTCTGCTCAAATCTCTTGCTTATTAGATTATTAGTTTCTTATTAAATTTTAAGAGTTCTTTTTATATCCTGGATATTAGTCCTTTATCAAATATAATTTGAAAATATTTTTCAGTCTATAACATCTTTTCAATCTCTCCACAGTGTCTTTCAAAGGGCAGATGCTTTTCCTTTTGTTAAAATACAGTTTATCAATTTTTTCTTTTGTGGATTATGCTTTCTGTGTTGTGTCTAAGACATCTTTGTCTAACCCATCAAGATTTCCTGTGTTGCCTTCTAGAAGTTCTATAGTTTTAGGTTTTAAATTTAGGTCTATATTTTATTTTGAGGATTTTTTAAAAAATTGAAGCTCATTTTTTCAGACAGATATTCAAATGTTCCAATACTATTTGTTGAAAAGACTATTCTTTCTCTAATGAGTTGCTTTTGCAGCTTTGCCAAAAATCAGTTGCCTATAGATGAGTGCATCTATTTCTGACCTCATTTTACTCACTGATCTATTTGTCTACCTTTATACCAATTCTACACAATGTGGCTATATATGGTCTTGAAATAAAATAATGTTAGTCCTCCAGCTTTGTTATCTGTTTCAGAGTTGTTTTGGCAATGTTGGGCCCTTTGCATTTCCATATGACTTTTAGAATCAACCTATCAATTACTATGAAAAAAATGCTAAGATTTTAAAATTGAGATTGTGTTGAATCTATATAGATCAATTTGTGAAAAATCAACATATTAAGAAATTTGGGACTGTGATCCATGGACATGGTAAAAACCTCTATTTATTTAGGTTTTCCATAATTTTTCTTAGTAGTATTTTGCAGATTTATGTGTATGAGTTTTTCACATAATTTTTCAGCTTTATTTCTAAGTATTTTCTATTTTGATGCTATTGTAAATGACATTTTAAAATGTAAATGTCCAATTGTTCATTTCCTAATAGTTTCCTTATATGCAATGTGTTGATTACTAGTCTGCTGAATACTAAGGAGGGATCCTCTGCAGGTCTTTGTGGCCCTCACTCTGGGCCACTGTCTCCTCTCCAACACTCTGCTGTGAACCCAAGCCACCTTCATCCCCACAATCTATCGTCTCTGTACTGAACTGAGGGTGTCCTCTGAACACAATTGGAGTTTTCCCTCCTTCTGTGGGTACCTGGAAACTCTTTAAAGGCAATAAATTCAGCAATTTTAGGGCCCCTTTATTTGCTTTTCATGTCCTTTTGTTGCTTATGTTAAACGTCTAAAATCCATTGTTTCATAAATTTTGTATGGTTTTTGGTTGTTTCAGGTGAGATGATAAATATTGTTCTTTGTAATATCTTGGCTAGAAGTGAATCTTTGCCTTTTAAAAATGTCCTGGGTATCTTCTTGTCTTAATTCTTTATGATAAAATGTTTTGAACATATACAACAATAGAAAGATTATGATAATGGAATTCAATGTAACTATTATCCAGATTCAGTGATTATCAACTCATTAAATCTTTCTTCATCTGCTCTACTTCCTCTTTCACCAACTTTGGGTTTTTAAATTACCTTTGTTAATTATACTTTTGTCTCTACTTTTTTCATACCTAAAGTGCAGATTTTCAGTGACCGCAACAAACTACTTATTTGCTTTATCCTGTTATAAACAATAATCTCAGAATAATAAACCAACACGCCAAACAATAATACTATTCCTAAAAACAAAACAATAATTTTTCCTCACAGAGACAGAGAGAGGAACAGATAGGGACAGAGAGATGGGAAAAGAGAGAGATGAGAGGCATCAATTCTTTGTGCGGCTCCTTAGTCTTCTTAGTTGTTCATTGATTGCTTTCTCAGTTTTGCCTTGATGGGCGGGGGGCTATAGCAGAGCGAGTGATCCCTTGCTCAACTAGCAACCTTGGGCTTCAAGCCAGCGACCATGGGGTCATGCCTTTGATCCCACGCACAAGCCAGCAACCCCACGCTTGGGCTGGATGAGTCCATGCTCAAGCCAGCTACCTTGGGGTTTTGAACCTGCGTCCCCTGTGTCCCAGTCCAACTCTTTATCCACTGCACCACCGCCTGGTCAGGCCCAAAAATTATTTAACATTTTTTTAAGGTCTTCTTTTCCCTTGTTTGTGATATACCATTAACAAGGTACAGTGAAATACTTTTTTAAAAAATCATATTTTAAAGTCACTCAAAATATTCTGTCTGTGTATGGATATGCCAGCAACATGATAGGTTCCATCTCATTTGTTTTGCTTTAGACTTTAAGCGTTACCTCTTCAAACTTATTTTTGTATTATTCTGTGTAGGTATTGTAAAAAATATGCACATGGCTCTAAAGTTAAATTTGTAAAACAGAAGACAGGTGGCTCTAGTCTCTATCTTTTTTCTCTCTACTTTATGTAGTCATTCTTTCTATAGTTACAATGATTTGTTTTTGCTTTATTCTTAGATGTAAAAAATACAAACAAATTGGCCTTGGCCAGTTTGCTCAGTGGATAGAGCACTGGTTCTGTTTGTGGACATCCTGGGCTTGATCCCTGGTCAGGGCACACACAAGAAGCAACCATCTGCTTCCTCTCCTTCTCCCTCTTCTCTCTCTCTTCAGCTCTTGATTAGTTTGAGTGTTGGCCCTGGGCACTGAGAATGGCTTGGCTGATTTGAGCATTGGCCCCAGACGGGAGTTGCCGGGTTGATCCCAGTTGGAGCACATATGGGAGTCTGTCTCACTATCTCACCTCCTTTTACTTAAAAAAACAAAACAAAATATGTACAAACAAATTATATATAATATTTACAGCTATGTAATATATATACAGAGTAGGACATGTATTTATATTGCTGTCTTTTAGATAACAGGAGTGTAAGATACACACTTATATTTCTTGGTGTGTATGTTTTATATACTTACTATGTTTCCTAGAAAACCTTTCATAGAAAAGATATAAAGATATTTTTCATTCATTGTTTTAGCCACATAGTACTGTCTTGTGTGGAGGAATCATTGTTTACTCAATTAGTTCTCTACTGAAGATTTTTTTTCAGTCTGTTACTATTACAAATAAAGCTGTAATTTTTGTAAAGAGCTTTGTGCATATATGTCTTTTAGTACTTTCCTTTTTGTCTTTTTATACCTTTGCCAAGTCTTTCTTTGGTATAGATTTTGAGAAGTAAAATTGCTAAGTTAAAGAATAAATGCATTTGCACTTTTAAAAGATAGATATTGCCGAATTTCTTTTTTAAGACTTCGTACCAGTTTCCATTTGCACCAGAAATGTGTGAAAGTGCCTGTTTCCTCACAACCTTGTCAACAGAATATGCTGGCAAACTTCTAGATTTTTCTAGTCAGATAGGTTAGCAATGTTATCTCATATATATATTTCTCTCTCTCTTTCTAAATAATTTTAAAGTTATGGAGTTGTTATTCAAATCGCTTTTTTCCTGAATCATTTGAGAATAAGTGGCTGACATGTGGCATGTGGCTCTATAATTCCCCATACTTTTGGGTTTACTTCTTTTTTTTTTTTTTTACAGAAACAGAGAGAGAGACAGGGACAGACAGACAGGAAGGGAGAGAGATGAGAAGCATCAATGCTTCATTGCAGCTCCTTAGTTGTTCATTGATTACTTTCTCATATGTGCTTGACTGGGGGGCTACAGCAGAGTGAGTTACCCTTGTTCAAGCCAGAGACCTTGGGCTCAAGTCAGCAACCTTGAGCTTCAAGCCAGCGACCTCTGGGCTCAAGCCAGAGACCATGGGATCATGTCTATGATCCCACGTTCAAGCCAGTGACCCTGTGCTCAAGCTGGTGAGCCCTCGTTCAAGCTTGTGACCTTGGGATTTCGAACTTGGGTCCTCCGTGTCCCAGTCCAATGCTCTTCTGTGCCACCACCTGGTCAGGCTACTGTTTACTTCTTAAAGTTAAGGACATTCTTCTATATAAATGACAGTGCAAACATTAATATCAGGAAGTAAATATTGATATATTAATACCAACAAATGTCCAGACCCATTCAAATTGTACCAGTTTTCTCAACCATGTTCTTTATAGGAACGAACTCAGGACTAGACAATAATGTTGTTTGCAATGGCTCTTGAATGTTCTTCAATCTTTCCTTGACTTTCATGATTTTGACTGTTTGATCTGGTTATTTCATAGAATGTCCCTCAATTTGGATTTTTTGATGTTCCCTCATAGTTAAATCCAGGGTATGCATATTTTAGCTGGACTATCCCAGAAGCTATGCTGAGCTCTCACTGCTTCCTCTCATGTGGTACATAATTTAAACCTGTCCTATTACTGGTAATATTAACTTAGATTACTTAATTAAATGGTGTCTGCCAGGTGTCTCTATTGTAAATTTACTTTTTTTCTCTTTGTAATTAGTAGTTATTTTGTTAAAAGGTATTTGGAGACTATATCAATATTTTACCCACTAGCTTTGATATCCATTGATGGTTCTTATGTAGATTAATTATTGCTTTGATAGTTGCTAAATGGTGATTTTTCTAATTCTATCTTTTCTCCTACATTAATGGATTGCTGTTTACACTTATATTACTTGTCTATTTGTCTATTGAAAACCATCAGTGTATACTATTATCTTTATTCTGTGGAGACCACAGAGTTTATTCTAGTTTTATTTTTATCTATATTGGTAACTTCCTTTCTTCAGTGAGAAAGCTGGCTCCCATTATTAGCCTCTTTATATCTAATTATTGTATCATTCTCTTCTTGATGTAACTTATCCTCCATCACTGTTGCTGCTCCCTCCCCTACTCCCCTGTAGACACCTTTTTCACCCCCCTCAGACTCCAAGATCTGGCACCAGGCCAATGCCACTTTGGAGGCCTTTTCTTCCCTCCTTGGGCTCTGCCACCTTGCCCTTCAGGTTCCAACACCCACAGCAAGCTGCCACCTCCCTCCCCACCTCACCCAGCCCTCTGTATGGGTGCTTATCTTCCTTAACCCCTTACTACTTTGGGACTGAATAACAAAGCAAAGACATAAAGGAAGGCAGGAAAGCAGGAAAGAAAGAAGAAATTTTCATTTTCCTTATTATAAGAAAAATGAGAATCTTTAAAAACATTTAACATGCCCCATGCAATTTGTGTGTGTGTATTTGTGACTGTTAAAGTCTATCAATTTTGCTATACAGTCATTTGCTATATGTTTCTCTTTTTTTTAGAAACTATATATTAGGAATATTGATCTTTGTCTATAATTTCAAACATGTTTTCTGAATTTGTAATTAGTTTTCTCTTTATTTATTTTTGTCACACAAAGTTTTTTTATTTTATGTTATTGAATGTATTGTTTTTTTTCCCCCTTAATTGCCTCTGGATTTTGAATCAATGTTAAGGAATATCCTTTTCAGGTGCTCTGTTTGGTTTTTCATTGAGTCTTAATTTAGGGAGATGTTGAACTGTTTTTCCGTGGAGAAAAAAAAAACTGACTTGAGTCTGTCTTCTCATACTTTTAGCTGGAATTGAAGAGCTGGAATCTCGTTTCCTGGTCCCTGGAGATCTATTAATTTTGACCGGGAACAAAATGCAAATGCCATGTGATGCTGTTCTGATTGACGGCACCTGTGTGGTGAATGAAGGCATGCTGACAGGTGTGGTTCTACCTCAACTCCTCAGCTCTCTCAGGCTCTTCCTCTACCTGAATGGCAATGGCAAAGTATGGGGCTGCTGTGGGCCCATCCTACTCCCACAAACCTCATTAACAGCATTGCCCTGAATATACCGGAGAGTTCAATCCAAAGTTGCTTTCTGCATACTGTTTGATACAGTTATCACTTTCTGAGTCCTTCTTGAACAAAGGGTTGTTAAAACCGTGTCATTTTACCTTAACACATTGTAGAGATCATTACATCTTTCTGAATTATTTGTGGTTTTTATGCTTACTCTTTTTATATAAAATTTGTCTTCAGATAAACTTGGAGGGTTTAAAAACATTGAACATTTAAAAACATCGTGAAATCCACAGAGTAAGTTCAACCTCTTCTTAGCGTGGCTTGAAAATGTTGAAAAATTTCATGATGAAGGATTTGGCAAATCTGGATATTTTGGACTAACCGTATTTCATTTTTAAATAGCACGCTGGAGCTGGGAGGGACCTTCAAAGTCTTTGCATCTCATTGATATGACCTCTGAAACTGAGGTCCAGGGAGAAGTAATTTGCTCAAGGTCATAGTTCTTTGAGCTTTTTCTCATATATGCATTTATTAAGATGGTGTGCCCATATTTCTGTAAGATAAAGAAGAATGCTAAAGTCTTTCAGAGATAAAATGAGAGGCTGCAAATACATAGTGATCTATTGTGGTTCCCACTGAAGTTCAAATCAAGTCCGTTTCTCTTGGGCAGATCAGAAAGGTATGAAATGAGAACAAAGATACACCTCTTGCCCATGCGAATTCACCAGAACAAACAGAAAAAGCAAAGAAAACACAGCAGGTCTGGTTCCTTTCTCTAAGGAATCCGTAGATTTACAACTGTCCCTTAGTGCTCGGACTTGTGCAATGCCAAGTACCGTATTCCTAATGAAGGTGGCCCTAGTACCTTATCTAGAACGTGTGCCTGACTTCATACTGCCCACTCTGCAAAGGCCGGTGCAAGGCTTCACAAGCTTTGTTCTCAGAGGCCGTTGCTACTTTCACTACTTCATTTACCATCTGTATTTGCACTTCTGTTCACTGCAGTGCACCCCTACCCTTGTGCTGGTTAAAGTAGCTAATGGATCGACTGCCAAATCCAATGGATTCTTTACATTTCTCTTTGTATTGACCTCTCTGCTGTTATTGGCTATTCTCGCTGTCTCTTTCTTCTAAAAACTCTCTTTTCCCTAACTTTCCAAGACAATATAATCTTTCCAAATTCTTCTATCATCAACCACATGGTCCAGCATCCTGTGTTGTTCCCTGTCCTCCATCTCTTTGGTTGTTGCTGCATCCTCGTCCTTTCTCTTTTTACCCTTCCTATACTTGGTCCCTGAGTGATCTTTTCATTGTCTTCATTAGCATCTCTAAAGTGATGACCTCTGACTAATTATCTGGTCAAACCTCTCCCCTGAGCTCCAGACCCAGATAAATTTCTAACTGGCTACAAGGCATCTCAGCATGACCGTGCCACAGTCATCTCTAACTTATGGGGACCAAAAGGCAAGTCTCTCTTCCTCCTCTAGTCCGTGTGGTGATGACTCCTGGCATGCTCCGGTCATCTCCCAAGTCAGAAACCAGGAAGCCACTTCAAATTCCTCTCTTCCTCTAAACTGCCAGTATAAAACTCTCCCCAAGTTTTGTGACTTCTTATTTCCTTGTTTCTCAAATCCGGCACTTCCATTCTGAAAACTCCCAATGCCAACTGCCATACTTTAAACCTCATCTTCTCCATTGGGGAACTCTTGTGATTATTTTCACCAACTTAATGCCCAGCCTCCAGCCCCACTGGACTTTAATTCATTCCCTGTGCTACAAACCGAGTGGAACGTTTTACACGTAATTATGATATACTTTCCTAAATAAAAAAGTTAAACATCTCCTCATTCCCTTTCTGCCACTGATGCCGAAGGGAAAACACTGAAACGTGTGCTTAGGGCCCTGCAAGTTTTGGTTCCTTCGTAGATCTCATGGCCTTTTATCCCCAACACCCTACCTTCTAGACTGCACAATTTACTATTCCCTGCATGGTTATTTCTAGCCTATTTCAGCATCCATATTTTACATACATATTTACAGTACTCATGGTATTTATAATATGGCATTATATTTATTGTTTTACGTGTGTTGGTCCCTCTCTGGATCTCTTTTTAAAAAGCACTATGTTTCTCCTTGTATTCCCAATATCAGGGTTGTCCTGCCACACAGTAAGGTCACAGCTAACATCTGTTATAGGACGAGCGAGTGTATGCATGATTTAAATGAATGAAGACATCGCACTTTACCAAATGCATTGCTTGTTTTTGTAGGAGAAAGTATTCCGGTCACTAAAACTCCATTACCCAGGATTGACAGCTCTATGCCCTGGAAAACGCAGAGTGATGCGGATTACAAACGACATGTCCTCTTCTGTGGGACAGAGGTCATCCAGGCCAAGGGAGCTTGCTCCGGGGCCGTGAGAGCGGTGGTTCTGCAGACTGGTTAGTTAGCATCTCTTCCTTTCATTTTGTTATTTTAATAAAGTATTTTTGTTCAGTTTGTCTAGTGTCTATTTAAAAATGTGTACTAAATATAGTAAATATTTTTTTTTGCATTTTTCTGAAGCTGGAAACAGGGAGAGACAGTCAGACAGACTCCCACATGCGCCCGACCGGGATCCACCCGGCACGCCCACCAGGGGCGAAGCTCTGCCCACCAGGGGGCGATGCTCTGCCCATCCTGGGCATCGCCATGTTGCGACCAGAGCCACTCTAGCGCCTGAGGCAGAGGCCACAGAGCCATCCCCAGCGCCCGGGCCATCTTTGCTCCAATGGAGCCTTAGCTGCGGGAGGGGAAGAGATAGAGAGGAAAGCGTGGCGGAGGGGTGGAGAAGCAAATGGGCACTTCTCCTATGTGCCCTGGCCGGGAATCAAACCCGGGTCCTCCGCACGCTAGGCCGACGCTCTACCACTGAGCCAACCGGCCAGGGCTAAATATAGTAAATATTAAATCTATATATTTTAAATATGAATTGAACTGTGGCACATGCTTTTTAAAAGTAATACTGATGACAGTAATTACTATTTGTGTGCCTTATAGTTTGTACAGACATATCCTACTTGCAGAACAAAAAACAAAGATGCCTACTGTCCCTCCTTTGTACATGAGTAGTCTGGGACCCACACAATTCAAGTGAACTTTAACAAATCATACAGCCGGCTACTGGCAGAGCTGGACCACAAACTCAGGTCTTCCACCTTCAAATTCCACGTTCTTTTTAGGTAGGACTAAATACTGAAAAGTTGATATTGAAAAGTGTTAGAAATTGAATCCACAGTATTTATTGGGCCATTTAGTTTAAATTCAAGTAACTTCTCTCTGTGTGTGTATGTGTGTGCACACGGGTATGCACACATGCTCATAAGTTCTTTCATTAAAAGGATGCTACACTTGTAAAAGCTAGCTCAGCTCCTCAATATAGTGCTTTCCTGCCTCTGGGGTGCATTGAAATGGAAAATACAGGGAAGGAAGACCGGAGTAATAGGCTCTGAATTAGATAAGATATTTCCATTCTAGCACTTAGGTATTTTTCCAATTATCCTTTCATTGCATTTGGAGTTAAACACTGTTTAAATGTCTCTAGAGAAAACAAAGGCAATGTTGAGGTTTAGAAGTGCAGTCATTATCTGTAGGATTTGTCATCCTGAGAGGGTGTGTTTACCTCTTCAGGATTCAACACTGCAAAGGGAGACCTTGTGAGATCCATTCTGTATCCCAAGCCAATGAATTTTAAGCTCTACAGGGATGCCATCAGGTTCCTCCTATGCCTCGTAGGGACCGCCACCATTGGAATGATCTATACATTGTGTGTCTTTGTGCTCAGTGGGGTAAGCTGCTTTTATTCTTTTACTACACGCTCATATATATCCACCCATGTCTGTCTTATACTCTACATGTTGACCTTAATCTCAGGTGTGGTTTATAAACTTAGGAAACAAAGCCAAACACTGAAACTGACCTATAAGTTCCCAGCTCTCTATTATAAACAATTGATCATCAAAGTTCATAATAACAATTAGACCTAATGGGATAAAGTATTTTGTTTATTGATATATCAACATGCTTGTACATGATTTCCTTACATTATTTTCAATCTGAGAATACAGTTATTCCAACAATGTAGTAGGTTGTAACTACAAAATTAGGAATTTTACTTAAAACCCCAATACTCAATGTTGGTGAGGGTACGTGGCAACTTGGTCTGTGGTTCTCTGCTGGTAGCATGTGAGTCATTACAAGCCTTTTCAATGTATTTTGGCAAAATGTCTTGAGAGCCAACACGCATTCAAACTCTTTGACCCATATTTGACCTGCTCACATTATTTCTAGAAATTTGACCTAAAGAAGTAAATAAAATGAAGATAAAAGTTGTAGGGACAAAGCTGTTCATGACTGATTCGTCTGTAATGGTGACTGAGTGGCGTGTCTTCCAGGAACGTCCTGAGGAGGTGGTGAAGAAAGCCCTGGATGTCATCACCATTGCAGTCCCTCCTGCTCTACCTGCTGCCCTGACCACAGGCATTATCTATGCCCAGAGGAGGCTAAGGAAGAGAGACATCTTTTGCATCAGTCCCCAGAGGATCAATGTCTGTGGGCAATTAAACCTTATCTGCTTTGACAAGGTATGTATGTTTCATCCTCATTCCCATCCTCATGTTTTTATCATAATTGTCATCATGTTTAGTTTTTTTTATACTCTTATGAGTCAGGAAACATGATGTGGGTATCTGACTTTACTTTATCTGTGGCTGGTTGTATGACCTAATAAAGACACACCTCTTGAGCTCTCAGATTCTAGGGTTTAGAGAAAAAACAGTAGGTACCGCATTAATGAATCATTTAGGAAGCTTCCGGCTCCAATAGTCTATGAAACACAATTAATTAAAGTTGTATTCTGTCTCTATATCATCAGAAACCTCCGAGAACAAAATTTAAATCTTTTACTCTGGTCACTACTGTATTCCTAATATTTAAGAGTATTGCCTGGCATACTCAGTGCTCAATAAATATTTATTGAATGAATGCATGAACAAATAAATGAATGCATGAAAAAAGGAAGACTTTATTTAGCTGTGCCTTATTATGAGACTTGGTTCCAATAAAGCTCCCATCAAATCCTTACTATATTTTTCCCATCTGCAATATATTCCTTAAAGTTATTCTTGGTTATATAGCAGTTACTCCCAGCCAGCCTCTTACACTACCTTCTCTGGAAGTTATTCTTCTAGCCTGTGTATACATATGCTGGGGAAAAGGTGGGAGCTGGGAAAGGCTACGATAGAAATGAAGGATGGTTTTGTGCCTGGGTCTTAATTTATGAAGATGACTGAGAGATGACAGGGAAAGGTCAATGGCATGGAAAGAAAGGTTTCATGTTACTCACAGTCCCCCTAGAAAGAAGAGCCATAGCTCACCACGCAAGGCAACAGGAAAAATGTCAGGTTTTGGTCAGGAAGCAAAGCAGGAGTGAGGGGAATGCTAGGTCATAGCCTTTATTAGAGTTTTGCAGAAAGCACAAGCCAAGGCAGCGTAAAAAACTGACAATTGACTAGTTTGAATGATTTTGGTGGGCTTTGGGCAACAGAGATGGTCCTTAGTTGTCTGGTACCTGGCCCTGGGATGGGTAAGGAAGAGGTTTGGCAACCCATTGGTTAGTTTGCATATCAAAGGCATGCTCTTGCATAAGTCCCTAGTTATTTCTAGAAATTGCCAGCCCCAAAGAGGCAGTCTCTCTCCAGTTAGAAAGGTTTCCTAAGATGTCAAAACATTACAATATAGAAAAATTTAGAATATATACAATACAAAGGCATTGTAGGCAGGTGAATGTGGGCAAAAGCATAGAGTAAGGAGAGCAACAGTGTGTGGTTTTGACCAGAGCAGGACATTAGTAATGGGAGAGAGTGTTTATAGACGTTGAATGTTTAGTGAAGAAATTTTTACACAGTCTTTAGGCAGTGGGAAGCCATTGAAAGTTTTTACTTTTTATTGTTGCCTTTCCTTTCCTTTTTTTTTTTGTTTTTTTTTTGTATTTTTCTGAAGTCAGAAAAGGAGAGGCAGTCAGACAAACTCCCGCATGCGCCTGACTGGGATCCACCTGGCATGCCCACCAGGGGGCGTTGCTCTGTTGCAACCAGAGCCATTCTAGCACCTGAGGCAGAGGCCATGGAGCCATCCTCAGTGCCCGGGCCAACTTTGCTCCAATGGAGCCTTGGCTACAGGAGGGGAAGAGAGAGACAGAGAGGAAGGAGAGGGGGAGGGGTGGAGAAGCAGATGGGCGCTTCTCCTGTGTGCCCTGACCAGGAATCAAACCCGGGACTCCTGCACGCCAGGCTAACGCTCTACCACTGAGCCAACTGGCCAGGGCTTCTTTCCTTTTTTTTATTGTGGTAAAATAGACATAATATAAAACTTACCATTTTAACTTTTTTAAGTGGCTTTAAGTGCATTCAAATTGTTATGCAACCATCACCACCACCCATCTCTAGAAATTTATTCACCTTCTCAAATATAAAAATCTGTACCCACTAAACAGTACATTGAAGGTTTTTTATAGAAGAAAATTAATGAGGTCAGAGCTGTATCATGTAATTGTTGGACTGTCAAGCAATCTACCAGGAACAGAGGTTAACTTGGCTCTTGCCATGATTTCGGTATTATTTTGTGATCAAACGCACAAAGAAATAGGGTGGGAGAGATCATTGTAATAAGAATTTGAATTTAAAATAAATAATTATGAAGAATTATTATTATTATCAGCTATTA
The DNA here is from genome assembly GCF_036850765.1 of Saccopteryx bilineata. Lineage (NCBI taxonomy): Eukaryota > Metazoa > Chordata > Mammalia > Chiroptera > Emballonuridae > Saccopteryx > Saccopteryx bilineata. Next base: position 60,155,720 of record NC_089497.1, read on the forward strand.
CTCTATGCCAGACATTAAATGAAGCACTTTATTGGTATTATCTCATTTTATCTTCATAACCACCCTATATGATTATAACCAGGTTACACGTTAGGGCTCTGACGTTTAGAGGGATTCAATAATTCCTCCCGATCACAAAGCTGGTATTTTAACCCAGATAAGCTCTTCATCATTGCACTGCACTCACAGAAATAGCAATTAGCACCTTTTAACCAAATATATGTCAAATAACAAAACATTTCTTTAGAACAATAAAATATTTTTCTCCCATTACTTATTTCTGATGGCAAACTTTTAACTACTGCTATGAAAACTGGGACTCATGCATTTTATAGCTCTTACAGGCTTACGATGAACTTTCCCATTCATTTAGTCTGTCCTTAGAACTTTAAAACAAGCCTCTGAAATGTGTAAGGCAAATATGGTTTTCTTCCTTTTACTGCTAAAGTACAAAGAGAGTAAGTGCTAGCTTGTCATAAAACTGGTATGAACTCATTAGACTTCCCCCAGGAGACAAGGTGCTCACCTTACTGTGTTCTTTCTTGAAATGATGATCTTGATAAACTTTTGTGGCGTATGTTTTCCTATTAAAACACACCTGATTAGCCCTGGCCAGTTGGCTCAGCAGTAGAGTGTCGGCCTGGCCTGTGTATGTTCTGGATTATATTCCTGGTCAGAACACAGGGGAGAAGTGACCATCTGCTTCTCCACCCCTCCCTTCTTTCTCCATCTCTCTCCTCCCCTCCTGCAGTCGTTGCTTGATTGGAGCAACTTAACCCCAAGTGCTAAGGATGGCTTCATGACCTCGCCATCCTTGGTTAAAATAGCTTGGTTGCAGAGCAATAGAGCAAGGGCCCCAGATGGGCAGAGCATTGCCCCATAGGGGGCTTGCTGGGTGGATTCTGGTCTGGGCACATGCCAGAGTCTGTCTCTCTGCCCCCTACCCTGCTTTTCACTTAAATAAAAAACAAAACAAAACAAAACCTGAATGGTCTTTACAATGGGGAGCTAGATCTTCAGAGTAAGCTGAGTGCTTGTTTTTTTGTTTTTTTTGTTTGTTTGTTTAGACTGGCACCTTAACAAGGGATGGCTTGGATCTCTGGGGAGTCGTGCCCTGTGATAAGAATGGGTGAGTACCATTGACGAAAAAACATCCAAACCTGTAGAGAATTTTTATAAGAGTTTACCTGAGCCAAACACACAATTGATTTTGTGTTCTCCAGAAAGGGGTTACTTCAAAGGCTTATTTCAAAGGTACATTAACCTAGATGCACAAAGACAATGGACAGGGTTTGCTTAAGGCAAAGGTAAACCTTTTACTAAAGAAGTTACAGGCCTGGGGCAGGACTACCCACCCCAACCTGCCCAGTTAGGAATTTATGATCAGATCACCTCACCTGTGAGGTTACATTCCACGGTATCCTTTTATCGTCCACAGTACCTTGGACTAAGCGCTGTGGTTTCTCTTTTCCCAGAACTCGGTGTTTTCTTATGAAAACTAATAATAGAGACATTTTAGCTTTGGCTTTGGTGAGCAGTGCAGCTTCATTTAACTTGGCCTTTAAATACTTTGCACTAAAATATATCTCTTACCCCCACCCCAGACCCTGTCACATGCCACACACACACACCCAGGAGATGAAGAAGTTTGGACACTGTAGTCAAATCTTCGCTAAAATATAATTTGCAGGCAACCTATTGGTCAGGGGCCTGAAGTTGGCTCAGTGTACCTAATTTGGACAATACCAGGATACTCTCCTTCAGGAAGGTAAAGTTTCTTCTACAAACTGAAGCCTTTTTCTGAGCTAGGAGGAAGGACACCACATTCATTCATGTGCACTGAGTTTCAGTAAGAGGAACATCTGGGGAGCTGTAGCCAGTGTACTCATTTTCCTTGGTATTCTAGTTCTGAGAACTCCACATTTTGGCAGCTTTCAGCTGCCCCTGGTGAAGACTGCATGTCCTTTCCTGATGCCCTCTGGTGGGCATGCCTGGCTTTACTTCTCTGCCTGCTCTTATCTCCACTACAAACTCCAGTGTGGTGGGAATAGGGAACATTTGACATTTATGTTTTGTTTTTTTTAAATGAAGGTATTTCTCATTTACAAACTAAATCACAAAGCATTTTATTCTTAAAAGGCCCACAGCAGTTCCTCTGCATTATGCAGATGACATACAATTTTTCCACAAAATATTTTCATTACAGCTGTCTAATACATGCATATTAAAACATGCATATAAAATATTTATGAACAAGTCTATTTCCTGGGTTAAAGAAATTAACATTGGTACTTCTAACCACTTTGGTCTACAGAAGAAGCCTTTTATATGTATAAATGTTCTAATGTTCTTTTCATTTTCCTTCAAAGATAGATTTGGATATATACCTGGTATCCTTATTCATTAGTAATTTTATTTTTCAGCTTCTACAAAAAGTGTATGTATTTACTAAAATATGTGAGTATCTTGAGAGCAGTATTTTTCTTTTTTTCTTTTCATTTTTCCGAAGCTGGAAACGGGGACGAAGTCAGACAGACTCCCGCATGTGCCCGACTGGGATCCACCCAGCATGCCCACCAGGGGCGATGCTTTGCCCCTCTGGGCCTCGCTCTGTTGTGTCCAGAGCCACTCTAGCACCTGAGGCAGAAGCCACAGAGCCATCCCCAGTGCCCGGGCTATCTTTGCTCCAATAGAGCCTCACTGCGGGAGGGGAAGAGAGAGACAGAGAGGAAGGAGAGGGGGAGAGGTGGAGAAGCAAATGGGCGCCTCTCCTGTGTGCCCTGGCCGGGAATCGAACCCGGGACTCCTGCACGCTGGGCCAACGCTCTACTGCTGAGCCAACCGGCCAGGGCCGAGAGCAGTATTTTTATTATTTACATTTGTGTCCCTAATGCTGTGGCACCATACCAGGCACACACAGTAGAGGCACAGTACATGTTTGTTCTTCTAAAATTAATTGTGTTCCATGGTTTGAATGCAATTCTACTTACTGAATTTACAACAAACTTATTTCTAAATGTAACTTGTCAAATTTAAATAAAAATGTGATATATTTATACAATTGAGGTTATTGATTAATAAGCTTCTTCTTCTTCTTCTTCTTCTTCTTTTGAGAGAGAGAGACAGATAGACAGGAAGAGAGAGAAATGAGAAGCATCACTCATAGTTGTGGCATTCATTTTTAGTCGTTCATTGATTGCTTCTCATAGGTACCTTGATGGGGGGGCGGGGGAACACTCCAGCTGAGCCAGTGACCTCTTATCAATCCAACAACCTTGGGCTCAAACCAGCGACCTGAGGCTGAAGCTGATGAGCCTGTGCTAAAACCATGAGCCCACACTCAAGTAGGTGACTTTGATGTTTTGAACCTGGGTCCTCACCTGGGACCTCAGCGTCCCATCCCAGGTTGACCACTATTCACTGTCCCACCACCAGTCAGGCAGGTCCGTTACTCTTTATTCCTGCCTTCCTTTAAATAGATGAACATTGGTTTCAAGACTGAAATGTCAACCTAAGAAACTTCCGAACCTGTAAGAATTTTTTAGTTTATTTGAGCCAAACTGTTGACAATTGCAGGGAAGAAACGAATTGAGAAAATGTTCCAGAAAATGGCAGGGTTTTTTTGTTTTTTTTTTGTTTTTTTTTGTATTTTTCTGAAGTTAGAAACAAGTAGGCAATCAGACAGACTCCCGCATGCACCGAACCAGGATCCACCTGGCACGCCCACCAGGGGGCGATGCTCTGCCCATCTGGGGTGTTGCTCTGTTACAACCAGAGCCATTCTAGCGCCTGAGGCAGAAGCCATAGAGCCATCCTCAGCGACCGGGCCAACTTTGCTCCAATGGAGCCTTGGCTGCGGGAGGGGAAGAGAGAGACAGAGAAGAAGGAGAAGGGGAAGGGTGGAGAAGCAGATGGGTGCTTCTCCTGTGTGCCCTGGCCGGAAATCGAACCTGGAACTCCTGCATGCCAGGCCGACGACGCTCTACCACTGAGCCAACCGGCCAGGGCCAGAAAATGGCAGTTTTACCATTAATTTTATACAAAAGAAGCAAAAAGAAAGACATAAGGGGGGGAGGTTACATGAAATTGATTGGTAATTGATTAGCAAGGGGAAAAAAACAAAGAGGGGGTAATCTTTTGAATTAGATACAAAGTAAAAATGTATATACTGAAACTTCTTTTACATAAGCAGGTATAAAATAGTTAACAGTTAATTAACATGGTAATAACAATGAGGGGGTTTATTGGTTCCTGGTCTGGTGGGATGCCTGTTCTGAGTGGGGCAGGAAAAGAAGATGACCCCTACATTTCAAAGGCATGTTATCAAGTATGTTATTGTAGATGCAAAAGACAAAAAACAGGCTTGATTAAGGTAAGCATTGACCTTTGTTAGACAAAAATACCTGAGCAGGCTGTGGCGCAATGGATAGAACATCAGACTGGGATGTGGAAAACTAAGGTTTGAAACCCCGAGGTCGCCAGCTTGAGCGTAGGCTCATCTGGTTTGAGCAAAGCTCACCAGCTTGAGCCCAAGGTCACTGGCTTGAGCAAGGGGTCTCTCAGTTGGCTGTAGCCCCACGGTCAGGGTACATATGAGAGAGCAATTAATGAACAACTAAGGTGCCACAACGAAGAATTGATGCTTCTCATATCTCTCCTTTCCTGTCTGTTTGTCCCTCTCTGTCCCTCTCTCTGTCTCTGTCACCAAAAATATTTTAAAAAGAGAGAGAAAAATACCTCCCTAGGACATGACTACCCACTATGAGCTGCTTTTGGTTAGAAAGTTTTAATTTCAGACCACCCTGTGTGGTTACTCTGGGTCCCTGAGTCTGCAAGGCCACCATGCCAGCCTCCCTTGAGCTTCTCGGGTTCAGCATGTGGCTCCTGTTTGTCCACAAAAAGAACAACTAAAAACATTTTTTTAATCACCAAATTTAATTCATGACATGAGAGAAAGCACATTTAATTCTAGGTAAGAAGCTAGAACCTGACTTATAAACTATTAAATATATTCTCAGAAAAACTGAGCTCTAGTAATTCTTACTTTTCCCAAAAAGGGTTTTCCCGGTGTGTCAGATACTTCAAGAACCATTGGAACACTACCTGAGCTTGAAAAATCACAAGCATTCAAGTAAAAATGCAGAGATCGGGATGACAGAGAGCTCTATTTCTCCGTTGTGTAAACTGGAGTCTGGCCCAATTTTTAGGAACTCAGAATCACAAATTCAGAATTACATACTGATGACAGCGTGCATGCCATCTTAAAAACAGGTTCCTTTCTTACCCGATCTGTATTTACTTTTCAGTGTGAGCTTAAGCTTCTGTGTTAATCACATAGCTGGTGGTGTCCTTTTTTTTACATGTTTATTAAAATATCAAGGGCCAGTTGTAAACCACTAAGATAAATTAATCCTTTGATATGTAATAATAGATATGATCAGCAGGGTCAGTAATCAGCTGAGAGGTTTTGAACTCGTAGAGAAGCCTAAATGAGGAAGTCAGGAAGAATACAGCTGAATTATGAGTTAACACTGTGTTCTTTCAAGACCAAAAGGCTCAAGCAGCCTAAAGCAGCATTTAAAGAAACGCAGTGTCCATATCATCAGAAATAATAGTCTGATCCTGGAGACCACATTTTAAGGCAAAATGGGACAAGTGAAAACCTTTTCAAGAAAGAACTAGGAAGATGAGTGGTGTAGTCTTTTCAGATTTTTAGTACCTACTCATTCATTTATTCACCCATACATTTGCTGACTGTCTAATGTTGGCCACACATCAAATATGTTGGAGAGATACAGACAACATAGTGTGGCCCTGAGGATGAATGAGGGGGCACACATGCACACAGAAAGCCACCACGTGATTGCGGCTGTGTGTCTCACAGCCGTGGACATGAAGTGGTCTGGTAGCTGGAGTGGGAATGGATGTGCTTACAATTAAAGGTGATATTTCTAGTTCCTTCCATACCTCTGGAATTAAGTCCATGCCAGAGAAAGGAAAAGAGAGAAGAAAGAGCTTGAAAGAAACTCAAAGATCTTTTTCATACTCACTGAACTCATACAAGGATGATGCTGAAGGACGCGCTATTAACTTGGGGGGACTGGAGAATGGGTATGTAATGTAACAAAGCACAGCAAATTATGTATACTTTTAAAAAGTCACCTACAGAGGCTGCATTCTGACCGGGAGAAATACAAACTGAAGCCCTCGCCCTTTCCCCCATTAGCTTCCAGGAGGTCCACAGCTTCGCCTCGGGCAGGGCTTTGCCGTGGGGCCCGCTGGCTGCGGCCATGGCCAGCTGCCACTCTCTGATCCTTCTGGACGAGACCATCCAGGGAGACCCTCTGGACCTGAAAATGTTTGAAGCTACCAACTGGGTAAGCCTTTGGTCTGCAGAGAATCTGAGAAGTTTCTTCACTGCCAGAGTCACACAGGTTTTATCACTGGTATTTAATACTCACGAAATGTGAGGTCTCCATATGGAGCCCTGAAGTAGTGAGAGGCGAACCGTCCCGAGCCTGCCTTCCTCCTCTGCACCTTGTTACTCCATGGTAGGCTTGTTGTGAACAAATGGAATGAGGCCTTTAAAAAATTCCCGGTATCGTACCTGGCACATATTACAGGCTTGATCACGTCAAAGCACTTATAGTTATTATATAATTGTTATCCAAATTTTCAGATTATAGTTTGATCAATGTCTGGTATTAGTTTTCTAGAATATGGGGATTAAGAAACATCACGTCCCCCGTGCTTAGGATAACTCATTGTTACCAGGAGTGTTAGTCCTTTTAGTAGTGTATTGATTTTTGTTTGTAAGTCTGGAAACAATAAAAAGGAAAACATGAGAGCTTTCACTGAGACTTTAAAGTGGATTGAAGAGCAAGTGACATTCTTCAGGAAGAGGAATCTGGCTCTCCCACTTCTAGTTTGGGCTCTGCTCTAACTGACCCCTTGATCCTGTGAAGTCATCTCTCTTGTTGGGGCTTGGCTCCCATGACCTTAAAATGAGGAAATTGAAGTAGGCCAGCAAGTACTCTCAAAGAAAGAAACAAAGAAGCTTGGAATCTTTCTTAACAGGAAACCTTATTCAGAAGCACCTAATACAAAACAAACAGAGTTGCTCTGGTTGAAATGGGGAGTAAGGGTAAAGCTTAGGGAACACACATCCCGCCTACTCAGCCACGAGCCCCCGTCGACTCCTGCAGCCAGGTGCAGCTCTGCGCCCCACTCTACACACACGAGCCCCAATGAAGGGTCCTTTCCAACTCTAGTGCCACATGGTTCTGTAGCCGTCTGATAGGGCTATGCCAATCTTTATCCTTCCTGGGTTACTGTTTCTGTATCTTTAAGGAGGGATTACAATCCCCCCTCTGAGACTTTTTCAGCTACTCAATGAGATGATTACAAAGCATTTTGGCATCTTTGGTAAAAGTTCTTTTGACTATAATTTAGGGTCATTATTACAGAAATTACTGAGTGTTTACTACACATCAACCAGTTCATCCCAGCCCCTGCCATGTAGCACCCTGAGGACCACCAGTCCAAATTAGACAGAGAGGGAGGAGCAGGACAGCTGGGAGTTCCAGGGAAGGAAATACAGTCAGGTGCTTGCCTCACACACAGGAAGTCTGGCTATTCATGCTCACTATTCTCAAGTCAAGCTCTTCAGAAATAGAGAGTGGGCCCTTTACAGAGCACACTCCAAAAGACAAAGCAGGATAAATTGCATGAATAATTCAGAGAGATCTGCCCTTCAAGTTTTGCAGCATTTTCAATGCATTATCTTTTTTTTTTTTTTCCCTGTGGCAAAACAAGTCTGGTTCACCTCCATCTAGCCAAGGGAGGAGACCAGAGAATAGACAGAGGTGGTCTGGGGACTCTCCCAAGGGGAGGGTTTCAGTGTAGTATCAGTAGATGAACAAGAAATAAATCTCTACAACAAAAACATTCCATTTGTGGAATAGGAAGTGGCTATATCTGGGGACAGTGTCCACATCAAGGGAGTGCCGGCACACGCCATGGTGGTTAAACCCTGCACGACAGCCAGCCAGGTAAGCCTCGTCCGCCACCCGCTCTGCAGCACCGACCTCAGGGGTAAAATCCTGTCAGGCCCACAATTTTTAAAAGTAATAGATGTGTTTTCTCTCAACATGAGAAAATTGTTGAGAACTTGTTTCCTTTATTTGTTTAAAAAAAATGATCGAGGGGAGACTAGTTAATTCCCAATGTGCAGAAGCCGTGCCGGTGTGTCCCTCTTCATTCCCCGGCCCCAACCAGGTCCCAGTGGAAGGCATCGCAATCCTGCACCAGTTCCCGTTCTCATCAGCACTGCAGAGGATGACAGTCATTGTCCAGGAGGTGGGGGGTGACTGGCTGGCATTCATGAAAGGTGCGCCAGAGAAGGTGGCCAGCTTTTGCCGACCTGAGACAGGTGTGTGAACAGACTTGTGTGACAGCTGGCTTCTCAGCACTTGGTCTGTGCATCTAAACGCCTACTATCTCTGCCAGTAAGATGACTCATTTACACCCCCAACTGAATACCTAAATCAAGAGTATCTTTCTCACTTCCTGTATTTCCCATCTTGGTGGATGATACTACCAGTGCCGCCCTCCTCCCAGTTTAACCCAGTTCTTTCCAGATGTGTCCCTCTCCCTCTGTGTGCCTATCTTGGCAACTGCTACTCCAAGGCCTTGTCAAGCCATCAGCTCAGGCCCTCATCTTCCTTCCACTGGATCACTTCAGTACTTGGTGAATGATCCCCTGCTCCCAGTCACCCTACCCTGATTCACGTTTTCTATTCTGTCTAGATTGGTTTTTCCATCACATATGTAACTATATTGTCAGTTTCCACTTTTTTTGTTAGGGTTGCTTCCTATAGGCTCCAGGAAAATCTCAAACTCCTTGAAGATTTTATAGAAGGCTTTCATGATCTGACTCCTCTTAAACTTTCCAGATAGGCCTTACCACACCTATCCTCACATTCTGTGCTTTTCTGGAGCTGAACCTGCTATTCAAGACTGGCTTTGTCATCTGTCCATTCCCGAGCACATGGCGCTCCCTCAGCCAAAATGCCCTTTCCTTCCTTCTTCTAACTGCTTCCTCTCAGTCCAAGACATGTTTCTCTAAGTGCCTCCACAGCATAGCACACTGCAATTGCTGGGTCATAGCCATGATCACATTTGACTGTATTGTCAGTCTACTGTTTGCTTCCTTACTAGACATCCTGGGAGTGGGGCATATAGTTTAACCTCTGCAGAGGCAATGCTTGGCACATAGTAGACGGTCAATAAATGTTTGTTGGTTAATCTTAAGAGAAAAAAAAAGAATTATATACTTTTCTCATTTTTTTAAGTGCTTCCTTCTCATTTCAGCCTCACTGAATACCAAGAGGTCAATCCTGACAATGCAGTTGTATTTAGGGCATGTTCTTACTAATTAATGTGTACTTTTTTAGAGGTATGGTCCTTCTTTTTTTTTTTTTTTTGTAAGTATTGGATCTGTTTGTAAAGAATTTCTGCACCAGTAACAACTGAGTAAATACTGCCTACTAATCTTGTGTTATTTTTTGAACAGTACCAACTAGCTTTGTTAGTGAACTGCAGAGTTACACAACACAGGGCTTCCGGGTCATAGCACTGGCCTACAGGAAGCTGGACACGGACCACCACACCATTGCCTTGACAAGGTAAATGTGAAGGATTGTCATGAAGCAGGATGATTTGGTGGGCAGATGCACCAGACTGGACAGTGGACCAGCAACATAGGTTGCTGGATTTGTTTGAATATGATGTCTTTCAGCTTAGTTAACAGGAATATGATCATCCCTACCTTGTCTAAATCACAAAGCTGATGTGAACACTGGCTAGGAAAATTTGTGGGAAATAGCTGTGTACACTGTGAAAAATGATATGCTTGTACAACTTTGTGAAAACAGACGTATGACTATAAGCAATGTTTCGTAGTGCGAAATTATGACCATACCCCCATTTTGACTGAATACAAGTACATGTACTGTATTTCCCCATGTATAAGAAGCACCCTTTTTGGAAAAGTTTGGGGGCAAAAAAGTGAGTGCGTCTGATACAATAGCTGTAGATTTTTTTACTTGCATTTCCCACTTTTTCTTGCTTGTTTTTGCGCTCATTGTTGAAGACAGTGATTCGTCATCAGACACAGATGAGGACAAGCTAATGGATGGGAGTGTTGACAGTCATGAGGAGTTGTATAAATTTTATGATGAATAAAACTTGAGTTCAATAACTTTATGTAATACATTTTTTTTTTCAAATTTCGGGCCCTAAAATTAAGGTGCGTCTTATATTGGGGAAATATGGTAGCTAATTTTTTTAAATTATAGTTGGTGAATTAGTTGGAGGTTAGAAAAGATAACATTTGTCTGAAAGATTCTTGATAAGAAATACACAACTTGATGGGAAAAAAATATATCTTGGAATGAGATAAACTAAGTAGAAAAACAAGAAAAGCTTCAGAGTGGCCATTGTAGAGAAAGTCTTGCTATGAGTAGAACAAAATAAGGATCCTCAGAAGAAGTGAACAGGGGCTATTGGTTCAATTTTATTTGTTGTTTTATTTTCCACTGTTTTAAGCTATCATGTTTGTTTCACCTTCAATGCCATGTCCAGTAGTCAGTGCCAGCCATTATTGATAACACTGCTGTGGGGATAAACAAAGCTTATTTTGTTACTTAGGATTTAAAATTTGGGAGGTCTAATATATTTGTGTTCAACCTTGTCACACTCAACAACTCTGTCTTGCTATAACTATATTTTGTAGCACTTTCTTTTATGTACTAACATAAAATTTATATAATCTGCACAGTCTTTGTAAAATTAAATATGATGTCATCCTATACAGTAAAAATAAAAGCAAAAAATACAATGTCTTACAAAAGTAATAGGTAGCTCAATGAATGTCCAGCCGATTCCACTAAAACAAAATGAAGCAATACGTTACTGGCACCTGAGTGTAGAACCATTAGGGCCACATAGCCAGGAGTGCAGACTGGTCCAGGGGTGGCCGCTGAAGTCTCGGATGGCACTAGTGGTCTTGCTGTCAGGAAGGTGGCTGCGAAATGGTGTAAAACTCTCGGGGAAACTCTAAATAAAACAGTACAATCTCCTTTCAACTCACATAGTACTTATATTCCAGAAAAATTCAGTAGAATATTAAAAATGTGCACAAATTCTTTGTGCTTATAGGTAAGACAGAATTAAGGGGTGTAGAAACAATTTTAGATATTTCTAAACATAATATGACTGTATTATCTATACTATAATATATACATATATTAACAGTATAGGCTATACTCAGGAAAGTAGAAAACTGTTTAGTGTCCATGAATGTCCTCTAAAATAGCCAAGGGGCATGTGGGATGCGAAGTAATTTTTCACTGTGCATTGGTCATTGCAGAAAATCTTGCATAAATGTCTAAAAGGTTTCCACACTGTCCTCTAGAGGCAGTAGCACCCCTGCTGAGAATCACAGATGTGTCCCAACCCTGTCACTCTGTGAATGGATGGTGAGGTCCCGAAGCAGAAGTGGCTCCTCTAATAAAGTCATTGAGTATTAAGTTTCTGGGCATATTGAGTCACTGGGCCACTCTCCTTGGGGAGAGTGACCCTTTTAAAGGGTCTATTGCAGGGGTCCCCAAACTATGGCCCGTGGGCCGCATGCGGTCCCCTGAGGACATTTATCCGGCCCCCACCGCACTTCCAGAAGAGGCACCTCTTTCATTGGTGGTCAGTGAGAGGAGCATAGTTCCCATTGAAATACTGGTCAGTTTGCTGATTTAAATTTACTTGTTCTTTATTTTAAATATTGTATTTGTTCCCGTTTTGTTTTTTTACTTTAAAATAAGATATGTGCAGTGTGCACAGGGATTTGTTCATAGTTTTTTTTATAGTCTGGCCCTCCAACGGTCTGAGGGACAGTGAACTGGCCCCCTGTGTAAAAAGTTTGGGGACCCCTGGTCTATTGCAACTCGGGGTATTTGTTGTAATTTAATCAACTCAGATCACTCAAGTCAGAGATCTGAAAGTGAACTTTTAGGTTGGATTTCACATTTTAAAGAAGAGGAAATCTGGGACCAGGATGTGGCAGAATTGGGAATGGAACTTGGTTTCCTGAGAGCCTGTTGACAGATGTGTATCAAAATTCTGGCTACCATGCTGTTGCTTCTGATTATTATAATAAAACGTGCATATCTACAAGTTTCAGACTCCTGGCTTTGGGGCTTGTATATGTACCAAAGCTCTGATGGTGGAGGTACGTGCGCAGTAAGGGGTGAGGACGGCTGTGGCACACAGGAGAGTACATGCCCTGGCTAGCAGTACTGAAACCATTGAAATGACAACTTTGCAAGATTTGATAAGGTCCAAACACAAGTTCACTAACAGGATCTGATCCCGTGTCGTTGATTTGCCCCTCCTGTGGTAAGGCCACATCACCTATCTAATCCTAGCTAAGCTACTTTACCTAACCTTCATTAACCCCTGATTAGAATAGAACTTTCTTTCTGTGGTGTTCGTGCACATGGTTGTGTATTTACTCAGAGTGCTTCCAGCACAGATATCATCATTTCCGCGAGGGTTCTTGGCTTGCTTTATGCATATTTTATCCTTTGAAAACCATGTGGATTTTAAGAACATGAAGGATAGTAATGCTCCATTTGTATTATACTCCTCGTTATTTTTAGGTGCTTCAGGAAGAGGTATAATGTCTACACAGGAGGCAAGAAAAGAGAGCATATTATTCCAAGTTGCAGAGCTTGAGACCCCTTAAGGGGCTGCTTTTCCTCTTTATTTCTTGGTTGAGAATGAATACTCATGAAAAGAAGTAGCACATAGAGCTTTGAGGGACTTTCGAAATATGTTCGTTTTGCTATCTTTACAAAACAAAAAGTAGATTACCAGACGAAGAAAGTCATTTGCTCTTGGTCACACAGCAAGCTAGGAGCAGAGCTGGGGTTACGTCTCTGGACTCCTGACTGCTATGCTTTGAACCCTACGAAGGCCAAGTGTCAGAGGAACCAGAAATATGAGTATCAAGGTGAGCTGCAAGACTATGTGAGATATTTGACCCTGTCACCATATTCTTGGCCTAATCCGATGTCTTGTGATTAGCTTGCTCATGTCATATGATCTCTGAAAATATCTCAAGCTTAACGCCTGGGTACCAGGGCTGCTAGCAAGATTGGCGGATCTCAATCAGGCATAAACTGAGTTATCCTTCAATGGCTGGCTTAAATATCATCTCCTCCAGGAAGGTTTGTCCAATGACTTCATCCAGAAATGATTACACTTTCCTCTCTGACTCCATAGAACTTTTATTTGAGCATCATTATGACCACTTTCCAAACGTTCTATATGATCAAGGTAGTCATATCTAATCTTGTCCTCTCAACTGAATGTGGAGTCAGGAGCTACTATAGTCTTTGCATATTCCCTTTCCCCTTTCTTTAGTTATATATATATATATATATATTTTTTATTTTTATTACTTTTTAATTTTTTTTAATTGAATGAGAGAGGAAAAGGACGGGAGAGGGAGAGACAGGAACTTCAATCTGTCCCTGTATGTGCCCTGACCGGGAATTGAACCAGCAACCTCTGCTCTTCAGGAAGATGCTCTAGCCAACTGAACTATCTGGCCACGGCTCTTTAGTACTGTATTTTTGCATTATTTAAGTGTTCAGTAAATTGTCATGGACTTGACAAAATGATTTCAATTCTTGTGAAAACCCTCTGGCAGTAGAATTTCTGAAAGAGGAAATGAATTTTCCTAGGTTACCTAAACAAAATGGTAACACCAGACACCAGAATGTTTCAACTAGGCAAACATTGGCCAAGCATCTCTTTTGTGTTGAGAAGCACATGGGTATTGTTGAACTTGTTGTTGAACCAGGTGGTCTTGTCCTCAAGAAATTGAGACAGACAGATCAGACAGCAAAGAGTGGTAATATATGGACAAATTAAATAGAACCTAATCTGAAGTAGAAGCTATATACTGAGGAAGCAAGTATTTCTACCTATGGGAGCTTTTTATGTGTAGTCGCACGAGCATTGGGCCTCAAAATATAGGAAGGATTTTCATGACAGACCGGGGGAACTTATAACCTTTTTCATGAAATAAGAAAGACTGTCTTACAGCAGTCTAGAGCAAATGCTTAGAGACAGCTGAGTACAGAGCATACCCATGGACAGTGGTCCAATTTGTCTGGACTAGAGTGGGCGAAGAGTTTAGTGATAGGTGAACCTGAAAACATGGTCTGAAATCAGATTGTGGAGAGACATAAATGCCAGGCTCAGAAGAACACAGAATGTCATCTCAGCCTGCTTTGAGGCGAGCAGTTCCGACTGTGTCCACTTCCTGCCACTTGGTGAAGGTGTCAGCAGTGTCCTGGGATATCATACCTATGGTCAAAAAGAGACACCCCCAGCAAGCAAGGCAAGGTGGCTTTCCTGGGTAGTGCTTTCATCTGTCTTTCAGCCAGATACAGGCAGTGCTGGTGACTTGTTCTTGTGTCTGCTGGAAGTGACTGAGTCTCAGGTTAATGAATCTGGGAGGAATCTTTGAACCCCCAACCATAAATATACTCTCCTGTCCTTGGTCCTGTGCAATATCTTGGAGATGTCCTTGCAGTGGATGGGAGCCTCAGAGACCCCTCTTGCTGCAGGCACATTCATACTTTATGTAAAAGAGTAATGTTACCAGCTGCGGGGTTTGGGGAGAGGCTGGACTTCAAAGGGAGACTGTTTTTGAGACAATAGCTTCATACCCCTGGGACTAAAATGGTACCGATTATAGCTTTGGTTTCTACAAAAAGCTGCACTTTATATATTTTTCTTTTGCCTCACTTATATTTTATGATGCCGTGTGGCAGAGGAAGCGCCCCCTTCAGGTTGTCGCCAGCAGGGAAAGTCACTAAAATCACCACAGCATTGGCCCTTAATCAAGGCCAGCAGTTTGCTGAAGCTGCTGGTTTCAAGCAGGAGCCTAAAGAAATGTCTTTCTATGGTCTGTTGGCCATTTCATAACTTAAGGAATGTAATGGTCAATTCATTAGAAAGAAACATATGAAAAAAATAAAAATTAAAAAAAAAATTTTTAAAAAGAAAGAAAATCACCACAGCAGATGGAAGAGACCTCTGTTGTCATTTAGTTCATTTCCTACAAAGGTTGAAACCAATCTTTTGCTTAATAAGTACTCTTTCTTCTTCTTAGTCCAGTCAGAGTAAATGTCTCAGCATCCCGTGTCCCTTCCTGTCCAGATGGCTCCTGACATCATATCAGGGTCTCAGGAATGGTGTTTAAATGAGTGAGTCGGCACACTCACAGGGAGATATTTGCCTTTGTTTTCGTTTTGCTGCTTGTAAGGAGGACGATGATGTGCTATTTCTGTTTCATCCAGGGACAAGGTAGAATCAGACATGGCATTTCTGGGATTGCTGGTCTTGGAGAATCGATTAAAGGAAGAGACCAAACCTGTCCTTGAAGAGCTCATCTCAGCCCGGATCAGGACAGTAATGGTCACAGGTATAGAAAAAGTAGAAAATGGTAAGAATTTGATGTGAAAATAGGTCGAGATTCACACGTTTAGCAAACATTGATGACTACCTACTATGAATCAGACACCATTCTAGGTACTGGAGATGAGCAACAAAAGGCAAAATTACTGTTCTCATTGAGCTTCCATTCTGATGGAATGAGACAGAAAATCAATCACTCAGTCCATCAACAATCAGATAATCAAGTAAACCGCTAGTAATGAGTGTTATGAAGTACATGTGGCAGAGTGTCCGACTGGCTGCTTTAGGTGAGGTGTCTTCTCTGAAAGGGAACATAAGAGATATCACCTGAATGAGAAGAAGACGCAGGCAGAGATGATGACTTTATTGTTAAACGTTAGGAGGAGGAGAATTTTTAGTTAGCGTAGTCTGTAAACTGCATGGAAAGTCCATCAATAATGGATCCACAATTCTGAGGTTTTTTTAAAATGCCACCCTCTCTACTTCCTCCCCACCGTCCGAAATCACACAAACGGGAGTGGTGAGAAAGGATCATGCAAGAGAAATAAGCATTTCCTAATGAATGCTTCTGAGTGGAGAACAAATGATTTCCTAATGCATTCATAGATTTTGATTGTCTTTTCTTTCCCCGATCTCACGGTCAAAAGCACTCAGCTCTATTAGTTGTGTTGCCAAGATAGAGTATTCACCCCCCCCCCCCCCGCGTCCCCTGAACCCAATCTGTTGGGACTTCTAGAATATTAATATTTTCCCTTCTGTACTTTCCATCCCCCTATTCCAGCCTCCACAATCCAAGAGACATTAGATCACTTTTACTCTCTCCTTTTCCAGTCCCCCAATCCAACTTTTAGATGTTGCTGGATTAATTTACTACTTACTAAAATTTCCCCTACATTAAGAGACCTCTGTTTCAAAAATCTTTATTTAGCACTATATTATACATTCTCATAATCTACCCTTAATCATTTAGACTTGTGTAGAAATAAGAGTTGATTATCATCCCTCTTTACTTCTTCCCTCATTTAAATTTCTGTTCTGTTTCTTTCTTTGCTTGGTTATAATTTTTTTTCTCCAGAATTGTCCTTGGACATGATAGAAGAGTGATATACTTTCTGATTTCTTACAGAACCTGGAATATTTTTCTTTGCTCTAACAGTTGAATGAGTATAAATTTTTTGGGTTACATTCTTTTTTTTTCTTAATAACCTGTAGGTTTCCTTTGTCCTCTGGTTTTTGGTATTGCATATTACAAGTCCAACTCCAGCCCACTATGAGTAACTTGTTCTTTTCTGCATATAATCCTTTTCCTTTAACTTTAAAGTTTAGAAACGTTACCAGAATATGCCTATAAGTTTGTCATTTTACATTAATTTGGTCTGGAACATAGCACTTTTAATCTATCTTCTTTTTCTTAGGAAAATTTCTTCTATTGTTTGAAAATTTCTTCTGTTGTTCATTTAATTATTGCCTTTGTTCTCTCTCTTCCCTTTTTCTCTTTGGGAGTTTCTATTATTCCTATGACAGACCTCCTGGGTCTATCCTCTCAGCTTCTTATCTTTTTTCTTGTGACTGTCATATTTTTATAAGTCTGCTTTAAGATGTTTTTTTACACCCAGTTTTTTCAAACCAGAAATTCGGGTCTCAGAAATGACTGTTATCTTCTCCAAATCACCTGCTGAATTGAGTTCTTAAATTATATTTTGTGGTGAGTGTGGTAGCAGTGACTCTAGAAAACTTTTTTATTGTTGTTGTTAATGCAGATTTTATTTGTCTCCCACAGTGATTCTACTTTATCTGTCTTGTTCTGGTTGTTCTGTATGATCTTTTCCTATCTACAACAGCTCCTGGGGTGTCTTAAATAGGTGATTATATATCTTTGTCAGATCACGGAGGCTCATGTAATTATATATACATGTCTTAAATAGTAGAACTCTGAAGGGTGGTAGATGCAAAATGGGCCTGCACTGCAGAGCAGACCCTGCTGGTGTCCTGCTGAGGCGGAGGAAGAAGCCTTAGCTCTCAGCGCTCCCTGCGCTCTTCCAACGTCAGGGTAAAGCAGCTCCTTCCCACCAGGTAGCTCTTTTGAGGATTTTTATAAGGATTTTGGTAGAAACCTGAAAGAAGCTATGCTAAGGATAGCCAGCCAGATCTTACATAATTTATTTTTTAGTAGTTGTCCTAAGAATTACAACATCCATACCTATCCTTTCAAGAAGTCTTACAACCATAAACTTTCTTTCTGCTCTCTCCTTTGTGTTATAGTTGTCCTGGGTATGACTGACGGTACAAACCCCAAAGGAAATGTTACCCTTTTCACTTTCAACAGTCAAGAGTTGAAGTTCATAAGTGAAGAAAAACAGACTTTTATATTTACTCAAATTCTTATTATTTCTATGTTTTCATTCCTTATGTTCTAAGTTTCCATCTGGAATCATTTCTTTTCAGCCTTAAGAGCTTTTTAACATTTCTTTTTGAGCATGTCCTCTGGCAAAAATAAATAAATAAATAATCTTAGTTTCCCATCATCTAAGAATGTCTTTATTTTTACTTTATTCTGAAGAATATTTTCATTAGCTATAGAAGTCTGAGTTGACAGGCTTTTTTTCTTTCTGTACCTTAAGGATGATGTTTCATTGTCGTCTGGCCTTGATGGTTTTTAAACAGAAATTTGTGCTAATTTTAATTTGAATCATTATTCCTATATATAGAATGTATTTTTTTTTTTAGCGGCTTCTAAGATATTTTCTTTGTCTTTGGTTTTTAGGAGTTTGATTATGTGCTGGATTTGGGTCTCACTGAATTATTAGGGGTTCACGAAGCTTCTTGAATTTGTACATTTAAATTTTTGAACATATTTGGGAAGTTTTCTGCTATTATTTCTTCAAAAATAATTTTCCTGTTCCAGTCTTTCTTCTCTCTCTTTTTACTCTAATAACATATATGTGAGCTTGTTTTATATTTTTCAGTCTTTTTTTTAAAGAATTTTTTCTCTGTTCTTCAGATTTTGTCATTTCTATAGCTCTT
The DNA here is from genome assembly GCF_036850765.1 of Saccopteryx bilineata. Classification (NCBI taxonomy): domain Eukaryota; kingdom Metazoa; phylum Chordata; class Mammalia; order Chiroptera; family Emballonuridae; genus Saccopteryx; species Saccopteryx bilineata. Next base: position 60,174,293 of record NC_089497.1, read on the forward strand.
TCTTCCAGTTCACTGACTCGCCTCCATTCTGTTACTGAATGCCTCTAGTGAATTTTTTAAATTTTAGTTATTATATTGTTCAGCTCCAAAGAAGCCATTTGAAACTTTTTATAAAGTATATATTTTTCCTGTTGAGAACTTCTATGTTGTTATTTATTTCAAGAATATTAATCTTAACTATCTGGATAAGCAAGTGTCAATTACTACTATTTCTTGAGAATTGGCCAGACTTTCCAGGGCTCTTTTTTTTTTTTTTTTTTTTTTTGTATGTTGAGTATCCTAAATATTTCAAATATGGTATTTGGAGACTTTGGGGACTGTTACAATTCCCTGAATAATTTTTAATTTTTTTTTTAGCCAGAAAATCTCTGGGACATAAGAGGTAATTAGTACCACCATTCAATTCTTGAAGCCCTTTGGTATCCTTTGCGTTTGTTCTACGCATGCACAGCTCTGAGTTGGGCCCAGAACTTACATAGTTCACACTGAATTAGTCTCCTTGTCTAAGTCATTCCTTTCTAGGATTTGCTTCATAACTCTTTAACCCTCAGGCACCCCTTTTCCTAGTTCCTCTGATCAAAAAGGTTAGTTTCTCAGAGTTTTTGCTTCTCACACAGCTCTAGGGTCAACTATGTGAGAGGAAAGAGAGAGAGAAAAAAGCGGAGACTCTCTGAACACCTTGTCAGTTTTTCTCCAAATTTGACTCTCTTCCATATTCTGCCTGCTTATGTTCACTTTTCAAAGTCCTTGGGTAGTTAGTTGCGTTTGTATTTTTGTTCAGAGTTTTCCATTGTTGTCAGCGAAAGAAATAGATTGTAGTGGCCTAAATCATCTTTGCTGAAAGTAGAACCACCAGATACTACATTAAACCAGTAGGGTTTTGCTCAATGTTTACCAAGCTGTTAACAAATGACAAGAATAGATTCATATTTCCTTCTCACTCTGACAAAAATACACTGGTAGATCTTGAAGTAACCAGATGAAAAGCAGCAGAAACCAGAAAAGGGATCATGAAATACAGGAATGTCAGGGCTGAGGGAGACCTTAGAGGTTATTTCTCCTCATATCTACAATAAGATCTTAATTCCTCACCCCAGTTTTCTAGGCCCTCCATGAATTCGTTCTATTTCTTCAGCCTCATGTTGGAACATGGTTCCTTTCTTCTAGGTGACAACCTTCAGACTGCAATAACCGTGGCCAGGAAGTCTGGAATGATTTCTGAAGGCCAGAAAGTCATCCTCATTGAAGCGAATGAAAGTACTGGGTCCTCATCAGCATCTATATCTTGGAAATTAGTCGAAGAGAACAAACACATTGTATACGGGAACCAGGTAGACCTAAAAACAGCCTTTCTGCCATATTATCTAACTTGTTTCACAGTGTAGGTGACAGAGCAGCTTTGACTGGCTGATGTGTACAGATGACCTAGGTTCAAAATACTTCTCCAAATGTCTAACACATCCACAGTGTGAAAAACTCAATTATATAAATTTCCCATATCTTTCTAACCAAGTTTTAAGGTACTTACTTCCTGGATGCTGGAAGTAATCCATTTTTTTTTTTATTTATTCATTTTTTAGAGAGGAGAGGGAGAGACAGAGAGAGAGAGAGAGAGAGAGAGAGAGAGAGAGAGAGAGGAGAGACAGAGAGAGAGAAGGGGGGGAGGAGCTGGAAGCATCAACTCCCATATGTGCCTTGACCAGGCAAGCCCAGGGTTTTGAACCGGCGACCTCAGCATTTCCAGGTCGACGCATTATCCACTGCGCCACGACAGGTCAGGCCTGGAAGTAATCCATTTTTTTAATCTTAAAAAGTTTTTGATTCTGTATGAGAAAGAATATAGTAAAAGGGGAGCCTAAGAACCTAATTTCCCATTTTTCCCTTGCTTGTCAGCCACCCTGTTGAGTTCAGAGGAGATTTAGTCCCCAGGAGAGATATCACTGTGCAAATTGAAAAATCAGACTATATCTTCAAGGTGGAGGAAAAAGTTTTATTCATTTATCTCATATCTTGTCAGTACCCTATCTCTATTGTGTCCTTGTGGAACAATATTAATTCTCTAAGAAAGAAAAAAAAAGTAAGTTCTCACTTCAGGGGGAGATCTGTTAAGCGGCAGTGCGTTTGTATTTTATACTTAAAATGTGTGAAGTGTGATCTTCTGGGGGACTCCCGGAGATCAAATCAGGATGAGAAGAGGACACAAGTGTTATTCCCCTGCTCACCAGAGGCTGTGATGTGCCGGGATTGATCTAGCAAAGAGGAAAGTACTTCTCTGAGGCATCAGGACAGGAGAGTGACTTTTAAAGAGAGAGCCTGAACTGCCCTCTTTTCTTTCAGATCTACTGTGGTCCTAACCACTTTATCATGTCTAAAAGAACTGTGTCTTGCTTTGCAGGACAATTACATTAACATCAGGGAAGAAGTCTCTGATAATAGCAGAGAAGGAAGTTACCATTTTGCCCTAAGTGGAAAATCTTTTCAGGTTATAAGTCAACATTTCAGCAGCCTACTGCCAAAGGTAAATTCTAAGAAGGTACTAATCGCCTGGTAAAGATGCTGATTATGTCATTTACAGAGCATGATCCTCAGAAATTTCAAACCTCTAAATAGGTAAGATATTCCTGTTGACTGCATTACAAATAGAGGCAGATACTTTTACAGAAGTTACTGTTGTCTCATTTTCTACTAGATTTAGAATAAGTAAATTTGATTAGCCAATTTTCTATCATTTATAGCAGCAATTTTTAACTAGTGTGCTGGAAGAATTTTTACAATATGTAATACCTGACTATTTAGTCAGGACCATTGACCTCTTTTCCCTTAGATTTTCAAATAAAAAATAACAACAGTCAACACAGCAACAGCTGTCCGGTATGAATGAATCAAAATTATACCTATTTTTTTTTTAGTCAGATTGGCAAAAAAATATATTTTTTGGTGTGCTGCAGAATTTTAATAATTAGTTTATATGTGCTATGAGATGGAAAAGGTTGAAAGTCATTGAGAGGATTAAAGTACTAGTGACTTCTCAAGTCATCAAGATTGCTTTTGGGCAGCTGTCACGGTATTGCCATGGTTACGAGTCTCCCAATATAGTGGAAATCTAGCAGTTAAACAAGAAGACAGGTTAGTAGTAGAGGAACTCCATTCAGTTTTTTTTGTTGTTGTTTTTTGTTTTTTTTCCTTTTTTGTATTTTTCTGAAGCTGGAAACGGGGAGAGACAGTCAGACAGACTCCCGCATGCACCCGACCGGGATCCACCCGGCACGCCCACCAGGGGCGACGCTCTGCCCACCAGGGGGCGATGCTCTGCCCTCCGGGGCGTCGCTCTGCCACGACCAGAGCCACTCTAGTGCCTGGGGCAGAGGCCAAGGAGCCATCCCCAGCGCCCGGGCCATCTTTGCTCCAATGGAGCCTCGGCTGCTTTTCTTCTGTAAAAGTATCTGCCTCTATTTGTAATGCAGTCAACAGGAATATCTTACCTATTTAGAGGTTTGAAATTTCTGAGGACAGTGGTTCAGGAGGGGAAGAGAGAGACAGAGAGGAAGGAGGGGAGGGGGTGGAGAAGCAAATGGGTGCTTCTCCTATGTGCCCTGGCCGGGAATCGAACCCTGGTCCCCCGCACGCCAGGCCGACGCTCTACCACTGAGCCAACCGGCCAGGGCCATCCATTCAGTTTTTGATAGAGGACCTATTAACAGAGTGGCTTCTTTTACTCAGCATAATTTCTTTGGGATTCATTTGTTTATTCATTGTTGCCTATATCAACAGTTTATCCTTTAAACAAAAACCACTTCATTTTTTAGAGCAATTTTAGTTTCATGGCAAAACTGAGCAGAAGGTACAGAGATGTATCATGTACCTCTGCCCCACACATATGGACAGCCTCCCCACTATCAATATCCCACACTAGAGTGGTACATTTTGTTGCTTCCAGTTTTTGCCTATTACAGATAAAACCTGCTATTAGCATTTCTATGTTGACTTCTGATTTTATCCTTATTAAATGTTTTTTTCTGCTTATTTTATTTTATTTTTGATTTAATTTGCTCTTTTTTCTAGTTCCTTAATTGTGAAAGCCGAGGTCATTGACTAAAGACCTTTCTTCCTTTCCACTATAGGCATTTAGTGCTATAAATTCCCCAAGGACGGATACTTTAGTAGGGGCATACACGTGTCTTTATTTTCATTCAGTTCGAACAACTTTGTAATTTCCTCTTTGATTACTTTCTTGACCCATGGCGTATTCAGAAGTGTGTTATTTAGTTCTCAAACACTTTGGAGCTTCTTATTATTGATTTCTAATTTAATTTCTTATGGTCAGAGAACACATTCTGCATGACTTAAATTCTTTTAAGTTATTGAAATTTGTTTTATGGCCAAGAATATAGCCTCTCAGGTATCTGTTCTGTATGGGCTTGAAGAGAATGTGTATCTGCTATTTTGGGGGGAAATTGTCAATCGGGTTAAATTGGTAGATGGCTAACAGCATTTAAACTGTAGAGCAGGGGCAGGTGGAGAAGCTGGTAGAGATGATCATACCACCAAACCAATGTTCCCCAGTCTGAATCAGGCTTGGGAGATCAGCTGAATTTTACAATTGGTCAAGCCCAGATGGTATAGTTGAGTTAAAAACACAAACAGTTATTTTACTATTTCACTAGTGGGCTGTTTTTCTCCTAGTTCTGAGCAATTTTCTAGGAAGATATTGCCTCTTTCCTTTTTCCTGGGATCCTTGCACTTTCTCATGCTCTGCTGGCTTAAGGTCCTATTAAGCTCAGGATTTTTTTTAGGACCACATTTTCCATGGCAGCTGAGCTCAATTCTTGTAGGTCATCATTTTTATCAAGTATTTTTTATGAAGTAGTCATCTTTACTGATTTTGGTCTCCTTGATCACTTATCTGATGACCAATGTCTTAACATCTAGCAGAAGCCTTCTTGGAAAATAATATTCTTTCTCATTTATGGATATCATTACCCTGTCAGTATTATGAGTGTTATTAATTATTTCATGTATGACCAACTGACATAATGAAATATTTCTCTTTTGGGTCCCCTACAGATACTGATGAATGGTACCGTCTTTGCAAGAATGTCTCCTGCACAGAAATCCAGTCTGGTGGAAGAATTTCAGAAACTGGAGTAGGTTCTTTACCAACTCAGGTGGTGTGAAGTGCATGGAGACATGCAGTCGGGGGGAGAGTACGAGGCATAAGAAGTCACCCTGTTTGGCTAGGACAGTGGTTCAGGCTAAGATGCATGTCAGTCACCTTGAGAGCCTGGAAAATACTTTGATTCATTTGCTCCCATGGAGTTTAGACATCAGTGTTTTGTCAAAGTTCCTCACATACGTCAGCTTTGCATCCAGAATTGAGAACCTCTGAGTAGAACATAAAGGGCAGGAAAGTGTTTGATAAGAAACTAGCCTGGAAAGATCATTTGAGCTCAGCTCCTGAAGGGACAATGAAAATGCAGACTTTAGTTTTACAAATTATTATCACAATTATGATAGAGGAAGATTTATATGACAAGAAATTCACATAACCTTCACAATATTCAAATATTCGCCTAACCTGTGGTGGCACAGTGGATAAAGCGTCAACCTGGAAACACTGAGGTTGCCGGTTCAAAACCCTGGCTTGCCTGGTCAAGGCACATATGGGAGTTGATGCTTCCTGCTCCTCCCCCTTCTTTCTCTCTCTCTCTCTCTCTCTCAAATAAAAAAAAAAATTAAAAAGAAAAAAAAAAAAGCTCCTAAAAAAATATATATTCTATGCCATAGCATCCTCTTCATCTTTTTTTTTTATACAGTGAGAGGAGGGGAGGCAGAGAAAGACTCCTGCATGTGCCCCGACTGAGATCTATCTGGCAAGCCCACTAGGGGGCAACACTCTGCCCATCTGGGGTGTTGCCTTTTTGCTCAGCAACAGAGCTCTTCTTAGTGCCTGAGGCAAAGGCCATGGAACCATCCTCAACACACGGTGCCAACTTGCTCCAATTGAGCCATGGGTGCAGGGGAGTGGGGGAGAGAGAGAGAAGTGAGAAGGGGAGAGGTGGAGAAGCAGATGGGTGCTTCTCCTGTATGCCCTGAGCAGGAATTGAACCCAGGACTTCCACACACCAGGTTGATGCTCTACCACCGAGCCAACCAGCCAGGGCTTCCTCTTCATGTTAAATCAGAAAAATAATTTCTCTTCTAACACAAAGAGTCTCCATTGATAGAGTGGGCAGTCCAAATAAGGAACTCATTATTTGGGGCCTATTATTATTATTATTATTAATTTGTTAATGGAACCCATGGTGTCCTGAAGGCTTCCTCTTCTTCTGGCGCTGGACCACATAGATAGGACTCCTACCCCTACTCACTGCCACTCACCTGATGCAGTTACTAGGCAAGCTTCTCAATTCGGAAAGCCCTGCCTTCTCAAAATGGTTGAGAACCTAGACCAGGGGTCCCCAAACTTTTTACGCAGGGGGCCAGTTCACTGTCCCTCAGATCGTTGGAGGGCCCAACTATAAAAAAACTATGAACAAATCCTTATGCACACTGCACATATCTTATTTTAAAGTAAAAAAATAAAACGGGAACAAATACAATATTTAAAATAAAGAACAAGTAAATTTAAATCAACAAACTGACCAGTATTTCAATGGGAACTATGCTCCTCTCACTGACCACGAATGAAAAAGGTACCCCTTCCAGAAGTGCAGTGGGGGCTGGATAAATGGCCTCAGGGGGCCGCATGTGGCTCACGGGCCTTAGTTTGGGGACCCCTGACCTAGACAGTACATTAGTAACCTTCAGAGAGCATATGTAAAAAGAAGCACAGCCAATTCTGTAAATGCTATCAGCATTCCTACCTTTAAAAGCAGACTTTCCATAATCTTTGCCAAAAATTTAAAAGAATAGTTTTCACTGAGCCCCAAATAGCCATCCCAAAGAAGGGATTGTTTTCTTTCTTCAACTTCTGGGCAGATGTCTTCTCATGTAACTATTAACTGCACTAACAAGTAAGTTTTATTTATTATTTTAGAATTTATAAGGCACTTTCCTATATGGGATCTCACTGCATACACCCTGAAACACTTGCAGTCAGGAATGATGCCCTGAATTTTTAAATCTATTATAGGAACTGCTGAGTCAAATTTTACATTTAGTCAAACCAGATTATTAGGGAAACTCTCTTAAAATAATAAGTTTAAACCTTAACTAATGAAGCTCATTTTATCTTTTTAATTAGAGAAGTTAGCATTTAAGATTGCTTTGATCTCTTCTACAATTGACATGGTTCCTTTTAGTTACTTTGTAGGTATGTGCGGTGATGGAGCCAATGACTGTGGGGTAAGTAGTTGCCAACGTGTAGAACCATAGTCTCACCCTTGATTGTACTTTCCCAGAGCCCTGTAGAGATAGTATCTCCTGGAATATATACTCTCTCCATTCCTCTTAATGGAGAAACTGATGCTGAAGCTTTGGAGAATTTTGTCCAAAGCTAAACAGTAACTCAGTGGTTATTATAGTTTAAATGGGGTAGAATCTGGTTTTGAAGTTTCCACTTCCTTTACTGAGTATCCCAGTGCCATATCTTCCTTTGTGGCAGGCAGAGCAGAATCCACTCATCTCCTAGCTAGTGCTTGGGCACACAAGCTGCTTTGTGGACAGCTTAACTGGCCTTTTCTAATGAGGCTTCAGGAGATACGTATGTGAGTGAGCATGGACAGTAAGCTGCCTCTCTGTTTTCAGGCTTTGAAAATGGCTCATGTGGGCATCTCCTTATCAGAGCATGAGGCATCTGTGGCCTCACCGTTTACTTCCAAAACTCCAAACATTGAGTGTGTACCTCATCTGATCAAGTAAGTAAGCACTTCTCACCAGCATTGTTTTAATCTCTCCTGACTTCTCAGTAGAGATCCCATTGTTCTTTTTATTTTATGATTTAATTTACTAATTTTTTAAAATTACAGTTTACAGTCAATATTATTTTGTATCAGTTTCAGGTGTACAGCACAGTGGTTAGACAATCAGACACTTTATAAAGTGTTCCTCCTGATATTTCCACTACCCACTTTGCACCATAGGTAGCCCAATATTAATGACCGTATTCCCTATGCTGTACTTTATTCACATCCCTGTGACTATTTTGCAACAACCAATCTGTACTTCTCAATCCCTTCACCATTTTTCCCAGTTCCCTAACTCCCCTCTCCTCTAGCAACCATCAGTCTGTTCTCTGTATCTATAAATCTGTTTCTGTTTTGTTTGTTCACTTATATTGTTCTTTATATCCCACATATAAGTGAATTCATATGGTGTCTATTTCTGAGTGACTTATCAGATCTCATTGTTCTGCAAGTCAAAGACTAGGGCAAGTTTGCATCCTTGGGCGGGGAAGGTGCCCTGTGGAAGAATGCAGTCAAACATTCCACTCCTGAATGGGTTTACCGGGATTGAAAATAATCCTGCGAGAGCAGTGGCATTTTTTTTATTTTTTATTTTTTGACAGAGACAAGAGAGAGTCAGAAAGAGGGATAGATAGGGACAGACAGCCAGGAAGGGAGAGAGATGAGAAGCATCAATTCTTCATTGCGGCACTTCATTTGTTCATTGATTGCTTTCTCATATGTGCCTTGACCGTGTGGCTATAGCAGACCAAGTGACCCCTTGCACAAGCCAGCAACCTTGGGCTCAAGCTGGTGAGCCTTGCTCAGACCAGATGAGCTCGTGCTCAACGGTGACCTTGAGGTTTCAAACCTGGTACTCCACGTCCCAGTCCGACGCTCTATCCACCGCTCCACTGCCTGGTCAGGCACAGTGGAATTTTTTTAAAGCAACCCAGTACCAGCTATCTTTTATTAAGTAATCATTACAATATGAAAGGATTCCGAGGCACTAGGCAAAGGTATAGTCAAGAATGTGGAGTGCACGTGCTCATGTTTGAGTTCCTTATAAGAACAGCAATAGTTGAAAACCACATAAACTGCCAGTATCATAAAAATCCTAGCAACATTCCCTTCCTCACATCGACATACTTGTTGTAATACTGATAATAACCTCTCTTAAATGCTCCAGCAATGCCTTTGGGAGTGAAACCCCACATCAGTATCCAGCGTGGCAGCTCCCCTAGTTTAACATCCAGGAGTCTCTTCTCCTTCCATGGCACGACTGACACCATCTCGGAGTCCAGGTTGTTGGCTCTAGCAGCAGCGGCGTTTCTAATGAAAATCACTGAATAGGTTATTTTTAGAATATTGGAATCTAGAACTTGTTACTGGTTTGAAAGTGTTAATTATTATTATTATTATTATTATTTTAACTATGTTTCCTTAGATCAGGGGTCCCCACACTTTTTACACAGGGGGCCAGTTCACTGTCCCTCAGACCGTTGGAGGGCCGGACTATAAAAAAAAAAAAAACTATGAACAAATCCCTATGCACACTGCACATATCTTATTTTAAAGTAAAAAAACAAAACGGGAACAAATACAATATTTAAAATAAAGAACAAGTAAATTTAATCAACGAACTGACCAGTATTTCAATGGGAACTATGCTCCTCTCACTGACCACCAATGAAAGAGGTGCCCCTTCCGGAAGTGCGGCAGGGGCCGGATAAATGGCCTCAGGGGGCCGTAGTTTGGGGACCCCTGCCTTAGATGCCTCATAATAGGGGATTGAGCGACACTTCCTCTTCCTCTCCCCCATTTGTTTTCCTTCTTTTTACCTCTTTATGCTTTTTTGGGCTATTGTTCCCATCTCTAGTGCCAAAATATTTATTTATCTTTGTTGCTTGTACTAAAATTTTTCTTGGTGCCTTCTTCCCATCACTTCCCACCCTTGAATATGTAGTTCTGCTGAATTTTATTCAAATGATAGAGATAGTTAGCATTGTGGCTGCTTTTGGTTATTATAACTAGTATATATATATTTACCAGTTCATAAAGTGCTTTAGTGACTACTTTCTTATACTTTAAAAAGCCTGGAGATGTAAGAATGGTAACTATTTTTTCTACAAATAAAGAAATTGAGGCTCAGAGAACTGCCCAAGCTCATACAGCCATATAGAATAGGAGACTGTATTAGAATTAGTTTTGTTTAAATATGTTCTATCTACAGATATCATACTCTTTTTACCACATTAAAATAATAATTTGGCTAGCTCCTCCCAATTATTTTATATTTTCTTCATGTATTGAACAAATATTTTCATGTGGACACACTTAGTGCCAGTCATTTGGAGGCACTGGAAACCCAGAGCAAGTAAATCAGATATCCCTCGATCTCATGTTTTCCTCCGGCGAAGAAGTCAGACAATAAACACATGCGCAGATAAAGCAGGGATAACATGAACAGTAGGAAAACAACTGGGAAGGTGGAACTGGCTTCACCGGAAAGGATAGTGGGAGAGCCTTTCTAAAGAGCTGAGGGAGGGGGAGACAGTGCCTTCTAGGCAGTGTGAGGCAGCGGCAAAGCCCTGATACAGGAAAACGTTTTGTGTGAGGATCAGGCTTTGGAACCCCAGGAAACCATTATGACTAGAAGTAAATTTACACTCTTTTTTTTCCAAATGAAAGAAATAAAATTGTTATTTCATAAGTTATGCATTTTATGCTTTCAATATATACTATTTACTCAAAGTAAAACTACAGTAACAAAAATGAACATGCTCATTGTTTCTAGTCTATTTAAATTTGGTCTATGGCTAATTTGAGGGTTTCCATTATTTTAGCCCAGTTTTAGAGAAAGTTTGGCCTCTCAAATGAAATTGGAATGAACTGTTTGCCAAATTCCTACAGCACCTGCTTGAAAATAGCCTCCAAATCTGCGATCTGATTTATATTCCTCAGTTTACAGGTGAAGAAACTGTGACCAAGAGAAGGGAAATGACCTTCCAAATCACATTAGTGAGTAGGTATGAGATCTGGGGCCAGCCCAAGTCCCTGGACTCTGAGCTGAAATAATGCGCACAGAAAAGACAGGAGGAAGTCTCAATCCAGCTCCCTGGCTGGACAGAGGCCTGTGGCCTTGCAGTGGAATTGGCTTTTCCTGAACATTCAGTTGTTTAGCACAGTGGTCCCCAACCCCTGGGCCACGGACCGTTAGCGGTCCATGGGCCATTTGGTACTGGTCTGCAGAGAAAAATAAATAACTTACATTATTTCCGTTTTATTTATATTTAAGTCTGCACAATGTTTTATTTTTAAAAAATGACCAGATTCCCTCTGTTACATCCGTCTAAGACTCACTCTTGATGCTTGTCTCGGTCACGTGATACATTTATCCGTCCCACCCTAAAGGCCGGTCCATGAAAATATTTTCTGACATTAAACTGGTCCATGGCCCAAAAGACGTTGGGAAGCACTGGGTTAGCACACTGACAGCTGGCTCCCACCACTCAGGCGTCTGGGCTGCCAGGCAACAACGGAATAATCAGGCCTTTGATCTTTTCTACTGAGCTCAGCTGAACAGCACAGAATAAGTGACCTCGTTTCTTTCCTTTATTTTCATTTCATTCATTTTTTGTTTCTTTTCTCACACAGGGAAGGACGTGCAGCTCTTGTCACCTCCTTTTGCATGTTTAAGTACATGGCTCTGTACAGCATGATTCAGTATGTTGGTGTTCTGCTGCTCTACTGGGTATGACCTGGGACCTAGCCTCTTGGTTGGTGAGAACTGAGACAAGGGGCAGTGTGTTGTCAATATGCAATGCCTCTTAAACAGCGTGCAATTAGGAGATTGGAGCACTAGCAGCTCCTCTAAAACTACCTTAAAATGTTTTTTGTTCATTGATTGAATTTAGAGGGAGAGGAAGGGATAGAGAGAGAGAGAGAGAGAAAGAGAGGTAGAGAGAGGGAGAGAGAGAGATAAACACTGATTTGTTGTTCCACCCATTCATGCACCCATTGGTTGACTCTTGTATGTGCTGTGACCGGAATTCAAACTCACGGCCTTGGCATGTTGGGACAACACTCTAACCAACTGAGCTACCTGGCCAGGGCTAAAACTATCTTTAAAATTTTGAAAATAGATCAGAAATAGACAAATGTACACAGGAAAAGTTGTTGGTGTGACTTCTCCGATTCTGATAATTATCTCTTGGTAGCTGAGGATCAGAATGGAACAAATCACTTTGTCTTTCATTGTTGCTTTCATCTGCTTTGGCCAGATCTCTCCTTCCAACCCAGTGTGGCTCCTCCTTCACATACAGTTCATAAAAGAGATGATTCTTTGGGTGCTGGAATGTTTCATAACTCACTTTCCCTGGAAAAATAAGCCCTGATTATTATTAATGTTTGCCAATTTTAGTGGTGTAAATACTCTTACCGTGGCTGGTTTCAAGCTATCCACCTCAACATGGAGGTGAGGAGAGATGTGCAATAGCATACCATCACGTGGTACTTGTACCGTGTAGCTTTAGAAGAGTTGTGAATAACCTCAAGAACATAGATAACAGTGCAATATAGAAAAATGATTAGGAAGTTCTGAGTTTTGAGTGTTTTTTTTTACTTCTGTTTCAGTATAATTTGTTTAATAGTGAATTAGTATCATTTAAAATTTTATATCGGCTGTGCTTAACAACCAGTTTACAAAATTTCTGAAAATCTTGCAATGGACTCTTATAAGCTAGTATAAGCCAGAGTATACTGACCCTGAACATAGACATTTAAAAATTGGCATATCATGCCACAAAAAAAATACATGTCTTGTGATGGCTTTTACCATTTAACCAAGCAGAAAATACATGACTACTGTTTATGGTCTGAACATATGGGGGCTTTTCTATTTGCTAACACAGAGAAGGGAACCCGTGCTGGAGATACCTAGAGTCATCTCTGTGTCTTGCCCTCATGCTCCTGGGTTGAAAGTTTGAGTTCTGCTGTCTTCAGATGACCTATGTCTTTCCACACTCACTAATATATGAACTGGAGAAAAAGAGGCTATTTATATAAGTTTGGTCCTATTTTGAAATCATAGTAACTGTTGCTCAAAACTAGAGTTAAACATGAATCATCGTTAACTCCTTTCCACCAAGGGGTCGGGGGCAAGGAGGCAAGTTACCTGAAAAACTAAAAGTTTTTTCTTCAGGAATATCAAGGGATTTTCTAACAACACCCAAGAATGCAAAGAGTTGCCTCAGTTATTGTCATTTTCTATCAGTAAAATTTAGGTAAGATCACTGCACATTTGTCACTTATTACTACTGCAAATGCACTCTTTTAGTGTGCCAGACCAAACCCCAACTTTTCTGCTGCCAAGTGGAAAAGAGAGTGGAGATGATTCTGGTAGAGTGAGATATTCACCTCAATAAGGAAAGATAATAATGCACAAAAGACCTAGCCCAGACAGCGCATGACGAGAGCCTTCCTGGTTAAACAGGATTTCACGGCCTCGACTTTGGGACTCCTACCAACATACACAGGCTGCTGACCACACCACCTCCTAGATAGTTTACTTGACGATCCTATGTTGCAGTGAGAAGATCAGTGAAATTGATGTCAATCTTTACCTAGAAGGTCACAAGTGTTTTGAGCTGCTTTCCTTTTTATTTGCAGGAGACGAACAGCTTATCAAACTACCAGTTTCTGTTCCAGGATCTGGCTATTACAACTCTTATTGGTGTAACAAGTAAGGCATTTTTAAAACTTTCTTCCCAGAGATGCCCCCTTCAGCCCCAGAAGGGCTGGTGCACCAGGAGAGAAGGGACGGCAGCGGCAGCAGATGTGAAGTTTGGCTTATTCCCAAAGGTATACACAGAGAGGGAAAGGAGAAACAGTCCTCGTTTTTTAGTGTTGAAAGAGAATGTTAGCAAAGGAAAACTGTAGTGTTAATTTGTTGTTTTCTGTAAAATATAGAACTTCCCTAAAAGGTCACTAAATGTTTAAAAATTTTTAAAAAGAACCTTGAAAATCAGGTACACTATTTTTGGTGTGCGTTTAGGTATAGTTATAGTTGAAGGGTGTTCAATATAGCTTATATGTTTCCCATCTCCAAGTCCTAATCTCTCAAGACCTAGAACAGGGGTTAAAGGTCATCTTGCCATTATGCCAGTCCTACCCCCATCTTCTAACTAATATATGAATTCTCTTTCCATTTTCCCTGTGATGGGATTTTCTTCCCATTCCAGCCACTAACCACCATCTTTACCAAATTTTCTGCTTTTATCTCTGTTACGTATAAATGCCAACAGCTCCACTTGTACTTTTAATCTTACCTCCTCTTACCTTCTTAAGGACATTTTTATGTAATAATCCCTTCCGTCACCATGGCCAACTTTTCTCTGGGCTACTGGATCATTCCCACCAGCATATAACTTCCATCTCTTCTTATTTTAAAAACTCGACACGACCCAAATCTACCACTACCTGCTGTATCCCTTATTGTCCCACTCCCTGATCAGTTTTGTATACCTGCTTTCTCCACTTGCCGTCTCTAACTCTATCATTCCAACCAGCCAGATTCTAACATTCAGGGGCGTGAATTTGGATACTTGACTTGTGCTGGTGTTTGAGGGGAGGCGGTGGTAACTTGGCAAATGTTTTTTGTTTGTTTTTTTTGTATTTTTCTGAAGCTGGAAACAGGGAGAGACAGTCAGACAGACACCTGCATGCGCCGGATCAGGATCCACCCGGCACGCCCACCAGGGGCGACGCTCTGCCCACCAGGGGGCGATGCTCTGCCCCTCCGGGGCGTCGCTCTGCCGCAACCAGAGCCACTCTAGCACCTGGGGCAGAGGTCAAGGAGCCATCCCCAGCGCCCGGGCCATCTTTGCTCCAATGGAGCCTTGGCTGCGGGAGGGGAAGAGAGAGACAGAGAGGAAGGAGGGGGGGTGGAGAAGCAAATAGGCGCTTCTCTTATGTGCCCTGGCCGGGAATCAAACCCGGGTCCCCCGCACGCCAGGCTGACGCTCTACTGCTGAGCCAACTGGCCAGGGCCTAACTTGGCAAATGTTTAACAACTTGTTTTCAAAAAAAAATATTTGCACATAAGTTTATTACAAACTTGACTGGAAAGAAAAATGTGTGGTGAGCAATTTTCCAATAATAACAGCATATACAATGTCTTTCCTGCAAATTCCATTTAGCCAATTGATTCTCATAGAATGCTTTCACTGAGTTTTACCAAATTTCTGTGTCCATAGTCAACCTATGCTATTGATGAGTAAATTAGTTTCAATGTGAATCTTTGTTGACATTTTTCTTTCCCTGAAGATTGCAAAACAACAAAAACTTATGTGGAAACTTTAACCATTCATCACTGACTGATGTGAGCAACTTTTTTGCTGAATTGGATAATGGTTCCTGAATGCTGGAAGAGTATTTCCTCAATAAAAAAAATGTTTAAGATGTAATGGCTACAGACATAACACACTTTTAAGTTTAATCTCCATTATTAACTTCAAGGACAGAGATAATTCTAAAATGTAAAATAATTGATAAGTAGCCAATTTTGAGTGTTCATTATCTCTGTTGTTCATACATTTATTTAATTGTAAGTTTATATAACTTACTTTTAGTAATGGCTGCTTCTAATAACTGGCTTAAAAACTTAGCAGAAATTGGCCCTTGTGAGCCAGGGTGAGCTCTCACCACCGCTGGCTGGGAGGATGCACAATACTGATACGTGAAAAAGTACACTTCTCAGATTGTTTCTCCTTCATTCCTCATGGTCTTGTTTTCATATTATTTCTTCTTATAGCTTCTCATCGTAATCTTAATGAGCATATCATGCTAACTTATTTTAAAAACTTCTTCAAAAGCTCTGACTTTGGAGAATAAACTCATGGGGAGCAGCTACTACCTACGCTTCAGTGTCCCCTTACTGATGTGGCTCTTGTCAAGTCCATCAATGACTTCTGTTGACAGCAGTGACCACTTCTCTTTCGGATTGTACTTGAATTTCTCAACAGCACTCTCCTTCCTCAGTAGACTTCTTCTTTTGGGTCTGTGATACCACACACTCCTGGATTATCTATCACTTTTGTGGGTACAGTTTTTCCATCTCTTTTTCTGGCCTTTCCTTCTTTACCTGTCTTTTCAATCTACATCATCTCTCTATCAGGGGTCCCCAAACTTTTTACACAGGGGGCCAGTTCACTGTCCCTCAGACCATTGGAGGGTTGCCACATACAGTGCTCCTCTCACTGACCACCAATGAAAGAGGTGCCCCTTCTGGAAGTGCAGGGGGGGGGATAAATGGCCTCAGGGGGCCGCATGCGGCCCGTGGGCCCGTAGTTTGGGGATGCCTGCTCTAAGTGATTTCAACCAACCCTATAATTTTAATGTCATCTACATGCTGATGTATCCCAAATTTATATCCCTGGCCTGATGCTTATCCTGAGCTCTGGAAATGCAGCTACTCAGCATCTAATTTTGGATATTTAACAGAATGTAGATATAACATGACCAAATAGAACTCTTTCTTCTATAACAATTAATTTACTTTATTCTTACAATTAACAAAACCATTTTAATATTTATGGTCTAGTTTGTACTGCTTACTGTAATAAGAGTGAAAGAAAAGCAGCAAAGTAGAGCTAATACCGTCTGAAGAGAGTTCTAAAATAGAACCAGGAGGCCCCTGGGAAGCTTAGCTAACTCATCTCCCTCCATGTGGAAGGAACTTTTGAAATGGGCTAAGCCACAAATGGCTACATCCTAAACTGGCTCTGCATCACTGAGCTCTCTGTTAAGAAATGAAATTTATGCCTAGGAACAAGCATAAGTAAGTAACCATGTATAACATTTTGTAAGTGTGCTTGCCAGCACCATTCGCAGCTCTTTCAAAACAACTTGTATAATTGTTGGAAACCCCCTTTTTTCTGTCTTTTTTTTCCCTTTGGTTCACAATTAGGTTTCTACCCAAATCTGTGTGTCATAAATTACTATTCCTAAGGCCCCAAATAAAGCTTTTGTTTGCTTTACAGTTCTTGGTCAAAATTAATTGATATTGGCACTTGGAATATGTCAGTGGAAAAAAACAGAAACAAATAAAATTCCTCAAAATAGCACCACTATCTTTTAGTTGTTCAAAGACCGGGAGTCACCCTTACTTTGTCACTTTTCTTTTCTTTTTTAATGTTTAATTCAACTTTTTAATACCTTAGAAATTTTCAAACACCTAATACAGATCCCTGGACTTTTTATATATATATATATATAATTTTATTTTTTTAATGGGGTGACATCAATAAATCAGGGTACATATATTCAAAGAAAACATGTCCAGGTTATCTTGTCATTCAATTATGTTGCATATCCATCACCCAAAGTCAGATTGTCCTCTGTCACCTTCTATCTAGTTTTCTTTGTGCCACTCCCCCTCACTTTTCTTTAACCTTAACATCCAATACATATGAAATTCGTACTGGCTCTACCTCTAAAGATATCCTGTATGAAATTTGTACTGGCTTTACCTCTAAAGATATCCTGTATCCTTTCTCTCCATCTCTACTATAGCCACTCTCACAAAACAGTGTCACTTCTGCTAGATTACTGCAATAATCTTACAACTAATCTTGCTTCCACAATTACTGCCTTCCCCTTAACTTCCATTTATCTTTCAAACAGTGGTAAGAGTGCTAGTTTTATTAATCTAAATTTTATTGTCATACTCTTGTTTAAAATGCTCCAGTGGCTTCTCATTTCCACTAATTCCACAGTCTTACATGGTTTATTTCTGCTTCCCCAACTTTACACCCTATTGCTATTCAGTTACTAGTCTAGGCACCCCAGTCTTTCTGTCTCTTGAGCATTGCCAAGTTTGTAATCATCTCAGCACCTTTGATTTTGCTATTTCCTTTGCCTAAACCACTTTCCCCTTAGATCTTCATATGATTGACTTTTTTTTAATTCAAATTTTAGCTCAAATGTCACCACCTCATAAAGGTCACTTTAAATAATGACCAAGCCAATTATTCTCTAGCACACAGTTCTGCTTTATGTTTTCACAGTACTTGTCACAACCTGAAATTAATGATATTTATCTGTAGTTTTATTTGTTTTTGCCTACCTCCCCTCACCTCTTGTCTGTCTTGATCACTGCTGCATTTCCAAAACATCTAACAGTACCTGACATATCAAAAGAGTTTGTTAAATATTTGTTAAATCTATTGAAAGAGCCCTGGCCGGTTGGCTCAGTGTAGAGCGTCGGCCTGGCGTGCAGGAGTCCCGGGTTCGATTCCTGGCCAGGGCACACAGGAGAAGTGCCCATCTGCTTCTCCATCCCCTCCCCACCCCTCCCCCTCTCCTTCCTCTCTGTCTCTCTTTTCCCCTCCCGCAGCCAAGGCTCCACTCGAGCAAAGTTGGCCCGGGTGCTGGGGATAGCTCCATGGCCTCTGCCTCAGGCACTAGAATGGCTCTGGTTGCAACAGAGCAACGCCCCAGATGGGCAGAACATCACCCCCTGGCGGGCATGCCAGGTAGATCCCGGTCGGGCACATGCGGGAGTCTGTCTGACTTCCTCCCCGTTTCCAACTTCAGAAAAAAAAAAATCTATTGAAAGAACACCTTTGGCAGTCCTTATTGTTAACAGAGTTCTCTTTCACCTCAAACCAAATCTCTCTGTGTAATTATCATCCATCATAGTTCTGTCATTTGGGATGGAACAGAATAGTTTGGATTTTCTCCCCAGAACAGTCTTTTACATATTTGAAAATAGTTCTCATTTCTTGTGACTATTCCCTTCTACGTAACAAGTATCTCCAGGGTTTTCTCTGGGATTTTTTTTTTTTGATAAATAACTTGATTGCTTTCTATATTCATCATTGATTAACTCATTCATTATAAGAAAAGGAGATAAAAAAGAACAGCCATCTTTGTCCTACTATTTAGAGTTAATCAATTAAAGCATTTGATGTGTTTCCTTCTAGTCATATGTGTGTGTATATATATGTGTATATATATATAAAATTTGAATTGTCTTCTCTATGTAATTATGCATCCCGTTTTAAAATTTAATCTCATAATTATTATAAAATGTTATTAACTACTTTAATTCTTTCTTATTGTGGTAAAATATAACATAAAATTTGCCACTTTTGCTATTTGTAAGTGTCCAGTTCAAGGGTATTAGTTACATTCCCAGTATTGTGCAACTATCACTACTATCCGTTTCCAAAACTTTTCCATCACCACAAACAGAAACTCTGTACCCATTAAACAATAACTCCCTATTGCTCTCCCTTTCAATCTACTCTACTTTTTGTCTCTAAGAATATTCCTAGTCAAGGTATTTCAAATAAGTCACATCATGCAATATTTGTTCCTCTGTCTGGCGTATTTCAGTTAGCATACTGTTTTCAGGGTTCATTTACATTGCAGCATGTATCAGGACTTCGTTCTTTTTTATGCCTGAATAATATTCCATTTTATATATTTACCACATTTGTTATCCATTTGCCCATTGATGGACTTTGGTCGCTTTCACCTTCTGTGAATAATGCTGCAATGAACATTTGCATAAAATATCTGTTTGGGCTCCTGTTTTTAATTCCTTTTGGTATAGGAATGAAATTACTGTATTATATGGCAATAATTTATTTAACTTTGAGAAACTACTGGGAGAGTAAGCATGTTACTTAGATAATTAATGAAAGAGGAGGGAGCAAACGGCATGTCACTCCAGGAATAACTGGCATCCTCTGCCAAACAGAGCAAAATGTCTTGCCTAGTGTCGTAGGCAGGAAAGATAGCTTCACAGCCACCCAGGAAAGGGAGGGGGAACTGGCAGTGTTCAGCCGGATTAACAGGGGAGGGTGAAAATGCTAAGGGGGGAATTCTTTCACTGAGTGCATGCGCAGTAGAAACCAAATAAAAAAGTGAAACTCTGAGGCATACACAGTAGGAGCCAAAATGGCAAACATACAAGGGGGAAGACACTAGCCTGGAAAAATCTGGTAAAAAAGAAACTGGATTGGAGGGCACAAACACACGCCTGGGAAAGTCCAGGAAAGAGATTGGATAGTTTGGAAAAAACAAAAACAAAACCAAAAAAACAAAAAGGTCTGCTCTGTCCTGAACCTAGAGAAATATATGGAAGCTTAGCAAGAACGTTGGGCAGCCGCTGCCCTTGCACTGCCTGAGAGTGTACTATCATTTTTCACTTTGCCACTCTCTCTCAAAACTCCTTCTATGTAAGTGCCTCTGAAATTCTCTTCCCACAACACTGCCGAAAACCCTATTTCCTCTGGTAACACTACCAAGCTATTTTCCATAGTGACTACATCGATTTATAATCTCACTAGCAATGTGTAAGGGTTTCAATTTCTCTGCAGCCTTATCAGTCAGTACTTGTTATTTAACTTTAAAACATTATTTTAGATATTCTAATAGTGTAGAGTAGGTTCTTATGGTGATTTTGATTTTCATTTCTCTAATGACTAATAATGTTGAGCATGTTGTCATGGGCTTATGGTTCTTTGTAGGTTTTGTTTGGAGAAATGTTTATTCAAGTTCTTTGCCCATTTTTTACCTGGATTTTAATCTTTTGTGATTCCTGAGTTCTGGAGTCTTTATATACTGTGGATATTAAAAACCTTATCAGATGGACCCTGGCCAGGTAGCTCAGTTGGTTGGAGTGTCAGCCTGACATACTGAGGTTGAGGGTTTGATCCTGGTCAGGGCACATACAAAAATCAAACAGTCATAGCATAAATGATTGGAATAACAAAATCAATGTTTCTCTCTCTCTCTCTCTCCTTCCCTCCCTCCCTCCCTCTTCCTTCCTCTCTCTCTAAAAACTAATTTTATATAAAAAAACATGATCAGATATATGATTAAATATATTTTCTCCCATTTTGTATGTTATATTTTCACTTTCTTGATACAAATGTCCTTTCTTGTATAAAAGTATTTAATTTTGATTAAGTCCAATTTATCTTTTTTCTGTTGTTGTTCATGCTTTTGGAGTCATATCTAAGAATCCATTGTCAAATCCAAGGCCATGAAGTTTATACTATGTTTTCTTCTAATAATTTGATGACTTTAGCTCCTGTATTCAGGTCATTGAGTCATGTTCTGTATATGGTGTGAGCTAGAGCTCCAACTTCGTGTTTCACATGTGGCAATCCAGTTGTCCCGAAACTATTTGTTAAAGAAATTGTTCTTTCCACCATTAAGTAGCCTTGAGACTCATGTTGCAAATCAATTGGCTATAGATGTGTAGGTCTATTTTTGGATCCTTAGTTCTATTCCTCTAGTCCAAGGGTCCCCAAACTTTTTACATAAGGGGTCAGTTCTCTGTCCCTCAGACCGTTGGAGGACCGGAGTATAAAAAAAACTATGAACGAATCCCTATGCACACTGCACATATCTTATTTTTAAGTAAAAAAACAAAAAGAGAACAAATACAATATTTAAAATAAAGAACAAGTAAATTTAAATCAACAAACTGACCAGTATTTCAATGGGAACTATGCTCCTCTCACTGACCACCAATGAAACAGGTGCCCCTTCCAGAAGTGCGGTGGGGGCCGGATAAATGGCCTCAGGGGGCTGCATGTGGCCCGCGGGCCGTAGTTTGGGGACCTCTGCTCTAGTCTGTATGTCTATCCTTATTCCAGCAACACACTGTTTTGATTACTGTTTTGTAGTAAGTTAGCAATTAGAATGTGTGAGTACTCCAATATTGTTCACCTTTTTTAAAATGTTTGACTTTTCCATATGAATTTGAGGGTCAGTTTTTTTACTTTTCAAAAATAAAAAAAAAACAACATTTGAATTTTGATAGGGATTGCATTGAATTTATAGATCACTTTAAATAGTATTGACATTGTAACAGTATCACATCTTCCGATCCATAAACATTGGATGTATTTCAATTTATTGATGTTTTCTTTAGTTTCTTTCAGCAAAGGTTTAATAATTTTCAGTGTACAATACTTTCTCCTCTTTGGTTAGATTTAAGTCTAGTTATGTATTCTTTTGTGTGCTATGGAATTGAAATTGTTTTCTCAATTTCTTTTAGAAATCGTTAGTTGCCAATGTATAAAGACACAACTGTTTCTTATGTATTGGCCTTGTACCTTATAACATAGCTGAATTTATTTAATAACTAGTAGATTTCTTACAGATTCTTTGGGATTTCTAATATATAGAATTATGCCACTTATGAATAGAGATAGTTTTATTTCTTCTTTACAATTTGGATGACTTTTATTTCTTCTTTGATTGTTCTGGATAGAACTACGAGCATCATGTTAAACAGCAGTGGTGAAAGCATCCTTTTCTTGTTCCTGATCTTAGGGGACAGCGTTCAGTCCTTTGCCCCTGAGTATGACATTAGCTGTGGGATTTACACTGCAAAATACACAATCATGGAGATGATACGTAACATCCTCAGTTTAAAGCAATCTAGTTTGACTTGACATCTGAACTGTTATAGCATGCCAAAACTCTGCTACGAAACATCTGTCTCCTTTTATGTTGTCACTAATTTATGTCACTTTTATCAATTGTGTGTCAAGTAACTTAGATAATTACTTTATGCATTTGTCTTTTAAATTGGAATAAAAAAATAAAGTTAAAAACTAAAAATACAATCATATACTTTCAAATTTATTGAAATAGTTACTTTTACTACACAAAATAAGAATGTCAATAAAGAGATAGAAATTATAAAAAGGATGCTTTAAAAATAATTTTTAAGCTTTTTAAAATAATTTTTATCTCTTTAATTAACATTCTAATTTTATATATACATTATTTTCCTGATTTCATTGAGTTCTTTGAACATATTTAAGAGCATTGTTTTAAAGTCTCTGCTCATTAAGTTCAATATCTGGACTTCCTCAGAGATTTTTTTTTCATTTATTTTGTTATATTGAGTTTTATAATGTCTTAACTCTGTAAATAAGATTTTTCCTATTCCCTTGGGCTGAATGGATTTTTTTGTTTGTTTGTTTTATTTTGGTGTTTTTTGAAGGTTGTAGTAGTCCATATATTCAGTGACTTTTCTAAACTATTTTTGTAAAGACTATCAGTTGTCATGTGTAGTCACTGAAATCTCTATTCCTTTAGCTTTTGTTCAAGTAGTGTTTTGACAGAGATTTTCTTGAACTCTGTGAGTTTAAAAATATGAAAAAACAAAGTACCCCTCCCAATCTTTGCAGGTTTGTTCTGTGCTGGGCACTTCAACACTTACCAGGCTTGTGTTGAGTCTATAGGCTATCCAGAGGTGATAGCATAGAGGTTTTTTTTTTTTTTATCTTTCCTAAACATACATCTTGTCATGGGTGTGTACATGACTTTTTATGTTCCCAGTACACACAGGTGATTGTATGTACCATAATTTCCACAGCACACAAACTTCTGCTTTCTTTCCAGGCTTTAGGCTTTTATGTGTTACCTGCAATCTGCAGGTAGTTTGTTAACCTTACACTGCTTTGGAGCAGTGCATGCTGCTTTCCCACCCCAAGTCAGTTTTGCATTAGCTGAAACAGAGATGAGCAGCTTGCCCCAGTACTTCAGGGAGCCCCCAGACAAGTTAGAACAGACACAGACATGTGGAATGATTTGTGGATAAATCTGTTCTTCCCTCTCTGTAACTATGGACGAGGGTCCCCACTGATATGCATGCTGCCATCTTGAAGCTTGTCACTGAGCTGGATGGGGAAGGAAGGGCAAGTAGAGATGCACAAGGCTTTCCTATCATTTTTAAGTTGCCCTTTTCTTGATTCAACATGTATTTGGATTCTATAAACATTTGTTTATTTTTCAGAGTTCTGACAAAGTTGATACTTACAGTTTCTGCTTGTTTTTCAATGTTTTTGTGGTGGGGTGGGATCTTGAAGCTGCTTATACTGCTGTTTTGCTGAGGTCACTCATCACTTTATTCCTTCAGTGTTTGAAAGAATTACTTCTTAGTGACTACATTTTGTTACACTATATAGTTGTGCCATAATTTATTATAAAGGATGCAGTGATGAGCATCTTTCTACATCTCTGTTTTGTTTTTTCATAAGATAAAATGCCAGAAGTCGAATAACTACTTGAAAAGTTACAAAAGTTTTTCAGTCTCTTCCTTGTCATTGCCACATTGCCTTACAGAATGTATTCGTCAATTTACTTTCCCACAAGCAGCGTAAGAAAAGCGTGCATTTTAATACTTCCTCACCTACAATTTAATCATCTTTGCCCATTTAATAAAGGCAAAAAGAGCATCTTGCAGTTGTTCTATGTCTGCTGTCTTAAGAATTTCTCATATGACTTCAGTTTGAATCTATTTATTGTATTGTTCACTCAGTTTGTGATGTACTTCAATTTGTCAATTTCTTCAGATGTTTAAGTCAAAGAAAAAACACCATTCTTCTGACGAAGAATGAAGCATTTTTCTGCTCTCATACATATGCAACTTGATTTTATTTTATAGTGAATTTGAATGGTGCCTACCCCAAGCTGGTGCCTTTCAGACCTGCCGGACGACTGATCTCCCCACCTTTGCTGCTCTCTGTGATTTTCAACATCCTTCTCAGCCTGGCCATGCACATTGTGGGTTTCATTCTGGTTCAGAGGCAGCCTTGGTATAACATGGAGATGCACAGGTATGACCACAAACTTGATTCCAGCTTCCCATACTCTAATTTCTATTTAACATCATCTGGATCATATGATGGGAGGCAACGGGGTCTTCATTCTGCCAAATGATTTGGCTTCCCTAAATCCCTTGGGTAGTTTTCCAGTGATCTTCATTTCTCAGTAACACAATTTGATGGTCACATTCATTAGCACTTATCTTTGCCTATCTTAGATAATAATCTATGACCATCTTTTCTATCTAGGGTGACCATGCATTGTAGTTTGCCTGGATACCCCCAGTTTAAGCCTGGTATCCTATAAAATTTCTAATATTTTTTTCATATTCAAATATGTTCCTGCTGCATGATAAATTATATAGTCACCTTACTAATAAATGTTTAGAGATTTAATCCACTAAAGGGAAGAATTATGAATTACTCACCCTTCTCTCTCACATATAGCCTTAATATATGTGATTGGTTCTCAATATTTTGAATAAATTAATTGGATCTATCTATCTATCTATCTATCTATCATCTATCTACCTACCTACCTATCTAAATATCTATTATCTATCTATCTATCTACCTAATAATTTTTCTATCTATCCAAAATATAGATCTATCTGTTCTGGTTTCTTTCTCCTTATTTTTCAGTATATTCTTTCCCAAAGTGTAGGCAGTTGTAGAAACATTGAGGGCATGGAGTCTCATATGTAAGCTCCATAGGTGTCTGCCATCTTACTTCATCAGCTTCTTTGGTTTCCTTTTTAGTGCCTGCACAGTGCAAAATGAAACCATCTCAAACTTAACCACCCCTCCAACTGCTCCAGAAAAAGATAGAAGTGATGGTGACTTAGCAAGTTTTGAGAACACTACTATATGGTTCTTGGGAACAATCAACTGTATTATTGTGGCTCTTATCTTCTCTAAAGGAAAACCATTTAGGCAGCCGACCTATAAAAACTGTGAGTAAAGTTGTATGGGATCAGGGGCGAGAAGTCATCAGAGAGGAGAACAGGCATGCCTAGGTCATTCAGGGAGTAGCTGCAGAATTGGCACTCATTCTGGGTCTCCGAATGTCTAGGTCTTTTTGTGGTCTTGCTCCCATTTTTAAAGCTGTGTAAAATACCAAGGCTTTTTTATCCACCTCTTACCTTCACCAGCAATTTGTCTCTAGGTGTCCTTTCATGGAATCACTTCCAGTTGGGAAGACTTGTTTATCTCTCTGCTTGTCGGCCCCCATCCCAGAGGAGGTGGGGAGAAGAGACAGAGCACTCATTTGGAACATGTCTCCTGCTGTGAAGACAATGGTCAGGATGACATCGTAGGATTGGCAGGCTGAGAGTGGTCCAGCCTGGGGGAGCCTCACTACAGACAACTCTGGAGGCTCTTGGCCAAAGCACTTCCTACTTCCTTACATTCTGAGTGGGAGGTGGAGCGTGTATTAGGAGAAGAAGGTGACCTACTTTGCTTTGGGACATTTATTTAGATACAATCATTACTCCTCTAATTGGGAAAATTTAGAAGTATAGTTGAAAAGTTAATGTCCTCATAAAATTTTGTTCAGAGAAAATTATTTTGCCCTTCTTCTTCTTGGGATGACAAAGCAGTTGACAATGCTCACCTTGACAGATTTGCAATTTAAGCATTTATTTATATACAGCCCTCTATTTTTCCAGAAAAGTATTTGAGGTGCATGATTTAGTTTAAAGAGGTTCACATACTTGAATGACTTTAAGGCATTTATTTTGTAATAACAAAAACAATTTTTTTTGTAGTAAGTGTATTTGGTCAGTCTTACCCTATGTATATTTGCCATTTTTATTAATTGAAATCTACAATGTGGATGTGTAAATTTTCACTTACCTCAAGGACATACATAGAAACTTTAGAGGTGAGATCCATTGCATAACAATGACTACTTTCCATCTTTTATGCTGTGTTTGCCTGTGGAAATCAAGTCAATTTAATCAGCATTAATCTAGAATTTGTCTTTCAATAGATATGACACTCTATATTCTGATTTCTCTAAATGATAGCCTGTGTTCTTATTTCCTCAGATATATTTGTCCTTGCGCTGATCATACAGCTGGCTGTGTGTCTATTCATTCTATTTGCTGATATTCCAGATTTTTATAGGCGTTTGGATGTAAGTCTTATCTCAGGAATATGGTGATGTTTTACAGTTACTTAACACCCTGACTTCTAAAAGCAGGTCACAGTAGCAATTGTCATGGATTCTTGACACCAATTATTCTTTGGGGAAAGTTTTTTAAAATGCTGGATTTATTCATATTTTTTATTTAAGCTGGGCAGGAAATAAAAACTCTGTCTAGTCTTGGTTTCAAGTATTTCAAAAGCATTGGACATTTTTCTTTTAAATGATTTCCTTTAAGATTGGAAAATCTATTTATACATTTTTTTTTCAAATGTGAGAGAATTTCTCCCTAAATGCTTCTGTTTTAAAGCCGCTTAAAAGAATTTTGCCTATAATACTTTTTCAGTTAGTTCTTAAATCAGTATTTACATTTTTAAACTTCTATGCAAATGTGCTTTTTTATGTTTGTACTTAATGTCAGCAAAACTTACCTTTAAAAAGCCATGCCTTGGCCCTGGCCGGTTGGCTCAGCAGTAGAGCGTCGGCCTGGCGTGCGGGGGACCCGGATTCGATTCCTGGCCAGGGCACATAAGAGAAGCACCCATTTGCTTCTCTACCCCCCCTCCTTCCTCTCTGTCTCTCTCTTCCCCTCCCACAGCCAAGGCTCCATTGGAGCAGAGATGGCCCGGGCGCTGGGGATGGCTCCTTGGCCTCTGCCCCAGGCGCTAGAGTGGCTCTGGTCGCGGCAGAGCAACGCCCCGGAGGGGCAAAGCATCACCCCTTGGTGGGCAGAGCGTCACCCCTGGTGGGCGTGCCGGGTGGATCCCGGTAGGGCACATGCGGGAGTCTGTCTGACTGTCTCTCCCCGTTTCCAGCTTCAGGAGAAAAAAAAAAAAAAAAAGGCCATGCCTTACCTCATGAACTCTTTTAGAATTTGTAACAAATTTAAATTATAAAAGACAGAAATTTTATGTATTCAAGCAAGGGAAAATATATATATTCTGATTCTTTTAACCCATCCCACTTTTCAATTAGAAGTTAATTGTTACTAATGTCTTTTAGACCAGTAAATATAAAGCAGAAGAGAAGATAAAGAAATTGAGGGGTTTTTTTCTTGGTACTTTGTAAACCTGCCTCCCTGCCTCTCCATCTCCTTAAAGACCAACCAGTTTCAGGAGGGTCAAGATACTATTTCATTCATCCTTGTGTAAACTGTGCCTTGCATAGTAAATGCTACATAATGGGAACGAATGACTGACAGATGGTTGCATGCCAGTTAGTTTCCCAAATGCAGACAGCACTTGGAGCACACATAGTGCATCCCAAGCCAACAATACCTTCCCAAACTCAGTGTGATATATAAACCAATGTCTACATTCAGTTTTCATTTTTATAATTGCATCACTGTGCTTAACAGTGTAATTGCCACTGTTGCTGTGTCTTCATGAATTACATTAAGTGGGTAGGGAGATAGTCTTTGCCCACTTGTCTTCCAAGTAAGTTAAAACTTTGAAATCCTGCAGAAATTAAGATTAAGACATGTTGGGTTTAGTCACACTGTTTAATAGTGAGGATGCTAAGAGGGAGGCTTGGTCCTCTGGTGTGACAAAGTAGAGAACGCATTTGGTTTGAAGGGAACACGTGTGAAGTCATTGCCAGCATGACTGCAAGGGATTCTGCAAAGAATTATTGCTTCTTTTAAAAATAATTACTTTTCTTATTAGTACATAAAATTGTGAGTACATTTTAGAAATGTGAACATGCAGATGGGGAAAAATAACATTGTTCATTTTCTCATTCCGTCTTTGAAAAATTCACATATTATAGATGAGCACTGACTGACTGGTTTAGGAAATTTATTTTATTTTAAATGGAAAAATGATGTTTTATAACCTAGTGATAGCTTATTTTTAAATAGTTGCATGGTTTTTTAAAACAGGGAGTAGTATGTTCACATGGTTTGAAATTCAAAAGTTAGCAGTGACAATCTCGTCACCACCCTTTTGCCCCAGCCACCAGTTTCCCGCTCTGGAGGCAACTGATGACAATAGTTTACTTCACAGATTTTTAGACATTTTTTACAGATGTATACAAATGATGGTGTGTGTGTGTGTGTGTTATGTGTATATTCCTCCATATTGTTATATAAATAGTAACAAACTATTACATTTGTCCAGGTTGTTGGAAATAGAGATGTCAAGATGAGCTGAGATGTATAAGAAAGTTATTGGAGGAACTGCCTATGGGAGAAAGGAATCAGGAAGCTAGAGGAGGTGGGGAGGGTACCACACTATGGTCTGACCCCTGTGAAGGGAAGGAAGGAAGGAAGGAAGGAAGGAAGGAAGGAAGGAAGGAAGGAAGGAAGGAAGGAAGGAAGGAGGGAGGGAGGGAGGGAGGGAGGGAAGGAAGGAAGGAAGGAAGGAAGGAAGGAAGGAAGGAAGGAAGGAAGGAAGGAAGGCCACATGAGTCAAGTTTCCACAGTTCTAAGAAAGTCAAGCCAAAGTTGCCCATCAAAGGTGTTTAGTGTCTCACAAGAATGAGTGTGATTAGAAGCCCTGCTGTGTTCAGTTATTATGAGCAGCCAGGGGAAGTGTGGCCTTAGGGTGAATGTGGTGGTGGATGTTGAGTCCGGTAGCTGGGGCAGCTGTCATTTTACCCTCCAGCTGCAGGGTGTCTGAGTGGAGCACTGTTGTGCTGCCATAGTCACATAAGAAATCCTATACCTTGTTCTGTGTAACAGTTTATTTTGTTCATCGATTCATATCAGTACAGAAAACTTCTTCATTCTTTTTTATGCTACTATAGTATTTCATTGTACACACACACACACACACACACACACACACGCCGTCATTTATGTGTAGTGTCCCATTGATAGATATTTAGATTATTTCTAATTTTTTACTATTACACACAAAGTTGCAATAAAATACCTTATACATATATCATTTCAACCATATCCAGCACATGTCTAGGATAAATTCCTAGAAATGAATTTGAACTTTCAATTTTAATAGCATGGCCCTCCATAGAGTTGTGCCGGTCTTTACACTCACTAGTGTACAGGCAACGTAAGAGGTAGTGCCGGGTGCGATGCTCTTGGCTTTGTTTCACTCACTCATTCATTCATTTATTCATCCATTTATCTATTTAATATGCATCTATAGCATATATGTCTTGAGCCTGGGGAGGGGTTAGGGAAGCTGCAGAGGAAGTGGGGAAAGAGAGAGGTAGTGACAGCCTGATTTCAGCCCCACTAGCTCTGTTGGTGAGTACCATTGAGATGGCGTAGCCTGACTCGCTGCATACACAGTGCTGAGAGTGCAGCCCTGACCAGGGACGCAGCAGCTCGGCCCAGCTGAGGAGCAGTGTGGCCCCACAGAGGAGATGGCGGTGCTGTCCACGTGGAGGTTTGACATGGGTACCCTCAGAGCCTCCTGCGAGTAGAGTCGCAGCGTGGCCCCACAGAGGAGATGGCGATGCTGTCCACGTGGAGGTTTGACATGGGTACCCTCAGAGCCTCCTGCGAGTAGAGTCGCAGCGTGGCCCCACAGAGGAGATGGCGATGCTGTCCACGTGGAGGTTTGACATGGGAACCCTCAGAGCCTCCTGCGAGTAGAGTCACATTCCTATGTTCCCTCACAAAACAATTAAAAGTCAAACAAAAATACTTTTATGATTATTTTGTGTTGTAAGGTGACCAGATTTTAGGAAATTTAGAAATTACAGAGAAAAAAGAAGAAGAACGGAAGATCAAAGAGAGAAAGTAGCTATCATAGTCCCCAAATGACTGGGATCATCGGGTATAATCCCTCCACACTGTTTTCTGTGTATACATGTATAGAAATACTTACACACATAAAACATACACATTATATATGTATATAACATCTACTTACACATATATGTATGTGTCTATTACCTACGTGATTTGTAACCTATGAAAATGTCCACTGTGAACCCACGGGCATTTCCAGCATATATTTGTCTTCAGACTAACTGCTTCTTCCTCTCCCTCCGCCAGCTGCTCTGCACGCCCCTGCTGTGGAGGGTCTACATTGTCATGATGCTCAGCTGCAACTTCCTTGTGTCCCTTGTTGTGGAGGTAAGTGCCTTCAGGCGGCTGGTCACTTGGGGGTGGGAATGGCATTTTGGGGAAAGGAACAGCTTTAGCTGACAAGGCTCAACAGCACAAGGGGCTCCCTTCGTCAGCAACCTGAGCAATGCTGCTTCCCTCTGATGAGTTCAAAGCAAGGGGTTTGTTTCCCCACCTGTGAAGTGGAGCTGGGGAGACTAGAACTATGATCTCTAAGGTCTTATTCATTTCTAAAATTTACAAAGACCCAATTCAATAACACACACATATATATATACACACACACACACACACACACACACACACACACACACACACAGACAACAGGCTAGTAATAGCTAGAGGGAGGGTGGAAGTAGGGGAGGGAGGGAAAAGGCGGGCAAGGGGGTGGAAAAAGACTTTGCAGGGGGCATGGGGGGCACAATGCAATGTGCAGAAGGTGTTATATTGAGTGGAACACTTGAAACCATGTCAACACAATACATTAAAAATAAAAATTTTAAAACGGCCAAATTCAATTTATTTTTTGAAATAGAGATTTTTCTTTTTTTTAATCATTCATACACTATAAAATTTACCTTTAAAAGTATACAATTTAGTGATTTTTAGTATATTTATTGTGTTGTGCAACCACCACTACCACCTAATTCTGGAAGGTTCTCATCACCCCAAAAGTAATCTTGTACCATTAGCATTCGCTCCTCATCCTCCCTTCTTCCTTCTCCACCCCCTGGCAACCACTAATTTACTTTCTGTCTCTATGGATTTGCCTATTCTTGACATTTCATATAAAGGGAATCATACAATATATGGCCTTTCGTGTCTGGCTTCTTTCACTTAAGAACATATGTTATTTTTACTTTACAGATGAAAATGAGATTCGCAGTGAGCTTTTCCTGGTTTTTATTCTTCAGCTCCCATAAACTTAATCCAATGAGCTTGTGCTCCCCTTTTCTTTGCTACATGGTTCATTCTGTCCTCCTTCTGTCCTGCTGACAGTGTTCAGTCTTCAGTTTACTGGGAGTGAGGGGATTCCCGCCCAAAAGCATTCATTCCACGGGAGGGGTGAGCTGCGGGATTCCCATCTGTCCCCATCTCCGCTCTCATTACGAACCCAGCCTGGTTCCAGTGAGGGGGTTCATGGAGAGCTAAGAGCATCCAGAGCCTGACTCCCCACAGTAGGTAGGAGCTCAACAAACCCTCTTTACGGAGCAGGGTAAAGAGTGCACAGGAGCTGGTGGCGGAACAAGACCTAGAACAGGGGACTGGAGTGTCTCTCTATGCTAAACCAGAGCTTCTCAAACTTGA